>NC_064639.1:577996286-579268786 GCF_023864345.2 Schistocerca serialis cubense | reverse complement strand
TGAAACTGTACAAAAACTACAGAGACTGCAGTATTTTGGAAAGTGTAAAAACACAACCATGACAGTAAAATCACTTTAACATCTACATGTAAACTAATCTTGTATTAATGGATTCTTCCTTCAGTTTTTGGTAGAATAATTTCATACTTCAAGGCTGGAAAGCAAACAAACTGGATTTTTGTTTCAGTAATATTTCTTTAATGTGAACTGGTTTGCAGCTTATTAGGTGATCATCAGGTGACACAGCTGACTAACGTCCAGAAGAGAGATTACCGTGAAAGATGCCAAACCTATAACTCAATATATTACCAAGGCACAGAATATTTGGTCATGTCAGTGAAAGGAAATGTCAGATCAAGAGCCAATTAGCCACAGCTTGCATTAAAATGTTACCACAGGAAGTGGCCTAGTGTTGTACAACTGTATGGAAAAGGGGTTAAGAGTGAATAACATGGCTGCCACTTTAAAAATGGGTTCTAACTGCCAATATTACAGACACACTGACACGGAAGTATTATTGTTTATTTTATACTAGGACATGAGTTTTGTGAATGTAGGATGATGATAACCTAATAAGAGATACAAGAGTATTACATTAAAGTTTACAGAATGTGTAGTCTCAGAACTGCATAGAAAACAAACAAACAAACAAACAAACCACACACACACACACACACACACACACACACACACACACAAACCTGTATACAGGCTGTATGGATGTATGGTTCATATCAAAGGTGATGGGCACCAGCGTCACAATCAAAGATTCTTTGCCTTAGTAATATATGTAGGTGAGGGTTGGCTTCTTTCACACTATTAAAAAACTAACTGTACTTTCTGAATTACACATTGCCATACACTAATTACAAAAACATTGCAAGCAATAGAGAAACTTTACATAACACATCAATAAATGTCATTATCAAAACAGTAATTAAAAATAAACAGAAACTATTTACATAATGAAAGAGCAAAAGATCATATTGATACACTGTTACAACTGTTCTAAGAAATCCAATAAGTCATGGTGCAAGAGGGTAGTTTTCTATTTCTGTAAGCATATATTTTTGATAGATTTGTAGGACGGTTTCAGAAATGATACGTCAATTTCCTAGGTAACAGATTCTTTCTTTAAACAGACAGTGGTAGGTACCGACAGAAGACTACAGCTACTGAGTGTCTTCTGTAACATAACAAAAGGAATTTGACAGGCCATGGTTTAAGAGATGTGTTCAAAAAGGAACTGAACTTCCGCTATTAAACCTCTATTGTTTACTGTACAACATTTTAAGCGCTGTCCCCCTTAAAATATTCCCCTCTACTGGCACTACTGTTCCCATCGTTTCTTCCACTTTTGGAAAGCCTCCTGGAATGCATTTTCTGGGATAGCGCATATGTCTCTTGTCACATTCTCCTGAGTCTCCCTTATGATTTAGAAATGATGTCCCCTCAACGTGGTTTTAAGTTTGAGAAACATGAAGTAGTCAGCTGGTGCTAGGTCCAGAGAATATGGTGGATGGGGCATAATGGGAATGTGGTGATTTGCTGGACAGCTGCAGACAAAGAGTGACGCACATGGTCTGGATGCAACATCCATGTCTGGTTCTCCCAAAATTCCGCCTATGCCAATGCCCACTTTGTCAGCAACTTCTCGAACGACAATTTCTGCAAATCACACCATGAACACTCTCAATATTGTCATCATCTGTCGATTTGGAAGGTCTTACAGACTAGGGATCGTCAGTGACCGACGTTCTACCGTTTTGAAAATGCTTAAACCACTCACAGCCCTGCATAACACACACACACACACACACACACACACACACACACACACACACACTGTTGTTAATGCTACTTCATTTTCACTCGAGCAGCTTGTGTATGCGCTCACTTCAATGGCTGTAGCCCGCTTACTACGAGTCAGAGTGAAATGCAGTACATAGCAGTTTGTCTAAACCTGCTGCTATGTTCGCTTAGTTGTCGCAGTATGCTTCCACTGCTGGTTGGTGCATTATTTCTAAAGTCCAGCTTCTTTTTTAACACACCCTATATTGCAGAAAACTTTTGGAACACAGTGGAATTGGTTTCTGTATTATCTAAGAAGCTTGATGCAGAAGACTGCTTTGCAGTTTCACATAGACAGAAATGAACTAGCATCTGACTCTGCTACTGCAACACAGCATTCCGCACTGGGACCAGTACTTTTCCTGACATTAATGATATGCCTTAAAATGGTTTGCTAAGCTCACAGTAGTTATGCTTATGGGTGATACAAGCATAATATTTACACAATCAGGTCAGATACTGAGTATTATAACAAATCATGTGTCTCAGATGATAAATTCTTGATTCACTATTAACAGTCTAACTTTTAATTGTAATAAAGCACAGTGAGTATCGTTTCGTATGCACATCTCTATGTGCACAGACATTCACAACTTGTGATCAGGGAATGAAGCAGAAGTTGTTTACTTTTATTCTTAGAGTTTACAGAAGTATACTGAAATCTCTTCATTTACATCCCTCATTTTATATGTGCCATATGGTTTCACTTTGTTAGCAGTTGTTTCACTTATTTTCACAGTTAATTTGTGAGCTTGTTTTTGAAAATTTTTACCTCACAACATGGCATGTTACACACACTGGAAATCACTGAACTGGGCAAATGCTGCTCTCTAGTCACAAAAATGCTCCTTTCCTATGACTATCGATCCTCTTTTAACAGTTTGATTTCTAATTTTGGCTTATTGTTTATCTCTGTTTGAAGTTTGCACAATTTTGCCCACAGTCTGCAAGTACTGGAGCCAATGAAGACAGAGAGACAGAAGTTAGCATATTTTTAATAGGCACATTCTAGCTCAGTTTCTTGAGGATCATGCAGTTTAGACAGTTAATGGACTTGGCTATAATGCAGAAAATGCCTAGAATCATTATCATTGTGTGTAAAAATGTTACCATTATACAACTTCGCCATTAATGTAGTAAACAAATTGAATACAACAATCTTTGTATACGTAAATTTACAGAAGACAATCTGTTCAAACTGCAAACCCATTGACAACCTATGCCTGTAAAAGAAGATTTTATGTGAACCAAAGGCTACTCTAATATTTACTTAGCGTATGGCTAATACAGACATATCATGAAATTACATATTGACACACAAGAAACTTAAGTTTGTCTTTACAACTGAATATCCAGTCCTTCAATCCAGCGCACTGCATCTGGAGTTGCTAGCAGGAAGTCCTCTTTGGCGCCGTGATAGGCTCGAATCCTGCATTCACTGACAATGTGGTGAACAGTCTGGTATGGAGCCCCACAGTCACAAGCTGGATCAGGCAGCTTCTTCCACTTAAAGAGAGCATCCCTGCATCGCCCATGGCTGGTACGGATTCTGTTGAGAGTAGACCACGTCTTGCGTGGTAAGTCGAATCCACTTGGAAGTTTAGCACCTGAGAAGACGTTATGGAGGTGCACATCTGTCACTGCTTCCCACCGACCTTTCCATTCTTCAAGAGGTTTGAAATTCTTAGCAACCATGTCAGCAGCATCGCACAGAGCTGGATGACGTGATTTCAGTCTCTTGCGATTTAAAAGTGGCAGGTCGCTATGCACGGGTAGGTTAGAATTCCTGGAGATCTTGTGGAATTCTCTCATAAGGGCAGTACATCTGCGTAGATCAGGAGGCATTATACCGGTTAACAGTGGAAGCCAATAAACTGGAGTAGATCTGATTGTGCCAGATATTATGCGCATTGTCGTATTCAGCTGTGTATCAACAAGCCTTGTATGATGACTATTCATTCAAACAGGTGCACAGTACTCAGCACTTGACTATACCAAGCCCAGAGCTGAAGTTCGCAGGGTGGTTGCTGAAGATCCCCAGGTAGTTCCGCATAGCTTATGGAGGATGTTATTTCGAGTCCTCAGCTTTTGAGCTAAGTTAAGAAGGTGTTGTTTGAAGCATAGTGTACAATCCAGGATGACACCAAGATATTTTAGGTTCCAGTTGTGACGAAGAATTCTGCCTCTGAAACTTACCTCCAGTTTTACGTTCGCCAACTGGTTATTTAGATGGAAGCAACACACTTCTGTTTTACTCACACTGGGTTGGAGTCTCCAGATTTTGAAGTAATTGTCTAATGCAGACAGGTCATTGGCTAAAATCTCTGCTGTTGTCTTTATTTCCTGGTGTTTGACGGCTAGAGCCAGGTCATCGGCATAGCAGTAGTTGTTCAGCTTCCTCTCCTTACTTATGTTGCTTCCAGTGATTACCTGGAACTTCCGATCACTTAGCATGCTGTTAATCAGTCGAGCCATTGTTCTGCAGGGTATGATGCGGAGAAATTTGTAGATAAGACCTTCCCTCCACACAGTGTCGAAGGCGGCAGTTAGATCAACAAATGCCACAGATGTTTTCTGCTTAATTTGGTATCCTGACTCTATGAAGGATGTGAGAGACAATACTTGGTCGCAGCAGCTACGCCCTGGTCTGAAGCCTGCCTGATCAACTGGAACGTTCTCTAAGATAGCGCTACTTATTCTGTTATATATTAGCCTTTCAAAAAGCTTGTAGCAGCAGCTGAGTAGGGAAATGGGGCGATAGTTTTCTACCCTGTTGCTGGGTTTGCCAGGTTTCAGAACAGATATTATCTCATTACCCTCATAAGGAGGATTGAAAGGAATGGAATGAAAGAAATAAACACAAAACTAATGGCTATTTGAATACTTCAAAAATCAACACGAGTTCATGGAATGAAAGAAATGTACACAAAACTAGTGAATACTTTGAAAACCAACACGAGTTCATAGTCTCAAGTTATAGCACATGTTATGACAATTCACCATAGCATTCAATCATGTAACATGCTACATTTCTCAGTGCACTAATCATTGTGTTATGTGCTTGTAAATGTATAAATTGATACATTCACCAAGCAGTATTTATTTTGCATGCAACAGACAAAAATGAGTCAGATCATGAAGTGAAGATACCGGTAGATGAAGTGTCTTTGAAAAACATTCATGCCACTTTGAAGCAGTTTTTGGTAATTATAAATGCGTGGTGCAATGACTGGCTGTTATCTCTCAATATTAGTAAGTGTAACCTACCGCATATAACAAGGTGAAAATCCCCATTAATGTACGAGTACAAAATAAATGCCCAGTCTTTGGAAACGGTAACATCGATCAAGTATCTGGGTGTGACTATTCGAAATGATCTCAAATGGAATTATCAGATTACACAAGCAACAGGCAAGGCAAACTCTAGATTGTGGTTTATTGGTAGAATCCTGAAGCGATGCAGTCCTTCAACAAAGGAAATTGCTTACAATACGTCCAGTCTTAAGAGTATTTTTCATCTTTATGGGACCCTTACCAGTCAGGTCTCATTCAAGAAACTGAGAAGGTCCAAAGAAGAGCAGCATGATTCGTGACTGGTACATTTAGCCGTCGTGCGAGTGTTACAAATCTCATAGAAAGTTTGAAGTGGGATACACTTAGAGACAGACGACGCACTAAATGGAAGGGTCTGCTCACTAAATTCTGAAATCCGATCTTCACCAAGGATGTAGAGCATATATTATTACCGCCAACTTTTCAAATCACGCAATGATCACCACTCGAAGATAAGGGAAATCTGAGCTTGTACTGAGGCGTTCAGTCGTTTTTCCCTTGTGTGATCCGTGTGTGGAAAAGGGGAAGGGAGGGGGGGGGGGGGGGGGGGAGTAATTTAACCCACTGACCTCTTGAGTGACTAAAGTATGGCTACAATAAAAAAGGAACTGTTCCTACAGCTCATATTTCACACAATACTAGTCTGGAGTTCAAGTTCTAAGTTAGCTACGGCATGTGTGTACTCTTCATCCCCCTGTTTATAATTACACTATTTTCACTGTTCCATCTTCTTAGGCTCAGACACATTTTGAATGACAAGTATATCTATAATTCATATAGTTCTTCTGACTGTCCAGCTCTGCAAGCTGTGCACAAGTTCTGTGACATGGAAATCAGTAGACACTTTGTGATCAAAAGTATCCGGACATCTCCAAAAACATACATTTTTCATATTAGGTGCATTGTGTTGCCAGGTACTCCATATTAACGACCTCAGTAGTCATTAGACATCATGAGAGAACCATATGGGGTGCTCCACGGAACTCATGGACTTCGAATGTGGGGAGGTGATTGGGTGTCACTTGTGTCATACGTCTGTACATGTGATTTTCACATCCTTAGGTGCACTGTTTCTGATGTGATAGTGAAGTGGAAACATGAAACGACATGTACAGCACCAAAGCATTCAGGCCAACCTCATCTGTTGACTGATACAGACTGCTGACAGTTGAAGAGGGTCATAATGTGTAATAGGCAGACACCTATCCAGACCGTAACACAGGAATTTCAAATTGCATCAGCATCCACTGCAAGTACTATGACAGTTAGGCGGGAGGTGAGAAAATTTGGATTTCATGGTCGAACGGCTGCTCATAAGTCACACATCACGCTGGTAAATGCCAAACGATGCCTCGCTTGGTGTAAGGAGCGTAAACATTGGACAGCTGAACAGTGGAAGAACGTTTGGATTGACGAACCATGGTACACAATGTGGTGACCCGGTGGCAGGTTCTGGGTGTGGCGAATGCCCAGTGAACGTCACCTGCCAGCACATGTAGTGCCAACAGTAAAATTTGGAGGTGGTGGTGTTATAGTGTGGAAGTGTTTTTCATGGAGGGGGCATGCATCCCTTATTGTTTTAGGTGGCACTATCACAGCACTCGCCTACATTGATGTTTTAAGCACCTTCTTGCATCCCACTGTTGAAGAGCAATTCGGGGATGGCAATTCCACCTTTCAACACCATCGAGCACGTGTTCATATTGCATGGCCTGTGGTGAAGTGATTATATGAAAATACCATCCCTGTAATGGACTGGTATGTACAGAGTCCTGACCTGAATCCCATATAACACCACTGGGATGTTTTGGAACGCCGACTTCGTGCCAGGCCTCACTGACTGACATCGATACCTCTCCTCAGTGTAGCACTCTGTGAAGAATGGGCTGCCATTCCCCAAGAAACCTTCCAGTACCTGACTGAACGTATGCCTGCGAGAGTGGAAGCTGTCATCAAGGCTAAGAGTGGGCCAACACCATATTGTATTCCAGCATTACTGATGGAGGGCACCACAAACTTGTAAGTCATTTTCAGCCAGGTGTCCGGATACTTTTGATCACATAGTGTATCTGATACAAATTACTACACTTAACTCCACTGGTTACTCTTGTCCGTATCATTCACACTTTGGTCCACTTCTTAGAGGCCACCCATTGCTTCCTGCAAAATTTCCTAAGCTGTCTCCCTGCACTTCTAAGCAAAACCAGTGCATTAACCATGTACAGACCGCAACCCAGTTGTCCATTCAGCAGCAGTGTCGAAACCTCTCGTCAAGACAGAAGTGTAGGGATCTGGGATGCACCCTATCGCATTATGAAATTATGCACCTCTTCTTCCTCATGTGTTGTCCGCCTTGACACTTGTACTTAGCCTTAAAACTATCACTTATCCTCTTTAAACTAGTCATCACACTTCGCAAAATGATCAATGTGTTGCAATACATAACACTGATTCCCTACCAGACTAAACACATTAAGTTTCACTATATGCAGCACGTTTTTAACCATTTATGTGTTATCACTACAATGTGAAGGCAGCTAGTTCATGTACAAGTATAAGAATTTGGCACCAAGAACTTAAATCTATTCACAAAAAGTAAGTAATCTGTAGTAGAGTCACTACAGAAGCTTTATAATGCTCATAAGAACTGGAGAACCATCACTCAAACCTTAAACTGTATCTGCAACCCCTGAGAGACCTGTCCAGTGCACTGTCCTCCAAGACTTAAGGCATTTTCCTTGCTAGAACCTGCATCACTCAACAATACACCACAATCCTTCATTGTCACAGCTTCATAATAAATCATCTTCACTATAAATCCTCAATAATTCATAATAAAGCTCAATGTCTCAACTCACAATCACCTCAGAGACCAGTCCAGTATACTGCACAGCATGAGGTTATCGAGATAACTGATTTAATTTAGCCATAGGTGCTTTCCCTGTTACAGATCGGGTTTCTTAGTAAACTATGATATTCCATAAGAATTCCTAGCACATGATACATTCTCCCTTACACCAATTCCGACAGTCATCCTAGGTGGATTTCTTGCCACCATGCTCACTTTTTCTGGACAAACCTGGAGCAGTCTTACTGATGAAGTCAGTGCCAATGATTTGTCACACACTCATGTGGTGTCTTCAGTTTATTGCTGCTTTGAGTAAGTGCCACGCGATTCAAAGAAAAAAAAAACCCAAACCATAAGATACTATTGCGACACTAATCTACATTTCACTTTGTCGGCGCTGTCCCACAGTTTACAACTAATTTGCTAGAAAATACAATAAGCAACATGTGTGTGCAAAGAAAGGGAAAAGAAAATAAAAGCTCTGCACAACTACTCAAGCATTTTGTGGACATCAAATAACATATCTATTCGTGAAGGTGCTTTGAGAACTCGTAAAATTATAACTTAGATGATAACATTAAATTACATCTACACTTGTTCACTATTTACACGTTCATCTCCCACTTACACTCGCATGAACCTCCTAACATACAACTGTTTAAATCCCCAACATTTTCTACACAGAAATCAAAAAAGGAGACAGATGTAAGATCAGGAAATATGGGAAAAACGGACCTCACAAGATATTACACATACTGCTACTTACATCCTTCGCTTATAATTGCAGTACTTCTGCTAATCCACTGCTACCATAGAGTACTGGTGCAGCAAGATGGACAGTCACACGTGAGTTGCTGGGCATTGCATGTGCCCAATTGGGGAATATTGTTGCAATCGTTGTAAACATACCAGCCCTTACAAACCTTAAACAGTTGCAGCTGGACAAAAATCACATATTATACCAAATATATTCCCAAAGTGGCACAAACCAGCCCTAAATCAGCTGTGCTAGAAGGATGTCAAATTTGTGTGGTTGGTCACCTGTCAACAGGCTCAGCACCTTAAAGACAGCCTCAAGGCTTTGCCTGATACAGGATGACCCAAAAGTCTGATAACATTTGAAAATTCAATACTTCATGGAATAATATATGTAGAGAGGTAAAAATCGACACACATGCTTGAAATGACATGGGGTTTTCTTGAAACAATAAGGCGTACAAAATGACCAACAGATACAATATAAAAGCAGTTATTAGCAGAAGAACTGATTTTTAGCAACGACAATGTTCTTTATAATAAATGCTCAACAGGTAGGCCGCCATTCATCAACAATATCTGCAGTCTAGGTACAATGTTGTGAACAGCATTGTATGGAATATCAGAAGGTATGGTAAGAAATTGTCTTTGGAAGTCGTCTTTTAGCATCCCTACTAAGGCCGGATAATCAGAGTAGACTTGTGACTTCAGGTATCCCCAGAACTAATAATCCAACTGATTGAGGTTTGGGGACCTGAGGGGCCAAGCTTAATGGATGTGATGGATCAGCACGCGATACTCAACAAATTATGGGAGCAAGAGGTCTTTCACAAGTGTAGAAATATGGGGTAGAGTGCCATTCTGCATAGAAGTCATAGCTTTCAGCAGGTGTTTATTAGTTACTATCTATGATCTGACTCCTCTAACTGCAGCTAATTTTATCAGGGTGTATACATGGACAAGGAAAAAAAAAATTCTTGGATTTTTCCTGGATTTCTCGGTTAAAAATACACTTTCTCTCAGATGAAAACACACTTTTTCTGTGTTATTAAGTGCTGGTATATTTTCCCTCGGAACTGTAAAACTTATCAATCCTTTGAATGGTTAGGTTTTAATACACGGGCGTAGAATTTCCTGGCATTTAGAAAACGAAACTCAGGGAAGAAAACTCATTTTGGAAAGATTTTTGATGTGCAGCAACATGTATGCTGCATATTTTCGTATTACGAAAGTGTAAATTCGAATTCCACCAAACACCACATGTTACTTTCTGAACCATTGTAATCGAGATTGCGATGCACTTTTGTAAGCCAGTCATAATTCATGTCACGTGATCCCACCAGCCGATGACAGCGGATATTCGGACCACAGGACATGTGATGTAGTCAGCTAATAGCAACACCACTGTTAAGTAGTTCGGATACACAAACACGAAAAGTTAATGCTTTAAATGAATATACATAGTAATGCTACATGAAAAGCAAAGCTTTCACATATAACATTGGTCTCTAAGGTTAATAAGCTGCAACAGAAGCTAAGCTTTCACATATAATGTTGATAATTTTGTGCATGTTACTCTTTAAGATACATCACACAAATGTGCCAGTAAAATTTTTAGCCGAGTCCAGTGACTTGTCCTCAAAGTTTTCCACAAATAAATTAGCTACAGCAGAGGAGAGAGAGCTTCCCATAGCACTACATCAATTTGTTCATAATAACGACATGAATGATTTTTTGGGCTCTAAATACTTCTAAATGGCTCGTCATCAAATGCTCTGTGATTTAAAAAATTCCTCGTACATTCTCGCACATAGTTCAACTTGCGTAAAAAGGAATTTACTTCGAAATAATGCTTTTCAAACCACCATTGGCAATATTTTCCTGCGACCTGTTAGAAATAGGCTCGTTTCAGCAGTCATCAGAGCGCCAGATAACAGGCGCCACCGCACTTCAGCAGCTGCTATGACTCAGGAAGCCCGTATGTTCATACGTGTAAAACCTCAGAAGATTTTACATTATGTCATACAAGAAAAAAGACATCAGAGGATACTCCAAGAGCACCGGAAATTCGTGAAGCATACTAAAATGGCACATTTAAAGTGCATACTTAAAGAGCACATTCATATGTCCAGATTCCTAATGAAGCAGGCCTCGACCTGATATCAAGTTTTTCAGTTGGGTTTCGGGATGTAAATTTTCTTTGAGTGCCAGTACTGTATTAACTCATTTTTGATTCTTTATTATGGCATAATGCCACAAGTGCTAGAAGATGAAAATGTGCACTTGAAATGCAGCGAGCAATTGAAATTAGCCGATAGTGTGGAACTAAACACTTTGTTTCAAACACATTGACTGACTCGGAGTAAAAGATTAATGAATACCAAATCTATTTAGCAAACCGACAAAAAAAAACTTCATTGTTCTACAAGGCGATTAATGCATGGCTGTCAGAAAAGTGGAATTAAAATCTGAAACTAATATCGTATATTAGCCTTCCGTAATTTTTGAATGTATTTTAATTCACTTGATAGCTCCCGGCCACAGAAATGCATTTTGTTTTCATTTGACGTGAGAGCAGTAAATGAAGAGGAAACAGCAAAATCATTAAGTGTAAACACAGGTCAGAGGGAGACTACACACTTCCCCACTATAACTCAGACTGCTTTGGGCATCAGCCTCAGATCTACGATATTTGTGAACTGGGGCAATACTAAGATAGTGGTGCCCCCCCCTCTCAGCTCCCCTCCATTGAGCGTTTGAGATACGGCGCCAAAAATCTGAAAAAATCGAATTTTCAACAATATGTTCATTTTGTAGCGCACATCTTTCTGAAGAGTCTGATACATAAAACATGTATGTTCGAAGATAGGTAAGGCATGTTATTTGGTCTTAAGTGTGCCAGAGTGCAGTGACACCCCGCTTCACACAGCATTCTCCTATCGCACGTCACTGTATTTCGCTCCGTGGAACTGAAATGTGTATATTTTGTACTGGATGCCATCAAACTATATTCAGGTTAGTGGAAATTACAATGTTCTGTGGTGCTTCTCCTGCTCCCAGTCGCCCAGTTTGACATCCTGCCCCTCTTTTTTTCTTAAAAAAAAAAAATAAATTAATTAATTAAAAAAAAGCCTCTCAATTAATACTGGATTGTATTATTTGCAATCAGAAGAATAAGAACACTTCAGAAAATTTGCACTCTTTGTTGCCTGTTAGCTAATAACTTTGTTTTGGGTGACATAAAATTAAATATTCGATACATAAAATGAGTAAAGACAAGAGACAAGCAATACAGTACAAATTTATTCAATCCTTAGCTTCTAGCATTGCTTTCTCTCTAATCTTGCTACAGCTTTACATGGTGTGCTTTCCTTTCTACGACAGAATCTATTACTTCAAAGTTCGGCAAACGTTTTGCTACATGAAAAATCGAAATATCGCTGTCTAACACTGCGTAAGCTGTTAATACGAATAGTACCCAACACTGGTGTGGTTTCTCTATCAGATTATGTCTATTTTGTCACTGTCTGCTACACAAAACAAAACAGGCCTTTCTAACACTGCAGAAATTGTAACACACACCAAATAAATGAGACTGTTTTGGCACAAATGGTCATTTTTATAATTTGACAGAATATAATTCATGAAGGCCAACATAAAATGCCTATTAGGCCTACTACAAGCAAAAAGCTTTATGTTAGAAAAAAGTATCACATTTCATTCATACACACAAGTTTCTCAAGCATGAGATCGAAAAGTAGTAGTATGAGAGTTTTATATAAATTTGGAATAGTCATATTCTTCCCTAATTTGTGTGGTGTCCCCGTTTCTTCTCCTTCCTCCCCCTAACAAACAATCTTGTCATGACTAATTCTGGAACTATTCCTGCCTTTGTCAAAACTTATTCGCCGGTTAACTTCACTAACCCTGCCAGAATCACCAGTTTAGTTATCCTTGATTATTCTCTGGTTAGGCATTGTTATGTTCGTACAAACCATTTTCCGCACTATTTCCAGAATAGAACTTAGCGGCTGCTAGACAGGGGCTGTACAACTTGCCCTTACTAGTGTAGGGATCTGTCCAAAAATTTTCTGACAAAATTTCATTTCTCGGGATACACCGAGAATATAATACGTAATCTTTCTTACCTGTTATTCCTGTTAGTCATTTATTTCCACTCTGGTAGTCTGAATCTATGGATTTCCCTAGTAATTATAACAACACTGATCATTTGCAAATCCAAACAACGGCATAATCAGACAGCGATTGGCATTCAATCATTCGTCTTTACTCCGCTCAGCTCGTATAGCCCGGTCCTCTTTTGCCTGAAGGAAAGTTTACTTCTAGATGCGACAAGGATTCCCCCTGACAGACATCATGTACACTATGCACACATTCCAAAATCAAGTTATGGTGCCCCCCCCCCGCCCCAAGGAGATCAAACTGCTGATGTCATCGGTCCCTGCTTACACAGCCAACAGCCACATTTCTGTAGCCAGAAACAGGAGAAGGTACTACTCATCTGCCACTAAACTGCGCATGCGCATGAGCCTGCTCACTACTGCTAAAACGAATCAATGTAAACAGTTGTGACGTCACATTCATCGGAGGCAATTTGTTGTTACGAAGCATTGCACAGTCTTCCTAAAGCCTTTGACACATTTTGCTGTTGGCAAACCCTTATAAGAGCGCTGTGTTTGGTTGTTGTATATGGCTCATTTCCTTTGAAATTTATGGTTTATTTTCGTTTTGTTATATCGTTCACATTTTATTGTAGCAGTATTATTCTGCACTAGCGGGATACAGTAATATCCTTTGTTAGAGTATCGATTCTTAAAAACTAAAACAACAAAAAATTCCCAGAATTCCAAAAATTTCCCGGGATTTTCCCGGATCTCCCTGTTTATCGATGATTCTCATGTGGTGTCACTGATGTTTTGTTATTCAGTGCCATTTGTTGGCCACTTTTTTGACTCACTTTTAGTTTCAATAAAACCCCATGTAATTTCAGGCATGTGTGTCAATTTCTACCTCTCCACCTACATTATCCCCTGCATTAGTGCATTTTCAAATGTTTACGTACTTTTGGGTCATCCTGTACATCAGGCTCACTGATCACACTGCTAACAGATGTGTCCCAGCATGGCATTGCGTCGGTTTTGTCCCACAAATTGTTGGACAGTTCTGAATAGCCAATTGCCTTCACTTCCAAAACATTCAATGTGGCACCACTCAACTATTGACAAATTAAGAAAGGGGCTTTAGTGATCATTTACAGGGTCAAGAAATGTCCTGTGTATTTATATTGTAGCAGATTCCACCCAATGACTAAACGGAGACCCATGATTACCTTGTTCAGGCATCATTCTAATCTCCTGGGTAAGATAGGTGAGCATCTGCTGGGCATTTTTTTTTTTTTAAGACTATGAGATCCACTTTCACCCCACTGGCCATCATGCCAATGACAACTCCCTGTCCTGCCTGCCTCTTGTGCCTGAAGTGCAATTCCGCAACCAGGAAGTGGTCTGGACCTACATCTACAACAAACTCTGAATGTGCATGAGTAGTCATGATGTCAGCCCTGCAATCCAGTCCTGAAGAAAGTTTTGTTTGTGGCACAAAAATGGAGGCCAGAGAGTGTTTCCCACCAGATGGATCCTGTTTTTCACTATTACTTCATTTTGCGCTAAAAGCTCAGTGCTACAAAGGGCGTCTCAACACTAGCCACAGAGAACTCCAAATACCATGTCGGCCCCACTCCAGCCCCATACCCCCAGTTCCTTCACATTTCACTTTAGGGATGATGGACCTGGCAACACATTTAATGACCTGGCATTGGTGCCAACACTGAACGTGCCTGTCACATCTGCTGCTTCAGACTTCTTGTATATGAGACAAATGGCACCTGCCATCTACGTTACCATTTGTGCAGGATTTTTGACACTGAGAGGGTGCATTGCATCCTGGTGTTGACAATAGACCTCAATTTATGCTGATGCAGTTCCAGGCCATCTGTCACCATAACAGTATCGAACAGCTGACTACTGCACCCCCTTTCAGCCTGCCTCCAACGCAGAGGGCTGAGCAGTGGCTGAAGACATTCAATACTCAGATGGGGGAGGCCTTGCAGGTTTCACCTACTAAGGATACCCTCTACAGCTCCCTCACAAAATATACATCTACTGCTCGACAGGATCAGTCAGATTGAAATACCACATGGGCACTTTTATCACTACATTTTAGGCCTCCTGCGTACTGTGCAGTATGCCCAACCTGCATACGGGCCTCCTTACATGGCAGGTGCCTGTGTCTGAGAACTCACATTTGGGTGGCAGCATCCAAGGTGGAGCCAAAATATTGTCTTAGGCCACAGGACAGTCAGCTGTTAGAAGGCATGTTCGCTCGACCCTCCATCCTAATCAGCTTTGGCTGTGCCTGCAGTTGCAATCGGTGCTCCCACCACTCTCAGCAATGGGCAAGGCAAGCAGCTGTGACTCAGTCTTATTTAATACTTACTTACATTACTGACCCTGTGGTGGACTTTGACTTTCTGGTTAACATTACTAGTATTTGTTTGGTGTTCAGCTCATGCCAAACATGCCTTTGTTCACAGTTTACACATTCACATTGGGATACATAAAACAAGTGACAGCTGTGAGGGAGATTATTAAGTCAAAGTCTCTTAGAATATGGACCATACAGACATGAAATTAACTGAGTCATTCATTTCGTTCTTTTACCTTAAATGTTTGTGTGTTTCTGGCAAGCTTAATAATGCTGCTAACAATCCCATGAAGCTGTTGCAGGCTGCAGCCAACTCATCTTGTTCTAATAGAAGGTCCCACAGACGATTCACAATGGTTTCAACTTGATGAGGTAACTGTTCCACTATATTGCTTGCAACTGGAATTAGTGCCGAAGCTGCTACAGCACCAACATCATCAACAGGGTCACTCAGTCCACCGAGCACAAGGGGGAAAGCCACTGCCAAAAGTTCCTTGACCATATCCTACAGAAACAAGTTGTACAACAATAAATAACTGTTAAATAATTTCCAACATAAATTTTGAATGCTGAAAAATAAATTATTTAAAATTAGCACAAGGAATAAATTGCTTGTTTCTAACAAATCTGAAGGAAAGTTATGGGGTATACTTGTTGAATATCCTATTTTACTTTCAATATTAAGGGAAGGATAGATTGCTACTCACTATATAGTGGAGATGTTGAGTCGCAGACAGGCACAACAAATGACTGCTAAACAAGTATGATTTTGGCCAAAAGCTTACTTGTTTAGCAGTTTTCTTGTTGTGCATGTCTGTGACTGAACATCTCCATTATATGGTGAGTTGCAATGTACTCTTTTTTTAATACTGTCATTATTCCATACCGAATTTTTCACTACTTCAGTTTCACTATGATTTTCACTATGCTGTTGCTCTAAACTGTCCTCACTAATCACCATTTATTCTATTTCAGCAATATTATTTACATCTTTATTATTTTTGATTGGATGACGATAAAGCTGCCACTCTATGAAATCAATTAAGACAACTCATTACCCTGATGAGCTCTGCTGTCAGCACTACTCTGTTGCACTTAAAGGACACTGAAAGAAACATGCAGAGGTTTCACTATATTTCTTGGGCTATTAAGTCCACAACTAGAATTTTTCCTCCAGTTCCAGCACACATTTGCTTCTGACTATGCCACGCAAAGAGATCCAAGTCATTCGATGACTCCTCCAATGTGGCTATTTAAATTTATAAGCATACCTTGGATCACAGTCTAAAGCCCATAAAACAAAACATCTACGATGTAAATACTGGCTGTGAAATCCTACATAGCATGTCACAGAAATAGTTTCAATAATTTATGAGTACTTTATTAAGAATGACCTAGAAAATGTCACTTACGTCACACATCGAATTAGTATTCGTGACCACTCAAATGGTTCAAATGGTGATACACATTCTGGCAACGAACCACCATAAAGAGCTAGGGGTAGGGGTAGGAAGGGGATGGGAAGGAGAGGGATGGGGAGAAGAGGCAGAAGGTTACAACAAATTTCATTCCAGCATCCCAAATACCATTGATTATCACCTCTATTTCTGAAATCCAGAGAAGAGGGTTGGAAGCAAGGCTATCTGTATTTTAACAGATGATTCAACATATTAAATAGGGGCAGTGATGTCTGTGTCTTCTGCTATAAAATGAAATTATGCTGGTTTAAAGGTGCAACAGTTTTCTCACCAATTGCATTTATAAATTCATAAGTGATAATGAAGAAGATAAAGACTGGTTTCTCTACAAGACTCTTCTGTAATAATATCACAACTATAATAGTTATTACTTGGTTCTTGACTTGCATTATAAATTTAGATGAATTTAGAGACTCTCAGTTCAAGAAAGATCAAGATACATTCCAGAAGTCCAACATAACCAATCCCTGCTGAAATCCTTTGGCCTTTCCCAGAACCTCTCCCCTGAATCCACAACCACCTTCTATGTGCTCCGTAAAATCCACTTAACTAACAATCCTGTGCACCCCATTGTGGCTGGTTACAATGCCCCTAGCAAAAGAATCTCAGCCCTTGCTGACTAACATCTCCCATATTAAAGATACCAACCACTTCCTGCACTGGCTTTCCACCATCCCCACACCCTTACCTACCAGGTCCCTACTCATTACTGTAGATGTAACCTCCTTATACACCAACATTCCTCATGCCCATGGCCTTGCTGTGATTGAACACCACCTCTCCCAAAGCCCAGCAGATTCCAGACCAACCACTTCATTCCTCGTACACCTAACCAACTACATCCTAACCCATAACTACTTCACCTTTGAAGAGGAGATATACAAACAAATTCGTGGCACAGACATGGGCACCAGCGTGGCATCCTCCTATGCCAACCTCTTCATGGACCATCTAGAGAAGACATTCCTAGCTTTCAAAAACCCCAATCGCTTGTCTAGTTCAGGTTTACTGACGACATCTTGATAATCTGGACTCAGGTCCAGAAAACATTATCCTCATTCCTCCACACTCTCAACACCTTATCTCCAATTCACTTCATCTGGTCCTCCTCCACTCATCATGTCACCTACCTAGATGTTGATCTCCTCCTCTCAGATGGCTCCATCCACACCTCAGTCCACATCAAACCCACCAACAGCACCTGCAATTTGACAGCTGCCATCCCTTCCACACCAAAAAATCCCTCCCATGCAGCCTGGCCACCCATGGCAGACACATCTGCGGTGATAAGACCTCCCTTGCCCAGTATGCTGAAGGCCTCACAAAGGCCTTCGCAGACAGGCAATATCCCCCACACTTAATACACAAATAGATCTCCTGTGTCATATCGCATAGATCTCCTGTGTCATATCGCTCCCCAACACCTGACCCTCACATCCACACCAAGAACCAACCAGAAAGAAGCACTCCCCTGCCTTGTGGAAGACCCAGATGCAAGACCTGCCCTATCATCCACCCAGCACCTCCTACTCGAGTCCCGTCACATGCTTATCCTACCCCACCAGAGGCCTGGCCACCTGCGAATGCAGCCACGTTACATGCCAGCTTTGCTGCAACCAATGCACAGTGTTTTACATTGGTATGACAACCAATCAGCTGTCTACCAGAATGAATGGCCACTGTCAAACTGTCACCAAAAGCGAGGTGGGCCACCCAGAGGCGCACCATGCAGCAGAACACAACATGCGAGATTTCAATGGCTGCTTCACAACCCATGCCATCTGGATCTTCCCCACCACCAACAGCTTTTCTGTGCTGCACAGATGGGAGCTATCATTACAGCACAGCCTTCACTCCCGTAACCTCCCTTGCCTAAACCTAGTCACTGCCCCCCCTCCCCAACCACCCATTTGTGTGCGTGTGCGTGTGTGTGTGGTGGTGTGTGTGTGTGTGTGTGTGTGTGTGTGTGTGTGTGTGTGTGTGTGTGTGTGTGTGCACGCACGCGCGCGTGTATGTACACACACACCATCCCCCGTCCCAGTACCCCAGCTCAATGCGTGTCAATTAGATCTGTGCTCACATCTCAATCTGTGAAACTGTGTGCCTAGCCATCTGCCACCTGCCTCCTCTACCTGCACCCCTAGCTAGCCCACAGACTGCTCCCCACTTTCCCATGAGCCACTAGACTCCGCCCCCCCCCCCCTCAAACCCCCTTCCTGCCTCATGCCTCTCTCCGACCCTCCACTCACCTCTCCCCTTTCTTCATTCCAAAAGCTAGCAAAGCATTTTGTTTGTGTACCTTTCCATGACAGCAGTGCTTCCACCTTTTGGTGAGTCTTCTCTTTATTTCTAAATAATTCAATAGATAATAATTAAAAAGAAAAAAAAAAAACAAGAAAATTATGTACAGGAATTTGGAACATATGCTAAACTATAAAACTAATTCAAATTCTTAGCAATGTTGCACAGCTAATGCTTTCAGCAGTCTCACGTTAATATACATTTAGAATACATGACTAAATTGAAGATGTTTGGGTAACTCTAAAACTTTTCTAATACTTGTCTGCAGCACAACTGAGGAGGGGGGATGGGGATGAACACTTCAAAGATGTTGGGGCATTAAATCAATCAATATAAAAAAAAAGGAAAGAAACCAAAGCCATTAACTATGGAGTGGGGCAAGGATCAGTAACAAAGCCATTATGAGAATAATGAACAGTGACCAAAATGTGGAACACGTTGACAGAAGAACATACATTTCTGCAAACATCACAGCACAAAGACTCTTGTAAAGTGGACTGGTTATAAACCTTTAAAAAAGACTGTGTATGCAATGTTCAGAAACAAAGTGAAGACTGTGCACATGGGTTTAGAGGTGGATGAAACAAGTCCGGGAGAAGCAGGATCTACTTGATACTATATATATTACTGTGGATAACAAGCTGAAATGGAAACAATATATATTAATTATGCCTGTAAGGAACTCGGCTCCACCATATTCATAATGAAGCACGTATCTCAATGTGCAGACAAACAGCTTCTGTGCACAGTAAACCATGGACTCTTTGAACCGTCCCTGCAGTTGGGAGCGATAGTGTGGGGAAGTTCAGATTCAAGACACTAAAATAGTGTTCACATAACAAGAAAGAGCAATTGAGATCATATTTACAAGAAATACTTCTGAAACTACTTCAAAAATCTAAGCAACTTAATGTTTACATCTTTGTACCTACATAAAACAATAATACAAATCACAAAAGATAATGCAGAGTGGAGTACAAATGATAGTGTGTACACCCACAACAAACAGAGGAAGGATGACATACAAAGCATACCTCATTGACTGACAATGCTTGAAAAAGGACCTCAATATTCAGGTACCAAATTACTAAGAAGCTCACCTAAAAGCTTGCTTAACAGCTTGCTAACTTTACACAGAACCTCAAAGACTATCTGGTGGAAAAGGAAATTTACTGCATTGAAGAGTACTTACTTATAACCAATGCTGTTAGAATGTAAGAAGAATGGTTAGGAAGTATGTGATAATTAACACTTTCTGTTATTTACATGTCCTATTATTATACGTACATTTACCGTACTTCATGTATAGGGTGACCAGATGCAATTGTTTAAAAAGGAGGACAAACAGCTTCAAAAAGGAGGATAAAGGAAGAAAAAAGAGGACACATCAAACGAGTCAACTGCAGATGAGGATACCACCCATCAGCTTTGGACAAGTCATGTGACTGCCGGGAATTACCGGTAAAACTAGTAGTTAATTGTTACTGATGGTCAGGTGGTGGTTAACTGAGCAATATAAAAAAAAATTAAAAACATTGATTGTGGTGACAGTGTGGCGTCAATTGTTTTGTTATGTCAACAAAACAGAATTGTTTACAAAGCGAAAAACATAAGACCATTCACCTCCCTTCATTCGACGCACCACTACCAACATCTTCAATTCAAGCAGCAGCTGACGACATGTAAACTGCACTTTAACCTTCCGAATACAAATAAATAGAAATAACTATGAAACAATGAAATAAAACCATGACAGTTAATCTGTCGAGTTATTTCTTACCTTTATTGGCCACTGAGACGTACGTTCCAGCTCCACATATCTTACATTCCACTTCAAATTCATTTCTCCCTTTCTTAATGCCAGACATTTGCAGGAAAGGACATTAGAAAATGTACACTTTCATTTAGGCATAGCCAAACATTTTACATAACTCATTCGGTTAAAAATTACACTCACAAATCACACGTGTACTACAGGACGCCAAGCCAATACAAAGCGTAAATACAAAACGAAAATTTTAAATAATAGATATTTGCATATGCAGCAACGATCGACGATCCTGGTGCCACCTACTAACACCACCTTCATGCGTGTTTATCACGAAGGCTGTGCCAATAGTTAAAGTATTTAAGAAAAGAGCAATAGAATGGGACGAATTGTAAATTTAACTGTATTACGCTCAACTTTGCGAAAAAGCCAGATACTGTAAAAATCTGCCCGACAAAGAGCTAAAAAGGAGGACATGTCCGGATTAATCCGGACATCTGGTCACCCTAATCATGTAGTCCTACAGGATCAAATAAAATTCAGTTCAATTCAATTCAATTCGGTATTGTCTGTAATACCACTTAAGTGAAAAATGAATGAATCTAGTGCATTTTTCAATTTTTTATGGACCCTTAGCAATTAGAAAAGAAGACATGAAGAAACTGAAGTACAGAGGTGCCATCAAGAGAACAATTCAAAAGTCAAAATCAAAGATAAAAAGATGAGACACTTTTGATTATATTAACACAGTTACTTAATTCAAAGTTTGAAACATTAACTTATGTGTTACTGTAAAAATTAGCAAATACCTCCAGCCATCCTGTTTAAATCCTAACTATTCCTACTAGTACTCTAAAATTAACAAAATGAGAATGGCACACAGCATTACCATGCGTACTGCTAACAGGTACTTCAGTCCCAGCAAGCCTCCATGTCTTGCTTCCCAGTCATTCTGCTTTAGCAACTGCAGCAAAATCGCCAAAACCCCTCTGACACCATCATTTGTCATAAGATGTAGAACAGATCCTAAAAGAAATGATTTTAATAAATAATTATTTATTCCATTTCATACAAACAATATCACACAAATGCACAATTGGCTATTGCCATCAAACAAAAAAATCAAGTAGAACAATACATGATCATGACAGGAAAACATAATATTACAACCAAAATAATGTTTGAATACGTGAAGAAGTGCCACATCCAAATCAGAATTGGGTACATCATAATGTTTGGTATTAATAGTTCATGGAATCTTATATTCCAAATCCTATGTACCTGTTACTGGAACTGCTCCACAATCATGGAATATGTGATTACATTAAATCTTTAAGAAATTTGGGAGCTCCAAAGTGACTAACATGAGGGGGATTTAAAATCTATTAATACTCATGTGATACCCTCTCTTACAAGAACTACAGCACATTAGAGAACTTTTGTGAAATACAAGAAAAATGTCATTCCTGAAATTCAATTGCAGTACATGTCTTCAATGTTAGGCAACACTAGGAGAAAGAGGGGCAGCCTTTTCAGTAGTTGCAAGGGCAACAGTCTGGATGATTGACTGATCTGGCCTTGTAACACTAACCAAAACGGCCTTGCTGTGCTGGTACTGTGAACGGCTGAAAGCAAGGGGAAACTACGGCCGTAATTTTTCCCAAGGGCATGCAGCTTTACTGTGTGGTTGGGTAAGCTACTACAAACAGCATAGTGAAAGCATTATTGTAGCCAAGGTGGATACGAAGCCCACACTTATTACAGTAGTACAAGTTTATAAGCCAACTAGCTCTGCAGGTGCCGAAGAAATTGAAGAAATGTATGATGAAATAAAAGAATCAGATTGTGAAGGGAGACGAAAATTTAATAGTCATGGGTGACTGGAATTCGGCAGTAGGAAAAGGGAGAGAAGGAAACGTAGTAGGTGAATATGGATTGGGGCTAAGAAATGAAAGAGGATGCCGCCTGGTAGACTTTTGCACAGAGCACAACTTAATCATAGCTAACACTTGGTTCAAGAATCATGAAAGAAGGTTGTATACATGGAAGAACCCTGGAGATACTAAAAGGTATCAAATAGATTATATAATGGTAGGACAGAGATTTAGGAATCAGGCTTTAAATTGTAAGACATTTCCAGGGGCAGATGTGGATTTTGACCACAATCTAATGGTTATGACCTGTAGATTAAAACTGAAGAAACTGCAAAAAGGTAGGAATTTAAGGAGATGGGACCTGGATAAACTGACTAAACCAGAGGTTGTAGAGTTTCAGGGAGAGCATAAGGGAACAATTGTCACAAATGGGGGAAAGAAATACAGTAGAAGAAGAATGGGTAGCTTTGAGGGATGAAGTAGTGAAGGCAGCAGAGGATCAAGTAGGTAAAAATACGAGGGCTAGTAGAAAACCTTGGGCGACAAAAGAAATACTGAATTTAATTGATGAAAGGAGAAAATATAAAAATGCAGTAAATGAAGCAGGCAAAAAGGAATACAAACGTCTCAAAAATGAGATTGACAGGAAGTGCAAAAGGGCTAAGCAGGCATGGCTAGAGGACAAATGTAAGGATGTAGAGGCTTATCTCACTAGGGGTAAGATAGATACAGCCTACTGGAAAATTAAAGAGACCTTCAGAGAAAAGAGAACCACTTGTATGAATATCAAAAGCTCAGATGGAAACCCAGTTCTAAGCAAAGAAGGGAAAGCAGAAAGGTGGAAGGAGTATATAGAGGGTCTATACAAGGGTGATGTACTTGAGGACAATATTATGGAAATGGAAGAGGATGTTGATGAAGATGAAATGGGAGATATAATACTGCGTGAAGAGTTTGACAGAGCAGTGAAAGACCTGAGTCGAAACAAGGCCCTGGGAGTAGACAACATTCCATTAGAACTACTGACAGCCTTGGGAGAGCCAGTCCTGATGAAACTCCACCATCTGGTGAGCAAGTGAAACAGGCGAAATACCCTCAGACTTCAAGAAGAATATAATAATTCCAATCCCAAAGAAAGCAGGTGTTGACAAATGTGAAAATTACCGAACTATCAGTTTAATAAGTCACAGCTGCAAAATATAATAATTCCAATCCCAAAGAAAGCAGGTGTTGACAAATGTGAAAATTACCGAACTATCAGTTTAATAAGTCACAGCTGCAAAATATAATAATTCCAATCCCAAAGAAAGCAGGTGTTGACAAATGTGAAAATTACCGAACTATCAGTTTAATAAGTCACAGCTGCAAAATACTAACGCGGATTCTTTACAGACGAATGAAAAAACTAGTAGAAGCCAACCTCGGGAAGATCAGTTTGGATTCCGTAGAAATGATGGAACACGTGAGGCAATACTGAGCCTACGACTTATCTTAGAAGCTAGATTAAGGAAAGGCAAACCTACGTTTCTAGCATTTGTAGACTTAGAGAAAGCTTTTGACAATGTTGACTGGAATACGCTCTTTCAAATTCTGAAGATGGCAGGGGTAAAATACAGGGAGCACAGGGTGTTTACAATTTGTACAGAAACCAGATGGCAGTTATAAGAGTCAAGGGGCATGAAAGGGAAGCAGTGGTTGGTGTTATTCAATCTGTATATTGAGCAAGTAGTGACAGAAACAAAAGAAAATTTCGGAATAGGTATTAAAATCCATGGTGAAGAAATAAAAACTTTGAGGTTCACCAATGACATTGTAACTCTGTCAGAGACAGCAAAGGACTTGGAAGAGCAGTAGAAAGGAGGGTATAAGATGAACATCAACAAAAGCAAAACGAGGATAATGGAATGTAGTCGAATTAAGTCAGGTGATGCTGAGGGAATTAGATTAGGAAATGAGACACTTAAAGTAGTAAAGGGATTTTGCTATTTGGGGAGCAAAATAACTGATGATGGTCGAAGTAGAGAGGATATAAAATGTAGACTGGCAATGGCAAGGAAAGCATTTCTGAAGAAGAGGAGTTTGTTGACATCGAGTATAGATTTAAGTGTCAGGAAGTCATCTCTGAAAGTATTTGTATGGAGTGTTGCCATGTATGGAAGTGAAACATTGACGATAAATAGTTTGGACAAGAAGAGAATAGAAGCTTTTGAAATGTGGTGCTACAGAAGAATGCTGAAGATTAGATGGGTAGATCACATAACTAATGAGGAAGTATTGAATAGGATTGGGGAGAAGAGAATTTTGTGGCACAACTTGACTAGAAGAAGGGATTGGTTGGTAGGACATGTGTTGAGGCTTCAAGGGATCACCAATTTAGTATTGGAGGGCAGCGTGGAGGATAAAAATCGTAGAGGGAGACCAAGAGATGAATACACTAAGCAGATTCAGAAGGATGTAGGTTGCAGTAGGTACTGGGAGATGAAGAAGCTTGCACAGGATAGGGTAGTATGGAGAGCTGCATCAAACCAGTCTCAGGACTGAAGACAACAACAACAACAACAACAACAAGGATAAAACACAGAAACTTTGAAACTCCTGCACTTAGTCGAAATTATGTCAGAGTGTAAGCAAGAATATCTCTTTGGAATGTCATTACTCGTGTATGCAAACCTGAACAATATTTTAATACATTGCTCAAAACACTTTATGTGCCACAAATTCCCCCCCCCCCCCCCCCCCCCAATAATATGCTGTTCGCAGTTAAAACAAGCACACTGTATCTATCTCTAATACATTTTGCTAAATCCACTTTGCACAACAAATAATAAACAATTATTTAAATAATAATCATTTTTAATGTACTATGTTTTCAAATTGGACTAAAGAGAATAACATAATTTCTCCTCGCCCTACACAGTTTCCTAAAGCCAAACAGATAGTCCTGAAAATTTGTGATTGTGAATTTTTAATAAGCATGAAAATATTTTTAAGATTTAAAAGGAAAAATGAGGGGCACACGAAGATGAACCGTTCACAAAACAAATATGTATTGCATGTGCCCCACATTTTTAGTTATAAATCTTAAAAGTATTTTCATGCTTATTAAAAATTCACAATCACAAATTTTCAAGACTACCTGCATGCAATTAGGTATCTGGATGTGGTTAGAAGAAATTATTTTATACTTTTTAGTCTGATTTAAAAATGTCATATTTTAAAAGTTCATTTTTATTCAAGTCATTATTTTCTACTTTTTAGTCTCGTGTGTGAATTTTTTAAAATTGATTTCAAACATTTTCATGGGATTTCAACAGATACTTCAAGTAAATTTCAGATTTATTTCACTTCTCTTCACCTGAGTCAACCACAATATTGCTTCCTCC
This sequence comes from Schistocerca serialis cubense, assembly GCF_023864345.2. Taxonomy (NCBI): domain Eukaryota; kingdom Metazoa; phylum Arthropoda; class Insecta; order Orthoptera; family Acrididae; genus Schistocerca; species Schistocerca serialis. Next base: position 579,242,690 of record NC_064639.1, on the reverse strand, counting down.
CACCTAAATCTCAAGAGAAGACCAGGAGGTAAAAGTTAGAGAGATTCAAGCTCACATGGAGACTTATTAGAAATTTCTCTTCTTGCAAACAATTTGTGACTTGAACAAGGAAAGTGGGGGAAATGACAATAGAACTAAAAGACAAGAGAGTGAGTCAATATTGCATCCAATTCTGGGCTATGTTTGAAGTTTCAAGTCTCTAGTTCATTGGCAAGTTGGTTTAAAATCAACTACAAAAATTGTAAAGAACAAACTAACAGACATAAAAGAAGGCAATTAACAAAAACAAAATTACCTAAGGTTTGAGCACAGGTTTCTCTTACAGGTGCTACAACTTGGTCAGAAACAAAGTCACCAAATCGATCAAGTGCGAGGACACAAAGCAATCTCAGAGCCATATCTTCCAGCCACATTTCATGATATTCCTCTTGCTGCAAAGCAAAACAGACACAGAATGAAAAAATACCAGAAATTATTCTACACTAATGAACAAAATACAATGGTGTTTAAAATTTCTACTAACTTCAGAATGAGACATGTAGGTTGCCTTCCCAGCACTTCTACCATGTATGCGTATAACTTCTCTCAACGTAGTTGCAGCACCATGCCGCACCTCCCAGGAAGGACTGAATAAGTCATGACACAAACGGTCACAAAAACCTTCAAATGGCCAGTCAACTGCCTGAAATGAAGATGATCACGATGTAAAGACAGTTTAGTATCACAAAGTCAATTAAGATCAAGTTTATAGGAACACACAGTTTTAGTGAGTATTCATTAACTTTGAATTGTGCATAATTGTATTCTAGTCATCTAGTGGAAATAATGAGTCGCACGCAGATAGGCACAATAAAAAAAAAAAAATAAAAATAAAAAAAAAGAGACAATAAAAAGACTGTCGAACAAGTAACTTTCAGAAAAAGGCCTTCATTGGAAAATATATATATATAATCACACACGCGCACGATCACAGTCTCTGGCTGTCAAGGCCACACTGTCAGCAGCTGCGCATGATGCAGACTGGGCAGTGAGGATAAGCAGGATGATGGGGCAGGGAGAGGGGGGGTAGAGCTTGGCATGGATGGGGGACAGTGAAGTGCAGCTTGTGTGAGCATAGAGGGTAAAGGTGGAGAGAGGGTAGAGCACTAGTAAAGTGAGGAGGTTACAAGGGGGTGGAGGGGTGTGCTCAGGATGGGGATGATAAGGGGGGTGGGGAGACAGTGGAAGGAGAGGAGTAAAAAGACTGTGGGTACATTGGTGGAATAGAGGGCTGTGTAGTGCTGGAGTGAGCACAGGGAAGGGGATAGGTGGGTATACGCTAAAGACTAGTGAAGGTTGAGGCCAGGAAAGGTACAAGAATGTAGGATGTGGAATATAATATTGCAGCGAAGCTTTCATTAAAATGAAGAATGTTGCATGGTCAGTAATTGGTTGGTCCAGCTGTTTCTTGGCCACTGTGGGGCATCCTGGATGGTTGGGTTTATGGACTTTAGGAAGCAATGTAGAAGGTTGGAGAGCGGGGTGTGGTAGAGGTGAGGAGAGAGATGGACTCTGGGAAGAGATTCTTAGACAAGCCTAAAGATTTGAGGAGACTGGAGATCCCTCTGGATTTCTGGAATGGGGTCACTATGGAGGTGGAGTCTTTGTCAGCAGGTATGATTATAAGTCCAGGGTCGGTTTTTAGTTGGTGGCTTGTGGCTCTTTCTGCAGATGTAAGGTTAGCTTGCATGCTGAGAGATTTGGGGAATGAAGGTGAGGCAAAGTTTGAGGTTTAGAAATTCTGGAAAGTTCCAACAGGGGGTGATTAGGGAGTAGGGGTAGGAGCAAGGGGGGAGGGGGGGGGGGGGGATCATGGTTGGAGGGAGGTGTGAACTGAGTCAGGCAGGGTTCAACATTTGTCTTTGGTTGTGTCCATCTAGTAGGGTTCATGGTGAAAAAGTTTTTCCACTGTAGGGACCTGGAGAAGGAGAGATCTTTAAGAAGTCCTGCATGATTGAATTTGTGAGTGGGACAGAAGATGAGGCCTTTGGAAAGGACTGATACTTCTGTGGGGCAGGGTTTGTCAGCTATGAGGAGATGAGGGGGCAGTTTGGAGATTGTTGTAGATTTGGAGAGTTTTTTGAGGCAGTGTTGTGCATGCTGCTCTAGTTCCTGGAGGGCAAGAGTTTCTATATGTGATACGGGATCCAGGCACTTGGGATTGCACAGCAGAATTTTACAGATGGGAAGGAAGTGTTGCAAGATCTGATCCTGATTGACATGGTTTTGCAGGACTACATTGGTGAGGGTTAAGGACTGGAGGAATCTTAACAGATGGGCTCAGTGTGGAAGGGGGGGAACCACAGCCAGAGAAGGGTAATTTGACGGTAAGACCATCTGAAGAGATTCAATGGGCCAAGTAGCAAAGCAGGAACAGTATATAGGGCCACGTTGTGGCTAGGGACAAGGAAACTGTTCTGACGCAGATAAGAGGAGCAAGGATGCATGGTGGAGGAGAGAAATGCATAAATATACATAGAAAAAGAGGAACTATGTGCAAAAAAATGCATAATACACCAAAATACGTGGAAAAATCATGTGAAGGGTGAAACAGATGAAGTGTGAGGAAACTAGATGAAACCTGAGGGAGTAGGCTGACAGCCCAACGATTTCCAAACCTACAACCTCCTTCCTAGTTGCCATGACCAACTATATCCTCCCACCCAATTTACTTCTCCTTTGAAGGCATCACCTACAAACAAATCGGGAGTACGGCAATGGCACCCCACGACACCTCCTATGCTAGCTTATTTTTAGGCTATCCACAGGAATCCTTTCTAACTATCCAGAATCCCGAACCCCTCACCTGGTTCAGGTTCACTGATGACGTCTTTCTGATCTGGACTTGAGGGTGATAACACCCTGTCCACATTCATCCAGAACCTCAACACCTTCTCCCCCATTTGCTTCACCTGGTACTCCACGATCCCACAAGCCAACCTTCTTAATATTCACCTACACCTCAAAGACAGCTACAATACCTCCGTCACATCAAGCCTACCTACCACCAGCATTACCTCCACTTCCACAGCTGCCACTCATAGAATATCAAGAATTTCCTTCCATACAGCTTAGCCACCCATGGCTGTTGCATCTGTAGAGATGAGCAGTCCCTCTCGGAATATACCAAGGGTCTCACAGAGGCCTTCACAGACCTTATACAGAAACTCTCCTGTGCCTTATCTCTCCAGTCACCCCATCTCCCAACTAACTTTTGTTGTGCCCTGAAATGGGGAATGTTCTACCTACTATCCTTCCCACTTCTCCTGCAGTAGTATTCTGCTGCCAATTGACTTTACACTATATTCTCTCTATCCTTACACAACTCCTGCTCTCAATCCCTTCTTTCATGGCTTATATCTCTGTAATAGATCTAGATGCAAGAACTGTCCCATATATACTCCCACCCACTTCAGTCTGGTTGCATGCATCACCCCTCCCATGATAGGCAAGGCTACTTGTGAAACCATTCTGTGCTGCATTCTACACAGGCTCAACAACCAACAAGCTGTCTGTCCACATGAATGGCCACTGACAAACTGTAGCAAAGAAATAGCTGAACTATCCAGTTGCCAAGCATGCTGATCAATTAAAATTTTTTCATCTTAATGATTGCTTTACACGCTGTGAGATCTGGATCCTTCCTACCAACACCAGCTTTTCTGAACTGTGCAGGTGGGAACTCTCCATGCAGTATATCCTTTGTTCCCATAACCATCCTGGCCTCAACCTTCATACTGTCCTACATCCACCTATCCCCTTCCCTGTTCCCACTCCAACACTGCACAACTTTATATTCCATGAACACACCTACAGACTTTTAATTTCTCTCCTTCCACTGTCCGCTCCTCCTCCCCCCTCCCCCTCCTGCTATCCAACCACCTCACTGCACCTAGCTGCCTACACTCTTTCCACCTTATCCCTGCATGCTCCCACATGCAGCATTTTGCTGTCCACCACCCCTACCCTGCTACCCCTCCCTTCCCCACCTCAGCCTCCTCCTTACCCCCACCACCCAGATCACTTCTCCCACCACACACTGGTGCTTGCAGTGTTGTCTCAGCGGTCAGAGACCCTGACAGCGCGTGCGCGCGCACGCACGCACACATGCGTGCGCGCGCATTGTCTGATTCTCATGAAGATTTGTTAGACAGTCTTTATATTACACAGTCTTTAATTTGTTAGTCCCTATCTCTACTTCTCATAATATTCCTTCAGCTTTACCAAAACATGTAGTAAAACACAAAAGTGCCACAAAGTTCTAAGAGACATTAATCATGCTTGAAGAGCGTAATGAAATTGGGCAACATTTCTCCAACAAAAAAACTTCATAAGTTACACTCACATCAACTCCCCAACCACCTGCTCCATCTGGAGTACTTTCCACGTGGTTGTGAGAGGTCACCGACAATATATCATCTTGACCTGTGTCTTCTATTTTAATCTTCTTTCTTTCTGGTTCTTCTACAGAAATGCTAACTGTACTCGTTTCTTCTTGACTCTGTGTACTAGTATCACGTGACCTTTGCTTGGTCATTTGCTGACGGGCCAGGCGGCGAGCACGATTCATTTCACGGGAACTCATTCCTTCTACCTGTGAAAGCTCTTGTTGCACTACTTCTCCAACAGATTTCTGGAAAAAAAATTGTCTTCTTACAACAAAACAACCACAGAAAAATAAAAATCAGACCTTTATATGCATTATGACTGTAAAAGCAAATTGAATATAACCATTGCCAATATTACAGTAATGACAATAATTGTGTGAAACACAGGGGGTCATTAAGGCAGGAGACCACAACTAATTATTAACTGAAAACTTCAACAATCATAGGTGTGAGATGCATAAAATACATATATATTGTAGAAAAGCATTACACTCAGAAATAAGAAAATATAACAACTAAAATACTGGGTGAATAATAAAATGACAGTATGTGGTAAGATAACCTCTCGCTCTAAGTAGAAAACAATCAATTAAAAGAGAAATTAAATGGTTGGAGTGTAAACTGCCACCGATATTATAAGAGACAGAGTATATGACGACCCTACTCCTTCCTCTTTCAATATGTCAGTTGTATTTTGTGAAAAAAAAATTTAAGTTTATCGCTTAGCATCACACAGGGTGTGTGTTATATTACTGCAGCTACCACCGGTTCAGCCATGTAAAGCATTTATGAGCAGGCTTTGCTTTCTGAAATTGTGATTGTTGTTTAGGGCATGCACTTGACATACACTATGTGATCAATAGTATCTGGACACTTAGGTGAAAATAACTTATAAGTTTGTGGTGCCCTCCATCGGTAATGCTGGAATTCAATACGGTGTTGGTCCATCCTTAGCCTTCATGACAGCTTCCACTCTCACAGGCATACGTTCAATCAGGTGCTGGAAGGTTTCTTGGGGAAGAGCAGCCCATTCTTCACGGAGTGCTACACAGAGGAGAGGTACTGATGTCAGTCGGTGAGGCCTGGCATGAAGTCAGTGTGCCAAAACATCCCAAAGGTGTTCTATAAGATTCAGGTCAGGACTCTGTGCATACCAGTCCATTACAGGGATGGTATTGTCACGTAACCACTCTACCACAGGTCGTGCATCATGAACAGGTGCTCGAACATGTTGAAAGAAGCAATAGCCAACCCCAAATTGTTGTTCAACAGTGGGAAGCAAGAAGGTGGTTAAAACATCAATGTAGGCCTGTGCTGTGATAGTGCCACACAAAACAAGCACCCCTCCACAAAAACACGACCACACCATAACACCACCACCTCCGAATTTTACTATTGGCACTACACATGCTGGCAGACGACGTTCACCGGGCATTTGCCATACCCACACCCTGCCGTCGGATCGCCACATTGTGCACCATTATTCATCAATCCAGACTTCTTCCACTGTTCAATCATCCAATATTTACGCTCCTTACACCAAGCGAGGCATCAATGACATTTACAGGCATTATGTGTGGCTTATGAGCAGCCGCTCTACTATGAAATCCAAGTTTTCTCACCTCCCGCCTAACTGTCATACTTGCAGTGGATCCTGATGCAGTTTGGAATTCCTGTGTGATGGTCTGGATAGATGTCTCTCTATTACACATTATGACCCTCTCCAACTGCTGGCAGTCTCTCTCAGTCAACAGACGAAGTCAGCCTGTACGCTTTTGTGCTGTACGTGTCCCTTAAGTTTCCACTTCACTATCACACAGGAAACAGTGGACCTAGGGATGTTTAGGAGTGCGGAAATCTTGCATACAGTCTTATGACGTGTGACACCCAATCAACCGACCATGTTCGAAGTCCATGAGTTCCGCGGAGCGCCCCATTCTGCTCTCTCAAGTTGTCTAATGACTACTGAGGTCACTGATTTGGAGTACCTGGCAGTAGGTGGCAGCAAAATGCACCTAATATGAAAAATGTGTGCTTTGGGGGGTGTCCGGATACTTTTGACCACACAGTGTAGCATGGTAGTACTGAGTGGGCAGTTGCAGTAGTGAGTATGAATCAGTTGGCTGCTCTCGCAGATGTGTTCACAATAGACGTTCTTCAAATAATATACTTGGGATAATTATTCAAACTGTGTTCCCAAGTTACTGATCACAGTCACTATTACTGATTGGCTGCACTCGTATGAAATACACATGTTTGGAAGTAATGAATTCAGGTTAATTACTTGTGCTGCTTTCTGAAGGTTTTAAAGTTCCAGTGTGAAACAATTAACGTTGTACTGTGGCATAAAGGATTTTGCTAAACTGAGTGTAGTTGAACTGGTTTGAAATGAGTAATACCGTCATAATAAATCATTAGTCCATTCTGTCAGTAATTTATCGATCGAACATTTCATTGTTCCTTTCCTAAAACAAAATTACCAGCAACAGAAAGTTGATAATTGGCCATCTGAGTGGAGACGAGTAATGCAACCAGTTGTGTTATACATAGAGACTGGTGTCAAAGATGTTGCATCATACAACAATCTGCAGATCCGGAGCCCAATCACCAATGTCAATGTATAGTGACTGAATTTGGAATTTACAGTGGCACTTTGATTTTTCAAACAATTTTGGACAGGAAAAAAGACACAGACAATGAATTACTATCTGAATTATAACTCTGTGTGTGTGTGTGTGTGTGTGTGTGTGTGTGTGTGTGTGTGTGTGTGTGTGTGTGTGTGTGTGTGTGTGTGAGTGGGCGCGCGCGCGCGCGCCCATATAAGCTAGTCAAAGTTAGAACTGTCATGTATTTGACAAGGAAGGCAATGTCAACCAAGTTAATTTTAACATGAAAGTTCTTAATAGGTCAGTAGCATCAGCAGAAATCAAACTGTAGAGGAAACTGAAAATGAAAGTTCAAACTTGAACAGACACATTGAATTGAGAGAGGCAGGAGTAGCCAACAATTGTGATGATAATGTAGGAAGGGAAGATGTGGTAAAACAACAACAACAACAATAATAATTATTATTATTATTATTATAATAAACTATGGCAGATAATAAAAAATTGAGTGCAGATTTGAACAAAGAACTAGATGATAATGAGAAAATGGTGAGATGTTTGATGGCTGATAACAAAAGGTCGAATCAACAAACGAAGGCAAGTAATCTAAAATTGGGAGTAAATTTTAACAAAATACACTACTGGCCACTAAAATTACTACACCAAGAAGAAATGCAGATGATAAACGGGTATTCATGGGACAAATATATTATACTAGAACTGACATGTGATTACATTTTCACGCAATTTGGGTGCATAGATCCTGAGAAATCAGTACCCAGAACAACCACCTCTGGCCGTAATAACGGCCTTGGTACGCCTGGGCATTGAGTCAAACAGAGCTTGGATGACATGTACAGGTACAGCTGCTCATGCAGCTTCAACACGATACCACAGTTTATCAAGAGTAGTGACTGGCGTATTGTGACGAGCCAGTTGCTTGGCCACCATTGACCAGACGTTTTCAATTGGTGAGAGATCTGGAGAATGTGCTGGCCAGGGCAGCAGTCAAACATTTTCTGTATCCAGAAAGGCCCCTACGGGACCTGCAACATGCGGTTGTGCATTATCCTGCTGACATGTAGGGTTTCGCAGGGATCGAATGAAGGGTAGAGCCACGAGTCGTAACACATCTGAAATGTAAAGTCCACTGTTCAAAGTGCCGTCAATGCGAACAAGAGGTGAGCGAGATGTGTAACCAATGGCACCCCATACCATCACGCCGGGTGATACGCCAGTATGGCGATGATGAATACGCGCTTCCAATGTGCGTTCACCGCGATGTCGCCAAACATGGATGCAACCATCACGATGCTGTAAACAGAACCTGGATTCATCCGAAAAAATGACATTTTGTCATTCGTGCACCCAGTTGAGTACACCATTGCAGGCGCTCCTGTCTATGATGCAGAGTCAAGGGTAACCGCAGACATTGTCTCCGAGCTGATAGCCCATGCTGCTGCAAACATCGTCGAACCGTTCGTGCAGATGGTTGTTGTCCTGCAAACGTCCCCATCTGGGTACTCAGGGATCGAGACGTGGCTGCACGATCCGTTACAGCCATGCGGATAAGATGCCTGTCATCTTGACTGCTAGTGATACGAGGCCATTGGGATCCAGCACGGCGTTCCGTATTACCCTCCTGAACCAACCGAGTCCATATTCTGCTAACAGTGATTGGATCTCTACCAACGCAAGCAGCAATGTCGCGATACGATAAACCGCAATCGCGGTAGGCTACAATCCGACTTTTATCAAAGTCGGAAACGTAATGGTACCCATTTCTCCTCCTTACACGAGGCATCACAGCAATGTTTCATCGGGCAATGCCGGTCAACTGCTGTTTGTGTATGAGAAATCGGTTGGAAATTTTCCTCCTGTCAGCAAGTTGTAGGTGGCTCCACTGGCGCCAACCTTGTGTGAATGCTCTGAAACACTAATCATTTGCATATGACAGCATCTTCTTCCTGTCAGTTAAATTTTGTGTCTTTAGCATGTCATCTTCATGGTGTAGCAATTTGAATGGCCAGTAGTGTAGATAATCATGAGATTCAGGATAAGTTCAATAATTTAAGAATGAATGTTTTGAGTCGATGCACAACAATCTGAATTCCAGCATGAGGTTAAGACACATTGCTAAGCAGACAGAAGCGCACGGGACCAAAATACAAGCCCAAGTAAACTCACAATAGGAAATTGTTAAACTAGATCTAATGGGCAGTATAGTAAGGGAATAGTGAAGTAGTTCATGTGAAAATAAGTGCAAACAAAATAAAAATTATTTGATTACAGTAGTATCAGGTGTGCAATAGTCATATTCAAATTTAGAATCGAAAGCACATGAGCTGGAAAAGAACACTGAAAGATGTAAAAATCTGCAACATGTGAGCTGATACGAACATAATTCGCCAACAAGTTAATGCGAGAAAATCACGGTGCGGGCTATTGTACAATCATTATTGTCAATAATCTGCTCATTCAAAGAGAATTTAAGGAATCGGGCACACACAAACAATTACATCCAACTAATTTCATGATACAATTTAGAGTTGCATTCATGTGAATTCAGAACAAGTCAGAAAAAAATATTTGGGAACGACATGAGTGCATGTACTAGAACATGGGGAAACTGTGTGTATGTGTGTGTGTGTGTGTGTGTGTGTGTGTGTGTGCGTGATCAATATACTATATTTGTTTGCTTTGAAAATGTGTTTCTCCACAAGGATTGGTTACAAGAGAAACTGTGAAGCATAAAAAGAAAAATTATTTTCGATGCACAACTTTAATTGTGGCAAAGGGTCAATGTGCATCTTCCTTCAAAAATACTGAAAATCGAATGGTTATACAGAACATCCCATCAGCGATGATTATCTGATTATAATTTTGATTAAGTATTTGCTGTGGAAAGTACGAAGGCAGTGGGCATCATGTAACATTCAATGATTTCTGTGAGGTATTACGAGTCATTGACCCTTTAGAAGACACATCAAACGCAATCAATACTTTCAATTATACAAAGCACCATGGCAAGATAAATTTGAGCACCTGTAATGGAGTCAGCAAAACAATAATTAAACAAGATACAATTATGAACGAACAGATGACCTTTCGCAGAGTTATGCGCAGAATGATGATTGTTTTAGAAATGATGAAAGAGGTAAAATGATTTTGAAAGGCAGAACCAAAGAGCAGTGCAAGAGAGAAGATTTCGGGCTCAATGAACTCTTGAGAGATGGATAACAGATACTGATAAAATGAGCGAACACCAGTAAACTGAATGTAGTTTCAGATGAGAACCACTCCGGCACATGTTAACAATTTAATGTGTTGTCTCCAACAGTACAAATGATTAGATGTGATACTGAAAACATTAAAGGTGAACTAGTAAAACATCAAACAATGGTAAATCCAGGATGGAATATAACAATACAAGAGAAGGAAAGTTGCTATTCACCATATAGCGGAGATGCTGAGCCGCGATAGGCGCAATAAAAAGATTCACACAAACACAGCTTTCGGCCATCATAGCCTTTGTCAGCAATAGACACACATACAAACACGCACTCACGCAAGTGGAAATAGCACACACATCTACAGTCTCAGAGAGCTGAAACTACACTGCGAGCAGCAGCACCAGTGCATGGTGGGAGCGGCGACTGAGTGGGGGTAAGGAGGAGGCTGGGGCAGGGAGGGGGAGGGATAGTATGGTGGGAGTGACGGACAGTGAAGTGTTGCAGTTTAGACAGAGGGTAGGAGAGAAGGTGCGGAGGGGGCAGGGGGTAAGTAGCGGAAAGGAGAGAAATAAAAATAAAAGAAATTAAAAGACTGGGTGTGGCGGTGAAATGATGGCTGTGTAGTGCTGGAATAGGAACAGGGAGGGGGCTGGATGAGTGAGGACAGTGACTAACGAAGGTTGAGGCCAGGAGGGTTACGGGAGCGTAGTTATGTATTGCAGGAAAAGTTCCCACCTGCGCAATTCAGAAAAGCTGGTGTTGGTGAAGGTGAACTAGTAATGGACAAAGTACAAACTGCAATGACACTTTAATTTCAGTGATTGAACTTTGTGTAAATAGTCATAAAATTACAGCTGCCTTAGACCCTGAAAGTGATGCTACCACAATATCTAGCAATTTATACAAACAGTTTTAGTGTTTCTGATAAGAATGAGGAATTGGAAGTCGACTTCATTAGCTTCATCAGAGAAGAAGTAGTTTCTGCAGGTTTAGAAGTTAGAATTATTAAGAAGAAAATAGATCATGGGATAGAAGCAGCAGATTACATGTAGGATTATACGTCCATGGTGAGAGGAGAGAAAAATCAGGAGTTCATGTGAAAAATTAGGGAAAAATTGACAGTTTGAGCAATTTGCAAATGTCCTAGAGAGAAGAATTGCATGCAAGCATGCAGAGAGAGTATCCAACAAACCCGATACCATTAAATAAAATAATCTATTTTTGAAAATATACTATAACTGAATAGACAAAAAAACTTAAACATGGACTGATGAAAGAACGTCAATGTCAAAATGAAGCTTGACCACAGGAACTGTTAAGAACGAAATATTATCTGATCTACTAGCTATAAAAGAAGCTGTAGAAAATAAAATCAAGTTTATAATAGAAAACGATGTAATTGAGAGACAGACTGTGAATATTGCAATCCTATACACAGAGTAATATAATGGACTTTGGTATTACATCAAATGGAGGCTGTTCAGTTTAAACATTTCAAGTGCAGCATTTGTTTGAGCTCTGGATGTGATTCTACGGAGAAGCTTTTGTAGAATGTAATACACTATGGAGATGATAATTTGGTTGTATCTACTCCATGGGAAAAACACAGAGACAGGCTGGATAGTTCAGATTACACTAAAATCGGCTGGACTCACCTCCAGTCGGCTAAAACTGGAATTCATGAAGAAGATACAATGTTTAAAGAATGTCATATCATCAGCAAGAACTGAACCAGACCTGAAGAAATTAGAAGCAATTTGAAATTTTCTGTTACCAATCTGTAAAAAAACAACTTCAATCATATCTCTGCTTCTGTGAATACAACTGATATTTTATTAAATAACACTGTAATAAATTAAAAAGAATTTTTCCTGGACATGACAGATAGCCTTGTCACAGTGGTAACACTTGTTTCCGTCAGATCACCAATGCTAAGAACTGTTGGGCTTGACTAGCACTTGGATGGGTGACCGTCTGGGTCTATAGAGCACTGTTGACAAGTGGGGTGCACTCTCCCCTTGTGAAGCCAACTGAGGAGCTACTTGATTGAGAAGTAGTGACAACTCTGGTCACGAAAACTGAGAAAAGCTGGAAGAGCGGTGTGTTGACCCCACGCCCCTCCATATCTGCATCCAGTGACACCTATTGGCTGAGGATGACAAGGTAGTCAACTGGTACCACTAGGTCTTCTGAGGCTTGTTCGGACAGAGTTTCTGAACGTGGAGTACTGATCAAGAGGAAGGTGCTTGATGAGATCAAGAAGCAACTCGTAAGTGATCCACTACTGCAGATGCCAGCTCTTAAAAACATTTTACCTTGGAACAGACATGAGTGAATTTGCTTTGGCACTGCATCCATTTATATGAAATAATCATTAGGAAAATCACATGATAGTGTTTTCAAGCTGAGTTCTGTCAGCTTGAGACAGGAAATGGAGTACGACAGCGCATGAAGCGTTCGCGATTGTGGAGGGCTTGGACCAGTTCCATTATTTTCTGCATGTACAGCACATCATTGTATGGAGAGATCATCTAACATTATTCTTCTCACCTCAGTGCACATTCATTACGTAATCAGCTTGCTAGATGGGCCCTTGCTTTACAGGAATTTGACTTTGAAATCCAATATATTTCTACTGAAACAAATGTGGTACCTGATGCTTTATCACAGCATCTGCCAAATTTAAAACATATTTTCACCAACACTTCAAAGAAATCAAGACCAATTTTATAAGAGGTGTGAACAGTGTGTCAAAAATCCATAAGTTCCTACATTACACCAAGGCACAGCAGGTGGCAGATGTAATTTTAAAAATGATCATCGTAATGTATCAAGAAAATTTGGCAACCTAATTCATGATGACATCTTATACCGCAGAAATGCCCAAGTCAAAATTGCGATGGCTTTGCATGCCAAAATATAATACTGATGATTTGATTAAATATATAAATATATACACACAGTTTTCCACATTTTGGTCTGAAGAAATGCTTACTTTTATTTATTTATTTCATGTTCCGTAGATCCAGTTAGTGAGTTAATCACAAGGCTATGGAACATGTCAAATTGTACAGGTTTCAATTTAAACTTACAATAAATACAAGGGCAATTCAATGCCAAATTGTACATAGTTTGCATAAGACATACTATAAGCACAGTAATAGATAAAATGTCAGCTAGATAACATAACAACCATTTAACAGAAAACGGAGTTTCAAATAAAGGTAAAAGATAAGAGCACAAAGTTAAATCAGATATTAGGCCTACAAGAGTAAATACAGGTACAGCCAATTTGTTGTTACAAAAAGTGTGCTAATGCTCAAATGCACAATAAAATCAATTGAACTACTTCTAGACACAATAAGTTTAGTGATGGTATACATTTTCTTTCAGATATTCATCCACAGTATAAAAAGATTTCTCAGTCAGGCAATCTTTGAGAACTTGCTTAAATTTTGACAGTTCTGTATGAACACATTTGATATTTAGTGGTAGAGCATTGAACAGCTTAATGCTGGAGTAGTAAACTCCTTTTTGTTCCAGAGTGAGACGTTTCATTTCGAAATGTAGATTGTTTTTGTTTCTGGTGTTATAGCCATGGAATTTACTGTTGTCTTGGTAGATAGAATAATTTTTGCACACAAAGGTCAGCAAGGAAAAAATATACTGTGAGGCAGTTGTTAGGATGCCTATCTTCCGAAACAAGTGCCTGCAAGAATGTCTTTGATGGATTCCACACATTATTCTGATTGCTTTTTTTTTGGAAGGTGAAAACTTTTTTTGCAAGTGATTGGTTCCCCCAGAATATGATAGCATATGACATCAATGAGTGGAAGTAGCCAAAGTAGGCAACCTGCCTGCAAGAACGTCTTTGATGGATTCCACACATTATTCTGATTGCTTTTTTTTTGGAAGGTGAAAACTTTTTTTGCAAGTGATTGGTTCCCCCAGAATATGATAGCATATGACATCAATGAGTGGAAGTAGCCAAAGTAGGCAACCTGCCTGCAAGAATGTCTTTGATGGATTCCACACATTATTCTGATTGCTTTTTTTTTGGAAGGTGAAAACTTTTTTTGCAAGTGATTGGTTCCCCCAGAATATGATAGCATATGACATCAATGAGTGGAAGTAGCCAAAGTAGGCAACCTTAATGGCGTCAACTTCAGCCACTGAAGAAATTACCCGTAATGCAGATGTTGCCGAGCTAAGTTTTTTACATAGATGAAGAATGTGAACTGACCAATTACATTTGCTGTCTATGTAAGCACCCAGGAATTTTGTATCTTCAACCTTCTGTATTGGTTGATCTCTACATTTTATGTTAATTACATCAAGATTAATTTGTGATGTATGGAACCTCATATAATGAGTTTTATCTGCATTGAGTGAGAGACAATTTAAGATGTCATTAAAAATAGTATTTGCAGTTTGTTCAAGATCGTGATCTATCAAATCGTCAATTAGAATTGTGGTATCATCAGCAAACAGGGTAAATTTGCTGTTTGTCTCGGAACAAAGCAATGTCTTCAAGAACAGGTGACCTTTAATACCGTGTCTTGGCTAGTACGAAGAGATACAAAAGAATGTGATTTATGTAAGCGTACCAAGGTGTCTACAACACAATATAAAGGATAAATGAACAATATTCTCCCACAAACAGGCTAAGTCATTGCTTTCAATGTTTTTTGACCGCTTCCTAAATCTCGCGGAAACTTCTCACGGAGCTCATTTAGTGGAATTACAGCAGAACCCCACTTTTACGATTATCAAGCAGCTTTAAAGAATAGTGTAAAACAAAGTAAAATGTAAAATATGGGCAATAACTTTTTAAACAGTAAAAGTAACATATGTGATACCCCATCTTGCATTTTCATAGTTTGTTTGATATATGTACATAATAGGCATCAAAATAATAGCAAGGGGGCTGTTTTTTATCCATCACTAGATGTGCCCTATGGTGTTATCCACAGCTAAAAAGTTATTTACAAAGAAATATTAATGCAGAAACTAACTATACACACATATGCACCATCGAAAAAGTTCTCTCTTGGAGATATTGAGATGCAAGCCACACATGGGCCAGTAAAGTGCATGACACACACACACACACACACACACACACACACACACAATGAGAGAGAGAGAGAGAGAGAGAGAGAGATATGATGCAAGAAGTTGACAGAATACATTGCTCACAACTCATTCGTTTATTTAACAGAAAAAAATTACACAACTAAGTAGTGAATTACAAAATGTGCCAGGAAAGGAAGTAAATTACTTCATTGCTATTTGCGATGTATCGAGCACAGAAAAGATCATAATTGTCTTCGTGTGTGCAGAGGGCCAGAAATCTACTATAATACATCTCTGTAAACAATGTACTAATACTTCTTATTTTCTGCATATATGTAGAGGTTGCTGGCTCTCAACACATGCAAGCAGCCAACGTACATCTGTCTGTGCAAAAAACATGGTGTGCCCAGATGAATACCTGCCACTATTTATTTATAGTGATTGAGATAGCCACTTTCAAAGAGAACTGCTAAAGTTTGAATTAGAAAGGCAAATTTGTTGGGATGATAGGAATTTGTGGTGTCAAAATTGTCTCCAAATCCAGTAGTTACGTTGCCCATCCCACGGGAACAGTGATCCCCCCCCTCAGAATAAAAGGTACCATAGCCTATGTGTTTATTCAGGATGAAGGCTATCTCCCAGTCCAATGTTCATCCAAATCCATCCAGCCACTTCAGTGTGAAGGAGTAACAAACATACTAACTCAACGAAGAAAGAAAATAAGCAAACAATTTTGTACTTGTTTTCTTAAATTATGTTCTCAAGCTGTAACATTTCATTTCACAGTGTGTATAATTCACATGCCTGCTAATTTAGAATCATTTAATATTTAGCTATTGTTTGTTTCCTATCTACTGGGGCCCTTTGTTACTTGTTACTTTCTCACTGAAACTTCATTTTGCCATTAATTTCCAGGTTAAATTTATTTTTTGAGGGCCAGGGATGTGAAAGAGTCCTATATCCTCTCATGTTGGTATATTTATTACATTTTGAGACATTTTGTAAGTTTATTGCTTAGTGTTACCATAGAGTATGTGTTATATTACTGCAGCTACCGCTGGTTTAGCAATGTCCCGCATTTAAGAGCAAGTTTTGCCTACTGACAATGCTTTCTGAAATTGTAGTAGACATGTAATGTACACGCTTGGTGTAGCACAGCAGTAGCAAGTCGCTGTTATGGTACTGACTCCAAACTGGTCAGCCGCTCTCACTAAATGTGCTTGTATGAGGCATGTGTGTTTGAATGGACTGATCGGGGGGGGGGATAAACAAATAAAAAATTAAAAAATATTGCAACACCAAGGTGTTGTGCAACATAAATCATGTGTTTCCACACCTGAAAGTTGTTGTCTATTGCAATTTTGTGGCAGTCGCATAAGCGTGGCACTATCAGGTTTTGAATGAGGTCATGTAATACCACAATGAGAAACCGAATATTCCTTCTGCAATACTGCAGATAGACTTGGTAGTAATGTATACTCTGTACATAACTAGTGGCACAGGTGGTCACGAGAATGTACGGTCGCAAAATGACAGGGCTCCGGGCACCCAGGTGGCACTACCAAGACGGAAGACATTGTGTTCAGTGTATCGCTCTGGTGCATCATCCTGCACCTGCAGCAGATATCTGAGCAGCAATTGGCAACAAAATCATGCAATGAACTGTTACAAATCAGTTATTTCATGGACGGTAACAAGCACTCCATTGACCCCATACCACCGCCATTTGCAATTTCAGTGGCGTCATGTGAGAGGTCGCTAGAGGGCAGGACAGAGGCCTATTGTGTTTTCTGGTGAAAGCTGGTTCTGCCTTGGTACCAATGATGGCCTTGTGTTGGTTAGGAGGAGGGCAGTTGAGGGCATGCAACCAAATTGATTGCAAATGACACGCACTGGACCTATGCGTGGAGTTATGGGTCTGGGGTGCAATTTTGCGCGACGGCAGGAGCACTCTCATGGTTATCTCATGCACCCTGACTGCAAATTTGTGTGTCAATCTGGTGATTTGACCTGTTTTGCTGCCATTAATGAACAGCATTCCAGGGAGTGTTTTCTAGCAGGATAAGAGTCGCCCACATACAGCTGCTAAAACCCAACAAGCTCTACAGTGTTTCAACATGTCGCCTTGGCCTGCTCGATCAACAAATCTGTCTTCCATCAAGCACATATAGGACACAATCAGATGACAACTCCAGCCAATGTTGGCTCACAGTTACATGGGTTGTGACGCCACGAGCCATATTTGGTTCACGTATACATTGTACTGTGGGCCATGTGAGCCATAACTGGCTCACATGCAGAGTTGTGTTTAGAAGCCTCATGAGCCTCATAGTACTCACAGATAGTGCATTCCAACTATGGGTTTAAAAGTGGTGGCTCCACTGAACACACTCATGTTCATAACACTCAATATTTTTGCAGTTGGTAGCCATTGTGATTCTTAACTGCAAATGTCAGAAATATACTTAAAGATGACTCAGCAATTGTTAGTTTTGCTGACTGGTCTTGTGTGCTAGTTGAGGTTACGTTTGAATCTTTGATTAGTTTCCTAGTTTGTTATTATGGCCAAAAGAAGACAAAATTTTGAAGAACTTTAGCAGCTAGTGAATGACGCTATGCAAGAGAGCTTATCAAGCTGTAAAAGTGACATTTTTGGTAACACAGACAACTACAATGATTACGAGCCTGATAATAAACATTGTGTTAGAGACCATACAAAGCAACAGAAGCAAATTTGTTGGGATGGGATGACTCTAGTTCGTGGTGTCAAAACTGTCTCCTTTTGGCTCCCAATCCAGTAGTTATGCTGCCTATCCCATGGGAACAGTGACCCCCCCCCCCCCCCCCCCCGTCCCCAAGAATAAAAGGTACCATAGCCTAGGTGTTTATTCAGGATGAAGGCTATCTCCCATTCCAATGTTCATCCAAATCCATCCAGCCACTTCAGTGTGAAGGAGTAACAAACATACTAGCTCGACAAAGAAAGAAAATAAGCAAACAATTTTGTATTTGTTCAGGTTCACTGATGATATCTTCACAATCTGGACTCGAGGCCAAGATACCCTTTCTTCCTTTCTTCAAAACCTCAACACCTTCTCTCCCATCCACTTCACATGGTCTTCCTCAACCCAGCAAGCTACCTTCCTAGATGTTGATCTCCTCCATTCACACTTCTGTCCAAATTAAATCCAAACCAAAAAATCCCTCGCACACAGCCTGGCCATCTGCAGCCACAACAGAATAAATGCCTGATATAATCTACATCCTCAAAAACCAATAGGTCAGTCTTCAGGCCGAATTAGTAACAAATAAGAGGGAAAGTGTTTATCACATAGATAAATTGATAAAAACATCTACATCTATATCCATACTCTGCAAATCACTATGAAGCTCATGGCAAAGGGTATGTCCCGCTGTACCAGTTACTAGGATTTCTTCCCATTCCATTCACGTATACAGTGCAGGAAGAATTATTGTTTGAATGCCTGTGTGTGTGTGCTGTAATCATTCTAATCTTATCAAACAACACTGATGTGAGTGATACACAGGGTGTTTTAGTATATTCCTATAGTAACTAACTTTATTCTAACCCACAACTACTTTACATTTGAAGGGAAGGTATATAAACAAATCTGCGGCACAGCCATGGGCACTCTCAGGGCATCCTCGTATGCCAACCTACCCATTCTCATCTCTCACCAGGTTTATTTGCCACCCTCTGCCAAAGCATCTGCCCATCTTTCCTCACTCCTCTCCTTTCCTTTCCTTTCTTCCCCACCTCCCTGCCCCACAACCACCTGATGCTGTGCCTGTTGGCAGTCTAGGCCCTGCACACTCCACCAGACAGCATTCGTCTCTCTCCCCACCCGCACACTGCTATCCCTTCCCCTTCCCCACCCCCTCCATACTGCTGCTTGCACCCCATGTGATAGTTGCACTCCAGCCCAAGATGTTGGAGCTGGCGGTCATGTGTGCATGAGGTGTGCTTGCTCGTGTGTGTGTGTGTGTGTGTGTGTGTGTGTGTGTGTGTGTGTGTGTGTGTGTGGTTTTTTTTTTTTTTTTTTTTTTTTTTACTGATGAAGGCTGTGGCCGAAAACTTCATGTGTCTTAATTGTGCCTGTCTGCAACCTGACACGTCTTCTTTATGGTAAATAGCAATCTGTCTTTTTCCTATATTGTTGATATTCCTATAGTATATATTAGACATAACAAAAATAATTGTTCAAAAATATACTGCCACAGTATGAAATAAATCTATTGGCAGTGCTTAGTGTTTTTTACTCATATTTTGTGCAAAACTATGGTGTACAAAGATCATCTTAAATTTTCTGTTAGAGCCAAAATAATTATTAATAATGTCACTAGATACATCACTCTTTAAAGGTGTTCTAGTAGTTTAATTTCAAATATAAATCAACATTTGATTGCTTTAAGCATGCTTTACCAGAAAGAAAGTAAAATTTCCCATTAATATGAAAATGACAGCGTAAGGAACAGTTAGGTATTACTTAAGATTTAGTATAATTACTTCACTTGCACTAGACAGATATCACACACTGTCAACAATGTAAAGTAACAATCTATCTAGAGTTGCCCCTCATAATACTTACACCACATGAACCAAGAAAGGAAACAGATCCATCAGTAACTGAAGTGCTAAAATCTTCAGCAGATATTAGGTCTTCCATATCTATGCCAAGACGACTTGATACATCTAAACCAAGACGCGCATTAAGCAACTGTCGTTGCTTTGCCATTCTTTCCCGCATAGCTGATGCTAAGTGATGAAAAGAAATAAATAGAAATTAAAAAGTCAGTAACAGAATTACATCAAAATATATTACAAATCCTGGCAAAGATGACAGTGCCAGTACACTGATATCGCAGAGCAAGTTTTCAGAATGCAATATCATTTTTGATAAATGCATGTAATGCCTGTTGGTCGGGCTTCATCCACAGTTAATTGAATACTATTCAACAAATCCACAGTTCATTGAATACTATTCAACGAACTATGGATGAAGCCCGACTAACAGGCATTACATGCGTTGATCAAAAATGATATTGCATTGAGAATGGCTAGTTTCTAGCAGAAATCGAGATCTGCCGATAAAATTTAACAAGGATGACTGATAGCTGAAATCTATTATTTACAATGCAAATTTATCTTGTTACGGACATACACAGTGTACACTGCATAACAACAATGTAGCTCATAGTAATTGTTCAAAGTGACAACCACCAGTCTCAATGAATGCATAACTAGGGTGCATGACTTCTGCTGCATTATCTCCAAGATCCCTTGTGTCTGTTGTACAGGGAGTCAGGCCGCTAGGAGCCTAGCAAGCCTGTCTTCATTTGTTTCTATGGAGATTTCATACACCAACGTCTTGACCCAGTAGGAAAACTGTCCAGATCTGTGAGATCTGGCGATCACACAGGCCATGGGACAGGACCTCCCCTACCAATCCAATGATGATGGTACGTATTGTTCAGGAGCTCACGAACATTAACATCAAAGTGGGCTGGTGCACAGTTGTGTTGAAACCAGTTCACTGTGCAGACAACAAGGGACATAGTTTCCAAGTACTATGGCAGCACATTTCACAGGAACACCAGGTAACATGGACCAGTCAAACGAGGAGACAGCAGATAAGGTCCTATTAGTTGATCTTGGATGATGCCCACCCCTATGTTGGCAGAATCACTGCTTGTGGCCACTGATGTGTGAGTGTGGTAACTGTTGAAAACAGTCACAGGTGAATGAGGTCTCAGCCACGAACAACATAAACTGTACGAAGTTCAGCACTACTGTGGATAATCCTCTGACAGCAATGAAGGCAAGGCTCGAACTTCGTTGCTCCCACTGCTTACACACATTATTTACGACAGGGGTGTAATACCTACTCCAGCAGTACTCTCCATATTGTACCCTAAGAAGAGTGAATTTCAGAGGCAAGCTGACAGGAGATTATTGCTGGATGGTTGGCTACACAATCCAACACCTCTCCTCGAAATCTGTTGTTCCAACATGTCCTTGGTGGGAACCTTGGGCAGCTCTCTATAATGT
The DNA here is from genome assembly GCF_023864345.2 of Schistocerca serialis cubense. Lineage (NCBI taxonomy): Eukaryota > Metazoa > Arthropoda > Insecta > Orthoptera > Acrididae > Schistocerca > Schistocerca serialis. Next base: position 579,221,278 of record NC_064639.1, on the reverse strand, counting down.
GAATGGCTCCTTCTCTAGTAAGTTGGTATCCATGGCGATGAACTTCTTTCCATTAGGATGATGCCTACTGGGAAAGTGTTTTCTGTACATTTGTGTTGCTTTACGGGCTCTACATCCTGACACACCATACTTTAAATGCAAGTCTACCAACCCTCATCGTGAATAACATTCTATCTTTGATCAAGTGTCACGCACTGTACACAGGAACACATCTTGCAATGGACGCATCACAAGCTGCCTGATGCAATGGACAACTGCCACCAGGGGTAGTGGAGTGCACGAGATACAGGTTAATGCACCTGCTTGTCCATGTGACACATACTATGAGATAAGCTGTGTACAATGTGTGTGGTGGTCAGGGATGTACATTGTTCATCACCCACTGCTTGTTCCTGTCTACAACAGACACAGGGTATCTTTGCGCAAGTGTGGCACAACTGAATGTGCCATTGCAATACATGCACTGAAACTGATGGTCATCACTTTGAACACTTACTATGAGCTACCTTGTCTTTATGAAGTGTATGCTGAGTATGCCCATAACACAATAAATATGGATTTCCAACCACTGGTTTCCTGTCTCAATACAACTGATGGTGGACCCATTATCACCTGTTGCAATGTTTGAGACACTTCATATATTACAAAAATCTTATGTATAACTGCAATTTGAAAGACATGAAGGATTTAACCAAAATATTCACTTTAAAGCAATTACCCTGAAAAAAGAAATGAGTGGACTGGACCATCTACAATAGTTAGGTGTAAGTTCAAAGAGGCAAGTGAAGGGCATTCCAAAATAGCTGTTAACTTGCATGTGGCATCATCTGTGTATTCACAGTTTCAAAATACGGTCTATGTCACATTATTAACTGATTTCTCATCAATGAAGGGGTCAAAGAAACAGATTTTTACATGACTCAATGCACAGTTTAGGCGTATTACTGGATTAAGAATGCATGTGCCTGATTGAGCCAAAAATATATGCAAGAACTGTTATATTGCTGGAAACTGAAAATGTCATTTCTGTTTGAGTACCTCTGATAAAATATGCTATACATGAACTTATTCTTGTTGAAAACTCACCTAACATTGTTCTAAGTTCTGGGAACACCTATATAAATATCTCAGAATAACTTGGATGCCATAAAGTGTTTGTGAATGTAGTTCTTTGTTTCTTCCATAAAATGCAGGAACATGCCCACTATAAATTTAGTGAAATCAATTCAACTCTTCTTAAAGGCTGCATGGAGAGTATGAATTCTTTCATATAACTTGAAGGCAGTGTTTGGAACAATGCATATGAAATTGGCTGTTGAAGGTCCTATTATCCTTATTTGGGAAGGTAAATTGGGTAATCTTATATATTACTAGCAAGTTTATGATTTCTTTATTTATATATATATTTATTTGATTGGGGGGGGGGGGGGGGGGGGGTTGAATTGTGAACTAGAGTTGAACATCCTTCCAGATATGCTTGATACTACAATAAAAAACAAAGAACTAATGATTATCAATATGGCAATGTGAAAAATAAGCATGTGAAAGTACAAATTTCTAACAATACAGGGTGTTTATAAATTAGTTATACAAAAATAACCTTTAACTGTGAAAAAGGTAAATAAATTACAGAAATATTTGATACTGCAGTGAATGCAGTATATCTTCAACTTTTATTTAAAAATGTTCAATGTGGCTAACTTTTATAACACAACAAACGTCCCATCTGTAATCAGTTTCCTGTCAAATTCTATAAAGGATGTATTAATGTACGGTTGCAACTGTGTGCAATATTCGTTGTTGCAGCTCAACAAGGTTTCCCAGAAGTATAGGAACAACACTCTATGTTTAATGTAACAGAAGTCAACTGGAGTTAAATCAGGTGATCATAGTGATCTGAATATTGTTCCACCATGTCCAATCCAAGTCATCAGCACATTCCTACAGAGATAAGTGAAAACTTCATGATGATAACGTGGTGGCGCGCCATCTTACTGGAAAGTAAATTGTGCGTCCATATCAAGTTGTGATTGAGGTATTAGATAACATTCAAACATATACAGGTATGATTTTACCACAGGTATGGATTCATGAAACCATAAATAACACTGTGCATGGTCTGCACCATTATACAACTCCATGATGACTGTTGGAATAACTATTTGGTACATGCCACCTAGTGGGAATGCCATAAACTAAACGTCTTAGGTGGGAATAAAACTTGAAGACATTGCATTCAATGCTGTTTCAAAGACTTCTGCAATTTATTTATCCTTTTCACAATTAGAGGTAACTTTTGTATAAATAATTTATAAACACTCTGTATATCAGAAGAGTATATTCCTTAGGATATTAATTGACTGCATGCCAATGATTATCAAATGTGTAAACACAACTTTCCCCACTTAGTGAATTATATTCCATTTTCACATCTCTTAACTGACAAAGATGCGACCTAGTCTGTGTAGGAAGTAACCATACCATGCATTTTGTGATCATTTCTTCTTTATTTTATTTTCATATTCAGTAACTGAAATTTAATGGAAGCTCACTAATGATCAAATACCATGAAATTGGCAAACAAGGCATAATACAATAACATACCAGGGATAAGATTCTTGGAACGTTTTTTTCCTATTGTTTTACCAATATTGTAAATTTTAAGACTTATCACATCTCTTTACTAAAGAGACTACCTATACAAGGTTATCAATGCATCGAGCCTCTCCTATGCAAAGCATATCCAGTACTACCCACATTAAGAGAGAATAACTAAGTTCTTTTGTCTCCTGAACCTACATCAAGACTGTTGATAACCTTTTATTACCGAGGTGTTTCTACATTATGAACACAAACTCCATTAATTAACCAGATACACTACAGTTCTCTGGATTATTCCAAATTTCCACAATTCAAAAATTGAATACTCCTTTCCTGGTCAAACTGTTGCTACCCTGAAACATCTGAAGCTTGGAAGTCAAACTAGTAGAGAGATCTGCAGATCCCATGGTTACTCTGGGAGTAAGCATGGGATTGTTCTTACAACAGGAGCTTACATGCATAAAGCATTGAGCAGTCTGGTGACATATGTAGTCAAGTTTCTTACAACAAAACTATCACTTGAAGCCAGGTAGGAGTTGCTACTTTCATTAAGACAGAACCTCTTCATAGTTTACTTAGGAAAGAGATTTCTGCACATGCATTTTTGATATTACCTACAAAGAACATAGGCTTAACGATTAGAAAGAACAATCCACCAGTCCCTGGGCAATTACGGAGCTGAGGAGAATAAGTTTCTGCAGCCCACTTGATTCTACTGTCCTCACATGACATAGGAAAGGGGGGCAGTTCTTGAGGTCATAACAACTAATCAATCACAGCTGTCTGAAGGGACTGCTGGGCCTCATTGCAACCAGCTGGTAACTCGAGTCTTCTTACTATGCAAGACCTCTGCCAGGAAGCCGTCTGCTCCATGCAAGGGTTATCTGGCTTGATGGCCACTGCCCAGAGTCCCAGTGCTCCCAAAGGACAGGCACCTATTCCTCAGCATGCACAGGGAGGTAACAGTTGGGGCATCTACAATGTGATCCCTGTGTAGTCAGGGTGTTACTACTGTGCGGATACCCGACAAACCCCATATGGGCTGGGTACTATGACACATGACCTGCACTCCTGTAAAAAATTTAGAAAAGTGGAAATCAAACAAGATGTCAGGACCAGGCATGAGTAAACCAAAATGACTAAAGTAAAATAATATTTTGAAAATAAGAAATAAATGAAGTGAGGAAAAATGATAACTGATGTCCTACAAGCAAGCCAGGTTGTCAACTAGGAATCTGTTTTACAGACCAAATCTGAGAAACAATATAATCAGATAGTAAGACTGTAGCGCAGTAGTACTGCAACAGCTCAACACCCCGTGCTTGTCATTGCTTGTTATGTAATCACAAGTGAGAGAGAGAGAGAGAGAAAAAGAGAGAGAGATAATGCGCACGCGCAAGGGGGAGGAGAGGGGGGGTGGCACGTGCATGCATGCATGCCTGTGTGCGCATGGAGAAGGGAGGTGGGAGTGCTTTTGAGATTCTGAATGCCACTGAATATGGCTCTCATGAACCCATCAATTCCACATCTGCACGACAGTCCTGAGATTCAGACCAACAGAACAATCCACCAGTCCCTGGGAAATTACGGAGCTGAGGAGAATAAGTTTCTGCAGCCCACTTGATTTTACTGTCCTCACGTGACATGGGAAAGGGGGGCAGTTCTTGAGGTCATAATAACTAATCAGTCACAGCTGTCTGAAGGGACTGCTGGGCCTCATTGCAACCGGCTGGTAACTCGAGTCTTCTTACTACGCAAGACCTCTGCCAGGAAGCCGTATCGTATGTCACGATCCTGCAGAAGTTAAATTACAAAAGCTACTAGTAGATGTTCCTCCTCCTTCAACAAGGCTCACCACAATATGTTCATTAAAAAAATTCAAATTTGATTTCTGAATAAGAAACCTCCTGGATATTTCCATATAATTTGAAAGCTGTTATTCTGTTGGCTAGCTCAGTTGTATTGATATTTGTGCTACATTAGGCACCAAAAGCTGCTGCAAGTATGTCAGAGCACATACACAGCTCTCATTTAATGCAGTCCTGACGAGAAATTAAAGTGAGATGATATGGTGTGTTATATGTGAGACCTGTTTATCATTTTACCTATTATCTCATCTAGCTTAAACATTTTCACTCCAGTCCTTGGTTGGCAGAGAGGGACAAAAGTCATAAGCCTTCAGTTAAACAGCACATTTGCTTCAGTACTTGCTGGCCAACCTTTAAAACCCTACCATACCATAGCGAAGCAGCAGCAAAAACTCCACTGACGGACATGAGCTAGCTGTGTAGGTGGCAGCTGTATAAACAAAGCACGAAGTTGACACACAATCCATGTGACATCTCTTTGGTAATAGTGATTTCTTTACGATGCTACTGGGCTGAAATGACATTGACTACAGTGCATGTTTACAGTTTCATTCCCCTCATTTTCTCTTTGCATGGAGTTGGGTCAGTTTTTGCAACTTACCTGTGCCTGCATCCTTGCCAGTGGCCCTTCTTGCCACAACCTCAATATGGCCCTGGTTATATAAATACTTGGCTTGATCCAAACTGTCATCCCCTACAGTTTCTATTTGCTTGTCCCAACAAGACGATAGTGACTGCCACTTACTTAACTGTATTTAACATCATTTCGCCAAACCTAGTCAAGTGTACACACTGACTGCAGCCTCTCTGACATTTGCACCAGCAACAGTCATGTCATATTACAAATCACAGTACCTGCCTTGCATTAGTAGAGTTTCCTCCCACCACTCCTTAGGATATACGCCTGATGGTCGGTTGGGTTTGCCTGTCCTACAATACTATAATTCACATATCCTAATGTCAGAAGACAACAGAGACGTGCAGAGCAAGAGAGAGAGAGAGAGAGAGAGAGAGAGAGAGAGAGAGAGAGAGAGAGCGAACAATAGGAACAAATTCAGGAAGCCTGGAGGGGATGAGGTTTGCAAATGTATGGTGGCAGAGAAGGAGCATAAACCTTCCATATTGTGAAGTGTAGATGAAACACAATGAATGAAAAAGCGTCACCACAGCAGTAAGGCCACATCTTAGTCCGGAGGACAGCAGTCATCAACATCCAGTGCTTCAGCAAGGCAATCATACAGAGTCTAAATTTCATTGGCTGCCGGTGATAAGTAGAGTTGGATGCAAAGAACACTGACATGGGGATGCCTTCCGAAGGATCACACAATATAGCAAATGCGTGCAAAATAAAGAAATTTATTATATCAAACAAAAAATGACTGACAGGTTCGTATCTTCCATTGGCAGCTAACCCACAACACATTTCATAAACTTAGTTTTTGTTTACAAATAGGTTTATTTATCTTTTGCCCCCCCCCCCCCCCCATCATCCCTCAAAGCTTGAATGACAACCACCCTGATGAAATAAGGACATCCGTTACTTCAGTTTTTCATACATGATAAAATGTTTTGGAGCACAAGTCATACAACTACAAATTACAAAAAGGATTTCCGTACAAAATCAACACTTACCTGATAAATCCTCATCTTGATCAAATTCCTTTCCTTCTGAAGCCATTAAATGACCTCCATTTGTCAAAACTTTGCACATATCAAATTTTTCAAAAGTCATTCGACCAGTCCTTGCCAGCACAGCAGCACCATCTCTGTCAACTGAATAACAAAAAAATTACCTTAAAGAGCTATAGCTACAGTTTTGCATGTTAATACCACCAAACAAACTGCTGGGGACCACAAATGTTAGTCACTTATTGTAGACTTTTTGAAAAAGTTTCAAAACTACAAACAAAATTGTAGAGTATGAAAACCAAAACAATCGAAAACTGCTGTTGTTATTCTTGTATTTATCAGCCCTAAGACTGTGTTATTGCAGCTCTCCACAATAGTCTATCCAATCCAAATGCTCTCATATCTACTTCAACATACATCCATTGGAACCAGTTAACTGTATTCTTGAGTTTGTATCCTCTACAATTTTATTACTCCTGATTTTCCTCCATTATGAAATGAACTATTCCTTCATACTTCAAGATGCATCCTGTTAACTTATTACTTATCTTAGTCACATTGTGCCACAAAACTTTTCTCCCCTCTTCGATTCAGTACCTTTTCATTAGTTACTCAATCTACGCTCTCATCATTCAGCTTTCTTCTAAATGGCTCTGAGCACTATGGGACTTAACATCTGTGGTCATCGGTCCCCTAGAACTAAGAACTACTTAAACCTAACTAACCTACGGACATCACACACATCCATGCCCGAGGCAGGATTCAAACCTGCGACCGTAGCGGTCACGCGGTTCCAGAAGTTGTGCCGACATATGTCAATTAACCATTAATGACTGTCATCCAACATACACGCAAAAGACAAACTTAAAGTTTTGAATAAGAAGCTCTGAGCACCCTAAGCACTGAAATGTGAAAACACGCACACTGCATTTGTAAATCATTTCACGTAACAGAATCACCATCCTACTGGCATGAAAATGCCAGTAAGCAGTAATAGCAATTTGTAAGACAACTAATGTCCACCAAGCACAACCCAAAAAACATCCACTAGAGACTCTCTCTAATCATAAGATATGCCATCCTCCCCCCTCGAACAAACTATTTTTTGAATTCATAAATTACAACTAAAATTTCCGATAAAGATTTTGCCTGCTTGTGGTTTCCAACAAACCTGAGATTTTGGTCTACAGACTCTGAACTATATCCTGATGATATTTTTCATCCTTATAACACCATAAACTACTCCTTTGAGTGAACTTACCAGTTTCTCACAATTCATGTTTTGTTTTGTGTCGGCCAGTATGACCAAACAATTGAATTTGAATTGAATTTCACCGACTGTCATCTCAATATGTATGTTGGGGTGATGAGATCGGCTACATTGTGATTGCGATGTAGAAGCAAACTGATTTGGAAAGATAAGCTGTCATTGGAATCCACTAATACTGGTACTACTGTGACAGCAGCCTAAGTCCTAGTCTGGGACACTGTTTCAATTAATGTACAACCAATACAATGTTTACTTCTCAGAGTAATAGAATTCAAATCTCAGCGAAACCCTTGAGGTTGTGGATAAGACAAACTCACATAGCCTTTGCCTCCTGACACAGCTTTGCTTACAGCTTGTGCACTTCCTGGCTGTTTCCAGCCACTGTATTTAAATGAAACTATTTTGTGCATAATGAAATGTAAATAACACAGCTTCCCATTACAATTATGTTCTCCAAAAAAGACTTGCTACCAAGTTCAAACATTTAATAAAATGCTGTATGTCTTTAGTACTTCAATGGGCACATGAAATTTTCCCTTCTTTACTGAAAAAATACAAGATTTAAATTCTTTAGAAAACATGAGAAATAAATCTAACACATCATGCTGACATTACAAGTCGTATCCCTTACAGAGGCCAGGAGAAGATTACAACGCAAACATTTCAATATATGATGATATGCTAACGTAAAAAAGCAAGCAATAGAGAAAATGTTTTGTATCACCTCACACATAAAGAAACAACGCAAGTCCACAGTGTGAAAATTCTATCCAAAGCCTCTAACAATACTGAACAACTAATTACATTTCTTCTGCCTCTATTTCTTATACAACCACGCTTTGTGAAAATCATAATTGTTATTTTTGTTAACATAGAAAACACTGAAGCCTCTCTCTGATATTTAAAATACTGTATGACCACTCACACTTCACATTCAGAAGGCCAGTTTCCTTTTCCCCCAAATCCAGTCTCCTCAGAATAACTACTGACACTATTTGTTGTCATTTCCATCCTTCATGGCATTCTACGATTAATAAAAAGGATTCATTCCTATATAACAAATACTACAACTCATCCCTTAAGCAACTAAAACTATGAAGTGAGGCAACAATAGTATGACTGTAACAGACTTCGACAACAACCTAACCGGCCACATGTGGATTTTAAGCAACAGTCTCGCAAATGAGAAGATATAGGAAAATGTCATTGGTTTCTAAAGTACAACAATAACATGTACACAGGACGATATGGCACTTATAAATTATAACGACAAAAACAGTTCATTAATGATATCTCAAATATGAATCACCTGTTCTTTTAGAGAGAGCTGGTGGATCCCACTGAGGGACATTTGATATAACAGCCTCCACAGCCTGAGCAGCTGCAATTCTTGTTTCCCATGCAGAACTATGCAAGTAACTGGCAATACGTGCTAACAAATGATGCAGCTCATGGGGGTGAAGCCGCTGGACTTCACCCAGCTGCCGAGCTGCAGCACGGCGTGTCACCGGAGATGATCCAGTCTCCAACAGCACAAACAGCCGATCCAGCCTAAAAATTGCGAGAAAAGTCTTACGAATACAGCTATAATTAAAATACAATAAAAACCACAATATATTATAAATGGAACAATATGAGGCACCTACACTTAATTATATATTAAGACTGCAGACAGAAAACAACTTTTATTCTTTTCTTTAGAAAAAAATTAGGATTATTGGTTGGACATGAAGGCAACAAAGCTCTTGTATCCACAATAGGCATTGCTACTGTTACATTTCTTTAAGCGCCATTAATTTTAAAAAATAGCAAACGCAGGCTCCGTCCATCGGCGTATGTTAGGCACTTTTAACTTTACCATCGAGTACTTTCCACATCGTAATCGTACACGTTTCTTTATATATAACTCAGAAGGCGGCTTGGCCACTAACACGTACCTCGAAGTCATCTTTCAGGAATTTGTTTTGATACAGCAGGTACAGTATTCACCTACAAATTAAAAGACGTCATTAATCAAATTAGATTAACAAAACACACAGGACAATTTCTCTTGCAAAGCTGAAGATTTTAGGCCAGGCGACATCAATGTGTTAGAAACTAATGTGCACTCCCATATGGAGGGGTTAAGATCGTAAATAGGTTAATTTGACATTTATTACGATATTCCATTTCTACTGAAATGTTGTCGTTGCTTTTATTTATAGCGAGCTCTACATATCATTTTATTTATACTGAATGGTTCACATCATCTGTCAATAAAGACATAACAAAATCCATACCAAGTACCTTAATGCAGAACACTACTGCTGCACCACAATTCATCTAAAATACTTACGTTGTCGTTATTAACACTCAAATCGTATGTGACACACTCATCCTGGCATTTCACTTGAATCTTGAATGTTTTTTATAAAAATAAACAAACAAACAGACAATAACAAATATTTTACTCGGAGAGAAAGGCATCCTACAACACTCAAATTTATACTGACAGCCATATTGCTGATGAGTCCGAATTTATGCCAGTCTTGCTCTCTGATTGGCCGAAAACTAACCAGGCATTTAAAAAATTTTGGTGGTTGTAACCAATCAAAATTGAAACAGCTTCACCACACCCCCGCCTGTTTCGTAAACAACTCATGTTAGAAATGAAAACATCGTGTGGTATTTATCTTAAGGGTTGGTATTCCGCACAGCAGAACACATCGATGGTATGTTTAGTATCATTAGTAATTTAGGTGCTTGCAGTTTCTGATTATGTGTGCGAGTAATAAAAGTGAATAAAGATAACTTGTATACAAAATTAATTTGTTGTGACATCCACGTTACATTGCATTGCACGCATGTTTAAATGGTATGGGAAGTGCCTGTCGAACGAAATTGCACTATTGTGGACGAGTGTTAGATGTGACGAAAATTAGTTGGTCAGGAAAGATCGGGAGGAGCACGTAATATTAGGTGATACGTATTAAAAAACAGTGCAAAGCGTTCGTGTTGAATTTGTGATAGCAGGCGTTTCAAGGAACAGTGTATATTCCGATTAAATCTTGTAAGCTCGAGCTGAAAGGATGGATGATTACGATTTGGTACCCACTGTATTTCATCCGAGAAAACCAATCAACAGAAAAACAAAAGTGAACATAGTTTTCGATCCTAAGGCAAGAAGGTGAGTAAATTAAATCTGAAGAAACTCGTTGTGTTATTTTTTCAAATATGTAATTTCAAGGTTTTTATATCTTAACTATAAATCGTTACTATATTAAATTGTTGTCCTTTGTTGTTGTATAGTTATGAAAGTTTCTGCTCTTTGTTGTTGTATAGTTATGAAAGTTTCCGTACACTGCAGAAAATGTCATACAATTTTAGAACATATGCACATAATACTTGAATAGTCGTAGTGTTATCTTTTTTTAAAATGTCCGTACGTGATTCACAGTTCGTAACTTCTTTTCTTATTCTTATTCTCTAGTTATTAAGTACGATTAATTTAATACAAACCACGATTTCTCCAAAATAGCCCAACTTTCTTAAAAAAATCTAACCACATCAGTCAGTCGTTAATTTTATCATTTCACGAGTGTTCCCCAGCTTACTTCTTATAATTACCATATTTTTTGTGTACTATGTGTGCTCAGCGCTGCATCTTTTTAATTCTAGTATTCTGTTATCTCTAGCTTTTGTTTGTATGTTTCTGCAAATCATTCACACTTTTTATTTTCATTTACAACCTCTTAACACTCTCTAAACTGCCTCCTTGCTACTTCCGTTACACAGGGGTATGCAACGTTTTTCTGCCTACCACCCACTTTTGTGTGTCTGATAGTATTAAAATTTTTGGACCAACGAACTTTTCCATAGCATTTATAAAGTAGGTACCAGTAAGTACTTCACTTTAAGAAATCTATGAAGCAGAATTATAGCAACTTAAAGTGTATATAAATAATTAATTACCTACCAAATAATTTGTCAAAATTTTATGAAAACGTATTGAAAGTATTTTTAGAACACCTGCCTCATATCATGCCCACAAAGAAAGCTGGAATGCCCACTGATGGGCAGTAGGGTCCAGGTTGACTACCATAGCCACAGACCCTTTTTTTTTTAAAAAAAAAAAAAAAAAGGGGGGGGGGAGGTGGGTGGGGGAGGAAAACAGCTTTTGCATCTTTTCAATGAAGACAGTTAAGTGAGAGTTACATTTCTAATGTGATTGATTTTTTATATCACTGCAAATGATGAGCTTTATATGAAAAATCAAGAATAATGAGAATAATGGGGGCTAATACCAGTAACTTTGATGGACAGCACACGCAAGTGGAATCAAATAGAATGACTTGCACTAGGTGGCTCAACTGCCCCAGATGGGGTTTCCTGGCCGATTATGCCTCATGATCTCTCTCTCTCTCTCTCTCTCTCTCTTCAATTAGCTTTTTATATATTGAAAAGTATTTATATCTTTGTGAAATGCTTTTAACTTCTCCTTTCTGCCAAAGAGATAGGACTTAAACCAATTGTAGGTAACTCTAGATCCACTATAACAGTGAAATTTTGCAACCTTGTCTGCAGCTCTTGATTCTCATTGACAACAAAGGAATAGGTCCCCCTAGTGCTTTTTTTATGTACCTAGTACTGATCCTTCTTGAATACCCTAACCAACTGCCTCAGCATGGCTATGATTCTGAATTTGCGTGGTGTAATATTCCTCCCACATGACATGGAATTGATTGTCATTTGCCCCGAGCCTTGGCGTATGGGTCCTATCCCTGTGACAACTTCTGCAGTGAGACTTGTCATATGCATTATCCTACCATTAGTTACACCTACTCTATACTGGGCAAGATATATTCCATCAAAGGAGAAGCCATCTGCAAAACAACTTTTGTCCCCCACAATTCTTTTGTGAGTATGTGACAAGCATAAAGCCTTGAGCCATTTCTGTAGCCCTTCCTTTCCTATACAGCAGCACATTTTCTGTGCCTTGGTCTCAGGAATACCCCCCCCCCCCCCAAGGAAATATGGAAGTGTCTGATTCTACCCATCTGCTTTGACCCATGACATCTCCAATATGGCGGAAATGGCTATTCTAAGCGTCTCGAATATGGCTCCTATTATATCACTACATACAAAACATGAAAATATGTAGAAATAAGACAATAACATCTCCCTCCAAAAATTCTAACAAGACAACCACAGGAAATTGGGGGTTTTAGGGAGGGGATAAGCTAAATATAACAGTAAAAAAAACACCACAGCCCCAAAACACAGAAGATGATGAACAAAAAAAATAATTAGGCTAGAAAAATCTACAGATATTGGACACATCTCTTGACCTGTATAGGTCAATGGCAGCTGACGATACCAAAACACCAACATCTACATTTCCCTTGACCACAGCTGATGGTACCAAAACACCTATACCTACATATAAAAATACAAAAATAGGAATTGGTCAATTCCCTTGGCCTATATAGGTCAACAGTAACTACTGATATGAAAAAACCAACACCTACATAAAAAAAAAAAAAACCAAAACCACAACACCTCAAAAATTAAAAACTCAAACATCCCTACATAAATTACAACACATTCAATACACAACAAATACACAAAACATTACTACTAGAGAAAAATAGACCCAAAAAAACAATTACTTACCATCAACAAATTTTGGCCGGCCAACACGCATACAAACAAACAACTCAAACTCTGTGCTGTAATGACGTCACACGCCACAACACCCTTACGTCATCTGTCAAAGCAGACGGGTGGAATTGGACGCTTTATGTTGACCCCTGCCCCCAGTACCTGTGGATCTGGAAAGGAGGATGAACGAAGCATTCTGTGGCCCACAGTCCAGGTCTCCACCAGTGACTGATTTACATCGAACTGCAAGACAGAGTAACATCAACTAGCAAAGTGTGCAGTGATTCTCTCTCGATTAAAACAGACACCCTGGTGAAAGTGCACTTACAGTGTATGTCGCTATTGCCTTGTGTGCCTATGTTGGTAACCACTCGTGAATGAACTATGGGAACTGAATACGAAGAAACATGTCGGTTGTCAGTAATCAGTCAGAACTCTTGTTTGTAATTTCCTATGGTTTGTGATTAAAATTAGGTTGTATTTTGTTGTGTTAGGTTACAATTTACCCGCATGAATAGAATTGTCAGTAAATTCAGAAATAAGATTATTGCAATGACACACATATAAATTGGGCTACGCTACACATCAATCTATTACAGCAACCACATTTTCATGTTGAGATTTGTCAACCAAATTGTAACATTCCTACCAAACCTAGGCTTAGAGTTTGATACAGGTCCATCTGTCATCACATCTAGTTTTTTTCCATTCACATTCCAATGAAGTCTGTTAGCACATCTAGTTTTCTTCCCACTATCCTATCAAAAACAAATGTTCTGCCAAAAGAAATTAGATTCGCCAATTCTCATCAGGATGTGGTGCCACAAACACCATAAGTGCACTGTAGCTGGGTTTTATATTCAGTCAAAGTCATAGCTCTTCTGTGAGAATCTTAGTGACATTTCTGTCACCATCACTGTTCACAAGATTCTTAACAAGGGTCAGGCTGTGATTTTCCATCATGACATTACACTGCAGACAGACTGAGAATTGTGTGCAAACCTGGAATAACACGGTGTCCATAATGTCTGCTATATCCAACTGGAACCAAAAGATAAGAGTGACTACTGGTGCTGTTATTGTGTCTTTCATAGACAAAATATTACCTGAAGAGGAAAAGGAGTGATACATGTCTGCAATGTAAAGTTGTGCACTCCGCTTCCCATACAGTGCTCTAAATGTTTGCATTTTTGGGCTGACATTTTCACACTTCACAAATTATGGCATCTTGAAGACTTTGTACTGATGCTATGCTACGTGAGAACTGTCCTTGGGACTAACTGCTAATAGTTATCAGCTGCAGAGAGTGACAGTGCCTTTTTGTTTCGGATTGCACCAGTTTCAAGAAGAAAAGGAAGATGAAGGAACACAAAACCTACGACTCTTTTACATTTTGAAAATATGAATGCCATCTCTCCAGACAATAAGCTTTGCAAACATGATATCTGAGCAGATGTATATAGCAAGGAGAAGAGGTCCACATTTCCCATCTTGAAGGCCCTACTGACTCTCTGGATATGTCTTTCCCCTAGTCAACAGGATCCTCTCCCCTCAGTTCCCACTATAGCAGCAATGACTTCAGTTCCCAGACTCCAATTAGAAAAGAGTTACACTCATCTGGCACTTCCCAACAGAAGTCCCTTCCTCTGGGTCTACATAGCAGACTACCTCTGCTCACAGCTCAGTGTCGGCCAGTTGTTGATCGAGACATGGGCTGTAGGCCACAGAGTAGTTCACTCATCCTCCTTTCCAGATATACACTTGAGTATCCCCGAACCAGAATCAGAATACAAATAAAGAAAAAAGACAATAAGAAAACAACAATTTAGGATGGATTTGGCAGCCTCAGTCACCATTTACATGGGGCTCTCAAAGCCAGATCTCGTAAACCAGTTTCCCAATACCGCTTTCGGGTAGTCATGTACATACTTCAAAATTGATTCCGGAAATCTGCTTCTAGATGCCAGTTTCACAACTGATTTTCACTCCCATGTAAATGCAACTGGTTTTAAAACGAGCTTGGGTTGTCAAATTCATCTTGTTTTCAAAATATGGACTTATTGTGTAGTCAAGGAGAAGCAGAAGTATTAGACTGAGGATGAAGCTATCTACCTGTAATATTTAAATGATGAAAAATAACGATTGTATTGACTGAGTCAGATACTGGATCAGCTATTTTCAGACACCGTATTTAAGTGGGCTAGCAAATCTGCTTCAGACCTTAACGTGCTAACACAACAGTGAAAGACTGTTTCCGAAGTTCGTTTTTCGTCTTTTGGAAGAGGTCGCATGCAGATGTTGTGAGGGGCACCAGACAGCCACCTCCCACCCTTTCTTCCCCCCAAAATACCTTCTTTTCTGTACTGCAGTTCCTTCCCCCTTCATCTTTATTTCCCTGCTCACCATATCTTTGCACACTGTCAAAAATTTGGCTTTCACTTAGGTTTTACCTTGGCTTATCATAATGGACCCTTACATCATCTCCTCCCATTTTTAATTTCTTTTGATCCCTACTCAGGTTTGTCCTCTATTAATTTTGAAATATCTATGAAGTGAAGATGGTGCAGGGAAGAGCACCTAGCTATGGGCAAACTATGCAGCAGACCAAAATGTAAATTGGTAACCAGCCCGTTCACAGGGATCGCCATGTACCTGTACAGTTGTAGCAACCTGACAGTGCAAGGAGGATGCTGCTGGTGTCAGATATGTGAATTCTTAATGCAAGCCAAGAAGTGCCCTTTTAGGACACCAGGGCAGTACTGTGTCAGCTGGCTGTGGCCATAGCTGGCTGGTACCTGTAAAAGAGACCCCAGTCATAAAATTGACACTAGGGCAGACACAGTGGAATGAAGGGAATCAAACATATTAAGCTGGCAGTTGTGAGACCCTAGCAGTCTCTTCTTATTGGAACTCTCACTTGATGCTTGCCAATACAACCCCAAAGTGTTCCCACCCTTGGCCACTCCATGAGGGAAGAGAAATCAGCATGGTATGGTACCTAATCTGTACCAGAATGGATGGTGAGACCTTTCTAAAGACTAAACTTAACTTCTTCTTGGAACACCTTGGAGATAAATTTGAAGAGGTGGCAGCCTGCAAAAGGCACAGAGCTCCTCAGCAATACAGCAGACATCGCTCAACCCCAAGCCTTACTTTTGTGAACTTCTTTGAGTAATATTCTAGTTACAGCAAAATTCAGAGACTTAAAATTTAACGTTACTTGATATACTCCTATGTGCCAACTGGAAAAGTGAGGGGTATAGTTTATCTGCCATTTCTAGTGGGGTCTGAAGCATAAGAGTTGACATAGGAGCATTTATTCTAGCGTTTGAGGGGACAACACTTCCAGAAAAGGTGAGGATCATTGTTTGCCACTGTGGCATCAAACACTGCATGCCACTGTCTATGCAGTCCTATAAGCACTTTTGTATCAAGGATATGTCATCTCTTTATTCATTATTTGAATCTGAAGAAAAGTACAAATGTCTTCATCTTGTTAATATGATGACTACTTCTGTGATAATAGGGGAAAAATGTTTGCTGCCCATATAGAGGACATCAACCCCTTACTGCAACAGAACTTCCTGGATCTGATGCAGGCAACCTTTATCATCCCTTTCTTAATAGTATAGGGGACCACAAGCCCCTTTCTGCAGCCAGAGAAGCATTCTTCCTTGCCGGCATCCCCTGATAGAGGGCCCTGCTGTTGGTCATACTGCTCTGAGAACCGTGTGGACTTGTAGTCTGAGATTGGACAGTGGCTGAAGAAACTGCAAGACTTTAGCCCATAAAGCTGTCCACTGTTCTTCTGTTCCTTATGTAAATTGGACAAATGTTTCCAGATTTCAAAAACCTAAAAAATTCCAAAAGACAATTCAAAGGAATGCTAGTCGAAGATCATTCTGTTAGTCCTGGATTTTCATACTCTACCTAATACATAACCTATGTTCTTGGACATTGCACCAGTGCAGATGGTGGTGAGTGGAGCCATTGGAGCATGATTGACTACTCCAGCCTCTTCACTGCCTGTTGCTCCTGGGGTATTGTACAGTAGAATTGTAATGGGTATTACTGCCACCTGCCTGAACAATGACAACTACTATCATTCTATTCTGAACTCTGTAGCCGTGTCTATATCACCCTGCCTGTGTTGCCATGCTGAAATGCTTCTTTCTGGTAATCACTATCCTGAGCTCAATTTCTATTATGCTTTCTGTAGGAACTATGCCAACCAGGAACATCCATGGGTTTCTGGATGTTCATTCACTGAAATGTCTAAAATGACAGGATGCCTCTCCTCACACAATTGGAGGTTGTGACTGTGTGGATTCAAACAAACGTTGATATCATTTTTTACAATATTTAGCTGATGCTGAGTTGCTTAATGTATTACAGCAACTATCCCCTGCCCCTCTCTCCCCCCCCTCCCCTGTGTTGTGGTTTTTCAGGTGCATAACACCATGTAGAGAAGTTCCAGAAAATATGGTAGTGGTCTCCTCATCAAACAGTTACTTAATGATTTTGAATTATTTTATCTCTGTGGCAGATATGCTATCTGTGTCAGTGCAGCACATGGCTCGACCTAGGCTATTGACTTAACACTTCGTGTGCCCAACTTCACTGCCTAATTACAGTAGGCTGTACATAATGATCTGCGGGACAGTGACATCTTCCCTCTGGTTCTGACACTCCAGTTCTACTGTCCTCCAAACTGACTGACTTGTCGGTCATTCCAGATGGCAAACCAACAGGTTTACAATGTGAGTGTCACATTTATTGTTGCCCCATCTGGACCTATCAACAATGCTTTTCTGTGTATAACAACTGTAATTACCAGTACCACTGATGTTCTCCAAGGGCCCATACCATCAATCGTCTGTTACGTGGTAGACTAAGGAAACTGCAGTGACAATCCAAGCTGCCAGCAAGTTCTTCAAAGATTCAAATGACACCCCGTATAATCTTCAAACGGCTCCAAGCAGGAAAGATTGCTGGGAACAGTACATCAGCTACCTGGGAATGCATTTCACCTTCTCTCAGGTGTGGGTCGAGCTTTGCAGATTACTTGGCCATTAGTGGCCGCCAACTATTCCCAGCCTTCAATTGCATGGTGGTATTTTCGCTGATCCACCTGTCGTTGCGCAACATGTGATCCACTTTTTGTAGTGCTGTCAGTGAATGCCTCTTACCCTCCGGCCTTCCATGCATGTAAGCGAAGGACAGTACACTGCTCAGAGCCATATAATGAGCCATTTACAGAATAAGCACTTCTTTGTGCCCTTGACATGTCATATGAGATGGCTCCAGACCATGCCTTGATCTGTAATGAAATTATGTGACACCTGAATGAGGATCATAAAAATTATATGCTCAAAGTTTTTAAATATATCTGGCTTACTGAAGAATTCTCCCCACGGTTTCAGAATGGTATCATTATCTCGATCTTTAAGCCTGTTGAGGACCCAACTTCCATTCCAACCAATCGACCTTGTGGGCAGTGTAAATGGCTTGAAAGGATAGTGACCTATTCATTCTACTAGGTTCTTGAGTTCCAAGGTCTTTCATCCATTGACCAGTGTAGTTTCTAGGAGGGCTCATCCACAACCAATCACAAGGTCAGATTGGAAATGACAATAAGACTAGCGTCTACTGAATGCCACAATCTTATTGCAATTTTCTTCAATTTACGTAATGCTTATGACACCACTACCTTGTGCCACCATATCTTGACCATACTCCATGGTGTAGGATTTTGTGACACCTTACTGACGTTTATCTAAAACTACTTGTATAATTAATCGTTCGGGGTTAGACTTGGAGCACACTCCAGCTCCCCAAATTTGCAGAAGAATAGTGTACCCTGGGTCATTCTTTTCATGTAGCTATCAGCAGAGAATGTTTTGTTGATGTCAAACTTACCTGAAATATAAATCTGTTGGTCATAACTAGTTGTTTTCCTTCCTCCACCTTTTACTAGTATTTTCTCTCTCAACATTTCTCTTAGTAGTCCCATAACTTTCCTTTAGATATATCTACATGTTTCATCACATCACAGCCTGTCCTAATCCATTCCCATCCTGCTCCTCTCTTCATATGTCTTCCGTACCAACCACACCAGCTGTAATCCTTAGTCACCGCATTCATGCTGCAATTGGGAGGGGGGGATGGCTGTGTGTTTATGGTTGTTAGCTCTGTTTATATGAAAGAAAATGATGCTATGTGTTTTCTGCACACCTGTTTACCGCTCACTACCTCTTCTATTTGTTGCGTATCAATCGATCTTCATACACATATATATTCCTTCCTATATTTTTGAGTACTGACTTCACTAATTCCTTTTTTTGTAGGATAGTTAGTTTTTTTATGCAATTAGTGTTTTTGCTGTGCATGTCTGTATGTATATGGGAAAAATAATTGTTGTTCTTATTTATATGCATATGCTCATCGTCAGGCAGGTTTTGCACATTTAGTAAGCACTAGTTTGATGCAGCTGTACATGATACTCTATCCTGTGCAAGCCTCTTCATCTCTGAGTGAGTAACTACTGCACCCTACATCCTTCTGAAACTGCTTACTATATTCATCTCTTGGTCTCCCTCTGCAAGTTTTACCCCGGAGACTTCCATCCAGTGCTAAATTGGTGATCCCTGGATGCCTCAGAATATGTCCCACCAACTGACTCCATCTTCTAGTCAGGTTGTATCACAAATTTCTCTTCTCTCCAGTTATGTTCAGTATCTCCTCATTAGTTACATTATCTACCCATCTAGTCTTGAGTATTCTTCTGTAGCACCACATTTCAAAAGCTTCTATTCTCTTCTTTTCTAAACTGTTTACCGTCTGTGTTTCACTTCCATAAATGGCTACACCCTATACAAATACATTCAGAAAGGACTTCTTGGCACTTAACTCTATACTTGATGTTAACAAATTTCTCTTCTTCAGAAGCACTTTTCTTGCCATCACCAATCTACATTTTATATCCTCCCTACTTCTGCCATCATTTGCTGCCAAAATAGCAGAACTCATCTGCTCCTTTAAGTATCTCAGTTCCTAATCTGATTCCCTGAGCATCGCCTGATTTAACTCCGCTGTGTTCCATTATTCTGTTTTTGCTTTTGCTGATGTTCCTCCTTCCATGACACTGTCCATTCCTTTCAAGTGCTCTTCCAAGTCCTTTGCTGTCTCTGATATAATTACAATGTCATCGGCAGCCCTCAATGTTTTTATTTCTTCTCCCTGAATTTTAATTCCTCCAATTTTTTCTTTTGTTTCCTTTACTGCTCGCTGAATATACAGATTGAATAACATCAGGTGCAGGCTACAACTCTTTCTCACTCCGTTCCCAACCCCTGCTTCACTTTTGTTCCCCTTGACTCATGTACTGGCCATCTGGTTTCTGTACAAATTGTAAATAGCCATTTTCTCCCTGTGTTTTACCCCTGCCATGTTTAGTATTTGAAAGAGAGTATTCCAGTCAATGTTGTCAGTGCTATAAGTGTAGGTTTGCTTTTCCTTGACCTATCTTCCGTGAGAAGTTGTAGGATCAGTATTATCTTGTGTATTCCTACATTTCTCCAGAATCTAAACTGATCTTCCCCGACTGAGGTTGGCTTCTACAAATTTTTCCATTCTTCTGTAAAGCATTCATGTTAGTATTTTGCAACTATGATGTATTAAACTGACAGTTCAGTAATTTTCACACCTGTTAACACTTGCTTTCTTTGGAATTGGAATTGTTATATTCTTCTTGAAGTCCGAGGGTATTTTGTCTGTTTCACACATCTTGCTCATCAGATGGAAGAGTTTTGTCACGGCGGGCTCTCCCAAGGCTATCAGTAGGTCTAAGAGAATGTTGTCTACTCCCAGGGCCATGTTTCAACTTAGGTCTTTCAGTGCTCTGTCAAATTCTTCATGCAGTATCATATCTTCCATTTCATGTACATGCCCTTCCATTTCCATAATATTGCCCTCAAGTATGTCTCCCTTGTATAGACCCTCCATATACTCCTTCCATCTTTCTGCTTTCCCTCCTTTGCTTAGAACTGGTTTTCCATCTGAGCTCTTGATATTCATACAAGTGGTTCTCTTTTCTCCAAAGGTCTCTTTCATTTTCCTGTAGGTATCACCTATCTTACCCTTAGTGATAGATTCTTCTACATCCTTACATTGTCCTCTAGCCTTTCCTGCTTAGCCATTTTGCACGTCTAGTTGATTTCATTTTTTAGATGTTTGAATTCCCATTCTCCTGCTTGCATTTTTATATTTTTTCCTTCTTTCAATTAAATTAAATATCTCTTGTGTTACCCAAGGATTTCTACTAGTTCTCGTCTTTTTAGCTACTTGTCCTCTGCTGCCTTCACTATTTCATCTCTCAAAGCTATCCATTTTTCTTCTGCTAGATTCCTTTCCCCTGTTCTTGTCAATCAGTCCCTAATGCTCCCTCTGAAACTCTCTGCAGCCTGTGGTTCTATTAGTTTATCCAGGTCCCACCTCCTTAAATTCCTGCATTTTTGCAGTTTCTTCAATTGTAATCTGCAGTTCATAACCAGTAACTTGTGCCCAGAGTCCACATCTGCCTCTGCAAATATCTTACAATTTAAAACCTGGTTCTGAAATCTTTGTTTTACTTACCATTGTATAATCAATGTGAAACCTTACAGTATCTCCAGATCTCTTCCATGTATACAACCTTCTCTCATGATTCTTAAACCACGTGTTAGCTATGATTAAGCTTGTTTAATATTTGTATCTCCTACATCTTACATCATTTGCATTCCTAATACAGACTTGTTTAGGTGCTTCAACAATTCTGTGGTATGCCCTTCACAACTGAATTTAATGTGGAGTTGTAATTCCAGATATTTAACACTGTCAACCTCTTCTATCTGCATGTCTATATATGTTATACACATGCTGGAAGAAAATCTGTCACAGATTCTGAACTGCATGTAGTGAGTCTTTCCTAAGTTTAATGACAGTGAATTAGCTTTAAACCACTTATTAATGTCAGTGACAATTTGATTAGCAGCTATTTCTAAATCTGTACTTGACTTGCCACGTATTGCAATGTTTGTATTATCTGCAAACAAAACAAATTTAGCATCTGGCAATGTAACAGATGAGAGATTATTAATGTACACAAGGTAATGTACACAAGGTAATGTACACAAGAAAAAGCAACAGACCAAAGATGGAACCTTGAGGAACACCACATGTAATTAATTCCCAGTCAGATGAAGACTGACTGGTTACTCGACAGGTGTTTCGCAACAACACCCTTTGTTTCCTGTTAGACAGATAAGATCCAAACCATTTTGCAGCATTTCCAGTGACACCATAATATTCTAATTTACTTAAGAGAATGCTGTGGTTCACACAGTCAAAGGCTTTTGACAGGTCACAGAAAATGCCAGTAGCCTCTAATTTATTATCTTAATGAATCAAGTACATTCTCACTGTAAGTGTAAACAGTTTTATCTATATCAGAACGCTGTTGGTTAGGTAAGATTCAAACCATTCTAATTTACTTATGAGAACATTGTGATTCACATGCTCAAAGGCTTTTGATGAGTCACAGAAAATGCTAGTAACCTCTAATCTGTTACCTAATGAATTAAGCACATTCTCACTGTACATTTAAATTGC
This sequence comes from Schistocerca serialis cubense, assembly GCF_023864345.2. NCBI lineage: Eukaryota > Metazoa > Arthropoda > Insecta > Orthoptera > Acrididae > Schistocerca > Schistocerca serialis. The sequence goes on along the minus strand of NC_064639.1, from coordinate 579,198,622 downwards.
CTTCACTATATTGGAACTCTTAAGGAAACCAAACTGTGACATGGATAATATGTTGTTTGCATTCAAAAAGATTTCTGGCTTGCAGCCGGTTGTCGTTAGCTTCCATCCTTGATATTTCGACAGGACAACTGCAGCTATATATTGTGGAATGGAGGGCTTCTTGGTCAGTCTTCAATGGCTCACCTGAGGATGACTGGCAGTTGTCCAGTCAAAATATCATGGATGGAAGCTAACGACGACCGGCTGCAAGCCCAAAATCTTTTTGAATATTTAGTTCGCCGGGAAAATTTTACATTTCACATGTTATTTGCAGTCAGATGCTTAAGAAGGCTGTTGTGTTCAAACACAATCTTTGTTGTGTTCAAACATAACCTTTTCAGGATATTTTTGAAAAAGCTAGCAAAAGTGAAATTGGTCGACAGTTTGACAGTATCTCTTTATCCCCCTTCTTGTAAAGAGGCTTAACTTCAGCATATTTTTGCAAGTCTGGAAATGTTTTGCTTATAAGAGATTGATTACACAAATAACTTAAGATAGAATTCAGCTCAAATGAACACTCTTTGGTTAAACTTTGTTGATATGTTATCATAACCAGTAGAGTACTTTGATTTTAAGGATTTTATGATGGATGCCTCTTCTTTGGGAGAAGTGAGTGTCACTTCCATTTCAACTGTATCTGTCTTCGCTATATCCCATACAGTTTTCATTTTGTTGCCTGATGTAACTATCTTTTTTCTCATAATAAAACTGCTTTGATTTCTGGTTTACCCGCATCAATATTTTGCAGCATTCTTTGTAATGCATTACAGTGCTAACATCAGAGTTGTTCCTAGATAGTAGATACAGTTTCCTTTTTGTCCCACATGATACCTTTATTCCTTATGTAATCCATGGTTTAAGTTACCTTTAGGGAAAACAATTTTCAAATGAGGAAATAACTTCATTAATGAATGCCATTTGTGTTAGATGTATTGTAAACATCTGTCCAGTTCATTCAGCAGCCACTATTTCCTTGTGTGGGTGGATGTTGTTTTTTTTAGTGAGAGATGGGACAACAGAGCTTCCAGATTTTTTATGAGCAGGTTAGTATCCTGAAGGCGCTCTGTATGTACTTATTATTATAAAGGACTTATTGTGAAATACTACTACTGCTGCACGAGCTGCTCTGAGCAAACTTTATTAGTATCAGCACTCTTGAAACTAAACAGTTTTTGACAAGTAATTTGAAATTATGAATACATTACTTCTCTTCATGTAAAGCTTTATAAAATGTAGGGTATTCTGTATACTTAAAATTGAGAGTAGATTCTTGATTGAATACAGCTGCAAAACATCTTACATGGAGAAGTATTTCATATTAGATTTTGAACAATCAGATATTTTATAAAGCTAATACAGTGCTTGAAACTGATTTTGTGCAATAGATTTTGTGTGCAAATGTAAAATATCTGGAATCCTGCAGAGAATATTTGCATAACATTTTGATTTTTTTCCAGGGAATTTCTGACTGGGTTCCATAAAAGAAAGCTGCAGCGCCAGAAACAGGCTCAAGAGGAGCTGCAGCAGATGTTGAAGGAAGAAAGGAAAACCTTGAAACAAGAGGTACCATTACTGAAATTGTTATAAGACTGCACTATTTGTTCATGTTTCTTTACTTCAGCATTCCTTAGGTTAAAATTAGCAGAGGTTTGAAGTGTGCAGTCAAATGGACCACTATGTGCTTTGGATATTGCTATACTTTGCAAACAAATGATGATGTGAGACAGGAGTGACATTAGTTCAGTTATTATTGGTAGTTCCCAGAATTCTGGAAACATCCCCCAGGCTGTGGCTAAGCCATGTCTCCACAATATCCTTTCTTTCAGGAGTGCTAGTTCTGCAAGGTTCGCAGGAGAGCTTCTGTTAAGTTTGGAAGGTAGGAGACGAGGTACTGGCAGAAGTAAAGCTGTGAGGACGGGGCGTGAGTCGTGCTTGGATAGCTCAGTTGGTAGAGCACTTGGCCCGCGAAAGGCAAAGGTCCCGAGTTCAAGTCTCAGTCCGGCACACAGTTTTACTCTGCCAGGAAGTTTCATTATTGGTAGTTGTCTGTTGTATTGTAGTGGTCCATTTGAGTGTTCTGAGGGATAAGTCATCAGTTTGTACAATATATTTAAGTAATTTTATGCATGCAAGCTAATTGTAAGTATATTATTGCTCTGAGAGAAAAACGAAGCACAGGTGTGCTTTCTTAGGTTCTTTAGTTGCCTGGTTCCCTTCTCTTCCGTGTACCTCTCTCTAATAAACCATGCTCAAAAAATATGAAGAATTAGTAAATTGTGTTTCTCCCTTTGATAATAATGTTCTTTTCCTCAGGCTAAAGAATCCTACAAAAAGCTTGTTGCTTCACATCGGACAATACCAGAATTGGAAAACCTTCTGGAAAAAAATTATGAAGTGGAAAATCATTGTGTCAATGTAGTTGAACTATCAGCTTCGGATCTGGCAAAGAAGAACAATTGGATTGGTGTTAACAAGGTATGAAGTGCTGTAGCTATTGTTAATTACACCCACATTTGTGAAAACAGCAACATCATGAGGGAACAATCAAAAATAAACTTGTGGAGTGAAAGAATGCTAACATTTGCTAATAGAATGGAACAATGAATATGTGCGCACAAACTCAGCAGTGTGCTGTGAAGAGATTACCCTCATCATTTAACTGCAAACTGTGCAGTTCCTATCACTTACTGATCTTTTAAAGGTTTTTACCCTCAGACACAAATTATGCTCAACTACAGTCAGTTAAAATTTAGCATTTGGAGAGAGTGAAAGAGCACAGTTGAAAGACTTCAGAAAAATGTGTTACAATACTTTTTCCGCCTTATCAGAGGACCAGAAAAAAAATTAAACATAAGTGATCAACATCATATTTGATTGAGATTGATTAAATCTATTTTTTGTCATGTGTACTGTGTGCTAGCAATCTGAAATTATTCCCAAAAATCCCAGAAATTTCAATACAGCCATTTGTGAAATAACCTTAAGTAGGATGTGATTTATTGGGACAAGAAATCACTGTAGATTTGTTATTTTAATTATGTTGAAGAAAGAGCACCAGTCAAATCCTTCAATAGAAGTTATTAGTAAGATAAATAAAATTTCCTTCATAAGCCCTATTGAGATATCAGTTTCTTCCATTCTGCACACTTTGTGAGAATCTCCAATTTATCTCATTTCCAGTACCTTTTATTTCCTGACCTTCCTGAACGTCCAATGCTATGCACACAAATCAGTAGTCTACAGCTTTTTTCTAGAGCCTTCCCGAGAATTTCACAAGTGCAAATGAACCTTTCTTTAAATTGTCTATACTTCATTCTTCAGGGCTGTGCGTCATATTTACTCACACTGGCTGATACCTCATCCACCTCAGACTCTTCAGTGTGCATATATCTACTAGGCCCGAAGAAAGCAACTTTTGTTGCACTTGGTGTCATACAAATAAATTTTATACCATGACCACTAGAGCCTGAGAACCGATGGACTGAAGTGAAATTGTGTGTTGTCTCCAAGAATAACAGTAATATCCTTCAGATGCTTCGCATGTGGGACAAAATATCCTTCAAACCTGTCCGTAAATCGTACAGTGCAGGTATTTGTTTCACGGCTGGTATTTGTTTCATGATCATTAGGCCGTGTTCCAAGGCATATTTGTCTGCCTAACATTTAGTCTTCCAAGGTTGGAGACATCATCAGAGGCTTTAACGACTTGGAAAGCAGTTACAATGTCAGACAAGCTCAGTAAGTTGAACTGTTTATGTGTATCCACGCAGTGGTCAGTTTGTGACACCATCTAACCGTTACCTAAGATATGGAGCTGCGCCAGTGCGCATTCCAAAGCTTGTAGTTGGGAAAAGTTGGCACTTTATGCTTTATTTAGCACTAAGATCTATAACTTGTCTAATTTCTGCACAGCTTCCTTTCTGTTTGCACTATTGACTGTCCAACCTATGGGATTGCCACACACTTGACTACTTCAAGAAGAATGGAGTAATTCCAATTCCAAAGAAAACAGGTGTGAAAATTACCAACTATCAGTTTAACTAACCATGGTTGCAACATAGAGAAAGTTTTTGACAGTGTTGACTGTAAATACTCCCTTTGAGACTGTGAAGGGAGCAGTGGTGAAATACAGGGAACAAAACATTATTTACTACTCTGTACAGAAACCAGACTGGAGTTACAGAGTCGCGAGCAGCATGAAAGGGAAGCAGACTGATTTGATGCAGCTCTACATGCTGCTATATCCTGTGCTAGCTTCTTTATCTCAGAGTAGCTGCTACATTCTTCTGAATCTGCTTAGTGTATTCATCTCTTGGTCTCCCTCTATGGCGCTTACCCTCTGTACGTCCCTCCAATACTAAATTGGTGATCTCTTGATGCCTCAGAATGTGTCCTACCAACCAATCCCTTCTTCTAGTCAAATTGTGCCACATATTCCTCTTCTCCTCCATTCTGTTCAGTACCTCCTCATTAGTTACGTAATCTACCCATCTAACGTTCAGCATTCTTCTGTATCACCACATTTCAAGAGCTATTCTCTTCTTGTCTAGACTGTTTATTGTCCATGTTTCACTTCTATACATGGTTACACTTCACACAAATAATTTCAGAAAAGACATCTGCTGCTTAAATCTATACTCAGTGTTAACAAATTTCTCCTCTTCAGAAAGGCTTACCTTGCTAACACCAGTCTACATTTTATATCCTCTCTACTTTGACCATCATCAGTTATTTTGCTGCCCCAACAGCAAAACTTATCTACTACTTTAAGTGTTTCATTTCCTAATCTAATTTCCTCACCATCACTTGATTTAATTAGACCATTGTCATCGTTTTGCTTTTGTTGATGTTCATCTTATATCCTCCTTTCAAGACACTGTTCATTCCATTCAACTGTTCTTCCAAATTCTTTGCTATTCCTGACAGAATTACAATGTCATCAGCAAACTTCAATGTTTTTATTTCTTCTCTCTAGATTTTAATTACTGCTCGAAATTTTTCCTTTATTTCCATTACTGCTTGCTCATGTTACAGATTGAATAACATCAGGGATATGTCACAACCCTGTCTCACTCCCTTCTCAACCACTGCTTCCCTTTGGTGCCCTCAATGTTATAACTGCCATCTGGTTTCTGTACAAATTGTAAATACCATTTTCTCCCTGTATTTTACCCCTGCAATTCAGAATTTGAATGAGAGTATTCCTGTCAACAATGTCAAAAGCTTTATCTAAAATCTACAGATGCCATAAATATAGATTTGCCTTTCCTTAAAATTAGATACCTTCAAAAAGCAGGAGTGATCAAAGTGTTATTGGATCGGTCTAAAAGAATCTGTGAACTACGGTACTTGGGGAATGAGCTCGGTCGTTTAAGAACTGCCTTCAGAAGAAATGGCTACTCTGACAAAGGGATAAATAGGGCACTATACCCTAAAAGAACTGGAGCTTCTGGTGGGGGGGAAAAAAAAACAACTAAAGGGAACATTTTCTTCCCATTTGTAGAAACAATCACATGTTGGATCATTAGAGTACCCTGAAGACACGGTATTGACACAGTGTTTAAACAAAAAGAAAGGTGCATGAACATTTGAACATGGCAAAGGACCTAAGTGTGCTGATTGCCACAGCAGGAGTGTATAAAATCCCTTGCATATGCAGTCAAGTGTACATAGGAAGTACAAAAAACAATATTAACACTCTCCTTAAGGAACACAGGAACACATGCAGTATGGGCAGAATGGATTAATCAACAGTAGCAGGTCATGCACTGGAACCAGGAAGACAACAGTTTCATTTCTCCAATGCAACGGTTGTATCGAGACCCATCATTACTATGCTAGGATGTGCAGAGAGGGCATAGAAGTTCAAAAACACAAAAGCAACATCAATAGGAAATAAGAAAGGTTGATATTGTACAAGTGATTAGCCTTAGTTCTAAATAAATCAAACATTGCCAACTCTTACCCATTAAAGTTTCACAACATGTCGGTGTGACTCGACAATCTTAAGCAGTGGTCTGGTGATGTCATAAACTGACTGTTGTGTGTGTACATACAAACAGTTCAGCTTGCTGAGCTTATTTCAGTTCTAACTGCATTCTGTGTAATTATAGCCTCTGATGATTTATCCACCGTGGAAGATGAAACATTAGGCAGAGAAATATGCTTTGGATCAAGGCCTAATCCCCAGAAAACAAAAATTACCAAATGCGCAATCCGTAAGTGTTACCAAATAAGTCTGTGTGAAGTACGACTTTGTAAGAGTCCCAGCAGCATAGTGTGGTTTGTTGCAGCAGGGTTGGGCTTTGTGGCCATTTTCTACCCAGAGCTTCGGAATATGCCCAGCTTGGTGTATCACCTAGGGAGGAAGCAAGTTGTCGGCAGCTGACCTACAAGTAATTGTATTTGTTGCGGACTTGGAGTGACACCAAATCTTTTCACAGAACTTTATAATACATCTGCTGATCACAAGTGATTTTCCAGAATCGTCACTGATGTTTGATCACATCGCAGTTGAACACAATACAGGAGGGGACACTAGCAAGATTCTCATTTTAATTTATACATACTACATATGTATGCATTTTTGTATTTGCATTGTGTAACGTGATGAGTCTCGCCACATTAGATACTTGAGGTTCTACCTCAAACACTGTAGCATTTCGTAGGTAACAGTGAGAACTACTAAGATAACCAAAAAACAATAATAAGAAAAACTTTGTTCATAAGACAATAAAAATAAACATTTGGATTCAGAAGTATTTAGCTCCAAAAAATAGGTGAAATTGTGATGAAATTTTATCATGTTATTGCACAGCATAGATCAGTGCTAGTTTTGTTCAACAATAGGAATTCCTCTTTAAGTACATTCAAGTTGCTGCGGAAAAACAGAAATCAAGCATGGCTTCACTTAGCTGGAAATTAATTACCCCACAGAGAAATGTGTAGTGGTCAATCTCACTCCTTTTCACAGCATTATTCTTGCTCATAAAACATGTAACACTATGAAAATTATATGTGTAACAACAAAACTTCGCCTGTGTGTTTTCCCCAATTGGTTTCAGCTTCTCATTGGTACTAGGAGAGGAGCAATTTCCGTTGGATAGTTTATATAAAGTAATTTAGATATCCCAGTGGATAAAGTTGTTTCTTCAGTGTTGAACACTTTTATTTCTCTAATCCATAATGACATGTCTCGGTATCTATCATTTGGTCATTATGAGAAAGAATCTTTTATGATCTTTTACAATGAAACAAATTCAAAACACCGAATTTTAGTATTTTGGCCTTCTCTGTGTTCTCTTTTGTTTTGGTGCCAGTATGACCACAGAGGACTACATAGATCAATTTGATTCGTGTTCCAACTTGATATGTTTACTAATGTTGCAGGGAACCAAAATAATCTCTCTCTCTCACTCTCCCTCTCCCTCCCTCCCTTTCTTTTTCTCTTCCCCCCTCCTCCGTCCCCCTCCTGCTTTTTCAGATTAGCAGCCAGAATTTTACTTTGGATCTCTCTCTCGGTGAAAGATCCATTCTCCGTGCCTAAAGACTGGGAAGATAGGTGGTTCACACCAATATTCAAGTAAGGAAATAGGAATAATCTGCTGAATTACAGATCCCTATCACTGAAATTGATTTGCAGCAAGATTTTGGAACATATACTGTATTTGAACAGTATGAATTACCTCCAAGAAAAACAGTTTATGGACATACAGCACAGATTCAGAAAATACTATTCTTCTGAAGCACAACTGATCTTTATTTGTATGAAGTAAAGAGTGCTATCAACAGGGGATATCAAATTGGGTCCAAATTTCTAGATTTCCAGAAGGCCTTTGATACATTCATCACAAGCAGCTTCAAATCAGATTGCATGTCTGTAGAGTATTGTTTCAGTGTTGTGAGTGGATTCATGATTTCCTGTCACATAGGTCACAGATCATAGTAATTGATGGAAAGTGGTCGAATGAAACAGAAGTGATGTCTGGCTTTCCCCAAGGCAGTATTTGTAGGCCCTCTGTTCCTAACCTGTACAAATGATTTAAGGGACAGTCTGAGCAACTTACTTAGATTGTTTGCATATGATGCCACCATTTACCACCTAGTAAAGTTATCAGAAGATCAAAACCAACTGCAAAATGAGTTAGACAAGGTATCTGTAAGGTGCAAAAAGTAAAAATTGACTCCAAAAATGAAATGTCTGAGGTTATCTGCATGAGTGCTAAAAGGAATCAACTAGATTTCAATTATGCAATAAATTGCACAAATCTGAAGGTTATTTATTCAGCTAAATACCTTGGGATTACAGCCGTGAAAAACTTAAATTGGAATGATCATATAGGTAATGTTGTGGGCGGGGAGAACCAAAGATGGGGTTTCATTGACAGTACATTTAGAAGATTAGACTGATTTACTAAAGAGCGTGTCTGCACCAGACTTTTCTGGCCTCTTCTAGAGTACTGTTGTGCTGTATGAGATTCTTATCAGATAAAATTGACAGAGGACATTGGAAAAGTTTAAAGAAAGACAGCTCATTATGTATTATTGTTAAATAGGAGGGAGAGAGTAACACATATGATACATTAGTTGGGATGGCAGTCATTAAAAGAAAGCCATTTTTTGTTGTAGCGAAAGCTTTTCACAAAATTTCAGTCTTCAGCTTTCTCCTTAATATTTTATTAGCACCCACCAACATAGAGACAAAGATCATTGTAACAAGAGAAATCAGAGCTTGCACAGAAAGACTTAAACATTCACTTTACTGTGTATAAGTGATACGGTAGGGAAATAGTCTGAGGGTGGTTCAATGAAACTTCTGTCAGGCACTTAGTGTGAACAGATTGATCATGCAGATGCAGACATTGATTTTATCTTGCAATGCTTTCCTTTCATTCATTTTGGCTTCCTTCAGATTTTGTTCATCAACAAGGCTTTGACTTTATGGAAACCTGTGAGGCAGTTCTCTTTGCTTTTGTAGAAACTTTTTAATTCAGTTATTAAACCTAGACATGTCCTTCTCACTTCTCACAACAGTGGTTAGCACATACATGTGTAAAAGTATATTGTACAGTATTCTTAAATTTGCTCCGTTTGTACTCCGTATGTTTCTCGAACAAATGCTTGATGTTAATTAGTCAGATAATAAGCAATCTGAACCTTGGATAGTATAACACCCTTATTGTCACCGATTCCATCCTCTGAATTGAAAAGGATGGATCTGTTAGTTACCAGGAGATAAAAGACATTGCTCCGTTGTTCAGTTTAGTAATTAGCTGTTGACAGAAATTTTTCAAAAAATGTCCTAGGGCCAATGGATTCCCTGATATAGACACTCCATTCATCTACAGATGAGAGGGCAGCCATCAGTCCTCAACAAGGCCCTACAAATGAGACTAGCTGACTTAATCACTTCCACCTGCCTTTAGAAGGAAATAAGAAGAGTCTGCAATGTATGCTCTCAGCTGCTTCAAGAAAGGCCTCTTCCAGCTGATGTATGATTCTGTACACAAGATTCCTTTCCCTCTCATGCTGTTACATCTGCAAGAGGGCTCATCCTGCACCTGTCAAGCTCCCTAAAACTAATAACCAATGATTTCCCCTCCTTGGCTACTCAGTAAAGGAGAAGCAAGGCCCACTGCCTCTGCCTCATTACCTGTGGACAACAGTGCCTCAAAACCTATTCGTCAGAACCCTTTCACCCATTTGTCGCATAGAACTTATTTCCTATAAAAATGATTTAGATCGTAGCTGAACTCACCATCTGCTAGCATTGTAACTACTGCTGCATGTTTCAGATTTATATCCATAACCTGTGACCAAGTGAGCAGAAAGCTGTCACCTCATTTCTTGCCCAGAAGCTGAAAGGGGCTGAGTTGAAATGATAAAGTCTCCTCCTTGGAGCTAAAGCGAGTTTGTTGCCACATGATTAGCCCCACAGCTTGTTGCCGGGCCTGGAACATTGCCGCTACAGTGTAGTATGTAGTACAAGGACCCAGAGCACCACAGTGGTGACGCAGATTAAAAAATAATAATAATAATAATAAAAGGAAAGAAAACACAGAGCCTGGCATTGCATTATTTCCATCGTCAGTGTCATGGCGGGTCAAGTGCCCAGAAATACTGACAGTTCCAGCTAGCTCTGAGAAGTTCTCCACACCAGTTGTTGACCTGATGTGGGTCATCCTAACTACTACTAAATGCTACCTCTGCTAGTGATGCACCTAGCCCTTATACTGCTGGGAGCTGAACTGGTGCTTTCCAGCTGGGGCAGACTGCTGGCTGACTTCAAGGCACTTACCAGAGGATCCATGGTTCGCAGCTCATGTTCTGGTGCCATTCACACATTACTTGCTGCTGTTACCTGCCCTGCCAGTACACACACTGCTACTACAGGCCAACATCTGTGAGCCACTGATGCTCCTGAGAGTTCTCAGTCCGCAGCTGTACTCTGGTGCCTCCTGAACTGGGCCCACCACAAGGTGTTAGCTAATCTCGCATTTGCACCAAATAATATGACCAGCTTACTTCGGAGTTTACTTCTGCGGTGTGCCTGTTGCCTGTAAACTGACACAACTCTATGTGCCCACTGAGGAATTGACTTGGCTTCTACACTGCGGCATGCCAGTCAGGTTTTGTGACTTTGTGCACTGGACACCTCATGCTGACACATGCTGAACTAAGCAAGCACCACTATCCAGGGTCAGCCTGCGCCACTGGGTGGTGATCGCGGCAAGACAAAGCTTTGGACTGCTGTACAAATTTTAATCATAAACTTGTTATTTCTCTCTATCGCTGATTCTCCAGTGGCCAACCACGTGGTTTTACATACCTGGTGCTCTGGCAACAATTCTTTGTCATCTCCGTAATTGCAGTGAGGTCAGTAAACATTCAAGCCGTCCTGACACAACTACTGCTGGCTTCAGAAGCGGCCATCGGATTTGAGCAATGCCCTTGCCCACGATGTACAGCATCACAGCGGAGTGATTTCTTCAAGTTCAATGGCAGGTCTATTGGATTGAGGGATGAATTTAAAAGAGAAGTTTCTTAGAACTGTTTAGACTATCAGTGTGAATCACTTCAAAGGACATGTAAAGGAAGATAGTGTTGATGTGTGCCTGGTTAGGCAATACAGTATAATTTATTGTGTGTGGTGTCAGCCACAGTAACATGCTTCACATATTGTAGACATGGGGATTACGTTAGGCAATGCGACAAATGTGCCTGGTTGATATTACAGTAATACTAGATTTAAGTATCCTTCCCATCATCCCATTTTATTTCTCCTATTTTTTCTGGATGTATTAAATGAAGGCTTCATAACGTCTTGAGACTAAACACAGGTGGTTACCACTCAGTAAGCAGTGTAATCTTTAGTGTATCAGGTCGCTCAATGTAGAGATGATACTGCAGACCTGCATTGGCAGTTACATGCTGTGAGAGAGGACACAGTGTCATCCTATTTAACTGTTTCCATGCAAGAATCAGCTACTCCTAGCCTTTTTATCCTTTCTCAGGCAAGACAGGAAAAGACATATTAGTATTTGTAGATCAGATGTTGACAGCTGCAAAGCTGGGATCTTTGACAGACAGACAGTTGCTGCAGATGACCTAGTTAGGTTTGGCAGGAGATGTGAAGACTTGTGTCTCATGAGTAAGTAAGAAATGGTCAATCATTCAGTGAACTAAGAAGAGGTTTGGTACGGTGATATAGAAGACAGAATAGCTGTAGAAACTATTCCAAACAGTTAAATGGGATGTTGTGGGAGCAAAATGAATCTGTCAAGAGTTATCTAGATAGGATGCAAAAAGTTGATATTAATACCCATCAGTTGACAGATAGGAATGAAACAAATAAGGGTATTTTGCTGGGAGAAGAACAGGAGGTGTTAGATGCCTTTCTACGGTGATTGCCGCGCTGTGTATTATGAGTTGTGCACAGAATTTCCGAAGGTCTTACCTGATGTCATAGGGTTAGAATGGCTCTGGAAGAAATATATGCAGTAACTAGAGTTAGTGATAGGAGAAATTTCTCTTCTACCAACATGATGTGTTGCCGTCGTAGACATTTGGACCACATGTGAAGATACTGATTCACAATGTAACAGATGCGTCAGGGTTAGACACCAGAGTGTGATTGTAGAGAATGTCCGGGAAGTACGAACAAATATTAAAGTGCTATAGAACATACAAAATTTATTGAAAATGTATTTAAAAAGGAAAAAAAAACACATTAAGTAACTTCTCCCATTTTTGTATGAAAAATTATATCGTCCATATGGCCACCGAAGGCTGTGCAGCAATGAGCAATGCATTCATTGAAGTTCTCAATGGTACGTTCACAAACATCTGGTGGGATGCCCTAAATAACCCTTTTAATTTCATCCCTCAGTTGGTGTATTGTGTGTGGCTTGTTCACGCACACTTTTGATTTCACAAATCTCCACAAAAAAAGTCACAAGGTGGCAGGCCATTCCTGGTTGCCACACAAAGAGATAACTTTTTGAGGAAACTTTTCATTCAGCAGAGCAATCATTTCACAGGATGTGTGACATGTCACATCTCGTTGAAACCAAAAAATTCATTTTCACCAATAAGAGGGAAAAATTAATCGGAAAGCATGTTTCAGTGACGTTCGCCGCTCATGGTGACAACAGCTTTCTCAACATTTTTGGAAAATACAGGCCGATCACTCCTCCTGCCCAGAACCCATGCCACAAAATCGTGTGTTGAGGACACATCTCATCTTCCACAGTGACTTGAGAATTTTTGTTACCTCAAATTCTGCTGTTCTGCTTACTGGTGTACCACTGAGATGTGTATCATTTTCTCATAGCTGAGAAAATTATTCATTTTCTCATAGCTGAGAAAATTATTCATTTTGTTAAGTTCTCGTTCTCTGCTTGTCGAGTCAAGACCCATTAGGCAAATCAATGTCTCTTTCCATGATCTGGTGGCTTCAACTCTTATTTAAGTTAAATCTTGTACGCATGCATTTTCAGATCTTGTGAAAAGGTTTCATGCAGTGAACTTGTTGATAAATTCTATTGTTGAGCTTGTTGGTAAACCGATTTTCCGGGCCCTACTGTCACAGAATTGTTTTCTTATGTTCAAACAGAATGTGGGCTCCCTGTTTTCTTAATGTTTGAAACAGAACCTGTGGTCTCAAACTTCCGAATCAACTTCTGAACTGAGGATTCAGTTGGAGCAGGATTATGTCCGAGTGCCAGATGCAATTAATGAATGTTTTCCATGAGACTTTCACTGTTTTTGTAACAACTTTTTATCACTTGGATACGTTGCTCAGTTGTCATCTGCTCCATGATGAAAATAAACATCAAACAACAATGCTCACCACACAAAAGCTATCAAGCTACTAATGGGAAGGATCGAAGATAACAAACCTGAAAAAACCATGGCTGCCAACCATCATATGACAAAATGGCGCAAAATTCAAATTCATCCTTACTTCCTGGACACCCATGAGAAGAAAATGGCATAATGGGGAAGAACAGAATAGGAATAATCAGATGTTAAATAGACAACAGGAGCTCCCAAGTCCACCAAGCAGCTCTCCTGGTGAATTTTAAGGCTGCAAAAATGGTGAATTTCAAGGCTGCAAAAACGTATGAAGTAGAATGGTTCTTGATTGGCATAGTGAAAGGCAGGGAGCATGGAATATTGTAGGGCAAGGGTGCTCATTGGATCTCATGGGGGAGAGTCAGTTAAACCACCGTCTAACATAAAAGTGTGACACTTTGCCTCGATTTTGTTGCCTACAGTGCCAGCAGCACGCCAAGCGGCCGGTAGATTACACCGTGAGTTCGGCGTGATCGTGAAAGCAAATAGTGATTGTTTATTTTGATTTATACAATGGTTTTCACAGGTGGGAGCGTTTGTAGCGCAATAAATTGCAGCAACAACAGGAAGAAGACACTACAGCTGTCTTTTTTTAGGTTTCCTAAGGATCCTAAGAGGTATATACCATCACGTTACTAAACTGTATCGTCAGGATTCCCTTGCAAACTATAAGTGTATAAATGATGAATGTTTCGTTTTAGGAGCAGAAAATGGCTAGTTAATAGCAGACGAGAAAACCTTATGAAGAAAGACCCAGTTTAGCTGTATAATAATATTAGGTTTTGTTCACTACATTTCGAACAAAACCAGTTCATGAACGCAGACAATAACAAACTCGTGTAGAATGCAGTACCCACACTGTTTGACATTCCAAATAAGTCACCTCAACTGACAATGAAGAGGAAGCTGCCACAAAGATTCGACAGTCAATCTAAAGCAGTAAAACAGTCCTATGACACAGAAGCAGCCAGTTCAACTCACCATGTATCAGTGCCAGATTCGTGTGAATCATCAACACAGACCTGCTTTGACGATGAAGTGGTTAGATTAAGTGCAGCTGTTCATGTCTTACAAAAGCGTGTGAAGTTTCAGAATGTGCAAATCGCTAGACTTCGAGCGAAACTATTACGGGACAAGGAAAGTTCCTACAGACAGCGACAGAAACTATCAGAAGGATCAAGTGAACAAGGACAAACAAATGTTGAAGACTATAAGATCCCGATATTTAAAAAAAGATGCCCTTGACTTGTTGTTAAGCCAGATTAGCATGCCATTGAAACAGAAACGTGCTGAAAGATGGAAAGACGAAAATAAGCTGTTTGCTATAAATTTATTGTATTACAGCACTCAGGCATACAGGTTTTTGTCAGAATGTTTTATGCTTCCATCAGTGCATACATTACAAAGGTATGTGGAAGGCATACAAATAAAATGTGGGATAAGTAACAATATATTCCATCTTTTAAAGCAAAAGGTGCAGCATTTCTCTGATACTGATAAACTTGAATATGTCATTGGATGAAATGTCTCTAATGGCAAATTTGACATATGACAGCACTTCTGACAGTGTTATTGGTTTTGAGGACTTGGGGTTTACACGCACATCTAAAATTGCCAACAGTGTGTTGGTGATAATGATTAATGCCATTTTTTCATTGCTGTACTGTTTTTGTAAAGGAACAGTGAGAGCTATGCATTTGACTGCTATATTTTATGAAGCAGTCAAAAGACTTAAGGAAATTCGCTTGGTTGTGTAGACTTGTGTGACCGATCAGGGTTCAAATTTTGTGGACTGGAGAAAGAGACTGGGAATTACACAAGACAATCCAAGTTTAGTATATGAGGAGCAGAAGATCTATTTCTTCTGTGACACCCACGTTTGTTTAAGAGCATCAGAAACAACCTGTTTAGGTATGACATAATTCATACATCAAATGATGGTTTGGTTTGTACTGCTTCTTGGAAGGACATTTCTCAGCTCTATTCAAATGACTTGCACAGAAAATACAAGTTAGCTCCCAAGCTGACAAAAAAAGCTGTCTAACTGCCAGCTTTTTCAAAAATGAAAGTGGGTACTGCAGTTCGTGTGTTAAGCCACACAGTGGCAGCTGGTATTGACACACTTGTATTTTGTGGAAGTATGCCATTATCTGCAATTGGCACTTCAGACTTTTGTCAGAAAGTTAATGACATTTTTGGATTCTTTAATACATACAGTGGGAAAGGGCCTGTGCAGCTAAGGAACTGTATAAGAAGTGATTCAGAGCATCTGGATGTTCTACATGTGATGAAGCCATGGATTTACTCTTGGAAATTTGTAGGCTGTGATGGGAGAGATTACTCCCTGAGGATAAAATGTGTAAAGGAGCTTCCAAGCAATATATGAGCTTTGGAAATGCTTGCTGCCAAGGTACTGACTGGAACAAAATTGTACTTATTCTCATGTAAAATTAACAAGACACATTGGAAAACTTTTTTTCAACTGTAAGGCAGAGAGGTGGTTTTTGCAGCAACCCATCTCCAAGGCAGTTTTGTGCTGCATTTAACAACTGTACACTAAGCAAACTGATAAACTCTTCTAATGTGGCAAACAGTAATTGTGAAGGAATTGACTGGCGTCAGGCAATACTGGACATCAAATCTGCTCAAACATTAAAGGTCTCACTGTTGTTATGCAGTAGTGATACAAGTTGTACAACAAAGCTACTAATTGTGGAAGTTCCAGCAGACTTTGGAGAACAAAACAGTATGAGATATGTGTTTGGTTACATCTTGAAGAAACTTTTTTCTTTACATAATGGTGTCAAGTGCAGGAATCTACTTGTAGACAACAGCCAGGACTTAGATGCAAATGACAAATTTTATTGCCATTTCAAAAGTTATGAAGACAATTTTGGAAGCTTGGTTTTTTGCAGTGAAAATGTTTGTTTATTTTTGAGGGATTGTGAAAATCAGATGGCTTCAGTTTTTGATGAACATTTTCATAAGAAAAACTGTGGTGAATTATATGTGGACTTGTTGATGGCTATCCCAAGTTTTCCCCTTGGATGTTGTGAAGGAACTAAACTGCTGTTGATCAAGATATTTGTTAAAGTGAGACTCGTTTACCGACTCAAATATTGGAATCAAGACTATAGGAAACTGAAGAAGTTGACTCCTTTGGGCTGCTGATTTCTTTGGTATGTATTTCATTCACTTCTGTTGTTAGGCACTTAATTTTCCTTGCTTCTTTCATGTGATGACATTATTTTGTCAGCACCTTGTTCATTGACAGATTGTTTGAAAATTATTCAAATATTTGGTTTGCATGAAATGTAATGTAATCAGCTCATTATAATGTTTTCAGCATATTTCTCCCACTATCTGGCAGTTGCTTGTCCCACTTAGAATAATATAAAGGTGAAGGTCGTACTTGTGGTAACAGGCGACAATGACAAACGCAGTAGCCCTACAGAACGATAAACGAGCTGTCGATCATTTTTGCATGTAGAGGTGCATGTCTGTGCTTCTTACATGTGAATCTGTGTGTTTATATTCTTTTGATATCAACGCGGTAAGCTGCAATTATGTCCAATGTCACAAGTGTTTCTTCACGAATGTGTTGTAGGTTGCCACTCTGTTCATGGTTTTTGTCCATACTTGCGCTTATTTCAGCATAATTTTTAGAAACATATGTGCCTTCTGATACTACACAAACCCTTGGAGGCAAGAAAATAACTCAGATAATTTGGAAATTATGTAGGAGATGGATGCAAACAAACCTCATGCTTACGACGCGTCTGACATTCACCTTACCTGCCGCTTGGAGCGCTAGTGTCACTCCATCTGTCAAACGGCAACAACTTTTACAGCAGTGAGTGTCGTGACTGTTATGTTAGACTGTGGTTAAACCATCCACTGTATGGGATAATTATGTGCAGTCAGTAGCTTCATTAATGTTAAGTTTTCAGGTGGAAGCAAAGCAATTGCAGGAAGTTTCACCCCATGTAGGTGAAGGGTACTGCTTCATCCTAGGACTAGAATGCCTGTTTGCTATAAATTGACTATAGACAACATATGGTAGAACTGAGCCTTTTCTGTGTGGGGAAAACTGTTATCAATGACACTGTTGCAAGATTCATCTCTTATGAGAGATGATTTGATTAAACTATTAAAGAGCAATTCACATGATAAAGCAGTGCACAAGAAACAGAGAAACTACTGTAGATGAACATCGGAATGGAACTACCAGCAAAACTATTATGTGTGATGGAACCACTGGAAGGAAACAATGAGTTAGACAAAACATGGTGCTTTGTGAACTGAAGTGTTATTATATGCGTACGGGAGACAGATGGTGAACAATTAGTGCCCTTTGCCATTGATGGAACCAAAGGCATCAGTTTATCTAAGGGATTATTGGTTGCCAATTTAGATATTCTAGACGAAGACGATCTAGGGAGAACAGATTCAGATGGTAGCCATGAATAAGGTCCAAGTATAACTACAGTACATAAAAAATGAAACATTTAGAAGGAATAGAGAAAACACTTGGAAGTTAGTAATAAAACTTGAGGTCCTATTTAATCTTCATGGCCTGTTACCCGATGATGCAGCATGGGATCCCAACTGGGAATCAATCACATGTGTACTGTAAGCCATATTGGGTGCTCCATAAACTACAACTCTAATGGACGAGTTCATTAACCAACAATTATGCAGTAAGCCTTATAGGGTGCTTCATGACCTACAACCACTAATGGAAGGATTCATTAACCAACAGTTATGCATTCGTATCAGTAAGGAAGTACCAGTTTGTGGGATGCACCCATGATAATAGTACCAAAGAAAATTTGGACATAACAAAGTTCTATCAGTTCTGCTGCAACTATAGATACCTCAATAACCATATGATTACAAATGCATACCTAGTATAGAATGTAATGCGAACCCTTATTAACTTGGGACAGTGTAGGTATTCCTCCATACAGATCTATGAAGTCGGTATTGTCAACTGGAAATAGTACCAGAGGACCAACCAAAAACTGCATTTATAGTTCCTTGGGGTCACTATCAATACCATCTAATGCCATTTAGTTTGAAAAATGTGCCGCTCACATTTCAATGGTTGTTGGATGTAGTCGTGAAGGGATTAAAGCTGAAACAGTTTATGGTGTATATAGATGATGATATTGTTTGTGTGGTGTATGAAAGAGCATGTACAATAGTTAACATTTTTTAGGAGCACCACAGCATGCCAAACCTTTGGCATAATAAAGTGTCATTTTGTACTACGATAATTGAATTGCTTGGGACATGTAATTATCCAAGATGGAGTAAGAACAGACCCAAGATTATTGGAATGCTCTACAGAGTTTTCCAGCATCTTACACAGGCACGGAATTAGTCATTTTTAGGGTCAGCAAGTTGCTAAAGGAAACTTGTCCCAGGGTTTGCAACGTTAAACGCCATTTAACACTGAAGTGTGAAAGTGTGCTTGAAAAATTAAAGAAGTTACTAATTGCTAGTCTATTACTGGTCTTTCTAGATTACAAGAAAGAGTTCATTTTATCATATGATGATAGCAGTAATGGAGTAAGTCACGTTCTAAGCCAAGAGGTACAGGATAAGGAGTGTCCAGTTACTTATGTGTCACAGCTATTGAACAGAACAGAGCGCAACTATTCTGCAACAGAAATGGTAACGATGACTAACTGAAACCCTCAGCTGCCGACAGGTGGTGTTGATATACCTCGATGTGGACAGCTGAAAATGTGTGCCCCGACCGGGACTCGAACCTGGGACCTCCTGCTTGCATGGCAGACGCTCTATCCACCTGAGTCACCGAGGACACAGACGAATAGCGCGACTGCAGGGACTTATCCCTTACACGCTTCCCGTGAGACTCACATTCCCAACTGTCCACAATTCTACATATGTAATGTACCTTATAGACATTTGCCCATTCACTCATTACTCGCGGACGCTTTGGCGATTCCCCGTAAGAGTTTGGGCAACCTGTGCGCATTCGCACAGACGAAGGTCAATGGCTGGGTAGCCTTTAACTATATATATGAAGGCAGTAACTGTTCTCGAAAGAACAGAATACTTTTGATGACCGTGCTGCTTTAAGGTGTTAACAAATTAAGCAGTTTTGAAGTGATTATTGGGATTAAAGGATCTGTCGAATATACTTACTTGTCAGGCATTAAAATTTAGTGAGTTCGATTTTGAAGTAGCTCATCAACCCAATAAGAAGCACGGAAATGTAAGTGGTCTTAGCAGAAAAGTTGTTCTGGTACAGGCAGTAGGTCATAGTATTGCAGAGTAATGTGCTGGTCTGCTGTTCAAATTGCTTGGCAATGTTTTATAAAATTTTAGACTTCAGATATTATATTTGCTTTAAAAGCAATTTATTTGTGGATTATCATTCATCTCAAACTTTCTTTTTGTGTTACTGATTTGAGTGGTCTGTTATTTGTGAGTACACTTACATTGTTCATTGAAGACCCAGCAGTGTGTTTACATTTTGTGGCATGTAGTTGCAGCTGTGATGGTTTTAAAGCTAAGTATTGATAAAGTTGTTTGTGTACTGCATGTGAATATTAAATTTAGTAATTTTCAATAGTTCTTCCAAATATTAACAGTGTGTTTACATTTTGTGGTGTGCAGTTGCAGTTGTAGGGTTCTTAAGTACGACAAAGTTGTTTGTGCGCTGCTATTTGGTTACTAAATTCAATAGTCTTGTGATGTTTCTGGTGAAATAACGATGTAGTAAACTTTCGTAAAATTTTGCCCACTGTGTTGTATAGAGTTGTTTATGTGTTATAGTCATTTATTAAGTTTAGTACTGTAGTTTTCAGCTGACATTTCTTAATGTTTGTAGTGCAATATTTCAGTAAAACTTCTGTTCAGTGTGTTTAATTTTGTTGTGTGTTCCAGTGGCTTGAATTTTTTGTTTTAGTTAAGAAATTGTGTGAAGTTTTTGTGGTATTGGCATTAGTTGTGGTTTAGTAGTATTAATAAATGTAGTTGCTCTCATAGTAGAGAGTTAAATTCAAGATCACTATTGTTAGTTCTTTTAAATAGTTCTAATGTAGTAATTGGACTCAGGTAAGGTAGATATTTAGTTTTTTTTCCAGAAACTGTTAACATTTTACCATGTGTGAGAAGTGTGGGCTTTGTCATGGATTTATGAGTAATGGGTTTCATTAAGGAGAATGCAGTGGGGAAGCCAGCGGGCATTGTAGAGAGATCCTCTCCTGGAAATGCAGATGTTTTAGCAGAAATAAGTTGATAGAGGAGGAGGAAGAGGAGGAGTGTAAGTTCTGTGCCCTTCTGCTGCAATTTTAAAACACAAAGGAGGAGCTAGAGGAATGGGAACTGACGGTAAGAAGGCAGCAAGGCAGAGGAGATATTCAGACAAATTTACTTTGTGTGCAACCAATATATTTGACCATCTATCAGAGTTTAGGGGAGAGGAGTCTCTTGTAACTGTAAGTGTAGGAAACATGCAGCAGTCCTCAGCAGTTAGGGAGCCTAAGTTAGTTGCAAGTTCTAACAGAAAGGAGGAGGTTCTGCTGTTAGGCTGTTGGTATGGCAGAGGTGTGGACCAGCAGTTGCAGGAAGTGTTGGGAAGTGAGTACCAGGTCACCAGCGCTGTAAAGCCTAGTGCAGAGTTGCCTCAGTTGACTGTTATGTAGGAATTTTATGAAAAAGGATCAGGTAATGATTGTGGGTGGAGGTGGGAATAGTCTTGATAGGGACGGGGAGTATAATGTAGGCAGTGACCTGGTAAAGGTAGTGACTCAAACTGATGGCACAACTGTGCACTTCATGCAACTGTTTTAGCATCACAATCGGCCTCGTCTTAATGCTGCTGTTAAGCATGTTAACATGGGGCTGGAGACGGCACTAATGGCGGAGAGTGTGCTCACATTACAGTGGTGCCAGTTGAATCCATCAATAGATTGGATTTCACTAGGCATGGCCTGCACCTCAATAGGTAGGGGAAGAGGAGGCTGGCAAAGCTTATAAATGACAGTTAAGTGGGTGGTGGTGGGATCAGTCATGGGAAAACTGCTGTAGTAGGTGGTGTTAGAACTGCACCTTTTTTAGGTTGAAGTCAGCTGATAAGTATCCCTGCTTAAAGGAAGTCTCTCTAACAAGGGAATCACTTTCAAGGGAGGTCAGGTATCCAAGTAGTGAAGGAATTAGTGTATTTCATCAGAATATGAGAGGTACTAGAGATAAAGTTAGTGAACTGCTTATAGACATTGACTCTGACATTATTGGTATGTCGGGGCACCACTTAAATAATTTGACTATTCAGGGGCTTCCTTTACCAGAATACAGATTAGCTGGCAGTTTCTCAAGGAGTTCTTCGTGTAGTGGGGGAGTTGCCATGTATATGAAAAAACAGTACTTCACTTGAGTCCGCATATGTATCATTGTACTGCACTGAAGAGCTATTTGAATGTTTTGCAAGGACAGTTGAATTTAATGAAACTAAACTTCTAATTATTGTTGTTTATAGGTCCCCTAACTCTGAATTCAGAGCATTTCTTTCTCAAGCTAAAGAGGCTTCTTGATTCATTTTATAGGAAGTATCAAAGATTAGTTGTATGTGGTGACTTCAATATTCATTTTGTATGTGGTAGTGCAAGAAAAAGGATGTTGGAAGATCTCCTAAATTCATATGATCTGATGCAGACTGTTTTTTCTAACCAGGGTCCAGGGCAACAGTAGCACACCCATAGATAATATTTTTATTCATTCTTTATTACTAGATGCACATTCCATTTGTAAAAGGGTAAATGGCCTTTCAGACCATGATGCACAAATTTTAACAGTAAAAGCTTTTTGCAGTCAAACAAATGTTATATATAACTACACGCTATGTAGAAAAGCTAATTCAGATGCAATAGAGGATTTTTTCAACCTCATTAAGGAACAAAAGTGGCAGCATTTTTATAGTGCCAATAACATTGAGGACAAATGTAATGCTTTCTGTAACACATTTCTTTTGCTCTTTGAAAGTTGCTTTCCATTAGAACAGGACTTCCCAACCTTTTCAGCTGGCGGACCCCTTCTTCAGTCGAAAATCCATGGCAGCCCCTAGTCAGTCAAGAGCACAGTAACTTTAAATTTCAGAGCAAAACACATGGAAAATGAAAGCTTCTTAATGCAAGTACCATGTTCTCAATGACCTCCCCCCCCCTCCCCCCCTCCAGCCCCCGCCCCCCCCCCCCCCCCACACAAAGTATCAATAGTCTTTCGTTTAGAGATGAATGAAAACATCTTAAAATTAACAATCCAATTTGAATTCCCACTGTATCCAGACACTTGCTAGTGGATTTACTTCCTTTGTTCAACACACTATAGCCTGATTAAAATTACGTGGTTATTGACATTTCACACTTTGGAGCTGCCTTCCTCCAAGAGCAATCATCGTCATGTCCAAACTGTTCGGTGTTCACTTCCACTGTTTGGCTACTGTTGTATAAGGAGCATATATAACAGTCGTGTGTGTGTGTGTGGTTTTTTGTGAAATCCGAAGAAAAATGTTCAAATGTATTGAAAGTCTATGGGACTTAACTGCTGAGGTCATCAGTCCCTAGTCTTGCACACTATTAACCTAAGTTTAACTTCCGCTAAGGGCAACACACACACACACACATTCTCGAGGGAGGACTCGAACCTCCGGTGAGAGCGGCCGCGCAATCCACGACGACATGGTAGCGTAGACTGCGCAGCCATTCCGTGCGGCTGTGAAGAAAAGAGGCAGACCCTTGATTCAGGATACAAACACATCACGAAAGAAAAGAGGCCAAGGAATTGCCTTTAAAGGACTACTGTGACATCTGTTGTGCAATGTGTGGGAATACATTCACCCAGTTTACATGCGTTTCCAAAACCGTATTTCATAAGCCGATATCCCAGTTCCACTTTTGGTTGGTCAGGTAAACACTTCAAAATCGATTCTAGAAATCTGCTTTTATAAAGCTGTTTTCCAGTTCCACAATCGATTTTCGTGTCCATGTAGACAGCTCGGAAAGTCTAGCTATTTTTACGTCTTTGCGTATCTACTGAACGGCAGCTGTCAGTCCATAGCCAGCAGCTAGCAGGCGGCGTGGCAACAATTTAGCCACAGCTGACAACTTCAACTACTACTTGGACACTATAATGTGGCAGTGAACCTTGACTGTAAACAAATTAGGCAAACAAACAAACAGACTCTCTTATTTCTATATAAGAAGACAAAGCATTTCACAGAATGTAAGACTTTTTTTCTCAAAGGAAACAAATTCTGGCAGAGGAGGTTTACCTTTTACAAGGTGGCACGTGAAAAGTACTCATTTGTTTACGCTCGCAGTCAGTTGCCACAATATAGTGTCAGAATAATAGCAAGTAATTGTAATTGAAGTATAGGCAGGCCATATTTTTAACTGAGAGGACGGAATATATTATAAAGAAAAGAAATTAGCTTTAGAGATCATTTTAATTTTTGTAACAAAAATATCAATGCCAACAGAATTCAATTAATAATTATTTTGTAAATGATAGAAGACAGAAACAAAATTCCTACAGAGTTATAGTTCAGGTACGTTCACTGAGCATCTACGAAGAAAAATACTTACTTCTTTACTATAGATGAGTCTGTAGGAATAATAATGGAATCCTAATGTGATGGTTGAGGGTGCTTCTGCTGACACAATTTTGAAAAGTTGGGTTCAATTCTTGACAACTGGAGATGGATGTCTGGTTCCGCATCTAGACAGCTTCGGTACTTAGTTTTGTGGACACTATAGATCAAGAATCCAGATTCACATGTGTGTTGTGGAACACGGAAGAAGTACATGTTTTGCCTTTTCAACAAGGGGGGTATCTGTGGAGAGACAATGACTACTGCTGCAATTCTTGGCATTTTCTTTTATTTTCGTTATTGCTCCGACTGTAGGACCCGTCATAGCTTTTGCACTATCTGTGCACACATCTGTGCAATTAGACCATGAAACTTCGTTAGTCCTTAAAAAATCATCCAATAGACGGAATATTTCAGTACCTGTTGTGTTGGCAGGTAGTGGTCTGCACAATAAGAAGTCCTCCTCAAAACATCCAGAATATTCATAATGGACAAAAGCCAATAAAATCACTAATCCTGCAACATCAATGGATTCATCCATCTGCAGAGAAAATGAATTGTGGTGGATGTGAGAAACAAGAGTGTCTTTACTGCCTTTTCGTCTAGCATGCAAGAAACAATATCATTAACACATGGCTTTATGAGATTTTCTGCAATGGTATGAGCTTTGCCTGTTTTTGCCACTCGATAACTAACCAAGAAAGAAGCTTTAAGTGAATTTTCATCTATTGTTTTTGCATGAGTTTTCATGCAATGCTGAGAAGCAGATAGTTCAGCACTCTTACTTTTGAAAAAATCGGTGTCTTTAGCCTGGAAATCCGGGTGAGTACCTTCAAAATGACGGTGCAATTTAACTGGAACCATTGAACTGTTCAGAAGGGCGCACACAAATTACACACTGAGCTTTATCCTCCTTTTTCTCCATAAAGCCCATTTCTAAATAGCTTTGTACTTACGCTTCTTGGTTATTCCACTTTCACAGGATATTGCAACCAGTGGAGTACTTGCAGCGTTTTCACATAATAAATCTGGCTGTGGGGCTTCTTGTGATTGTTCTTCCTTTGGTCGTCCTCCCTCCTCATTCATTTCGCTTTTGTGCAGGCGATGGAGAAACTGCACCCTTCTTCAATGATCCTGACTTCAGCCACCGATCCATGTTAGAAGTAATAAACTGGTAAAAAATTGACTTACGAAATAGGTAGTGCACTGACACAGCAAGTTTAACATTTAATGATGCCTGCGGCCGCATACATGCCAGCGACCTCTGTGATTGTGCGATAAAGCTTGCTCCGCACATGCGTAAAAGATTTCAGTGCATCTAGTGCCATGAGCCAGCGCACAAACGACCCCTGTATTGTTGCTTAACAGTCAATCAGAGAAGCCGCATTCTCCAGCACTAAACTGTGTATGCATTCTCACTTGGGAACCGCAAAGGCTGCTTGGGAATACAACCATGTTTTTCACACACACAAAAAAAAATAGTGATGAATTTGATTTTCACATTTTTATTCAATAATTTTACTCGTTATTTTACGTGATTTGATGAGAGGTGGCTGCAGACCCCCTAGAAAGAGCTGGCGGACCCATAAGGGGTATTGTAAGGTGCTTAAAAATGTTATTGAGAAGGCAAAGATTATGTGGTATGCATATAGAATAGCTAACACATAGGATAAAATTAAAACTGTGTGGTCAGTCATGAAGGAAGTGTCTGATCAGCAGCACAAGGTTGGCAATATAAAGTCAGTTCATAGTAAAAATACTGATAAGTCATATATATGTACAGTATTTAACAGTCACTTTCTGAGCATTACTGGTGAATTAAATAAAAACTTAGTTTATCATCAGCAGCAGCAGCAGCACCATCTCAGTCTTTTCCCACATCATGTGGGGTCGGCGTTGCTTTGCTGGATCGTTCTCTTCCATACATGCCTATCCAGTACTTCTTCTCTGAGCCATCCTTTCTCCCATAGGTCCCCTGCTACCTTGTCTTTCCCTCTCAATTTTGGTCTTCCTCTTCTCCTTGATCCTTCAATTGCTAGGTCTTCAACTCTTCTTCCCACATAGTACTCCCCTCTTCTCTGCACATGTCCATACCATCTTAGCCTAGTTTCTTATATCTTCTTCCCTATGTTCCCTACTTTCACTGTTCCCCTCATGTACTCATTCCTTAGCCTACTCTTTCGTGTCACCCCACTCTTCCACCTTAACATTCTAATTTCTGCCACTTCCATCTTTTTCTCTTGGGCTTTTGTAATTGGCCAAGTTTCTGCACTATACAGCATTGCAGGCCTCACCACAGACTTGTAAAGCTTTCCTTTCATTCTGCAGCTAACCTTCTTATTACACAGTACTCCGCTCAGTTTCCTCTAGTTCATGTATCCACTATTTATCCTGTGCTGTATTTCAGCCTCCAGTCCTCCATCACTTTGCATGTAAGAGCCTAGGTAGTTAAATTTCTTGACCAGCATTAGTTCTTCTCCTTGCAGGTTAATATATAGATCTTTGGCATCCTTTGTACACACACATTCTGTTTTCACCCTGGTAATTCTCATTCCCCTTTCCTCTAGAGCTTTTCTTCACTGTTCAAGCTTGCCTTGAAGTGCCTCCTAGGTGGGTTCACAGGTTACAACATCATTGGCAAACATCATGCTCCAAGGTGCCTCTCTTTTCACATCTTTGACTAGTACATCCATGACAAAGCCAAAGAGATATGGGCTGAGAGCAGGTCCCTGATGTAGTCCTACTCTCACTGGAAATGCCTTTGTTGCACCTGCACTGCTCCTGACTTGTGTCATTGCGCCTTCATACATGTCTTCTACCACCCTGATATATTTTTCTGGCAGGCATTTACTTCTCAGACATCCCCATATCTCTTGCCTCGGCACTCTGTCACATGTCTTATCAATATCAATAAAGGCCATATGCAGTTCGGCTTGTACTTCTCTTAGTTTATAAAGGTAATTATATAACTCTTTTGGAAAATGTCTTTCCGATACTGATGTCTGAAATACTCTTCTGTGATACTGACAAGGGGGAGATTGAGTCAGTGGAATGATTAAAGTATTCAATAGTCAAACCGCTTTATAAAAAAGGAGAAAGGAATAATGTAGACAATTTTAGACCTATTTCTACGCCATCAGTGTTTGCTAAAGTTATTGAAAAGGCTGTGTATGTAAGGGTAATTGATCATTATATTTCACGTAATTTGCTGTCAAACGTATAGTTTGGTTTTAGAAGTGCTTTAACAACTGAAAAGGCTATATTCTCTTTTCTCTCTGATGTACAGGATGGATTAAACAAAAGGTTTCAAATGCTAGGCTTTTTTTTTTTTATTATTTAACTAAGGCATTTGATTGTGTTGTTCACAAAATATTGCTCCAGGAGTTGGACCATTATGGCATATGGGGAGTAGCTCACAATTGGTTCACCTCTTACTTTAATAACAGACAGCAAAAGGTCATTGTAAACAGTGCTGAGAATGGCTATTATTGGGGTCTGAGTAGTGGAGCACAGTTAAATAGGGGGTGCCCCAGGAATCAGTGCCGGGACCACCCTTGTTCCTTACTTATGTAAATGATGTGCCCTCTAGTATTATAGGTGATTCTAAAATATTTCTATTTGCTGATGACACTGTCTTGGTAGTAAATAATGCTGAGTGCAATATTGGAATTTAAATAGTGCAATTCGTGACGTAAGCTCATGACTTGTAGAAAATAAACTAATGCTAAATCACAGTAAGACTCAGTTTTTATAGTTTCCAACATACAATTCAACAAAACCCAACATTTTAATTTCGTAGAATAGACGTATGATTAATGAAACTTAACAGTTCAAACTTCTAGGTGTTCAGATGAATGGTAAACTGTTGGGGCCCACATTCAGGATCTTGTTCAAAGACTTAATGCTGCCATTTTTACTATTCAAACAGTATCTGAAGCAAGTGATAGTTCAACACAAAAAGTAGTCTAGTTTGCTTATTTTCATTCACTTATGACATATGGTATTATATTTTGGGGTAACTCTTCCCCTTTCTCAAAGGATATTTTTGGCTCAGAAATGTGAGGTTCAGGCAATAAGTGGTGTAAGTTTGCTAACCTCTTGTCAACCACTGTTCATTAGTCTGAATATTCTGACATTGTACTCTCAATATATATATTCTTTACTGTCATTTCTTGTTAACAATATCAGCTTGCTGGTTTATCCATTTTCAATAAGCTCCCACAAAAATTCAAAACTCATAGCAGTAATACATGTGCTTTCAAATTGAAACTGAAGAATTTCCTCATGGGTAACACCTTTTATTCTGTCGAGGAGTTCCTTTAAAAATTAAGCTAATTTCTTTGTTATATTGTTGATTGCATTTACATGGCTTGTCTTTCTTTGCGTTCATAAACATTTTATTTTATCTGTTACTACTTTTATGTTGTAATTTCATGTACTAACATGTTCCATGACCTTGGAGATTTGCTCCTCAATTTGGTCCTATGGAACTAGATGTGTAAAATTAATAAAAAATTAAAAACAGCATAAGCTGGTGTTGCAGGTTGCGAAGTTTGCAACACAACCACAGTTTGCCATTCATGGCGGTGTATTGTGGAAGACGAGAAGGTTCGTGCTTCATGTAGTAGTTCCTGTCATGCTGTGAGAAGAAATAATGGAAACAAGCACATGGTATATGGTCATGGAGAATATAGAACTACAGACAGAAGAGTAGCCAAATGTTACAGTTGGAGAACACACAGACAAGACGTAGAGCAGTATCTTAAAAACTGTATGGCATGTGCATAATGAATGGAGTTGAGCCATCAATGTGTGCTGGTATAGAGGTTGCCAGAAGCTAGTAAACATTCTGAAATAATCAGGGTAGACTGATTAAAACCTTTTAGTGAGACAAGCACTTGTAGTGAGACACCAGTGGGTAACCACTATGTTCTGACCGTTAAAGGTCATTTCTCATGTGAACCAACATCAGAGCGTCTAGCTGAAGATGCATGATTGCAATGTGTGCTCAGGCACCACCCACACTGGGCTTGCTGCAGCCTGCCCTGCATGTATGCACTCTGCTACTGCAGGCTTTTGTCTGTAGGTTGCTAATGTCACATCCTGTGTTGGGGGTCCTTGGTTTGCAGTTGTGCTCTGGTGCCTCCTGATCTGGGTCCAAAACAGACTGTTAGCTGGTCTGGTATTTGCACCACACTGGGTGGCCAGTTTACTTCGAGGTTTGCTGTCTTGGTGGGTCTGTTCCTTGCTCTGGCTAATGCAGCTCTATGTGCCCGCCAAGACACTGACTTGGGTTTTACACCACGATATGCCCCAGCAGCACCTTGCTGCCAGTATTAAAATTGCTGGCATTCATACTTTTGTAGTTTTCTCTCAAATGTTTAAAAACTGGTAAGTTAGGCCTGCTTGTTACACCATGTACTTTCCATTCAAACTACACTTTTTAAAGTAAGTTCATATATTTGATGATGGTGTTTGAGGCAGTTAGGTGGCTGCAGAGAATTTGTACTTTGTCTCAATATCCGTATAGGTTAATGCTCTCCAAGTACCATTAGCTTGCTCTTTACATAACTATTCTGTAATTTTGGAATGTCATTGAGCTCTTCACTGTCCCCAAATGTAACAATGATTGGGAGTGTGTCTTCTTTTGGGGCCCTGTCATTTAAAGGTGGCAGCAGTTTACCATTCCAGTGAACAGTAATAACTGGAGGAATACCATTCTCAGAAGCTGATTTTATTATTTCAGGCTGTTGTCTTCTCTTCTTCTGTATGTACACTCAGCTGGTATTAATCCAAGCCAGCTGCTATTTTATATTAATTTATTGTATTTTATTTCTTCAGTAATAAAATCATTGATACCTTGGATTGCAGCAGTCTCCAATGAACTGTCTCAGAAGTGCATTCTAAACGCTCACCATCACCAGTATTAACTTCATCTGAACTTGAAAATGCCAAATATGATTCTTCAGATGATGATGAAGGAAGTACAAGAGAAGGTGTAGAAGTGGATGCTGTGCACATTTGTTTCTCTTGCCTTTTCTCTTCTTCCAGTTTTCTCTGCCATGCCCTTTTTTTTTCTTTATGCGTAAGTACTTGGTGTACTCCCGCAAGGCTGCCTTTATGCTCAGGCTCTCTCTGTCAGAGTAAAAACATCCTCCCTTTTTCCAACTTCGATGTTTGTAGAGTGTAGAGCAAATAAATTGTCCAGATTATTTATAAACTTCTCTTCATGGCACTTAAACACATCTTGACACTTTTTGCATTTTGTTTTTTTGCAATTTCTTCACTCCGAATGCAAGTAAATAAGTTTAGTGACCAAGGTGGAACTGTGCTTTCTCCCAAAATATAATGAGCTTGTGAACTGCAAGATCAGCACTTTCACTAGTGGTTAATTTTACTCCCCATATGTTATAAAATGAAACTTCCAACACTTGTCGATTTGATAGTAATTTGTGTCCTGTTATTTGGTATTTTATATCTCCAGTAAAAGCTCACATTCCTTGGCACTCTGTAATTGACATGACATCTTAGATAATGACTGGAAAATATGTGCAACACAATTCATAACTAATAAAAAAAACTGACTGTACTGCAAGTGCACTTATTGATAAGCTGAGATGATGTCAGCAAAACATCTGTAAACAGTGTGGAAGATCATGTTCCTCATGCTCATTTGTGCTGAAGTTGGCATGGGTTACAGAGCTTCAGTCTCAACAAAATTTTGTACAGACATGTTTCAGATTCAATCAAACAATATTAGAAGATAAGCGTTGAAGTTGAAGTGGGAAGATAAGCGAACCCAGCAAACAGTAGTCCAGCCTTGTGATTCTGTGCACTGGCCGCCTCTTGGTGAGATAAGCAAGCACAACCAACCGGGACCAGCCTTCAATGCTTGGCGTGGACCACAGCAAGAAAACACCTTCGACTGCTATACAAATTGTGATCAATAAACTTCTTGTCATTTTTCAATGCCTCTATGGTTCCATGACAGTCAACTACCTGGTTCTACATACCTGCTGCCGTGGCAACTATCCTTGAAGTCGTAGTAAGCTGCAACAAGGTTAATAAACACTCGAACCATCCTGATCCTCCTCCACCACTTTGGTGTTATATCAAGGTTCTCTGTGGACTATGTTGGCTAGAAATGTAATTGGCAAGATTTGTTGTGTGTTTAAAACAACAAGCACAATTCACAGGTGGCAAAGCAACTTGCTGTTCACTAACAGCTGTCAATTACTCCACAAGGATTCTGTGCTGGTCTCAATCCTTAGCTATATCTTTCTGTCTGCATGAGAACAGACCTTGTGTAAAGGCAGAAATAGGTAAGGAATTTAAAAGAATTAAGCAGTCAAAAATCAGTTGCTGCTTGTGTCCAGAAGCACTGCAAGTAATGTTGCTGGTGACAAGTGGTGATGCCTTGAGATCTCACACACTACTACTGCTTTTGCATTGATTTTTGCCAGTAGTGTTGCAGTATCACTGTATTTGTATATTATTTGGGGATGGGTAATTTATATAACAGATCAGTTGACTTTTTTTAAATTTCTTATACAGGTTGAGTATGACAATGAAGAAGATGAGGAAGAGGATGAGGATGGTGTGAATAATAAAACAGTTGATGATATTCCTGGGATGCAGATGAAGACCAAGAAAGAGATTAAAAAGGCTATCAAGAAACAAGCTACAAAACAAGTGAAAAAAAGTAAAGCTTTTCAGGTAAAAAGTAAGATCGAGCGATTTAAAAACAAGAGAAAATCACTTCAAGAAAAGAAACGTAGGCTAAAATTGCAGAACCGTAGTAAAAAAAATAAGCATAAGCAACAGCATAAACAAAGATGATTGTTTGTATGCAATATGTTATTTATATTGATGTCAATACACTTTGTGTTAATAAATGATTTACATGAGATAAAGGATCAGACTTAAAAGTTTAATGAATGTGATTGATATTCCTTGTGATGCACCATTTCACAACAGTTTTCAAGGTACTAATATCTTTGTAACTCTTCATTTAGTTAATCACAACAGACTTATTTGTATTGACAGTATAAATGTACACTGTGAGTGCAGCTCTGGCTCAAGAAGGATCAATAAGTTTTATACCAGTATTTCTTCTGTTTTTGGATTTCCCATCACAGTGCCTTTTGGTATTATATATCAGATAGCTCATGCCTCATGCAAGCACATTTTGTTTAGCTTTTTTAGGGAGAGCAAGTTAGATGGACTGGTACGTAATGTGTGGACTTACATTTTAAGCCACATAGCTTCAGCTCTTTCAGTAATGATCCAACAGGTCAATTACAGAGTTGTTGCGGTGACTCGAAGACCAAGAAGTTGGCTTATTTCAAATACTTGCACTCCCTGTTGTCTGATGGATTATATTCTGAGACATTGCAGCTACATTAAGAGAGCTAATACCTTGTCAAGCAGTAATAATACTCTTTATATGATATATCTTCAACCTCCCTGTGGGTGTCGACAGCAGGTTTTGTTCCTTGCTGTTTGATTGGAGTTCCCGAATTTATTGCCCTCCAGGAAAGTTCTCATGCCCAAATTATTCTTGGTACTGAGAGCTGGCTGTGACAGTTTTAGAGCCATTCAAAGAAAGTCTACATGAGCGTAGACCGTAGCACGTAAATACCCAGATCATGCTATACTAGTTGGAGCGACTTTAACCTACCGAGTATAGACTGGGATATCTATGGATTCATTGTGGGAGGTACAGACTGTCATGTGAAATACTTTTGAACACATTTTCTGAAAGCTGTTTCGAGCAGCTACCTAGGCAGCCCACACGTAATGTAAATATCTTAGACCTTGTAGCTACAAATAGGCCGGACCTTATTGACAACATCAGTATAGAAACAGGTATTAGTGATTATGATGTCATTATAACTACTATAATTATGAAAGTTAATAAATCAGTCAAGAAGGCTAGGAGAGTGTCCCTACTAGATAGACCAGTTATTAGTATCTCACTTAGACAGTAAATTGGCACCACTTAGTTCCAGTAAGATGGATGTAAAGGTATTATGGGCAAAGTTTGAGCAGATTGTAAATCATGGTCTGGAGGGTTATGAGCCTAATAAGTGGATAAAGGATGGAATAGACCACCATGATTTAATAACGAAATTCAGAGGGGAAGCAGAGGCTATTGCTATGTTGGTTCAAAAGGGAGCACCCAGGCGACGACAAGCGGAGGTTAGGGTTTGTGCGTCTGTGAAAAGATCTATGCATGAAGTGTACAACTACTACCCCGTCACACCTTAGCAATAGATCTGGCAGAGAACCTGAGGAAATTCTGGTCTTATGTAAAATCGCTAAGCAGGTCTAAGGCTTCCATTCAGTCCCTTGCTGAGCAATCTTGTGTGGCAGTTGAAGACAGCAAAATGAAAGCCAAAGTTTTAAATTTCACTTTCAAGAAATTGTCCACAAAGTAGAATCATACAAACATATTGTCGTTCGACCATTGACAGACTCCTGTATGGATGATGTAGTATTAAGCATCCTTAGTGTAAAGAAACAACTGGAAGATTCGAAAGCAAAGAAATCACCTACAGCACTGGCCCCTTACCTAGCTTGCATTTGTTGTGAATCTTCTGTCCAGCACAAAGTCCCAAGCAACTGGAAAAAGGCACAGGTATATAAGAAGGGTAAAAGAACAGTCCTGCAAAATTACATACCAATATCCTTAACTTCTGTTTGCTGCAGAATCCTTGAACATATTCTCAGTCTGAATATAATAAACTTTCTTGAGACTGAGAAGTTTATGTACACAGTTTTAGAAGGCATCACTTGCACGAAACTCAACTTGCCTATTTCTCACAAGATAGACTGTGAACTATGGATGAAGGGCAACAGGCGGATTCCATATTTCTAGATTTCTGGAAAGCATTTGGCACAGTGCCCCATTGCAGGCTGTTAATGAAGGTACAAGCACATTGAATAAGTTCACAGATATGTTAAAGTGGCTCAAAGACTTCTTAAGCAATAGAACCCACTATGTTGTCCTCGACA
Source organism: Schistocerca serialis cubense (assembly GCF_023864345.2). NCBI lineage: Eukaryota > Metazoa > Arthropoda > Insecta > Orthoptera > Acrididae > Schistocerca > Schistocerca serialis. The sequence goes on along the minus strand of NC_064639.1, from coordinate 579,164,586 downwards.
GCGAGTGTTCAACACAGAAAAGGGTACCATCAGGAGTGCCCCAAGGAATTGTGATAGAACTACTGCTGTTCTCTATATACATAAATGATTTGGGGGATGGGATGGGCAGTAATCTGCAGTTGTTTGCTGATAATGCCATTGTGCACGGTAAGGTGTCGAAGTTGAGTGACTGTAGGAAGATACTATACAACTTCCAGTTGGTGTGATGAATGGTAGCTAGCTCTTAATGTGGAAAAATGTAGGTTAATGCTGATGAGTAGGAAGAGCATACCTGTAACGTTTGGATTCAGTGTTACTAGTGTCCTGCTTCACACAGTCAACTCATCTAAATATCTGGACGTAACGTTGCAAAGTGATATGACATGCAACAAGCATGTGACAACTGTGGTAGGAAAGGCGAATGGTCAACTTCGATTTATTGGGAGAATTTTAGGAAAGAGTGGTTCACCTGTAAAGAAGACCGCATATAGGACTCTGTTGCGACATATTCTTGAGTACTGCTTCAGTGTCTGGGATCCATAGCTGGTCGGATTGAAGAAATACATTGAAGCAATTCAGAGATTGGCTGCTATGTTTGTTACCAGTAGGTGTAAGCAACACATAAGTGTTACAGAGATGCTTCAGGAACTCAAATGGGTATCTCTGGGGGGAAGGCAATGTTCTTTTCGAGAAATGCTCTTGAGAAAATTTAGAGAATCGGCATTTGAAGCTGACTGATGAACGATTCTACTGTCACCAACATTCATTGTGCGTAAGGACCACGAAGGTAAGCTACGAGAAATTGGGGCTCATATGGAGGGATATAGACTGTCATTTCTCTCTTGCTCTATTTGCGAGTGGAACAGGAAAGGAAATGACCAGGAGTGGTACAGGGTAACCTCCGGCAGGTAGGTAAGTTGTCAAAATATCATGGAAATGGAAAACAATTTGGCTTCAAACCCCAAAAACCTGAAGGATCAGGAAGAGTTCTGTTTAAAGTAGATAACTGTGCCTCTTTGAATATCTTGGAATTCTCACACTTTGTTGCCAGTTCATTTAATCTTTAATAGTGTTTGTAGCAAGGAATGAAAATTTGTTTGTTTATGACTTACATTTCCACAATACAAGATAAAAGTAATTTCCATGAAGACTTCACACCATTATTAACATCCTTATTAACAGGTGCAGTTCTGCATGTTGTTGCTTGGACCTCCAGGAAGACTCCAGTTGGCTGAAACACAAAATAGAGAACTCTTATGAATGGAGTAGAAAATTAAAAATATGTCACTGATAGGGCCCGGATTTTAATGACAAGTCATTTTTTTCCCTGCGTGTGAATTTTACAATAATTTATGCATGCATCCTGACATTGTAGTGTAGCAAAAATTATTTTTATTGTGCTTGTAAAGTCATATTTACATCTCTTTTAGTAATAGGTCATATTTTGGCCACCTTTTGCCAATAAATGCATATATTTGGTATATCTTTAAGTACATTAGAATAAAAACATGAAAATGTTGCTCACACATGACTGTTTCAGATGATATTGTCATACCTAAATACAACAGTAAGTACAAAGCTTCATTTATCAGCACTGTGATAGACAAGCAGCATAACACGCTAGTTTGTTCATTGACGTAATACATTGTTGTGCGGGGTGGACAAAGCCCTGTCAAAGCCAACAAAAGTGGCTTCTGACGTAATAAACATTGGACATGTGGTCACACTACTCAGTTTGAATGCAAACTGTCTCTAATGACCTCAATGTCAGTGAGACATAAAGCCCAATCTTCCATCCTTCCGTTTTTGGATACAAACTTGGTCTGACTAAGTGCTCCAACAGCATGAATTTGTGAGGTTTTGTTTGTGATTTTGGAGAGAAGTTCTTTAGCACTGAGGGGAAATAATATTGTATAAACTGTGTGAAGTTAAACTTAGTGCAGAAAAGTGCTTTAACATGCAACAGCACTGTAATACCACCAGACAACAGATTTGTGGAGAGAGGTGCAGAAAATAACAGCAGACAGACACTGTTATTTGAGCAGACAGGTCCTTCTTCAACTATGCAATCATTCTTCAATGACTTGTGTCAGATGATGGTGTCTTGCAACATCCCATTGGGGAAGCTCAAGAATCCACGCTTCAGACCGTTCCTGGAGAAGTGCCACTTCCAGATGAATCTACATCAAGAAAGAACTGTTTACTTGTGTGCTTCAAAGAGGTGCTCAACAATATAGGGATTGGTGTTGCTGATCAAAAGGTCTGGTGTCCATAAATGAAACCACCGAAGTGGATGGGTGTTATGTTGCAGATGTGAGTATTGATGTTCTGTAAGTTGACAGACCTGAAGAAATGTTAATCGTAACATGTTCTAAAAAACCCAGTCCCACTGTCTAACTAAAAATACTGTTGATTAAATGAGAAAAATAAGGTTCACTAACATTTCTGTCTAAGAGAAATAGACACAGAACTGATTTATTCTGTTTGTGGGTCGTAGGGTGTAGAACTGCATCACCTACACTGTTTATTGATGAAGTCAATATTTAAAAATTTATACTCCCCTTAATTATCTTGATGTTGTCATAATTGTTGTTGTTCATTGTCCTGAAAATAAATGGGGTATGATCTCAGTGCAAGAAATGAGATTTTATGACATTTAAGAACAATATTCATATCTCTTCCTGGCATCAGTGTTCTGGTGTAATCCTTTCATAGAGCAGTTTGATCAATAATGAAGCATTGTCGAGCTCCCAAAATAATGTAAATGGGTAAACTTGAAACACTTTTCAATAAAATACCTTTTAAAGCACCATTGTTATACACTGAAGAACCAAAGAAACTGGTACATTGGCCTAATATCGTGTAGGGCCCCCGCGAGCATGCAGAAGTGCCACAACACAATGTGGCATGGAGTCAATTAATGTCTGAAGTAGTGCTGGAGGGAATTGACACCATGAATCCTGCAGAGTTGTCCATAAATCCATAAGAGTACAAGGGGGTGGAGATCTCTTCTGAATAGCACATTGCAAGGCATCCCAGATATGCTCAATAATGTTTATGTCTGGGGAGATTGATGACCAGCAGAAGTGTTTAAATGCAGAATAGTGGTCCTGGAGCCACTATGTAACAATACTGGACATTTGGGGTGTCACATTCTCCTGCTGAAACTGCCCTCATCTGTCGGAATGCACAATGGACATGAATGGATGCGAGTGATCAGGCAGGATGCTTACATACATGTCACCTGTCAGAGTCATATCTAGACATATCAGGAGTCCCGTATCACTACAATTGCACACACCTGACACCATTAGAGAGCCTCCCCTGCTGACATGCAGGGTCCATGGATTCACGAGGTTTTCTCCACATCTGTACACATCCATCAGCTTGTTACAATTTGAAATGATACTCATCTGACCAGGCAACATGTTTCCAGTCATCAACAGTCCAATGTCGGTGTTGACGGGCCCAGGCGAGGCATAAAGTTTTGTGTTGTTCAGTCATCAATGGTACACAATTGGGCCTTAGTCTCCGAAAGCCCATATTGATGATGTTTCGCTGAATGATTCGTACGCTGACACTTGTTGATGGCCCCAGCACTGAAATCTGCAGCAATTTGCGGAAGTGTTGCACTTCTGTCACATTGAATGATTCTCTTTAGTTGTCGTTGGCCCTGTTTGTGCAGGATATTTCTCCGGCCTCAGTGATGTTGGAGATTTGATGTTTTCCAGATTCCTAATATTCATGGTACACTTGTGAAATGGTCGTATGGGAAAATTCCCATTTCATCGCTACCTCGAAGGTGCTGTGTCCCATCATTCTTGTGCCGTTCAAACTCATAAATCTTGATAACCTGCCATTATACCAGCAATAATTGATCTAACAACTACGCCAGACTATTGTCTTATGTAGGCATTGCTGACTGCAGCGCCATATTCTGCCCATTTACGTATCTCTGTATTTGAATATGCATGCCTATATCAGTTTCTTCGGTGCTTCAGTGTATTTTTGATACACTTGATAAAGCACATGTCGATTGCGCACACTTTTCATACATTGATGATACTTTCTACATACATCTGACATGGGTACAATGGAGACAAGTTACAGTCTAGCCTTCCCATATCTGCCCGCCATCAATGCTCAAAGCAGATCTCTTTTTGAGTCCACTGCATATTATGACTGCTATTGCTACATACAAACCAGAGTGTCACATAAAGCAAAGACAGAGATGTTATATTTGAAGAGAGCACAGACTTTCATTAATATAGATAGTTTAACTATAATGACATTTATGTAGAAATTATATAATCATGAGCACATTTTGTAAAATATAATTTGTACATAATTATTGAATATAGCTTTTTAAATCAGATTTTTAATAATTTGTGATTGTTCTGAATAAGACCAGCTATTGGTATTTGGTAACTAAAGACAGTTTGCCTGAAGCAGTTAAAGCTTTCAGATAACAAGTGAGAATATGTATGTAGAGATTTTCAAATATAAAGGAAATGATATAAAATAATAAATGAAATATCTGGCATAGGTCCTCAAACATCAAAATAGATCTGTAAAGTCACACAGAGAAAATGTGTTTTGCAACAGCCAAGAAATACAGTAAGAACAAGAAGTGTGTTGAGATGTACATTAGACACATCTGTATCACTGTCCACAGGAATTATAAAGGTGTAGGCTCATAGCAGTACCACTCCCCTAAATACACACATACACACACTATGCACAAAGATGTATGGGATTGTGTGACTCTATGGAACATAAGTATATTTTAATAACAATGAATATACTATGGACTTTAATTTCTTCTTTTATACTGACCCCAATTTCAAAATTGTAAACAGATTTTGGCATGACTTCAGATTATATGATTCTTGCTAGCTTGATAGTAGTATAATAGCATATGTACAAAGTTATCACAAAAATCTTTTACTGATATTCCTCCTCTTTATGTCAGGATAGTTTACAAGAATGTGAAGTTTACACTTGACTTTCCCCAAAACACAGACAATGAGAATGCATAATATGTGTAACTGATTTGTATTAAAAATTATGTTTTTTTTTTTCACTTTTCATCATTGTTTATACAGTTGAACTAGCACAAATAAAATATACAGTATAAGATTACAAGATCTGGATTCCAATGACCAACTTATTATAGGTCATTTGTACTAAGTATAAAAGTTCTTATTATTTACTCATATCCTTTCTAGTCCACTCGGTATCCAAAGCACTGTCAATTATTCACTTCATTCACTTTTGTGTTCCTTACTTGTACCATCATTTGGATTGCCCTCAATATGACCTTTTTAGCAGTTTCATCATTACAGCCCAGTCAAACATAGATTTTTTAAAATATCGTATATCTTCGAATGCAAGATGTCTCCCCTGCTGCCACAGTCATGGTTTTCTTGGATTTCTTCCCTTAGTCGCTTGTCCTTACTCTCATCTAAAGGTTACATGGAAATTCTTAAAGCCGTTAACAACCAATGCACTGGATATGCATGTCCAAGCAATCTGGATCCACTCCGCAAGTAGAGATACTGAAGACTTCATCAACTTCCTGGTAAGGGTCAGGCCTGACCACTGTAAAATAACTACTTGCTGTACAGTTGCTTCACATGGTCTTCAAATGGCCTGTTTACCATATCTAAAGGTTTTAATTGTGAAATCTTTCCTCCTGGAATGACGTAAAAATATGTGTTTAATTTGAAGATTTCTGCCTTCACTGCAGACATCAGATGCCCCTTGAAAACATCAAGGATCAATATAACAAAATTATTTAGAAGAGCACTTGGTCTCCTGCTCCAGATTGTATGGTGCCAGTCTGTAATCAACTCATTGTTTATCCGTCGTTTTCTGTTGCCACAAAATATGACACAAGGCAGCATGTTTTCTTTTGGCATTGTTTTACAATAGAGGATGACGTAGGGTCCCATTTTTGTTCCACAGAAGACTCAGCATGGTGATTTGTGATTTCTCATTGCTCATAATGTGAAGCAATCCACTTTTGGCATCTTTCTTTTCTACTGTTGTACTGCATGGCATGTTGAAGTAAACAGGAGTCCTGTTACGTTCCTTTCTCAGTCTTACAACGTTTAGCTGTTACTCGATCAACTTCTTCACATACAATGCTGGACGATGCTGAGGTAGGGATGTTCGATGCTGCAGCACAAATCCATTGTGTTGCATCATCCTTTTACACCACCCAGAGCTGGCTTTAAATATGACAGTGTGTTCCTGTGCCAGTTCACTTGCTTTGTTTCGTATGACTTCATGGGAAATTGCCATTCCTTCTATATGTTTCTCCGCACAAACGCTAGTGGCATGTTTTTGAATCTTCCACTCTGTGTGCTACTGAAAGCTTTCCTAGGCAACTTTGCATTTTTAGACATCCTTTATTCTTTTGCCACTTCTGAACATTGGCTCTTTGACTCCATACTTCCTTGAAGTTGTGAAATTGTTGCTTCTGCATGCCAAATAATGATGATTTTGAAATTTGCATTCTAATAACACCTGCATCCTGTTGATTTGTTCCACACCATGATCCATTACACACTTTACTACAGAGTTTAGAAGTGGGATCTTGAAATCAAACAACAACTGAAAAAAAAAATTGCCTCAACAAACACCTCATGCTCAAAAATGCAAGCGTATATTCAAGGGTAAAGTGGTAGGTATGGCTGAGAGTAGAGTTACAGATTAATGGAAACTCGAGGTTCTATTTGGTCAAGGAAAGAAAAACCCCACAGTATATGCCACAAAAGCAAGAAGACGTCCTACTTCTTGGCATGAAACTTCAGGGGTAAATCTTTGTCAGGGATTTGGAAATATATGGTACGTCCATCTTAAGATTACTTTTGTACTAGGTATGACATTACAAATAGATCCTTTTCATTATATTGTTACATTCCATCCAGATTTTCCACTGTTTAAATCATGAAGTTATTACTCATAATATGATCATACTGAGTATTTGGTTAATCACAAATCTAAAAGTACTAAAATAGGATGAATCAAATACACTGGCACAAAATCTGAGTGGTGATGATATATATAAGCTTATGAGTCTAAGCTGTTAATGGGCAATCAGAAAATGGCATTGTATCATATTCTATCATATTACAAATCTGTGTCCTCATATGAGCCAGAAATCATAGGAGATCATATGTGCTAATTTAAGACCAAGAATAGTAACCTATTCTCTTGCAGCCATTATCCGGTGCCTTCAAGTTTAAGATCGGTGGTGGAAGACAAAATTAACAAGATAGTTGGTAATCAGGCGATTGAATAGAGTAATAGTGTTTATGATAACCCACTGTTAGAGGTTAAAAAAGCCACAGGTGTGTGTTTAGGTTTAAATGCCTGTACTCTTAATGAACACACAGAAATGGAAAGGGACAGACTTGTAAGTATCAACAAAGTGTGAGCCAAATCTCAGCAGGCCCACTATTTTAGCTCAAATTTAACTACCGGGTTCTGGCAGTCAAGGCTATGTAAAAACTCCAAGAAATATACACTTTATTTCATGGAAAAGCTTATCATTTTCTCATCTTACCTTCTGGTTTGAATCTCTCTCTGTCAGTTTTTTTTTAGCTCTGGGTCATGCATTAGGAAGAGAACGACCACAGGGACTACTTGTATATGTTGATGGGAAGTTGCTGTTGAAAATGTGGGAAGAACATTGTGTGCTGTTAACTAAAACCCTACAGAAGTTTTATGAAAAAGGTGTTACAATTAAGCTAGCAAAATCTCATTTTGATAGGAAAAAGCTTATGTTTTTGGGACATTTGGTAGGGGTAAATGGTGTAATGCCAGACCTCAGTAGGATAAGGGCTATAAAAGATTGTCCAGAACCACAGAACATTACGCAGTTACATTCAGGTTATCAAGTTTGTTGAAACAGAAAGTAAAATGGATATGAAATGAAGGTACAACGGAAGAATTCGGTAATATCAGACATTCACTTATGAATGCACCTATTGTGAACCATCTTGTGATGCATGAACCTATAAAATTAGCAACAGTTGCCTCAGAATATGGTGTAGCCACAGAATTATTCAAAGGAAAATGGGAATTGCATTGGCAATTCGTAATTTAAGTAAAAACAAGATGAATTATACAGCAAGAGAGAAAGAATCAACTGCCATAGTCTGGAGCATAAAGAAATTTCAAACTTTGATATAGGGCTGAAAAATTTATATATAGGACTATTCAAGTGTCACCTTTCTCATCGAGAGCAGACTGCTATGTGATCGCTTGATGAGGTGGGTTCTCTTTTACAGCAACTTCACTAGAGATTAACTATATAAAATGAGTGGAGAAGCACCTTCCCGATGCATTATGTAGACTACCATTAGATATGGATGGTATGAAATGTACTAAGGGCCCTGGAGTGATATTCACAATAAATTTCTAGGGTATTAGCTCTTAAGATCAGTACAGCAATGGTTAATGCTGTTCGTGGATGACGCTGGAGCTGTTGTCCGATGATGTCCCATATGTGCTCGATTGAAGACAGACCTCGTGATTGAGCAGACCCAGGCAACATGTTGACATCCTGTAGAGCATGTGGGGTTACAATAGCAGTATGTGGGTAAGCATTATGCAGTTGGATAACACCCACTGGAATGCTGTTCATGAATGGCAGCACAATGAGTTGAATCAACAAACTGACATACAGGTTTGCAGTCAGGTTGTGTGAGATAACAAGAGTGCTCCTACTCACACCTCAGTCCATAACTCCAGGTGTACATCCAGTGTGTCTAACATGCAGGCAGGTTGGTTGCAGGCCCTCAACTGGCCTCCTCCTAAGCAACACATGGCCAACGCTGGCACTGAGGCAGAACCAGCTTTCATCAGAAAACGCCACAGACATCCATCCTGCCCTCCAATGTGCTCTCACTTCATACCAGTGACATCACAAATGGTGGTGGCTTGTGGTCAGTGGACTGCACACTACAGAGCATCTGGCTTGGAGCTGTCCTTGAAGTAACTGATTTGTAACAGTTCATTGTGTCACTGTTGTGCCGAGTGCTGCTGCAGATGCAGCAAGATGTGCCAGAGCCATATGCCAAACACTTACCTCTTGGTAGTGCCACATGCCATCTGGAGCCTGGACTTCTGGTGGCTATACATTCTTGTGACCACCGTTGCAAACAATCATGTTCAGTGGTTACATTTCTGCCAAGTCTTCACGCAATATTGCAAAAGAAACATCCAGTTTCTCATAGCTCTATTACACGATCTCGTTCAAACTCAGTGAGGTGTTGATAATGACATCTCTGCTACCTTAAATGCATTCTTGCCTAACATCAACTCACCACATGCAATCTCATAGGTAACTAATGCTCATGACTGTTACAGTGCGTACTTAAAGCATCCTCATAGTGGCGCTACTAGTGCAAGTCTTATGGGAATGGTGTGAAATTTGAATAGACATTGTCTTTCAGATATAGAAACACATACCAACTTTCCGTTTGTGTTTCACAACTCCTTTTTGGTGTTGCAAGTTTTTTCTGTCAGAGTGTCACCTGCAACACAATCCATGCGAGAGAGTAATGGAAGAATTGGCTGATTATCCAGAAAATATTGCTCCCACATACATACCACATGAGCAAACAATACTAAAATTCCGGGTGATACTGAATGAGTTACCCCATCCACCCACTGGGTTATAACCAGTAGGGATAATGCACAAGAAATTTATAGGAAAGCCGTTATTAAAATTCTTTAGACAGTCTCCTTCAAAGAAAAAAATGAGGCAGCAGTAATAGACAGTAAGATAAGAAGCAAGTTACACAAGTCATCCCAGAGTAGACTACGTAAGTTTAACAATACAGCAGATGTGCCTATAGGTAGTGTAGATGACTTAGTATTTGTAAAAGATGTCCAGGACAGTTCCAACAGGAAGAAAGATGCCCTCCACCTTTTTAAGGCATTGTTCCAGATTGATCCAGATACAGGCCAGAAAAAGGTTCTATACAGTGTTCATACTTGCAAATTGGGCAGAATAATGCCCACTGGAGGTCCAAGTTAATGGCTTTGGTATTTCTTCTTTCGTTTCTTCAAAGCCATTCCCTTGTCTTACACTATTCTATATTCTGTACCTCTTACTACTCTATCTTATTTAACAACTAAATTGTATCCTTGTTTGTAAAAGCAAAAACATAGCATTGAAAGTTGCTTTGCAGATAACTAAAATTATCCTTTGTTTTAAAGTATCAATAATATGTAGTATGTTTCTTACAAAAAAGATACATATGTATCTTATCTATGTATAATCGGGCTTTTAAAGTTTTTAAGAGGAACAATTCAAAATGGTAGGGTTTCTATTGTGTAGTGCCTTGAGAATTTCGATGTTTTCAATGCAAATTCTAGAGACCCTCGGCTTTCCACCATCTCCAACACCCAATATTTTATATACGAGAGAGGGAGAGAGATGAGATAGTGTCTACATTGCGCCGGTTTTGTGTGTGCGCAGTGTGGATGTGTATCAAGAGAATGCTATGATGTGGACGGTTGATCGATGTGGGCAAGTGGTTGCTGCATTCGCCACAGGAGCTGCATGCCCAGTACAAGGAGCAAGCACGCCTTACTCCGTGACGGTGCTACGTCGGTCATTATTGTGAACAGCTGAATTATGTTATAAGAAAAGAAAAAGACACTTTCTAACTCACTCTGTTGAGATGCTGATGGTGGACTTGTGAGAACTTTGGGAGATTTCTGGAACTGTATTTATTGTAAAAGTACTTAATACTCTGTAGGAATCAACATGGATTCTGGAAATAGCGACCATGTGAGACCTAACTCACTTTATTTGTTCATGAGAACCAGAAAATATTAGATACAGGCTCCCAGGTAGATGCCATTTTCCTTGACTTCCAGAAGGCGTTCGATACAGTTCCGCACTGTCGCCTGATAAACAAAGTAAGAACACCTTTTTCCAAAGCTGTTTCACAGAGGAAGACCACACTGCAGTTCCTTCTCTAAATCTTCGCACGAATGAAAAAATGGCTGACATCGAAATAAGTGTCCAAGGAATAGAAAAGCAACTGAAATAACTCAACAGAGGAAAGTCCACTGGACCTAATAGGATACCAATTCGATTCTACACAAGAACTTGCCCCCCTTCTAACAGCCGTGTACCGCAAGTCTCTAGAGGAACGGAAGGTTCCAAATGACTGGAAAAGAGCACAGGTAGTTCCAGTTTTCAAGAAGGGTCGTCTAGCAGATGCCCAAAACTATAGGCCTATATCTCTGACATCGATCTGTTGTAGAATTTTAGAACCTGTTTTTTGCTGGCATATCATGTCATTTCTGGAAACCCAGCCCCTACTTATACCTCCCGAGGAGATCACGAATGTAAAATTAGAGAGATTCGAGAGCGCATGGAGGCTTTCCGGCAGTCGTTCTTCCGGCGAACCATACGTGACTGGAACCGGAAAGGGAGGTAATGACAGTGGCACATAAAGTGCCCTCCGCCACACACCATTGGGTGGCTTGCGGAGTATAAATGTAAATGTAGATGTAGATGTAGATGTAGAATAGCTTCTGACGGACCATGAGTCATTGGGCTTGTGAAATATGATTAATTTATGTGAAAACTGTTATGTGGTGTTCTGTTTGTGGAAGTGAAAATATAGTGAGGTTGATTTAAAAGTATCTTGAGTGTACGGAATCATTTTAAGAGTAGAGAAAATTCCTCCAAACAGCATCATATCTTCGGAGAAGAAGTTGGGGAGATTGATGCAGCCGGCTGTCCTGAAAAGATCAGCGAAGCACTTCCAAGTAAGTCCAGTGATGAAGGGGATGTGCGAGTCTTGCACACCAGCATCACACTGCTTCCTCTAATCCCCGGAAACTGCCAGAACATGGCGACCGACGTGATCAGGACTTGAAAAGGAGGGATTTATTAAGTAAACTGAGACAAGAAGATATTGGGAGTTGCCATAGCAACCAATAGTAACGAGACTGAGAAATTGTTCCGCAGAATTGGATGCAGTCCAAACAGAAAAAGGGGTGAATGATTTCATAAATACTACACAAAAGAAGATGAAGAAAATACTTCGGATAAGAAGATTTGTGTGTGGGGAGGAAGCAATTCTGACACACACAATAATCTGCCACCGACGTCAACGCAGTAACCAGTTGACGACACCGGCGCAGTAACCCCCCACCATTGCTGACTGCAACAGCTGCCGTTCACCGTTGCTGACTTCGTGTCCGCTTGCCAACGTCGCAACCAATGTTTGATGTTGCCAGTGCCTGTGCTATTCACCGGTGCCGATTCTACACCTGCTCACTGACGCAGTCTAAAACTCTATATCAGGTGAGCGAAAAATAAAAAAAATAAAAAAATAAAAAAAAAACTGTTCAAAGACTATAGTACTGTAGCTAGTACAGTTAGAGGTGAAGTTGTTTTAGATGAACACTAGGTCGAAAATCAATTGGGATATGCATAGCATTGAGAAAACAGGGGAAACTCCAGACCCAGCCATGGCTCTGACAGTGACTAAAGAGGCGCCAGACTGGACTGAAGTACTGAATTTACTTAAAGCCCAGAGAGCAGCTTTATGGAAGGAACTAAGTTATCAAAATTCTTCTTCAAGAAAAGAACTAAATATTAAGTTAGACGTTCAGAGAGCAGATTCAGCTTCTGTAAGACAAGAACTAAATGCTCAAAATGCTTCGCTAAGACAGGACCTGAGTGAGCGTTTCTTTAAGAAAGGAACTGAATGAAATTTTAAGTGCTCAAAGTCTTAAGTTACATTCAGTAAATACACAATTGAACATCAAACTAGATAAAAAAAGGTATAAAATATTCTATACTAAATAGACAATTATACACTATAATCCAATAGTTATTTCCTCAGTCCCTTCATATTATATTATTCTTAAATATAATACTCTTTTCTGTTCATTCCAACTTGATGTCACTCTGCTTACACAATACCATCATATTAGACCTTCTACTAGAATATTATTCTGTTTGTTTCATTTTATGTCTAGAGATCACTGTTTGTTCGAGATTCTCTTAAATACTAACATGATCGGATAGTTTAAGAGGTTATGAATAGATTACACAATAGATGAAGATTTGAAGGTAATTCGGTGTAGGAAAACTAATGTGGAAGTAACACTGAAAACAACTCATATTCAGAGTGAGGTTTTAAGTAGCCAAAATGAAATCTTAAACAGTCAATTTAAAGATATAAGTAAGAAATTAGAATTTGACATTGAAGATAAGTACAACAATGTAGAATCAGAGTTTAATGAAAAAATTGGATCATTTCAGAATGTATGCAATGTTACGTTCGACACAGTGAAACAAGGAATACATACCTTAAAAGATAGTGCAGAAAGACAGGATAAGCTGATCCTTATTGCCCAATCGCAAATTGCAGGCATCAACACTCGAGTCGATGACATAGAGAGAAATTTTAAGGAAAAACTGGCAACTTCAGACACCTGGAGGAACAGGTAGAGGAAATGATAGACCGAAAAGTGGCCGCGAGAGTAACCTCCGACAATACATCTCCAAATTTGTTTTCTGAACTGAATGATGCTAGGAGAGGTATAGATAATTTGTGGAAAGGATTCAAATTTATGGAGGATAGAGTAGAAAACAGAATAACTTTACCTGATGTTGTGTTACCTAGTAAAGCGGTGATTGTTTTGCTGTGGGGAAACTTTCACACAAAATTTAACGAGAAGTACTGGTCTGCCCTTGTTCAAGTGAAGTTAATTTCAGATCCATGGGATCCGGGCGGGGTCACATATATCCCCTAGGGACTTTAACATTCTGTGTTAACGGGCAGAGTGATGACCGACGGTTCCCGAGTTGTTTTTAGTGTTACTTCCACATTAGTTTTCCTACACCGAATTACCTTCAAATCTTCATCTATTCTGTAATCTATTCATAACCTCTTAAACTATCCTATCATGTTAGTATTTAAGTGACCGAATATGACTAAAAGATTGTGACTAATTTAAGAGAATCTCGAATAAACAGTGATCTCTAGACATAAAATGAAACAAACAGAATAATATTCTAGTAGAAGGTCTAATATGATGGTATTATGTAAACAGAGTGACACCAAGTTGGAATGAACAGAAAAGAGTATTATATTTAAGAATAATATAATATGAAGGGACTGAGGAAATAACTATTTGATTATAGTGTATAATTGTCTATTTAGTATAGAATATTTTATACCTTTTACGAGAGGTGATGTAGACGGGGAGGGTTTATATCGATTTTGAAAGGGGTGGGTAATGTAGGTAAAAACATGACTAACACTACACACCTTTAAAACGACCCTCACAGACAAGTGTAACCGATTCTTCACCATTTGCTGTTCCATAGGAGTTGCTAAGATCTTTCTTTGGGGACTTCAAAGGTGAAGGTGAGAATGTCCGTTCTGCAGGAGACGTTTAACACCATACCTCTTCTGGCTTCTCACTCAAGTACCGGCAAAGTAGGGAGCCTGGGGAAGGGGAGTGGGAAGGGTTTCTCGTCTTTGGGGCTATCTTCTCTTGCTTCTTCAATGTTAGCAACCGTTTATATTTTTTCCTTTCTTACTTCTCATCTGAGTATCGGTCTGTCTTTCCCTCTTTCCATATGCATACCCTTCTATTGCTGAAGTCCTTCTTACTTTGCGTGGTTTCCTATAACCTTCAACTTATTTTACATAAGTAGGCTGAAGAATCAGGCTACACTAATACACTCTCACATACATCCAATCAAAGACGGAAACACGAACAATAAATAAGAATACAGGGCAATAGCTTGTAAGAACCATCAAGTGTTGTAGGGGAAGTACGTGCACATGGTAAAACATGAGCACATGGTATTATAGGTGATGGTTCTACATCGACTAATTCTAAAAATATATATGTGTATATAAATAAGAATGACTTGACAACTTGTTGAATAGTGGACTCTCTCACATAACCTAAATAAAGATGATATACCCTTTGATAACCTAAGTATATATAATAAGTAACGAATGGTATATAGAGGTATGGTAGTGTCCTAGCCGAGCCTCAGGTACAGGGCGGGTCGCAGGTGGTGGATAGCGAACGATCCATCAGATATGGTGGACAGCTGCGAATAAGGGGAAACCCAAATAAGCAGTCCCGGACCGAGGCGGCAGCATCACGAGGGTGTGGGAGGGTGACTTTTGGCAAGGGTCACACTCATTCAAAAACCACAGAACCCGAAGACGTTGCTGTGTCATGGCGAGTAAGTGCCGCCATTGCAATAAGCACTGTCAACACCCAAATCCAGGACGCGTCTGAAGTGGGAACCATCGGCATCCTGGTCAGCGTCTGTTCACACAATGTGCGGCTGGTCATAATGCGCCAGGAACTAACAATCCCTGGTTCTAAACACCCAGTGGAAACACTGGACCAACTTGATTACAAGCAAGTATGACTCGTGCAAGTAATAACAACATTACCCCAGGTGGTAACCAATCCACCCATCAACAGATGGCAACCAGGAATTCGGATTCTGGGGAACCTGGACTTACACGATTACATCAGAGAAAGTCGGAGCTCTCTGGCAAACTTCCACTTAAAACACCGACATACATTGGAACCTTTAACATAAATACATTAATCCAACCAGGAAAACTTCTAAATCTTACAACAGAACTTGAAAAGCAAAAGATAGTAATACTAGCTTTACAGGAGACACGTTTTACAGATGAAGAAACATCAGATTATGGCAACTATCCCATCTTTAAGAACAAGACGGATAAACGAATCGGAAGAGGAGCCCCCCATCTCGGGATGGCGTTTATCATACACAAGAGCGTGCTCAGCTCCATCAAGGAAGTTACTCCCGTAAATAATAGGATAATGACGATGCGCTTACAATGTGCCAACAAAACATACACAATGGTTAATGTTCATGCTCCCACAAACGGAGACAACAAGAAAAACCCCATAGAAACAGAAAAGTTCTGGGAAAAGTTGGAGAATATAATGGCCAAGATTCCAAAAGATGATACAAAAGTTCTACTCGGCGATTTTAATGCCCAAATTGGTAGAGAGAAAATCCACCAAAAAACCGTAGGCAAATATCCTGCACATAAATTTACCAATAAAAATGGTACAAGGCTCGTCGAACTATGTAAGCAGAATAACCTGAAGATAATGTCAACATCTCTAAGAAAATGTCCAAGAAAACAAAAGACATGGAGATCTCCTATACAACAAATTGGCGAGTTTCAAATAGATCATGTGGCGATTTCATACCCAGTACAAAAAGAAATTTACGACGTCCAAGTACGCAGAGGAGCAAACAGTGATTCAGACCATTACCTAACTAGAATTAAAATCAAGTTTACAGCACGAAGAAGTCATCAGAAGAAAACAGAAATACAGAAATATGACACCAAGAAGATTAAATAATCTAAAGTTAAAGAAGAATGGGAGAAGGAAAAGGCAAACACATGGGAAGA
The DNA here is from genome assembly GCF_023864345.2 of Schistocerca serialis cubense. Classification (NCBI taxonomy): domain Eukaryota; kingdom Metazoa; phylum Arthropoda; class Insecta; order Orthoptera; family Acrididae; genus Schistocerca; species Schistocerca serialis. The sequence continues at coordinate 579,148,120 of NC_064639.1, read as the reverse complement.
ATTTCATTCTAAAATCACGCGAATAGCTAAGGAAACTATTCCCTTGAAAAAGATATTCAAACACCTTTGGTGGGATTCAGACTGTGAAAATGCATTGGAAAGGAGAAAAAAGGCATTTCAAGAATATAACAGTAAAAAATCACAAGAAAGTCTACATTTATTTAACGAGGTTAGAAAACAGGTTTCAAAATCTATTAGGCAAGCAAAAAGGAAGTACACAAAGGCGCAACTGGATGCCATAGAAGAAAATTTCCAAAACTATAATACAAGAGACTTCTACAGAACTTTCGCGGATAAAATACGAGGATATATCCCTCAAAATTTATGTTTCAGAAAACCAGATGGTAAATTAGCCCTAACAAACCAGGAAAACTGTCAAGTATTGGCTCAATATTTTTCTAACCTACTAAATTGCCCAGAACCTAGTTTAAGGTTTCCCAAAGAAATCAGTGCCAACGCTCAACCGGATTCATTACCACCAACACAGGAAGAAATCAAATGTCACATTAAAAACTTAAAAAATAATAGAACATCTGGCGAAGATGGCATTGTTGCAGAGCTATTAAAAAACCTAGGACCAAAGACGTTGCAAGAGCTCACAAAAATAATAACAAAAATATGGGAAACAGAAAAATTACCAGAGGATTGGAAATGTGCCCTTATTCACCCGTTACATAAAAAAGGAGACAGAACAAATGTCAATAACTACACGGGAATCTCACTTTTACAAGTCACCTACAAAATTCTCTCAACATGCCTGCTGAAAAGAACACAAGAGCAGCTGGAACGCCAAATTGGTGATTATCAAGCAGGCTTCCGCCCCGGTCGCTCATGCATAGAACAAATATTTAATTTAAAGACAATATTAAAACACAAAGCAATTAGAAATGCTCCCATAATTTGTACATTTGTAGATTTTAAGAAAGCCTATGACTCAATTGACCGGCAATCTTTGTTTAACATTTTAGAGGAACTTGGACTTGACTCCAAAACACTAAGGCTTATCAAAGAATCACTGACAGACACTGTATCTAAAGTTAAATTCAGGGGAGAAATCTCTGAACCTTTTCTCATAAAAACTGGAGTACGTCAAGGTGACGGGCTATCTCCACTTCTGTTTAATATAGTCCTGGATAAAGTCATTAAGGAATGGGAAAAAGAATTAAAAAATCAATCCTCCTGGAAACCAATCCATCTTGGTAGCACCAAAGACAACGTGGAGATATCTTGTTTAGCATTCGCGGACGACTTGGCCATACTTGCAGATGATGAAGAAATCGCCACCAAACAAATAGAGATCCTTAAGGAATGCGCGGATAAAGTAGGTTTACAAATTTCGTTTCAAAAGACAGAATTTTTCTGTACGAAATTCCATATACACAGTTTGAACACAAAATATGGAAAAATAAATAGAGTAAAACATTTTAAATACCTAGGTGAAATTTTGGAGCCAACCGGAGGAGAGAAAGTTGCACAGAAGATCAGACAACAGAAAATGAAGAGAGCATATGGTATGACACATGAAATATACAATAAAAAATGCATCTCCTCGAACACAAAAATCAGACACTACTGCGCAGTAATTAAGCCAGAAGCACTATATGCTAGTGAAACGCTCACACTCCACACAAAATGTGATTTAGAAAAAATACTAAAAGAAGAACGCAAAATTATGAGAAAGATTTTAGGTCCAAAATTAACAGAAGAAGGATACCGGATACAATCAAGAAGAACCACAGAAACTATATCAAACCTGGCAGCAGACATAAGAAGGCGAAGATTAAAATTTTGTGGACATGTCACTAGACTTCCCCCCACATAACTCACCAACAGAATTCTCACTTACATAGAAAAAGTCAAATCAACAACACCATGGATTAGCCAAGTAAAATTAGATTTACAAAAAGCAAATATTGAACTTAAAGATGTCAAAGATAGAAAAACTTTTAGAAATAAGGTGGAAAAGTGGATTGTATTGTCGGAGAAGGAAGCACTAAAGAGACCAGGAACAAAATGGACAGAAGAAAGAAAAAGAAAACATGGAGAACGAATGAAAGAAGTATGGAAGAAACGACGTCAGAAAGCTTTGCGTGATCCTTCTGGGTCCATTCGCGATAAGTAAGTAAGTAAGTAAGGTATGGTAGTGAGGTTGAAAACTAAACGAGGACTCTAGGATACAAAATGAAGTATTAATGAGCAATGCTGGAGATTGTAACAGATTTTTTAATTTTACTGGATAATATTTAGTGACAGTATACATGAAGATGTACACTAGGGTGATGAATTGTGGGGCCTACTCACAAAAGGGAGGGGGGGCACCCAGCTTTTAGTGAATGGAAAAAAGAGCAGACAAGCAGACCAAAGAGAGGCTGACCTATACTGTGTGGGCAGGGACACCAAGAAGGGGACTGACCTGTACCATAGAATATAGGAAGAAGAAAGGGGCGTACCTACCAGAACAGCAGGAGGACGGTTACCCATAGGATCAGCCCATAGGTAAGGGATTAGTACTGTTCCTAAGGGGGAAAAGGGCAGTATAGTGATAGAAATCACATATTTGGTAGGAATTATTCTGGTAAGTTTGAATTCTTAATACCTGTAATGTTATCAAGATTTATGGATGTTGGAAAGAACATGCTCATGAATTTTCTCCAGAGTTCCTCCAGACTACATAAAGCTGCATAGGATAGTACTAGTCCCTACGAACAAAGGAAGGAGTAGCATAAAGGATTAAGGGTAAAGGATAAAAGGTTTAAGGGTCCATGACACCTGGAATTTATGAGTGGAATTGAAAGGAGAGTCCTCAAAATACAGAAGTAAGAGTAATGCGGACTGAAGTAGTAAATAAAGGTTTATATTCTTCAAAGCTATCAAAATAGAGTAAAGAGTCAGTGGAAAGACAAATAAAGGGAGCTTACCCTGTGAAGTTCAAGAATTTATGAAAATTACATATATATCTAGAATTATGGACTAAATGAATATCTTAGAGACGTGAATTGTCATTAAGTATGATTTCAATGTATATATTGAATATGTATAAAATATCTAGTGTTCGAGCTAAGGGGAGGAATATGTAGTGCCTCGAGAATTTCGATGCAAATTCTAGAGACCCTCGGCTTTCCACCATCTCGAACACCCGATATTTCATGTACGAGAGAGACGGGAGAGTGTCTACCTCGCACTGGTTTTCTGTGTGCGCCGGGTGTGGACATGTGTCAATAGAATGCTACGATGTGGATGGTTGATCGACACGGGCAAGTGGTTGCTACACTCGCCACAGAAGCCCAGCACAAGGAGCAAGTGCGCCTTACTCCGTGACGGTGCTATGTCAGTCATTATTGTGAACAGTTGAATTATGTTATAAGAAAAGAAAAAGACACTTAATTACTTACTTACTCTCTTGAGATGCTGATGGTGGACTTGTGAGAACTTTGAGAGATTTCTGGAACTGTATTTACTGTAAAAGTACTTAATAGTTTCTGACAGATTGTGAGTCATTCGGCTTATGAAATATGATTCATTTATGTGAAAACTGTTATGTGGTGTTCTGTTTGTGGAAGTGAAAATGTAGTGGGGTTGATTTAAAAGTATCTTGAGTGTGTGGAATCATTTTAAGAGTAGAGAAAATTCCTCCAAACAGCATCATATCTTCAGAGAAGTTGGGAAGATCGGCGCAGCCGGCTATCCTGAAAAGAAGATCGGCAAAGCACCTCCAAGTAAGTCCAGTGATGAAGGGGATGTGTGAGTCTTGCACACCAGCACCACACTGCTTCCTTTAATTGCCGGAAGCCGCCAGAATTGGTTTTATACGGGAGATCCTTTATGGGTAGTTGATAGAGATGACAATAGACGGACTGACTTGTGATGACGACGACTGATGATTTACTATTTTTTTTCTTTCTTTCACATTTTGTTGTTTTTACTCTTTATGCTAACGAGAGAGATTTGCTAAGGTCAGTTTTCTGGGTCTGCGACGATGTAGTTGTGACCTGTCTGTCCAGTAGGGAGAGTCGAATACTTTCTCCATCCCGCCTCACAATGAAGAACTTCAGCGGACGTGGGGGGTAGTAAGAGATTCTGTCTTTCGGGCCTATGTCCTTTCTTTCTTTGACCTTAACAAATCTATTCTTGTTTTTCTTTTCTTCATTCTCTGCCAGGAGTACCAGTTCTGTCTTCCCCACTGTCCATATTTGTTTTTCTATCAGTGACAACCCTTCTCTTTTACGCAAGTTTCTACCAAAACTTCTTGTCCCAGGATGGCCGAAGAAAGCAACACATGATGATATGACTTGGCAAAATGGATGTAATTTTTAACGCGATACACATATTGTGTGACAATAAAACAAGATTGTTTTGTCAGTTTTAAATAGAGAGTAGGCACTACACAAGGGATGGGAGTAGGAGACCAAAATCAGGCTGTATGTCAGTAACATAACATTCAATTGGCGTGAGAAGACATAAATGATAATTAACCACCTGGATGTGTATTATGATGTAAGTGTTTAATAAAATAAGTGAGAATGGAATAAAGAACATAGAGTCATCTTGATACCATTGCAGGTTCTGTCGTCAATGTAAAATCCTTTGAGTATTCAAAGGATGAAACTGGCAATTTCAGTCCTTGCTTTGTTATGCCCTGTGGAATTTTTAACGATAAATCTAGTTGTGTGTGTTGGCTTGGATAATTTTAAATACAATTATAGTAGCAGATCTAAGTGATCTCGAGAAAAGGCAATGGATGTGGGCACTTTACCCAAAGTTACATACTACCGCAGAACTGCTTTCATACAGCAACAAAGATGTAGGTAAAAGCAATGTTGTATAATGAGTATGGTGTGGTATGTTTAAAACTGGGACACACACACACACACACACACACACACTGAAGTCCTGTTAGGATGTGAGAAATGAAACTGAGGTACTGTCCAGACAGATTTTATGTGATGAAATTTACCCTGTTTTAGGTGTGCTGGAATGGGTAAGCAGACTAATAGAGAGGCTGTATGCCTCAGATCAAATGGATTAAACAATTAAATGACCTATTCCGCATTTTGCATTGAAGAGCCTGAGAATAGGTATGCCAAATTGAGAGGCCGAGTCCTTTGGTTAACCATTTTTGTTTAGGGAATGAATAGGGGACTTTCATCTGAAAGGAAGAATTGTTGTACAGTATCTGCCTGTAGTAAGGATTGAACTCATTTATTAAGGTTGGAGAAGACATGTTGAGTGACAGTTGATCACTTAGTCAAAGAGATATCAAAACTAGTTATGAGAAAACAAATTTACCTAGGAACCAATGTGTGGTAATCTGTATTCCATATGTTTTCAGATCTGACATTTGGATGGATACGGATGACATTAAGTATACTGCTAATGTTAAACCACTAGTGTCATCTAACAATGTACACTCCTGGAAATGGAAAAAAGAACACATTGACACCGGTGTGTCAGACCCACCATACTTGCTCCGGACACTGCGAGAGGGCTGTACAAGCAATGATCACACGCACGGCACAGCGGACACACCAGGAACCGCGGTGTTGGCCGTCGAATGGCGCTAGCTGCGCAGCATTTGTGCACCGCCGCCGTCAGTGTCAGCCAGTTTGCCGTGGCATACGGAGCTCCATCGTAGTCTTTAACACTGGTAGCATGCCGCGACAGCGTGGACGTGAACCGTATGTGCAGTTGACGGACTTTGAGCGAGGGCGTATAGTGGGCATGCGGGAGGCCGGGTGGACGTACCGCCGAATTGCTCAACACGTGGGGCGTGAGGTCTCCACAGTACATCGATGTTGTCGCCAGTGGTCGGCGGAAGGTGCACGTGCCCGTCGACCTGGGATCGGACCGCAGCGACGCACGGATGCACGCCAAGACCGTAGGATCCTACGCAGTGCCGTAGGGGACCGCACCGCCACTTCCCAGCAAATTAGGGACACTGTTGCTCCTGGGGTATCGGCGAGGACCATTCGCAACCGTCTCCATGAAGCTGGGCTACGGTCCCGCACACCGTTAGGCCGTCTTCCGCTCACGCCCCAACATCGTGCAGCCCGCCTCCAGTGGTGTCGCGACAGGCGTGAATGGAGGGACGAATGGAGACGTGTCGTCTTCAGCGATGAGAGTCGCTTCTGCCTTGGTGCCAATGATGGTCGTATGCGTGTTTGGCGCCGTGCAGGTGAGCGCCACAATCAGGACTGCATACGACCGCGGCACACAGGGCCAACACCCGGCATCATGGCGTGGGGAGCGATCTCCTACACTGGCCGTACACCACTGGTGATCGTCGAGGGGACACTGAATAGGGCACGGTACATCCAAACCGTCATCGAACCCATCGTTCTACCATTCCTAGACCGGCAAGGGAACTTGCTGTTCCAACAGGACAATGCACGTCCGCATGTATCCCGTGCCACCCAACGTGCTCTAGAAGGTGTAAGTCAACTACCCTGGCCAGCAAGATCTCCGGATCTGTCCCCCATTGAGCATGTTTGGGACTGGATGAAGCGTCGTCTCACACGGTCTGCACGTCCAGCACGAACGCTGGTCCAACTGAGGCGCCAGGTGGAAATGGCATGGCAAGCCGTTCCACAGGACTACATCCAGCATCTCTACGATCGTCTCCATGGGAGAATAGCAGCCTGCATTGCTGCGAAAGGTGGATATACACTGTACTAGTGCCGACATTGTGCATGCTCTGTTGCCTGTGTCTATGTCCCTGTGGTTCTGTCAGTGTGATCATGTGATGTATCTGACCCCAGGAATGTGTCAATAAAGTTTCCCCTTCCTGGGACAATGAATTCACGGTGTTCTTATTTCAATTTCCAGGAGTGTATTTCAGTTTAAATAAAGAAAATGTATTCCACACTCTTATAAGTTAAGAGTGCAGTTAATAATAAATGAAAAGCACCAGTTTACTTTTGTTCTACAATATTACTTTTATTGTTAACTGATTTTCGGCTTACAAGACCACCTTCAGACATTTACTGAGTATTATCACCAAAGAAGTTAAATGTTTGCAAACAACATTGGAAGAGAAGTAACATATCTAGACTGAAGTAGAAACATACAGTAAGTAACATCTTTGCAATGAAAAAGTAAAAATTGAACAGTACATAAATAACAACGGAGTAGACAGGAAAACCTTTAGCACAAAATACGAATAGCATGTGTACATAACAGTTTCTATTAATAAACAAAACTAATAAAATAAAATAAAATTAGTACTAGACAAGGCTACATCAGGAGGTATGAAACATGGGGAGTGATACACAAACCAATTAAAAGAAGAGACAATTATCAATGTAACTACAGAATACATAAGGAACTTAAGCAATATCAACACAATAAACAGAAATAAATAAATGCAGGAAAATGGAGGTGTTTGAGGGAACCTACAGTTTGAGATTGTGGTGGTACTTAATTTTAACATTAACATTATAATCAAAGCAGTGGCTGTGTAACAGTTTTCATTAAATAAATGAGCACAGTAAAATATGAACAGTATTTGATGAGACAACTACAAGGGGTGTTAAACATGGACAGTAATACTAGTACCAGTTAAAAGAAAGCCTTAACTATTGAAACTACAGTATATGCAGTTAATGTTATGGATTGTGTAATGACTGAGTATGAACACCATGGTATGCTCAATTACTAAGAGACATCTACCATGATAAATCTTCAAGACCAAATAAATAATCATCCATGAATATTTAAAGAAAACATTCAATTTATTTATTGAGGATAAATGAAACATAACAAATTGTAATATGATACCAGATATTCAGCATTTAATTGTAATGAGTGCGTTAAAGGAGTATTGCATGATATATTTAGTCTCAGTGGGGGAATCTGTAGTGTAACAAGGGTTATTTGTGAGAATGACCTATGTTTCACTGAGGATGCTGACACTGGTGAAAGATTGCTGTATCTCACATTTTGTGTATTGGACACAATTCACTGTGCACACTCCAATCTGTGGACTGTGCATACGCAGGAGCTAGGCATGGCGTGGTGAGTGCAGCAGCACTTGCTGAACATGGGAATTTATGCCTTAGTGATGCCCTTCAAAGGTGTCATGAACACCTCAGAAAAAACAGACATACTACAAGGTGTACGCTCAAGGCAAATGAAGATTGTAAGTCTTAGACCTTAAGTCGAGTCCAATGAGGTTGGATGTATTGATCGAAGTATTTGAGTTTATGAGTTACTGATATTTGGATCTGTCTTCACAACTGATATAAATTGTTGGAACAGTACAGAAAATTATCGCTGAAGATGTGTTCGTCATTCAATAGTTCAAAGTACTGAGACACTCCCTTATAGAATCATTCTGTCTGGATATGAAGTCAAGAGGAATAAGTTCACGCACAACCCTCTTACGGAGTAGCCAGTCCACAAGAACAAAACTAAAATGCAACTGTAATGGTGGAAGAACAATCAAAGCTAACTTAGACCACATCACACTAATAGATCTGCCACACTGTGTTCTCTACTCATGGTGTTACAGGGTGAGCAGCATTCTATGGCTGTTAGTTGCTGAGGTGTTCAGGAAGGTGTCATCATTAAGTGACTGTAGGAAGGTACAAGATGACTTGACATTATTTCTAGTCGGTGCGATGAATGGCAGCTAGCTGTAAATGCAGAAAAAGTAAGTTAATGCAGATGAGTAGGAGAAACAATCCTATAATGTTTGATTAAAGCATTAGTAGGGTGTTAAGTGACAGTCAGGTCATTTAAATATCTAGGCGTAATGCTGCAAAGCGATATGAACTGGAATGAGTTTGTAAAGACTGTAGGGGAGAAGGCGAATGGTCAACTTCGGTTTATTGGGAGAGTTTTAGGAAAGCATGGTTCAGCTGCAAAGGAGACCACATATAGAACACTAGTGCAACCCATTCTTGAGTACTGCTGAAGTGCGTGGGAACCCCACAAGGTCAGATTAGAGAATGCCGTCGAAGCAGTTCAAAGGCGGGCTGCTATATTTGTTACCAGTAGATTCAATCAACACTCAAGTATTGCTGAGATGCCTTGAGAACCCAAATGAGGATTCCTGGAGGGGAGGTGATATTCTTTTTGAGGAATCCTAATGGAAAAATTTAAAGAACCAGCATTTAAAGCTGACTGCAGAATGATCCTACTGGCACTAATGTGCATTCTGTGTAAAGATCACAAAGGTAAGTTAAGAGACATTAGGGCTCGTACAGAGGCATATAGATAGTCTTTTTCCCCTCATTCTTTTTGCAAGTGAAACAGGAAGGGAAAAGACTAGCAGTAGTATAACACACCCTCTGCCACGCACTGTATGGTGGCTTGCAGAGTACATATGTAGATGCATATGGGGGCATCTGAACTTCTGCCATCCCAGTATTTGCGATTGGAGCAGACCTCATATACAAGCTCTACGGTGGACAGAGAAACACATTGTGCCCACCGTGAGTTACATGGGAGAACCAGTCACAGACATGCAAATGAGTGTGAATGAACCAAATACAGAACACCAGGTCTCCCAATGCTTGCAGTGGTAGTGGGCAGTACAGGTGTTCAAGGGTGAATGTGAATAGAACGAGTATTCAATGCACCACACAGAGTTTACAAGCAAGGAGGAACATTTTGACATTTTAGTAACCCCTGATGACGACAATAGAACACATCATCAGAATATTGTGCCGATAAGGCAATCGCATCTGGCTACATGTCCATATCTGGTTTTTGTAGGTAAATATTTGACATGTACAAGCACATCTACTAAGACTGTTCCTTTACAGGTGTTGCCATAAATGTCACCCTTCGACTAGAGACTGTACCTTTATAGTACAAAAGATGTCCAGAGATTGGAAAGTGTGTATCTGTGTAGCCTCCACTAAGATACTGAGTTCCTCCAGATGTTTTCTTCAATTGTTTACATTTCATTTTCACAGCATTGTAGGAGCTTTGTTACTTTGTTTCATGTTCCATGTATCATTTATACAATTAACCGTAATGATGTGGAACAAGCAGTTTTTCATTCATATTTAAATTTGGCAACATGTTGGCTGTTTACAAGGTGTGTGTTACTGTTCTTTAAATACAGATCTGAATTAGTAATTTCTACCTACCACATTATACATATTACATAAATAGAAATTCTTCTACAGAACAGGTGTTGTCAAGGAGAAACTCCGCAGTTTGTTTTTAAATTTAACTTTGCTGTCTGTCAGACATTTTATATCACTGTGCAACTGAACAAAAATTTCGGTGGCAGCACACTGCACTAATTTTTGTGTTAAATTCAACCTTACTGTGGAATAATAAAAGCATTTTTTTCTGATATCTCATTTGTGTACGTCATTCTTCCTTTTGAATTGCAGTGGGTTATTTACAACAAACTATATGAGGTAATGCATATACTGTAAAGCAGCACCAAAATGTCTAACTCTCTGAAAAGATGTCTACAAGAGAATTGAATGTATTACCACATTTTTGGGCACTGAAAACTTTCTTCTTTATAGATGAGTTACACTGGAACTCTACTTCATGCAACATCTAAGAAAACCAAAACTAAACTCTGAACAGGCCTTGGGAGACACAATGGTACTAACCAACCACTGTGTCATTCTCAGCTGATAGGCATCACTAGATGTGGATACAGAGGGGCATGTGGTAAACATAGTGCTCTCCCGACCATTGTCAGTTTTTGTGGCCGGAGCCACTGCTTCTCGATCAAGTAGCACCTCAATTTGCCTCCCAAGCGCTGAGTACATGCCGCTTGCCGACAGTGCTCAGCAGAACCAGACAATCATCCACCTAAGTGCTAACCAAGCCTGACAGTACTTAACTTCGGTGATATGACAGGAACCGGTGTTACCACTGCTGCAAGGACATTGGCTTTTCATACATCATCGAATGAAAATACACAAAATATATTAACTAACTGATTTGTCCCCCAAGATTTGCAATGTTTCGAAGTACCAATATGGCTGAACTAAGTTGTTTTAAGAATTCCAAAATGTTTCTTCTAGTTTAAATTCTCGTCAATATGAATACCAGTACCAAAAATGTTGGAACTTTTTGCTCTAGCTATTACTTCCTTACCATGTGTTACAAGTGCAGTACACCTCTAGATATGCTGCCATCACTTCAGAAACATCACGCTCCATCTGGACCATTACTGTCAACATCAGCCCAGGGTGTACAACTCATTTATCAGATACTGTGGACACAGTCAACAGAAAATAAATTTTGTAAGACAACCACAGAGTTTTTCTGTTTGATAGCATAAGTGTTAATTTCTTTCCTGTTTCTCACTTTTTCCTTTGTTTCAAAGAAGATGGGTTAATGTCTAGATGGGAACATGCTTTTGAAGAGATTTTTGTTGTTGTGGGTCTATGGTATGCAGAGTCATTGCTGTTACGGTTCTTACTAATTACTAACTTCTTGTAGCATTTTAAGAATGCTGATTTTTGTATGTTTTCTTCATCTCACCATTAAATGAATCTTCCTTTTCTTCCTGAAAGATCTGAACATGCTGCACTCTATACTGATGATATCCAGAACTGTATGCAGACCTACATCTGACAAACCACTGCATTATGATGGATATTTTGTGAAAAAAGATGACTAGATCACTTAATACAGTGTGTCCTAGAAGGAATGGTCAATATTCAGAGATATGACAGGAACAATCATTCAAAGCAAAAAATTCTAGTACACATGGGCTTTCAAATGCATACCTTAAGAGCTATGAGCACCACGTCATCTTCGATACTGTTAAACAAATCTCTTCTGCTGCAAGCTCTTTGGTTTTCACATTTTGAGAAGTGGTAATATAATCCAAAACAAGGAAAAAATGTCTAGTAAACAGACTGTAAAGTGCATAGCATAACAGCTGTGAGCACTTACTCATCTTTGCTACTGTGAAACATCTCTTCTATTGAACAAGTGTTCACAGCTCTTAAGGTATGCATTTTAGGGCCCATGTTTACTAGACCTTTTTGCTTCAAATGATCGTTCCTATCACATTGCTGAATATTGACCATTCCTCCTGGGACATCCTGCATATTTCTTTACTGATAATGTTGTTTTGGATAATGCTACCATCAGATCAAACCTTATAAAACTTTTAAAACAATATTCAGTGTCAAGCATCAATAAAATGTATGCCTCAGCAGCATGTCAACAGTTGATGTTGCACTTAAGCATACATTTATTGATAATTGACACTCATTGTTGTTATAGAAGTTTTCACCTGACGATGGCAGTATTAGAAATGACATTATAACCAAATAAATAAATACATTGACAACATTATGAAAAGGGTGGATTGCAACTCACACAATATTGTCATTATTCCATACTGGGCTTTCCTTTATTTAATAAATTAAGTAATCTAGCTCGCCTTCATTCACAAAGTATGATTGCACCACAAGATGGATAACACACACTTCACATATCAAGGAAAATTCAATGAGTACAATTTAAGAATAAAGGTGACTGATTTTTTCCAACTTATTGTTATTCCATTTCATTTCACTCTGCTGATTAATTACACTCTTCTACAATCTCTCATCACACTCACTATCAGCGCAGTGTATGTTCAGTTTACATTAACTTATACTTTGGTGTGCAGGTACTGCACAGATACAATATTACAATAATCTCAAAATGTTGGTGTCCACCTCTCATATTGCTCCATATAATGTGCCCATTCACACACATCAAATATCAGTTTTGACAGCTGTGATCTGTTCTATGCTGAAAAGTTCTTTCCCTGTATCCTTATCACCACTGGGCACTGCATCTGCAGTAAGAAGGTTGATAACATTGCTACAGGCTGGAAATGCTTTACAAAACTAGTGAGGAACAGATTTGCTACATCAGCAAACCCATTGTTACTGGGGACCAGTCACTGATCAGTACTTCTATTTTCACACAGGTCTAGATAATAACAGAAACACCTTTCATTGAAGGTCCATTAACAATCTCAGTTCCCTGGGATGAAGGATATTGTATCACCCAAAGTAGTTTTCAGCCACTCACACAGCCTACATCCAATAGGTCACTTCCCAAAAGCAAAAACATTTACAAGATCTGATCTCTACAGTCAGTTACATGCCCACCGTCTCCTCCTGCAAACTACTCACGAAAATTCCCCAGTCTATCACAGTAGATCATGTGTGACAGCATTCACATCACAAAGGAGTCCAACAACAACTTCAATACCCATTAACACCTCCCCTCTCACAGCACTCCAGAAATATACAGGGTACAGGGTGGGAACTCCGACCAGTATATCTTCTATTCTTGATATCCTTTTGGATTAGAACACTGCTGACCCCTTTGCCCTCTCTTCTCATGAGATCTTGTACTCACAATCCCCCCCCCCATTCCAGTTTTGTGAATGTAAGATAATTCAGTACTCTTTTCTATACTTTCAAGATGCCACCTGTCTTTCCCTCTCTTGCCTCACACTACGTCTCCACCCTGTCCTTTCTCAACGCCTATCAGTCTGACAAGGGAACCTCCCCATCGCACCCCCCTCAGATTTAGTTATACATTGACACAGTGGATAGGCCTTGAAAAACTGAACACAGATCAATCGAGAAAACAGGAAGAAGTTGTGTGGAACTATGAAAAAATAAGCAAAATATATAAACTGAGTAGTCCATGTTCAAGATATATAATATTAGGGACAATGTACGCTGAGGAGCACCGTGGTCCTGTGGTTACAGTGAGCAACTGCGGAATGAGAGGTCTTTGGTTCGAGTCCTCCCCCAGGCGAAAATTTTACTTTCTTTATTTTCGCAAAGTTGCGATCTGACCGTTTATTCATTGACGTCTCTGTTCACTGTAATAAGTTTAGTGTCTGTGTTTTGCGACCGCACCGCAAAACCGTGCGATTAGTAGACGTAAGGACGTGCCTCTCCAATGGGAACCGAAAACATTTGATCGCAAGTTCATAGGTCAACCGGTTCCTCCACGGGAAAACACGTCTGATATATTCTATACGACACTGGTGACGGCATGTGCGTCACATGACAGGAATATGTTGTCGACCCACCTAACTTGCACACTAGGCGAATGGGTAAAAAGATCCTTCTACCTTGCCCGATTTAGGTTTTCTTGTGGATGTGATAATCTCTCCCAAAAAAGTGATGAAAACACAAGAGTTTGTCACATAAACTGCAACAAATGAATGCAACAGTTTCACAGTCGCACAGTTTTCCCTGTGCTCTGTCAAAACATATGTGTTTTTTTTTTTTTTTTACGTTTTCAAATGTTTCCGTGTGTAGACCGTAAAATTGTGCATATGTCCAAGCAAATCTGAACATGCCCCGGAATTTTGGAGAGCGAAGTTGATTATGTGTGAGAGCCTGAACTTTGATAATTGTCTGAAAATAAAAAATTAAACTTTTCTCTCGAGAGAAGATTTGAACCGAGGACTTCTCGTTCAGCAGCTGCTCACGCTAACCACGGGTCCATGGCGCTCATTAGCCGGCACTGTCCTTGATGTTGCGTACGTTGCGCATGGACTACTCAGTTTGTATATTTTTCTTATTTTTTCATAGTTCCATACAACTTCTTCCTGTTTTCTCGATTGATCTGTGTTCAGTTTTTCATGGCCTATCCCTGTGCCAACTTATAACTAAATCTGAGGGGGGTGCGATGGGGAGGTTTCCTTGTGAGCAGTCACTACTGTCCTGAATGGTTGCATACTTCAAAATTGAAAGTTTTTGATTTGTACTCTCAAAAGCCTGCTTTTCTGTACTGTATACTAGTCAGTTGCAGGTATATAGTAGTGATTCCTTATTTTTGTTTATTGTTCAAAAGTTTATATTGTAATTTATAATAGTTCTTTAGTTTTGTATCTTAGGCCCCATGTAATGTGAGCCCAGCAGTTTTAACTTCTTTGATTATCTTATTAATCACAATGAACTGACACTGTTTTCCATAAAAAAACATATAGCTTTATTGAAATATTGTAACACTCACAGGGTTCTCCATAAGTGATACAAAAAAAGTCACTACAAATCTAAAAGTATTCAAAAAATAAAGAAGCTGCTCAAGACATCTCTCACATTAAATGTCAATAGAAATGCCCACACGATCGGTGTGATAATAGAGAGAAGAAATGCAGATATGTTAATAAGTACAGCTATTTCATTACTGTTTTCACTCTAAAGTGTTTTAAAATCCATTCACACACATTTCACATTTAATTATATTGCTAATGCTGAACAGATTACTCAGAGATCACACCTTTGATGTGTGCATTTCATTTTTTTGTTTTGGTCTGCGTGCGCCCAAAGGGACACAACTGCTGATTTAGACAGCTGGAACACTGTGGTTTTACTGGTAGACATATCTGCTGTCCAAATCCAACCAACAGGTGATTAACTTCTGTCCACAGATCTCGAGGCAGCCAGGATTCCAAAGCAACACGAGTCTCTTCTGGTGTTTTTGTTGGTTTCCTCACCCAGCCAATGCGATTTGATATCCGGTGCACATGTGTATCAACACCTGTCAAAACAAATGATGTATTTCATTACTCAGCTTCAACATAACATAACATTGTGGTCATTTTAACTGATTCAATTGTGGGTTATTGAAGAAACAATGTATTTTGTGTTAACTAAACAAAACACTTTTTTGGCTTGTTGCATAAAACTTTATAATTTTTGCACAACCTAGGTTTTGGGTTGTCTCATTTTTCATTACACAACTGAACACATGTCAACGTTTTATTCTGTTGCTTTTTGAGTTTGTAAAAAATATCTCTGATGACTATTTTGGAACAGTTACTACAGTCTTATGACATTCATTAAGATAACATTTACTTTAACTATACATTGGGATAGAGCTGTGTGTACAAGAATGGGTATTTGTATGATTACCTATTTATGAATGAGGGCACCAAGATTCCATTCTTAAGCAAAAGGTGTAATATTATATAAATAAGGTAAACAATTGAACATGAGTCTCATGTTATCAAATTTATCCTGTCTTAACAAGAAGAGAAGTTACTATCAAGAAGTTAAAATATGCTCGACATGATACCAAAATCCCAAGTGTTAGATCCTCTAAGAGCAGATCTAGACCCATCCCTTCAGAAAGATATAGCTGCAAATGTACACCGAACAGAGGAAATAAAGCAGGCACAATGACAACAACCACGAGTTCATAGTCATCAAGAAACTTAAAATTAGGGTTGAGGGCCATAACGTGATCATTACTACACAGATAAAGGATGGTCTTTAGTGCTGTTAAATAAAACAGATGATATAAATGAAGTGGAAGAAATTTTCTAGTCAGTTCACCTACTAAAACTACAGAAAGAAACAATTATCAAGCTAAGGAGTTACTAAATAGGTCTTCTAATTTTTTTTTCAGGAATATGATTGTAAGATTATTTTTCAAATGACTCCATCTACATGGGTCACCCAAACTCCACCAACCAGAAGTGCCAATATGACCAGTGGTATCTGCACTACAGGCACCAATCGACAACCTTATCCAAAGGATCAATATTATCATGAAGAAAAAAACTGAACTTCAAAGGTAAATATAGCATTTAGAACAGTTAAGATTTAGTAAACAATTTAGGATGTTAAGATTTGTATCACAATTATACCAAATACTACTGAGACACCTGCCTTCACATGGGTACTGCTAATATCTACAGTTGGATGGCTCGTCTGATGCGTTATTTTCTTCTACAGGCCACAGCATCAAGTTACAATTAAAAATTGGAAAACGACTTTATGAGAAGGTAACTGAATATTATTTCCAAATTCTAATAGAGATCATATTTGTATAGAGAGTAGAACAAAATTTGTTGCATTTAACTGCTGTGAGATGCCCGTATTCATGTTTTAACTGTGGCCTACCAAAACATTTATATGTATTTAAAGTATTTCTTTGGATACTACACTGATAACCTTTTCAGGATTAGGTGAGAAAATGAACATTTTATGATTTAATACCACAGGTGACAGGCCCATGTAAAATTGACCATGTGAAAGACACTGCATCCTTCGGTCAGTTCCAGAAATGTCCGGTGTCTCACTCTGTGCTTTGTTAATTATCATAACAAAGGCGAGTTTGATGGGGATCTGGAGCTGTTTGAACAGGAAAGGTAAGTCTGTGGGTATCGTTGGTATTATTGGTATAAAAACAGTTCGTACAATTCCACAGCCAGTGTGTGTAACTTGGATTTCTATGGACTACCATGATCCACTTACTCACTTAGGCTAACAAAAGATGTTCGTGGAAACTGAAAATGTGGTTTAGACCATTGTCAAATGTGGAATATCGCACTCTGAGTGCCTTTGTTTGGTGTATATGCAGACAGATGCAAAAGGAAGTCATTCAGCTTATTGGCAAGATGTAACAGCAAATGTGTGTCTCCACATGTTTATGATTTGGTGTTGCAATAATAATAATAATAATAATAATAATAATAATGAGAAGAGGAAAACATAGGTACACAAATTAAGATGATTTCTGACACAGCCAGCTCTGGGAAAAGGAAATTTAAGGATACTGCATTGGCTAAGAATCCTGGGAAATGAGGAATATCAGATCGGAGAGAGTGCTTTACAAGGGTAATGAGTGCATACAGAGACAACGGTAATCCTTTATTTCTGCTTTAGTAGATATGTCATTAACTGTCTTCTGAAGCTGGAGATGTTATTTAGTTGTCTAATGCAATGCAGAAGGTTGTTCCGTTGTCAGGTTCGCACTACTGAAGGACTAGGAGAAAGTAGCTGGATGAGGGAGTAGTTTAGAGAGGATTTTGCTCTAATGGGAGTGAATATTTTTGCTATGTTGTTCAGACAAGAGCATTAACTTCAAGCAGAGCTATGAGAGGCAGTCTTCATTGATAAGACAGTAAAGAAGACGGAGGGTATGGACATTCCTGCACTAGTCTGCAGAGGACCAGGATAGCTGTGCATATGATGGTGAAATGCGGTCAAAAAGTCGAACATCGCAGATATAATGAACACAGGCATTCATAACTATTTCCAGGCACTGTGAGCTTTCCTGAGAAGCCTTTTAGGATAACACTACTGCAATTAATAATTGGAAGTACAAGTCCAGAATGAAATTTTCACTCTACAGCAAAATGTGAGTAGATACGAATCTAACTGGACTAAGACTCGAACTCGGGACCTTTGCCTTTCGTGGTCAATTATAAGTGTTTGTATAAGTTTCTTTATCAGTTGAAGAGGGATGAGCTTTTAATATTTTTGTAGGGTATGGAGCATTGCTGATTCCTTCTTCCATGTTGCAGTTCTTGCTCAGTCCAATTTATCTTTTCGCCTATAATTACTCCTAGACTCGGTGGGATGATTTTGAAGCACTCAAGAATCTCACTGTAGAGGCTGTGATGGAAGATTCACAACAATATCATAATTTTACAAGAATGACTGTGATGGAGATGGAAAAAATACTCCTTAAAACTGGACCCACAATTTGCCAAGCAAGACATCATTATGCAAAAACCCATCAGCATGAAAGACAGACTGCTTGTGATACTAACATTTTTAGCTTCATGTATGTTTATTCTTTTTAATATTTTGTAAAGTAACAATTACGATGAAGTAACACTACACCAGATTTCATTTTGGTAGACATACTTGTTTAAAAGCCAAACAGGGCGAATATCTGGTAAATGAAGCATTTCAGAGCACTGTACTGTTTCTGCTGGGTAGACATGAATGCGAAATGTATAGATCACATGTTTTTATGATAAGTATTGTATGAGTAACTTGCGAGTTTTATCGAAGAACAATATATTATGCTACAATGTATGCCTATTCCATGGAATTAAGATTCTGTGTTTGAACTCTGATCTCTTTTGCCATTACTATTCTTCTTCTTGTCTTACGATCTGGACGTGAACCGTAAGGAGCATTTAACAAAGGATTATCCAGCTGTATCAGCCAATGTAAGTTATTAACAAAACTAAAAATAGAGTAGTTTGTGACCGAAAAATTATGTCCATGTTGAAATCATCTGTAATCCTAAACTTGCTTGTCTAGAGTAGACATGGGCCTTAACAGAAATTCTTCACTGTTAGGCACCATCTTAAAAATAATTAAGAACTTTCTTTTAGCTCATCGTCGAGATGTGCCGCCAGTTAAAAAACTAAACCTTTCTTTCAGATTCTACGAGCCTGGGGTCGCTGCAAATAATTTAATAAGATTCACTTTCAGATTTTCTCAAAGTCGTGAGATAACATTCCAGGCAGGAAGGCCTGGTCACAGGGTTCTAGTTCTGGTATAAGATTTCATTTGCAAAAGCTACACTTGGTATCTTATATTGGGAATCAAGACAACACCACAATTTTGAGTTATGGAATTTATTGTTGTACAGTGAACAGACTGGTGAAATATTCTCTGGTGCTATAAGCAAATGACTTTTAACTTGATGTAAACTAGGCATATATTGAGGAATATCTGTGGTGTTTTAATAGTTAAACGAATGAGTATTTACAATTCCATAACCCCTGAGAACTGAGCTAGTTTACTGAGTGCTTATACGCATCGGGCTAAATTAAACAACATATTACACAGTTAATAATATTCCTACATTAGTTATTTAGTTTTTATGCTGATCCATTACATTAATGTGTGTTTCTTTTTTATATAAGTCATGGCTCATATTCATTCTATTACATTACATGGATAGTAAAGAAAAAGAGTCACAACTATTTTTATTTTTATTACATTACATTGGCTCCGGTAGTAAGTGTTCTGCACTATGTGTAACTGAATGTTCAGGGACAATCATCATCACTACAGGACCTATGTTTTACATTCAAACAGTGCGCTGCACATACAACAGCAGCTGATTGCATTGAACACTTACTCATGGGGCCGAAATTGAAACTAGAACCCTCTGACCGAATTTAATTGTTGTCACTGATTAAATGTATGTACAAAAGCACATAGTGAATTGTAACTAATGAACAAAACGTTTCCGTTACATGTACCACATGCATGGGAATGACGACAAACTGACAGAGAAACTGAATGAGTGATTGCAGACCCACGCTGTTCACTACATCCAAAAGAGACTGTGATGTAAGGAATCAAATGAACACAAACAGGTTTCTAATTGAAGTTAGTTTGTACCACCTGACCACATGCAATTAATAACAAACTTTCAACATAGTGGCCTTGTAGTATTTTGATTGTGACCATTAGTATAGAAAGTGTTGTGCAGTTAGTATCTGATTTTTGTGTGATGGGACTGACATTAGCTAGCAACATGGTTATACCAAACACTAGACGTTACCGTGTAGACATAGAAAATTACAAGAGTGACAAACAGTTTGAGAATATTCCTGGATCGTTGGTGGGAGGAAATGTAATTACTGAGGCTGAACAAACCAGGACCCCACCGGATAATGTAGGATCACAGACTGATATTTGTCAACAGAATTTACAAGTACTGGGAGGACAAGAGACGGTCAGACCCACGAGCAAATTCAGCTGCAAGAGAGCAGACAAAAGTGAACGAACACAGGTAGAACTAGCGAATCCAAGCAATATGCTTGCAGTTCTGTTTCAGAGATTGGAATTAATGGAACAGCAGAGAAAAATAGAGCGCGAGGAAGATGTCCAACACCAGATGGCGTTTTTTGAAAAGATTGAGACTAACATAATCGCCAAAGTGGACGAGATGTTAGTCAAATGCGAACAAGCATTAATACAGAAACTTAATCATGCTTTAGATGACAGGGATCAACATATATTAGAAAATATTAACAAAGAATTAGAAAAGGTAGAGTTGGAAGTATCTGAAGTTAAGAAAAATTTGCAGGATTTACCCGACAAAGTAAATAATTTGGCTGGAGAGGTATCTGAGGTCAAAGAGGTCCAGGAATCTCTCGATACCAAGGTCAAGCAATTAACCAAGGGTATCGAGGAGATTTCTTTAAATACTGAACAAGAGGTAGAAGTGGAAGTGAAATTAGTAATGCTTGACCAAGTTAGACATAAGAGTCATGAAGGTACAACCATAAATCACGAACCTTTATGACCCAAGATTATAGAATAACCATTAAGTGACTGCAATAATAGAATCAAACTGTGTCACGCCTAGTTCAGGCAGCCGTAGTTCACGTAATGTGTAGCAGGGCGGAAACAATATGTCAAACCGAGATGTGTACAGAAATTCACCATAAAATAATGTGACCGTTAGTACAGGGCTATTACAAATGATTGAAGCGATTTCATAAATTCACTTTAGCTCCATTCATTGACATATGGTCACGACACACTACAGATACGTAGAAAAACTCATAAAGTTTTGTTCGGCTCAAGCCGCACTTCAGGTTTCTGCCGCCAGAGCGCTCGAGAGCGCAGTGAGACAAAATGGCGACAGGAGCCGAGAAAGCGTATGTCGTGCTTGAAATGCACTCACATCAGTCAGTCATAACAGTGCAACGACACTTCAGGACGAAGTTCAACAAAGATCCACCAACTGCTAACTCCATTTGGCGATGGTATGCGCAGTTTAAAGCTTCTGGATGCCTCTGTAAGGGGAAATCAACGGGTCGGCCTGCAGTGAGCAAAGAAACGGTTGAACGCGTGCGGGCAAGTTTCACGCGTAGCCCGCGGAAGTCGACGAATAAAGCAAGCAGGGAGCTAAACGTACCACAGCCGACGGTTTGGAAAATCTTACGGAAAAGGCTAAAGCAGAAGCCTTACCGTTTACAATTGCTACAAGCCCTGACACCCGATGACAAAATCAAACGCTTTGAATTTTCGGCGCGGTTGCTACAGCTCATGGAAGAGGATGCGTTCAGTGCGAAACTTGTTTTCAGTGATGAAGCGCCTTTTTTTCTTAATGGTGAAGTGAACAGACACAATGTGCCAGAACTGCGAGCTCGCATCAACGTTGCTTTCGAACTCATTGATGGGGACATGCTGCGCCGAGTGTGGGAGGAACTTGATTATCAGCTTGATGTCTGCCGAATCACTAAAGGGGCACATATCGAACATTTGTGAATGCCTAATAAAACTTTTTGAGTTTTTGTATGTGTGTGCAAAGCATTGTGAAAATATCTCAAATAATAAAGTTATTGTAGAGCTGTGAAATTGCTTCAATCATTTGTAATAACCCTGTACATATGCAGTGGATACATGTAGACATAATCTGGTGGTTGTTCGCAATGGAGTACCTACTCTTGCTACCCTAAAACAGGAAGAGTCATTGTTGAAACACAGATAATTTCAAGTATTTTCTGAAGAAAGGAGATCTGTTCATCTGGTAAAATTCATAAAGAGTTTTAAAAATGTGTTACCTGCATTGTGGCAGGAAAGGCAAAAGATACAGTTTGTTATCTCATATACTACTGGAGATGCCGCATTATGGGTATCAGAGGTTGCAGAGAACTTCAGTGAGTTCGAGCAATATTTTTTGGCCAGATAGCATACAACAGAGACGATGGAAACATGTATACAATCCTGAGATGTACAACTGCAAGCTAGGAACCCTCAGAAAATACTTTGAGAAGTATACAAACTGGTCAGAGCCGATTGCCACATGCGACGTGCTTATGATATTGAAATCCAAGTTGCCTATCGCAATACGTAGATAACTGGTACATGTACCCGACAATGACTTACAGACATTCATGTCGGTTGTGGATTCTTTGGATCTGATACAAGAGGACGAGTGACAACAAAATAATAACGGTGAGGAAATAAGTAATAACTACAAACATAGGAATAACGGTTATGGAAATCAAAACTGGAATAATAACTGGGGGACACAAATGTGGTGATTATAATTATGAGAAACCAAACGGACAGAAAGGAGGGAACGGAAATAGGGGGAATGGTATGTCGAGCGGTAATAGCTCTCCCAATAAGAATAATAACGATATGATGAAATAGGAAAAGGAAGAATGAGGAAAATTACGGAAGTAATATTCAGCCAAAAAGTAAGAAACAAGGAGGTAGCCAGTGGCGGCAAAATATGGCTGCTAACTGGTCGGCACTATCAAACTGACAGGGACAGGGAGCCCCGATCAATAATGTCGAAGCTATTCCTATGCTGGCGAATACTTCAACATTATCATGGGTTAATAACCCAGGCACCACACAAAATAATACGAACAGACAGTACAATATGCAGATAGTATAGGTTAACGGGGACAAACAGCTAACAAACTACAGGGGGTCGATGTAAGCCTTCGGCACTCAACAATTCAGAATGGAAGCGAAAGCAAATTAGAAAAAGGACAATAATCAGATTGCTATGCTGCGGTAGAATGATGGACAGGATTTGCAGAAGGAATTACTTACCGAACTTCATAAATGTTCTGACCCATAAACCAAGATTGTGCACGCTGCGGTACACATAAAAGTAAATGGCGCACCCACAAAAGTTTTAATTGACACAGGAGCGGCTGTCGGTGATGTCTGAAAGTTTCTTCAATTAATGAAAGGAAAAGACTGCCTATATTGCCGGTTCAAAATTGCAAAATTATGGGGGCAATAAAGGGAAAGTCACAAAATGTCAAAGCTCAGGTGCAGGCATGAATAGAAATAGGAAATGATGTGATATTATGCACGTTCCTTATTGTTAAGAACTTAGCTGCAACTTGCATCATGGGATGGGACATACTAAGGGAAGAAAACGCTATGATCGACATCGCCAGAGCTTGTGTTTCCTACAAACGCCTGCCAAAAATTTGCAATTACCATTGATTAAAACATTGGCAATATTGGTGAGGCACAACAGGTATTGTCAGTGTTTCGAACACATAGAGGTGGTACCCTTTTTACTTAATATACAGGATAATGTACCACTGAAGGCGTATTCTGAAATAAATGAACAGTATGATGATGAAACCGTTAAAATACATCAAGAGATTCAATTGAAGGTTAAGGAGTCAGAATATTTAATGGGGGAATAGCAGCATGAGCTTTCTCAATTGTTGAGTACATATGCAAGCACATTTTCGGAAAAAACCCGGAATAATTCAAGGATATGTACATGATATGCAGGTATATCCACACCAGACGTTCTGTCGTGCTTACTATTCAGTGCCGTGGAGTAAACGTAAAGATGTGTGGAAGAAAATAAACCGGAAATGGCAGATGACCTATACAGGGCCTTACAGAATAATGAGAATTCCGAATGAAGGATGCTATACTCTGGGGTATCCAGAATCAGGAAAAATACACGGGTTATACCCACACCATGGTTTGAAAATGTACCTATAGGGAAGGATAAATAGTTAAAAATAATATTTGTGCTTGAAATGTGTATAGTAAAATACTTTAGTGAATTAAAACTTTTTATATTCGTGTGTTGTAAAATAGTTTGTAGTTGTATAATAAGGATGATGATGTTTGGTTTGTGGGGCGCTCAACTCCACGGTTATCAGCATCCATACAAATTCCCAACTTTTTCTCAGCCCAATCTCGCCACTTTCATGAATGATGATGAAATGATGAGGACTACACAAACACTAAGTCATATCGAGGCAGGTGAAAATCCCTGACCCCGCCGGGAATCGAACGCGGGATCCCGTGCTCGGGAAGCGAAAACACGACCTTGAGACCACGAGCTGTAGACGTATAATAAGGAATGGCCTTAATAAGATCTTCAGTCTTAAGAGTGAACCTAATGCAGAAACAAAGTAGAAGTAGCAAGAAATGATCACATTAAAGATTTAACTAAGAGACAGCTTTCAATTTCATGTGTATATAGTAGGATAAGAATTCCATTTGTAATTTTTGTGTGATTAACTAGTTTGCGTAAATAGGAGAACAGTGATACAAGGATGTGACCAAGTACTCACAGGAGTGCATAGGATGTGCCAATATGTAGTTGTGACTATGGATTGATTGCTCAGAGTGTGAAAGTAAACAGGCATGTTTTAAATACTTAAGAACACTATTGAGATTTATGTAATGGTTTTGTTTCCTCCAGTAGTGGCCTTCAGCCATGTAATTGCATGCGACCAGGGGCCACTATTGAGAATTAACGGGACAGAAGCTCTTGTGTAGAGAAAGTAACTTCATGGCATAAAGTTTAGAGCTGCGATATATACAGGGTGGTCCATTGATCGTGACCGGGCCAAATATCTCACGAAATAAGTGTCAAACGAAAAAACTACAAAGAACGAAACTTGTCTAGCTTCAAGGGGGAAACCAGATGGCACTACGGTTGGCCCGCTAGATTGCGCTGCCATAGGTCAAACAGATATCAACTGCATTTTTTAAAAATAGGAACCCTCATTTTTTATTACATATTCGTGCAGTACGTAAATAAATATGAATGTTTTAGTTGGATAACTTTTTTCGCTTTTTGATAGATGGTGCTGTAATAGTCACAAACATATGGCCACAATTTTAGACGAGCTGTTGGTAACAGGTAGGTTTTTTAAATTAAAATACAGAGTGTAGATACATTCGAACATTTTATTTTGGTCGTTCCCACATGATACATGTACCTCTGTGAACTTATCATTTCTGAGAACACATGCTGTTACAGCGTGATCACCTGTAAATACCACATTAATGCAATAAATGCTCAAAATGATGTCTGTCAACCTCAATGCATTTGGCAATACGGGTAACGACATTTCTCTCAACAGTGAGTAGTTTGCCTTCTGTAATGTTCACACATGCACTGACGGTGCGCTGACACATGTTGTCAGGCGTTGTCGGTGGATCACGATAGCAAGTATCCTTCAACTTTCCCCACAGAAAGAAATCAAGGGACGTCAGATCTGGTGAACTTGCAGGCCATGGTATGGTGCTTCGACGACCAATCTATGTGTCATGAAATATGCTATTCAATACCGCTTCAACTGCATGCGAGCTATATGCCGGACATCCATCATGTTGCAAGTACATCGCCATTCTGTCATGCAGTGAAACATCTTGTAGTAACATCAGTAGAACATTACGTAGGAAATCAGCATACATTGCACCATTTAGATTGCCATCGATAAAATGGGGGCCAATTATCCTTCTCCCATAATGCCGCCTCATACATTAACCTGCCAAGGTCGCTGATGTTCCACTTGTCGCAGCCATCGTGGATTGTCCATTGCCCAATAGTGCATATTATGCGGTTCACGTTACTGCTGTTGGTGAAGGACGCTTCGTCGCTAAATAGAATGCATGGGGGGAGGGGGGGGGGGTGTTTGGGTGCGGGGATGCTAGGGCCGTTGAGCATGTTCCACATGTCCCCCGATCGGTCCACTGCTGTGACTGCCCCAGGTACTACCTGCAATGAGGTTGACCCCTCAGCCGTGGTCGAGTGGGAGATCATTCCAAAGTCTGGCAGGCAGTGAAAGACTTTCTGAGGGGCCAATCATAGGGCCTCCCCAGTTTGCTTGACGTACAGGTTTTTGGCGTTATCTGTGGCTGACGAAGTCTCTGAACCGGATGCAGTTGTCCACCCTGTTCCATAGGAAGCTCCTCAGCCCACAAGATCTGGGCATTCACAGAGGATGGGCTTGCTGGTAGTTGGGAGCTCCAACATTAGAAGTGTATTGGGCCCCTTAGGAACATGGCTCACAAGGAGGGGAAGGAAGCCAGTGCGAACTCGGTAGGCATACCTGGAGGAGTCGTTCCAGATGTGGAAAGGGTGCTTCCAGATGCCATGAAGAGTACACGGAGCAGCCAATTGCAGGTGGTGGCTCATGTTGATACCAATGACGTGTGTCACTTTGGATCGGAGGAGATTCTCTCTGGTTTCAGGCGGCTAGCGGAAATGGTGAAGACTGCCTGTCTTGCTTGCGAGATTAAGGCGGAGTTCACCATCTGCAGCATCGTCAATAGAACCAACTGTGGTCCTTTGGTGCAGAACTGAGTGGAGGGTCTGAATCAGAGGATCAGGCGGTTATGTGACTGTGTAGGTTGCAGATTCCTTGACTTGCGCCATCAGGTGGTGGGTTTCCGGGTTCCACTTAAGACGTCAGGAGTCCACCAAACACAGGAAGCGGCTACACGGGTAGTGGGGGCTGTGTGGAAGGGACTAGGTGGTTGTTCGGGTTAGGGGGTCTCAGGAAACCACAGAAAGGGGTTTCGTCTAAAAGAGGGCAGGTAAAACACAGTAAAGTAGTTGTAGAAACGATTGGTATTGTAGTTGCAAATTGTCGTAGAACCAGAGCTCCAAGCCCTAATAGAAAGCACTGAAGCTCAAATAGTTGTAGGTACAGAGAGCTGGCTAAAGCCGGAAATAAGTTTAGCTGAAATTTTTTCAAACGATCTAACAATGTTCAGAATGGATAGATTAAACACAGTCGATGGAGGAGTATTTATTGCTGTCAGAAGTAGTTTACCTTGTAGCGAAACTGCCAATCGGACTAAACTATTACTGACCCCCCCCCCCCCCAACCGCTAGAGTGTTTCACCGACCCCCCCCCCCCCCCCCCGACTCAAAAGGTATAGTTGCTGAACAGTTAAAAGAAAACTTGAGTCTCATTTCAAATAGGTAACCCAATCATACAATTATAGTCGGTGGTGACTTCAATCTACCCTCAATATGCTGGAAAAATTATATGTTTAAAGTCAGTGGTAACATCATCCAAAATTGTACTGAATGCTTTCTCAGAAAATTATTTTGAACAATTAGCACATGAGCCCACTCAAAGCGTAAATGGTTGCGAAATATACTTGACTTCTTAGCAACAAATAATACTGGACAAATAGGGAGTATCATGACGGTAACAGGGATTAGCAACCACAACACAGTTGCTGCTAGGCTGAATACCTTAACACACTCAACCATCAAAAAGAAACACCAAGTACATGTATTTAAAAAAGCTAATAAAAATACTATCAATGCCTTTTTAAGAAACAGTCTCCACTCCTTCCATTCCGATCATGTAAGCACAAAAAGATGTGGAATGATTTGAAATAGTATCGACAGCAATTGAGAGATATTTATACCACATAAATTTATAAGTGATGGTACTGATCCCCCATGGTACACACAATGGGTCAGATCGCTGTTGCAGAAGCAATAAAAAAAGCATGCCAAATTTAAAAGAAAGCAAAATCCCCAAAATTGGTAAAGTTTTGCAGAAGTTCGAAAGATAGCGCGTACTTCAATGAGAGAGGCTTATATTAATTTCCACAACAAAACTCTGTCTCAGAATCTGGCAGAAAACCCAAAGAGATTCTGGTCATACTTAAAGCACACCAGTGGCAAGACGCAATCAATACCTTCACTGCATGATAACAACGGTGAAGTCACTGATGACAGCGTCACAAAAGCAGAGTTATTAAACACGGTTTTCCGAAACTCCTTCACCAAAGAAGACAAAGTAAATATTCCTGAATTCCAATCAAGAACAACTGCCAAGATGAGAAACAAAAGTAGATATCCTTGGTGTAGAAAAGCAGCTTAAATCAGTTAATAGTGGCAATGCCTCCGGTCCAGATTGTATACCAGTCAGGTTCCTTTCAGAGTATGCTGATACAATAGCTCCATATTTAGCAATTATATACAACTGCTTGCACACAGATAGATCTGCACCTAAAGGCTGGAAAATTGCTCAAGTCACACAAACACCCACAAAGGGAAATAGGAGTACTCTGCTGAATTACAGGTCCATATCACTAACGTCAATTTGCAGTAGGGTTTTGGAACATATACTGTGTTTGAACATTATGAATTACCTCGAAGAAAATGATTTATTGACACACAGCACAGATTCAGAAAATAACATTCTTGTGAAACACAACTAGCTCTCTATACTCACGACGTAATGAGTGCTACCAACAGGGCATGTCAAATTGATTCCATATTTTTAGATTTCCAGAAGGCTTTCGACACCGTTCCTCACAAGCGTCTTCTAACGAAACTGAGTGCCTATGGAGTATCACCTCAGTTGTGCGACTGGATTCATGATTTCCTGTCAGAAAGGTCACAATTCGTTGTAACAGATGGAAAGTCATCAAGTAAAATTGTAGTAGTATCTGGCATTCTCCAAGGAAGTGTTATAATCCTCTGTTGTTCCTGATCTGTATTAACTAAATAGGAGACTCTCTTAGATTGTTTGCAGATGATGCTGTCATTTACCATCTCATAAAGTTATCAGATGACTAAAACGAATTGCAAAATCATTTAGATACGATATCTGTATGGTGCGAAAAGTGGAAATTGACCTGGAATAAAGAAAAGTGTGAAGTTGTTCACATGAGTACTATAAGGAATCCGCTAAATTTTGATTACGCGGTAAGTAACACAAACCTGAAGGCTTTAAATTCAACTAAATACTTAGGGATTACAATTACAAATAACCTAAATTGGAACGATCACATAGATAGTGTTGTGGGTAGAGCAAACCAAAGACTGCGATTCATTGGCAGAACACTTAAAAGGTGCAACAGGTCTACTAAAGAGATTGCTTACATCACGTTTGTCCACCTTATTATGCAGTACTACTGTTGTAGATGTGTACTTGTTTCTCTATGCTATAAAACTACTTTGTCCAATTCCTTTAACTGTGGATATTCCGGTAAATTTCCTCTGTGGAGATGTTAGAAACCGTAGCCATTTCAGCCAATCAACTTTGCTTCTTATCTAGGGTCCTGTAGTCCATTAACAATACATTTCATAATACTGGCCCTTTCTTGTACAAACTAATTAAATGTTAAACTTTGCCTGAGTCCACTTCCTGGAAGAATGCCAACAGCAGTAGATCAGGAAATGTTAAGAGTTGGAGATATGCAGTTTGAAAAAGTGAACACATTTAAGTAATCACAAACTCCTTTTTTAAACATAAGAACATTCACCGGTATACTTGGGAAGGCAGGGGAACCAGATCTGTCATTGACTATATAATAACAGATCAGGAATTCAGGAAGGCTGTAAGGGACACACGTGTATTCAGGGGATTCTTTGATGACACTGATCATTATTTAATCTGCAGCGAAATTGGTATTGTGAGGCCGAAAGTGCAGGAGGTCAGGTCCATATGTAGGAGGATAAGAGTGGAGAAACTTCAGGATAAGGAAATCAGGCACAAGTACATAACAATGACCTCAGAAAGGTATCAGTTACTTGAATGTAGTCAATTACAGTCATTGGAAAAGGAATGGACAAGGTAAAGGGACACAGTACTAGAAGAGGCTAAAGAATGTCTTGGAACAGTAGTGTGTAAAGGTAGGATGAAGCAAACAGCTTGGTGGAATGACACAGTCAAGGCAGCCTGTAAACGGAAAAAGAAGGCGTATCAAAAATGGTTACATACTAGAATTACATACTAGAACTCAGGTAGACAGAGAAAGTTATGGTGAAGAAAGAAACAAAGCCAAACAGATAATTGCAGCATCCAAGAAGAAATCTTGGGAAGACTTTGGAAACAGGTTGGAGACTGTGGGTCAAGCTGCTGGAAAAACCATTCTGGAGTGTAATTAGCAGTCTTCGAAAGGGAGGTAAGAAGGAAATGACAAGTATTTTGGACAGGTCAGGAAAACTGCTGGTGAATCCTGTGGATGCCTTGGGCAGATGGAGGGAATATTTTGAAGAGTTGCTCAATGTAAGTGAAAATACGATCAGTATGTTTCAGATTTTGATGTACAATGGGATAGGAATGAGGATGGAAATAGGATCACATTTGAGGAAGTGGTGAAAATGGTCAATAGATTGCAGTGCAATAAAGCAGCTGGGGTGGATGAAATTAAGTCCGAACTCATCAAATACAGTGGAATGTCAGGTCTTAAATGGCTACACAGGATAATTGAAATGGTCTGGGAGTCAGGACACGTTCCATCAGACTGGACAAAAGCAGTAATCACACCAACCTTTAAACATGGAAACAGAAAAGATTGTAACAACTACAGAGGTATCTCTTTAATCAGCGTTGTGGGTAAAATCTTCTCAGGTATTGTTGAAAGGAAAGTGCGAGTATTAGTTGAGGACCAATTGGATGAAAATCAGTGTGGGTTTAGGCCTCTTAGAGGTTGTCAGGACCAGATATTTAGCTTACGGCAAATAATGGAGAAGTGTTATGAATGAACAGGGAATTGTATCTATGCTTTATAGATCTAGAAAAGGCATATGACCGGGTTCCTAGGAGGAAGTTATTGTCTGTTCTACGAGATTATGGAATAGGAGGCAAACTTTTGCAAGCAATTAAAGGTCTTTACATGGATAGTCAGGCAGCAGTTAGAGTTGATAGTAAACTGAGTTCATGGTTCAGAGTAGTTTCAGGGGTAAGACAAGGCTGCAACCTGTCTCCACTGTTGTTCATATTATATATGGATCATATGTTGAAAACAATAGACTGGCTGGGTGAGATTAAGATGTGTGAACACAAAATAAGCAGTCTTGCATATGCGGATGACTTAGTTGTGATGGCAGATTCGATTGAAAGTTTGCACAGTAATATTTCAGAGCTAGATCAGAAATGTAAGGACTATGGTATGAAGATTAGCATCTCCAAAACGAAAGTAATGTCAGTGGGAAAGAGATATAAACGGATTGAGTGCCAAATAGGAGGAACAAAGTTAGAACAGGTGGACAGTTTCAAGTACTTAGGATGCATATTCTCACAGGATGGCAACATAGTGAAAGAACTGGAAGCGAGGTGTAGCAAAGCTAATGCAGTGAGTGCTCAGCTACGATCAACTCTCTTCTGCAAGAAGGAAGTCAGTACCAAGACTAAGTTATCTGTGCACCGTTCAATCTTTCGACCAACTTTGTTGTATGGGAGCGAAAGCTGGGTGGATTCAGGGTACCTTATCAATAAGGTTGAGGTAATGGATATGAAAGTAGCTAGGATGATTGCAGTAGTAGATGGGAACAATGGCAAGAGGGTGTCCACAATGAGGAAATCAAAGAAAAGCTGGGAGTGAACTCTATAGATGCAGCAGTCAGCGCGAACAGGCTTAGATGGTGGGGTCATGTTACACGCATGGGAGAAGCAAGGTTACCCAAGAGACTCATGGGTTCAGCAGTAGAGGGTAGGAGGCGGCACCAATGTTAGCACGGAATAGGGGATCATGGAGGAATTTTATAAAGGGGACTATGCTCCAGACTGAACGCTGAAAGGCATAATCAGTCTTAAATGATGATGATGATGATTTAAGTATCTAGGCATGGACATCACTTCAAGAAATGAGATTGAATCCGAACTGAAGATGAGATTACAGGCGGGAAATGCGTGCTACTCGCCACTGAATAGATTACTTTCATCACGGATATTAGCTAGGAATTTAAAGATTAGAATATACAAAACTATTATTCTACCAGTTATGCTGTATGGGTGTGAGACTTGGTCTCTCACTGTGCAAAATGAAAAGCCTTTTTGAGTATTTGAAAACAAAATTTTGAGGAAAATTTTTGGAGCAAAAAGGGATGACATTAGCGGAGAGTGGCGAAAACTGCGTAACGAAGAGGTTCACAAACTCTATTCAAGCCCTGACATAATCAGTATTATTAAATCACGTACGCTGCGATGGGCGGGTCACGTAGCTCGAATGGATGAGGGCAGGGCAGCGCGCAGAGTACTGGTAGGGCGCTTAGAGGGAAAATGTCCTGTGGGGAGACCAAGGCGTAGATGGGAGGACAATGTGAAGGCTGATTTGAGGAGCCTAGGTATTAAAGGTGAATGGAAGGAAATAGCCCAAGATAGGAACAGATGGAGAAAATACGTTGCTGTGGTAATGGACTCTCGAGTCCGGTATGACCAGTGAGTGCAGACACGGATAATGAGGAGTCAGTGCAAGCTTTAATTAATGCCAAGATGTGTGATCTAGATGTACCTGTGGGACTTGACACGGGTGCTTTGACAAATGTAATATCACAAGGTCTGCTTAGCGAGCTGCAAAGATGCAGAACTGTCGTATTCTGACTGCAGAGGGGAGCAAGTCAAAAGAATTTAAACTTCAGGCACGAATATCCACTACCATCAGCAATTTTTCTCTAACGTGTACCTTTCTGGTAGTGGAAAAACTTGTAGTAAACTGTCTTACTGGAATAGGTACCTTTAGACAATACAAAGTACAGATTGACATAGGGCAAGGAAAATGTTCTTTATAATGAATGAACAGAGGTTGTCAGTAAATTTACTTGAAACCAGCACAACTGACAATACACTCATACTGAGAACTGATATCAGAGTACAACTGTCATACCCAAATGTACTGTTTCTTGATACACAAAGAGGCGAGCAGCTGTCTGGAAAAGACACAAACCTGGACACTGTCCAAATCAAGATAAGTGGATCTG
This sequence comes from Schistocerca serialis cubense, assembly GCF_023864345.2. Taxonomy (NCBI): domain Eukaryota; kingdom Metazoa; phylum Arthropoda; class Insecta; order Orthoptera; family Acrididae; genus Schistocerca; species Schistocerca serialis. Next base: position 579,114,922 of record NC_064639.1, on the reverse strand, counting down.
ATTGTTTGTCAAAGGATCAGAAGGCAAGTTACAAGAAGTAATACTTCATCATGCACAAATATGTAGAAGATGCCCCAGGGTAATAAAACATTCTGCTTTTCTTCATATCTAATTACTTGGGCAAAAAGAGAAGCTGTGAGGATATAAATTGAAACGATGATAAATTGGAAAATCATACAACCCCCATATTGTAGCCCTATTTTTGCTGTCACCAAGCATGACAATAGCATCAGGCTTGTACTTGACACCTGAAGTATAAACAGAATCATTGTTCCTGTCAGGACACACCCTAACAACCTTAAAGAACAGTTACTGAAATTTCATAATGTTAAAAACCTCACTGTAGTTGATTTAAAGACGTTATATTGGCAAATAGTATTACATGAAGATAGTAGGAAGTACACAGCCTTTGTGTGAGGGGGCTGGAGCTCCGAATTTTGTGTTTTGCCATTGAACGTGAACACAGGCGTTTTCATTTCTGCATTGGACAAAGTTCTGGGACCAGAACTTCTCAGTAGAGTCACTCTCTATGTTGATGACCTATTAATATCTACTGCAACATGGGAAGAACATGTGAGGTTTTTGACAAAGGTGTTACACCGATCTGCAGAATATCGAAGGTGATCTAGGCAGTGCATGTACTTGCAGGAGTGCAGTTTTAAAATCATCTACATCAAGGGTAAACAAAACATAATCGCAGACTCCTTCTGAATGTTACCTCAAGGGGTTGATGAATTCTTAGAATTCAGAAAACAGAATTCTAAATTAGAGTTCTACTTATGCAGGAGAAAACACAAAAACCATATTATGTAGAGATGTGTAAGAGTTTAGAGCAACTGCAAGAGGAAGACCTGCGATGGAGAAAGCTAAGGTTGAAACTGCCTGAAAATAATGATTAGAATTTTAAGAAATTCTATATATGGGAGTCCTGTTTGATCAGCATACACCGAATCAAGAACAGGTGTGTGTGTGTGTGTGTGTGTGTGTGTGTGTGTGTGTGTGTGTGTGTTTTCATTTTGTACACTCACAATGTATGGAATCGCCATGGGTTTCTAAATGCACCAACAAGATAAATATGTACTATTTTCCCAACTCGCAAAGAAGATTTCTCCAAGTAATTTGGAAGTGCATTACTTTCCAAAAGATGAAGCAGTCAACAAGTCCAAGTTGACTGAGCTACATCGTACAGTGCCCACAGAATCTTTAAAAATTAATGTCCTTGAATGTTGCCGGACCATATCTGCAAGGGACGGGAGGTGTCAAATATGTTTTTGCCTTGTATGAAGTTTTCACAAAATATGTAAAGTTGTATGCAGTGTCGTCGGTAAGTGCAGGTTCTATTATCAGGAGGATTACAGAAGATTATCTCCTGAGAGTGGCAAAGCTGCAGATATTGTTAACGGACAATGCATCATAGTTTGTAGGCAATAGATGGAAGGAATTTACTAATACAAACAAGATAAAATATATATTTGTATTCACATTTCACCCCAAGGAGAGCACCCAATAGAAAGGATATTCAAAACGCATCTATGCACCTCAGAAGCACACGAAACGGGTGGAGTTGTCTCACCATTTCAACAAGTCATTAACAACTTACCACAAACTTCAACTGGTTTTACATCAACTGAATTGATGTTTAAAAGAGAAGTCAATGAGTGGGAAAAACCATTGCCCAAGATACCCAGGGGAGAGATGTCATTCAAAGAAAAAGTACGGCAGGCTTTGATTAATCTGGAGGAAATGCTGAACAAAGGAAAAAGTCATGCGACAAGAGATTAGGTCACACTGTACAATTTGAAGTAGCACGAGATGTATTACTACAAGTGCACTCTAAACCTACAGAATATGGGAAGCTCAATTGGAAATGGCAGCTTCTGTACACTGGGCCAATTGTAGTTCCTGAAATCCCACATCCAGGTGCATATAGATTAGCCTACCTTAACAGTGGAAAGCACAAGGGACTTTATCCACACAAGGACCTAAGAGAAGATGCACACTAAAACGATTGGACAAAGGTCAAATCTCACTTTAAACACTGTACAAGAACAAGTGCAAAATTTCAATATAATATGTATGTAACAGTTGTTGCTTCATTTTAAGAAAAAAATTTCCATTTTATTTATATGTTTCTACATGGAAGCAAAATAAGTTATAGTAATTTAAGATTCTGTTTAATGTCAAAAGGTTATGCGAAGCCTGAAAATCTAACACAATCGTAATGGTGCTGACTCATTCTACAAAATGTACTTTTCCCAAATATACTGTGATAATGCACTTGAGATGTAAACATGTGAAGCAACATTATGAGAGGGAAATGACGTGCAGGCATACTAGGAGCAAACACACAGGTCAGCACCCTCAGTGCATCCAAGAAACTGTTTAGTCAAACACGCCGCTTAGCATGCTGGATGCAACGCAAACTTGGCATATAGCTGCAAAATAAGATTTATTCTGGAGGCTTTGATATAAGTTAATTACTATTAAAATGAGGGAGTGTATACTATAAGGATAAAACTAATACAATATGGACGTTTAAAGAGGAAATTCACAGAGGAAGAAAGAATGACTAAGTACAGAAACATATCTACACACTACACTACTATTTACAGTGTATACAAATGTAAACTGAAGTTACATGTAAACAAATAAAACACTATAAGGAAAGTATCTATACACAACAAAAGAAAGAACATGTTGTAGGGAAGCAGCACAATGTGTAGGAGTATGGTCACATTCTGAATAAACTACGTAAGATAATGAGGTTGTACCCCTCTACAACAACACTTATTAACTGCACGTGTAATTGTAGTATACATGTGGAAGGACTGAAAAAGGTAAGTCAAAATGATAGACACACAATGAGTATTTGAGCTCTAATAACAGAATGATCGGTTTTGAGAACTAAAAAGGAGTTGACGTTACACATCTACATGTACCTTTTTACTTTAAAGATGTGTGTTTGTGTGGAGAAAAATGATACATTAGTTATTCATGGAGCGATTATGTTCTTAGTTTATAAAGTTGTTATTAAGTTTGTCTTCCAGGTAATGATGCGAGGACATGCCCTGGTAAATGCGGAAAGGAGAATTTAGGTAGTTTGTACAAAACAAAATGGGTCACACCGCAATATGAGTAATTATATGAATATAAACATGTGTACGAATGTGACAGTGTGAATGAATGTGTGTATATGAAGATATTACAGAATGCAGAATGTTGTTAAATTTGTGTTTAGGTCTAGTACTACCACAGCAGAAAGGGGTCAGACTGCATATTAGAAAGTGCAAGCTACTGATATGAGCACCAAATATGAGAATTCACGATACATTTACATGGGATCGCGACTTATCCGAATGTTCTTCTACAATATTTTCTTGGTATTGTCCTCATAGTGACATATTTAAGTATATTAATACACAACAGTGGTATCCTGAAAATATGGATATAAGTTAAATACACTGAATCACACTCACTACAGGTATTTTCAAACAAGTAATATTGATAACTTATGACCACTGCACTTTCAGAATTCTGCAATCAGTTCGGCAAACAAGAAGTACGTTGTTTCACAAAGATAGAAAGAAGTGTGTAGAAAGAGTTTACTCAATTATTCCATGGTGTGTAGACGATGGATTTCAGCAGCAGAAAAAAAAAGGCTTCTCTCCACCCCCTGCCACCATTCCTTGAAGATAAGTACATGCATTCCTAACAGACTTGAGAGAGGTGGGGCTAAGCGTAGCTATATTTGCTTGTATTGGTTAACGCTTATTGAAGATTTCTTCTCTTTCACTAGCAATCTGTATTGATAGGCACAGGAATCGGATGAAATGCGAGGACAGTGATTTATGCATATTATCAAACTGTATATATGTATATTGTTCTTTCAACCTTAAAATAGGAAAAAAAAAAAATATTCAGTGTATCGTAATACTACTGCATGAACTCAAGACATTAAGAGTTCCCTGCTCATGACAATTCTGTACGAGACAAGAAGCCTTTGAGTGCTTGGAGAAAATGTCACGTACTGTCTATTTAAAAAGTCATAAGATGATGATATATGCATCCTCAGGACAAAAACGAAATGTTAAAGGACATACAGTGGTACTGAAATGTTGTTTTCTGCACAAGTTATAAATGTTATACTGAATGTATACTTGAATATGTATAAATTGTACCCTGTATGTACAAATAGGCTTATGTATGCTTAGTTTAAATCAAGTGATACTGAACTGTAATGCTTATTTTGTGCATGTTATGTGACACCATATGTGTATTGACAAAACAGACATCAAGAGGAATTATTCAATTACCAGGTGTTTGGCATGTACTCTAAAAAGGTTATATTTACATGTGTTATAGTGACTGAAGGTGCAGGTGCTTACTATGAGCCAAACTTTTCGGTTCTTTTGTAGCGGCGAGGGACGCTAGACTTTGCCACAAGCGACCATATAAGGCGAAAATGTTTATGGACTTAACCTGAAACTTTGTGAGCTCTCAACATGATGCTGAATGTACAGACTGGCCTTGGACAATGAAATATGTTACGCATGGCATGGGTTCAGTATCACAGGTTGGAAACGTTGGACCTTTGAGTTGCAGCATTGGTAACTCATGTACTTGCCTATATACACTATCTTATGGAGCAGCTCTGACATTTTGATCACATGAAATTTGTTGTTATCTAAAAACTGTGAAAACAAACAGTACCACCTAGCCATGTTGCACCAACGGACTTACAAGCTGCATGCACAACAAACATTGCTTAATGTGTGTGAGCAAAGCCCTGCAAGAGGCGTGTAGCAGTTACTCTGCAATAATGGAGCTGCAGACTCTTATCTTTGAACATGTCCTTTGTTGCAATATAGACCTGGGTAATTAAACTTTCAGAATATGTAAATAAAACTGTAAAATAAAAGAACTGGCATGCCTAGTGTATACATTAAAGTAAGACTCGACATCAATAAAGGTATTATAAACCCCACCCAGGCCAAAGATACAATAAGAGTTATAACTGAAAACAGATTTTAATACATTATGATTGTATGTAGAAAGAGCACCACTACTGTATACTGTCATTCAGTAATAGTGGACCATGCCTGTATAAAGCAGGGGAGCAGTTGTATTGGAAATTATGATAGTTTACCTGTATTTCTGTATATTTTTATCCACTCATTCGCTAAGTAGTTTATGGCAAAGTTTAAAATGTGATAAGCCTGCAGCAATCAAGCCTGTGGAGCTAGCAAGAAAAGATGAACATTAATTTTCTTACATTTGTAAAAACTCTTATTGCATGTTTCATTGATCTTGTACTGTCCGTCTTTTCCCATCCATGACAGAGAGAGAATGTAAATTTCTCTTTAGCTCAACAATAATGTGAAAGACATTAATTCTGATAGTACGAAGTCAACTTCATTTACTAGTTCCTTATTTCAGCTGGTCTATCTACCTGGGTTACTGTTGTCTGAAATACTTCGGAGATGCAAGAAACTTGAGCAGAGCAAGCTGGAGGGTGTAACATTGTCTTCAATGAAGAAGAGGGGGTAAATAACTTCAACACTTGAAGAACTATCACCCAATAACCCAATATTATATGTAACACATTTTCCGTGTATACGAAAAATCATAAGTCTGACTGTCTGGAGGTGTGCGACACTGTGTGTAAATTAGCTGACACACTCTCCTGAACGAACTCACTATTGTAGCGCTTCTTGAGCAGTGTCAGCAAATTTCCATCATAATCATTATTCTTAAAATTATTAATTAATCAGTAGATGTAAATGCCATATTTGTGATGCTTGTACTTTGGACACCACATGCACACAAAGTATACTAATTAATTAATTGTTTTTACCATAATGTTAAAACAACATACGGGGGCACCAATGAGGACGCAATGCAGTGCTTTTATTTGACTTCGGCTCCTATACTATGCACATTCGTAGTCTCCACAAGCTGAATATTAGACCCATTTAGTATAAACCATTACATGCAATTATACTTTAACACACAAACATGCAACAGCATGCAGTAAGCATATGGTAATTTAGAATAAAGTACTGCGATATATTTGTTTCTCAGTTTAATTAAGTACATTTCACATTCCTGCAATTTTATTGCTAGAATGATTACCATGATTTTAAAAAAACTGTGAATGATTCACAAAAACTAACAGAGGCAATGAAACCAGGCAAAATCGCAGTGGATTAATGTGCTACATTTAATCATTATATTATTGTTGTACTTTATTCTCTGTTTTGACTATGCGTAACAGTTTTGAAAATTTATAATCAAGGATTTTAGATAGTAGTTTTTATCGTAAAATTATAATTGACATACCCAGGAACTGTATAATACTGTAACCAAACATGCAATTGGTTCTGTATCTTGTCACCTACTCCTACACTCTGTAAACCACTCTGAAGTGAATGACGAAGGGTACTTCCTATTGAACCAGTTATTAGAGCTTTTTACTGTTCCACACTCTTGTGGAACACTGGAACAGTGACTGCTTAAACACCTCTGTGCACGCTGTAATTGATCTAATCTTCTCTTTGTAATTCCTATGGGTGTGGTTGTAGGGGATTTTACTATACTCCTAGGTTCCTCACTTAAAGTTTGTTCTAGAAACTTTCTAAGTAGTCTTTCATGGGTTACTATGCATCCATCTTCAAGCGTCAGCGTCAGCCAGTTCAGTTCTTCCATCATCTTTATGACACTTTCCCACTGGACAGACATATCTGTGACCATTTGTGCAACCCTTCTTTGTATCCATTCAATACTCCTGTTAGGCCTATGTGGTACAGCCCCCCCCCCCCCCCCCCCCCAACATCTGAGCAAATCAGATATGTGACATAAGTGCTTGATAGCCAATCTCCTTCATAGGCTGACTGCATTTCCCTAGCATTTTAGTAGTCACCTGCTTTACCTAGGACTGAGACTATGTAATTGTTCCATTTCATATACCTATAAAATGTTACATCCTTGTATTTCTGTAAGTTGACCCATTTCAACTGTACCTCACTCACATAATCACTGTTGCATCACATAATAAACATGAAAAAAGGAAATGAGTAAAAAAGAAGCGGGACGAACACTCACCTATTCCGCTTACTACATTCCAAGCCACCTGCATGCAGAGATGTGCCATCTTAGGACCTACACCGGGAAGTTTGCAAAGACCTTCAACAGTATTTGGAATGTCACCTCCAAATTCATCTTTTAGTATTTGTGTAGTCTTCTTAATGTAATTAACCTTACTCTGTAACAACAAAAAAATCCATGTACAAACACAATTAAAAAACCTCATTGCAACACCAGACTTCATATAAAACATATATTAATGTAGACTGATTAATATTACAAAAGCACTTGGAAGCTACAACACAAATTAACTACTGCTGCAGAAAAGCAAAACATTCCCACATACAAAAAGTAGTACGACCAAGAATTCATCTTTCGCAGTATAAAATTAGCTTTGAAACAACTAATTTTATTGAAATAGCTATACATTAAGAGATCATTATAAATTAATGATGTTCTGTTCCACCTCCCCCTCCCATACTTCTGAATTCTCCTAATCATTAATACCCTGCTGCAAAAAAGAACCTCCTCTTCATATGCATATGAAGCAATTCCAACAATTGGCACTGTACCTAAAGAAGCTCTCACTTTATTTTTAAATATAAAATTAGCACCAAATCATCTATTTATATGCCTTATAAATTAACAGAGCCTATGCTGAATTCCCAAAATGGTCTACAAAACAAAATCACTACAATACAAACAAAGTTGGTGATTAAACACCAATTACATGGAAGTGGCGCATGGGTAGATGTAGTACTGCAGACCATTACTTACAAGTCACGTAACACTGTAGACCAGTGACAGCTGCCAATACATTTGATTACAAAAAAGACAAGTTATAGAAAAAATTTAAATTTTGTGGCATTAATAGCACAAGTAGTTAGAGGTTCACTTGATAATGATCTACTAAGAAGCAGTGCACCATCTTAGGAAGCTGTATTTGTTTGTGAACAGAATCCTTTTATGACAGAGAACTATTCACTGGGGATGTGGTAAGGGCTATATACATAAACACACGTTATAAGCGAGTGGTCAAATGAAAACAAGACAGATGGAAAAAGTAAGCTGTTTATTATTTCAAAACTAATTGTCATAACTGATAATACATTTATCCCACTGTTAAACAAGATGGTCATTGCCTTCATGGAAAAATGTTTGTGTTTCCATAGGAAACGACAACTACCCAGGTGTGCACCCCTTCACCCACATGTTGTCAACGTTGTTTCAATTACACTGCAAAAGTTTCACTGGGAAGCCCTTACACATCCTCCATACAGTCCTGATCTCTCCCCACTGGTTTCCATATTTTTGGAGCCCTACAGAAAAACATTTGTGATCATCAACTTGCTTCCGACGAAGAGGTGCATGCCTGTATGCTATCATGGCTCTGTAGTGACCGCAAACATTTCTCCATGAAGGCAATGACCATCTTGTCTCACAGTGGGATGAATGTAATAACAGTTGTGGCGATTACTTTTGAAAATACAAACATTTGACTTGCTTCTTTCCATCTACCTCATTTTCATTTGATAGCCACTTACACATTTACTATAACTGACCTATCTTATAGTAAACTATTTCAGTCAGTCTTACAAGCCGCTAAGTTAAATTGTCATTTTTCTACTCTCGAGTATGGTTTAGTGCACTTGAAATTGGGGCAAACATTTGTGAGGTTCAACAATGCTGACAATAGTTCTGCCTAAGCACTGATTAGGGGTAGTTTCTTTGGCTATTAATCAAAATGCCATGTTCCAGATTCCATCCCAGCTACTGCTTCAATTCTGAATAAAAAAGTCATTAGCAAGGTAGCCACATCAATCTGATACAGGGTGTCACCCTCATTCTGCCAATGACCTTACTAGAGAAGGTGAAAGAGTAGAATGAGTAGGGGTTCAGGACACCCTCTTACCTTGGGTTGGGGAACTGCCACTAAAGGTTGAAGAATCAGTAAGGATCAACAGTACAAGACTCAGAAGGCAGTGGAAATTGCTGCATTAAAGACACACACAGAATACCTATCCAGAGAACATGTGGCCTGCAACTGAAGAAGTGTTGTAATAGGGGAGGGGGGGAGGGAGTGAACTGAATTAACCTCCCATTCAATTATCTGGGTCTGGAAAGGAGGAGGGGACTATGGGAAAAAGCAATGAAACAGTAACATTATACAACTCAGAGCAAGGACAATAAAAGCCTGGCTGTGGCACGAAAACTTTAATTTCTCAGAATAAAAATGCAGAGGCTCAATTTGAATGTAGAAGGAAACAGTGAAGTAAAATGGGAAGAAGAGAAGAAAAATGCAAAGGCTCAATTTGGGTATGTTAGGGGGTTAGTGAAGTGAAATGGGAAAAAGATACTGTTTTCTAATCAGAAGATGAGGTTTACTTGTAAAATGAATATAGGGAAATATCAACAGCAGCAGAATATGGTAAATTGGAACTAGGATTAGTTGTGATTAGGAAGGTAGCACAAAGAATGAGTTAAAATGAACAATGAAATGACAAGATTATTCTGATCAGAACTGACACCAAACTAATGTCAACAACAGTAGTTCAAGTATACTTACCAACATCATAAGCATAACAGGATGCAATAGAGGGAGTGTCTAAGGACACCAAACATGAACAGGTAGTTCAGTATGTAACGGGAGAGGGAACAGAAGAGATTTAACAGACGAAAATGTGCTCAGTAGCAGGAGAGAGAGGAGAAAGACTCCTACAGTATCACAATAAATTTCAATTAGTAATAGTAAATGTATGGTTCAACAATCACAAGAGAAGGAGGTATGTCTGCAAATGCCTGGAGACAACGGAAGATATCATAATAGTGAGACAGATTCTCAAGTAAGATATTAGGATCGTAAGGTGTACCCAAAAGCAGATTATTGTTGTTGTGGTCTTCAGTCCTGAGACTGGTTTGATGCAGTTCTCCATGCTACTCTATCCTGTGTAAGCTTCTTCATCTCCCAGTACCTACTGCAGTCTACATCCTTCTGAAACTGCTTAGTGTATTCATCTCTTGGTCTCCCTCTACGATTTTTACCCTCCACGCTGCCCTCCAATACTACAATTGGTGATACCTCGATGTCTCAGAACATATCCTACCAACCGATTCCTTCTTCTAGTCAAGTTGTGCCACAAGCTCCTCTTTTCCCCAATTCTATTCAATACCTCCTCATTAGTTATGTGATCTACCCATCTAATCTTCATCATTCTTCTGTAGCACCACATTTCGAAAGCTTCTATTTTCTTCTTGTCTAAACTATTTATCATCCACGTTTCACTTCCATACATGGCTACACTCCATACAAATACTTTCAGAAACGACTTCCTGACATTTAAATCTATACTCGATGTTAACAAATTTTTCTACTTCAGAAACGCTTTCTTTGCCATTGCCAGCCTACATTTTATATCCTCTCTACTTCGACCATCATGAGTTATTTTGCTCCCCAAATAGCAAAACCCCTTTACTACTTTAAGTGTCTCATTTCCTAATCTAATTCCCTCAGCATCACCCGATTTAATTCGACTACCTTCCATTATTCTCGTTTTGCTTTTGTTGTTGTTCATCTTATACCCTCCTTTCAAGACACTGTCCATTCCGTTCAACTGCTCTCCCAAGTCCTTTGCTGTCTCTGACAGAATTACAATGTCATTGGTGAACCTCAAAGTTTTTATTTCTTCTCCATGGATTTTAATACCTACTCCAAACTTTTCTTTTGTTTCCTTTATTGCTTGTTCAATATACAGATTGAATAACATCAGGGATAGGCTACAACCCTGTCTCACTCCCTTCCCAACCACTACTTCCCTTTCATACCCCTCGACTGTTATAACTGCCATCTGCTTTCTGTACAAATTGTAAATAGCCTTTCACTCCCTGTATTTTACACGTCACTTTCAGAATTTGAAAGAGAGTATTCCAATCAACATTGTCAAAAGCTTTCTCTATGTCTACAAATGCTAGAAACATAGGTTTGCCTTTCCTTAATCTTTCTTCTAAGATAAGTCGTAGGGTCAGTATTGCCTCACGTGTTCCAACATTTCTAAGGAATCCAAACTAATCTTCCCCGAGGTTGGCTTCTATCAGTTTTTCCATTCGTCTGTAAAGAATTCGCATTAGTATTTTGCAGCTGTGACTTATTAAACTGATAGTTCGGTAATTTTCACATCTGTCAACACCTGCTTTCTTTGGGATTGGAATTATTATATTCTTCTTGAAGTCTGAGGGTATTTCACCTGTCTCATACATCTTGCTCACCAGATGGTAGAGTTTTGTCAGGACTGGCTCTCCCAAGGCTGTCAGTAGTTCTAATGGAAAGTTGTCTGCTCCGGGGGCCTTGTTTCGACTCAGGTCTTTCAGTGCTCTATCAAACTCTCCACACAGTATCATATCTCCCATTTCATCTTCATCTACATCCTCTTCCAATTCCAGTACATCGCCCTTGTATAGACCCTCTATATACTCCTTTCACCTTCCTGCTTTCCCTTCTTTGCTTAGAACTGGGTTTCCATCTGAGCTCTTGATATTCATGCAAGTGGTTCTCCTTTCTCCAAAGGTCTCTTCAATTTTCCTGTAGGCAGTATCTATCTTGCCCCTAGTGAGATAAGCCTCTACATCCTTATATTTGTCCTCTATCCATCCCTGCTTAGCCATTTTGCACTTCCTATCAATCTCATTTTTGAGACGTTTGTATTCCTTTTTGCCTGCTTCATTTACTGCATTTTTATATTTTCTCCTTTCATCAATTAAATTCAATATTTCTTCTGTTACCCAAGGGTTTCTACTAGCCCTCGTCATTTTACCTATTTGATCCTCTGCTGCCTTCACTATTTCATCCCTCAAAGCTACCCATTCTTCTTCTACTGTATTTCTTTCCCCCACTCCTGTCAATTGTTCTCTTATGCTCCCCCTGAAACACTGTACAACCTCTAGTTCTTTCAGTTTATCCAGGTTCCATCTCCTTAAATTCCCACCTTTTTGCAGTTTCTTCAGTTGTAATCTACAGTTCATAACCAATAGATTGTGGTCGGAGTCCACATCTGCCCCTGGAAATGTCTTGCAATTTAAAACCTGGTTCCTAAATCTCTGTCTTACCATTATATAATCTATCTGATACCTTTTAGTATCTCCAGGGTTCTTCCATGTATACAACCTTCTTTTATGATTCTTGAACCAAGTGTTAGCTATGATTAAGTTAAGCTCTGCGCAAAATTCTACCAGGTGGCTTCCTCTTTCATTTCTTAGCCCCAATCCATATTCACCTACTATGTTTCCTTCTCTCCCTTTTCCTACTCTCGAATTCCAGGCACCCATGACTATTAAATTTTCGTCTCCCTTATCTCAATAATTTCCTTTACCACATTGTACAATTCATCAATCTCTTCGTCATCTGTGGAGCTAGTTGGCATATAAACTTTTACTACTGTTGTTGGCGTCGGCTTCGTGTCCATCTTGGCCACAATAAAGCATTCACTATGCTGTTTGTAGTAGCTTACCCGCACTCCTATTTTTCTATTTATTATTAAACCTACTCCAGCTTTACCCCTATTTGATTTTGTATTTATAACCCTGTATTCACCTGACCAAAAGTCTTGTTCCTCCTGCCACCGAACTTCACTAATTCCCACTATATCTAACTTTAACCTATCCATTTCCCTTTTTAAATTTTCTAACCTACCTGCCCGATTAAGGGATCTCACATTCCACGCTCCGATCCATAGAACGCCAGTTTTCTTTCTCCTGATAACGACGTCCTCCTGAGTAGTTCCCGCCCGGAGATCCGAATGGGGGACTATTTTACCCCCGGAATATTTTACCCAAGAGGACGCAATCATCATTTAATCATACAGTAAAGCTGCATGCCCTCGGGAAAAATTACGGCTGTAGTTTCCCCTTGCTTTCAGCCGTTCGCAGTACCAGAACAGCAAGGCCATTTTGGTTAATGTTACAAGGCCAGATCAGTCAATCATCCAGACTGTTGCTCCTGCAACTACTGAAAAGGCTGCTGCCCCTCTTCAGGAACCACACATTTGTCTGGCCTCTCAACAGATACCCCTCCATTGTGGTTGCACCTACGGTACAGCTATCTGTATCGTTGAGGCACGCAAGCCTCCCCACCAACGGCAAGGTCCATGGTTCATGGGGGGGCAAAAGCAGATATGGACGGAAATTACAATTTAGTAGGCTAAAGTTCAAGAGTTTTTTTGGAAAGATCAATGTGTAAAGAAGTGGGATACTGAAGTCCTGAGGAAAATTGATATGTGTTTGACAATCACTGAGGTAATAAGTACTGTGATAATAAATGCCACAATAGATATGTGAGTTGAAAAGGAATGGTAATCACAGATATTGGACAGACAAACATAGATACCAGGAAGCCAATTAAGAAAGAAAACTTGGGCTTCAGAAGAAATACTTTGAAGAATTAAACACAAAAATGTTCAACATAAGTCACTTAAGAATGAAATCAGCCGTGAAGCTAAAACCAAATGGCTGCAGGAAAAACTTGAGGAAATCTTAATGAGAAATGGTCACTGGAAGGACTGATCCAATGTATAGAAAAGTCAAGAACAATATCTGATAAAATTAAAAGCAATGGTGTTTATTTAAAAAGTGCCAAAGCACTTTCACATTTAATGCAGAGGAGAGAGCAGATAGGCGGAAAGAGTATATTGAGGGCCACTATGAAGGAGAGGAACTGTCAGCTGTTTATATAGATGAAGAAATGAGTGTTAGTTTTAATGACATAAGGAGTCCAGTATTATCATTAAAAGCTCACCATAGCTGTGAAAGACTAACCATGAAACAAGACAGAAAAGATAGATAACATACCTCAAAAATCTCTAAAAAATCACTGAGGGAATTTGCAACCAAATGATTATTCAAGTTAGTGTATAGAATTGGGACTAAAGACATACCAGTGGACTTGAGGAAGGGTATTATCAACAGACAGGGCAGATAAATATAAGAACTATCACACAAGAGCTTATGGACTGTCATTGACAATAATGATACACAGAAGAACGGAAAAGAAAACTGAGGTCAGTGTGGTCTTAGGAATAGTAAAGCAACCAGAGGGGCAGTTCTGATATTGTGTTTGATATTGAGGGCATGACTGAAGTAAAATCAAGACACATTAAAAGTATTTGCTGACCTCAAAAAGGCATTTGATAAAGTAAAATGATGCAAAACTTTGGAATTCTCAGAAAAATAAGTATAAGCTATGGGGAAAGCTGGGTAATACAAACCAGGTACAAGAATCAAAAGGTAACAACAAGACTGGAAGCTCAAGACAGACATGCTTGTATTAAAAAGGACATATGGCAGACTCTCTCTCCTGCAGCTCAATCTGCACAATGAAGAAACAATGATGCAAACAAAAGAAGGATTCAGAAGCGAGTTTAAAATTCATGGTGGTGGAACATATATGGTAAGATTCTTCGAGGACACAGCTATCCCCAGTGAAGGTGAGGAAGAATTACAGGACCTGCTGAATTGCATGAACAGTATAATGCGAACAGAACGTGAATCAACAGTAATGAGTAGTAGCAGAAAAAGAACTAAGTCATAAACTTGACATGGAAATTGGGTACCATATAGATGACAAAGGGAAGGAATTAAGTTATTTTTGAAGCCAAATAGAGCATTAAAGAACAATGCAAGAAATATACAGGAAACAGACTTGCAAGACAAAAGAAATATATTAATACACATGCATTCATCTGGGAAAGTTGTAAGAATGTACATTTGGAGAACGGCATAACACAGAAGTGAATCGTGGTCTGCAGGAAAACTATAAAAGGAGAGAATCAAAATGTTCCAGGTCTGGCTAACAGAAGCTCCTGAATATTAAGTGGCCTGATAATAAATGTGGATGTTCTCCACAGAATTGGTGAGGAAAGGGATATGTGGGAAACACTGACTAGACAAAAGGGCAGGCTGTTAGGACTTGTGTTAAAACAACAGTGAATAACTTTAATGGTACAAAGAGGGAGCCACAGGGGCAAAAACAGTTACGGACCACAAATATTGAAATACTTCAATCAAATAATTGAGGATGCTGTGTAAAGTACTACTCAGAGATCAAAAGGTTGGCAGAGGAGAGGAAGCTGTGGTGGGGTGCCCCATCAAAGCACTTACAAGATCGCCGTTCGTCACATTATGCTATTTGGAACCTCGACAAAGACATGGCTCCAGACAACAATTAACTTTTAGAGGAGAGATAATCTTGTCTAGGCCATCCCCTTTTGAGGGTGGAATCCCCTCTGTACCCCCATCTGTAATTATCATAATGCTTCCCATCAATTACCACTTGTCCATCAGTCAGGTTAGTCACCTTCTTGCAGTTCCTTTGCAAGACTGGCTTTGCAGAAATGTGCTCTTATTTCTTTGGATGAATACCACAATAAACACAAATGGGAATAAATTGCAACCCCTATACTATGACAACTGCTAAAGACTACCTTGCCAGGTTTCTTATTAAAGCCATTTTGAACATACATTGCACACTGTGCTTGCACAATATAGTAATAAAAAGGAAGTACTTCTTCGATGATGGGATATGGGGATCACACACAAAAGAAAAAGTAAATGTTATTTCCAATACTAGTAATATAATCAATAAGCTATCAGTTAATTCAATATTACTTAAATAAACGTTGTTCATGCCAGCTGCAAGTTTTAAAATGTTGATATCACATAGAGTCAGCCAATATGTAAAACAATTATCACTTAAATACACAATATAAAGGAAAGGCAACAACTCACCTATAGCAGACTGACATGCAGCGCAAAGAATATGCAACAGAAAACAGTATTCACACTAATTTTAGAGCTCTTGTTCTTCCTATAGTAAAAGTACTCATATTCACACTTACAAAGAGGCACCCAAAAGCACACATCCAACACCACACAATCACTATTTTGATATTTCACATAAGGAGTTAAGTCAAGTGCTTTCAGTTAATATTAATTGTTAATGTGATATAAAAACTTCATTGCTATCCGTCTATGAGGCTGCGAAAATTATGATACTTGCCCATGTGCAGGAATATAAAGCATGGGAAAATGTTAATTGCATTTCCAAATGCAATCGTGCACATTATATTCCCTAATAAGTAAAGTATTAGAAATAGCATCAGTAGCTAGAATAAATCAATGACCTGAAAATAGTAGGCCTATTTATACTGCAATACTTCCACACAGTTGTGATACAATCATAAATTGGGTGATGAGATTAACTTAATTGTTTACCATAAAAGGATTACATTTACCTTCCAAAACCCAACAGGATATATCAGTTCGCCTAGTACTTTATCATCAGTGGCTAATATATTGGACACTGTCAGTCCATGCTTTCGTAGCTTCATCATTGCAGCATGTGTAATCTGATCTTTTGTTTGGCTCGACAACATCAATGAGATGAGGGACTGATACCTCATTACCTGGAATAGTATAATAATTAAAATACTGCTGAATTTACAGCTTCAAACCATATGATGATCATGTTACCTCTGGTGCAGCCTCCTCATCCATACACTTGTCACATCCCATGTCATCTACAGGCGCATCTCTGTTTTTTCTCATCTCACGTATGTTAGCCAATATTTGTTGCCAATTTTGGGGTTCCCATTTTCCTTTCTTCGCCTGGTCTGCATCATGTGCATCAGTTACAACTATTTCTTGACTTGACTGTGTATTATCAAAATACTGAGAAGTTTCTCCTACCTCATAATTTATTTTCAAATGACTTCGTTTCCTCACAGCAGCTGGCTTTTTAAGCTCTTTCGTTTCCTTCGAATTTTCTTTCACATTGCCGGTTTTAACGTCATCTCTCTTTGAACGTAATGTATACCTAGCCGTACCTCTGATTACCATTTTTGTTGTTTCATTTACCCTGTTCATTTCTTGTTTATCTTCCATGCTACCAAAAAGTAAACAATGGCAGCGCTCTTTGAAGAATGTCTGAAATCACAATTAGCGCCAACACTTTCAAACCCATAACATCACCATATTTACTTACAATACTACCAAATGCCCTTGATACTTCGAGTCCAAAGATCCGCGACACAAAATTGAAATAACCCGTTACTAATCATTCTGCAGCAGTAAGTCCTCAAGTCTTTTAATCCTTTACGTATGTAGTGTGGCAAACTCTACATAATTCTAAGTTAATCACCTTGTGAATTTGGAAGGTCTTCCTATTTCCGTACTTGCTGAGAAACCTGGAGAAGAATTCGGCCTTGTGCAAGACACATTTATAGTTTTATTTTCACCCAGATATTCAAACTTACATAAACGAACACACCTTTAGTACACTACAGCTACTTCTCCGTTTAGATGCATGTAAATTGCTACATTTTAAAGAGGTAAGGCCAATTCACACTAGCCGTCGCATCACATCACGTCAAAACACATCGGCCGTTATGGCATCGCCACATCACGTGAAGGTTTTCTCAGCAAGAAAGTTTCGTCGGTGGTGTCGTCTACTAACATCGGATAGGCTAATTTCACGTGCACATTCGTCTTATAGTAGTGGGATTCGTGCTTCCTTCCCATATATGTATTATTGGTGTTTTGCCCTTAAAGAGCGCATTTGGACTAAACTACATGGCCAGTTCTTTTTTCTGCCTTCCTTGCTGCCCAAACTTCCCTCATTCGCTCGCTGTGTTTCTGTTTCCGGTCCTCTCTCCATGTTTCTTGTTGGCTTTGTGTCTTCGGCTTCATCTTGATTGCCTTTTTGGTTGCCCATATTTCTTTCATCTTCTGGCTGTGATCTTGCTTGCATTCTTCGGTCCATTTTATGCCTGTTCGTTTGTCACATTGTATCTCATGTAGTTTACTTTTCTTAATGTTGTTTCTGAATTTTATTCTGTCATTTATTGTGACTGCCGTTATTTTGAGTTGGTTCAGGTCGTTTTCTACCTCTGCCACCCATTTGTTGTTTCTAGTGGTTACCCAGTCAAAGATCTGTTTGGTCAGCCTGTATGATGGCATTCTGTATAGGTGTCCATAGAATTGTAGTCTGCGTTTTCTAATCTTTTCTGTGACTGTCTCTGTATGTTTGTACAGTTCCTCTGTAGGTTTCTTGATCCATATTCCATTGTTGTTAGTTGCGCCAAATATTTTCCTAAGTATTTTTCGTTCTACTTTTTCTAATTGTCTGATACGTGTATGCCCTAGGATTAGTGTGGTCTCTGCTGCATATAGTGCCTTGGGGAGCACCACCGTGTCGTAATGGCGTAATTTGGCTTTTTGTGAGATAGACTTCTTGTTGTAATGATTCCACACTACTTTGTATGTCTTGTCCAGTTTAGTCTTTCTTTCTTCGTTTGAGCCTCTGTTAGTTTACTCATTTGTAGTGTTTCACCGAGGTATTTGAAGTTTGCCGTTTTGTAAATCGTGCCATACTTTGTGTTCAGAGATGAGAGTTTCTTTGTGCTCATAAACTGTGTCTTTTCGTAAGAGATCTGTAGTCCAGTTTTGGAAGCGATTTCGTGCAGTTTTTCAATAGCGTCTTTTGTTTCCTTTATACCTTTCGTGACAATTGCCAAATCGTCTGCAAAAGCCAGGCATTTAATCTGTAGGTTTCCTAAGGCTATCCCCTGTTGTGATGTTTCCCATTCTTTTATGACCCTATCTAACACCAGATTGGAAAGGAGAGGTGAGAGGCCATCGCCTTGTCAGACACCTGTGCGAATTTCAAAGGGCTCTGATAGTTCCCCACAGAACTTTACTTTGGAGGTCGTGTTGGTTAAAGTTTGCTCTATGATAGCCCGTGTTTTGTTGTCTACTTTGTATTCTGCTAGAATTTTGAAGAGAGTTTTCCGGTCGATAGAGTCGTACGCCTTTTTGAAGTCAACAAAGGTAATGATCAGGTTCTGTTTGTGTTGTAAAATCATTTTCAGGTTCCAAATTTGTTCCGCACAAGCCCGCCCTTTACGGAAGCCTGCTTGGTATTCCCCAATCAAGTGGTCGGTCTGGCATTCTAGTCTGTTCAGTAAAGCTTTGCAGAGGATCTTGTATGTGACCGGTAGTAGGGATATTCCTCTGTAGTTGTTCGGGTCAGTCTTGTCACCTTTTTTGTGTAGTGGGTGTATCAGAGCAGTTTTCCAGTCGTCAGGAATTTTCATGGTCTTCCAGATGTCTTCCAAGATCCTGTGGATGTCTTTGGTGAGTTCTGGGTCTTGTAACTTCCAGATTTCCGCGATTATGCCATCTTCTCCTGGTGCTCTACGATTATTGAGTACTTTGCCAGAATGTCACAATTGTTTATGGTATTGGTTTCTAGGGTTCCATCCGGTCTTCTGAAGCACAAGTTGGGTGGTTGATATCCAGTCATATTTTCTCTGAGCGTTCTGTAGAAGTTTCTTGTATTGTTCTTCATGAAGTCCGATTCGATCTCTGTCAGTCGCCATTTGTCATACTGTCGTTTTTCACTGCGAATGATCTTGCTTGATTGCTTCTGTGTTTTCCAGAAGTCCATCCAATTCGTAGAATGAAGGCTTTCACGACCGGGTGACATGGCTGTTGATATACTTTCCGGGATGTGAGGTCGTGGTCCAAGAACTTTTCTGCTCCTTACGTTTCGTCCAGGACTGCGCTGGACTTCCTCAGAGACGCTGCTCCGCTGAGTCTTGCCAACTGACTGGTCGGGTTTAAAGCGAGATGGGGCCCCTCCACGCCCGCACCAACGTGGTGACCAAACCAAAAGTTCTACTGTCACCTCCGTAAACATGTTAGTTGTCTAGTAAGTGGATCACAGGATGCTGGGCTGTGATGTTGTCCGTGCATCTGGGTAAGACTACGCATTAACACGGTCCATCAGGTGATAGATAGTGGACGAAACGTGAGTGAGGGTAGCGATTTGAAGAGCAGAGGGAAAAAAGTGCCATGGCTCGTGCCGTGGGAAAAAACCTCTGCGACAGTGGGATGGGTAGTAAGAGCAGTAGTGGCTTACTAGCTGCGATAGCTCATGCAAGGTTGGATTTGTTAGTATAGGTATCATGCATCATTACCGTGACAAGCGATGACGATGTGTCCCAGCTGCTGCTGCTGCTGCATTCCTGGAACAGTCAAGATCGTTATACAGTAGTGGGAGATCGGCCATAGATCATCTCACTGTGTGGGGGATGCCCTGTAGGCATCTCAACACGCGATATCAGCACATTACTCAACATTTCACCGCGAGTAATAGTCGCTGGAGATCTGAACGCAAAACACCCAGAATGGAATTCACGCATACGAAATCCCAACGGCAAAAAACTGTACGAACATTCGCTAGGTAGAAATTACATTATACTAGCGCCGACTGAACCGACGCACATTCCCTATCATAGGGGTACGGCTTCCCTGTGGGGTGCCAGTTATTCGGCAGTGTATTCCAGCTGGATATCCAGTAATGGCGTCTGATTAACAGGGGCTCGCCTGTGCCGTTATGTTTGCGTATGCTTGGCCATAGATGTTATGTCCTTACAAGTATGTCTTTTGGTCTTTTATGTTTCCATCTATGGTTGTGGTCGTAGTTCCCCAGATTCAGAATAAACGGGTTCTGCGAATGTCTGGAGTTTCTGTATAGTCTTGTGGTGAGTTTGTGGATTACCTCCGTGAGAGTCTCAAGTCGGTATTCCCGGTGAAGGTCCGCGATGCGTGTGTATCGTGGAGCATTGCTTATGATTTTGAGTACTATGTTTTGTATGAGCTGCAGACGGCGCAGGCGTGTAGGCGCAGCGTATCCCCAGACAGTAGCTGCGTACGTCATCAGGGGTCGGATAAGTGTCATGTACATGGACCTCGACACCCTTCTGTTCAGTGTGCTACGCCTGTTGAGCATAGGATAGAGCTGTTTGAGCCTCGCGCTAGCTCGGTTGGCCATGTGTTGTATGTGGTCCCCCCAGAGTAATTTCCGGTCCAGCCAGACACCGAGGTATTTGACTTTCTCGCGGAAACGTATTGGACGTGCATGTAGAGTTATTGGTCTGCAGTAGCGGTGTTTGCGCAGTTGCTTCGGTCTTCTAGTGAACAGAACGGCTTCGCACTTGTCGACGTTTACTCTAACACGCCATTTCTCCAACCAAGGCTCGGCCACTCTGAGTGCAGTCTGTAGGCGTGACGTAATGTTTGATGGTTTCCAATCTTGCGCAAGGATGGCTGTGTCATCCGCGTAGATTGCCATCATTGTGTTGTGTGTGGTTGGGATATCGTTTATGTAGAGGTTAAACAGTAGGGGCCCTAGGATGCTTCCCTGGGGTCCTCCCGCGTGTATACCGTGTTGTGTTGATTGTTTTCCCTGCACGTCAGTGTTGAAACTCCTGTCTGTGAGGTATGAGTGTATTAGACGCAGCAGCCCGTCAGGGAATCCCGCGTCGCTGAGTTTGCGGATGAGGCCGTTGTGCCATAGACGGTCGAAAGCCTTTTCGATGTCCAGGAACACTGCCCCTGTAGCTTTGTTTATGTTGAAGCCATGTGTTATATGTTCAACGACCCGTAGGAGTTGTTGTGTTGTGGAGTGGTGATTCCTGAAGCCGAATTGCTCCAGTCTCAGGATGTAATTTGTTATGCAGTGCCTAGTGATGCGTTTGAGAATCACCTTCTCAACAATCTTACTGAGCGAACTCAGAAGGCTGATGGGTCGGTAATTTTGTGGGAGGCTGTGGTCTTTCCCCGGCTCCCTGAACATCAGGACCTTGGCCATCTTCCAAAAGGCGGGGAAGTGTTGGTGTTTTAGTATGGCATTCGTTATGTGTGTTAGGTACTCAGTTGCTTTATCTGTGAACTCCTGGAGGACACGGTTTTGAATGCCATCATGACCAGGGGCTTTCCTAGCAGCGGAATGCATTATAGCCCAGGAGACTTCGGCTGTGCTAGCATCTCGAATGTCGTCGCGCGATGGTTGGGCTAGAATGCGTGTAGCCTCTTGGTCAGTAGCAAGTGTGAACACTGGATCTGATGGTACCAGGTTCGGTGTGAATGACGCTGCGAGTGTTTGAGCCATTAGTTCTGCTTTCTCTTCCGCCGAGTATGCAGGTCCGTCAGGCCCTTGAAGTGTTGGGGGTGTATATTTTCTCCCTGGTGAAGTGTCGGGCTAGCTGCCACACGCCAGGTCGTGCGGTGTCCAGCCCTTCGAATTTTTGATTCCACTGTTGTGTTCTATGTGTTTGTATTTCATCGTGTATGATGCCCTGTAGTCTGTTAATGTGCCGTTTGAAGTACAGACGCCTGGTGCGCTGCCATTGTCTCCTGAGGCGATTCCTCATTGAGATTAGGCCCAGGATTTCCTGGGGCAGGGCCGCACTGCGTTGTTGTGAGGTGCGATCAGGTATGGTGCCTGCCATTGCGTCCCGGACGGCGTTAGTGAGGGTTTCTACTGCCTCGCCAATTTGTCCTGTTTCGTTAATTTTGTGTATAGGTGGGATGTGGCTATCAAGCGTTTGCTTGAACAATGTCCAATTCGCACTCCCATAGTCCAACATCTTGCGTTCCGTGTGCTGCAGTGTTTCCTCAATGTATAGTATTACAGGTTGGCGGTTTGAGGGCAGATCGTTTTCAACGGCAACGTTGAGTGTCGCTGTAATGCCCTTGATGAGGGCCATGTCTATCACGTCTGGCCTGTGTCCCCTATGATAGGGAATGTGCGTCGGTTCAGTCGGCGCTAGTATAATGTAGTTTCTACCTAGCGAATGTTCGTACAGTTTTTTGCCATTGGGATTTCGTATGCGTGAATTCCATTCTGGGTGTTTTGCGTTCAGATCTCCAGCGACTATTACTCGCGGTGAAATGTTGAGTAATGTGCTGATATCGCGTGTTGAGATGCCTACAGGGCTGTTGTATACCGATATCAGTGTGGTGTAGGCTCCGTTGAACTTGACTCTGAAGGCCGTAGCCTCGATTTTTTCCAGTTCAGGGAGCTCTATGTTTGTGTGCTCAATGTCTTTGTGTATGACGATTGCAGTTCCACCTGCCACGGCGTCGCCCGGTCGGTCGGTACGATAGACACAATAGCCAGGAAAGTTTAATTGTTTGTGCGGTTTAAGTTTAGTCTCGCTCAGTAGCGCGACAAGGATTCCCTTGCGCTCCATGAACGCGGCAAATTCTGCCCTTTTGTTGTGGATCGAGTCTGCATTCCAGAACAGGATCCGTGATAGTGTATGCGGGTCTGCGTTATCGGCCGGGTGTGGTATATTATTCATGTAAGAGTGTGAAAGAGTGTTGTGATGGCAGTGTGTATGACAGCCCAGTATTGCCCGGGTTCGGCGCTCATGAGCTGGGTGATGAGTGTAGTGACGGCCGTCAGCACCTTGGTAAGGATTTGAACGGTCGTGTGTCGGGGGAATAGTGTTTCCAGTATTCCGCCAGGTGGTGTGTTGGTGTTGGGTGTGGCAGCCTGAGGTGCTGTTGTGGAGTTAGCGGCCGCTTGTGCGGGTATTGGTGTGTTGTTAGGAGCGGCATTTGTGCTTTGTGACAGAGGTTGTGGCGCCTGTGTTACTTCTGTGGTGAGGGGGATGGTAGTGTGAGTTACAGTCTCAGTGTCTTGTTGACTGTTTTCCTGTGTGTTGCTGTTCTGTTGTTGCTGTGTGGCGTGTTGTGGTGATTTCGTGTTCCCCGCCCTGTGTTTGCGTGTACGTCTATTCCTCCTCTGGGCTTGGGGTTCGGGGGGTTCTTGTGTGGGTGTGTTTTCCTGTATATGGTGCGTTTCTTCGTAGCACGTGATTTCCGGAAGTGGGGTCGTGTTGTTTGGGGGCATAGGTGTTGGTACCGATGCTTGTTGGGTTTCAGGTGTTGCCTGTGATTGTTGTGTGGCTGTTGCAGCGGTTGTTTCACGTGTGTGTGTGTAGGGCGCTGAGGTTCCGCAGCCTGTGCCGTTCCGCCAGGGCGTGCAACCGTGGCAAACGTTACGCCGTTCCTTACTGGGTTCGGCGCTCGCCTTGGACGTGGTATGTCGTACAGGCCTACTTTTTCCAATAAATGGCTGTAAACAAGTTGTTAAATATCTTGCTATTTCATAAGTGGGAGAAACTGACTCATATATAAAAGACTCGCGTCATTTTATTGAAAAATAAATGGCTGTAAACAAGTTGTTAAATATCTTGCTATTTCATAAGTGGGAGAAACTGACTCATATATAAAAGACTCATGTCATTTTATTGAAAAACTAGAGGGACTAACTCTGGCCCCTGAAGATATTCTTGTAAGTTTTGACATTGTGTCCTTATTCACAATGATTCCTGTTAACGAAGTTATGATTTTCATAGCGGATATTTTTCCAGAAGATTTGACTGTTCTTTTCAGACATTGTCTTACATCAAGTCAGTTCCAGTGGGATAATGAATTTTATGGACAACTTGATGGAGTAGCAATGGGTAATCCATTAGGCCCTGCGATTGCCAATCTTTATATGGAGAAATTTGAACAATCAGCCCTAGACAAAGCTAATAACAAACCATCTCGTTTGTATCGATATGTAGATGACACATTTGTGGTTTGGTCCCATGGCAGAAAGGCCTTGGACGATTTCTTTGATTATCTAAATAAAATTCACCCAAAAATACAGTTTACCATGGAAATAGAAAAGGATAACAGAATATCTTTCTTGGATGTCTTAGTTATGGGATGGTCCGATAGAAGCTTGGAATATAAAGTTTTTCGGAAGGCAACACATACGGACAGATATTTACATAAAAATTCTAATCATCATCCTCAACAGAAAAGAGGTGTCATAAAACGTCTTGTCGATTGAGCGGAACGGATATGTACACCTGAACATTTGGATGCTGAAGTGAAACATCTGAAGCAGGCTTTTGAAAAAAACGGCTATTCAAGAAAAGAGATAAATAGATTTTTGCGTCCAAGGAACAGAAACCCAAAAGATAAGAATGAACCACAACGACGGGAAAATACAGTAGTTCTCCCTTTTATTAAAAAAGTAACAGATCGGATCGGTAAGATTTTACGAAAACATGACATAAAACCGATCTTTAAACCAACAAAGAAAATAAGTCAAGTACTACGATCTGTGAAGGATAAACGCCCTCCCCTGTCAACATGTGGTGTGTATAAAATTCCATGTACCTGTGGTAAAGTTTACATTGGTACTACCAAAAGAAGCGTAAACACGCGACTGAAAGAGCATAAAAGTCTTTGTCGACTTGGAAAAATAGAAAAGTCAGCTGTAGCGGAACATGCTCTTCAACCAGGCAACCACCAAGTGAAGTTTTCGGATACCGAAGTTTTATCTACAACGTTAAATTACTATTCATAGCTATATAGAGAAGCTATCGAAATTTATAAACATCACGATAATTTTAATAGGAAACAGGAGGCTATGAAACTTAGCGATATATGGACAGTGGCTCTACAAAATTGCTAACAATTTTTATCTTTGACAAGGCGGTAATCGATAGTCAACCTTATCTTTGCTATGGATTATCACTGCTCATCACGTGTCACCTGAACCACGCCCCCCCTTTCTCACAATATATAAGTCGCTCTCAGACACCCGACCAGTCAGTTGGCAAGACTCAGCAGAGCAGCGCCTCTGAGGAAGTCCAGCGCAGTCTGGACGAAACGTAAGGAGCAGAAAAGTTTTTGGACCACGACCTCACATCCTGGAAAGTATATCAACAGCCTTCATCCAATTTTCTTGGGATTTATGGCTACTAAATTTTTTCCATGCACTGATTCGTTGGTCAATAGCTTGGTCACATGTGTGGTTCCACCAACGGTGTTTCCGTGTGCGTGGTGCTCGTGCTAGTTTCATGGCCTCTCGGATTCTTCGTGAAAGTTGTGTCCAGTCTGTCGTTTTCTCCATTTTAATTTTGTGTAATATTTGTGTCTGGTTTAAAGTAACGTATTCTGGATCTGGTATAACAATTTTGTTCTTCTGGAGCTTTTTCTTGGGCAAAAGACGAATCCTGATCTGTAGTAGGTGGTGGTCTGAGTGGAAGTAGCCTTTACGGGTGTCTATGTTCAAAATTTCTTTTTGTGAGTCTTTCTGGACTATTACGTGGTCGATTTGTAGTTCTTGCTTTCCGCTGAGGAATTTCCATGTGGTAAGTTTTCGTGTTGGTTTCTTGAATTTTGTTGACATAATGGCGAGGTCGTGGCTTTTGCAAAAGTCTATCAGATGTTTTCCGTTTTTGTTGGTCTCCTTGTGTGTAGTATGTTTTCCTGTGATATGTCTGTATATCTTTTCTTTTCCGAGTTTAGCGTTGAAGTCTCCCAGTATTATTTTGACTCTATGTGCAAGAGTTTTTCTGATAGTTTCTTCCATTGTCGTCCAGAAGTCATCAATTTCGCCCGGGTTTTTCCTGTTGTAGTCATTAGTCAGTGCATGTGCGTTGATTATTGTGTAGGATATATCAGACCGAAGCTGTTGTCCATAGTGTGAATAAATTAGAAATCAAGTTGATGAAGCAGTTTTCATCAAATAACATTTTAAGTGGAAAAAGTCAGCTCTAATGAAGGAGGAAAAATACAGTTGTTTATCAGGTTATTAATTGTGGAAGGGAAAAAACCAACGTAATGGATAAGGTAAGCAGGCTCTATTTATTCCATTACAAATAATGTTTGATGTATTTCTGCATATGTACTCTAGCTATCTCATAAATGTAAATGAGGACAGTACTCCTTCTTCTAGGAGGTGAGGAGATTGACAGAAACCTGTGCACAACAGGGCGACCAACTATTGGTACCATGCAACGCTAATGTCCACAACTTAGTGTGGGGCAGCACCGACACCAACAGTATAGGTGACTACCTTCTAGGATTTCTTCTAGCTAACAACTTAGAGATTCTCAAAAGGGGCAGGGAACCTACATTTAGAAATATAATAAGGGAGGAGGTAATTGACATAACGTTCAGTTCTACTTTGATGGATAGTTATGTCAAACAATAGCATGTGACCTTAGAGCCATCCTCATCAGACCACATGTGTATTAAGTTTGAGGTAGAAATGGGCATTAGACAGACCATGTCCTATAGGAATCCCAGGAAAATGGAGTGGGAGGCATATAGGAGGGACCTCGACTCAAGCCTATCAGAAGTCAGTACTTCAATAACGAATCCAGTAGAGTTTGAGGAGGTAGCAGACTCAGTGACCTGTGCCATCACGTCCTCATACCATGACAATTCCCAATCACCAAGAAGTGCACAAATAGGAATGCATGTTGGTGGAACAACAATCTGGAATCACAGAGGAAACAGATACGAAGACTGTTTAACCTTGCGAGAAGGAAAGGACGATGGGCAGAATATCGGGAGGCCCATGTCAATCTTGTAATTAAGCAAGCAAAACAGACGTCCTGGGAGGTATTCTGTTAGGAGGTAGAGGGTACAACTGTTCAGGCCAGACTTCACAAAATCCTCACAATGATACCAACTAATCCAGGAGGAATTTTAAGGAAAGAGGATGGGAAGTATACAAGGACAACACATGAAACGCTGGAACTACTCCTCAAGACTCATTTTCCTCAATATACTCTGAGAGACAACATAGACCAGGACGAGATCCCTGTGAGATATCAGTTTTCAGGTATTCGAAGGGAGAACTGGGAATCTGCAGAGAATGTGTTGACAATAGTAATATCCAATGGGTGGTGGGAACATTCCAACCGTTCAAGTCACCTGGTCCAGATGGAATTTTTGCAGCGCTCCTGCAACAAGCAGGAGTGAACGTAATAAGATTCCTATGTAGGTTATTTAGGGTTAGCCCAGCAGCAGGAATCATTCCTAACGTTTGGAGGGCAGTGACGGTTGTCTTCATTCCAAACCCAGGGAGAACTGATCATACAAAGGCCAGCGATATGAGATCAATCAGTCTGTCCTCCTTTCTTCTTAAAACATTAGAAAAACTGGTCAACGTGCATGTTAGGGAGAGGAGGCTAACCAGGGTCCCTCTACACATAAACCAACACGAATACCAACCAGGAAAATCGTGTGAAACTGCACTCCACTAACTTGTTGGGAAGTTGGAGAAAACACTACACTTTTAGGAAATAGCCCTCCGCATCTTCTTGGACATCGTAGGGGCTTTTAGCAACATGACCTTCGAATCCGTGGTTAAGGCAGCGGAGGTGCATGGCTTGGAAACCACAATTTGCAGGTGGATTAGAGCCATGCTTATTGGTAGAAAGTTAGAAGCCACTATGACGCAAGGAAAAATGGTAATCAACACCACCAGAGGCTGTCCATAAGGAGGGGTCCTGTCCCCTCTACTGCGGAACTTTGTGCTGAATGAACTCATTGTAGAATTAAACTCTAGACAGTAGTTTTGCCAGGGATACGCAAACGATCTTGTCATAGTAATACTTGGCAACTTTTCAAGTACAGTCAGAGCTATGGCACAAGGAACGCTGAACATTGCGCAAAATTGGTGCAGGAAACAGGATCTAAGGGTTAGTCCTAAGAAGACTGTTGAAGTACCATTTATGAGGAAGCAGATCCAACCCACATATTGGAATCTCAAGCTTCTCGATGAGACTCTATCAGTGAAGGGGATAGCGAAATGTCAAGGGGTATCCCCGTTTGAGAAACTTTTGTGGATCCCTCACGCAAGGAGCACCTGTTCCAAGGCGAAATGTACTCCAATGAGTACCAGGAGAGCTTGTGGTAAAAACTGGGACTTATGCCCCACCAGTATGTATTGGATATACACTACAGTAGTAAGACCTATGATCATTTATGAGGCTACTGTGTGGTGGAAAAAGGTTGAGCAGCAGGTAGCTGCTAAGGAGCTTGCTAAGGTGCAGAGACTGGCCTGCTTAGCCATTACAGGTGGAATTAGCAGCAGACCCACTTCTGGGGTGGAATCCATGCTGGACATGCCCCCATTACACCCGTGGGTAAAGATGGAGGCAGCAGCTGGAGCACACAGCTTTAAGACTGGCAAAAACTGGGACTCACTGGGGTATCCAGGACCTCACACTAAAATACTGAGTGAGACATGGTTGGGGAAATGGTGGCCAACTATATAATAACTGCCAGCTGCTTCAACAAGCCTGTCCATGTAGTAATTGGAAGCAGAGAAATCTGGGAGGATAAATTTCGACACCATACTGGGGACATAGTGTGGTTCACTGACAGTTCGAAAACAGACCGAGGTGTTGGAGCCAGAGTATACAGGGTGCAGCCAAGGCTGGAGAGTGCAATCTCTCTAGGGTAGGTGGCCACTGTGTTTCAAGCAGAAACATCTGCTATCAGGATGTGAGTGGAAGAGAATTTGCGTAGGTACTACAGAGGGTGTAGCATTTTCATTTTTTCAGACAGCCAAGCAGCCCTGAAAGCACTGGCAGCCCCTGAAACAAGGCCAAAAATCGTGGTAGAATGCCACAAAGCCCTCGTGGAGCTAGGGGAAAACAATAGGGTAAACCTATTGTGGGTCCCTCGTAACTCAGGGATTAGTGGTAATGAGCAAGTCGATAGGTTGGCCAAGATAGGGGCAATGACACCATTTATTGGACTGGAACCTGTCCTGACAATCATCAAGGCGATGATCAAAATAAAACTACGAGACTGGACAAGGAGACAGCATGTAGAATATTGGGCTAGTGACCAAAAGGAAAAAACATGGCAAGATATTGATGCTGAAGCCATGTTCTAAGAGAAGTCTCTCAATCCTGGGCTTGAACAGGGGAGAAATGAAACTCATGATTGGACTATTGATAGGCCATGGGAATTTCAAAACACACCTACACACAGTGGGGATAATATAAGACGACCCCAAATATAGGATGTGTGGTGTGGGCGAGGAAACTGCATCACATTTGATCTTCGAATGCGAGGCATTGGAGATTAAAAGACGCAGAATATACGGATCAACCAGACCTGAAGAAATTGTGTCTAGCAAAGCACTGGTAAAGGATCTCCTTGCACTGTTCAAGGTCATTGATTGGCTTTACGAGAGACACAGGGAATGAAACTCTGTCTCAGTGCAGGCTGCAGTGGGCTTGACCAATGCTGTTTTTGCTTCCCTCATAAAATCAAATAAAACCCTGATGGTACTGTCATGTGATGTGGCTACCAGTATAGATGCCTCCATTAGAAATGCAGTGTTGAATGTTTCGATGAGGCGCGATGCGATGTGACAGCACATTCAGTGTTAACTAGTCTGTAAAATTTAAGGTTGTAATTACGGTTTTCATGGCTGTTGAACTGTGCCACAGTCTGATACAGACAGTTGTGACACACTCTAGTGTGAAAGTTGTTAGCATGTGACAGTTGGGTGGCACTAATGCTCCAGGCAGTGAGAAAGCTGACAGTGATGTGTGTTGTAAGGATCATGTATGTTTTATTAGTTTTCTACTTAATTAACGAAATAATTGTTATATTTTTGCGTTCCAAGCATTACTAAACTAGCAAGGGACATGAAATAAACGCATAAACAGACTAATTTCACTGATTCAGAGACATAAGCTAAAATTTACTGGTGAAGACATATTTTCAAATATGTTCATAATTGCAGCTTACTCCACTAAAAGCGACGGCACACAAATGCATATTTCAAGCATGAGAATCATATATTTCTGTTGTTGTCTGTTATTGTTATGATGGGC
Organism: Schistocerca serialis cubense; assembly: GCF_023864345.2. Taxonomy (NCBI): domain Eukaryota; kingdom Metazoa; phylum Arthropoda; class Insecta; order Orthoptera; family Acrididae; genus Schistocerca; species Schistocerca serialis. The sequence continues at coordinate 579,084,287 of NC_064639.1, read as the reverse complement.
ACTTTGTTCGACACACAAATTTTTCATAGAATCTAATGATTTGTCCATTCTTACACTTCACTCCACTTTTTCTGATATATGAATGTTTTGTAAGTGCAGTTACTTTTGCTTCAAAAACGAATATGTTGAAAATTCTTTCTGTTTGTTTCTCAGATGTAGCTGCAATTGTGGAATTGGTTTCTTCCCTGTTGCACAACAGTTTTATTGCTTTCTGACGTTTTATTATAATGTTTGTGTGGTTTTCCCTTCAGCTACAAGTGAGTTGGCTTATTGGGAACGTTAAATAATGTAGGTATTACATGCCATACAAGTTTCCCATGTACCACATACACAGATCTAACTGGAAGTGAAGCCAACAAAACTTCGTGTTGTTGGGTGGATATCTGATACCTCTCTGGAAAAGGTCAGATCTTCTGGTGTTTACCGGTAATTTCTTGTTAGTAAAGGATGACACTCTTCAGCAAGTGTCCTTGTGTTAAGAGAGAATTGTAAACACCCTGTCCTGTAATCTACTGTTTCATGCCTCCCAGAGTCCTTAGGAAACTAAAGAGGGACATGTGTGGTATCATTTTTTAGTTATTGTCTTTTTTTATGGCATGAGGCACGCTACATATTGCAAAAGCTGTGTTACAAATAAATATAAACGATATTGTTCTCACTCATCTGGTATCGTATCCAGAAGTTTTACTTGCTGGCCTCTTGATGTGCTGCTATTGCAGACGGGAAACAAAAACCAGACGGAGTGTCGTGACTGTTAACTGTGCTACAAGTTGTGTTTTTGTTCCTTTGTTATCGATCTTCTGCTTCTTCTAACTGGCTTTTGAAATTTTGTTTTCAGACTTCACAGCACTATACTTTCTTCATCATAAGAATGAACCTGATGCAAACAAAAACAATGATTGGTCAGCAGCCAAAGCATACATACACTGGTGTTGTCCTACTTACGTATCAAGTATGTTGTTACTATATTATGGCAAATGAAACTTTAAGATATTCTAATGTATTAACAGCCATCAATGGTTTCTTAATCATACACTAGTTACCTAGTGTTTTTTTGAAAAATTGTGTGCAGTTGCAGTCTCTGTACTGCTGTGCTCTGGTTGTTGTGCTGCTGTTACATAGTGTGAAAAGATCTGATGCAGTTTCTTGCTTCATAGTGAAACATGTGCAGACACACCAACCAAGAAAAACAGAATAAAAGAAGCTTCATGTAGAGCAAATAAGGATAAAGCTAAGGGTATTATCAACTTACTTTATCCAAATATTGGGAGGATTAAAAATGAAGTAAAAGAAAATAAGAATGAGATTGATATACTTTGTCTATCTGAATACCATGTAACTATGGGGATGGAAATGGGTATAATTTAGGACCTTATACTTGCAGATCTGGCACTGTTAAAGGGGAAGCTGCCATTTACACAAAACAAGAATATAAATACAAAATTGCAGAAGAAAGCAAAATTTGTATCAATCAGCACTTTGAAGTTTGTGCATGTGTACTACAACTAGATAACGTACTGTTGATATTGTCAACGGTGTACAGGTTCCTATTAGGAGATTGGGAGTTATTCATAAGAAGTTTGACTTCCTGTTACGGTGACCATCAGACAAAAAGAAGTTATTAATCTGTGATGATTTCAATGTAAACTTTCTAAGCAATTCAGATAGGAAAAATGAACTAGAAATGTTATTAATGTCGTATAACTTAGAACCAGTGATCAATTTCCCTACACAAATGGTTCAAGACAGTAGCACTCTAACAGATAATGTATTTATACAGTAGGAGGGTGTAAAACTAACACATGCTTTTCCTGTGATAAATGGATTATCAGACCATGTTGCGCAATTGATTAACTTACAAAAACTATCAGGGTGTATAGTTCAGAAACCATTAAGTAAAAGTGTAAGGTTGCTTTACCTGGTTCCTACAGAGCACTTTAGAGAAAGTTTAAGAAATATTAATTTGGGAGATGTTACAATAAGCCAAATGCTAATGATAAATGCACCATATTCCTCGATAAATTTATATCCATTTTTGAACATTGTTACCCCAACAAATTGCTAAATGTAACATCAAACAATTTTCAAAGAAACCTTGAATTACTACAGATAGTAAAGGTCTTCAGAAAGAAAAAGAAAACTATGAGACAGAAAGAATTAGTACAGACCCATAACTAATTCTTCATTATAAAAATTATTGTAACATACTGAGAAAAGTTGTGTGAAAATCAAGAAATATGTATGTTAGAGATGAAATTAACAATTCAGACAATAAAATCAATTCAGTATGGAACGTTGTTAGAAGGGAGACAGGAAAAGTAACCACTTGGGTTGGTAGTATTACTATTAAAGAGAATGAGACGATCTTAATCAACAGTATACAAGTACCTAATATATTTAACTACAATTTCTTAAGTGTAGGTGAAAAAATTGGCGAGAGTAGTTATAAATAAAAGCCAAGCAGTACATAGAAGCATCACTTTTGAGAAATCAGTCTGATTAATTTTCACCTAAGAACCTCTTGTGAAATGAAAAAAATCATTAAATCTTTGAAAAACAAATGTTCTGTTGAAGTAGATTACATATCTAAGAAGATATTAAAATAATGGAGGGCAGTTACAGCTGTTGTTCTGAGTCACATATGTAATGCATCACTAACTCAAGATATTTTCCCAGAGAGGTTAAAATATAAAATTGCCAAGCCTCTCTACAAAAAAGGGGACACCAAAGCTGTCAATAATTACCGGCCAGTATCCTTGCTTACAGCATTTTCAAAAATCGTCGAGAAAGGAATGTACTCAAGACTGGTCAGTCATCTCAACACTAATGGGATACTTAGTAAATCACAGCTTGGATATCAAAAATGCTGTTTCATTGAGATAGCAATAAACAATTTCACTGCCTGCATATTAAAGTCTTTAAATAGTAAAATGTCACCCATAGGAATTTTGTGATTTGTCCAAAGCATTTGATTGTGTGAACCATGATATTATGTTACATAAATTACAATTCTATGGTATAAACGGAACAGAATATGAGTGGGTTAAGTCATATCTACAGAACAGGAAGCAAGATGTTTCTTTATACAGTTTATGTGATTTCAGGAAGTTTGCCACTTCATCTAACTGGGATGAAGTCACATTAGGTTTTTCCACAGGATCCGATTATTGGTCCCCTTCTGTTCTTGATATATGTGAATGACCTCCCTTCTTATCTGAAACAAGAAGCTAAACTGACACTGTTTGCTGATGATACAATCATCATTATTAATCCAGTGAAAGAAACTCTTATAGAAAATGATACAAATCATGTCTTTGGAAAAGTCATTAATTGGTTTTCTGCTAATGGGCTTGTTCTGAAGTTTGAAAAAGCATAGTACATCCAGTTTTCTTCTGCAAGGTGTATAGTCCCTTCAATAAATATAACACATCAACAGAAGTCAGTAGCCAGGGTAGAGCATGGTAAGATTTTTGGTGCACGTGTAGATGAGAATATTAATTGGTAACTTCATATTTTGCATCTCCTAAAGCCACTAGGTTCAGCAACTTTTGCAGTCGGAATAATTGCCAATTTTGAGGATATAGAAATTAGTGAGCTAACATACTTTGCATACTTTCACTTTCTGATGTCACATGGAATGATATATTGGGGTAACTGAACACTTAGGCAAAAAGTATTCACTGCTCAGAAGAAAGTGGTTAGAATAATGTGTGGGGCTCATAGTCGCACATGTTGCAGGCATCTGTTTGAAAGGTTAGGAATTCTTACAACAGCCGCACAGCACATTTCCTCCGTAATGAAATTTGTTCTCAACAATGTGGACCAGTTTAAAAACAACAGTGACAGTCATGATTATAATACCAGAAGAAAGAAAGACTACACTATCTTCTACTTAACATGTGTTTGGCACAGAAAGGAGTGAAATATGCTGCTGCAAAACTTTTTGATAAATTAGCAGATGAAATAAAATGTTTGACAGACAGCAGTAATAGTTTCAAAAATAAATTGAAATTATATCTCCTTGATAACTCCTTCTATATCATAGATGAATTCCTGAATAGGAATAAATAAATCTATAGGTATAATATATGGATTTTGTGCCATTCAGGGGAATGGGATAGGTAATAAAAACTTTAAACTTAAAGAAACAACTTTGATTCATGTGTGCGTTTCATATGAACTTGACACATTGCACATCATAATGGTTACCATGAGACTGATCGATGGAATACATAACTAACTAACTAACTAGCTACACATGGAACACCATAGAAAAGTGTCTAGAAAATGTTTTTATCAAAGTTTTTCACAAGTTAACAAAAACAATTAGCTTTGAAACTTTCCAAGGACTTTATTTGCTAAAGTTTTTGGCGTTTTAGTAAATGGGATGCATAACTGCCAGTTTGCCTTTGGCAGTGGAGTGGCACACATGTCTTGTGTACGTCCCTGCTGCGATAGCACACAGTGTTGTCGTGGCTCACAGTCGTCTGTCTGCCGCTTACTTCCTTCGACACACCATAACATTTCCACGACGAAAATCGACACTGAAATTTTGTTTTAAGACTGAGCATATGTGACCAAAAGCATTGGAAATTGAACAGTTTTCATGAGATGACATTTTCTTCGATTATTCGGAAGTAGTAGGGGTTTACCTCTCCATCGTGAGTAGCATGGTGTACATGAAACTGACAGACATCCAGCTTATGAAAGGATCCTCAATAAGATGAGTGACCTTCAGTTCAGACAGCTGGATGGAGATATAGGCCCTGTGAAAGTGGAACATGCAGGTCTTGGCCAGAGGACAGCCCATGTGTTCAAGCTACCATTCAAGGTGAAAGCAGAGATGCTGATCGCAGTGTTGAGATCCTATAGCACTGTGATAAGCTCTACAGTGAAAAAATGGGTACGCTTTACCGCATATCCAATTCTGAATTGGGTGCACCAGGTGCACACAGAACTGATTAAGCATATCCCATACTATCTGCTATGCTGTGCTACAGCAATATAAGAAGGTCAGCCAAAAAGCTGTTCAGAATATGGTAAGAGGGACAGCTCAGATCAAGCTGTGTTCAACGTCACATCACACAACTGCTGCTGGCAGAGGAGAAGATGTCAGCCGATCTGACAATGCTGCTGTTGATATATATGGGGTGGGGTGGGGGGGGGGGGGGAGGGGGGCCTTCTGTCTGTACTGTCTGATCATCGACTGTCAACTGAAGTGTCGTCTCCAATCGACCCTGGCCTGTCTCTGATGTGGCGACCATCCCCAGCAGGAATGTGTGATCGTCGGTTTCCCTGATGGAATTCGATCAGAAGCGGACTTACAGGAGACCTCTCACAGCGCCTTGCTTTTAGATGATGGGCATCAGACGGATTTGTCCTCTACCCCAACGTGGACGTGTTTTAACCTTCAGTTGCCCCATTAATTCTGAGGGATGATCACTTCGTAAGACTGACACCATCAACCTTGATACTATCAGCTCAAAGGTCAAGGTGTAGATGTTTTATGACATGCTGTGGGTGGAAAATCTCGAAGTAGCACTCCAACAGCAAGTGCACCTTGACCAGTTCCCACGTATTTATGGATATGGCATTTACTAGGTGCTATACACAGACAACAGCAGCAGTACATCAATTCTTGTGGAGGAAGGTGTCGTGATAGGTGGTGTGACCTATCCCCCATCAGCACAAAGATTTGCTATCACATATGATGGCGTCAGGATCATGGATTTGTATGCCTCCTCTTGTGCGAACAAGAGGAGAGACTGTTCAAGGTTTTATGTGGAGGAGATTGCGCCCTTATTCAGGGGAGGTTATAATTTTATCATTCTAGGGGGCGATTTCAACTGTGTCCTGTCACCATAGAATCAAATATCTTTAGGATGTGCCAGGAACAGCAATGGATGGTGCAAAACCTTTGCCTTGTCGATGCTTGGCGGAGTAATAATGGTGACAGACAGGCATACATATATCTGTACATTATTAAACATTTGCTGAGTCAACTTGGCTGGGTCTACATCTCTAGGGGACTTACGACAGAGACGCTTGATGTTGAGATGTGGCCTTTGCTGATCATGATGCATACCTGTGCTCCATCTACATTCCCAGACGGAGGGTGCAGTGGATCAGGAACTCGTGGCAGATGAATGTCGCACTCCTCGCTCGAGGATCTGAAATGCCAGCAGAAGATAGAGGGGATGTGGAGGAACTGTGAGAGGCACCATCTGATGTTTCCTTCCACAACCCGGTGGTGGCTCAATTGAACAAAGCATGCTCTGCAATGCATGATGATGCACTGCAGTCGAGAGGCTATGTGTTGGCAATGGCACACCATGGAATATCGTTTTATGCTTCAATAGGAGATATACTCCCAAGCGCCGTCATCTGGACGTCATGCTGAGATTTGGCGAAGATCACTATGCTTACAAGACACCATCTCGAAGGCATATTTGTGAATATTCATAATTAGGAGCAGATAGGGGGGTAGCTGCTGACCATGCATCATATTATCTGCGAATGTTGCAGATGTCGAAGAGCATTGATCCCTCCGTTGAATATGCTAGACAGCCAGCATCTGATGGCCTGAAAGGATATCACCAGTGCCTTCTTGGATCATTATCGCCAATTCTGTGCTTCAGAAGACCACAATGCACCGAAGATGGATGAAGTACTCTGCTTGCTGCCTGGGGCCCTTAGTAGAGACGTGGCAGCGATCCTCATGGCCCTATAATGGCAGAGCAAGTCACCAATGTCATCTGCAAAGGGGCGGCAAACAAATCACCAGAGCTTTATTGTAAGCTCGATTGCGTTATGATGCCCCAGTGGGTTACAATGTTCCAAAAACTGATTACTCCTCCATTGCAGATGTCACCTGTCTTTCTTGACTTCTTTCACGTATCGGCCTGCAAACCATCTACTGGAAAGGGAGTTCATGATTACTGACCTATTACACTGCTCAACAGCGATTTAAAGATCTTTATGAGAATTTTGGCTGCCTGCATTCTGGGTGTCCTGCCCAAACATCTCTACAGACCAGACACATTTTGGTGGTAAGAAACATCCAGACAGTAGTCAGTGATTACCATGATGTCTCCACACTGGTGAATGCATGTTGTGTCCGTGGGGACTTGGTGTCAGTGAACTTCGACCATGCTTTTTGTAGGGTACGCTATGACTAACTTGAGAAGGTGCTGCAGTGGCTGCTGTTCCCACAGTCCTTCATTAACATCACCATGCACCTTCTATGTGGCGCAACATCACAGAGATAGTCACTATTGCCTGCTCTGTGAGACAAGGTTGCATCCTGTCAGTGGTTATTTATGCCATTGCCATGGAGCCAAACCTACACAGACTACGATGTCGGCTACAGGGACTTACATTTACATACCATACCTCTGTGTGCTGCAGATATGCAGACGATCTGGTGTTTTTAATATGTACACCAGAAGAAGTTCAAAGATCACTGGGCTGGATTGCCAAGTATGGCTCCACAGCCAGGAGATGCATGAACTTGGAGAAGTCTGGAGCGATGGTCATTGGCAGCAGTCTCCTGGAAAGGGGCTTGGCCTCATTCATACTCTTGGATATGATCAAATGTCTGTGTGTCATTTTTACACGGGGCAGTTGATGGACAGCCCACCTTACCTGTACTCGCCTCCTACAAGGCATACATATGGACGTAAATAGCAACTTGCTGCAATCGTTGAACATGGTTCAGCAGGTAGCTTACACCAACATCTACCGGTATCCAGGATAACCCATCTGGCTACAGTCATTCCGTTGCCAAAAACTGATAGTATGCTATTTATGGCCTGTGTTTGGTTACTTTGTCAGTGAGCAAATAATCATCAAAGTGCGATACGATTCGCTCACCCTCATTACCACAGAGGCAGTCTTGGAATGGTCAATGTGCTAGTTAAAGCAGCTTGATATGTCACTACCGGCCAGGGTGGCCGTGCGGTTCCAGGCGCTGCAATCTGGAGCCGAGCGACTGCAACGGTCACAGGTTCGAATCCTGCCTAGGGCATGGATGTGTGTGATGTCCTTAGGATAGTTAGGTTTAATTAGTTCTAAGTTCTAGGCGACTGATGACCTCAGAAGTTAAGTCCATAGTGCTCAGAGCCATTTGAACCATTTGATATGTCACTATGATGATGATGAAGATGTGGACTTAACGCCAGCACAACTTCACAGGAACTCTGGTTGTGGAACTGGCCCCCACTTCTAGTGAATCACCAATTGCAGTGGCGCATATTTCCTTGACACTGTCTCATCTTAAGGACTTTTGTGGACTTCAGTTACGTCGTCCGCCCCTGGTAGCTGAGTGATCAGCGTGACAGAATGTCAATCCTAAGGGCTCAAGTTCGATTCCCGGCTGGGTCGGATATTTTCTCCGCTCAGGGACTGGGGATTGTGTTGTCCTAATCTTCATCATTTCATCCCCATCGACGAGCAAGTCACTGAAGTGTCGTCAAATAGATAGACTTGCATCTGGCAAACGGTCTACCTGACGGGAGGCCCTAGTCAGACGATATTTTAGTTACGTCAATGCTGATCTGCTGAGCGAGATACCGGTAAAGGCCCCTGACGTTTATTGCCGAAAGATGGGAGGTCATCCCAAAAATCCGACTGAAAGCTGTCTACCCTTGGTTACTTGCCAGCTGGTCTGCTTTAAGTGCATGGCATTGTCCTCTACTTGGATGACAGAGTGGCTTGATATTTGGTGGTCAGTCACAAATATAGGAGTCGCCATAGACTCCATTCCATATGTACATTCTCTGTTATGTGATGAGGAGGAGGAGATTAATTTTTAATGTCCTGTCGACCTTGATGTCATTAGAGATTTAACACAAGGTTAGATTAGGGAAGGATGGGGAAGGAAATCTGCTGTGCCCTTTCTAAAAAACCATCCTGCCGTTTGCCTGAAGTGATTTAAGGAAATCACAAAAACCTAAATCAGGATGGCTGGATGTGGGTTTCAACCATTGTCCTCCTGAATGCGAGTCCATTATGACAAGTATCTGATGTGGATGAACATTGTCTGGAATATGTGTCTGCCATGGAGGCTGGTGAGACTGATGTTGGCCCTCATTCAGTACCCCAACTTCAGTGACTTTGACATCCATTCTTATCCTGGATATGACGTTTCTTCCATGTACTAAGATGCATGCAGCAATATGAATCAAGGGTTTGGCCATATTACATGTTTACCAGGATGGTGACAAGCACTTTCTCGATTTTCGGACATTCCGATTGGAATGATTCACTCTTCTCCAATGCCATCTGAGCTACCACCAACACTTTGCTAATTGTCTGAGTAGTGTCTTCTTGGACCCTCCCTGCCGCCTGGTTGTGCAACATATGAGAAGTTAACTTTATGTGGCTGCAATTTTATGGACCAGAACAAGTGACAGAACTAAACGGACCTCTTTGTTGTGAAGATGTGCCCGGCCCCAATTGTGGGTTAGAAGGATCTGCAGACATCTTGCCGCTAGTAGCCGCATGTCTAATGTTGGTTCCATTGGAAAGGCGGTATTTAGTTGTATTTTATGCTTCGATTTTGTTTTTGTTATTTAGATACTTCCTTTACCCATAGAAGGCCACAGTTGTATGAGCAAAGATGTTTTGTTTAACCTGCCTTCCTGCTCCACAAAACAAATTGGAGGGGGCAGTTGAGAGACAGGAAAGGGGTTGCATCATGGCCAGGCCTTGAGTTTCGATCCCTGCCAACCCTGTCTCTACCAGCTGAATCTGATTGCTCTGCTTCGTTAAAAGAGGTAAAAAAATGTACAAAGATCGGTAGTGTCGTAGAATAGTAATCTGGAATAGTCCATAAGTCGCTTGTTCAAATCTTAAAAACTAAACTTCACCTGAACTAGCCACTACTTTTTAATCAAATAGTTCCTCAGTTTGCCTCACAAGGGCTGAGTGCACCTCACCCTGGCCTTCTTTTTGCCAATCAGTCTGAACTACCTACATATTTTAAATATAAAGATAATCAAATATATGCTAATTAACATATACCTAATCATAATTTTTATTAAGAATACATGTATTTTTGTTTCCAATTACATATTGGAAGCAGAATTCCAGTTTTCTTTGCAAATGTAAATTCTTGATTGTCCAAGATTGTTTAAATTAAGAAAACATAAAAAAAAGAAATTTTTAGGACTAAAATGAAAAATCAAATACTGTTTATTTGGACTATGTCCATTGTTTTATACCACAGATGTGATCTCAAGAGGACCATTGATGAGCATCATAGAAATATCGAAAACAATCATTTTAATGGCACTGAGTACACCATACAAATGCTGAATTTTTGCAGTTGCCACCCTACTGCTTCAATATGAACCTAACAACAACTGATCTGGAGCCAAGTTAAGCAATTTTCCACAAAAAATAACAAGACGCTTAAGCTGCAAGACGTATTGTAACTAATGCATGATGCTTTGTCAGTGTCACTGCTGAATGCTGGGGGATGCAGAACAGCACATCATAACAGAAGAGAAGAAAATAAGGAATTTGGATAGCTCTGTGGATTCTACTGTTGAGAGCCTCTTTATCAATGTGGCAGATGACACTTCCAATATAAAAATAGGAGTTCAGAATAACAAGATGACTGTAATATCTTCAGTGACCTCAATATTTAACCAAACAATGAAATCCCAGAAATATGATTTTGAGTCACACATAGCTTATGCATAAAAAATTCCCCTATGTTTATGATAGGAATTTTCATCACATTTGTTTTTAATTACATGACTATGTTAGCTAAGAATGGGAGAATGTTATTCTTTCCATCTGGTCGCCTGAGAAGTTTGCAGTATTGCTGGACTTCTGGCGAATATTATTTAATTCTCTTTAAAAATTAAATGACAATCGAGGCTATATTGTTTGTTTACATCATGACTGCAAGTGCTTACATCACTGGAGCTTACTTGGACCAGCTGACTGGCCTGTGATTTCCAAGTTAAATGCACCAATAAAGCTGCTGACCTGTAATATTGCACAGTTGATGTGCAGGTAATGCACAGCATAAAATGTAACCCTGTTGTCGTACTTGACTATACACAAGTCAGTTTGGCATCTGCTCCTCATGAAATAAAACCCAATGAGATTCCAGCAAATGAGAATGAATATATGGTGCAATGTTTATAACAGGTTTATTCTTACAATAAATGCAGTATCGAAATTGAACACTCACTCTGATATTTTGTTTTTGTTGGTGTTACTAACTGTCGAAAGTTATTGCCAACCATTGAAGTTTTTGTGATATTTGCGATCTGTTTGTCTGTGCTTGGCCGGCCGATGTGGCTGACCGGTTCTAGGTGTTTCAGTCTGGAACTGTGTGACCGCTACAGTCGCAGGTTCGAATCCTGCCTCGGGAATAGATGTGTGTGATGTCCTTATGTTAGTTAGGTTTAAGTAGTTCTAAGTTCTAGGTGACTGATGACCTCAGATGTTAAGTCCCATACTGCTCAGAGCCATTTGAACCATTTGTCTGTGCTTGTGTATATGTGTGTATGTGTAAACTTCTGTAGGTTTTTATATGATTGGGTGAAGAGTCTTTTCTCCCCTAGTGCTGTGAAGTCTGAAAACAAACTTCAGTTGGCACTTACAACAAGCAGAGCATCGATAAAAAAGAAATAAAAATACAACATGTAAACTAACATCCACGAAATCTGTAAGAATAGCTTTAAATTATTAGTGCATCATAGAAAAGCAAAAAAGTGCCTGAACTATTAATAACCTATATATACAACATCCTAAATGTAAACTAACTAGTATACAGGGCAATAAGCTGCTTTGCAAAGAATTAAGATGAGATGTGTATGGCACAAAAAGTATTTCATTCATTTGTAATTAGACACTCCTAAAATAAAAATTATCAACATACCGTAACATTACTTTGAAATGAGGACGACAGGATTACAAAAGTAGAAAATGACTCTACAAGGAGCTCAAGGAAGAAGAATCTTCATTTTACATGTATTTTAGAATGTCAAAGCACCAATTTGTTTCATGTCATATGTCAAATTGCAACAGAATTATTAAAAGGAATACAGTGTTATGAGCTGCCATCACACCCTGTGATAAATTAGTTTGTTTACAATTGCCAACCCAGTGTAAATTTTTGTGGGATAGTCACATCTCCCTCAATAACTTTCCATTCCAAATTTACAGGTTTTCTTTACACCTTGAACTTGACTGTTAATATTTCCAATGATTACCTGTACTGGCATTATCTAGAGAAACCACATGAATACTGGCCACTGAAGCTTGCAAAATTGTTTCACATATAATACAGACAGCTACTTAACAATAAATAAATCTCACACAAATATATATAAAAAAGCAACAAATACATTACTTGATTTATACCTTACAAAAAAGCATTTCACCACTTTTATGGTATCTGAAGGTGTCCATCCATTCCTTTATTAAATGTTACAAATGCTTGACAACACACACAAAAATTCCATTTACTAATGAGTCTGATTCTATTAGCTGTGGCTTGTGCAAAATTTTGACAGTATACTGCAGTGTGGTGACCTATAGCCTTTTGATGTAGAAAGATAGTAATTGTAACTAAGCTGAATATATTAATTTTATGTATATAAATGAAACCGTTAAAAAAATCATAAGATGGGGAAACATCTTCTTCAGGAACATGTGGGCGACCAGGAATCTTTCCTTTACTTACACATCCTGTATCTAGAAACTGTCGATATTGTCACATAAGAAGCCCAGTAGCACAGTCACCACAGTGTAGTGGTAATGATAATACACTCTTAGATGGAGGGTCGTGAGTTCAAATCTGCCACGAACTGTAAAATTTTAATTTCTATATTTTGTAATATGTATATCCTTTTTGAAACACCCTGTATTTTTAGTTATCTTTATGCAAATATTTTCATCATTGTACTAGAAGAGAAAAAAGTAGTAAGCACAATTTTCTTATTTAAATATTAAGAAGGAAGTTTGATTGAAGTTTGTCTGCATATCACACTTATTCTAATGTCTAGTAAACTATTTACACATACCTACATACGTTGGCGGATATTGGACAATCCCGTGGATTCACAAATGGAATCTTCTTGCTCCTCTAAGGTGGAATTATAACCATTAAAAATCTTGTAAATGTAGTTGCTGCTATAAGATCAGAAAAACTGTCACACAGAAAGGCATCAAGCAAATTTGACATACCATAAGAACAAACGCCACTGGAACAGAACAGCTAAATAAGTCGTTCGTCGGAATCATAACAAAAGTGGGTGCAAAAGAAGAGGAAGTCAGATTTCTGAGTCATTATCAATGCAGAAAATCTGTGTTTATTGTTCCTGAGATTCCAGGTGATGGTACTGCAACAAACACCAAATTTTCAGAGTGTTGCCAATTCCTAGAAAACAAAAGGAAAAGTTTTTATTCACTGAGAACGTGTTGTAGATTTATGTTTTATGCTACAAGTAGATTGTGATTATTGAGCAAATATTTTTGAAAGGTGTGTGTGTCAAAGTTTTTCCAAATGAGTGTCAAATATTTTAAGAACACATGAAAACTATTTTGTAAGCAAGTGTAAAATATTTTCTAATCATGTAAAAATAATTTCTAAGTATGTGTATTTTTTAAAAAGATAGTTTGTGTGCTGAAGTACCCCATTAGTGGGAAATATGGAACATTGGATGGAAATTCAATGAGCATCCAAAATTACTTCATCAACTGGGTGACATCAGGAAGTTTTATTTTTCAGTGTCTGGTTACTTAAATAATATTTTAGGTTCATGTTCTTTGCTCATATTATTCTTCAATGCATCCCAAATATCTCACACTTTTTGTCACATGAATTTAATATTCCATGCAAAACTACCGTAAATAATATTAAAATTTTTTTCCAATATTTAAATTTGACAGTTAATCGCTTTACATTGCAAGCAATAAAATAAAATGGAAAAAAATTATGAGAGGAGCAGGAATTGAATCAAAACTGACAAATTTCCAGTCAGTACAGAATTGGATCAACACTGACAAATTTCCAGTCAGTACCTTAACCACAGGGCTATTGCGCCATTATGTGGTCTGCTGCTCATAAATCCCTCATAATCTATGCATAGATCTTTAGATAGCATTTTACCTTTCCCTACAGCCAACTCAGGCGAAATACTGTATTCTAGGAACTTGAAAGGGACAGCAACATACTTCCACTCACCTAGTTTTACTTCGTGTATAGTTTCTGTCAGAGGTGTCAATGATCTTATGGAAATCAACAAACATCTTTTGAATTCAGAAGTGTATGGCAAATGATTGACTTCAGATTAAATATTTGTTCTGAACATGAACTTCTCATCCTAAAAGCACCTTCACGTAAATTACACTCAAGCCTTGTTTCTACTCTGTTTAGTGTATCTTGGAATATATTTTAGATGTAACTGGTTGTAAAGAAATTCCTCTGTAGTTGTTAACATCTTGTTTATTACCTTTCTTATGTAGTAGATATATCAAAGGTACCTTCCACTCGCCTTAGAGTTTTCCTGTTTTCCAGGTTTTCTCAAAGATTAATTTTAGCTCATTTTCTATATTCTTGGTAGAGGTAATTTCTAATGTAATAGCGTCTTCTCGTCTAGCTTTATGATGTTTTAATAACTTCTTCAATTTCTTTGACAGTTGGGGGTAGATCTTCTTCTAGGATTTTATAAGTATTTAAGCTTCCGAGCTTTCCTTCCTCCTCACTACATCGCTGTACAAGTTGACGGGTACTGGGAGAAATGTTTCGACTCTAAATTTTTCCCTTCCAGTCAGAAAAGGTTCTTCACAGTCTTCTTCTTCATCACCATGAAGTTTGATTTTTCGTGATATTTTATAAGTGCATTCATGGTATATATCAGTCACAATCTCCATGGATTTGTGTTCATAATAATCGAACATGCCACAAATAGATGCAATAAATCCAACAAGTGATTAATATAATTCATGCATTATTTTGGAATCAATATTTATTCTTTGTAATTTCAAATTTGCACTATCAAATCGCTGGAGCATGTCCTTCCAAACTGTCATTATGAATATTGTTTCTAGTCTGCTGAGTTGATTCACTAAAGCTGATGCCTCATTTCGCACAAGTGGTTTTTCAAACATATTATTGGCAATTTGTGTGAGGGCATTTATAACGCCCTCCCAGTTTTCATATAGACTTACACACGCTTCCTCTCTTGCTGACCAACGTGTTTTTGGTAAGCTTTTTACTGCTTTGCTTCCTAGTTTCATGAAAGAAAGAAGTTTATCTCAGTGCTGTGTAGAAGCAGAGAAAAAATTATAAAGGTTCTGCACTACATTGAAAAGTGAACATGCTTCCCAACAACAGCTTGCAGCACTGGTGCTGACTAAATTCAGAGAATGTGCTGCACAAGGCACATAACGTGCTCTCGGATTTCGTTCTTTAATGTGTGCCTACAAACTAGTGTAGGTTTGGAGACATACTGCTTGTGTTGTCATATGACTGACCTCTACAGTCATTAATATCAATAGAATTTGTAGGCAGGACTTTTAGTATGGCCTCAGTTAAGTTTTCGGACTTGTGCCCAAGGTTTGGTAAAAACAGAAGGACACGTTCTGCAGGTTCACCATTCTCATTCACATATCTTAATATGAAAGATAATTGATCAGTTTGTGAAATTTCTGCAGTAGCATCTACTATTATAGAGGAATATTTGGCCTGTTTTATTTCACTTATGATAATTCTTTTTATTTGTTCAGAAAGAAGCTCTATTATTTAATCACAGATTGTTGAAGAAAGATAACTTGTATGTCACTGTCCTGGATTTCCATATCATTAAATATACTCCGCTATGAAAGGGTCAAACTCGTCTATAAATTGAAGAGACATCATAAATTGACCATTATGTAATGAATGGAATTTTTGAATACATTGCGCCAGTACATTTTTTTCTGTCTCAACATATGATTCAAAATGGTTATCTATTGTTCCAAGTGACTTTTATCTTGTTAAGAGTGTTAACTCAGAATTTTTGTGTTCAAGTGTATTCTCAGGATGAGATAACATGTTAGAAATAAAATATTTTTCCAATCTGCAATACCATTAGTAGCACCTCCGAACAACTTACATGGTGCACAAAAAACAGCACTGGTGCTATAGGAGTATACTAGAAAATCATGCAAAGTTCATTGACCATTTAAAAGTTTACGGTAAAATACATTTTTTGTCCAAATATCTGGTTTGATCGCCTATTGATCTTCTTGAATTAGAAAAATCATCGTTAAAATTTTGATTACTACCACATTGTAAGAAAATGTCGATTGTTGATTCATTGAAACACCATTGTGCAGAATCACCACTAACGATGTTATTTCTTTTTGTAGAGTCTCACTCGACAGTTAGTTTTTCGTGAAACTCGAAATCATGAACAATTTGCTTTTATTCGCTTGTAACTTTTGTTTTGTGTGTATTTACTTCTTTTACAACTGCAGTGCCAGAAATATCATCTGTACTATTTGAATTTGAAGTCGATCTAGCAACATTTTTTGCGAAAAATTTATCTGCTCTGCCAAGCCTTTTTAGAACATCTGCTTCTCGTTCTCGCCTTTCTTTCGATAGTTTTCGAAATACTGCCCCACTTAATTTTGCACGTTTGCTTTTTTCGCTGTTATTCATGTTAAGGCACTCACAAAATTGTCAAAACAAAGGGAAAGAAAGAAAGACTGTATCCAGTTCCAATTGCACTACACCACATCTGAGCATAAAGCTTTTTACTTTAACATGGCACACGGGCACAAAGATTTTTTCTTTAAACACGGAGCGCTGAACTGACCAACTCGGATTACTCGGCGTAACTGTACTATGAAAGAACAACAATGCAGACTGTCCCGTTTTCTTTAAAAGACGAATTCCAGCCAGCCAGTGTGCTTCTACTGTTCACTGCCAACAGAGAAACAGGCGACAATGAAATTAAATTGTCGCCGGTTTCTCTGTTGTCAGTGAGCAGTAAAAGCACACCTGCCAGCTGGAATTTGTCTTGTAAAGAGAATGGGACA
Source organism: Schistocerca serialis cubense (assembly GCF_023864345.2). Taxonomy (NCBI): domain Eukaryota; kingdom Metazoa; phylum Arthropoda; class Insecta; order Orthoptera; family Acrididae; genus Schistocerca; species Schistocerca serialis. The sequence goes on along the minus strand of NC_064639.1, from coordinate 579,067,238 downwards.
GTCCCTTTTTTGGCTTCTGATTCCTACGTCGCCAGAATTTTAGCTGGGACGCAAACATGTTCTGAATTTTCTTGACACTGTCTTTCTAATTTAAAAAGCAAATAAATTTTGCAATTTCTTGCACTGAGGCGTGCTAGATCGATTCTTGTTCCACTTATTCTTAAAACTTAGTGGTTTTTGTGGGCAGAGAAGATAGACTACAAAGTTTAAGTAGTCTTGTAGACAGATGATATGGTATGTTGTCATTTGCGTGAACACTGCTGTTATGTCTACATGAAAATGAACCTTTTGTTCCAACATAACATAAAAATAACATTTCCTCGAAGAAAAAAATCTTAGTTAAGAAGTTTAATACAAAAGTTGCAATGCCACATACTATTTGATTGCATATAGGAGGAATTTTGATATCATGTTGGCTGCAGCACAATAAATGAGACAAATGAAAATTGGTTTCTTATTCTTTTTTCCCCAAAAAAAGTAACTAAGTAAATAAATAAATAAAACTTTTAAACTGTTGTGAAGTGTATTTCACACGTTATTAGATATTCTGCTTATGTTCTTCTCGTATAAATAAGTGTTTAAAAATGTAAAACATTCCCAATATCAACAGGTTTTGTTTATGGGTGTCATTAAATTAAAGCTCAGGTATTGAAGACCACAGAAATATCACTTTAATTACAGTAATGGAGGGTTGACTTGATACTTCCCTGCAATTTCTACAAGAAATTTAAGTAGAGTTGGGTTTAACATACTCAGGCCCATACATGTTACAGTACTTAAGAAACTACTGATTAGTTTATTGCAGCTTCTCAGAGGTGGTAAGGTTAAGTAGAAGCCGACAACTCACTCGGAATAACAACATTTCAAACATTGTATTGTAGATTGCCATCCTGACAGCTTACTTCAAAATATTTTGAACAATCATGAAGATGATACCAGACAGCAACCTGAAGTTAAATTTCGAATCAGTCACCAAGTAAACTATGTATATATCCAAGCTTATATTGTCGAATTTCGTTCTTAAGGCTTATTTAAACTAGCGAGTTGTTTAACAATATCAAAACAATTGTAGTTTGTAAGCGCAGCTGTTTTAAAACGTACAAGGTTGAAATGAGTACAGAAAAAAAATACCGCCCCCCCCCCCTAATTTGGGCTGCCCCTAGGCCAGTGCCTAGTAGGCTTATATGTAAATCCGCCATTGCGTTTCACTGAAGAAACTGCTCACATGCCAGTTTTGCGAATGCCTGTTGCAGACTTTGAATATACAGTATTAATGACATGGTCTTTGTGATGTGATTTTTCTGAGTGGGCCGAATTCTTACGTTTGTTCTGTTGCAAACATATGGATTGTACATGTCCTTTCCTACCACTGAGCCTGTCGGGAGGGGCAGTCATGGCGTTTGTGCGTGAATAACACCTAGGGCAAGACTTAATTCTTTTTGCCTGTGTAGCCGCCTGTTTAGCGAACTGCTTACACGGCATGGAACGTTGTTTACTCGGCGTGGCTAGCGCAAGACGTCAGCGCGGAATGGGATGATCGCAAGTAAGGGACCCAACACGCCGACAAATAGCTGACTGCTCAAATGTATGAGCAAACAAGGCAGTGGAATCGTACTGAGCTAGTATTTGCACTACCTGCTGAAATGATACATAATATACACAATATACATAAATGACCTGGTGGATGACATCGGAAGTTCACTGAGGCTTTTTGCAGATGATGCTGTGGTGTATCGAGAGGTTGTAACAATGGAAAATTGTACTGAGATGCAGGAGGATCTGCAGCGAATTGACGCATGGTGCAGGGAATGGCAATTGAATCTCAATGTAGACAAGTGTAATGTGCTGCTAATACATAGAAAGATAGATCCCTTATCATTTAGCTACAAAATAGCAGGTCAGCAACTGGAAGCAGTTAATTCCATAAATTATCTGGGGGTACGCATTAGGAGTGATTTAAAATGGAATGATCATATAAACTTGATCGTCGGTAAAGCAGATGCCAGACTGACATTCATTGGAAGAATCCTAAGGAAATGCAATCCGAAAACAAAGGAAGTAGGTTACAGTACACTCGTTCGCCCACTGCTTGAATACTGCTCAGTGGTGTGGGATCCGTACCAGATAGGGTTGATAGAAGAGATAGAGAAGATCCAACGGAGAGCAGCGCGCTTCGTTACAGGATCATTTAGTAATCGCGAAAGCGTTACGGAGATTATAGATAAACTTCAGTGGAAGACTCTACAGGAGAGACGCTCAGTAGCTCGGTACGGGCTTTTGTTGAAGTTTCGAGAACATACCTTTACCGAAGAGTCCAGCAGTATATTGCTCCCTCCTACGTATATCTCGCGAAGAGACCATGAGGATAAAATCAGAGCCCACACAGAAGCATACAGACAATCCTTCTTTCCACGAACAATACGAGACTAGAATAGAAGGGAGAACCGATAGAGGTACTCAGGGTACCCTCCACCACACACCGTCAGGTGGCTTGCGGAGTATGGATGTAGATGTAGATGTAGTCTGATGGATCGGACTGTTGCAAAATCTGTTCTCTGAGTTTGACATCAGGTACATTGTACACGATCGAATCACGCAACATGACATCTGAGTATCAATCATCGCAAGCACATTTGAATTTGAATTTCCGTGTCAAATCTGTTACCAGCTCGCGATAAGTTTGTTCTGAACGTTTTTTGCAATTAAAGAGTTGATACCTAGCAGCTACCACATTCACTTGTTCGTCATAATAGTCAGTTAACGACTGTACCGCCTGTTCATAACGAAGTTAACACGGATTTGTGTTAGGGAAAACTTTTTGTAGCAGCCTAAACACTGCACTTTCTACTGTTCATGATAGATAGGGAAGTTTCACAGTATCTGGTACGTCGTGAGCGAGGAGATGCGCCTCAAACTGGGACAACCACTCGAGAAATTCCTCGTCTTCTTCACTAAACTGTCGAAAAGGTGGTATAGCAGTAGGTGTTGCTGTAGGTGGTGCTTGTTCCGTCGGTCGCGCAGCATTGGCCAGTAGCTGCTGCACCGTATTGAGTAACGTGGAGATCTGTTGCGTTTGGAACTGAAATACCTGCATTAGCTATGTGGCATCTTATGCTTGCGGCTGTGGCGACTGAGCAGGGGGTGGGACAGTTGGGGTAGGCATGTTGGAAGACGCAAATGCAACAAACAGACAAGATAAGCAAGTAAAGAAATTTTCTACAACGCCCACCTGAAAACACTGATTAGCAAAAACGAAAAGAATCTGTTAAAGTATTAAGCAACAGTGCAAAGTAAAGACAAACGAGAATTAAAGGGCCAGCAAACAAAATTCCATGGCCATCAGGCGCGGAGTTCAGCAGATACTCGTCAACAAATGTGGGGTCTGCCCATTTGTCGCTTATAGGGTGGCTAAAGGATGCTGCTTTCTCGGAATGCTAAACAAAAATGCAGGCAAATCACATTAATAGTTTTTATTACAAGTACAGAAGTTTGTCAATACTTTAAATTTACAACAGAGTCGCAAGCGATGGGCGGCACGCAATATAAATAAGAGACCTTTGCTATATACAATGTCCATGTGAACGATTGATATGGATCACACATTACTGCTGCCGTAGTGCTCTCCTAGTACTGTACTAATACTGTCTGAATACGGTATGGTCGAGGCTGGCAGGAGTGGTACTTATATTCTTTTCAGACAGTGGGTGCTCCTGTTGTGGTGCCGTGCTTGTCAGCAGGTTATTGGCTTACGTCGTCTCACAGCCTTCTCTGCTCTGGTGATCTGTCTTCGTGCTGGGGCTTGTTGATATGCCAGAAAAATAATCGTAATTAAAATGAATATATTAATTTTACATATATAAATCGAACTCTTAGATATATGTAAATTTCATAGTTATAGTTTAACATGGGACAGAATGAAAAAAAATGTTAATACTGACAGGAATCGAATTCGAGCCAACAAACTGCCATTCTGTGTGCTACATTACTTGGCCACAGCACTGTTAGAATGGCTCCTCAAATGTTCTTCATACTCTACACTGGCACAACGAACTACACACAATTTCAAACAAAAATATTGACCTGTTGAGTAATGTAGCACTCATAGTGCTGGAAGGGATGATGTCACATCAAAGCATGCACAGTCGAAAACAGAGAGTTGCATCCCATCTCTGAGTTTATTGTAGCATGGCTGACCATCGTAAAAGCACTCGACACTAGTTTCTAGTTATTGTGGAGAGAGTCCTACATTACATGTTTTTGTCTGTTTTATTTGCATACTAGCATGCACTTGAAGAGAAATGGAATAATTTTAGTGTCACGATTACAGTGTGCTGTAGCACATTAGAACATGTTAACTGTCTGCCACTGGATTCTACCCACAGCACTTTTTTCACTTCAAATTGCAAGCATATTACAGTTCATTTCATTGTGAAATAATAAATATGAATAAAAGTCCACATTATAAATGCAGTAGAGGGCAAGTAATTTATGTGTTGTGATAAAAGGAAAAACATTTAACTGTTCACTGTGAGGTGTTATTCCTTGATTTTTTGAAATAACCTTGTTTTTACACAATATCTTTCAAATTTATTTTTGTAACGAAATAAAGCTGTATCCTATGAAAATATACCATTCGCTAATGAAACAGTGTCGTTCAGACTTCACAATTTATAGCAGGTTATGGGTACAGGCCACATTTATTTGAACAAAATACAGTTTTTTCTTTAAAAAAGTGACCAATCCAGTGTGCACTGGTAGAAGAATTTTTTGTTGATGCGAGTCTTACAGTAAGAAAAGGGCTACAAATGGAGATTATAAAGTGCATATTGATAACCTTGGAGGGCTAGACGATTGGAAAATGGAGCATCTCTATGGTGCTTCTTTCAAATGAACTCGAATACATTATTATTGGTACACATGAACCTGTAGAATTACCTCAGGAACCTACTAGTGAACAGAAAGCATCAAACGCAAAATGGCAAAAGGATGATGTGAAAGCAGCAAAGTCTGATGGAAAGTGGGCTGAGCAAACCAGTTGCTGAACTTGTGTTGACATGCAAAAATGCTACAGAGATATGGGACAAAATATGCACATGATTGGAATGTAGCAGCATCCAAAACATGAACATATCAATTAAAACTTCTTATAGGTCAAATGTGAGAAAATAGAAGAGATTAGCACATATGTAGTGAAGCTGCAAATGTTATTTGCAGATCTAAATAATGAATTACCTAAACATGAAGATAGCACATTGTCTGAAAGAATATTAAAGGGTAGAATTTTATCTACACTGGGAAAGGAATATGTTAATTTTAAAGATCTCTGGGACACTACCAGTGGAAAATCAGTGTTTTAACTTATTATTGAAGAACTTTGTGCCACTGAATTGCATGAACTAAATGCAATAGACATAACTGCATTTGTCATTTTGAACACACAGGCAAATAAGATATCAAAAGAGCAGGCAAAACAAAAACATCTGTGCACTAAATACAAACAACTAGCTCCTGGATAAAAGAGTGTCCACTGTTGACTGCAACAGCGCGTAGCAATAAGAGAAGGTGAGTGAAAATGGTGTACTTACCTCATGCACTATTGGTTTGTGTACTAGGAATCATACTGACATAAATAAATGATATTGTGGTGTTGGTGCTATACTTGCACTATTGGTTTGTGTACTAGGAATCATACTGACATGAATGAATGATATTGTGGTGTTGGTGCTATGAAGCATATCACTCTAAATAAACAATGTGTAACACTAATATCATTATCGACTGTACTGGTTTCATTTAACTTATTTGTCTGTGTATATTTGATGCGACCTCTAGATCACCAATCTCTTTGTTGTAATGTCTATGTACATATTTTATTCATTATTTATGTCCCTTTATGTCATTACAGTTAATGTATGTAATTTAAAAAGTTATGTTCTGGAGAGTTATTGAAATGTTAAAACTATACTTGTAGTACTGGCTCATGTATAGGGAACCTAGATTTATAATAATGTAAAAGAAGTGACTTGGTGGGAATAGAAAATGTTGATTTGGTAGTTGAACTGCAAGACTCCTTTGTGGCACAAGTAAAGAGTTCACGTCTTGTGTGTTAGTGATGGAAGAAGAGCAACAAGATTATTTAATATAGCCTTGAATGTGGAATAATTTGGGCCTTTATTCATGGCATACATTGGTTAGCTCTTTACTACGAAAATCCGACTCTAAGAAGAGAATTTTCAGAGCTTATAATATAGCAAAGCTATTAATTCCTTTACCACCACCTCAAATAACCACTTGAGTACTATACAGCTGCATAGACCAATTATGCAGTTTCTTATTCAATACAAAATTTGTGTTCTTGAAACTTTGTGTTGAGCACCCATATTTTATCCTCACACATTTATCTAGACAGGGTCGTATTCTAAGTGCTACGATATTTCTGAGTATCCTGCTTTGTAGAACCAAAAGTAATTGCTTTCTACAACGAAATTTAATAACTGTCTTGGCGTATTAGATTTCTTTACCATTCAGTGTGCGTTGTTTCTCAAGTACATGATGTCTTATTCAGAGAAGAATGATTAAAGTTTAACTAAACTATCATTGTGAAGAAATGATCTAATGTGTTGTGGTTAAACGTTACTTTTATTGAAATTTCAGTAAGCATTTGAATTATTAGCATTAAACTATGATCATTCAGTGTAGTTTACTGGTTATTATACATGAAGATCCAGCGCAAGGAATATTTTTTGAATGGGTCTGTAAGTAATGGTGTCTGTACATTCATGTGTTTATTAGTAAAGGTGTTTTCATGTTATGTTTTGACTGAAAGGTTCACCCTTGATCTAAATCTACTGACAGATTAGTTTCTGGATCCTTATTGTAAATGTTGCTTTCCATTTTACAATAACAGCACTCATGAAGTGTAGCTATCAGTTTTATGGCATTTCTGTGATTTGATAAGTGGCTGATTACTACTATTTAAACTCCTAGAGATTCAGGGATCACGTGTCTGAGTCGATACTGTTCCACCATCTACAGTCAGTTGCCTATAATGTTAGTTAGATTACCTACTGTAATGTACAGATAGTGCTATCAAGAGCCACTTGTTGCCAAAACGTTTTAAATTATTACTGTGCTGTTCGTGTCTAACCACTGGTATACAGCTTACTTAAGTATGCTACTGTCTTGTGTCCTATAAGCAAAAACAAAATATGAGTAAAATAAATTCCTATAGTTAATTTCCTTTATGAGTAGTGTCAGTAGTTTTTACTAATTAGGCCAGTAACCATTTCCTTTTATGTAGTTACAGTTTACTTTATTACTCATAGAACCTTTGTTAGTTTCTAATTAAATATGCTACTGCTTCCTTTCAAAAGAAGTCTTTTGAGAACAGTCAATCAGGGTAACTTTTCACCTGTCTCTTTGTACCACTTATCACTTTTGTTTCAAATGGCTGCTGCTCTACCTACTTGCATTATTTTGTACTAATGGTAACAGTTTTATTACATTTGTGATTTTCTGGCTGGTATTTCATTTGTCTTTCCAATGTCCATAAGCTCTTAGGCTTGTGAGTATCTTTTTATTGCGTTGCTGTGAGGAGAGGTTCTGGCGACAGTAATTTAATTTGAACAATTCCAGGTCAATACATATGTCTTGATATTACAAAGTAAACCTGCAGTATTGAATTAACACCATTTATTTTTGCTTCTTATTAACATCTGATATCCTTCTAGCATCTACTAAATTTACTCCAGATATTTGATATAAGAAAAAAGATTTGGTTTTTTAAGATTGGTCTCAAGTTATCCTGAATGACAGTTTAACTTTGTACCAGCATTAAACCTGATTTTTTTCTCATAGGACAGAGTATAAATTATCACTTTTCCAAATACTCACCCAGTAACTATAAATGTTAAATATTACAATGTCAATTGTGATTTGGAATGTAGGTTGTATTGTAAAGAATCATCTGATTTGGCATGTCTATATTACTGAAACTAATAAAAATATACAATGAATTTTGTTTTTTGATGAACAGGAAACTCAAAAAGTTTTTTTTCTTACCTCCTCATAGGTGTTCAGTATGCCCCCCCTTGAGATGCATGGCAGTCTTGAGTTACAGCTTCCACAGCTGGTGTTATGCAGTGTCTCAGTTCATTCATTGTTGTTGGTAATGGAGGCACATATACAGAATCTTTTATAAGCCCCCACAAGAAATAATCACATACAGTCAGGTCTGGTGACCTTGGGGGCCAGTAATGTAAGGCTAAATCATTTGGTCCAGTGCAACCAACCCATCACTCAAAAAATTCCCAGACTTCTAGATGCTGCTACCTAGTGGGAACCATGTAAAACTCGAGAGTTTGCTCTTTCTAACTGTACATTGCTCACACACGTTTCCAGTGACGTAACTTTTTAAAACTTTGGTGAATCTTTTTGATACACCCTGTACTGTATTTATGTTCAGTATTCTAAAAAAATGATAAGAAGTAGTACAAAATCATCCCAAATGACTGAATCGAAAATTTTCTGGTACCTTAATTATTAGTACACAGTCACTGTGAAACATAAATCCTTTCACAATAGTAACATTATCAGTGTATCACTATCTTCATTGTGGTCCACAGTGATAAGTACCCCATTTTGTGCACTAAACGATATTCCTTATCATTAGGAAAACAATATGTACGCATTTGGTCAAGGAACAGTCTATATTGACATAAGATGAAATGATAAATGGTACATTACTAGAATGGAAAATGATTTTTATGTTCCCAATGCAAGCGCTCATTTGTTCTCAGCCAGAGCAGCTGCATGTAACTGCTTCAATATAATATTTGACTGTCGAAGTGTTAGGGTGCAGGAAGAAGCCAACAGTGACATTGTGATGACTGGCTATGTGGAAAATGAGCTGTGCGTGTTGAATACGTGTGTTCTTAGACCAGAAAAGAGTAATCAAATGAACTTAGTGATATCTTCTGAAACATTACAAATGTATCACGAAAGATTTAGTCATCAAAAGAAACATGTCAAGAACATTTTGAAGAAACTTAACATTACTGTAGAAGCTTGTAAGGATGAATTTTGTGATGGTTATCCATAAGGAAAGCTGCATAGACTACCATTCAGACAATGAACAAATCGCTCAACAGTTACTGATGAATTAATCTACATATGTGAATGAACCAATGAGTACAGAGTCGTTTGGAAGTGTTCAATATTATTTATATTTTAAAGACAATTTCAGTAGACCCCATCTAATTTTCTTTTTGAAGCACAAAAATGAAGTGTACAATGAGTCTAAACAATTTTTAAATGAAGCTTAAACCAAAGGACAAACTGTTAAACAGTTTAGATGTGATGGAGGTGAAGAGCTGCTCATAGATAATTGAACAGAATTACTGATTGTTTCACCCTATACTCCTGAATAAAATGGTTTGGCTGAAGATGAAAACAGATCAATTTCTGAAGCTGCATGTTCGATGCTGAAAGCAAGAAAACTACCGAAAGGATTGCGTGCAGGAGCATGCAATACAACAGTCTATATTTTAAAATCGTACTGGAAGCTCTTCTTTTTTAAACAAATTTTCATATGACCTGTGGTAAAATCGACTAGCAGGAAAACTCGATCACTTCAGACTTTTTGGCACAGGTTGTTATCATCACATAAAAAAAGGTTTTCGTTCGTAGTCTGATCATATTGTTGTCTTTGGACAACTTGCTGGGTACAGGAATAACCAAGATGGATTTTAAGTCTGCATTCTTTCCAAATACAAAGTGACCTTGAGGCACAGTGTGAAATTTAAGCCAGAAATAATCTGTAGTTTCCGTAGTGATCATATTAAATTTGACATTCGTTGGCACTTTGCTTCTTGAGGAAGTCGAAGTGAAGAAAATGTTAAAGCACTTGGTTCTGGCGGAAGGCAAGTATGAGATGACAATGAAACATGTTCGTAATTATTTTAAAAGAGATTCAGAAATGTGTGACATTACCTCACTGTCAATAATAGAATTCTGACTGACAACAAAAGAAACTGAAAGAAGCAGAAAAATTATTACTCCTCCTACAAACTGTAAAGAAATCAGTTCTCAACCATCCCACTGTGAGTTTTAAAATATTCTCTAACGTCTCCTAAGACTGCTCTGCAATGCTCCTGTACACAACAGACAACTTACCTTGTCTTGCCACTGCCACTGCATGATCTGCAACATGCCTTAATATTTCAAAAGCAATATTTCGATCCCTGCAGAGTGCAATGCATGGTTGATCCAATTGAAGTAAATACTGCCATATTTTTATATATATAAATTGAATTATCAGGAGAGCTTTGGTCAACTAGCCTTAAGCAGTGTAAAACAAAATGAAATAAACCAATGAAATCTATAGTCTATTATATTTGCAATATATTATTCAAACACTGACAAACTTTGCACAAACTTTTAATTATTTCACAATGTCAATACTCAATAAATGCGTTTCTGGCCACAACAAAGAGACGAATATTACTCTCAATGCATGCTTACGTAAATCTGACAAAATCCCTCCAGTGCACAAGCAACCAACAACTACATACAGCAAAAAGGCAAATTACCAAAAAAATCCTCTATTAGTAGTAAAGTCTTCTCTGGTGCTACTAGCATGATCACAGCAGTCTACGACCTCTCATGACACGTGGCTACTCTCTAGTGCAGGCTGCATCTGACCACTTCCAAACCCTCTCAACAACTACCCTTTCTCTTCTACTCGTAATATGTCAGACTCAGAGTTTCTGTATGAACATGGCAGAATCATAGATGTCCAATTTTCATAACCCCAGCCTCACTTTTAAGAATTTTGTGGGTTGACTCTTGCTAACATGTTGGCAAGGAGTAAATGCAAAATTATTACATAACAAAATTGAGAAGTATAGCATCAGATGTCTTACATAAGTGGTAGAATACATGAACATAGGCATAAGATTACATAAGTTATGTGCATAATAGGAAACTGATAAGCAGCAAAATGTAGTCAAGGAAAAAAATACAACTATCATCTTGTGCCCATAAGCGCTCATCTCCAGCTGACATTAATAGTACTTAATTTGACAGGATAACAAAATGTTATTTATAGTTCTCCAAGAGTGTAAAAAATATCAAAATATGGCACAGTTACATCAACAAATCATAGTGAATAAATGTATAGTAGTAAGAGTTATGTTCACTTGAATATAAAAGTAAACATTATGTGAATAGGCACATAAGCTCAGCGCTCAATAAATGACTGAAATGTCTATGACTGCAGATAATTACATGTGGCCAATCACATAGTGGCAATTCATTTTCTGGTGGTACAGTACATAGCGTACCGTAAAGTGCACATCTTCATCCAGAAGATAGAAAATGTGTGACACATCACTGAATGACATACAGATTTTCTCAAAGATATTAATAGTGACATACTTATGTCTTTTAAATTATCATACAACATAAAATTAGCATTGTTTGAATATACATTTACATACACAGTAAAAACTACAGGTAAACAATCAAAATATGAAGTTCATACAATCCAGTTTCTGTGGGAGATATTTCAGAAATACTATATGTGAGTATGCCTGCAATTCCTTCTAATAAGTATACGTGTTTCGAGCTCCAATCAACATAAGTTAGTACAGAATGTCATTTCTTATGACTGCATATTCAGTTTAGTTCTTGTAACTTATTACATATTAAGTCATTGAATAATGGGGCTGTGTTTATCAAAAGTACTTCCTTATTACTACAACATAATTATTTCATGTTGTAAAATTGTAGTAGTTTTTACATGATGATCATCAAATAGACAATAGTAGGTAACAACATAAGGTCAATATTGCCAGATGCCAATTTGCCTGTGTGTGGTGTCGGAATTGTATGGCCATTTGTAGTTACTCAACAGCAAAATAAATATGACAGTCAAAAGACATATCTTATAAAGGAACTAATAATAACAAAACTTACTCTAAGCTGCAACACACAAGTAACTTCTCTTGAGCTTCAGTACTGTTTAAAGACAAGAGAAAAAATCATCATATAATCAGTAACTTAATATGTACGAACACTGATCACTGCTGTAGCAAAACCATAAGAGAAAGACAGAAATAAAATTGTTATTGAAGTAACTTATTTTATGCAGTTATTTAGAACATGCATAAAAATGTAACTGGTCAACTCGCATGCAGACATAAAAGTGCTACATGCTGCAAAGAAAAGGTTGTCAAAGTGCATAACATATTTATATACACATTACAGATCAATGGTTTTAGCATGGCTGGGTAGTTCTGGAATATCTAGTTCTCTATAACAGACCACTGCAGCATTCATATTGTTAGAATGTAGCTCGCTCTCTATATATATATGTCATACTCTGACCTGAAAAAAGATTCTTTAGTTCCTACAAATGCATAGAGTTCTGTGTTCTTTTTATTATGTCTGCAGTGGAGAAAAATTCAATTATGATCCTGACACATACAAAAAAGTAGTATAGTGAATGTACACAGCATTAAGTAGGAAACCAAAATTTTTTCTGAGGCAATTTCATTCCACAACTCCACAAAGGTAGAAAATGCATTTCATGCATATCTCACATAATTCAGCAGTAGAGAAAAAGTCTTTGTAAAACTGTCCTTGCTTGTATTCAACAGATACCTACACATATGAACTCTTACCTCCAAATACGCAAATGAATATACGTCATCTGCAAATGCTGGTGTTTCATATAGGTAGAAGTTCCATATTTTCTAGAGTTGACAATATTTATAGCAGGTTGTTTGACTGGTATCTCAAATTGTAATTCGTTTCCTCTCCGTAATCGATAACTCTTAGCATCATCTCAGAAATGCTTATATGACAAAATAAATCACTTATGAAGATATCACTGTGACTCTACCTTCGATAAAGCATGCACAGGCAGAACCTCCATGTATGTGGCATAGCTGTGGGTTGCATCGTTTAAAGACTGTACATTCCTTACCTTGTCTTATCCACAAATAGCTGCAAAAAAGTGTTTCCTCACTAAATCGTATATAATACCTCCTCTGTCGTTCTCAGAACAACATACTTCATTAACATTCAGCATTATATCCTATGAATCATAATCCACTTAACATAATGTACCATAATTGTACCATAATATATAGTAGTTGCATCATAATAACCCACAATAACATCATAAGCCTCATATGGCAATCCTAAAGCAAAATTCCTCATCATATTCCACATCTATATCGCACAATATTCCGTAGATTCACTCATCAATATACTTCATAAATGGCAGCACAAGTATCAGTCATAAATGTACCTAATTAAACTATTGGCCATCAGAAATACAGTTCTCAATTCAGAAACACTCATACACAGTCTCTCATTCAAAATAAGGTAAGCAGCTATACTTCTACTGTTATGATGTACTTTTGCAAAATATGCACTTACAGAAAAAGTCATCTCATGCACTTTCCTCAAAAATAGAACAGTACTCTGTCTGGTGAAGGTAAAGAAAAATGGACATCACAAGATACCACAACTCACAAGAAACTTCATTATATGTGCAAACTATCTTCTTGAAGAAAAAAAATGAATATCTTAGAACCTCAAAACCAAGCATACCCCGCTATACCAAGATCTCAAAAGAAAAATTCCAAACTCAAAAGGTAACAGTATTATATTTCAGTCAGATACTTCATCAGTAAACTCAGAATAATACCAGCTGAATTCAAATCGTTCACAGATGGCATACCATTCCATATTGTCACAGTGCAAATATAAATGCAAAACTACTGTCTGTTTCCACTATATTATCAGCTTGTCACACAATGCTTAGCAAATTCAAAGTACTTTTCTTCACACAACACAAATCATAGATCCTCACTATTCTTTAAAATTCCATAATAAGTAGATTGACTGTAAGAGATAAATAGATATATGTATTAGTTGAAGAGTATGAAACAGGACTGAAAACTAAAGTAAGAAAATGCACTGCAACAGCTGGAGCACATATGCCCATCACTGCACATGTTTACCAAAGTACAGTAAATCCCCTATAGGGTATTATTCTTTGTACACTCTGATGTTTGATACATGACGAAGAACTCGTGATTTATGTGTCATATAGTTTCAACTTCTGTGGCATTTGCATGTGCAATTTGCTGTATGCGAGAAGGACCTTCATACGCCAAGAAAAACTTGCTGTGTAAAGGCTTTCCTTTACGAGATAAATGGTGCGATTTGAGCAACACTTTCTGACCTACCTGTAAATTCTTGGTGTTCACTTGTGGATTCTGTAGTTTCTTGCCTTACTCTGCAGCTTTCTTAATGTTTTCCAATGCCAAATTAATTCTTTCATTGTGTTAAACGTTGTTATGCCAGGAAGGCAACTAACGGTCTTATACGATCTGGTGGTGGTTTATTCTTTAATATAAGGAGTGGAGCTAAAGTTGTGGAATCATTCGGCATTGCCTTAATGATATTTTCAAAATCAGGTAGGTGTGAATCCCAATTTCTGTGCCAACGATGGCAATACAATTTGGAAAGTTCACCTAATTCTTTCATGATGCGTTCTGAGGGGTTACAAGGTGGCATAAAATGTGATACAAATATTGGTCTAATTCTTCTATGTCTCAAAAGCTTTTAACCACATATTAAAAGAAAATTGTGGGCTATTATCAGAAATTACTTTGTCAACATTCCCTACTTCTTTCAGAAAAGCCTTTATGATTGCTATAGAAACAGATTTGCAGTAGCTTTCCATAAAGGTACAAATGATACAAATTTATTGGTAAGCTCGACAGGTATGAAAACAAATGAATGACCATGTTTAGATTTCGTAACAGGACTGAAAATGTCAACAGCAGCTAATTCTCTTATTTTAACAGGAATGATCAGCAATAGTGGTGTTCTGTGCATAACAGCAGGTGGTTTTTGCCTTTTAGCACAGTTTGCATTATGCTAAGACAGTACAAATTCGCTTTTCCATATTGTTGAAGTAACATGTATCCTGTAATTTAACTGCGAGAAAATGTTTTTGATCAAAACCATCATATTTATGAAGAGATGAGTTTTCTCTGTATACCATGTCTTGCAATCCAGTCATTATGTCCTGCAGAGAAAGTGATCAGCATTTCCAGAATTAGTTCATTCATTATGATTTACAACGCGATAATGATTGAAACTACTGTCATCATTATTGCAGCCGATCTTTTCTTCGATATTGGCAAGATGTTCCTGTATACTTCTTACACCACGTTTATTTTGCTGATTAATTGTCATCTGCCCTTCTTTAAAATGTTACAGAGTATCAGTATCAGTGAATGGAGCTCGTTGAGTATCGTTTTACCTTTTATCTGAATCAGTGTTCATTTGTGTCACTCTTCAACACGTTTGCAACATCACTGACTGATTTTGCCTCTTTGAAACTTCAGTGTTAGTCTGTAACTGTAATGACTCTAACTTTTGTACTAATTCCTCTATTTGCAGTACCTGTTCTGACGTCTGTTGTCTCATCTCAGCAATATCAACAGCTTATAAATGATCAAAACTGGACTCAAGACTATTAATATCTGACTTGAGTTCCTCACATACCTGAATTTTCAACCGTTCTGACATTTCCTCGAATTTGCGATTTAAATTGTCATTAGCCCCATCCCAAAGCAATGTAAAGTTCTCCTCCTGCAGGGTCCGCAGCTCGTGGTCGTGCGGTAGCGTTCTCGCTTCCCACGCCCGGGTTCCCGGGTTCGATTCCCGGCGGGGTCAGGGATTTTCTCTGCCTCGTGATGACTGGGTGTTGTGTGATGTCCTTAGGTTAGTTAGGTTTAAATAGTTCTAAGTTCTAGGGGACTGATGACCATAGAAGTTTAGTCCCATAGTGCTCAGAGCCATTTGAACCATCCTCCTGCAGCTTGAAATTTTGTGCATGTCTTCTACTAGATTTCTCACGAAATTGAGCTAGTATTAATTGCATAGCATCATTACTGAAAGAGGGGAAGACAAAATTATTTTGCTCTGTAGAAGTAGAATCAATGCCTGAATCTCTCACAACAAAATCGGAATATGTTATGGTATTCTGATCTTAAATGTGTGTAGTTCCCTGCAGTTCACCATGCATGGTTGGAAAATAACAACCTATACTCTAATTGTTCACAGTATTGTTCGAAAGTTTCCTGACGTCATTAACCTGAAAAGAATTTTCTACACTATGCCTCAAATTTTCCGAAATTTCATTTGGAGTTGCTTCGACAGTCTTGTACATTCCTGCCTGTGCTCTAGTTTTCATTGTCATTGTAGCAATAAAGAAAATAGCACGAGGATGCTATACAACTATCTTAACACAAAACTGTTAACTTCACTGTTAGAAAATAATTACTGAACTAGAAAATTGCTGAAATAAGAAGTTTTCAACTGTCGAAAATCAGTGCTCAAGCAACAAAAAATGCTAAGCAACAACTATTGACCAACCAATATTGCATAAAATTTTGCAAATGCAGTAGCAAAATCATCCAACGATACGAAATCATGGCAGGCAGGTCAACAGGTGAAATGGTGTTCATAACTATTTTAAAAGACATACTGGAATGTGTGACGTTGCGTCTGTGACAATAATAGAATTTTGATTGACAACAAAAGAAACAGAATATTGTTACTCCTCCTACGAATTATAAGGAAATCAGTTCTCAACCATCCCACTGCGAGTTTTAAAATATTCCCTGTCGTCTCCTAACAATTTTTCTTCGATGCTCCTGTACTCAACAGACAACTTACCTCGACTTGCTGCTGCAACTGCGTGATCAGCAACATGCCAAAATACTTCAAAAGCAATATTTCAACCCTACAGAGTACAATGCATGGTCAGTATAATTGCAACAAATACTGCCATATTTTTACACATAGAAATTGAATGATCAGGAGGGGTTTCGTCAACTAGCGTTAAACGGTGTAAAACAAAATAAAAGAAACCAATAAAGTCTATAGTCTATCATATTTGCAATATATTATTCAAACACTGACAAACTTTACACAAACTTTTAATTATTCCACAATGTCTATGCTCAACAAACACGTTTCTGGCCACAACAAAGATACGAATATTACTCTCAATATATCCTTATACAAATCTGACAAAATTTCTCGAGTGTGCAAGCAGCCAACAACTATGTGCAGCAAAGAGGTAAATTACCAAAAACTCCACAATTAATAGCAAAGTCTCCTCCATCGGTACTAGCACGATCACACCAGGTTAGGAACTCTTATGATGCACAGCTTCTCTCCAGCACAGGGTAGGTCAGACCACTTCCGACTCCTCTCAACAACTGCTCGCTCGCTACTACTCGCGATAATAATATGTCAGACTCAGAGTTTGTGTGTGCACACAGCAGAATCATAGATGTCCAACTTTCATCAATAACACGGAATCAACAGAATTCCTAAAAGCTGTCTCCTCTGCATTTTCTGATGAAGATAAATTGGAGAGCAGACCACAATAAGGAACGCCAGGCTGGATAGAAAGTGATGATTTCTTGATGATAACAAAAGTTAGTGCTGGCGAACATACGAGTACAGATCTGCACTGCTTTTTTGACGTAGTGTAGTCAAATGAATACGAAATATGGATGGAAGCTATAAATGAAGAAATAGAAGCACTGAAGCGAAACAATACATGGACGTTAGCTGGATGTACCACGAATGCCAAAGTATTGCAAAGTTGCAGAGATTCTACATCGAAAATTTGCAGCTGATGGAAGCACTCACTTCAAAGCTCGATTAGCTGCTAAAGTTATATTCAGAAAGCAGGAATTGACTATGAAGATGTATATAGTCCTGTTGCACGTTATGACACCGTTCTTATTTACCTAGCAGTATCTGCTTCAAGGAAGACGATGTTAAAACAGTTTGATGTAAAGACGATCTTTGTGAATGGAATAGTAGTAGTAGTAGTAGTAGTAGCTTATTCATCTGTAGATATCTTTTTACGAGGATATAGGACATGTCAAAGTATTTACAAGTTTAGACCAATTTAAAATAAGGTGATTCATACACATATATACACTCCTGGAAATGGAAAAAAGAACACATTGACACCGGTGTGTCAGGCCCACCATACTTGCTGCGGACACTGCGAGAGGGCTGTACAAGCAATGATCACACGCACGGCACAGCGGACACACCAGGAACCGCGGTGTTGGCCGTCGAATGGCGCTAGCTGCGCAGCATTTGTGCACCGCCGCCGTCAGTGTCAGCCAGTTTGCCGTGGCATACGGAGCTCCATCGCAGTCTTTAACACTGGTAGCATGCCGCGACAGCGTGGACGTGAACCGTATGTGCAGTTGACGGACTTTGAGCGAGGGCGTATAGTGGGCATGCGGGAGGCCGGGTGGACGTACCGCCGAATTGCTCAACACGTGGGGCGTGAGGTCTCCACAGTACATCGATGTTGTCGCCAGTGGTCGGCGGAAGGTGCACGTGCCCGTCGACCTGGGACCGGACCGCAGCGACGCACGGATGCACGCCAAGACCGTAGGATCCTACGCAGTACCGTAGGGGACCGCACCGCCACTTCCCAGCAAATTAGGGACACTGTTGCTCCTGGGGTATCGGCGAGGACCATTCGCAACCGTCTCCATGAAGCTGGGCTACGGTCCCGCACACCGTTAGGCCGTCTTCCGCTCACGCCCCAACATCGTGCAGCCCGCCTCCAGTGGTGTCGCGACAGGCGTGAATGGAGGGACAAATGGAGACGTGTCGTCTTCAGCGATGAGAGTCGCTTCTGCCTTGGTGCCAATGATGGTCGTATGCGTGTTTGGCGCCGTGCAGGTGAGCGCCACAATCAGGACTGCATACGACCGAGGCACACAGGGCCAACACCCGGCATCATGGTGTGGGGAGCGATCTCCTACACTGGCCGTACACCACTGGTGATCGTCGAGGGGACACTGAATAGTGCACGGTACATCCAAACCGTCATCGAACCCATCGTTCTACCATTCCTAGACCGGCAAGGGAACTTGCTGTTCCAACAGGACAATGCACGTCCGCATGTATCCCATGCCACCCAACGTGCTCTAGAAGGTGTAAGTCAACTACCCTGGCCAGCAAGATCTCTGGATCTGTCCCCCATTGAGCATGTTTGGGACTGGATGAAGCGTCGTCTCACGCGGTCTGCACGTCTAGCACGAACGCTGGTCCAACTGAGGCGCCAGGTGGAAATGGCATGGCAAGCCGTTCCACAGGACTACATCCAGCATCTCTACGATCGTCTCCATGGGAGAATAGCAGCCTGCATTGCTGCGAAAGGTGGATATACACTGTACTAGTGCCGACATTGTGCATGCTGTGTTGCCTGTGTCTATGTGCCTGTGGTTCTGTCAGTGTGATCATGTCATGTATCTGACCCCAGGAATGTGTCAATAAAGTTTCCCCTTCCTGGGACAATGAATTCACGGTGTTCTTATTTCAATTTCCAGGAGTGTATTTACAGACTTCTAGTTAGACCTAATCATTAGATTTACTCCTGGTATTCAATACCTTTTTTTTACAAATAACTTATTAAACAATGTAATGCTACACTGTTCACTCCTATCTCACTATCAGTCACTGCACACACTATACACACATTGTTTCATAACGCTCCACTCACTACACACACACACACACACACACACACACACACACACACACACACACAAACACACACACACACACACACTTTGGTGATCTCTGGGCCATTTTCTGTACTTCCCATTTGCTATCCTGAAAAACTGAGTCAACATCCATCCATAATGAGTGAGATGTTGAGCTCAGAAAGAGGAGGAGTTGTTAGTATTGTGCTATGCATAGGTTGAGGGTAAGGATTTCTAGAAAGGAAAAAAGAAGGAAAAAAACATAAAGTAAAGGTGTTATGTTGAATGTTGGATGTTTTATAATCATTACTATTATTATTATTTATTTGTATAACATTTTTTATCAAACCCCTACTCTGTTTTATCTAAGAATCCTTCAATGTATAAAATGTATTGCATAACAGGCACTTTTTAGCTGCCTTTTTAAGTAAATTCATTTTTGCAGTTTCTTTAATTTGTTTTGGTAATTTATTGTACAGTTTTATTCCTTGCTAGAAGATGCTGTTTTGAGTTTTATGTTTATTTTTTCTTGGTAAATGTAAGTTGAGTCTATCTATTACTGCATGGTCATGGACAGAGCTGTTTGTGCAGTAATTTACAATGTTATATTTGATGTATAAAATTGACTGGTGAATGTATTCACGTGGAGCAGTTAAAATCCCCAGTGTTTTGAACAGATGGTTCAAATGGTTCAAATGGCTCTGAGCACTATGGGACTTAACATCTATGGTCATCAGTCCCCTAGAACTTAGAACTACTTAAACCTAACTAACCTAAGGACAGCACACAACACCCAGCCATCACGAGGCAGAGAAAATCCCGGACCTCGCCGGGAATCGAACCCGGGAACCCGGGCGTGGGAAGCGAGAACGCTACCGCACGACCACGAGATGCGGGCAGAACAGATCTATACAATGAGCTCGACTAGTATTTTTGGTTATTATTCTCATGGCTCTTTTCTGGAGTTTGAAAATTATGTTCATAAATTGTGCGTTTGTTCTGTATGTATGAATAATAGATAACTAAAAGACACTGCATGTTATACGGTAAAAAAAATGGAAATGTCGTGTGGCTAGGGCCTCCCGTTGGGTAGACCGTTCGCCTGGTGCAGGTCTTTCGATTTGACGCCACTTCGGCGACCTGCGCGTCGAAAAAGGGCATAACATGCTGATGACATTCTGTTTGTAAGTACCTTTGTGTGTTCGCACCACTTCCACTGAGAATCAGTAATCATTCCTAGAAAGTTTTCATTTGTTACAGTCTATAGAGGTGTCATCTACATTTAATTTAACATTGTCATTTTTCCTCTTCAAACTGAAATTCATGACATTAGTGTTCTTTATGTTCAATGTCACTTTATTGCTATCGACCAATTATAAACCTCCTTGAGAGTTTCACTTGCTTTCTCAGCAAGGAGTTCTTTTGTTTTCTCAATGACTTTAATATTACTGCCATCAGCGAAGAGAATTTTTTCACCATGAGTAACACTAGTGGGAAAGTTGATGTATATCAGGAATAGTATTGGTCCTAATATGCTGCCTTGTGGAAGCCCTATATAAATGTATTTTGGTTCTGATAAGTGTTTTACTGAATGTTTTATCTATTTGAAGTATGTGTTACCTCTACTCCTTTTACCCTATCTAAAGTATGATCGAAACCAATCATTAGCAACCCCTCTTATTCCTAATGCTTCTAATTTATTTAATAGAATCGTGTGGTCGACTGTATCAAACGCCTTAGAAAGATCGAAAAATATGCCTGTGACACACTACCGCGAATAATTCAAGATGAAGTGTATATGTAACACCCATAAGGCCTCAGAGATAATACACATTGTGTCTCTTGAAACTGTGTCTCTATGGACAGAGACGAGTATCTCGCTGCTGGAACAAACGTTTTATGAGAGTCATTAAGAAAGTGGGTTTTCGAAACGATGCTACAGATCCTTCTTTGTTTTATCGCAAATATAATGAAAACAGGAATTATGAAGTAATTTACGTTGGTGGTGGTATAATTGTCAACAGAGACAAAGAAGAAATTACAGCCTTTCTGAACCATTTAGACCATGAATTTCATATAACAATGGGGACTCTTGATAATTTCCTTGGTACAAAAAAATAAAGCAAACTCTAGATGGAATGATTACGATAAGTCAAGAAAAATACATGAAACAAATATTGGAAAGAGTTGGAATGGCACAATCCAACATGATTTCAACTCCTACAGAATATGAAGAAAATGATCAAGATGAAGCAGATTCGTCCTCCATCCCCTATTGTGAGGCAATTAGATGTCTTATATGTTTCTCAATAGCAACTTGTCCAGGCATAACTTTTGCGGATAAACCAGCTGGAGGTATGGAAAACGAACTACTGGGGACTGGAATTGAGTGAAATGCATATTCTGGTATCTGAAAGGTATGTTAAATGGTAGTATTATTTATGACCAAGAAGATAATTTGAGTAATTACAATGATGCTGATTTCGCTGGGGACAATAGTACAAGACTGGTATTGAGGCAAAGTACTCTGGTTGGGCAATAACATGGACAAATAAATTGCAGAAAGTGGTGGCTACATTTATAACACAGGCAGAAATTATTTCAACAAGTGAAGGAGACAAAGATTAATTTCGTTATGTCATTTATTATGTGAATTAGTTGACATGCCAGAACAGGTGCAAGTACTTTATATTGACAATGACAGTGCATTAAAATTGGCTAAAAGCCCAGAATATCATTGTCAGTCAAAATATATAGAGGTTCAACACTTTTATGTTTGTGAAAGATGTCTGAATGGTGAACTTTTGTTGGAACATATAGATGGAAAGAATCAGCTGATATTCTGACAAAGCAACTTAACTGAGCTCGATTTAATTTGCTGCAAGCAGAGACTGTAATGCAGGAAGTCAAATAATAACCCTTTATCTGTTTATTTGACCTGTTTCTTGTTGTTTTTCCCTTTTGGAGGAAGTTGTGTGATAAGGGAAAAATATTTTGGCGTTCACTGTAAAGCATTATTCCTCAGTAGTTTTTGGAAAAATATTTCTTTTTATACATCTTCTTTGGAATTCGTTTTAGTTATGAAGTAAAGCTGTACCCTAAGAAAAAATACAATTCATAAATGAAGCTGTATTGTTCAGACTTAATGATTTACAACAAGAAATGCTACTGAAATTTCACTGCAGGCACACAATAATTACAACACAAATGTGAGAAGGTTTAATACGTCCACGAATCAGACTTCGCACATTCTTTAATTCTGCTTTGTTCCACAATGCTTCTTTCCTTACAGAGTTGAATACTTTCTGTTGCTCATGTCACATAATTCAGACAGCTGTCTCATTGCTTCGATTAATATTTCGTCATTCACTACAAAATCAAAAATTTTAGCAAAATAAATAACAAAACAAAACAATTTATGCCAAATTACAAAACTATCGAGTAACAAAGACTTAGAATAAAAATCGATATCAACCACGAAAGCATAATAAAACGAAATTTGGAGTGAGCACATGGATCTGTAGTGTACGCAATGGAAGGAAACGAGCTGGGGGGGGGGGGGGGGGATTACCTGATAACAATGGACTATCACGTCATCCATCGAAACATTCTTCTTGAGAAACCTTGACAGTATTCTGACATGAAATTCAATGTGAATGCTGCCATTTGAAATGCATTATGGAATGTTTTGGTGTGCCGTGACGTGAAGCGACGTTATGGCCAGTGCAAACTGTCCCTGAATTAGCCTATACACATTACTTGATTGAAAAGACATACCTGTTACTGAAGCCTGAGGCCACCATCTTGCCTCAACAAATACCAAGAAGTTTTTGTACGCTACTACTACGATTTTTAATACGAAATGACGTTGTCAGCTTCAAGGCCAATTCAGACAGGACATCATGTCACATCATGTCATGTCAAAACTTTCCACAATGCATTTCAAATGGCGGCACTCACACACAGCATCAACAAACACTCGCGTCACGTCACGTCAAGGCTTCTTGTGAAGGAAGTTCTGATGGTGGCCTAGTCTGTTAACATAAGATAGACCAATTTTGCCGCGTGTACTGTGTTATAGTAGGGGTAATATAGTAGCGGATTTTGTGCTTCTGCGTCTTGTTACTCTCCCTCTCTCTCTCTCTCTCTCTCTCTCTCTCTCTCTCTCTCTCTCTCTCTCTATATATATATATATATATATATATATATATATATATATATATATATATATATACACAGGGGGAGCCACCTAACGTTACCGCTGGATATATTTCGTAAACCACATCAAATACCGACGAATCGATTCCACAGACCGAACGTGAGGAGAGGGGCTAGTGTCATTGGTTAATACAAACCATAAAAAAATGCACGGAAGTATGTTTTTTAACACAAACCTACGTTTTTTTAAATGGAACCCCGTTAGTTTTGTTAGCACATCTGAACATATAAACAAATACGTAATCAGTGCCGTTTGTTGCATCGTAAAATGTTAATTGTAACCTAAAGTTGACACTTGAGTACCACTCCTCCGCTGTTCGATCGTGTTAATCGGAGAGCACAGAATTACCTAGGGATCCAAAGGGAACGGTGATGGATCTTAGGTACAGAAGAGACTGGAACAGCACATTACGTCCACATGCTAACACCTTTTTATTGGTCTTTTTCACTGACGCACGTGTACATTACCATGAGGGGTGAGGTAAACGTACACACGTGGTTTCCGTTTTCAATTATGAAGTGGAATAGAGTGTGTCCCACTGGAAACGCGTCGACGTATGTGGTATCAGCATGATGGTGCACCTGCACATTCCGCAATTAACACTAGGCTGACCCTTGACAGGATGTTCGACGGGCGTTTCATAGGACGTGGAGGACGCATAAATTGGTCATCCCATTCTCCTGATCTTACACCTCTGGACTTCTTTCTGTGGGGTACGTTAAAGGAGAATGTGTACCGTGATGTGCCTACAACCGCAGAGGATATGAAACAATGTATTGTGGCAGCCTGCGGCGACATTACACCAGATGTACTGCGGCGTGTACGACATTCATTACGCCAGAGATTGCAATTGTGTGCAGCAAATGATGGCCACCACATTGAACATCTATAGGCCTGACATGTCGGGACACACTCTATTCCACTCCGTAATTGAAAACGGAAACCACGTGTGTACGTTTACCTCACCCCTCATGGTAATGTACATGTGCGTCAGTGAAAAAGACCAATAAAAAGGTGTTAGCATGTGGACGTAATGTGCTGTTCCAGTCTCTTCTGTACCTAAGATCCATCACCATTCCCTTTGGATCCCTACGTAATTCGGTGCTCTCCGATACACATGATCGAACAGCGGAGGAGTGGTACTCAAGCGTCAACTTTAGGTTACAATATCTCCGAATGTAATTAACAGTTTTTTACGTTGCAACAAACAGCACTGATTACGTATTTATTTATATGTTTGGATGTGCTAACAAAACTAACGGGGTTCCATTAAAAAAAACGTAGGTTTGTGTCAAAAAACATACTTCCGTGCATTTTTTTATGGTTTGTATTAACCAATGACACTAGCCCCTCTCCTCACGTTCGGTCTGTGGAATCGATTCGTCGGTATTTGATGTGGTTTACGAAATATATCCAGCGATAACGTTAGGTGACTCACCCTCTGCTGGTCCGTAGTGTCCAACAGATGCAATATTTTGTCAGTCAGACATGTTGTCATTTTCAGGTGCATTGACAAACTGAGCTCATAAGGGCATGCAGCTGACTTTATCCCCTCCACGGTCTACACGTAAGTGCGCGCATTGGCACTACTGGATTCTTTGCATCGGCGTCTGTGGCAAAGTCGATGTAGCCACTCTGTCCACCCTGATTGCCAGATCGTTGTGTTTACTGAGCGTCTTGTTCATTGGAGCCAGTATTGGTTCCCAAGCTTTGCTGGGATTATAGTCGCAACCAAATCGATAGGACTATCCTTGCTGCAAATTTCGATAGCTTCTCTAGTGCTACTGACCCAGTATTGATCGATCGACAAATGCACTGCGAGAAACTCTAGAATCACAAGAAA
Source organism: Schistocerca serialis cubense (assembly GCF_023864345.2). Taxonomy (NCBI): domain Eukaryota; kingdom Metazoa; phylum Arthropoda; class Insecta; order Orthoptera; family Acrididae; genus Schistocerca; species Schistocerca serialis. Next base: position 579,041,554 of record NC_064639.1, on the reverse strand, counting down.
TTAAATTGATGAAGCAATTGTCATTAAATAACGGTTTGAGTGTAAAAGTCAGCTCTAACAAAGCATAAAAAACAGTTGTTTGTGGGATTAATAACTGCATAAGAAAAAAAACATAATGGATAAGGTAAGCAGGCTTCATTTGTTCCATTATAAACATAATTTGATTTCTTTGTGTATATATATTTTCGCTAGCAAATAAATGTAGATATTTGGCGATGCTGTTTCACTTCTTAGCACTATATCAAACAAAATTGATAAAGAACATCTGTTATGATGTTTTCTTTGGCAAATAATGAACTTTGTCGTTGCTAGACCCTCAATTCCAGTATTAAAAACCCACTACAGGGCTGAGCAAATTGGTGTGATGTGATATTATGGACAATGTGAATACACCCTTATGTGACAGTGCCATGACATGATGGCTGACATGAACTGACCTTTCTGAGGTGGACTAAAAATGTTCTGTAGTTGAGATATTCCCATATTAACTGAGTTTAACGCATATATTGTAGAATCGTGCTACGAGCAGTACATCAAGTTACATATATATATATATATATATATATATATATATATATATATATATATATATATATATATATATATATGTTTAAAGTAGCCTGCAGTTTTCGTAAGAACAGTTGTCATCTACAACAAATAGCAAGTTTTACTGCTAGAAGCTATTCTATAATGAGTATACTATTCGAAGAAAAGCTGCAGTTGATCGAAACTGGTAGAATATTAATAAATACAGGAACATCATTACGACAATGCAACTCGTTTCTGTATGTATCACTACTTAGTGAATAATAAAGGATAACAAAAGTTCTTTATATTTACATTTTTTAAAATTTTCATAGCCAATAATGCACAAATGAAGACTGAATACTGCCCCGACCGAACCTAAATGATATTTCGTTCATTGTTGACCTTGTAAGCAATACCAAATGATTTGAACAATTTCACATAACTTATTACAAGGTAACTGCATAAATCAGTGTTGTATAATGCCCACCAAATTTCGCATAAGTGCTATCGATACTGTCTACATCTACATGGATACTCTGCATATCACACTTAAGTGCGTGGCAGAGGGTTCATTGAACTACCTTCACAGTAATTCTCTATTATTCCAATCTCGAAGAGTGCACAGAAAACACGAACACCTCTATCTTTCCATGCAAACTCTCATTTCCCTTATTTTATTATGATGAGCGTTTCTCCCTATGTAGGTCTGTGTCAATATAATATTTTGTATTTGGAGAGGTTCCACCACAGAAAACAAATCCTTTGTTTTACTGGCGTCCATCCTAAATCCTGTATCATATCAGTGACACTCTCTACCATATTCCGCTATAATACAAAACGTGCTGGTCTTCTTTGAACTTTCTTAATGTACTCTGTTTATCCTATCTGGTATGGATCCCAGATTACACAGCAGTACGCCAATAGAGGAAAGAAAAGGGTAGTGCAGGCAGCCTCTTTAGTATATCTGTTACATTTTATGGTATTCTGCCAATAAAACACAGTCTTTGGTTCGCCATCTCCACAACGTTTCTATATAAAATAAACTAAAATGGAAACTAATACATAATATAAAGTGTATTCATGACCTATTCTCAGACTGTGCAATATAGAAATTAACATGCCAGGAATGCTCCATGTTCTACCTAGGACAAACACCGACATTTCAACACCAGATACACAGAGCACATTAAAACTTACATGCATGACAGACACACAACATCAGCAATAGCTACACACACACAACAGAGGACACCCACTTCGAAAAGCAGAGCAAAATGTCAAAGTGCTCCACCAACTAAATAAAGTGCATGAAATGGATTTGTTAGAAGAATTGGAGATATGTACGTATTACTAAAAATTCACTGATTCACTAATCAGTGAATTTCTTCAGATGCTTTGACAACATACTTAAATAAAATTAATAACTCATACAGACAAACGCCACTGTAAAACAGATGTAAGCAAATCCATATCCTTAAGATCTTCTGTCCAAAACATTATTTCTGTCAACTAATTCTAGAAAGGTCTCTGTAACTGTTTGTTTGTGTAAGTTATTCTCGATGTGTACTGTGCACTGAAAGTTGTGAGTGATGTTTAACGTGTGTGAGACTCTGCACAAAGTGACCATGAGAAAACTGTAATCACAAGTTCTCCCAAATTTCGCCACTAACTGCATCTAGAAATCGACAACTAACTAAAAATTACGCGTTTTTTATATATTGCAGTAAAGACAGCAAAACAAAGCAGAACTTCACGCATTGAAAACATTACAAAACAATGGCATAGTACGAAGTCGAACAAGCAGTGTCCAACTTTTCGGAGGACCAAGCTGAAGAGATTAGGCAAGAGGTCTCACATACATTGCGGCGGGCGCCGCCTCCACGGAGTAACATCTCTCTCGAAAGGGCAGCCGTCCGGTCCATTAGAGAAGACGAGGATCTGATAGTTCTACCAGCGGATAAAGGCAACGCAACGGTTCTTCTGTCGCGTGATGACTATCTGGGAAAGATGGATCTCTTACTTGAGGACTCAGCATACAGAACATTGCAGGACGACCCAACTGAACGGATAAAACGGAAGACGCTTTCACTGCTGAAGAAGAGTTCTTTACCTGACGACGTTCTCAAAAATCTTCGTCCTGGTGCTGCCGTGCCACCGAGACTATACGGCCTACCCAAGATTCATAATAAAGGGGTCCCGCTTCGTCTGATCGTGAGTAACTTGGGTGCTCCTACCTACAATCTAGCCAAGTATTTAGCATCTGTTCTTGGCCCTCACGTTGGTAAATGCGAACATCACATTCCCAATTCTATGGTGTTTATTCAGAGATTAAAGTCCTTGTCTCTTAGTCCCTGCGATTTACTTGCGAGCTTTGATGTCGTGTCGCTTTTTACCTGGGTTCCTTTGGAAGAATCCTTGCAATTAATTGGTGAGAAACTGGATGAGGAAACAACCAGGCTTTGTCGCCACGTGCTGACGTCGACGTACTTTTTATTCAATGACAAATATTTTGAACAGACTGACGGAGTGGCTATGGGGAGCCCATTGTCCCCAATAGTCGCCAACCTTTTTATGGAAGATTTGGAGGACATGGCGCTGAAGACGGCGTCCTTAAAACCAACCTGTTTCTGGAGGTACGCTGACGACACGTTTATGGTGTGGCCTCATGGGAGAGAAGCTCTTGACCGCCTCCTAGATAATTTTAATTCCATGCATCCTAGCATCAAGTTTACCATGGAGGTGGAAAGTGATGAAAGCTTCCGTTTCTGGATGTTCTGGTGTACAGAAAGGATGATGGGACACTGGGACACAGTGTTTATCGAAAGCCTACGCACACGGACCGTTACCTGCATACTTCTAGCTGTCATCCATCGTTCCAGCATACGGGGGTCCCGCGGACGTTGGCGAGAAGAGCTTATGCCATTTCAGATGGAGAAAGCTTGACACAAGAATTGGACCACCTTAAGGTTGTGTTCAAGCAGAATGGCTATACAGATAAACAGATCCATCGTGCTTTCCAGTTTGGACCATCGCCTGAACCACCAGAAGATACCTGCAAATCGCTGGCTTTTCTGCCTTTTGCTGGGAGCATTTCCTCGAAGATAGGAAGAATTCTAAAAAGATATCATATCAAAAGTATTTTTCGTCCGCCAGCCAAGATTAGAGCGCTTCTTGGCTCTGTTAAGGATGACTTGGGTTTGAGGAAGCCCAGTGTGTACAAGATCCCTTGCCACTGTGGGAAGGCTTATATTGGTCAGACAATCCGGACCATTCAGGACCGATGTGTTGAGCATCAGCGGCACACACGGCTGCTTCAACCTGAGAAATCCGCAGTGGCGGAGCACTGTCTCACCTAGGGACACAGAATGCTATATGATGCGACACAAATGGTTGCCCCTGCATCTCGCTATTGGGACTGTGTTTTAAAAGAATCGATAGAGATTCGTTTATCTGACAATCTCATTAATAGAGACAAGGGTTATCTTTTAAGTAAGACTTGGGGCCCGGTGTTATCTGACATTAAAAAACAACGGTCTGTGTTTCAGTCGTCGGAATGAACATTTTTTTCTTTTATTTTTGACAGCGATATCTCGATTTCGCCTCTTTCGACCACTGGCGGCGCAGCATGTTTACTGCGCTAGAGGGCAGCTACGGCACCTTCTCGCGCACGCGTTGTGGGTCTTCTGCGGCCTATATAGGGGCTGCCGCTTGCGCTGGGAAGTCCCGCATCCCCGCACCATTCCGCTGCCGGACTCGCTGCGACGCACATCGTATCCGCGCACGCAACGCCATGGCTGGGAAGCAGATTGCCGCCGCATTGGAAGTCCTCATCAACGCGATGGGTTTCACCGGCAGCCGCCAACGGCAGCCAAGGCACAAGAGAACGCAGCGGAACGGGACGATGCTCCAGTGCTACAAATGCCAGCAGCTGGGGCACACCGCGCACGGGTGTAAGAACGTCGTCGCGTGCTTGAAGTGCGCGGCGGCTCACGACACCCGCAGCTGCACGAAACCTCGTGGGGAGGCCTGCAGCTGCGTGAACTGCGGCGGGCCCTTCGACCATAGATATTGGTAGACTGGTCATGACGTAAATTTCGTGGCACCAACATCTCTACTGCTATATCACGTGACTATTGGCAAAACAATGGTGGTATCCTGTTGTGCTTATGGTTGTACCGAGCGTTTTGTGAAGGGAAGTAACATTAAATTTCACGTGTAAGTATTATTAGTTTAATTTAGCGGCATTTCTTGAATACTGATAAACTATTGTGTGTATCATATCCTTACCCCGAACGCCACAGTTACGTAAATTGGCGGTTTGAAGTGCTGTGTGTGTTTCCAGGCGCACATTGCAATCGTATATATTTCTTGAAATGGTAAGCTACAAAGCTGCTTTTTCTCTTTCGTATAGGTTTCCAAAGGATGAAGGGCGCAGGCAGATGTGGATACAGGCAGTGAAACGAAAAGATTTCAAGCCTACTGCGCACACACGCATCTGTTCCAAGCACTTTGAAGAAAACTGTTTCGACAAAGAAAAGACTGGTGGGAATTGGCTTCACAGTGACGCCGTGCCAACAAAATTCGATTTCCCTGAGCATCTGCAAGCAAAGAGAGCCAAGCTTCGTAAACCTCCGACTAAGAGAGATTCATTAAACGAAATTTCATGTGCAGAAACTTCCCATAATTCTCGTAAGTCTAGATATCTACTTTGTGTTAATATGTTAACGTAAGAAGGAGAGTGTTAAGCAGTGGCTGTAAAAATGTAACAGCTTTTTTTAAAGTGACATTGTCGTATTATGCTTCAGACTGAGGGGAAATTCTTTCATGTACATTTTCGTTCAGTGGACTGGTATTTTGTTTGCAGCCGCTGTACAAGCTTTTGAAGTAAAAGCTGGGACAAGCAAACGTTTTAGATACATAGGAGATTTTAAGGAAGATGATTTGGCTGTTCCTGGCATTGCTAGCAAAATGGCAAGTGTTGCAAAAAAGCAGCTGAAGAAGAAAGCCAGAAAATTAAGTAATTTGCAGCGATCAGCCCACAGAATGAGGAAGAAAATTTTAAATTTGGAATCATTAATAAGTGACCTTCAAAAGAATAATCTTATAAGTGAATCCATGGGTAATTTGCTGAAGGTAAGATAGAACTATGTACTTCAAGTAGTACTTATAATTTCTTGACATTTGAAATTAAAGACATACCAAATTGCCATTCTTATTATAAGTATCAGGTGGTGTAGATTCTAGTATTGTATCTGTCTTATTGTTACATGACAAGTGGCATAGTTGATTGTAAGAAAGTCTCTATTCACAAAAACGTAGGCATTGTTTTGAAAAATATCAACATGTTCATGTAAATAATAGGATAAAATTACGCCGTGGAAAGTACTGCAACTAGCCACAAGTTTCTTAGAAGTGATTGTTATTGTAACATTGCTAGTTTCGGCCTGGAACCCATTGCCATGCAATACCACTAATTCCTTGCAGTTTTATGTGTGTGTCCTAAAATTCTGAAATTACATATTTCTTGAAAGGTATATAGAAGAGATTGTATATAGACTGTACACATTGCACTTACTTCATGAAATTCTCTCTTTTACATTTCCTCTCTTAGAACTTTGTTATATTTTGGGACACATACATAAAACTTGCAAGAAATCAATGCTAGCATCTGACAATGGGCTCAGACTCAAAACTACTAATGGTACAATACAAATCACTACTAAACGAAACTTGTGACTGGTGGCATTATTTCCTACAGTGTCATTTACAAAAACAGTTGTGGTGTTCAATAACCACAATGGATAAAATAAAGTAGGAGAAAGTACCATAATTTAATATAAATGAGAAAGCAGTAACTTTTATTAAAGTGGAGACGCTCTTGGAAACTTAACTATGTTAGATCTACCATACATGAGCACAAATAGTAGAAACAGTTATGTTATTTTGTTCCTTCTATGCACAAATTTAGTTTGTAACTGCTGATTATGTGTTGTTTTCTCATTCCTTATCAATGTAGAGTCTTCTGCATGATGTGATTGATATTCAGAACATGTTGAGTGAATGACAGTTTGTAGCCTAGCTCTTGCAGTTCTTTACTGAGAGTATCATATTGCTTTCAGATGCTGCCACCAGGTACCTCAGAGTTGTTAAAGCGTGTCAGCAGAGGTCAAACAAGAGAAAAGTACCCAGCAGCTCTTCGGACCTTTGCTTTAACTCTTAATTTCTACAGCAGCAAGGCTTACAGTTACGTAAGGAGAAATTTCAGTACATCTCTGCCACATCCACGGACACTGAGAAGGTGGTATAGTGTGATTGATGGAAATCCAGGTTTCAGCAAAGAAGCAGCAGTTGCTCTCAGAATAAAGAGTCAAGAGCTTATGAACAAGGGCAAGAAATTGCTGTGTGCTATGTCATTTGACGAAATTGCAATAAGGAAACACATTGAATTTCGTCAAAATAAATTTGTTGGATATGTAGATTATGGGGCAGAGCTTGATGATGATAACCTTCCTGTTGCAAATGAGGCACTAACATTTATGGTAACTGCTGTTAACAGTTCTTGGAAACTGCCAATTGGTTACTTTCTAGTCAATGGACTAACTGCACTAGAAAAATCTAACCTATTGAATGAGGCTCTAAAGTTTACTTTTGATGCTGGTGTTGAGGTGATATCAGTAACTTTTGATGGAACACATGTAAATACTGCAATGATAGAAAAGCTAGGTGCTTCTTTTTCTTTACCTAACATAAAATCTTTCTTTAAGCACCCATTGTGTAATGATGAAATATGTATTTTCCTTGACCCATGTCACATGCTAAAGTTAGTACGTAATACCTTAGCTGGTAAGGGCACAATTTTTGATGGCGATAGAAATCCTATTAAATGGGATTATGTACTCAAGTTACATGATTTGCAATGTGTGGAGACACTTCATCTTGCTACAAAAGTAAGAATGAAGCATGTTGAGTGGTATCGCCATAAGATGAATGTCAGAATTGCTGCACAGACATTGAGTAATAGTGTAGCTAATGCCCTTGAATTTCTGGGCAAAGATTTGCAGCTAGACGATTTTAAAGACTGTGATCCAACAGTTAGGTTCATAAGGATTATGAACAATGTTTTTGATTGCTTCAACAGTAGAAATCTGTTAGCGAAGGGTTATAAAGCACCTCTGTCATTGCAGACTGCTAGCCACATTTTGTCTTTTCTGGATGAAGCTGAAGAATATATAAAGAATTTAAGACTGGATGCAAATGGCCCCTCTGTTTTGTTTACAAACAGAAAGACTGGTTTCCTTGGTTTTATTGTGTCAATTCAAAGTCTCAAAAGGTTATACAATTCTCTGATAAGCAGTCCTAATCCACAACTTAAATTCATACTGACACACAAGTTGTTACAAGATCACATCGAGACATTTTTTAGTTCAGTCAGGAGGTATGGTGGTGATAACAATAACCCTACAGCCACTCAGTTCAAAGCTGCTTACAAAAGGTTACTTATACATCAGCAAGTAAGGGGTTCAGAGTTTGGAACTTGTTTAGACACTGAAGAGTGTTCTATTCTGAATGTATCTTCAGCACTGGGTAAAGTACAAACAAACCCATTTGTTTCATGTATAAATTTCCGAGCAGAAATTCCTGATGTTGAAAACGTGTCTCATGACCACTGTTACAGTATCCCATCTATTTGTTTCAAACAACTGTCAAAGTATGTGACAAATGTTGTTGTGTACATTGCAGGATTTATAGTACGTAAGTTGAAGAAAACCATATATTGTACTGAATGTGCAAATTCTTTATATGGCTTATTAGAAAGCGAAAATGAACTCCTGACGAGAAAGAATATGGGAGGTTTAGTAACACCTTCCAGGGATGTTGTTCAAATCTGTAAAGTAGCAGAACAAGCCTATCGTTTGCAGCAGGCAAAGGGTATGCTGACAAAAAAAAATGTAATGCTTGTGCTCTTGTCATCTGCTATGGCAGAAATTGACAGCAATGTATTTACATCTATCAATGAACATATAATGAGCATTGACCCCACAGAAAACCATCGTACAACTCTTATAAAATCCATTTTATTTGAGTATTTCAAGATCAGAAATCACCATTTGGGGAAGATTGTAACGGAAACCTTTCAGAAAGGATGTGTAAGGAGCTTGCTTACAAAAACAATATTATTTAAGGGACACTAAATGGTTCGTGTGTAGTGTTAGTCTACTTTAAAAAACAAATAGAAATTTGTTCAGTGCTGAGTTTGTTGTAAATACTGTATTGTGTTGCAAAATAAATGTTTTTGAAAAAATTATGAGAATTATATTATGCTCATACCTTTGTCATTCAAGATGTGATATTCCTAGTCTAGTAACAGATTGCCATAGACAGTTAAGAATAGAACTCTTAACATACTTTGCAGGAGAAAGAATAACTTAATTGTTTGCTATTTGGGCTGTGCCTGTTTATATATATATATATATATATATATATATATATATATATATATATATATTGTGTGTGTGTGTGTGTGTGTGTGTGTGTGTGTGTGTGTGTGTGTGTGAGAGATATATATATATATATATATATTTATTACCAATAACCCTTCCCACTCTCCAAAAGCAATGGCAATGTGCATTGCTACTACACAAGAAGAAAGGATGATTTTTTACTATCCTGGATTAAATCTGACTTTGGTATAAAAAGGGGTGAATTATGCTGGTATTATTTTAAATAATAAAGAATAATTTGCAAAAACAAGTTAGGGGTTTCCTTTCTCATCGGGGTTTAGTTTTATTTTGTACTTACCAGTTACAATACATACGAATATCAGAAACAGATACTGAATACCATTTGCAAAAAGGTAGTTGTGTGGCCTATGTTAGTTTCCAGATAGTAAGCTGTAATGTATGGGATAAATAATATGCTGCTACAAAAATCTTTGGTCATTTACCAAAAAGCATTAAAAGCCTGACAGATAGCCAACCAGCATTTAAAATCAAACTAAAAGAATCTATGAATGACTGCTCCTACTCAGTAGACGATTTTTTAGATATAAATAAGTGATTGGAAGAACTGTCATGTAATGATAGGTCTACCTTTCATTAAACTGACACATCATAGCGAAGTATCGTATTCATGATCTGTGGAACAAGTATTCGTGTAAGTAGGTACTGATTTTGTAGATATAAATTCTATCTTGTTTGATACATCTACCAAACAAACTGTTTAAACCAAAAAGGAGCTTTCAAATGAAATTGCTTTACGTTTTGTGGGTGAACGACACAATTGAGTTCGTTACATTCGATGTGAACACGTGTGTTTACGTTACAGGTTTCGTTGTTTATGCCGATTTATGACGTCTATAACACTTTCTACAACTAAGGCACTAAAACACACACACGCAATATTTACATTTTATGCAGTGCATAACGCGTATTGTTAGTAGAGAATGCATCTCATAACTGGTAACACAGAAAAATTCACGGCGAATATATTGCCGAACATCGAAAGTGTTTCAGCAGTTGACAAAGTTCATTGGGAAGTAATGGCTGTAAAACTAAATTTGTACAGTGGTTACGCAATAATTTATCACTTCTAGCTGTGTTTACATAAGCTACATTTAATGTGGTGAAGTTAACAGGAAATCCACTGAGAAATATTGGAAGTGAAATCAGATATCAGAATGCTGCCTTGAACTCCCGCCGATGTTCTGCCAACAGTCACGTGATTCTATGTTGCAGCCACGCCAGATGTATAGCCGCTGCACTACTTGCCCAGTCTATTAGTATCTATGGTCGAAGGGCGGGCCGCACGCCGCCAACTCACGTAGCTGCGGCTACCTCCGCGAGTCACGCCGTCTGCTCGCCGCACCACGTCCTGCGGTGACGCCACGCGCCTCGACGGCCGCCCCGCCCCCCCCCCCCCCCCCCCCCGCTCCATCGAGGGGTGTGAGCCGCGCCGACGCGAGGCCGCTACCGACGAAGCTCTGGCCGGCTTCCAAGCCGCCTTTGCGGCCGAAAGGGTCGCCCTGAAAGAGGAGCTCGCAGCAGTCCATCGCCAGCTCCAACAGCTGCGCGATGAGCTGCGGGCTGTCAAGAAGAAGCCGCCAGTTCCCGCCGCCGCCCCCGCTGCGAGTCGTCCGGTGGGGGTCGACGCGGCCACGCAAACAACCGCCGCTCCGCCCCCTGCAGCAAAGCAGGACGTGGCCCCTATGGAAACCGACGATGTGACGCCACAGTCGTCACACTCCGCCAAGGCAGCTGCAAGCAAGGGTGCTGTGGCAGCGACCGACTCCTCCCATGCCGAGAAGTCTACCGCCAAGAAGTCACAGCTACCTCAAATGAAAATAACAGATGCTTACGAGCTGCAGCCGTTCCTTAAGAACATTGCGGCGTCGATACAGGACGGGTCATACCCATTCGAACAACCGTACCCCCTCTCCCCAGCAGGTGCTAGCCCGCCCCCCCCCCCCCCATCACCCCCACCGCTTTAGCAAGTATGAGCTCAAGTGGCTAAATTTCATGACCAAGGAGGAATTAACCCTAATTGACAAATACCCCATCTTTGCGCCAGACGACTGGCAATTATTCGCAGGGCTAGCAGAAACACACGTGACGGCCCAGGTACCTTCCTACATCTGGAACCTAGGTAGCAAAGCATGGAGAAAGTAACATCACAACTCAGCGTGAGTCATCCGACCCTACCGGCCAGCCATTTAGGCCGTTCGTTTTCAGCGTCTCTTACTGTTCCTCTGACTATCCTTTAATCTTTCTGTTATTATTAAAAAAAAAAAAATCCCCCAGCACAAAAGTCAAGTAGCAAAAACACCCACCATGTCATTTCACATTTTCACCCCATCATTTTAGAAGGTGAAGCGCACAAAGCGCTAGTACTTCGCCCCCAGCAGAGGGTTCAGCCCTCGGTCAAGTGCGTCTGCGTCTGCGCTGGGAAGTCAGTTCCGGCGAGATTGTGCACCAGCGCACTCACCTGAAGTTGGCGGCCAGTTGGACCGCGGAAATATTGTGTCATGAAGACGTTATGATCCGGCTGCATACCCGAGAAGAATATTATCAATTATTACGCCGGGAAAGCCTTCGCAGTCACAACGCACACAGTTATTGGCAGTTATTATTCAGTAGGCCTTCACTAGTCTGGTTTGCACAATGTTTCGTTGTCACAGTAACGCGTTTTATGGGCACACAATATTTTTTCACCATGTCATGACTTGTTATTAGTCACACGCAAGTTTTCACCTTAGAACAAAATGTATCTCTGTAGTCAATGCGCTTTCCTGGCGTCCCTTGACACACAAAGAGTTATAGTTTGACACTAGCTTGGTCCACCGTCTGTAATCGGCTCACTGTTCGTCTCGTGTTAGTTCCTTGTCCACTTGCACACACGGCGATGATACAGTTTCTTATTGCTTGTTCAAAACAATCTCGTGACGTACTGCTGCAGTTTTAACAGTCACTGTCTGTCTCTGCCACACAATACTGCAGTTTTGTTGAAGTTTTTTTTTCTTTTCAGTTACAATGTCCGTTGAGCAATGTTTTGTAACAGCACATTCGTAACTTCTTTGTTCGCTCTTTACCAAGTTGTGTAATAATTGCGTACATGGTAACAAATATGAAAATTTCGTATTAGTTTGCCCAAAAATCATCTATATTTATGTTCGAGTAGATTTTATTTGTGCTTTCCAGCCGGATTCAGGCATATTGTTCAATAACTCCTTTGAAATTATGTCTCACTTTACTTGCAAGGTCCTACATAACTACAGTGTAGTCCCTGTAGGCTAAAATTGACTTGGACTGTATCAGGCTAGCTCTTTTTACTGATTCGATCTGCACGTGCTTCAATTGAAGCTTCTTTGTGCGTAACATTGCGTTACTTAAATTTGCAATAAGTTTGCCTCCCATGGTGCCCTCGGGTCACTACTGGGTGCATTTCTCTCTTTGATAATACTGGTTTGAAAATAAAGTTCTCAGGGTCTCATATTATTGATATTATTCTGGGTTCGAATCTGTCAATCTGACAGCTACACACACACACACACACACACACACACACACACACACACACACACAGATATATATATATATATATATATATATATATATATATATATATATATATATATATATATAAAATAGAAAAGATTGTACCAAGAAATATTTCAGGTTTGACACATATATAGAATATTATACAGTACACAAACTAATCACTACTAAAATGTTCCTCCTGACTGATCTCTGTCACAATTTATACTATAAATAATTGCACTAATCAGGTTATCTGTGCAGACATTTAGAGCATGTTTAAGCTAACACTAATTAAAAGAAGACATAACACAAGTATTCATAAACAAAAGAGAAAGTCAATCATATTCTTATAACTAAATACTTCTACACTAGTACATTATCTCTACAGATCACACATCATTAATGTTCCTTCATTTTTCAAAAGAATGGTGTACCTTTTTTTACACATAACACATAGGACTATTAGTCATTTACTGTAGGAATATTTTCACATCCTTACGCGGATACAGTCCCCGTACTCTCCCTGAGTGGGGATCTGCTAAGAGATAGCTACTATTTCCTTCTTGGACCAAGGAATGGAGTATGAAGCTCGATAGTACGTTTTGTGAGGCTTCACCTCGATATTGTATTGATATCCCTTAACAATTCCTGGTATTTCTGAAAATACATCTGCATAGTTAGATAATATCTGTACCAAATCCTGCTGTTGCACTGATTTCAAATTTTCGGACTGTGATACTTTCTTCACAAGTGCGTCCACATTTGCTTTTAATGGATCACTTTGCACGTCTGGATAATAGAGATTTTGTCCTAGGGAATGATTGTCCACTGATTCCTACGTTTTATGTTAATAGCATTACAATTAGGCACAGGTACCTCTTCAGATCTGAGCATGGACAATTCTATCCTCCTACCCGTGTTCATCAAACTTAATTTTCCCCGAGAAAGGTCGATTACTGCGTCCCTTTCTCTCAAAAAATCTACCCCCAAAATGCAGGCTACCTTTAAACCCTTTACTACCAGGAACGAGCACGCTATGGCTTCTCCCCCTATATACATCTCTACCCACACTTGGAGTTTAATTATTTGTCGCTGTGCACTGATGGCTCCAGTGACTTTGCAATTGTTCACAGGAAAAGTCAGCATACGCTTTTCTTTCCCCAGTACTCTGAATGAGTCCATACTCATGACACTGACAGTAGCACCTGTATCTACGATTGCTTGCACATCAATATTGCTAATTTTGATCTCTATTATCGCTTGTACTTTTTCTTTGTGCTCCTACCCACGTGGGTGGTTCAGTTATTAATTCATGTCCCATCTGTACCCCGTCATTGTACCTGAGGATACAGATTTCCGATGTTTTATTCTGTGTCGGGCTGCTCTCACTCCAAACCTCAGCCGACGATGGAGAGCGTATCTCGGCTGAATTTAGTTTGTTGGATTATTACTGGTGGATGGGTGTGGCTGCTCTGTGTCGCTGACCTCCACTATGTGTAAGTTGTGTTGCGTCGGCCGCCAAGGTTGCGCAATTGGCGCATTTTGTGGTGGCGGTCGGTTATTGTCATATCTTTCACTGTTTTGCCGGTCCGGACTGGGCCTCTGGTTCTGTGGCCAAGTTCGGTTTGCATCGTTATAGGTATTGGTGTTCCACGGCCCCCTGGCATTTTTTCATCTACTATTGCTTGGTGGGAATATCGGTCATCGAACCTCCTTTTCCGGTCATTGTTCACCGGCGGACTATTGCCGTTCCGGTCTCTACCTCTATTCCCGTTTTGTACATAATCTTGTCTCCTATTGTTACCTCCGCCGTTTCCATTATTTGGTGGAGGCGTGTTATTTCGACCATTTCTGTAACCGTTTCCGTTACTTCTAGCCTGCTCAGAGGCTGCCTTAACATCCTCCTGAATCAGGTCAATTGAGTCCAGAATAGACAAGAAATGTTCTATGTCCTTCTACGGTACGTGTATAAGTTTTTCCTTTACGTGTATCGGCAAGTGTGATTTCAAAAGTCTGATCAAATCCCGGGATGAAATCTGCTCGTCCCAGTAACGGGTCCTATTAATGTATTTCTCAAAATATTTTCGCAAATTGCCTAATCGTGGAGAATACGGCTCTGGATTATATACCTCTTTCCGTAATCTCTCCTGAATACATGTTGACCAATATTTGGCCAAGAATGCCTTTTCAAATTGCTCATATGTGTCGCAACTGTCAGCTGCTTCGGTTGCCCATAATGCAGCATCTCCTTGTATGTAAGACATAACGAACTGTATTTTCTGTGTATGACACCAAACGCCAGGCAAAATGTTTCTAAATCCCTTGATAAATACTACAGGGTGAACAGATTTCATCTCCATTGTAAAGATCTGAAACTGTCGGTTTTTAATCAGGCTTTCTTCAATCACTATTTTGGAGAGACGTTTCTTTGCTTCGGTAACATTAGTTGCCTGTTCTGTCTCGCAGTCGCAATCTTTCACTGCTGTATTTATATGCGTATCATTGTTGGACCTGGCTGGCGTGACACACGCCTGTGCGTCGCCGTGCAATAAGCTGTTTTCCAGCTCCGCAAGACGGCGGCTGATATTCCGCCGTCACAGTGGAATGTCAGTGTGCACCGCCCTTTTTAGGTCCCGCACTCGAGGCCGCAAAGCCCTTGGCCTCAATCGCGGCGTGCAATCTCTCGTCTATTTTTTTTTGTAAATTCCTTTTCAATTATGTTCGCCTGTTTGGGCATTTTTGCTCTATTGCTTGACTTGTGTCAATTCCTAATTTTTCCATCCTGTTAGCCAGTACACTGATTTCATCTACGATACTGGCGTTAGCCACCTGGATATTATCTGCTCTTTCGCTCAGTTCTTGCACCGCTTTGGGTATGGTTTCATAGTTTTGTCTCAAACTAATAATCTCACTTTGCATAGCTTCCAAAGATTGCATTAACTGCAAATCTCTCTCATGATGGCGTCGATCACGCTCTGCTTGTTCATGCATAAACGTAGCTTGGAAATTGACCATGCGCTCGAACATAACTCTTAATGATTGCACTTCTGACACCTCACCACTCTCTGGTCCGTGTCTAGTGCTTGTGGGTGGCACAGTATTTCTACTTTCAACTGAATCACTGGCTGGCAGTGGCAACATTTCTTCCCTTCTGCCCCCAGATTCTCACATTGTACTTCCTGAACTACGCCACTAACATTACTTTGTTGCCCACTTTCTAACTCGGTATCACTGCTTGCTAACTGTTGTTCATTATCCATGTTTATATTTTTCTGACTACGCAATCTAACCATAGTCAACAAAAGAAACAAAATCTGAACTAAATATCCTAACACTCAGGTTTCACTGACATAATCACACAAGAAATGGTCATTTGTTAAAACACACTTATTATATACTATGATGACTAACCACTCAAATGTCCTGTTATTTAAAAAAAAAAAACACTAACAACAAGCACACCACTAATGATCCAAGAACACCGCACTGAGGCTACTTTACTACCCACAGGACAACTACACTGTAGCTTTACCTTTTGGTGATCTATCTTGGGTGCAGCTGCCCCCTGGTATTGTGGTAGGTAATTAATTTCATGATATAATGAGCTCTCTTATTCAGCTTGCCTCTGGGTATATAGTGTTCTCATGCAAAAAATCATATACAGGTATTACCCCACAATATTGGTTAGGCAATACATGAAAAAATTGTTAATTGTTCTCCAACAAAGTTCGACTACAATAATTCCCTAATTATCTCATGGGTACTTTGCAGCCACTGCTTATTCGGGCCCCACGTTGGGCGCCAATTTAATGAAATTTTATATATATTTATATATATATACATAAATTGAAAATGGAAAATGAATGGATCAAAGTGGAAATGGGGATGTTATGTTGCTTTAAATATTTTTGTTATTTGCTCTTTCAGTACGAACTTTGTTGTAGAACCCCTTATTTACGTGTGGTAATAAAAATTCATTCAGACAGAATTAAGCACATTTAAAATTACGTGAACCTTAGCAACCCTCTCATGCTGATAAATTCATACTAACTGATTAAGAACATTTAGTTGAAAATTGTGTAAATGAAATTTTTTACGTATTTCGGCCTTGGCACACATTTTCTAAATGCAGTGGTTTTTTTTTTTTTTAAATATTTACTGAATTCTTTCCCAGCGTTAGCTATGGAACACAAGGCCGTCTCTGTTAGCATAAAATGGTTAAATATTGCCAAGCCGACCCGAACGTTTAATTATCATTGACAAAACACACTTCACTATACATTTAAGTTATTTGTTTTAGAAATTGAAAGAACCAACAGATTAACAACTTCAACGTTAATTATCCGCCTATGAATGCACAAACGTAAAACCAGTAATAAATTCCGTCAGCCTCAGGATCGCTGTAAAAGAAAAATATTTCGTAATTCACTGCTAATTTTATCTGCTCCAGATTTACGGGTTTGGTTAATTTTTTAGCGGAACAATTTTTTAAATGTGCCGCCGCTGCAAATCGTTCGGTCGCGGCACAGCCCAGCAACACTAACGATAATCGCTAAAAATGCTGAGAACTCTTTAAAGAAATATTATAGATGACATGGGCAAGCTAATTTACATTAGTAATACACAATTTTGATAAATTATAATGTATTTAGACCACAACAATAATCAAACTTACATTACTTTGTAATTTCTCCTCTAATGGCGGCTAAAGATAGATACAGGCAAAGGAAGTCTACTCATTCATAAAATGCTACGTCACAGGTTCCTCTCTCTCTCAGCTCTCGAGTAAGACGACAAAGAACGCACATCATGCAGTGATATTTATATTATTGCTGACCATTAACATCTCTTTGTAACCTTACAACATTATTTTCCTCTGTGGCTGTATTTTACATTTTTTTTATCGCAGATATTAACATATTTCGTAATTACATTATGAGTATAGAAATATTACAATCATAAATACATCGAGAATATTATTACAGAAAATATTATAATAATAACGAATGTCCTTTATACAAAATTAAATAATATTTTTTTTGTTAAACAATTACAGTACATACGAATTGCTTCATAGTGACGTACATAGTACAATTAAATGTCATCTCATTTTATTAACACTGTGTGTGCTGCCAGGGAACGTTGCAGAGTGATCCAATATATGTAACATTTCTTTCCTCAAATATTCTTGCATTATATTGGTTTAGTCTGGGAAGTGGTCTAGATGAGTCAGATGTTGTCTACACCATGTAAGAACAATGTATATTTGGTGGGAACAGCCTTCAGCCAGTGGAAAATCAGACACTAGCAGAACATAATGGAAGTCAAGTGGAGACTAAAACTTTCGAGTGAAGAGCTCAAGGGGCCGATTCTGGACACTTTTATATTTGAGCTAGAAGAAGACAGACCTGCCTGTGGTACTGTAGGTGATTCGGACGTATAGTTGATAGATACAGGGCGATGAACAGCTTCTATGAGACGTTAACTTTTGAGGGCATTTTTCGGATAGATCTGGAAGGGGACACTTGTATGTTCGTTCTGGAAGATGGCAGACCTGCCTGTGGAATAGCGTGGTTTTTGACAGAGTGGATGATAAATATGGGCGGTGAATGGCTCTTAGCATATTTTAATTTCTCAAGGGACTGTATATTTAGAAAATCTGAGTGTGCCCCAGAGTAGAACTCAACATATTCTGCTGGTATTACGGAACTGATGACAGACATAGTATGAGTTACTATTCTTTGTATTGCATGTGTCATTGTGTAAAGCATCATGTTGAACTCTGAACTGTTTTTGAACTGATGTACATTTCGTATATTGTGTTTACAAAATGGATTTAGTTTTCGCCTATATTTGATTACAATTTAGTTTGAGGATTTTGCCCCTATTCTCATAATATTCTTGGTGTAACTTTACTTCATTTTAGAAGGGTATTTCTGTCTATATTATATTTGATGATTGTAGAAACATTTTCTGTTTATTTGAGATATCATATCTTGAATATACATTATTCAACATAATTCTCTGCCGGTTACATCAGTTACAGACATTAGAAAAGAATGCTTGTTATTAAGTTATTCATTTAATTTTTACTTTGTATTTAAGTGTTTTATTAACTCGAAATCTTGTCAGTACATAGACTGTTTGACTGCAGGATCACAGCTACAGGTTATTATTTGCAGCAAATTAGCTGCAGGGCATGAAAGCCAATGTGCATCGCTCATCCTATGACTACAATGAGCTATTCATTTTCAACAGAGCTGTGCATGGCCCAGGTACCTATGGTATGGGCAATACCAGGCAAAGTCACGACTGGTTTCCTTGTATGTGCAGCTTATTAGAACAGCAACTCAATCAGCAGTAACCATTAAGTATTGTCACATGTACTAGAGACAACAAACTTTCAGTTCTACGAAGTCAGAAACTCTTTTGAAGTCTTTTCATATCTATTAGAATTGACTGAGTGTGAAGATTTTTAATGGTGAGAGCGATGATTTTGATAGGGCATATACCAGTAGGCATATGGTCATATTTTTAGGCTTCAGGTGTATGTTCCTTGGAATTAAGATGAACACTCTCAGCTGCACAGCATAAAAGCTGGTCCAGTCGCCTTCGTTATATTAACACAACTGATTTTTGAGAGGAACCTTGTCATGATAGGTACAAATAACAGAGTAGGCATCTTACAAAAGGCGCCAGAACAGTGATAATCAGGGAGACACTGAATCACATCAATCAAACAGTGGATTTTGAATTTCATGAAGTTAAGGAAAATGAAATAATCCCCATATAAAAAAAAATATTCAGCTGCGGGTGGGTGGGGGGAGGGATGGAATGTTGAGAGCTACAGTTAAAAATGCATAAAGGAAATAGTTAAACCACTAACATACCTCATATAAGTAGTATTAGGGAAAATGCTTATCCTCGTAGTCTAAACCAGTGTATTAGAATGGAAATACAAAAGAGACTTCAAATTAACACCAAATATCATTCATTCCTATCTTTGTTAAGGTTTTTGAAATTGTTAGGATTTCTCAGATGTCTACTTATTTTACAAAAAAACAAACTGTTAACAGAAACATGACATGGTTTCATGGAAGATCACTGCACAACAAATAAGTTAATGAATGTTTCCATAAACTGTACAGACTCCTTGACAGCGGAATGAAGACAATCGCCGTATTCTAATATATTTCCAAAGCTTTTCACTCAATCAGCCATGGGCTGCTCATTAAGAAACTGATGGCATACGACATCAAAGACTTATCTATGCAGTTACTGTCCACATACTTGACAAACAGCAAGTAGTGTACTAAGCTTCTACGTAAAATAGTTAATAAGGTCCTAGAACTCCGGTCTTCTACAGATGTAGTAATCCAAGGGGTGCCACAGGTGCCACAGGTGTCAATCCTTGGTACCTCAGTACCTTGCTCTTCTTTGTTTGTGTCAGTTGTTGCTGACACAACCCTTCAACCCACATATAGCGAGCTATTCTGATGACATCTCGCTCTTGTTTTATGAGGAATACTTGGAGGCATTACAGTCAGCTGTAACTAATGGTGTAACAGAAGTAGCATATATTTTTCCAAGCCAAGGCCTAGACGCCAACATCAGTAAATGCCAGCTACTAACATTTAAAACAACTAGCTATCATGAGTGTGCCAGCTAGCAAGATTCTTCAAATCGACTGGGGTTTTGCTATCGTTTGCTGCCTAGCGGTTTTTTTCTCACAGGGACAGAGTTGAATGCTGTTGGGTAGTTGGGAAGGGAGCCTATGAGTGACCACAGCAGAAAGCATGTTTACCACACTGTGGTAAGTAACAGCTGACTGGAGGAAGGTGTTCAGTTTGCAAAGTGTAATCGTAATGATGTACTGCCATATGCCATTGAGTGCTGTCGTATATTCTGACCTTACAGAACCGAACCTGTATGAAATCATATGATATGTGGTTTTAGCACGAAGATCAGTTGATACTACCATGGATGCTTTTGGTAGTGGGCAGCAGTTGATACAAGTTGTATTGATGAGTATCCAGTTGTCATTTGGCTTTTAGAACACTGTGTGGTGGGATAGCGACAGGCAGTTTCTCAGTTTATGAATATCTACAAGTGACAAGCAAGTGAGGTGCTGTAGTTGAGTGTTGCACTGAGCGCATGTTATTTGAGTTCTTGTGTAGGAATCTTTGATCTGTCCTGTTGGAACATAGAGCTGGGAGGACGAAGGTCTTAGTATTGTGAGTGAAGCACTACTTGTTCTTGATCAGTTGGCTGCATGACTTGTTTGAAATAGTCACACTCAGAGACATGCTTATGGAATTCTGCCAGATGCACAATCTCATAAATTAAAGATATGTTGAGTAAATAACAGTCTGTTGCAGTATCTTATGTATGTATGTGTAAGCATTCGTTAATGAATATTTTAGAAATATAAAATAAGGTTATTGTTGCTTATTTTATGGCCAAGTCACCTCTGGCAGTTTATTAATTTAAGTCGGGATCCAGCTGCTTTCATAATTTCGATAACTTTATATGTTTTTGGTTTTAATACACTGGATCAGCTGTTCTCAGAAATGCTTGTCTAACAGTCTCTTGCCCTTTTATGGGCTGCTGGTTACTATGGAGGGACAGCTTATCCTAAGATTCAGCTTCCGATAATATTTGCCTGTTATGATTGCAGTCTGTGGTTTCAATGAATTATTGAATGTCACTATGAACTCTCTTCCTGGTTAATGCAAGATACAATAAATTTCCATAGCACATGATGTTGAAATAAACAATATATGTGGTATAACATCAGTGGAAGCAGATAACATTAATTTTTATGGTGTCACCTACAAAATAAAATCTTCCTGGTATAAACCACATTAATCTCTTGTAATTATTCTCTTAAATGCCCTCTTAAATTGTAAGCAGTAGCTTGTATCTGAAAGCCAACTGGCAAAAATAGTTCCAAGCCCAACTCTAAAACTGCATACTATGAAACAATCCATCCATTCCTTAATTATCATATTGAATTGTGGGGCTTGTGATGTTACAAAATAGAAGTGATGTTGCTATTCAATGGAAAGTTGGAAATTGAGATTTAACTAACTGTTTTATCAATCACAATTGGCGTAAGAATCATGGATTGACCATTGTCATAAAATATTGCATTATGTGATGTGAATAGTTTTTACTTGCGGTTTCGCGTGGCTTGAGGCAGTCACAACTAGCGTGCTATTGATTAAGAAGTTGCGTTATCGTCTTTCTAATTACTTCATGATCGTAGATACGATCATACGCGGTTGTGAAGTTATTGTTATGACAAAAAAATTTCCTAAGGGACCAGAAAGTTCTTAAGGGCGCAAAAACAACTGTAACATCACACAAAAGAGAAATTCAATATTAAAGCTGATGCAAGAAGACGATAAAACAGTTTTCTTTTTATCAAGGTAACACGCACATTGGACTGCTGATCTTGGAGTCTGTAATATTAGCAAAATGCATAATTAAAATGAAAATAATACTGAGGAGATAATAGAAATGAGCACTGCTAAATGATTCAGTATTCCCAGAACAAATATTTATTATAACTA
Source organism: Schistocerca serialis cubense (assembly GCF_023864345.2). Taxonomy (NCBI): domain Eukaryota; kingdom Metazoa; phylum Arthropoda; class Insecta; order Orthoptera; family Acrididae; genus Schistocerca; species Schistocerca serialis. The sequence continues at coordinate 579,019,419 of NC_064639.1, read as the reverse complement.
AAACATATATCGTACCTTAAGCTTAATACTACAATGACAGTAGATTTTTATGTCCGTATCATGTCCATTGAGCGCTCTTTTATATGGCCATTGTCTTCTTTGAGTCGCTCGTGCGTCGTCACGGTAAGTTATAACAGTTCTTTACACTTCACTCAAACTTAGACGGAACACGTTTTTATTTATTTAGTAAAAATAATTAGATCAGACCGCCACAAATCTGCGTCCGTCTTACTCGAGAAAAACAGTAAAAGTCTTTTTAGCGCTCAAGGCTTCATTTGTTCTCCAGCGAACAAAATAGTGAAGGATCGCATATCCATCCGTATTTTTCTGTTTTTATTGCCGCCCAAAGACGACGAATTACATTATCTAGAAAATTCCACCGTCGCCATGCGACGCCTTATTATATATTAATCATTCTTTATAAACAAGTATTTGCCTTCTGGCTGAATTTGCTGTTTTAATTAAGCCAAAAATAGCGAATATCACATTGCCTCCCATGAGGAGAGAGGGAATGCCGAAGGATTACCTCGATCCTCATGTCCTCATGAGATATTCGTGATTTTTGGTGTGACATTTACATCATGTTACTGGCGTGCTATCTACATAAATTGAAATTACATTTATAAACATATATCAGATATTTATCATTTTTCAAAATAAAGTTTTTCATTCTTTGTTCATCAGTCACTTCATTCCATAATACCAAGATTAACATTTATGTGCATATTTAAGTTTGGTCCATATTTGCTTATAACAATAAGTGAACGTTCATTTCGCACTTCAGGGGATAGAATTCAGGAATTACTTTCTCTTGAGCTTAACAACTAATACATGAGTACAGTGAGTGCTTATTTTCACTAAACTAGAGTGGACAATGTTCGAGCATCTGTTGACTCCTTGTGGTTCAATTACAGTTTAATAACTTAGCACTACACTTCGTGATGCTTTCACTTTCTGTGTTAGCTGTCTACGGCGTTCATTATGCAGTACATCTGTCCTTTCCACTGTGGTGCCAGGAATTCAAGTGGCTTCCCGGGTTTTTATTTACAATATGAAACAGAAGAAGTGGAAAATTATTAGTATGACTTACAAGCTACTGGATACATTTGTTAAGGATCGGGACTGGTCTGGAGTTTAGGGTCTTCCTATAGTGCACATTCATTTTCTTTGTCCATCAAGAGGCAGGATTATAATTCATTTTAGCAATGTTCAGGAGTGCCGGTATTAATGGCTTTAAGGTCTGAGTAATCTAACAAACTACTTCTCACTCATCTTAACTTCAACTCAAGAAAATCGCTTAATTTACATATGAAGATGTAGTCACACAAGTGTACAAATGTCTTTCCTCCAGTATGTATGATTGAAGTCATGGCGGTTAGCAGTTTAAAGTTTGGATTGTTTCGTCACCCACACGTCAGCCACTCACAGCGGCTGCACAGTGTTGCGTGAGCTCCAATATTTAGTATCCGTTCGCGCTCAGGCTGTAACAGAGCTGCTGGTCGTCGATTGCTCCCTTTTTTTTTTTTTTTTTGTGAACTTCGTATCACACGAGTGCACCGATACAAACACCTCGCGCGCGTTTCCCATCGGAGGAGCCGGACACTGAAGTTGCCTCCATACTTCTCTGTCAACTGCCTCCCATGAGGCTCACAGGTAAGTGACGACGAATGTTTTAGCTGTCGCTGCACTTAGAACAACACTGAACTTTGCGTTGCACCTGTTGTCGTAGCCTTGACTTCCTTTTTTACACTTGCAGTACAACACTACCACTAGTATAGAGTGAACAGTTATTTTTATTATGCACGTCGCACTTTAGTGTGCATCTTCACACAGCATTCGTGCTTAGTTCCTTCGCCGATGGAGTTCATTTACAAAACAATCAATTTTGCACGTTTCCTCCACTGGTATAGAAAGACTTATATTCTACTATTTACAAAATATCACTTACGAGCTAATATTTACAATTAATGGTCACTCCTTTTGTTAAGTCCAGTGAACAACTGCTTTATGAATGGACTCTTTATATCTCAAGATTTGCTTTCACTAGTGGACCTAAAAATATTCTTTCAAACTTTCTTTTAAGTGCTCATCTCCTCATTATGAAAACTACAGGTTTCGCAACACTCGTTGCATTTATTCTTTAGTGCACCCAAGATCATTTTCTACTGCCACGCAGCATATCTACTACTTAACGAGTACACATTTAACGCTGAATCTTTTTTTTTTTTGTGCTTTCCTTTGTGCTTGCCAAATTTTTTTTTTTATATTTGAGGGCAGACTGGATAACAATAGTTCTCCCTCTTCGCTTCATGTACTCAGCAATCGTTCTCTGTTAAAAAAAAATAGGGTAACGCGTGTCTACTATTTTTTTGCATGAATGGAATTACCGACAGTTCACTGGGTTTACGCAACCGGTCCATAACAAACATTACCAAAGCTAGCGAAGTTCATCACGCTACGTGTCTCATTTCACATAAGCACTGCTTTGCTTCGAAGCACACGTGCCTTTTACAAGTCGACCCTTGGTCTGGGTTAATGAACCAGGATCAAAAGGAACGGGCACAAGGAAAATGGATTTCATAAGAGGAGTGTCTTAGGAGACATTTTTGCAATAAAATCTTCATGTAAATAAAATTATCTTAATAAACATAGGCACATATATAAACTTCAACCTCCTTCCTTACAGCATGCTTTGCTACTTCTACGTCTTACTCTGGTTATAGTCAGTATTAAGTTTAAATATCACTGCATTGCTTGTTCTTTAGATTAGCCTTCAATTAGGGTATTGAATGGTCGCTAGATTACAGTACAGATCTTCTGAAGATCTTTACTTGGACTTATTTATGATACAGGTGGCTTGCTGTGTGGTTATTTAGTACCTCGATTCTACTGAAATCAATTCGTCAGCTAACATTCCTCATATACTCTTTACATTGGGCTCAGATCACAGGGAAATAGTTTACTTTCATAGCAATTAGTGGCCTCGTGGAGTACTTACGCTACATTATTGATGCTTCATGGTTTGCCTCTATTTGTACTGTATTTCACCTAACTTAGTTTACTACAGCTTATTGTCTCCTTGCGTGAACACATGTGGGTTACCACTTGTTTTTCCATTTAACAGCACGCTTTAACTGAACTTTAAGCTATTTCTTCTACTCCTGTCCACTGTCTGGACTGTTTGAACATGTACCTTTTTTTTAAGCAGGTAATTTGGGCTTTTACTACAGAACTTCAAGTACTTACATTACTAAAAATAAATCTATAAATATTCTTGTACCTTGAGAGAAGTGCTTATTTACGCATCCTCCTCCATTTCTCACCTTTACATATTTTATTTAGCTCCGGGCAATCACCTCGCAAGCACATTTTTTTTCTTAATACTAACTTAAAATTAAATTGAAATTCTTGGTGCAACCCCAATTTCCTGCTTCAGCTTGTTGAAGAAATATCAGTTCAATGTCCATTACTATAAACAATTTTTCCATACATAGCATTTAATACTTAAAGTTTACATGTAGTAGCCGTTACCATGTAGTCAGTGCGCTGTTCAACACAATACTTATCATTAACAGTTCACACAAGGAAATTTCCAGTACGCAAGAGGTAAGAAACCAAAACAGATTCTATCTGCAGTTGGAGCTGTGTCTGTAAACTAACTCTTTGTTTCAATGGACCAGTCGCTCCCGATATGGAGCAACCCTGAATCGGCAATGATAAAACTTTTGAAACAGAAGACACCTGTCTGAAGAGACATGGTGACATGACATTGATGTTTGCTCCTGTATCAACAACGGCTGTGAAAGGAATGTTGGCAATAGAAATCTTAATCGCAGCCTGGACCTGTTCATCATAAATGTTGTTAATGTCTTGAGCTTCTTTGTCAGGTGCAAGGTCATCTCGTAAGTCGGTCTCATGGTCGTACCGTATCGCATTAACATACTCAGAATCAGAGTATTCGTTAGTACCCCCACTGGAACCGGCAGCGACCTCTAGGAGGCTGAAAGGTGCTGCCTCTAATTTTCCGCAGGATGTTTAACCTGTTTGTCATTCATGGCCTTAAGTGTTTGTTCCGTTTCATATTGGTGCTGGTTATGTGGTACAAATGCCGGTGTAGAGGGGTAAAATCCACTGGGTGCATTCACTTGTGAATAGAATACTTGAGAAGGCTGATGTCGCCCGATCTTTTGGTTGCCGGCAAAACCATTTCCTTGTGAAGGAAAGTTCGCATTTGGTGCCATTTGAAAATTGTTCCCCGGTCCTCTATCCTGTGAATAGTTGTTCTTATGTTGTGCTGGGTGGCCTCCGCCTTGCCCATGCCACTTGCTATATTTCGACCTATAACTTTGATTGTACACTGGCCCATTTGAAAAATTACCACTAGTTTGTGGAGAATTTCCATACTGCTCAGGCGCAGAATTAAAGGGTGGGTTTCCGTACTGATGTTGTACCTGGTGGTTGTAAATTGGGTGGTATCTCTGCTGATTACTGTAATTGGTTTTCTGCTTCCGTTTAAAGTTATTGCCGTTTGCGTTTTGATAACCGCTGGCAGGTTGGTAACAGCGGTCGCAGTAGCTCGCTCTCTCCTTGGGCGCATTGTTGTCCGCGTGCGATGCTTTCTGCTGGCTGCCAGGGAAGAATTTGCCGCTGCCAACCTTGGAGCGCACATCCTCGCTAATTAAATCTAAGGAATCCAGCACAGAAAGGAATACATCCGTGTCTTCTTCGGACACATTTACTAGTTTCTCTCTAATAGACACAGGGAGTTTGCTTTTGAGAATCATAATTACGTCCTTGGAAGAAATCGGAGAATCCCAGAATTTAATTTTTGCTAGATACTTCTCGAAGTATCGCCGGAGACTTCCATGCTTCTCATTGAAAATTTCCGCACCATACACCTCCTTCCTTAATCTTTGCTGTACCCCATTACTCCAAAATTTTGCCAAGAACATTTTCTCAAACTCTTCATAATTCCTACACGTGTCTACCATTTCCGTTCCCCATAATGCTGCATCACCAGAAATAAAGCCAGTGACGAACTGAATACGCTGTCTGTCTGTCCAGCTCCTGGGAAATATGCCGGAAAAATTCTTTAGGAACACGATGGGGTGTATTTCTCGCTTCTGCGGATGAAAAACAGGAAAAGTGCGATGCTTAATCACACTTTCCTCTTGCATTAAACTCACAATTGTGGGCGGATCATTTAGTTTCCCTACTCGGGACTCAACAGGACTGTTGTTTTGCATGTAATCAGGCGGTGAACGATAAGGAGTTGACTGACATTCGTCACCGTCTAAAGAGTTGTTCCCTATAGTTTGCGTATGTGTGTGCGGATTTTCTACCCAGTTTCTCAGCATTCTGACTTCGTCCACTACTTGCTGCTTCCACTCGGGAAGATCCCGTGTAAGTGTCCTCCGAATCTGTCCCAATTCAGAAACTACTGTGTCTCCCGACTTACCAGGAGCAGCTAAGATTTCATAAGTTACATCCTTGACAGTCTCCCTAAGCTCCTCCCTGACCTTCTTTTCGATAAAAATATCTTTACCCTTTATCCATTCACTGTAGTGTTCCGACAATGCCTCCGCGTGTGCTTTCACGGTGCTCTTAACCTGTTCTTCGATATTGATTGAGTCTATCTGCCTCGACAGATCCTCTACTACACCTTCAATGTCAGATACTGCATTTTTAACTGAGTTTATTTCTTTGGTAGCTGCCTGAATTTTTGTGTTTAATGTTCCAGATACTTCAGCTATTTCACTTTTCACCTGTTTCTGCATTTTCTGAATTTGATCACTGATCTTAGTTTGCACCTCACCCAAATGGGTATTTAATTCAGCCGTAATTTCTTTATGCAGATCTGTTTTGATTGTGCCTAGCTCTGTTTTTAATGATTCGCTTACAGCATCTAGTCGGGCGTTAACAGTCTCATTTTGTGTTTTTATAGTCTCATTTTGTGTTTTTATATTCTCATTTACTGCGTCAAACTGTTGTTTCAGCATTTCCATTAACGCACCGAGGTCATTTGTAGCTGCAGCGGGACGAGTTTGGACTTCAGGGTCACTTTCCCCTGTTACAGACATGGTTAGTTCAGTTTCCACACGGGAACCTACCGTTCGCGATCGTAAAGGGTATGGAATACTATTAACGTCTTCACTCCCGTCTCCTGATGTCACCTGTCTGTGTTTACTATCTGCCATTTTCGTCAGTAAATCAGGTGCTACGCAAGGCTTTCGTCGTTTGTCAGTGACGTGGTGAGTCCGCTAAGAGCACCGCCCTCGCGTGAGCAACAAATGAAATTCTATCTGGCAAGAAGACAAGATGGAACCTAACCGTTTCAGACAAATGAATGAAGATGCTCTTCACTGCAAATTGCGCACACTATCCACCATGTTGAAAATGCAATACAGGTATACTAACAATGGGGAGAAATAATTTCTATTATCAGACTACGAAGAATTTTACTTTGAAAGATAAAATAAAGCAGATTTTCTATAGCGGGAAGGAGATAGAAAGGATGTGGATCGACTTGGAAAAGCAACGTTGCTACTGAAGCACTACACTGCGTATGCAAAATTCTGACTTACTTTTTGATGGCTTGAATACCGCTATGTTGTCTCAGCAAATTCACGTCTCTTTTCTTTTCTTTTCTCTCGGTAATTAAACTGCATTATTGACCGTTATTCTCACAGAGAGACGATGTGTACATGAAACGACAGAACATTTATTAACACAAGCACATAGAAAATTTTCCAAGAATTTGAACTAATTTTTGGTCAAGTCCCTGTTCGGGCGCCAAGTGTGATGTTACAAAATAGAAGTGATGTTGCTATTCAATGGAAAGTTGGAAATTGAGATTTAACTAACTGTTTTATCAATCACAATTGGCGTAAGAATCATGGATTGACCATTGTCATAAAATATTGCATTATGAGATGTGAATAGTTTTTACTTGCGGTTTCGCGTGGCTTGAGGCAGTCACAACTAGCGTGCTATTGATTAAGAAGTTGCGTTATCGTCTTTCTAATTACTTCATGATCGTAGATACGATCATACGCGGTTGTGAAGTTATTGTTATGACAAAAAAATTTCCTAAGGGACCAGAAAGTTCTTAAGGGCGCAAAAACAACTGTAACATCACACAAAAGAGAAATTCAATATTAAAGCTGATGCAAGAAGACGATAAAACAGTTTTCTTTTTATCAAGGTAACACGCACATTGGACTGCTGATCTTGGAGTCTGTAATATTAGCAAAATGCATAATTAAAATGAAAATAATACTGAGGAGATAATAGAAATGAGCACTGCTAAATGATTCAGTATTCCCAGAACAAATATTTATTATAACTAAAACATATATCGTACCTTAAGCTTAATACTACAATGACAGTAGATTTTTATGTCCGTATCATGTCCATTGAGCGCTCTTTTATATGGCCATTGTCTTCTTTGAGTCGCTCGTGCGTCGTCACGGTAAGTTATAACAGTTCTTTACACTTCACTCAAACTTAGACGGAACACGTTTTTATTTATTTAGTAAAAATAATTAGATCAGACCGCCACAAATCTGCGTCCGTCTTACTCGAGAAAAACAGTAAAAGTCTTTTTAGCGCTCAAGGCTTCATTTGTTCTCCAGCGAACAAAATAGTGAAGGATCGCATATCCATCCGTATTTTTCTGTTTTTATTGCCGCCCAAAGACGACGAATTACATTATCTAGAAAATTCCACCGTCGCCATGCGACGCCTTATTATATATTAATCATTCTTTATAAACAAGTATTTGCCTTCTGGCTGAATTTGCTGTTTTAATTAAGCCAAAAATAGCGAATATCACAGGCTGTACAGCAGAGTTGCACCTGAATAGAATATTAGTATTACAGAAGAGAGCAATAAGGTTAATACATGGACTTAGGTCCAGAGAATCCTCTTGTGAAATGTTTGTTGTTGTTGTGGTTTTCAGTCCAGAGACTGGTTTGATGCAGCTCTCCATGCTAACCATACAGTAGAGCTGGACACCCTCGGGAAAAATTATGGCTGTAGTTTCCCATTTCTTTCAGCTGTTTGCAGTACCAGCACAGCAAGGACGTTTTGATTAGTGTTACAAGGCCAGATCAGTCGATCATCCAGACTGTTGCCCCTGCAACTACTGAAAAGGCTGCTGCCCCTCTTCAGGAACCACACATTTGTCTGGCCTCTCAACAGATACCCCTACATTGTGGTTGCACCTACAGTATGGCTATCTGTATCGCTGAGGCATGCAAGCCTCCCCACCAACGGCAAGGTCCATGGTCATGGGGGGGGGGGGGGAGGATGAAATGTTTATCCAACAAAAATACTTAACAATATTTTTAATAATATTGTAAAAAAATTAGTAACTATCAGTAGGACTCTGAAATTTCTCATACATGTTCCTGTCCTAATTTTTGAGAAACTAGCAATTTATAGTAGAAAAAAATTAATTAACATGAAATATTAGGAAGCAATCCAGACGTATTTACAAACGATATTACTTGTTAGGACTATACAGATACGAAAAATATATTTCAACTTAAAACATTCAAGGAGGCATTTTAAAAAGTCAAGGTTATTTTATGAAGCACATTTAAACACAAAATCGAGACTATGATTGTTTTATGAATGACACTCAGACAATACTATTTCCTCGTAATTTTTGTTGCAATGAGCTTTCCTTTTCTTGAATCTGGGTCATATTTTGCAATGGACATACAAATGCATTGCTACATTTCATCCAGAATAAATATTGCTAAAGGAAGATTATTCAAATTCATTTCATAGATATTTTTTATTAACATGATCCAACAGTGCTGGGGTTGGTTAACACTTGGTGAGTGACCATCTGGGACTTCCAAGCACTTTTGGCAAATGGGGTGCACTGAGCCCTTGTGATGACAATTAAGAAGCTACAGCGTCCTAAGTGAGAAGTAACAACTCCAGTCATAAAAACTGACAACAGCTGGGAGCATAGTTTGCTGACCACATGACCCTCCAAATTTGTGTCCTGTGATGCCTATTGCCCAAGGCTAACACAACAGTAAATCGGTGCTATTGGATCTTCCAAGGCCTGTTTCGATTGCGTTTATATGATCCAGAATAAAACAACTGCATACAAATGATAAATGAGTGCATTTGTAATATTTTGTGACACATAGTAATGATTCTAATTTTAGAACTGAAAAGGAATAGGTCCTAGTATATATCAAGATTATGAGTACTATCAGTAGACGGTCATTATAGTACTGGTGCGGAAATATGTAGTTGTAATAGCAACAGAATTTCCAGTATACACTATAAATTAATTAAAATAGAAAATGTTTTTTAAATTTCTGTAAGTATTTGTATTACTGCTACTTTTAACATATGATTTGACAAGCACTAAGCATATGAAGACATATTTTTACAGCAATTCTCAAGAGAACATCAAGAGGAAGACTGCATCGCTGACTCAAGTCTGTTTTGAGATCACTTAGTAATCACTTGAAGGTGAACATGGGCTTCTTGGTTCCTGCTGTTCAACACTGCAAAGAAAACAGAGAAATCAAGTTTCTAGACACAGATTATGAAGTATTTTAGAAATAATTTTTCATTTCTCAGTTATGTGATAAATGAAAAGCATAGTAATGTTGTCAGCTGGAGAGGACTAAAAACAGAAGCTTACTTGAGATCTATGCTTCTAAGAAACCACACAAAATATAGATGCAGATGTGAGAAGTAGAGGAGTACAAATTAAAAACAGTTAATGAAGAAGGAGTAAGAAGAAGAAAGAAGCCATAGTTAAAATAAAAAAACAACACATCAAAACAATAACTATGTGTGACTTTTTCATAACAAAAATGTAGTAGTATGTATGTATAAATTAGTAGTGTTTAGCTACATAATTTTAACAGCCACCCCTTGGAGCAAGTTCATAGCAATTCACTACATGTTTGTGGAAAGTTTTGAATTTTGTAGTGTCAGCTGCAGTCAGTAGAAAAGATGCTGTAAATTATGATGATTGCAGTATTATAGTTTTTAGAGGTCATAGAAAAAATGAATTATACAACTTGACATAAGTTGCAAAGATTTTTATCATGACAGTGCACAGCTAACAATAGATAATTTTTTTATATATGAGGACACAAATGAGTTATATGATTTTACATAAGTTGCAAACACTTCTGTCATAAATGTACACAGCTGACAACAGATAGTTTGTTTTATATATGGGGATACAAAAATTAACATTAGATCTTTTGCAGAGGTCACCTGAATCACAATACTCAGTTATCTATAGTAGAAAATTCACAATCAAATATTTAATTGGAAAAACGAGTTATGGTTTTTAAAAGATGTCTTTTAAAAACATTAGCTGAATTGATGTTTATATGTGATTGTCAGTTTTAAATTTAAAACACTTTCAGATAAATCAATATAAAACGTTTATCTACAAAATTATTATGTTAAAACTGCTTAGCACAAATATAATTGTGCAACAGATCTTATAGCAGATTAAGTTCTCTATTTGAAACATTGTTTCAAAATTATTACTTCAGAGACCGAGTTTTAAAAATTCTCAAGTGTAGCTGACAGGGAAAACTGATGAATTAACCAAACTGCAGTATGATGAGCTAACATAGAAAAATAAAGAAATTAGCATAATAATATATACACAGCAAGTTTTCTCAATAATCACTCTAATTCAATGCAGAAAACTTATACAAACAGCTCAAAAGATGGTCTACTGAAATATATACAAGAAAGAATTAAATGAATTTTCTGTTGGTCTAACCTATTCTATTCTAGAAATATCAAAACAATTAGCTCTGTTTCAGTCAAAGCTGTCACAAAGTGGATAATATTTTAAATAAAATTTTGAAAGCCAGTTATCCTGCAGATCTGTCTTCCTTATTCATACAGATAATAGAATCACTTACAGATCTTTCTTTTTCCTAGTTGTAATGCTTATTCTTGAGATTTATTTGAATATCCATTAATTAGTTTAGTTATTAAAATCGTACACAGTTCTGAAAAAGTTAACTTCATTTCCAAAAATACATTAATTTTAGGTTACCTCCTGTTTGAATTTAAGAAGGGCTTGTTTACTGAAAGTATCAACCATAGGATAAAATATTTAAATGGCAAAACATCACTATTAAATGTTAACATTTTGGAAGTATGATTAACAATTATTCTTTCCTTAAAATTTGTGTAACAGCAAGGAGACAGACATACAAAGGAGCTCCATCAGTTTATAAACAGATTAATGTTCTGAGTGAGATCAGAGACTAGCATTTTTCCCAAAGCTTTCAAATTACAGTTGCATCATGTTCTTCTGATATGGTAAAGATGTCAAAACTTTTACTGATAGAGAAATAACATTCTCTTTAGTGACAGAATAACATCTTAATCAATTTTTTTTGGATGTGTTCATAAGAGTTTTGTAAACACACAATTGTTTCTGTAGTTTCAGCATGAAGAAGGATAGCAAATAATGTAATCCTACTTACTGTGCATATATTGGGTGATCAAAAAGTCAGTATAAATTTGAAAACTGAATAAATCACGGAATAATGTAGACAGAGAGCTACAAATTGACACACATGCTTGGAATGACATGGGGTTTTATTAGTGCCAAAAAAATACAAACGTTCAAAAAATATCCGACAGATGGCGCTTCATCTGATCAGAATGGCAATAATTAGCATAACAGAGTAAGACAAAGCAAAGATGATGTTCTTTACAGGAAATGCTCAATATGTTCACCATCATTCCTCAACAATAGCTGTAGTCGAGGAATTATGTTGTGAGCAGCACTGTAAAGCATGTCAGGAGTTATGGTGAGGCATTGGCGTCGGATGTTGTCTTTCGGCATCCCTAGAGATGTCGGTCGATCACGATACACTTGCGACTTCAGGTAACCCCAAAGCCAATAATCGCACGGACTGAGGTCTGGAGACCTGGGAGGCCAAGCATGACGAAAGTGGCGGCTGAGCACACGATCATCACCAAACGACGCGCGCAAGAGATCTTTCACGCCTCTAGAAATACTTTTTTTTGGGTCTAATAAAACCCCATGTCATTCCAAGCATGTGTGTCAATTTTTACCTCTCTATCTACGTTATTCCGTGGTTTATTAAGTTTTCAAATTTATACTGACTTTTTGATCACCTGGTACATTACAGCAGTGTAGCGACAGGTCTAAGTCTTAGCGAAAAAGTAATAAGAATTGGTAAGTGAGCCACAAGAAGGAATCCATTAGTTACCACAGGCTGGAAGCCACCTGCCTGGCAACGCATAGGACAGAATAAATAGAAAGGCAAGCAGGTTGCTTAACGAAGGCAGCTGACCACAGCAGAAAATAGCACAGCACAGCAATAGCCACCGCGATGGACGAGGCGATGTCACTGCACCAGGGCTAGTCTCTGTTATGAACGTCATGACTAGCCACGAGTTTTAGGGGAAAAATATGTCTGAGAGAGGAGACGTGCAAATAGTGCTGTATTTTGAAGCAGAGCAGATTCGTCATTGACTCGTCATCGAGCCATCTTCTCCATATCGCCGCTGAGTTCTGTAGTACCACTATGATGCCAGAGCCACCTCAGGCTACAGGACAATAGAGCATTGTTGTTAGCAGCAGCCACAGATTCGAGTCCGGGCTGCAGCCCCTGTCTTGAGTGCAGTTCCTGGTGGGACTTGGTGCCTCAGCAGCGCCAGCCTGCCACTGTCGCTTGCTGCTGCCAGTACCGAATTCTAAGAGGAACTTGTTGCCAAACCACCAACTACTATCTGACTCCTGTGCAGGAGCAACGGGTCGAACCCCGAACAGAGCTGTCTCTGTGTCCCAGCCCGGTGAATGGCATTGGGGCACAGGGGGCTGAACAGAGGGCCACTGTCATCGTCAAGAGAAGAAGTGCGCTGCTGATGACACAACTGGCCTACTAAGCTGCCACCTGTCCATGGGCCTTCTGTCAGAATTGCTGGGGGTGACACAGCATTCTGGGTGGATACTGTCACCCATACCTCACTAATGGCCAGGGTCAACGAGAAGAGGCATGACTTCTTCCGTGGATCGCTAAATAATATGTACAGAAGCTAATTAAGACGCTGTTTTGTTGCCAAAGGTGTTTGACTGGGCCACTTCGACCCCACCACTCATCCTCCGCAGGCTTCAGTAGGAACGATGCACGAGTAAATTTGCAGGTGAATAGGAGCTGTACAGTGTGCAAATACTTAGTACGCAGAGCCGTCAGCTCCAGTAGCAACAACTGCTCTTACCCGGCTAAGCTCGGATGACAGCTATGCCTATGTCATTCCATACTGGTTCATTTCTATTGCAGAGTTCATCAGTCTTAGTGCCTGGCAAGTGGTGGAGTGCCAGACTATAGGGAACCAATGGCTCGGTGTTTTCAAAGGGAGAGAAACCTTGAGAAAGGGAGAACGTGCTGGCCAGGAAAACAGTCAGACACCCTCTGTAAAGGGGTAGGTCAGGACAACATGGGCAATGTGAGGTCTGCTGCTACCCTGTTGGAAGATTGGACCTAATGGCTAGGTGATATTCTGGCCATAACACCGTAGAAATGTAACAACTATGTTAACAAGAAGTACCAACACGCCAGTTGCTAGGCACATACGACGATGGCAAATACAATCTGGTAAATCAGTCCTCCTCGCATTTTCCACACTTGGACACGTCCATCGTAATGGTGTATTCAGATTCGGGAGTCGTCTGAAAAGAAAGGGTAGTGCTACTGTGCTGTCCAGTGTTGCTGTTTGTGGCACCACTGTTGGCGCACCTGTGTCTGTGTCGCATCACTTGAAGCTGCAACAGCTGTCACCGTGTTGGCAGTTCATGGTGCTCCATACATATACCTTGCTCCAGACGACATCGTATTATCCGTACGGATACTTGTCTTGTTGCAAGGAAACGTACACTCTGACTCAACGTCCGTGGAGTGGCTGCACAGTTATGCACAGCCGAGCAAACTGTATGTCTGTCGTCTCGTACAGCAGTAGCCTCGGGCGCTTGAGATCATGCATGGTGTTGAATACGGTCCTCTTGACACCATTGTTTTCCACATTCGCTTGACAATCGTAGGATCGCGATCAACGCGAGTAGCAATATTGTGGAACGATAAATTGCAGTCACAGTACGCTACGATCTTGCTGCTGATAAATGGCGACACGTGCAGGTAGACGTTTCCCGTTCTTCGCGAGGCACGTCATCTCGCAAACCAACAATATTCACCTGCGATTACTAAACGAGAAACCCTCTGCATAATCTTCCCTTAGTTATAGGGTAAAGGCGCTACCCCTGTCCACTTTGTGCGGTTGCCCTGAAAGCTAATAATCTACACTTAACGTCTGCAGGGTGACGCAAAATCCATTAATATTTCAAAACTCAATACCTCACGGTATAATGTAAGTAGACAGTTAAAAATTGACGCTCATGCTTGAAATGGCATCGGATTTTATTGAAACAAAAAAATTGCACAAAATTACCAACAGACAGAGCTTTGTATGACACAAAACCAGTAATTAGCATAACAACTGATTTTTAGCAAAGATGATGTTCTTTATAACAAATACTCAACTATCGGCTGTTACTCATTAAAAAAACGTGTAAGTCTAGGGGCAACGAGGTGAACAGCACTGCATGGCATGTTAGTAGGTATGGTGTAAAACTGCATCTCTAATGACGTCTGATGATTTCAGTAGACTTGCGACTTCAGGTAACCCCAATACCAATAATTATGCGGATTGAAGTCTGGGGACCTGGGAGGCCCAACATGACGGAAGTGACGGCCCAACACACAATACTCACCAAACGATGTGCGCAAGAGATCTTTCAAACGTGTAACAATATGGAGTTGAGCGCCATCCTCTGTAAGTCTTACCGGCCGGGGTGGCCTAGCGGTTCTAGGCGCTACAGTTTGAAACCGCGCGACCGCTACGGTCGCAGGTTCGAATCCTGCCTCGGGCATGGATGTGTGTGCTGTCCTTAGGTTAGTAAGGTTTAAGTAGTTCTAAGTTCTAGGGGACTGATGACCTCAGAAGTTGGGTCCCATAGTGCTCAGAGCCATTTGAACCATTTTTTTTCTGTAAGTCTTACCTTGCAGCAGGTGTTTATCAGCCAGGCTAGCGATGATGTGATTCTGTTAACATATCAGGGTACCTTGCACCCGTCACGCTGACAGTTTGAAAAGCAGCACCTCGCATTTCCTCGAAGAAAAAGGTTTCGATCACGACCGATGGGGTAAGTCAACCTCACACCGTGACCTTCTCGTCATGCAGTGGGGCTTCCATGACAACTCTACGATATTCTGCGGTTGTGGGTGTTAACAGATCCTTCGAGGGTGAAATGAGCTTCGTTGGTGCAGCACCATCTGTTGGCCGGTTTTTGCACTCATCTTTGGTTTAAGTAAAACCTCACGTCACTTCAGGCAAGTGTATCAAGTCTTACCTCTCTACCTACATTATTCCTTGAATTAACGCATTTTCAAATGTTAATGGACTTCCGGGTCACACTGGACATTTACATGACTACCTGCAATTAACGGTTAAGTGCCTTGCAGAAGATTCATCGAAACATTTTCATTCACACTATTTCTCTACACGGCTCGTGTTGTCTGTAGTTCAACCATGCCTAGACGGTCAATACCGCGGTTCGATCGCGTCCGTATTGTTATATTGTCCCAGAAAGGGCTCTCAACAAGGGAAGTGTCCAGGCGTCTCGGGGTGATCCAAAGAAATGTTGGTCGGACATGGAGGAGATGCAGAGAGACAGGAAGCGTCGATGACATGCCTCGCTCAAGTCGCCCAAGAGCTACTATTGCAGTGGATGACCGCTACCTACGAATTATGGATCGGAGGAACCCTGACACCAACGCTACCATGTTGATTAATGCTTTTCGTGCAGCCATAGGACGTCGTGTTATGACTCAAACTGTGCGCGATAGGCTGCATGACGCGCAACTTCACTCCTGACTTCCATGTCGAGGTCCATCTTTGCAACCACAACACCATGCAGCGCGGTTCAGATGGGCCCAATAACATGCCGAATGTATCACTCAGGAATGGCATCACGTTCTCTTCACAGGTGAATGTCGCATATGCCTTCAACCAGAAAATAGCACTACGGTCGCAGGTTCGAATCCTGTCTCGGGCGTGGATGTGTGTGATGTCCTTAGGTTAGTTAGGTTTAAGTAGTTCTAAGTTCTAGGGGACTGATGACCTCAGACGTTAAGTCCCATAGTGCTCAGAGCCATAAAATAGTCGGTGACGTGTTTGGAGGCACCCCAGTCAGGCTGAACGCCTTAGACACACTGTTCAGCGAGTGCAGCAAGGTGGAGGTTCCCTGCTGTTTTGGGGTGGCATTATGTGCGGCCGACGTACGCCGCTAATGCCACCCTCCGACCGATAGTGCAACCATATCGGCAGCATGTTGGAGCGGCACTCGTCTTCATGGACGACAATTCGCGCCCCCATCGTGCACATCTTGTGAATGACTTCCTTCAGGGTAACGACATCGCTCGGCCAGAGTGGCCAACACATTCGCCAGACATGAACGATATCGAACACGCCCGGGATAGCTGTATGGACGACGTGATTCAGCAACCACTCTGAGGATCTACGCCGAAACGCCGTTGAGGAGTGGGACAATCTGGACCAACAGTGCCTTGTTGAATTTGTGGATAGTATGCCACGACCAATACAGACATGCATCAATGCGAGAGGACGTGCTACTGGGTATTAGAGGTACCGGTGTAGACGGAAATCTGGATCACCTCCTCTGAAGGTCTCGCTGTATGGTGGTACAACATGCACTGTGTGGTTTTCATGAGCAAAAAAGGGCGGAAATGATATTTATGTTGGTCTATATTCCAATTTTGTGTACAGTTTCCGGAACCGAGGTGATGCAAAACTTTTTTTGATGAGTGTACAATATGAAATCTAGGTGTGCACTCTCCTTTATCAGTGTTTCACTAAACGCTACAAGTATGAACACAGATGACGAGACTATGGTTGTGGGTGCGTGTAATTAGGGGAATGTTGTTTTTTTCCCATTTCCGATTACATTCGTGAAGTGAGTCTTAGTGGATGGTTTTTTCTGTCTCCCGTCGCACAACTCCTGTGGTTTTACCTGTAGATACAGTGTGACTGTATCGGATCTGCTGTCGACAGCAGGCAAGCCTGTGAGTGTGCGCTTCACCTGGCTTGAGTGCTTCTCCACCCAGGTTGCAAGCTCATCCATGTGGATAGACTCTCACGCAAACAATTGATAAATATCCTGTTCCACTGTAGATATCGAGTAAAATAACGTGGCTCTTGTGCTGAAACACATTATCGTCCTGAGTGGCGGGCGACTCCATTCTCTGTTCCGAGGGGCGACCACCTCACCTCCCTGTCGCTGCCTACCTGCGCACTTACGGCGTTCTTGTTGGAAAATTTGGAAATTTGTGGTAAGTTTCTACTGAACCAAACTGCTGAGGTCATCGGTCCCTAGGCTTACACAGTATTTAAACTAAGTTACGCTAAGGACAACAACACACACACCCATGCCAGAGGGAGGACTTGAACCTCCAACGGGGGGAGCCGCGCGAAGCATGGCAAGGCGCCCTTAGACCGCTCGGCTACCCCGCGGGGACGTTCTCGTTGATCTCTCTTTACTACTAGGTGTCATAATTAAAGTGCAGCTGCCGGTCGCAGTGGCCGCTGGGCGCTACAGTCTGGTCGGCCGCGGTGCCGTGCGGTTCAAGGCGCTGCAGTCCGGAACCGCGGGACTGCTACTGTCGCAGGTTCGAATCCTGCCTCGGGCATGGATGTGTGTGATGTCTTTAGGTTAGTTAGGTTTAAGTAGTTCTAAGTTCTAGGGGACTAATGACCTCAGATGTTAAGTCCCATAGTGCTCAGAGCCATTTGAACCATTTTTTGCTACAATCTGGAACCGCGCGACCGCTACGGTCGCAGGTTCGAATTCTGCCTCGGGCATGGATGTGTGTGATGTCTTTAGGTTAGTTAGGTTTAAGTAGTTCTAAGTTCTAGGGGACTTATGACCACAGCAGTTGAGTCCCATAGTGCTCAGAGCCATTTGAAAGTGCAGCTACTCATGGACGTTCAATGCGAACTGTAATTATCGTATGGAAACGAAACTCGATAGATATGCTAATGTGTTAACGTGTAACCGATTTAAGCTGGAAAAAAACATTAGTTCGGGTTGTGGTCATCAGGTGTAAGTCTGGGGCAGTACACTGTATGACGATATGACATTCATGCTGTCATTTGAAAAGCCACAAATGGAGTGAATAGTATGCCTATCGAGAAGAGAGGCCGTGCGCCTGTTATTGAAACTGTTATGTGAACGGCATCAATTACAGTGGTGCACTGAAGGAGTATCGTCGACTGAAGGACTGAGGAGAAGCCCGATCTCATTAAATGGTTTAAAGAAGATGATAATGAAATTATAAAACAAAGGTGAGCTTGGTGTAGCACCTGTAACAGGTATCTGTTGCTGTAACTGACCTTGCAGCACGTGTCCCAGATAGTGTAAGAGCTCGTGCAGTGTCAAAACAAATGTACATCCCCTGATCAACAGTATAGAAAGTTTAGTGGTTTATTTTGCACTGGTGCTCGTCAAAGATACAGACGATGCTGCAACTGAGACCTCATGACCTGCAGCAACGGCAAGATTCTATGGAGTGATGGGGCACATTTTACACTACAGTGTGCAGTGAATACACAGAATGCCGAATTTGGGGTAGTATTAAAGCACATGTTGTGCACGAAGAGCCAATGCACTCGCCGTAGGTGACTGTGTGGTGTGGATTCAGAAGCACCTATACTCTCGGTCAGTTCCGTATCGAAGTGAATACAGCCAGAGGGCTTGTCAAATGTACCGTGACTTTGCACGTTATCGAGACCTCCTTTTACGGCATGCAATTCCTGCTTTGGAAGAGCGCAACAGTGTGGAAACCACTGTTTTCATGTCCCTCTTTATGCAACTTTCCATGAACGTATTGTCTCCAGAGGTTTTCTTGACACGTGGCCTGCAAGATCTGAATCCACGTGACTCTTCGCTCTGGAGATATCTACAAGAAAGCGTTTACCATGGATTCGTTCGTCCTCCACCCGATATGAAGATTAATATACAGGACAACGTTGTTCACATTCCACCGGAACTGCTGCGAGCAACTGTTAATCACGTAGTTTTACGGACGCAGCATCTCGTCGACGTTTCCGGTGTTATATTGAACAAAGTGTGTTAGTGGAGATTAATAATAAAGTCAGTATTACGCCTTTCTCACTTGTTTGGCCGTTTCTCCCCACGTCCCGTTCCTCAACCACTACGTACGGAAACATTTCTATATGTCTTTGTTGCATTCACAGTGCCAATTTGCACCTCGTTGCCAACACTTGAGGTAATATTTTGTGCATTCCGGCAGACTAGGTCAATTCCAGCAGGACAATGTGACCCGCCATGTGCATTCACAGTGCTAATTGGCACCCCGTTGCCAAAACCTGAGGTAATATTTTTAAGGTAAATCGGTTCCAGATTAACACATTAGCATATCTACCAGGTTTCGCTGCCATACGATAATTACAGCTCACACTGGACCTCTGTGTGTGCAGTTGCACTTTAATTATAACCATCGACTAGGTATCATGGCACCTTAGTCTCTGTGCTCCGTAGATGGAGGGAAAGTTCTTCGTAATTAGGTAAGCGTTATTATAAGCATACCTGTAAATTTATGTCAAAATAGGTAAAGTAGAAAACAAAAGCCCTTCTTTAAAAACTCTGAAAGGGTTGCAGGAATTGCTAGCTATCCAATGACAATATACAGAGAATCAAGACGGAGAGGAAGACATAGCTAGAAGTATTTTCCAATACATCATTGTTTCAAGGCAGATGTGAAAGATTGAGAAGAAAATTTTGTATTTACGTAATACTGCTGAACAAGTTGCCAGGCGTCTGACACATAATCTCCACAAGACGCATGTCCTTTCATTTACATTGAAACGTTAAAGAAACTGGTACACCTTTCTGGCATCGTGTAGGGCCCCGCGAGGACGCAGAAGTGCCGTAACACGACGTAGCATGGACTCGACTAATGTCTGAAGTAGAGCTGGAGGGAACTGACACCATGAATCCTGCAGGGCTGACCATAAATTCGTTAGAGTACGAGGGGGTGGAGAACTCTTCTGAACAGCACGTTGCAAGACATGCCAGATATGCTCAATAATGTTCACGTCTGTGGAGTTCGGTGGCCAGCGGAAGTGTTTAAACTCAGAACAGTGTTCCTGGAGCCACTCTGTAGCAATTCTGAACGTGTGGGATGTCACATTGTCCTGCTGGAATTGTCCAAGTCTGCCGGAATGCACAATGGACACGAATGGATGCAGGTGATCAGACAGGATGCTTACATACGCGGCACCTGTCAGAGTCGTATCTAGACATATAAGGGTACCATATCACTCCAATTGCGCGCCCTACACCATTAGAGAGCTTCCACCAGCTTGAACAGTTCCCTGTTGACATGCAGGGTCCATGGATTCATGAGGTTGTCTCCATATCCGTATACGACCATCCTCTCGATACAATTTGAAACGAGACTCGTCCGACCAGGCAACATGTGTCCAGTCATTAACAGTCCGATGTCGGTGTTGACGGGCCAAGGCGAGGCGTAAAGCTTTGTGTCATGCAGTCATCAAAGGTACACGAGTGGGCTTCGGCTCCGAAAGCCCATATCGATGATGTCTCATTGAAAGGTTCGCACGCTGACACTTGTTGATGGCCCAGCATTGAAATATGTAGCAATTTGCTGAAGGGTTGCACTTCTGTCACGTTGAACGACTGTCTCTCGTCGTTGGTCCCGTTTTTGCGGGATCTTTTTCCGGCCGCAGCGATGTGAGAGATTTGATGTTTCACCGGATTCCTGACATTCACTGTACACTCGTGAAATGGCCGTACGTGAAATTCCCACTTCATCGCTACCTCGGAGATGCTGTGTCCCATCGCTTGTGCGCCGACTATAACACAACGTTCAAACTCACTTAAATCTTGATAACCTGCCATTGTAGCAGCAGTAACCGATGTAACAACTGTGCCAGACATTAGTTGTCTTATATAAACGTTGCCGACCGCAGTGCCGTATTCTGCCCGTTTACATACCTCTGTATTTGAATACGCATGCCTGTACCAGTTTCTTTGGCGCTTCAGTGTATATTGTCGGTATTGCATTAAGAGATGATGTCTGCTACGCTACATTCCTGCCCATTTTTTTTTTATGAGATTTCCTTCTGGTGTTGTTTATTAATACTGTCATTTGCAGACTCCCTAGCTATAGTTTTCAAGTAATGAGAGACAAGCATTTGTGTTGCCGAACTGCACCTGCCGTACCTGCGACGGCCACTCATAATGGAGCCCTCACCACTGCCGTTATTCTCTCCCATACGTGCGCCAAATGCATATATACCGGTATCGGTGAAGCTGTTCTGGACTCACTCTAACTTTTAATTTCTAGATCTCCTAGCCGTTCTCGAGAACCTAGTTTTCATTGTGCTTTATTCTCCGAAAGTTTGCTGCAAAATTTCGAAATATGATATACATGGTGTCCCATGAGGAGTGGTCAATATTCACGGATATGACAGCAACGCTCATTTAAAGCAAAAAAATGTCGTATGGAAATATGCGCTGTTCCGACTGGTTTCCGAGACAGAACACATTTAATATACATTTGTTTTTAGGCTAGTGGCATGCACGTATGTGTGATATCCAAACAACGTCATTGACGTTTTATTCTAGCCCAACCCACCTCGTACCTTTGAACCTCTTTGCTCGGACGTCTTTCTGCCATCAAACTAGCCCGTTGAACATAAGTTGTAAAGTGACGTGTACGAAATTCTTAGAGATGGATGTGTTACAAATACGTAACTTCCAACTGATACCTTGCAAAATGCGTGTTGTAATATTCATCTGTTGGATCTGCGGCTCTCGTCCTTTCTTTCCGCATTTGCAGTTAAATTACATGAGATAGGTTCCGCCGTTTTGCAAACCACCCGGTGGCACACAAGCAAGCAAGCTTCAGATTCATGCTCAATAGATTAAATAGAACACCCGTAAACAAACTGAATTACACACAGTAAAACAGACAGCAGAGGAAAATGGTTACAAGCCCAACATGATAGAGAAATTAAACCAACAAATTTTTAACAGAAAAGGAAGGAAAGCACAACACACCCAAAAAAGCTTACACAACACAGAGCAACACAACATACACACAATGACCACATGCGAGAAAGAAGCGCACAACAGCACAGACACAAAACAGAATGACACATTTCACCTACGATAACAAAATTGTTCACAAAATAGGCATCATACTGAAGAAACAAGGACGGCAAGTAGGATACTGGGCAGACAACACAACATAGAAAAAACTCAGAAGAGAGAAGACACCCACAGATAAGTTCAACACATCAGGAATATATGAACTCACATACAACACTTGTCAATCAGTATACATCGGACAAACAAGCACGAAGTTTAAAGCAAGCTATCAGAACACTTCAGAGCACATTTGCTGACAACCTATTGGCCCATAATCACCAACCAATTGCAATAGAAAAAACAGATACAAAAATACTGAAATCTAGCCACAGCCTGTACCGCAAACTAACAATAGAACAGAACTTCCATATACAGAAGGCAATAGCAGAAGGCAAACAGGATTTAAATGAAAACACTACACTCTGTAAAGGCACATTACTTAACACATTAAAGGAACTTTACAGCAAAAGTAACACAAACAGGTAAAGGACCTTATACACATACGCACACCTCTCTCTCTCTCTCTCTCTCTCTCTCTCTCTCTCTCACACACACACACACACACACACACACACAAACAGAAAGAAAGAGAAAAAGTAAATAAAATTCAAATTCGGCGCCAAGCTTTCTCGGGAACATAGGAATGCCGACGGGGGTTAGGAAACACAACATAGTGCTCACCGCATCTTGCGAAGTAAAAAGGCATGTTGTTGTTGTTGTGGTCTTCAGTCCTGAGACTGGTTTGATGCTGCTCTCCATGCTACTCTATCCTGTGCAAGCTTCTTCATCTCCCAATACCTGCTGCAGCCTACATCCTTCTGAATCTGCTTAGTGTATTCATTTCTTGGTCTCCCTCTACGATTTTGACCCTTCACGCTGCCCTCCAGTACTAAATTGGCGATCTCTTGATGCCTCATGTGTCCTACCAACCGATTCCTTCTTCTAGTCAAGTTGTGCCACAAACTCCTCTTTTCCCCAATTCTATTCAATACCTCCTCATTTATAAAGAAATAAATTACGTTAAGATGTGCGTGCAATGTCCTCGAAATCCAAAACAAGAAGGATTGGTCACAACAAAATGTGAGTAGTAACAAATACATTCGCAAAACACTTTGACACGCCAAAAGACACGTTTTAAAAGATTAAGGGATGTGTTGCATCGCCGATGAAATTAACATTTACATCGCTTGGTTTGCAGATGACAAGTTATCAGTGCAGGACTCTACAGAGTTGATCCTGAAAAACCACATAATGTATTTGCGAAAAGATGGAACCCATATCCTATAATGAATGTTGTAATGTTTACTAAATGTTGTACATGTATACATGTGTAAACAGGACAATTTATTGAATAACACAGAAAAGAAATAACAACGTACATTACATGCGTTCCAACTTGGAAATCATTCGGAATAGGATCTGTGTCCATATGAAGTTTTCTCCTCCAAATGATCATTGCTGTCGTATCCCCAGAATACAGATTATTCTTCCTGGGACAATATGCATGTAAGGATATAAACACCTGTACGAGGCCGGCCGCTGGTGGCCGAGCGGTTCTAGGCGCTTCAGTCTGGAACCGCGCGACAGCTACGGTCGCAGGTTCGAATCCTGCCTCGGTCATGGATGTGTGTGATGTCCTTAGGTTAGTTAGGTTTAAGTATTTCTACGTTCAAGGGGACTGATGACCTGAGATGTTAAGTCCCATAGTGCTCAGAACCATTTGAACCGTTTTGAACTTGCACGAGACTCCTTCCCCTATGGAAACACGCATGGACATGGATAAGTCCCCTCTGATCTCACGTGATACCGGCAAAGAGCAGGAACTAGGTAGAGGAGGCTGCGAAGGGCAGTGGAGACCGGAAATATACAGGCAGGGCCTTACAGACTGCAGAGGTGGGTGTAGTGGTCGCGCAGCAGCTGGTTCTCGCGGCGCGCCTTGCGGAGTTCCTCCTCCAGGTCGAGTTCGCAGCCGTCATCCATGCGGCTCTGCAGAACTGCCCGCTGCTCCTGCAACAGACGGCGAGTACTGTGCCGTCACCACTGTGCGGCGCCTGCCATGGATGGACTAAACTAGTAAAAGTACGCGCAATAGGTTCTACCTCCAACCAGGTGACAGTGTCCAGTAACTTTAAATGCGAACATTTTAGGTTAGGCTTTACAATGACTGTTGTTGGCAGTAAATGAAACAACAAGTTTACTGTTACCAGTCACTGTGTATTTATCTCCACGACGTGCTTCAAGGGTTTAAACCTCTATCATCAGGTGGATTTACATTTGTTATTATGACATTTGTGTGTGTATTGTGTTACGATTATTCGAAGGAAATTGTGGCACTGTCTAGTGGAAAAACAAAGCACTATTTCAGAACATCGTTTTGGGTTTATTTTGACAAAATATTAAACGTAAATCTAACGGTAAACGTAAAATAAGTAAAACAGAGTACCTCCAGTGGTCACAGGCTCCTTTCAGTGTCGTAAGACATCACATGTATACTGTCATATTTCGTAAACAAATATGGCGTCTGGAAACTATTGGGTGCAAGGATCGTATAGCAGAAGAGAAAACATTAACATAAAGTACTAAGAATATGCAGCGTAACAACATTATTATAAAATAAATTTTAAAGGGTTTGGAGATGTTTGTTTTGAGGTGTCGAATACATGCGTTGGATTACATACTTCAGGTGGTAAATAAATCCAATTTTGACTAGTTAAAATAGCTTAAACTTCATACTCGTTTATACAATCAGGTGAAAGTTTCCAAACTTTAAGTACAATAATCATATTGGCTGAAATAGTGTTTTGTTCCTCCACTAGACAGTGCCACAAGTTCCTCCAAAAAATCGTAAGACAACACACACACGAATGTCATAATAACAAATGTAAATCCACCTGATGATGGAGGCTTAAACCTTTGAAACGCGTCGTGGAGATAAATAAACAGTAAACTTGCTGTTTCATTTAGTGTCCAGTAGCCCAATAAGGCCAATTCACACCAGTTTTCAATGGAACAGAAATGAATGGCTGCTGACATATGGTGGTGTATACATATTAGATGCAACGACAACACATCATAACTTCGCTAAGCCCAATACAGAAAAGTGGAAAAGAGGTAATGGAATACTATCCCTGATACAACAGGCGCAATATACAAACATCAAAAAAAGTTTTGCATCACCTCGGTTCCGAGAATTCCTGGAACTTGCACAGAAAATTGGAATAGAGATCACCATAACCATCATTTACACCCTTTTTCTTGCTCATGGAAACCACACAGTGCATATTGTATGACCATACAGCGAGACCTTCAGATATGGTGGTCTCAACTGTTGTACACACCAGTACATCTGATACTCAATACCATGTCCTCTTGTAGTGATGCATGTCTGTTTTCGTCGTGGCCTACTTTCCTCAAGTTCATCAAGGCACTGTTGGTCCAGATTATCCCACACCTCAACGGGATTCGGCGTAGATCCCTCAGAGTGGTTGGTGGGTCACGTCGTCCCTAAAAATGCCTTTTCAATCTATCCCAGGCATGTTCGATAGGGTTCATGTCTGGAGAACATTTTGACCACTCTAGTCGAGCGATGTCGTTATCCTGAAGGAAGCCATTCACAAGATGTACACAATGGGGGCGCGAATTGTCGTCCATGAAGACGAATGCCTCACCAATATGCTGCCGATATGGTTGCACTATCGGTCAGAGGATGGCTTTCACGTGTCGTACAGCCGTAAAGGCGCCTTCCATGACCACCAGCGACGTACGTCGGCCCCACATAAATCTACCCCAAAGCAGCAGGTACATCCGCCTTGCTGCACTAAGTGGACAGTGTGTCTAAGGCGCTCAGCCTGATGGTTGCCTCCAAACACGCCTTCAACGATTTTCTGATTGAAGGCATATGCGACACTCATCGGTGAAGAGAACGTGATGCCAATCCTGAGTGGTGCATTTGGCATGTTGGTGGGGCCCATCTGTACCGCGCTGCATGGTGTTGTGGTTGCAAAGATGGACCTCGCCATGGACGTCAGGAGTGAAAGTGCGCGTCATGCAGCCTATTGCGAACAGTTTGAGTCGTAACACGACGTCCTGTGGCTGCACAAAAAACATTATTCAACATGGTGTCATTGCTGTCACGGTTCCTCCGAGCCATAATCCGTAGGTAGCGGTCATCCACTGCAGTAGTAGCCCTTGGGCGGCCTGAAGGAGGCATATCTGTATCTCCTCCATGTTCGAACAACGTCACTTTGGTTCACTCCTACATGCCTGGACACTTCCCTTGTTGAGAGCCCTTCCTGGCACAAAGGAAAAATGCGGACGCGACCGAACTGCGGTATTGACGGTTTAGGCATGGTTGAACTACAGACAACGAGGCGTGTACCTCCTTCTTGGTGGAATGACTTGAAGTGATCGGCTATCAGATCCCCTCCATCTAATAGGCGCTGCTCATGCATGCTTGTTTACGTCTTTGGGTGGGTTTAGCGACATCTATGAACAGTCAAACGGACTGTGTCTGTGATGTAATATCCACAATCAATGTCTATCTTTAGGAGTTCTGGGAACCAGGGTGATGCGAAACTTTCTTTAATGTGTGTAGTATCAGATTTAAGAACTTAGCTACATTGGAATTTATTAATGATCAGAAAAAACTTCATAACGTATGGTCTTGATAAACTTTGCATAATAAGATACTGAGCAGGAGAACAACAGAAAAAGTATCGTCGAAATATTCGGAAGCGTCGAAGTTTATTTGTTAGCGAAAATATGTAGATATAATCGCATCAAATAATATTTATAAGCCAATACATAGAGTCTGTTTACCATGTCCATTGTTTTTTATTTGTAAGCATCAAATAAAGTAAAGCAGAACTGTGCTTTTCTCCTTCAATACGAGTACAGCTGACATTTTCGCTATTTAGAAAAGTATATTTCCTGAAAACTGCGTACACTGTGTAAGCTTTTTCTCCTACCAGCTATTACTGTAAAACTTAAACCATTTTTCAATTTCATATATCTGGCCTCTCTTGTGTCAGAACACTCAATGGGAAATATATTCAAATCGGCATGGAACATTGGGAATGTGTCAAGAAAAAAACACAAAATAATAAAAAGATTAAGAAGACGCAAAAGCACGAAATCCACTATCATAACACGATTGGAAAGACCAGAACACAGTTCTCATCACCAGCATTAACGTCTCGTCCCATCCCGTTCCATTCCATTGACGGCCTGTGTGAAAGCCGGCGGAGTAAATGCAGTGTGGAATGTTTCCACGTTTCATTCCATCCGGTTCCGTCAAGCGCAAATCGATTTTCAGTTATTTATTACACTCCAAATGCGGCAAACCAACTTTTATAGCATTTCCATATTTAGAGAAAGCTTTCGGCAATATGGGTTGGAATGCACTCATTGAAATTCTGAAGTTAGCAAGAATAAACTATGACGAGCGAAAAGTTATCTGGCACTTCGACAGAAACTAGAGTACAGCTATAAAGAGTCAAAGGAAATGATAGGGAAGCAGTAGTTGAGAAGGGAATGAGCCAGGGTTGTAGCCTATCCGTGATGTTATTCGGTCTGTACTTTGAAGAAGCAGTAAAGGAAGAAAAGGAGAAATTGGGAAAGGGAATTAAAGACAAGGAATTATACGTTCATACTTCCATACTATCCGATAAAACGAACTCCTTGGGGGTCAATTCCAGAGATCTATGTGGTCAAGAGCAAAAGGCAGTATCATCATGTCATGTACGACCGATCCAGTGGTTTGGAAGAAGTTGATTCAAAAAAGTGCGCAACTCCGTACCCCAGTGTGATGTTGCTCTGTCTTGCTGAACGTATATACCCTTACCTAAACCCAAGATGGGTGCAACAACCTGGCTGTGGAAATCAGATCTGCGAAATGTAATGCTTATATGAATTAACTGACTTAATGGAATGTAACGCTGATACAAATCAACTGACTTCACACTCACCTCGTCTTCGTGCTGCAACGTTGGCGCAAGCTGTTCAAGGGTAGAAGATGGTTAAAGCGGTGGCTCAAAAATTCCAAGTTGAGCTCGGGCTCTGTATGCTGCGCTAAGTCAGAGACATTTCTCTCTGAAACTCTCTGCAATGACCTGTGGCAAGTATCTGCTACAGCTGCCTTCCAACTAGAGTTCTCTTCCATCGCCCTGAAGCAAGTGTTTTCTAGATCTACTCTACGAGTCTTAGAGGACTTGCCAGTGTCAGGATCTCGCCGGCCATAGCAACAGATTTTGCAAGTTCCGACCAAAGATAATTTAAGAAACAAGATTAACAGTTTCCTACTTTCGTGGTTTTTCTCAGTAACCAATAAGCTGTATTTCTCCTATCGCATGGGGAAGAAGGCAGAATATCTCTACATGCATACGCGAGAACTTTCTATTACTACTGAAATAATGACTGTGAGGCAAACAGAGAGCCTGGTACTAGAATTTGAAATAGCAGGCCGTGTTGGGCTAAACGGTTGCTCCCATTCATTGAAGGCTTGCGTTTTCTCCTGCACATCAGATTATTATCTTAGATAAAAAGGATTGCTTTTCGTTCTCACACAATTCAGTTTTAGGGCAAGCTGCTCTTCCTCGACGCATCTGCTGGGATGACACGGCTGACCACCTCTGCTCTCAATCTGCACGGAGAATGGCTTTCAGCAGCAGACAACTTTACGACTATTCCGTTCCCTTAAGTGAACTTCCATTTCGTGAACCAGCTGCCCCCAAGGCTACCAAAATAAGAAGACTCCCTCACTTTATCAAGAGGAAAGGAGATATAGAAGTAATTAGAAGTGCAGTCATTGGCAGTAATGAATCTTACTTGCAGCATTCGCATCCTCTCTGTATTTGTAAGGAGTGAAAAAGCAGAGAATGAGACATATGTGTAATATATGTCACGTGTGCAAACGTCTTTATCTCCACCTGAGCCCATGGACCTATTGCAATCATATTTGGTACATGTATTACTTAGTATCTGGTACGAAATACTGTGGGCGTAAAAACCAACCACTAGTTACCCAATTCGGTGGCAGTTATGACAGACTGATGGACAGAGCAGGGGCACGTGGGAGTGAACAAGTCAAGAGAGCTGAGGAGGTGGGCAGGCCGCAGGATAGAGAGAAGAAGTAGAAGGAGAAGATGAATAGCGAGAGAGAGAGAGAGAGGGAGGGGGATGAGGAGATGGTATAATAGAATACTGGAATGAACAAATTCCCAGGAAACGTTGGTTTGATTTTACTTGACTGTTTATTGGGATCTGCATGTTAAATTACAAAACAGATCATGGTAGACTTTGGGAATAAACTGACACTGTAAGTAGTAGACGAGTTTAGTTATTTTGGCAGCAAAGTAGATGATTCTGTCCGAAGTAGAGAGGATATAAAATGCAGATTGCCAATAGCAAGAACATGTTTCTGAAGAAGAGGAATTTGTCAACATTTAAGCATTACGCAGTCTTTTCATGTCTGGAGTATAACCTAATGTGGAAGTGAAACATGGATAATAAGCAGTTGATGTGTGCTGCTACAGAAGAATGTTGAAGTTTATGTGCTTAGATCACGTAACTAATGAGTAGGTACTGAACAGAATTGAGGAGAAAAGAAATTTGTAGTATAACTTTACTTTTTTTAAAAATTTAATCGTATGGCTAGGGCCTCCCGTCGGGCAGGCCATTCGCCGGGTGCCGCTCTTTCAATTTGACGCCACTTCGGCGACCTGCAGTCGATGAGGATGATGATGAGGACAGCACAACACCCAGTCCCTGGGCGGAGAAAATTCCCTGACTCAGCCGGGAATCAAACCCGGGCCCAGAGGATTGACAATCCGTCACGCTGACCATTTAGCTACCGGGGACGGACATAACTTTACTAAAAGAAGGGGTCAGTTGACAGGATATATTCTGAGACCTTTAGGAGTCATCATTTTAGCACTGGAAGGAAGGATTGGGAGAAAAACATTCAGAAGAAGACCAAGGTTTGATTACAATAAGAAGGTTCAAATGGACGAAGGTTCTCAGCACTTATCCAGAGATGAAGACACTTACACAGGTAAGCGTGGAGAGCTGCATCAAGCAAGTCTTGAGACTGAAGGCCGCAACCACAACAGGTTCCACGTAGGTTATAGAGTACGCAGAAGCCAGCAAAATATTTTGCATCATTGTAGTACAGGGCTATTCAAAAAGAATAAAGCAATTACTATTTAACATATAGCTATGCAGCGATAACTGTTAAGTAGGATGTTTAGGGTTTTATGTTGGTAACGCCACGTAGTGCTCTGTATTAAAATCGCTGACTGCGCTGTGTGCAGTCTGTGGCTGGTTGGGCTCATTGTTGGAATATTCGCTTGTCTGTGCCTGTCAGTAGTTAGTGCCTTCAGTACTTAGAATCTTTTATTTAGCTGGCAGTATTGGCGCTCACTGTATTGCGGTAGTTCGAGTAACGAAGATTTTTGAGAGGTAAGTGATTCATGGAAGGTATAGGTTATTGTTAGTCAGGGCCATTCTTTTGTAGGGATTATTGAAAGTCAGATTGCGTTGCGCTAAAAAATATTGTGTGTCAGTTTAGTGATGATCAGAATAAGTAAAGAGAAAACTGTTTAAGTACGTTGAGTTTTGCTTAGCTGTTTGAAACTCAAATAACGTAGAAGTTTACCAGCACAGTCATTCATAATCTTTCAAGGGGATGTTTGATAACAATTACAGTAAATCCAAAAAAGTTCGAATTCTTATTACTTACTTTATAGGCGTCCTGTATGATTCTCCTTGGTAACATGGACAACATGTCCGCGTAATCAATTTCGTGCCAAACAGTGGAACCACTGACGGGAATGCATCAGAAATGTTCATTTTGAGTTTTGGAATTATTTTTTTGTAAAGGAGACCCATAACGGGACTTCCATACTATCCGATAAAACGAACTCCTTGGGGGTCAGTTCCAGAGATCTATGTGACCAAGAGCAAAAGGCAGTATCATCATGTCATGTACGACCGATCCAGTGGTTTGGAAGAAGTTGATTCAAAAAAGTGCGCAACTCCGCACCCCAGTGTGATGTTGCTCTGTCTTGCTGAACGTATAATTTGTGGAATTTGTATGAAACTGAGGCATCACCCGTTGCTCAAGCATGTCCAGGTAACTGTTTTCTGTACAGGATCCGCCAGTTTCACTTACAACATAGAAGTGTTCACTTACGTATAAACGCGCAGGCGCAGGCTTTGAATTCACTGCACTTGCACAACGATCGAAATTTTAAACTTTCTCTCAACAGCAACACAGGATCGTTCACTCATGATACTGTTGTCTAGGCGACAGTATCGTCTTTACATGAACATAAGGAAATGCAGAAAGACTCGGAAAAAATTTTCATTATATATAATGAGCGAGTGCTCTATTTAAATGAGAGTGTTTCTCCATTGTTTGAAGCCTGTATCAAGTGTGGGTGACAACAGATATAGAATGAATTCAGACATAAACAGCTAGGATCATGACAGGATGAAGTCCATATAATAGATAAACTCGGTGAAGTTGATGGGAATGTTTGGAGGAATCCTGGTATAGTTCTCAGGAAAGCTTCTTTGGTAAATTTGGAGAACCTATATTTAAGGAAGACTGTGCGACTGTTCTGCTATCACCATTGTATACATCACACAGGGATCTCCCAAGTTGTTTGCAAAATCCGACTCCCAAGCTGACTGTAGATTCCGATTCCAGAGCTGATGGGAAAAACAGAGTCCAAACTTAGTGGAAACATTTGACTTCGAAGGTGGTAGAAGAGCCAACTCTAGAGTTGTCAGGAAACACCTGACTCCAAATACGGCGAAAAAAATCCGACTTTAAAGATGGCGAAAAAATCCCGACTATAAACGCTGTAGAAAAATCCAACAACATAGTTGGCAGAAAATTCGACTCCAAAGTAGGACCCAAATCAGACTTCAAAGTTGGCGGAAAAATAGGCAAGTATAGTAGATACGCAAGTTTAAAAGAGATGCTCAGTGAACTTACATGAGGATGTTTAGAAGAAGGGTAACACTGTTCCCGTGAAAATATGTTCAGTAAATTAAGAGCCCCAAATGTGAGGAAGAGTAGGAGAGAGATCATGCATCTACCTCCACTGTATACACTGTGCTGGGATCATGAGACTAATATAAGAGAGGTTAGGATGCATGGAGAGGCATATAGAAGATCATTGTTTTAGTTAGCCGGTATGAGAGTGGAACAGTACGGAAAACCGCCGCTATTACTATGAAGTACCCCCCCCCCCCTCCCCCGCCCACCCACCACACATGGAATGGTAGATGCAGATGTATGTCTGCTAGAGATTGTTTGGAGCCAACTCATGAAAAGGTGTAAATGATGGCACCATATACTTATATCCAATACGGCTGTGACTGATTTATAGGGTGTCATTGTTAACTTGATCAGTAAGTTGAACCTTGAGAGCAAAAACAGCTATATTCTTTTTTAGTCCTATGACTTTCTCCAACACACTATACCAGTTTTATTTACAGTAAAAAGTGATTTAAACCTGGAAAATTTTACAAGAAATAACTCACTCGCAGTTCTTGAATTTCAGCCATCAAGAATTTCTTCTCTGCCAGGTTCTGCTCAATTGTATCCTCCACTTTCTCCTGCTCTGCTCTTCTCTCCTCGGCATCCTGTGGATAGTTGAAGATATATGTATATATTTAAACTGCAATAAAATGTTCTCTAATAGTCTATTGGGAGATTTCATTCACTACACTAATCTCCAAGAAAGCAATTCATGGTCAAGATATAGGTCAAGTATTGTCTCTTGCATGTATTTACTAAACTTATTGTTGCAAATAAATAATTCACTTGCGCATAGAGCTGCTAGTGCCTGTTAAGATTTACGGGGTTCATGAGAAGTTCTACATATTTGAGAGTTTTTCTTTTGCTAAAAAATGAATGCAATTATTCAGGATGGTATGTTAAATTTTTTATATTCCTGGATGTGTCAAAGAGAAGTTAACTGTATTGTGTGCCACTGTTTGTCGATTATGTTCTCTCACTAACTTTCATTTTTATTTACAACTTCAGTGCCAAAGACGAAAATTGTGGTGAAACGTGAATGCAGGCATTAAAGCCACAATAAAAGTAAGAAATGGACGATACAATCCTACCACTGGCTGTATTTTAATTGAATAAAACGAAATGTGTCTCATAAGAAAAAAACACGTTTGTGAAGTCACTTACACAGTACCGTAAACTATTGATGCAGCAGTTACTGATACCATGTACACAAATGGAGAATTTAACCGACATTATTTCGGAAGTATCAGAGAACTGAAGATACGTGATGATTTAACTTGTTTATGCAAGTTAAATCTCTTCATATTACTCACAGTTAGAATTTTCATGTAACTGTATTCATGGATTTTTTTTTCAACACATACCGTCCTTCTAAAACCGTCACTCAACTTGCTTCACATTCCTGCCGCCGGCCGCTGTGGCAGAGCGGTTCTAGGCACTTCAATCTGGAACCGCGCTGAAGCTACGGTCGCAGGTTCGAATCATGCCTAGGGCATGGATGTGTGTGATGTCCTTAGGTTAGTTAGGTTCAAGTAGTTCTAAGTTCTAGGGGACTGATGACCTCAGATGTTAAGTCCCAGAGTGCTTGCAGCCATTTTGAAATACGCAAATAAACAAAAGTTTTGCATCACCCGTTTATTTCTAAATTCATGGCGCAGAAAATAAAAATTGTCTTTGAAACATGCGTATACATTCGTTTGCAATGTGTCCAGAGCGGGAAATGAAAAAAAAAGTGTAACGGCAAAGTTGCCTCGTTCCCAAGGCGGGTTTTTCGCAGCACTCCCGAGAGATTTCATTAGTTGGTGGAACGTCCTCTTCCTCGAAAGCTGGCTTGAATACGTCGTGGCATACTATCGATGAAATCATCATGCAAGCTCTGGTCCAAATTGTACCACAATTCAATGGCGATTCTGCGTAAGTCACGCAGAATACGTGGGCATTGTTGAAGTCTAAAAACAGCTCGTTTCAATCGATCCCACACATATTCGATTGGGTTCATGTCCGGGGAACAGGCAGGCCACTCCATTCTGGCGATACTAGCGTGCTGAAGCAATGTGTTCACGAGAACAGTGCGATGAGCACTCGAGTCACCATCCATAAAGAAGAAATTGTCACCAGAATGTTGGCGACACAGTCCTGTATTAGTTGCAGAATCTCGTCCCCGTACCGTACAGCAGTGAGACTCCCCTCAACAGCTACGAGATGTGTATTGGTCCCATGTAATGCCGTACCACATCATCACCCATCGCCACTTTGTTGCATATGTGGGACACAGTGTTCGAGGCGTTCTATATTACCGGGTTGTATCCAAACACGTTGACTGAGGTTATCAGATTTCGTCCATAAGCAACATCCAACGCCATCCATTCTGCATGATTTATTGACCATCTGTAACGGAGTCGATGCAGTTGTAGTGTACGATGTGACGCTCGCCATGGTCGTCTGAAATGGAGATTGTCTTCGTGCAATCGTCCCCTGAGAGTTTGATACGGTAGGCCTACATGACGTGCTGTAGCCTTTTCGAACGCCGAATTGGTTCTGCAGCACTCAGAGCACTCAGTCCACGATTGCTTTTACTGAGAAGCCGGCCGAAGTGGCCGTGCGGTTCTAGACGCTGCAGTCTGGAACTACGGGACCGCTACGGTCGCAGGTTCGAATCCTGCCTCGGGCATGGATGTGTGTGATGTCCTTAGGTTAGTTAGGTTTAACTAGTTCTAATTTCTAGGGGACTAATGACCTCAGAAGTTGAGTCCCATAGTGCTCAGAGCCATTTTTTAAAACTGAGAAGTCGAGAACACTGATCATCGTGGCACCTGTCGAACATGGACGACCTATGCGTTGTAAGTCCTCAACACTACCCGTCAATGGCATTCCGTTCCATGACCGCACCATATCACTTTGACTCCGGTGTTACTTCGAACTACTTACCTGGCTCACAAACCTTCTGAAAGTAATGTTTTGGCGCGGTCCCGATCACGGCCGCGAATGTTCTTCGAGACATAATGGACGTTCACTCTACTATTCCACAGACCTCTCTCATACGTCCGTACCGGTGCTTTATTTACAACTGAAATGGTGCAATCCATTCTGAATGAATTGTCCGACGCCATGCAGGTTGGAGCAGGTAGGCCAACAAGCAGTGATATCCAGCCAAGCTGCCATGCACTGGCGATGGTCGGCCCTCGTTTTGATAACACACACGTGCACCTGAAAACCTCTTCAGACACAGCAGACAGAGCAAGGCGTTTGCCTTGTGTTATGGGTTTGTAGAAATGGCTCTAGAAGACTGTGTGTTCAGTCTTCCTCTGAAATCGAACACGATCTCTGACTACGTCTTCTGTGCTGTTCGGTCTGCGAAATCCCCCGCAATTATTTTGTGAACTGTTCTAAATTTATCATGTTTATGAATCGCACCTTGTTTGGGCGTCTTTCAACTGACAGAATCTTCCCATGCGTAACGTTTACAAGCAACGACAGCACTTAGCTTCTGACAGGAACAGTCGATAACAACGAACCTGTGCGAAGTTCACCGATCAGCCAGAATATTATGAGAACCGACCTATTACCGAAATGAACTCGTCCAGGCGATAGCAGCGTCATCTGGCGGGGAATGACTGCTAGTCACACACACACACACGGTACAAGTAGTATCAGTGAGCGTGCTGTCCGTGTGTAGAATGGGGAAGTAACGCGATCTGTCTGAGGTTGACTGAGGGCAGATTGTGATGGCTTGGAGGCTCGGTACAAGCATTTGGGAAACTGCACGACTTGACGGGTGTTCAAGGAGTGCTGTGGTGTGTGACCTGAACATGTGGGGAAGCCAAGGCGAAACCACTTCCAAACGTCGTGGGGTTGGGCGGCCACCCCTCATTACACATATTGGGCGTTATAGGCTGAGCAGACTGGGAAAACAGGACAACAGGCAAACTGTGGCGGAACTAACATCAGACTTTAATGTCAATAAAATTCTTCTGGGCTGTTGAGCTCATTGACAACATATATTGACAATGCAGTCAACAAGCCAGAAGAATTTTATTGACAGTGACAACGGCCGCGGAAGCCTACCTTATATCAGACTTTAATGGTGGATAAAGTACAAGTGTGTCTGAACACACAGTATAGCGAACAGTCCTGACGACGGGCCTCCGCAGCCGACGTCAAATGCATGTGCCAATGTTAACACGACGACATCGGCAACTACGACCGGAATGGGATCGTGATCACTGGTACTGGACGTTGGCGCAGTGGCAGAGCGTTGCACAGTCTGATGAGTCCCGATACCTTCTTCATCATGCCTATGGGGGTGTGCGAATCCGTCGTCTTCCAGGGGGGCAGCTCGTTGACATCTGTATTACGGGACGGAGACAAGCTGGCGGCGGCTCCGTTACGCTCTGGGGAACTTTCACGTCGGCGCCCGCAGGTCCAGTGGAGCTCGCGCAAGGCACCATGATGGCCAAGGGGTATCGTATACTGGTTGCAGACCACGTACACCCCTTCATAACGATCGTGTTTCCCGACAGCAGTGGCATTTTTCAACAAGACAATGCGTAATTTCATAAGGCTGGGCTGTGACGGAACGTGGCGTCATAGCTCATCGCCCCTCCCCAGAATTTAAGGGAATTAGATGACTTGATTGTGTGCAGATGAGGCGCCAGCTCCCTCCAGCGACCTATCAGGACCCCATTGCTTCCATGCCATGACGCGTCGCCCATGTTGTCTGTGCCAAAGATCGACATACCGGCTATTAAGTAGGTGATCATAATGTTCTGGATGATCAGTGTATTGGGATGATGCAAAACTGTTGTTGATTGTATAGTTAACTGATCGCAACCGTATATTGAAATCTTCTAATTTCTTGAAAAAATTTATTAGTGTCCCTATGTCCTCCTTTATAGAAAGGACACGTGCTATGAGGATTTAAGATCTCATTTTGTAGACTCTAGAACCTGTTCACAAATTTATCTGAAATACAGCAATCACTTTAAACATGTTCAAGTTCAGCACGTAGTCTCGATCAGCATGAAGTCTCGAACTTCATGAAACCACTAACTTACTTTATACTGACTGTGAAATGCTTCTCAAAAATTGGAAAATATTTCTGCTGGTGCCAGTTTGTTTGAAAAGCGATTCTGATGAAGGAAAAATACGTTTAACAGCTTATACCTATATCAGCACAAGAATAGAAGAGCACATGGAAAAAAGCCAGAAATACTTATAAATCGCATGACTGATTGTGGAATAAAAAATAAATCAAGAGAAATTAAAATTAAAATTATGTAATTATTCAATAATTCAGTAAGAAATTGTAATATAAGGGTATCATTCGTCCGCCAACGGACCACGCGTAGTACAGTCCCACTAACATTGGAACCAGAACAAAAAGAAATTCCCATAGTAATGTTAAATAAGTGGCGAGGTAACACATGCCATGCCATGCACTCAGGGATGAAAACGTAATAATAAATGGCGTGTGACTAGGGCCTCTCGTCGGGCAGACTGTTCACCGGGTGAAAGTCTTTCGATTTGACGCCACTTCGGCCACTTGCGCGTCGATGCTGAATGAATGAAATACCGATATTGGTCCTTGAACACGGAACGAAAAGTCTCTCTGTTTGAACAACGGATCTAATTCTTGGATACAAATGAAGTTACAGCTATCAAACTGAAACTCTGCAACAAAATATTACGCAAAGCAGCGCCTCATAGTAAAGGTCCTGCAGCATAGAAATAGTCATAGAAATAAAACATCGTACAAATCACCGTGTGAGTACACGCAGCGTCCTCGCAATGACTGTAGTCCCAACGACTCCGGAAACAAGGAGCCCAGAGCAGCACGCAGAATCGCAAAGCAGAATACAGAATGTTTTGTCACCTTTTACTTGGACACGCTTCCTACAAACTCCAGCGCGCAGGCACCTGATTGGCTAGTCAACTCCTCCTCCAAAGTATAGCGTGCGGCTACTAAAGACTGTGCAATGCTTTAGCATAGAGCATAGAGTGTCTTTGCACCTCGCCGGCGACTAACAACTCACACAAAAGTAAATGATTTGAAAGACGTTGTTTAAAGCACGGTTTTCAAACTGAAACAGAAAATGGTTAAAAAGTGAGATTTTTCCCCTGAAATTCAACTTAACTGTAGTAGGTATAGATGTACTACCTAAGGCGACATACGAAAATTTGTGCCGTACCGGGACTTGGACCTGGATTTCACGCTTATCGCGACCGGTCGCTTTGCCGCTTAGGATATCCTAGTACTCTCTCCGGACCGATCCAGACTTCCACATGTTATACACATAGGTCTTTCTTCTCACAGATCGTTAATTCATTTGCACACACTCGCATATCTCGTGATTCCCGCGTAGGCTTTTGACTTAAGATAACGAGAAGTCATAGACTATCGTTGACTTTTTCGTCACAGGCCGTCTTCGTCGTGTATGTGTGCGCGCGCGCGTGTGTGTGTGTCATATGAAAGTCTGAATCAGTCTGGAGATATCCTGAGTAGAGGGCGATCACTCACGATAAACGAGAAGTCCCAGTTCGAGACCCTGACAAATTTTCATGTGTCGCTTTAGGTAGTACATCTATACCTTTTACAGTTAAGTTGAATTTCAGGAATAAATATCAATATTTGAGACTGTAGTTCGTCATCAAATCCAGAAATTTAAAAAAAGTTAAAAATAATCCCTGATGAAATATTAATGACAGCCTCTGCTTTTCACTCTTTAGATTCCACTTTTTTATTTGTATGGCAGTCATTTTCATTAGAGGTGGCAGCGGACGAATTGCCACTATTCATTCAGCCACACCATTATGCGAGGGCGAGCTGAAAAATAATGCCTCAGAATTTTTTATGTGAAAACTCTTGAAGCTTTTTAAATAAAAGAAACGTTATTGTCATTCTACATATTCACAGTCTTCTGCCGCTGGAAGACTCCGAATTGCAGCGTTTAACATGGCGGTGTGTAACGTAGCAATGTTGATGCGTGAGAAATAGCATGGTGTAATCGAGTTTCGAGTTAGAAGAGTTCATTCACACATAGAGCACCCCCTCCTTCAGCAAGATAATGCCAGACTACACACGAGCTCTTCTGAGACAATTCGAGACCTTGAGTTCACTGTCACTGATCATCCTCCATACAGGACCGACTTGGCCCCATCCTATTTTCATCTGTTTACAAAACTTAAAGGAACACCTTCGAGGACTTCACTTTGATAGTAG
The DNA here is from genome assembly GCF_023864345.2 of Schistocerca serialis cubense. NCBI lineage: Eukaryota > Metazoa > Arthropoda > Insecta > Orthoptera > Acrididae > Schistocerca > Schistocerca serialis. The sequence continues at coordinate 578,979,831 of NC_064639.1, read as the reverse complement.
CGAAGGGGTGCGGACAGAGGTGAAGTTGTACCTCCGTCAACGAAGTCAAACATTCTACAGAGACGGTATCTACAAATAAATGGAAGAAATATCTTCGTCGCCAGCGTGAGCGTGAGAAATAAGCATGTAGAAATGAAGAATAAAGATGTAGGATGTTAATAGGGTTCTTTTGTTTAAAAAGCTATAAGAGTTTTCAGATAAAAAAATTCAGAGGCATTTTCTGCACCCCCTCGTACAATTTTACAAATCCGATATAATTTTTTATTAATAGATAAAATACTTCGTGATGTTTATGACAAAACGATCTACAGTCACTTCATTATGAGTAAGAGATGATTGGAGCTCCTAGTAACTGTAGGCAGTATTGGGAAGGATGTTATATGGAAAAGGCCTTGAGATGTCTATGTGGGAAGGATCTAACGGGTGGAATGCGGGTGTTAGGAGATGAGCGGGACGCCAGCTGAGTAAGGAAAGTGACTGGGTTGGGTAAGGTGGGTTATGATGGGAAGGCAGGGTAGATTTCAGGGATTTGTTCACGGTCTTGGAGAGGAAGGTGATCACAATTAAATTGGAAAGGACATTGAGAGTTTGGAGATGAAGGGGATGTAGGATTATCTCAACGTTGGGCGAACTTCATGAGAAAGTCAGATATGTAAATCAACGGGGGAGTAGATGTTCGTCCAGGATTTCTAAGGATAGACAAAACTTTAGAGGACCCGAAGTCCATTCTATACAGACGGTGGTGCTGTGCGAATGAGGGTTCTTTTATGTGTCGATGATGTTTGGGGATCTTAATGCTCATATTTGGCTACCTAGTGGTTTTAGTACTTTTAATGCTGTGTAGCTTCTAAGGATGGTTAGTAGGTGAGGGTGGGTGGTTAGTTTATGACCAAGTGGATTAGATTGTTTTGGGCTGTTGGGTAAAGGTCTGTGCTCTGTTTTGATTCCTACTATTATTGCCTGAGTTGTAGGACTGATTGAAAGCTACCACTAATTATGCCAGGAGGTATAGTTGTCTAGATAGGGTTGGAGGGATCACTCGGATGAATGGTGGAGAGGATGGGCTGCAAGGGGGGGGGGGTGTCGTCAGTGTAGTGGGATAAGTACAAAGGAGGAAGTAGTTTTTGCGTATTTGGGTGTCGGCTGTGTGTACGAGATAGAAGTGTGGTTATGGGATGGGTCCTTCGGCCACTCCTGCGGATGGCTGGAAAATTTTGGAATGTGTTGTTAACGCTCACATAGGACAGACGGGTAGTCAGAAAAGATGCAAGTAGGCTCTATAACAGAATGCCAGAGGTGGTCATATACTTTTTCGATGTCTAGGGAGAGGAAGAGGGAGGAATGGCGTTTGTTATGTAGTTACTATAGAAGACGAACTATGTGATGCAGTTGATCATCGGCGGAGAAGAGCCTCAGTGGGTGAAATGAAGTGGGAGTTGTTGCTCTAAATGCTCATAGATGTGTTTGGAAAAAATGGACCCGTGGACCTTGTAGAAGACTGACGTAAGCCTAATGCTTCGGTTGAAAGAGTTTTACTACGAGTTTGTTGGATTTTAGAAAGAGGAGAGTTTTTGAGGTCTTCCACGATACGAGATATAAATTAGTATAAACTATGGAGTTGTACAGATTTTCTAGGGTTTTCAGAAAGGCAGTAAGTCAGTAAGAGGGACCAGAGGACGATGGAGGTAGAGGCTGTGTTGTGTTTCTTTGCAATAGTGTTACCTATATCGAGTGCTATGATTGCTGTTTTCGAAATTGTTTGTGGTGTGAAGTTAAGTGTTGGAAGCTGGGAGCAAGAGGAGCAACAGATCTATATGTAGTCATAGACGAGTAAGGCCATAGAGGGTTCAAAGTTAGGGTTATCCAGAATGGCGAATGTGTCTTGGACACAGAACGCGAAAAGATTTGCATTACGTAGGTTGTCAGCGATGGCTTGGTTGTTGTGAAGGAGTGCGTACTGCTGAGCTAGGTTATGGCCAGTATCTCAATACATCCGGTTTGATGCATGTCTGTCCTCAATCTCGGCCTTTTTTGCATTTAATAAATATCGGATGTTTGCCGCACGGGATTAGCCGAGCGGTCTAGAGCGCTGCAGTCATGGACTGTGCGGCTGGTCCCGGCGGAGGTTCGAGTCCTCCCTCGGGCATGAGTGTGTGTGTTTGTCCTTAGGATAATTTAAGTTAAGTAGTGTGTAAGCTTAGGGACTGATGACCTTAGCAGTTAAGTCCCATAAGATTTCACACACATTTTTTTTCGGATGTTTGTTTGTAATAATTGCTTTTGGTGTGTTAGTGCGTTCCGGACACGGGTGGAGAAGAAACGGCGCTAGAGCCAGCGCGATCCTCTAAGAACAGTATTATTCAAAAAGAGGAAGGAGGTTTTCAGAATTCAACTCTCACAAAATACAAAGGATGAAAGTACAAATCGAACGCTCCTAGACTGACAAAAGTGTAAAGTCTTGAAAAGTGTAAAGTCTTGAACAGCCCACGTAATTCAGTTCAAAGGCACAGTGGCGCTGTTGCTTGTCTGTAGAAAAATGGGAACATCAAAGGAACCATTGTCTCGTGTGCTGCAATCAGCGTAATTAGAGTCTATTGTTAACGTGCAACATGCGTTTCGCCAACAATTTCACGAAGAGTCCCCAAAAGAGTTCGTGCAATCGACAGTTCGTAGAAAGATCCATACCTAAAGACTGGAAAGTTACCCAGGTAACGTGCAACATGCGTTTCGCCAACAGTTTCACGAAGAGTCCCAAAAAGAGTTCGTGCAATCGACAGGTCGTAGAAAGATCCATACCTAAAGACTGGAAAGTTACCCAGGTAACACCAATACTTAAGAAACGAAATATGAGTAATCCGCTGAATTACAGACCCATATCACTGATGTCGGTTTGCAGTAGGATTCTGCAACATATACTGTGTTCAAACATTATGAATTATCTCGAAGAGAACGAATTATTGACAAATAGTCAATATGTATTCAGAAAATGTAGTTCCTGTAAAACATAACTAGCTCTTTATTCGCGCGAAGTAATGACTGCTATCGACAGGGGAACTCAAATTGATTCCATGTTTCTAGATTTCCAGAAGGCTTGCAGAGTATCGTCTCAGTTGTGCGACTGGATTCGTGATTTTCTCTCAGAAAGGCGACAGTTCGTAGTAATCGACGGAAAGTCATCTAGTAGACCAGAAGTGATATCTGCTGTTACTCAAGGAAGTGTTGAAGGCCCTCTGCTGTTCCTAATCTACATTAAGGATTTAGGAGGCGATCTAGATGACAGTGTCATTTACCGTCTAGTAAAGTCATCAGAAGATCAAAAACAATTGCAAAATGATTTAAATAAGATATATGTATGGTGCGAAAAAGACAACTGACTTTAGACAGTGAAAAGTGTGAAGTCATCCACATGAGTGCTAAAAGAGATCCGTTAAATTTTGGCTACAGGATAAATCACACAAAGCCAAAGGTTGTCAGTTCAACTAAATACCTGGATATTATAGTTACGAACAGCTTAAATCTGAGCGATCACATAGAAAATGTTCTGGGGATGGTGAACCATAAACTACGTTTCATTGGTAGAAAGTTTAGAAGATGCGCCAGGTCTACTAAAGAGGTTGCCTACACTATGCTCTGCAGGAATACTGCACGAAAGTATCGGAACCATGCCAGATAGGACAATGAAAAAATGCAGCTCGTTTTGTATTATCGTGAAATAGGGGAGAGAGTGTCACAGGTATGGTACACGAGTTGGGGTAGCAATCGTTAAACACAGGCGCTTTTCACGAAATTTCAATCACCAACTTTCTCCGCTGAATGTGAAAATATTTTGTTGACGCCAGCCCACATAGGGAGAAATGACCATTGTAAGAAAATAAGAAAAACTGGAGCTCGAACGGAAATATTTAATTGTTCGTTTCTCCCGCACTATGTTAGAGTGTGGAGCGGTAGAGTAACAGTCTGAAAGTGGTTCTGTGAACCCTCTACCAGGCACTTACGTATGAATTACAAACACGTAGATGTAGATCTGCAAACAGAAAAGTGCGGGCCGTCCACATACAGGGGATGAAAATGTCGACTGTAACCGTGTAGACTCTGGGGGACTTCTGCAGTGAACTTGGTATACTCCCAGCGGAGTGCTGTGCACCAGCATGGTTCACCAGCTCCCATGAAAACAAAATTGCTGTCCACTTCAATAATACTATGCGTCTGATTTCGAGAAATATTAGGTTTACTCGCACCATTTGGCTGCCAGTCCTGAGTCATATAATACTCCCAAATCTGCGAAGTAAAGAAGCCTTGGAGGGGGAATACAACAAGATCCTAGCAAATCCTGGACTTCCGGTGCATTTTGACATTCCTGATCTCAGAATTAACAATGTTAGTTCGAGACATCCTTCTCCTGTGCTTGCAAACAGTCTCACTGGGATTAACATAACCAATTCCCTGAGGACAGAATGGCTCCAAAATGCCACAGCAACATATCAGCTATTACCCTGTATTACTGACGTAGTCCCTGTGTTTGATCAATCCGGTAAGATATGGTCAACTCTCAACCGATTGAGAACGTGTCGTGGACGATGTGCAGATTCATTTTTTAAACGGAGGCTGCTGTCTTCACCAGCATGTGACTGCGGCGCACCGAGAACGACTATTCAACACATCACGGAAGGATGCAGCGCCTAAGTATACAGAGGGGGCTATGAGGCATTCCTGATGGCAACCCAAAATTTTATCAAATTTATACAAGGACTAGATGTTTGTTTGTGATTAGAAATAATGTAATGCTATGTAATTCAACAACGAATTGTACTTAGATGCCATAAGCTAAATAAATTAACACGAAAAAAAGCCATAAGAAATCCAAAACACGAGCAAGCAATGAAACTACAATCCTTCAGCGACTGGTACGGCAAGTTCTGAAACACCATCTGCATCGGTAGTCGTACAGACTGTAGCTATTGCCAAGCATTACATCCTGACGAATTTTTCACTGCAATTCTAGATGACATGTAAGTGGACAATTTTTTCTGAACGATTACATTTTTTGGATGAATCCATTTTTATCTTTCTGGTACAGTTAATCGACATTCTGCAAGATTTTGGGTGAGTGAAACTCTTGTGGTTGTCATTGACCACAAAAAACTCACAGAAGGCTAATTCCTTCTGTGCAATTTGTGTGTGCAGTGCTAGGAACGCAACAGCAATTTTGTATAAAATTTGACCTTGAACTCAACCTCCCTTCCTCCTCCAGTCCCATTCCATCTTTCCTTCTTTCTCTCCCCTTCCATTCCCAAGCCACGCCCCTTCCCCACATCTTCCCCTTCTACTCCTATACCATGTCCATCTCTTCGAAATGGGCCAATAAGAGAGGATCTAAGCCAGCAGACTCCCAATTATAGCTCAGTATTTCACTGCCATGTGAACTCATCCACACACATTTCTAAAATCGTTCTTTAACCACATGTCTTTCTTGGAAGTAGCCAATTACACCGCTTCTAGCCAACTGTGTTGCACATATTTCGTTCTCTCAATAACAGCTCAGTATTTTACCTCCAGAAAATGAAACAGCCAATCAGACAGCTTCCTACGACAAAAATGGTCGAGGGGACATTACGTTACTCTCATCCAGAATTGATGGTAATTCCTTATTTGTCCACCTTGCAAGTCGGAACTGGCGTGCACATCGCTTGTTTGTCTGTCAAACAGTTTCAAACAGGCGTGATAGGTGCTATAACCAATTCTACAACCAACGCGTTATATTTTCATTATCATAATAGAGCTATAACATGTAGTCAACAACTGCATTTTCGTTATATCATTACAACCAAGGGTGGGGGCATGACATCATTCTCATACAGTAGTGACAGCTGTTGGATAATGTCTGAATGAATTGTCCGACGCCATGCAGGATGGAGCAGGCAGGCCAACATGCAGCAATGAGCAGCCAAGATGCCATGCACTGGCGATGGTCAACTCTCGTTTTGATAACGCACACGTGCGCCTGCAAACCGCTTCAGACACAGCAGACAGAGCAAGGCGTTTACCTTCTGTGATGGGTTTTTAGAAATGGCTCTGGAGGACTGTTTCTATGTATTCAATCCTCCTTTGAAATCGAGCACCATCTCTGAGTACATCTTCTAAAGCTCCAAAGTGTGCTGCTCGATCTGCAAAATCCCACGTAATAATTTTGTGAATTATTCTAAATCTATCATATTTATGTATCGCGCCGTTTGTGGCTGTCTTTCAACTGACGGAATCTTTCCAATCGCAACTAAATATTCCATGATCATCCCTATCCTCAAGCACTTAAACTACAATCAAAAATCGGCAATTCCTCCTCAGTAGATATTATTTACTTTTGAATACATAATGGGAGAGGCAGTGATCAATGTCTTACAAATATTTGAACATAGCTGCTAAGGTTCAGTGACCGTGTCAGAATTATATTGTAACAAATAAGCCCTCGGTCACAAATATTAAGTCAAAAACTGACCTGGTTTCGACGCCACTATGAGCGCCGTCTTCAGAATTAGACTAACTGTACTAAAACATTAGGTATTTAGTACATTAATAAAATTAAAGTTTGTACTGACTCGAAAAGATGCAGTACTTACAAGTCATATATTAAAAAAGATCTCAGCCGGAAAGGCGACGTCATGAACACTTGTCAGATGGCGAGCCGCTAAGGGCTGCTCGTACTGTGGACAAGGGTTGCAACAAGACTGAGGTGCCCACCTCAACTGCGATACCTGCTCCTCCTATTATATAGGGCAAACCGGACGTGCTTACAAATATTTACTGTTAAAAACAGTCTTGATCACGATTTATTTATCAAGGTTACCGGTTTCGACCATTACTGTGGTCATCTTCAGACCATTGAGTAGGAACCTCTTTCTGTTGGAGAATCGCTACTAATTCTCCAACAGAAAGAGGTTCCTACTCAATGGTCTGAAGATGACCACAGCAGTGGTCGAAACCGGTCACCTTGATAAATAAATCGTGATCAAGACTGTTTTCAATAGTAGATATTATTTCATTATGATATGAACCACTGCCTGTCACTTTCGATGCTAGAAAGAAAAATAGCTGCTCGATCAATTCGTTCGGGTTATTCCAGTGGACACAGTCCATACGAACTGACGATTTGTCCAAGGCTGTCTTGCAGTCTTTAACATCACGTTCGTTTTATTTCTCTCTATGCATCTATATTCCAATATCAATATGTGTTTCATCATCTCTCAGTGATGGTGATGATGATCCAACACTTTTACCTAGTGCAGGCTTAAAGATATTGATGTACTTGTAGCCCCTATTGGAATTTACTTGTAACCCAGAAAATGTTAGCATTATTTTGAAGATCTTGAGCTGTGTAACACTTTTCACCGGGTTAATTCTAAGCAATAGATTACATAAACGTCTCATTGCTGGGTATCTTAGATTGTGAATTTTTAAATCATTTCCATTGCTATCTACCGGTGAATCGCCACTTATTCGCAATATTGTTATTGGAATGAATCTATGCTGTCTACTGTACCATGCTGTTTGTCTAACGGTTTATTAAAAATGATGCTGCCAGAGTATCTCCTACCTTTGCTATAATTTTCTTTTGTACTTCTTCTTCATCATTTTCTTCTTCATCATCTTCCTCATTATATGCATCATCAGCTACAGCAGTTTGAGAAGTGGGTTTAAAAGCTTTTTCCAGTGCTGACTCAGCCTCCATTTTTCGCAGCAACGATTTGAAAGCCTGTCTTTTAAGACTGATTTTTCATCAAACAGAATTGAGAAGCATGTTGCTGTTGTTGACAAACGCAACTCAGCGATCACCTGAACTAGTTATAAGGAAGCATCTCAGTTTGTGCTACAGTACCAAACTGCTCACATGTAGCGAATGACGACTGTCAAGCATCTTTCCTCTCCTACTACTCCCGAGCTTCAATGTGGCAGATTAAATGCAAATTCAACTATCAAAATTAATATGATAATGCCCATTATTCAGTTCATCATCTTTAATTATAACTAGAAAACTGTATGCATTCTCACCCCATTCTAGTTTACATGTTTTGAGGAATGCATTAAAAGTCACATAAATGTTAACTCAGCCGTTGGAAACAAGCCTTAAATTACGTTATCTTATTTGAAAAAAAAAAAAAAAAATAACTACACTAGCATTGTCTCTAATTAAGTATTTCGGAATATTGCTGTCTGCTTGACATACATAAAAGTTATCTACGTTGTAACGGCGACGCATAGAAAAGTATGCCTTTAAAGTATGATCTTCCTTATTAATAGCAATGAAACCAAAAATAAAAATCGAAAACGGTAGCATTTATCGGGTGATAATGGGTTGTCCTTACCTGAAAATGTAAAATATCCACTATCATTCAAGTTCTACATGACGTCTTCTTTAAATTTACGTAAACTTGTGAAGAGATTTGGAGAACAAACTCACGAAGGAGAAGTTTAATTGTCTCATTCGTTTCTAATCAACTGCAAGGACCAGATATAATGATTCTGTGTCAAGAAGTAGATCGCCAAGTTCGCGATTTTGTGATTGTGATCCACTTCGGTCAGCAATAGGACTGATGGAAGTTGAAGAGCACGCTTCTCGAATACATCTTTAACTACGCTAAGGACTCTTCTGTCTTGCAGCATCTAATATACAGGATCCCCCTTCTAAGAGTCGACAGCTGCATTTTATCTGGTGTTTCTGTAGATAACCGCAGTTCGATTTTTCCAATGTGTAACTGAAGTAGCCGGCCGGGGTGGCCAAGCGGTTCTAGGCGCTACAGTCTGGACCCGCGCGACCGCTACGGTCGCAGGTTCGAATTCTGCCTCGGGCATTGATGTGTGTGATGTCCTTAGGTTAGTTGGGTTTAAGTAGTTCTAAGTTCTAGGGGACTGATTACCTCAAATGTTAAGTCCCATAGTGCTTAGAGCCATTTGAACTATTTTGTAACTGAAGTCAACCCAGACAAATACTGCTTGTCACGTGTTTCATGTTATGGGCAGTGTCGACGGAAAGTTTCGGTCTGTTTCCCTTTACAAACAAAACAAATTTTTGTCTCGCGGTCACATTCTCGCTTCCCGGTCAGGTGTCCCGGGTTCGATTCCCGACGGGATCAGGGATTTTCATCTGCCTCGAGATGACAGGGTGCTTGTATTGTCTTCATCATTTCATGATCATTCATTCAAGGGGCGAGATTTACCCGTGCAAAGGTTGGGAATTTGTAAGGGCGTTGATAACCGCGCAGTTGAGCGTCCCACAAACCAAACATCATCATCATCATCATCAAAACGAATTTTAAAGCAAAATTCTACTTGCTAATTCGACAGAGCGGATCCAAGTGAGTCTAGTGTGATATTCGTTTTATCGATATGTGTTAAGGGAACAGTAAAAAATGATGAATAACGAGGACTCCAGCAGCGACTGAGCAGCGCTACTGCATGGCGGTAGCACTCGGCGTGGACCAGGGAGACACACGGAGTCACTGCTGGGGTACCGATCACTCCTCGAGTGTTACACTACTGGCCATTAAAATTGCTACACGAAGAAGAAATGCAGATGATAAACGAGTATTCATTGGACAAATATATTATACTAGAACTGACATGTGATTACATTTTCACACAATTTGGGTGCATAGATCCTGAGAAATCAGTACCCACAACAACAGAGGTCTGGCCGTAATAACGGCCTTGATACGCCTGGGCATTGAGTCAAACAGAGCTTGGATGGCGTGTACAGGTACAGCTGCCCATACAGCTTCAACACGATACCACTGTTCATCAAAAGTAGTGACTGGCGTATTGTGACGAGCCAGTTGCTCGGCCACCATTGACCAGACGTTTTCAATTGGTGAGAGATCTGGAGAACGTGCTGGCCAGAGTAGCAGACGAACATTTTCTGTATCCAGAAAGGCCCGTACAGGACCTGCAATATTCGGTCGTGCATTATCCTGCTGAAATGTAGGGTTTCGCAGGGATCGAATGAAGGGTAGAGCCACGGGTCGTAACACATCTTAAATGTAACGTCCACTGTTTAAAGTGCCGTCAATGCGAACAGGAGGTGACCGAGACGTGTAACCAATGGCACCCCATACCATCACGCCAGGCGATACGCCAGTATGGCCATGTCGAATACACGCTTCCAATGTGCGTTCACCGCGATGTCGCCAAACACGGATGCGACCATCATGATGCTGTAAACAGAACCTGGATTCATCCGAAAAAAATGACGTTTTCCCATACGTGCATCCAGGTTCGTCGTTGAGTACACCATCGCAGGAGCTCCTGTCTGTGATGCAGCGTCGTGGGTAACCGCAGCCATGGTCTCCGAACTGATAGTCCAAGCTGCTGCAAACGTCGTCGAACTGTTCGTGCAGATGGTTGTTGTCCTGCAAACGTCCCCATCTGTTGACTCAGGGATCGAGACGTGGCTGCACGATCCGTTACAGCCATGCGGATAAGCTACCTGTCATTTCGACTGCTAGTGATACGAGGCCGTTGGGATCCAGCCCGGCGTTCCGTTAACATATATCGGTAAAACGAATATAGGAATAGACTGATTCGGGACCGCTCTATTGAATAGGCATTTAATACTGAGCTTTAAAAATCATTTTGTTTGTAAAGGGACGCAAACCGACGCTTTACATCTACACTGGGCATCACGTGAAGGACTTGATGAGCGGTATTTGTTTGGGCTGACTCGTTACACATTACAAAAATGAAACTGCAAATACCCGTCGAAATGCCAGAGAAAATGCGCCTGACATCTCTCAAGAGAAACACCCTGTATGTAAGAGCAAGGACTAGGTTCCAATACATTACTCGTAATGTAGAACTTGAGAAATGTGCAAGGAGGAGCAGCAGAAGAAGGAGACGCGAGGTGTCTCTTTCCTTCTACACCTACATCTACATGATTACTCTGCAATTCACATTTAAGTGCTTGGTAGAGGGTTCATCGAACCACGATCATACTATCTCTCTACCATTCCACTCTCGAACAGCGCGCGGGAAAAACGAACAGCTAAACCTTTCTGTTCGAGCTCTGGTTTCTCTTATTTTATTTTGTTGATCATTCCTACCTATGTAGGTTGGGCTCAACAAAATATTTTCGCATTCGGAAGAGAAAGTTGGTGACTGAAATTTCGTAAATAGATCTCGCCGCGACGAAAAACGTCTTTGCTTTAATGACTTCCATCTCAACTCGCGTATCATATCTGCCACACTCTCTCCCCTATTACGTGATAATACAAAACGAGCTGCCCATTTTTGCACCCTTTCGATGTCCTCCGTCAATCCCACCTGATAAGGATCCCACACTGCGCAGCAATATTCTAACAGAGGACGAACGAGTGTCTCTTTAGTGGACTTGTTGCATCTTCTAAGTGTCCTGCCAATGAAACGCAACCTTTGGCTCGCCTTCCCCACAATATTATCTATGTGGTCTTTCCAACTGAAGTTGTACGTAATTTGAACACCCAGGTACTTAGTTGAATTGACAGCCTTGAGAATTGTACTATTTATCGAGTAATCGAATTCCAACGGATTTCTTTTGGAACTCATGTGGATCACCTCACACTTTTCGTTATTTAGCGTCAACTGCCACCTGCCACACCATACAGCAATCTTTTCTAAATCGCTTTGCAACTGATACTGGTCTTCGGATGACCTTACTAGACGGACAATTACAGCATCATCTGCGAACAACCTAAGAGAACTGCTCAGATTGTCACCCAGATCATTTATATAGACCAGGAACAGCAGAGGTCCCAGGACGCTTCCCTGGGGAACACCTGATATCACTTCAGTTTTACTCGATGATTTGGCGTCTATTACTACGAACTGCGACCTTCCTGACAGGAAATCACGAATCCAGTCGCACAACTGAGACGATACCCCATAGGCCCGCAGCTTGATTAGAAGTCGCTTGTGAAGAACGGTGTCAAAAGCTTTCCGGAAATCTAGAAATACGGAATCAACTTGAGATTCTATGTCGATATCGGCCATTACTTCGTACGAATAAATCATGTTATTAATGATTTATACCTAGAACTTCGTATGCCTGGCTACTCATTATGCAGTCCAAGAAAAAAGTTGGTGAAAGGACTGAAAAAAGTAATGTTGGATCAATTCATTATATGAGGCACGTAAGAAACATGGCATTGCTTATGAAATACACCCAGACAGTTCGTCGACAAACAGAAAGCATACTCGATCGTGGTTGAAAAAGGGTGGAAAATAGTGAAAGCAAAAGACACTAAGCGCAATAATAAATTAGCTGCTTTAGCAGTGACTGGTACAATGACACCTAAAGTTGAAATTCACAGGTAAGAAAAAGAATAAGATCACAGAGAATGTAATGAACAAAATAATTTAAAGAAATTCTAAGTAGTCTTATGTGTATGAAGCCAGGCAGTTATCTGAAAGAAGCTGTGAAAGTTGCTCGTAAAATTGCTACGCAAGTTACTCCAAAAACAAGATTGCTCAGCAGAGAGCGTCCAATATCAGTCCCAAAACTGGTGAAATACTAACTCTTACTGTAATATTTGCTGCTTTATCAGTGTTTAGAGGATTTGGTGGAGATTTAAAAAAAATGTTCAAATGTGTGTGAATTTCTAAGGGAATAAACTGCTGAGGTCATCGGTCCCTAGTCTTACACACTACTTAAACTAACCTATGCTAAAAACAACACACACACCCATGCCCGAGGGAGGACTCGAACCTCCTGTGGGAAGGGCCGCGCAGTTCGTGACATGGCGCCTCAAACCGCGTGGCCACTGCGCGAAGCCGCTGGAGATTTATTGAAGGTTGATAAAGCTATTAATTATGCAAAAACTGCTCACAAACATTATCATGCAATGGAAGCAATAGAGTTTTGCCAAGGGAAAGGGTTGTATTTAGGATAATATAGCAAAAACAGATTTGATCTGTATTTAAAAAAATCTCCTTCAGCAGTTTTCCAAGGAAGAGCCTTAATGAGATTGACTTGGAACATTATGCAAAAATGCCGGAAATACCTCATTTCTGAGGTTCGTTTATAAGATATACTTAACCAAAAAGTCTAAAAGGTATGGGAGTGCGAATGTTAACCTCCAAGGAGTAACTGAAGCTGGTTCACAACGGTTACCTTGCAAGAAGAACGGTAATGTTGAGCTTTACTTCGATAACTTCGGAACTTTACCACCTTCATCGAAAATAGTGAGGTGCCGGTATTTCAAAAACTGTGTAATAGAGTATAGCTACAATAGGTTTAAAGCATATAAAAGTCAGAGTTATGGCCATATTTGTCTCAAATTTCTGAATTATAGATACGTAAATTAGCAAGTCTCGTAGCACGTACTGGCAGTATTACAATGTATACCGCTGATCTTGGTTTAACGTTAGGCTATCAGGTGAAAACTCGATTATAGCTGCTATTTTCAATCCCACACCAAATTTGTCTCATTACGTGTACGAATTTACCTTACTCAACTTATTTACCACCAATTCCATAGCCGGCCGGTGTGGCCGTGCGGTTAAAGGCGCTTCAGTCTGGAACCGCGTGACCGCAGCGGTCGCAGGTTCGAATCCTGCCTCGGCCATGGATGTGTGTGATGTCCTTAGGTTAGTTAGGTTTAATTAGTTCTAAGTTCTAGGGGACTGATGACCTCAGAAGTTAAGTCGCATACTGCTCAGAGCCATTTGAACCACCAATTCCATACCGTAAGTTCTCTAAAGAATCAATAATTATTACTTCTACAATCAGGTAGGCAATTAGGAAATTCTGCACAGAGCTACTTTAAAACATGAAACTTTTGAACCCCATGACAGTCTTTCCGACTTGTTGAGGGCGTAGTGTCATACCAAATCAAGGACTACTCTCAAGGTAAGATGTGGAATGACATATATGTTGATTTCAAGCTGGATAATTATATAATTTTAGGTTTTGAGAGAAATATAATTGGAGAAGAAGCCTTAGAGAAAACAGAACGTCCAGTAAATATTTCGAATGTTAACGTACTGTGTTTTGACTGTAATATTTCTGGAGATTCATTACACGATGCTACGCCTACACACGCGTTACGTAAGTTCCGGCCTACAGCACCAACTGGATATGAGATTGTGTCATCACCAAATTTACCCATTTACTTGACAGTTGTGCAAGATACGTTTCAGAATGAAGTATATAATCAGAAATCAAGACGAAGATCTTGTAAGTTTCGACAGTGATGAAATATCTGTTCGGCCACACTTCAGAAAACGTTTTGGGATCCTACACAAGATGCATGTTTTGTCTCAAAAGATGGAGAACGAGAATTAGAATAACAAGAAGAATGTGAAAAATGTAACTTCTCACAGTCGACAAATACTATTACCACAATGATACGTAGGGCTGTAAATAGTAGGAAGCTATTTGATGAACTGTTTATTGCCATGGCAGCAAAATATTGAGCTGTTATTGGGACAACTAAATATGTATAACACAACTGCCTTAGAAACTTTCCAATTTGCCTATTTCTTAGAAAGGAGCGCGGCTTAAGGAGGAGATGAGAAATGTCACTGGATGAGCTGATAAAGCAGTAAAATTCTGAGATTTTATCAGGAGACCTAAATATGTGTAACACAATTGGATTAAAAGCTCTCTGACTGGCTTATTTCCAAACAAGGGGGCAAGGCTTAAGGAGTTGAGAAATATGACTAAACAGTAAAAGATTCAGATTTGACTGGAAGAGCTAAACGTCTGTGTTGGTTTGGATGCTCTCTGATTGGTCTACCTCCGAGAAAGGTGTCGAGAAAAGTGATTGGACAGCAAAATATTGAGCTGTTAATTGGAGAGACGTTCTTCTGTTGTGTTATTTGGAAGAAAGGGGCTTGGCTAAGCTGAAAGGGGGGGGGGGGCGGGGGGGTCTGGGAAGGGACTTGTCTTACTGAAAGAGGATGGTAGGGTGGGGGGGGGGGGAGGGGCTAGTGGGTTTCAAAGCCACATTTCGTCCAATGTCGTCATTGCTCTTATATCATGAACAAAGTGAACCATTCCTTTTTATTGAGAACAGTTTCACAGGAATCTCGTATCTAGAGATACTATAAACACGCTATTTCCCCAACTTCAAAGTGATCCAACGTAATTTCAAGATCGTGAAAGATGATGCTCCGCCTCACTTCCTCACTTCACTAACTGCGCCTAACGTTACCTGAACAAGGCCATTGCAGGACGTTAGATTAGAGGAGGAGGAAATGATCAAATTCATTGTCGGTGGGCAGCAGATCTCACCTCCTTCGATTTTTATATATGGGGCACATAAAAGATAATTTTTTATCCAATGTATGCCTTAAACTCTTCACGATCTGTGACATTGAATTATTGGAGGTGTGAATTCGATAGAGACCAACTGAATCGTGCATAGTAAGGATTGAGATAATGTTTTTATGGTTTTCGCATAAAACATTGTGCTCAGAATGAGCGCATAACTGTTTGAACCTTGCAATCTGAATTTTTCTATGTCCAGGAGCGTTAGGATTGTGAGTCCATCCTTTATGCTTTCCGAGAAATAAATGTTTGAAATATGCTCCTTTTTTGAATAATCCTGTATTCTGAGAGCTCGGAAATGGGATGGGGAAGTTGGGGTGAGTCGTTATGTCGATTCACCGGCCGGGGTGGGCGAGCGGTTCCAGGCGCTACAGTCTGGAACCGCGCGACCGCTACGGTCGCAGGTTCGAATCCAGCCTCGGGCATGGATGTGTGTGATGTCCTTAGGTTAGTTAGGTTTAAGTAGTTCTACGTTCTAGGGGACTAATGACCTCAGCAGTTAAGTCTCATAGTGCTCAGAGCCAATTTTTTCGTTATGTGGATTCGGTGTCGGTCCATCCACAGAATATTTTTTTTTGTGTTCAGCGTGAGTACACTATTTGGGAATCAACAAATAGGAAAGAACTTATTTTTTAAACGTATAAATGAACATTTTTCTTTCAAATAACTGAGGAACATTTCTTCACCACTAGGAAAAAAGGAGCAACTTTCTAATTTATAGACACAGAAGTAATAATCAAATTTTTACTTACAAAAAATGTTTTCATACCTGTCTGTACAGTCAATACTGTTTGAAATACGAACAACTTTTAAAATTAACCATTAGAATGGTGATTACACCTTCTCTGAACGTCTGCGACCAGATTTTAAAATTGCGGAAATATTCCTTAACAGACGTCTAAAAACTGCTTTAATATGATGCGGTGAAACACTAGTAATGCTTGGACGGAATGATACTCATTTCTGCAAGGAATTGTGTTCTATGTTCCGTCAACGTGGAACAAGCGAAGGTTAAATGACTGTTATCGCCATCGTCGGAGTTAATGCAATCAAAATTTCTTAGTTGTAGTTCTTAGTTGTGTTTAACAACTCCAGCCATTTGAATGTGGTCTCATTGTGGGCCTGCCGGAAGCTGGATGGATGTATCGACGGATTACTGCATTTGTTGGGTACAATGTATCGGTGGTGTGTCGCTGCTTTCAATAGTGGTTTGTAGAACTTTCCCACACCTGCAGACCAGGTTCTGGATGTGCGTGTAGTACAGAGACATGGCAAGATCGACGCATCATCCAGGGACGAAATCCGGGCTCATGTTGAACCTAATGCGTCATCAGGAATCAAAGGGAACCGCCTACTTGCAGCGGGATTAAGATCGCGTGTGCCTCTGACCAGGCTACCACTGACGCCATGACACTCTCAAGCATGGCTGTTCTGGTGTCGTGAAAGAGTTGACTAAAGAGTGGAATGGTGCTCTGTTGTCTTCAGCAATGATAGTAGGTTCCGTCTGTTTGCGAGTGATTGATGCGCAAGCGTATGGCATAGATCTAGTGAGCTGCCTGTTCCATAGACCATTCGCTCAAGACACACAGCTACCACCATGGCCTACACAGTGTCGAAGGCCATTAGTTATTGCTCGCGGTCACATTTGGTGTTTATGCAGGGTAAAGTAACCTGTGCCCGCTACATTGTATGGCTGTTATCCTCTTGCTACTACCATTTCTTCGACAGGAAGGTGATGTGTCTTTTCAGCAGCACAATGCCTATCCACGTACGGCTGATGCGACGTAACATGCCCTTCGTGGTGCACGACAACTTTCCTGGCCAACAAGAACGTCAGCTGAACACCTATTGGTTCAAATGGTTCAAATGGCTCTGAGCACTATGGGACTTAACATCTAAGGTCATCAGTCCCCTAGAACTCAGAACTACTTAAACCTAACTAACCTAAGGACATCACACACACCCATGCCCGAGGCAGGATTCGAACCTGCGACCGAAGCGGTCGCTCGGTTCCAGACTGCAGCGCCTAGAACCGCACGGCCGCCACGGCCGGCGAACACCTATGGGACGTGATTAAGTGGGAACTTAATGATTCTCCAGGGTCTGGAAAAACAATTGACTAGCTGGCGAAGAGATCTCGGGCTTCCAGCCGGGTGGCGGTGTCTTCAAACTGCGACGTTTCGACGAGTGACATACTTTGAAGACACCGCCACCCGGCTGGAAGCCCGAGAACTCTTCGCCAGCTGTATACGACGGGAAAGCATACATTCACAACAATTGACTAATTGCAAGAAAAGGAACAAAATGCTTGTGACAATCTGTCGAAGGATGCCATTCGGCACCTTTATAATAGTTCGCATGCAAGAGTACACACCTGTCGCCAGAGTGTGTGTGCCGGGAGGGGGGGGGGGCGGAGGGGGGGGGGGACGATGGAGTTTGGGTAAACTGTATTGATCCGACTTTTTGAGGACCCTTTGCTCCGACGTGTGTCTGAGTTTTGGTCTGAATTTGTCATCATATATGCCTACGATGATGCACTACACTGTCAGTTCACTTGTCAATGAAACGACCTTGTTTTTGACGGTGCTGCATTTTTTCCGGCAATGCGTGCGAGCACTGAAAGACTTAAGTCGAAACAAGGCCCCGGGAGTAGACAACATTCCATTAGAACTACTGACAGCCTAGGGAGAGCCAGTCCTGACAAAACTCTACCATCTGATGAGCAAGGTGTATGAGACAGGCGAAATACCCTCAGACTTCAAGAAGAATATAATAATCCCAATCCCAAAAAAAAGCAGGTTTGACAGATGTGAAAATTACCGAACTATCAGTTTAATAAGTCACAGCTGCAAAATACTGACGCGACTTCTTTACAGACGAATGGAAAAACTGATAGAAGCCGACCTCGGGGGAGATCAGTTTGGATTCCGTAGAAATATTGGAACACGTGAGGCAATACTGACCCTACGACTTATCTTAGAAAATAGATTAAGGAAAGGCAAACCTACGTTTCTAGCATTTGTAGACTTAGAGAAAGCTTTTGACAATGTTGACTGGAATACTCTCTTTCAAATTCTAAGGGTGGCAGGGGTAAAATACAGGGAGCGTAAGGCAATTTACAATTTGTACAGAAACCAGATGGCAGTTGTAAGAGTCGAAGGACATGAAAGGGAAGCAGTGGTCGGGAAGTGAGTGAGACAGGGCTGTAGCCTCTCCCCGATGTTATTCAATCTGTATATTGAGCAAGCAGTAAAGGAAACAAAAGAAAAATTCGGAGTGGGTATTAAAATCCATGGAGAAGAAATAAAAACTTTGAGGTTTGCCAATGACATTGTAATTCTGTCAGAGACAGCAAAGGACTTGGAAGAGCAGTTGAACGGAATGGTCAGTGTCTTGAAAGGAGGATATAAAATGAACATCAACAAAACCAAACAAGGATAATGGAATGTAGTCGAATTAAGTCGGATGATGCTGAGGGAATTAGATTAGGAAATGAGACACTTAAAGTAGTAAAGGAGTTTTGCTATTTGTGGAGCAAAATAACTGATGATGGTCGAAGTAGAGAGGATATGGCAAGGAAAGCGTTTCTGAAGAAGGGAAATTTGTTAACATCGAGTATAGATTTAAGTGTTAGGAAGTCGTTTCTGAAAGTATTTGTATGGAGTGTAGCCATGTATGGAAGTGAAACATGGACGATAAATAGTTTGGACAAGAAGAGAATAGAAGTTTTCGAAATGTGGTGCTACAGAAGAATGCTGAAGATTAGATGGGTAGATCACATAACTAATGAGGAGGTATTGAACAGAAGTGGAGAGAAGAGAAATTTGTGGCACAACTTGATTAGAAGAAGGGATCGGTTGGTAGGACATGTTCCGAGGCATCAAGGGACCACCAATTTAGTATTGGAGGGCAGCGTGGAGGGTAAAAATCGTAAAGGGAGACCTAGAGATAAATACGCTAAGCAGATTCAGAAGGATGTAGGTTGCGGTAGCTACTGGCAGATTAAGAAGTTTGCACAGGATAGAGTAGCATGGAGAGCTGCATCAAACCAGTCTCAGGACTGAAGACCACAACAACAACTTATTAATTTCTTTGAGAGCATTCCTTTACATCGTGGGTTATGTCGATAGCAAGTTTTCTATTTGTTTTCCCCGTTGACAGTGGTTTTCAGAAGCACCTAGTTTGCAGGGGTGATACAATTGTTTGATGTGTTTCGCAGCAGCTGCTAGACGTGAGTGGCGACTGACCCGTTCGTAGACGAGGTTCTGCAGGTAGTTGGGGTCGCTGTAGTAGGGGTCCCATTGGAAGGTCGGGTAGTGGGTCATCAGCTGGCGGTATGCCTCCAGAGCCGCGACGCGCGTCTGCTTCGCCGTTGCCGCAAGCGCCTTCATCTCCGTCTGCTGCTCGCGCCGTATGCGCTTGATCCGCTCCAGCGCCTCGTGGTCCACCACGTCCTCCATCACCGACACCTCCTCCTCCAGCACCTGCGCACCACCACAGTGTGCGCCTGGCTTTATGTACTTACTTCAATGTATAGACCCACTGTTAGGGACTATACAGGTCGTACAAATGACACACAAATGTACAAATAATAATTTTAATAAAAAAAGATACAGAAGTCTAAAGGAATAGGCTAGATAATACACTCTAAGGAAAAAATACGGCACACCACAAGGGAATTATCCAAGTAGGACGGAGATCTGTAGATGACACGTACAAGTACAGACACACAAACGATTACAGTGTCAGAACAATTAGATGATTTATTCAAGAGAAACAGCTTCACAAACTGAGCAAGTCAGTAACGCTGCTCCACCTCTGGCCCTTACGCAAGTAGTTATGTGTCTTGGCATTGATTGGTATCCTCCTTAGGGATATCGTGCCTAATTCTGTCTAATTGGCGCGTCAAAATACACAAGTCTAAAGGAATAGGCTAGATAATACACTCTAAGGAAAAAAATACGGCACACCACTAGGGCATTATCCGGCTGTCATTTAGCTATAATATAGCAGGTCAGCAACTGGAAGCAGTTAATTCCATAAATTATCTGGGAGTACGCATTAGGAGTGATTTAAAATGGAATGATCATATAAAGTTGATCGTCGGTAAAGCAGATGCCAGACTGAGATTCATTGGAAGAATCCTAAGGAAATGCAATCCGAAAACAAAGGAAGTAGGTTACAGTACACTTGTTCGCACACTGCTTGAATACTGCCCAGCAGTGTGGGATCCGTACCAGATAGGGTTGATAGAAGAGATAGAGAAGATCCAACGGAGAGCAGCGCGCTTCGTTACAGGATCATTTAGTAATCGCGAAAGCGTTACGGAGGTGATAGATAGACTCCAGTGGAAGACTCTGCAAGAGAGACGCTCAGTAGCTCAGTACGGGCTTTTGTTGAAGTTCCGAGAAGATACCTTCACCGAGGAGTCAAGCAGTATATTGCTCCTTCCTACGTATATCTCGCGAAGAGACCATGAGGATAAAATCAGAGAGATTAGAGCCCACACAGAGGCATACCGACAATCTTTCTTTCCACGAACAATACGAGACTGGAATAGAATGGAGAACCGATAGAGGTACTCAAGGTACCCTCCGCCACACACCGTCAGTTGGCTTGCGGAGTATGGATGTAGATGTAGATGTAGATGGTGGGGGGAGAGATTTGGTGAGTCTGCTGGCCAAGGTAGGGTTTGGCAAGCACGAAGACAAGCTGTAGAAACTCTCGTCACGTGCGGGCTGGCATTATCTCGCTTAAATGTATGCCTAGGAGGGATTGCCATGAAGTGCAACAAAACGGGGCCTAGATTATCGCCGACGTACCACTGTGCAGTAAAGGTGTCGCAAATGACAACCGAAGGGATCCTACTCTGAAATGACATGACACCCCAGACCATTGCTTCCAGCTGTCGGGCCATATGGTGGGGGACGTCATGTTGGTATACCACCGCTGTCGGCGGCGCCTCCATACACGTCTTCGCTGGTCATCAGGGCTCGTTTCGAAGCGGGAACCATTAATGAATGCAGTGCTCCTCCAGTCAATGAGATTTCAGGCCGAGTGTGCCCGACGCCACAGCAGACGGGCTTGGTTTACGGAGGTCAATGGTAGCCGATGCTCAGCCTCCTTATGTGAGCCGCCTCTTAATGGTCCTTGTGGTCCCTGAACCACCAGTTGCATGTCGGATCGATGATATGATGAATGCGGGGCTCTGAGTGCCCCTCTGACTGCTCAGTCCTCACGTTCTGTCGTCTCTCTAGGTCGATCGCTTTCTTCTTAACATTGTGTTCGGCTGTTGTTCACCCATTCCCGCCGTCACCATTGAATAGTGGCATACCTTTCTATTCAAATGTCGAGTGATTTGTCGTTTACCCCAGTCAGCTTCCTTGAGCCCAACTACACGTCGCCTCTCAAGTGCTGACATCTGGTGTATATTGTTTACGTGCCTGAGACGTAGTTATTGTGCAGCTCAGTGCACGGAATGAAATTCGCAGAGACTTTATGCTCTGGTATTGACATGTTCCAACTATCCTTGCCAGGTGCGGGGTGAAATTGGGCTGCACTATCACACAGTCATCCGCCAACTGCCAAGGTTTACAGTTTGCATTTTCCATCGATACCTGTATGATCACACAGTCATCCGCCAACTGCCAAGGTTTACAGTTTGCATTTTCCGTCGATACCTGTATGAATATTAATCTGTGATCAGTTATCATAGCTCCATCGTGGTGCGGTGTTTTCTTGCCTTAGAGCGTATAATCCCACCACCAATCTAAGATATGATAAATTCAACCTACGGCAAGAATGGGTCAGTCGACTATCATTGGTAACGACAGACTATACCAGGCAACGGTGTAGCTTGTAATCTATGTTACTATATAAAGGCAAGATGTTGGGTAACGTTGTTACCAAAAATCTCGAAAAGTTCTTGACCGATTTATTTCAGATTTTTATATCAGTCTCTAATAAAAATTCTGACGTAAAAAAAACAGCAGGTGAAAGTGCAGTGACTCATTAATTCGAACGTGCCACGACGTTCTAGTCACATGTGGCACCAATGGCTGCGGTCCGGTTCCGTCAGTTGCATGTAACCGGAATCATACTTAACCAATACTGTCAGCAAAGATCAACCTCATGAAGTTACAAATACCGCACTTGAGGTCTTATAAAACAGATACTGTAAAGAGATCAACTAAAAACTACAACTGCAGCTCTAGTTCATCTGAAGATAGCTCAAAAGTCCGCGCCTTCCTCCCCTGAATTGGGCTGTAATCCTTGCTGCTGGTCTGTCTACCGCCAAAGTTGCCTGCTGCAACGTTGTTCGTGGCCTACCTACAGGGCTTTTGTAAGAACATTGCAGCTTCCCTTAGGGAGAACTTATCTGCCAGTCTACGCAGAACCGTACACAATTTCACACTGTATAGAATATTATAAACATATCTACCTCTCAGGTAGTCATTTTCATCGTCTCTAATTGACTCCAGATCATTACAATTCAGATACAGTTCAAAACTAGAGCTCTGGTGTTCCTTTTACACAATAGAACAGACACACACATTTTCCGCCCGTTCTCCTATTTATTCTATGGAGATAGGTAGGATGTGGTCCCTGACCTGACAATAAATGTAGAAACCCAGGTGAAGAGAGCCATGTGTTACACCTTCTCGTCATACTCGTATCTCCGCTGTTACTTTCATGTTCTTTTGTTGGAATCATTCCTCGAAACCGAACGAGCCCGGGTTCGATTCCGGCCCGGGTCAGAGATTTTCTCTGTTCGGGGACTGAGTGTTGTCTGTTCCTTATTAGTGTATTCTCATTACTGACACGAAAATCACCTACCTGGCGTCACATGACAAGTCTAAAGCCCGTGTAACGTCGTACGAGTCGAAACTGATCAATAAACCCGGCCAAATATGTAAACAACCATGCAAGTGCAGCGCCTATTTGACGGAGGGGATTCGACGGCCGATCAGTTCCACTCATTGCATCAGGAAGGAGGTACACGGCTCGTGTTGTCTGTAGTTCAATCATGCCTAGACGGTCAATACCACGGTTCGATCGCGTCCGCATTGTTATATTGTGCCAGAAAGGGCTCTCAACAGGGAAGTGTCCAGGCGTCTCGGAGTGATCCAAAGAAATGTTGGTCGGACATGGAGGAAATGCAGAAAGACAGGAAGTGTCGATGACATGCCTCGCTCAAGTCGCCCAAGAGCTGCTATTGCAGTGGATGACCGCTACCTACGGATTATGGTTCGGAGGAACCCTGACAGCAACGCCCCCATGTTGAATGATGCTTTAAGTGCAGCCACAGGACGTCTTGTTACGACTGTGCGCAACAGGCTGCATGATACGCAGCTTCACTCCCGACGTCCATGGCGAGGTCCATCTTTGCAACCACGACATATGCAGCGAGGTACAGATGGGCCCAACAACATGCCGAATGGACGGCTCAGGATTGGAATCATGTTCTCTTCACCGATAAGTGTCGTATATGCTTTCAACCAGACAATAGTCAGAGACGTATGTGGAAGCAACCCGGTCAGGCTGAACGCCTTAGACACACTGTCCAGCGAATTCAGCTGGGCGGAGGTTCCCTGCTGTCTTGGGGTGGCATTATGTGGGGCCAACGTACGCCGCTGATGGTCATGGAAGGCGCCGTAACGGCTGTACGATACGTGAATGCCATCCTCCGGCCGATAGTGCAACCATATCGGCACCATATTGGCGAGGCAATCGTCTTCATGGACGACAATTCGCGCCCCCATCATGCACATCATGTGAATTACTTCCTTCAGGATAACGACATCGCTCGACTGGAGTGGCCAGCATGTTCTCCAGACATGAGCCCTATCGAACATGCCTGGGATAGATCGAAAAGTGCTGTTTATGTACGATGTAACCGGCCAACCACTCTGAGGGATCTACGCCGAATCGCCGTTGAGGAGTGGGACAATCTGGACCGACAGTGCCTTGATGAACTTGGGGATAATATGCCACGACTGATACAGGTATGCATCAATGCAAGAGGATGTGCTACTAGGTATTAGAGATACTGGTGTGCGCAGCAGTCTGGACCACACCTCTGAAGGTCTCGCTGTGTGGTGGTACACAATACAATGCGTGGTTTTTATGAGGAATAAAAAGGGCGGTAATGATGTTTATGTTGATCTCTATTGCAAGTTTCCGGAATTCTCGGAACCGAGGAGATCCAAAACTTTATATATATATATATATATATATATATATATATATATATATATATATATATATATATATATATATAGTGAAGCGAAATACGCGCACCCGGGCTTCGCAGCGCGACTTCTCACATGCCAGCGATAAAAAAATGCCTGTCACAAAATTTCGTCCGGCGAGTACATCGGGCAGAAAAAGGACGTTAAAGAATGGCAGTCTGGCAACACTGTTATCACATGTGTGATAACTATCTCTGTCAGGACGTTTTAATCGTGCCGTAGAACTGGTGCAGTGGATAGAGTTTTGAGCTAGCATGCAGGAGGTCGAGGGTTCGAGCCTTTTTTATTTGCTAATTTCATTCTGACATTTCATACTGTAATATACACCGTGGTTAGACAAATAAGAAATAGAAAATTGAAACAAATGACCTGTCATAGGACAGAATAACTATAAAACCATATCAATTTCGAGATGCTAAAGATGACAGTACAATACAATAACACAACAGCTACTTGTCATTTACACTACATGTAACGTGAGCTATCAGATGTCGCATATTAGCAACCAGTGACGATAATAAAGTCTATATTAATGACCGCATGATCTTCGCAACAGAATATATTCTGCTCAGAACAACATATGCTCAAAGCGACGTACAGTCCAAACATTGCGTAACCCGCCGGGTCATGCAGCTCTGGACCCTACGCAGCAAAGCTGCGTCCACAGTAACAAGAGCAACATGAAGAAGCGCTACCAATTCTTCCACATTCGACGGCAGAGTAGAGTGCACGTGGTCCTTCAGGTGTCCCCACAGGAAGAAATACAGAGGATTTAGGTCAGGTGAACGCAGTGGCCATACAACTGGACCTCCACGTCTGAACCATTTCCCTGGAAATGTTCATGCCAAATACCGTCGCACGTTAATTCCAGAGTGTGTAGGTGCACTACCATGTTGGAACCATATTCTCTGTCGAACATGTAGTGGAATATCTTCCAGCGCTTCAGGCAGATAGTTTAAGAGGAATGAATGATACCTTTTTGCAGTCAACCCATCAGGCAAATACCTGTCGCCCAATATTCTGGCCCAGACATTGATACAAAAGCGAACTTGATGTCCATGGTCACGGATGATGTGCGGGTTAGCCTCACACCAATGGTGGGCATTGTGTATATTGAGGACACCCTCACGAGTGAATGCTGCTTCATCTAACCATATAACTGTGTTCACGAAGTCATCGTTGGCTTCCTGTTGTTATTGGAACCAGTCACAGAATTGCATCCGCTGATGGCGTTCTGCAGGATGCCGGTGTTGCATGAAAGCATAATGACGGGGTTGCAGCCCATGCTCATGCAGCAAGTTAACGACAGTGCGTTGCGAGACACACAGCTGCCTTGCTACGCTACGTGTACTTCGCTGACATTCTTTATGTATGACCTCAGAATAGCTTCCTCAGTAGCTGGAGTAGGGCAAGTCCGTGAAAGACATCTGCCACGCGATGGTGGAAGGAGAGAACCTGACTCTCGAAGGCGCAGCTCCATGTGACGAAACACATTTTTATCTGGATGGCGTCACGAGGATATCTAGCAGCATATTCACGAGCGGCAATACCAGCCCGGTTATCATATGCACCAAATACCAAAAGGTTATCCACATATTCATCGTTTGTGTATGCCATACGTCTGCCACTCTGGTTTAGAGGTTTACAATGAGAAAATTCGATATGTGTATGCATGTCTACATCTACATCTACATCTACATGGATACTCTCGAAACCACATTCAAGTGCCTGACAGAGGGTTCATCGAACCACCTTCACAGTTCTCTATTATTCTGATCTCGTATAGCGCGCGGAAAGAATGAACACCAATATCTTTCCGTACTAGCTCTGATTTCCCTTATTTTGTCGTGGTGATCGTAACTCCCTATGTAGGTCAGTGTCAACAAAATATTTTCGCATTCGGAGGAGAAAGTTGGTGATTGGAACTTCGCCAGAAGATTCCGTCGCAACGAGAAACGTCTTTCTTTATTGATTTCCAGCCCAAATCCTGTATCATTTCTGTGACACTCTCTCCCATATTTCGCGATAATACAAAACGTGCTGCCTTTCTTTGAACTTTTTCGATGTACTCCGTCAGTTCTATATGGTAAGGATCCCACACCGCAGCAGTATTCTAAAAGATCAAAAAATGTTCAAATGTGTGTGAAATCTTATGGGAGTTAACTGCTAAGGTCATCAGTCCCTAAGCTAACACACTACTTAACTTCAATTATCCTAAGGACAAACACACACACCCATGCCCGAGGGAGGACTCGAACCTCCGCCGGGACCAGCCGCACAGCCCATGACTGCAGCGCCTTAGACCGCTCGGATTCTAAAAGAGGACGGACAAGCGTAGTGTAGGCAGTCTCCTTAGCAGGTCTGTTACGTTTTCTAAGTGTCCTGCCAATAAAACGCAGTCTTTGGTTAGCCTTCCCCACAACATTTTCTATGTGTTCCTTCTAATTTAAATTGTTCTCAGTTGTAATACCTAGGTATTTAGTTGAATTTACGGCTTTTAGATTAGACTGATTTATCATTGGAGACTGTCACAGGGGGATTACTTTATTCGCAACTAGTCCCTTTCTGGTGGACAGCACATACAGTATAAACACGCCGTCAGTCCTACACACTGTTCCACCTGACGTGCATTACCCCTCTGACAGATATTGCTCCGCATGATTCATCCCAACACCGCTAATTGTGAAATGTTTGGTTTCGAATTACACTGTTTCCCTAATGTTAATAGACATAACATTTCCACAACCCCATCGATAGAATAATGATAATAATGCATCGATATACATACTAGACAGCATGCGGTTACCAGACTGAGTGTTGAAAGGCATAATTAGTGGGACCATGGTGATAACATATACAAATAGTAACCGAGTTTGGGCATATTTCGCAGGGCATGTTGCTAGTCCTGCTGGTAACGTAAGACCCTAACAAAATGTAATGGACCTGAACGAGGCAAGAATAATAGTTGGACCTGATCTATAGGATCATTGGAGAAGGGTACAAAGAAAACAGGTTTCGCATTTAGTAGATGAAGTGGTGTGAGTAAATTCACGCCCACGACGAGGAAACGGCTTCTTTCAAAGCTGACCAATCTTCCATTTTTACAGTTGTTGTATGTAAGTGCAAATGATTTTTAGAGACCCGCTTCAAATCACTGTTGACGATTAAGAAGAGAGATACCGTACCACCTGGACTACATTTACCAAATGAAAAGCATATGCCTCAAATCCAGGAACGAACCATCTACCTCCTGCATGCTAACCCAAAACTCTACCCACTGCACCAACTGTACAGCAAAAAGTATGTGTGCGCGCAGAGGTAGTTACCATACATGTGATTACAGTGTTGCCAGATTGCTACTGTTTAATGTCCTTTCTCTGCTGGATGTACTCGCAGGACGAAATTTTGTGACAGACATTTTTTTATCGCTGGCATATGAGGAGTCGCGCTGCGAAGCCCGAGTCCGCGAATTTCGCATCACCCTGTATATATATATGGTGCTTCAGTAAAAGTGTTTGCCTTTGTAACTTACAAATTAGTAGGTAACCGTAAACTTTATTGCCATAGGTCAACATAGGAAACGTTACACTTTCTGTGGAGTTATTTACAGTTTATTATGTTATTTTCCAAAGAGTTACAGCAAAGAGATACAATTTTTTAAATGGAAGAACAGTTTTTTCTGTGACGCACTGGAATCATTGAAACCAGCTGTGTACAAATTACTGGAACCACATTCCTATCACTTTTAGTGTGGGGGCTACAGCCCTTCAAAGTTTCAATACCACACACTGTACATTATGCGACGCGCTTTCTGAAGGCGCTGCGGACGAGATGTAACGACGTCCGCATCATGGAACAAACATCCTTGATGCGCTGTTAGACTGCTGACTGTCGCCGTGAACGGTCGTATACGCGTCAGGTCGAACCACACACACAAACAGGGTTCAGCGTGCCGCGATTACTGGATGAAGATGGCGTAAACGTACACGAGTACTTTGACATGTTGCTGATGATCTGCGAATGCCGACACGATGCCACAGAAGCAGTCATGTCGTATGCCGAGAGATATCCTAGGAGAAGAGCTCCGGCAACCATTACGTTCTTACGTGCTGAACAACGACTTCAGGAAAGAGAAGGCCTGGGAAGGTGCAGCAGAAACAGACTAAGACTGCCAAGAAGTGAGGAGACGGAGGGTCTTGTTTTAGCTGCAACACCCCACGATCCCCATTCCAACTTACGAGACATAGCTGCAGTCGCTGGTATCAGCCTTACATCTGTGTGGCGTGTAGTACAGGATCACAGGTTTCATCCGTACCGCCTGTCACTGACCCGGGAGGTGCATGGGAACGATTTCAATCGGAGAGTTAATTTTTGCGAATGGGCCATGCGTAATTTCACTCTGGACTCATTATAAAGTGTTATATTCTCTGATAAGTCAGCGTTCGCAGATTATGGTGCGCTGAACCATCGTAACATGCACTACTGAGACGCAGAAAATCCTCGGTGGGTACGACCTGTCGAACGAACATCAGCGTCGGTGGTCCATTAATGTACGGTGTTTAATCCGTGGGGATGAAATCATCGGTCCACACTGCTTCACAGGTACTATCAGGTGAGATGTATCGGGGTTTTATGGTCGACAGTTTGGCTGCTCCCCTTGAACATACGTGTCTAGACATCAGACTCCGTATGTGGATACAGCACGATGGTCTCCTAGCCTATTCTGTGCATACTGTTATGTAAGAACTGAACAACAGATTCCCTGGAAGATAGCTGGTGCGCCGTGGTCCTCATCAATGGCCTGCGCAATCGCCTGATTTAACACCAGTAGACTTCTTTTTGTGGGGATATCTAAAGAAAAGAGTTAATGTCATCCTAGGTGATCGGGGAAGCACGTCGCTCCGTGACACAGGCGACGCTACATCTCGTCCGCCGCTCCTTTAGAAGGCGGATTGCATTGCGCATTTAGGAACATGAACACACATTTGAACACATCATTTAAATCAACACTCCGCCATCAGAACATCCACCACCACACACTCAAGTATTATGAACAGCGTGTGGTATCCGCACCTGAAACTTTTAAAGGATTGTAGCTCCCAAGCTAAACGTGATAGGAATGTGACTTAAACTGATTTGTATACAGCTGGTTTCAATGAGTCCAGTACATGATAAAAACAACTATTGTTCCATTTAAAAAATTGTATCTCTTTGCTGTAACTCTTTGGAAAATAACACAAACTGTGTTCATAGCTCCGCAGGAAGTTTAACGTTTCTATTGGCATACCGCACTAAATTTTCCTGTCACGTATTACTTTGTAAGTTACAGAAGCAAACACTTTTACTGAAACACACCACACCAACTTGGGCGTTACTGCCTACAGCTTAGTGGATTTTATGGACGAACAGAGCAAGCTGAGTTTTGTAAGACCTCTGGTCCTGGAATCCACTTTGATTCAGACAGAGGAGATTTTTGGTCTCCAGAGATATCATAGTATGAGAGTTAAAAAGCTACTGAATAGTGTGCACAATAAACTAGCGATATCCTACAAGGTTAAAATCAGGCGCCATAATTTAGTTATAAAACTAGGGGGACCCTATGCTTCGGAGAGTCTTATTCTGAATAAAATGGCATAGTTGGAACAACTTGGAAAGAAGGAAGATTCTTAGGAAAATTATGGAACCTCAGAAGACTACTTAGAAGAATGTGAACACGATTAACGAACACAATGCGGAAACGATAGTTGAAATTGTATGGGTACCTAGCAAGAAAGGACGAACACAGACGAAGCAAAATATTTTCAAATACTTCACACCATTAAAGTTCCTCTAAGTGGGTACAAGAGATCAGAAGAGATGCACTAGAAACTGGTATTACACTAGTGGTGATCAAAAACGAGGAAGTATTCAGAAGCAAGGTGAACAGCATTTCAGCATTTGAAGAGAAACTACTAACGAGGAGGTCCATACATTACATTTCCGAGAAGTAGAGCAAGAAGTGAAGTGACAGAATGGAGAGGTTGTCGAAGAGAGGAAAGGAAAGGCCAAGAAGCCTAATGTTCCATGTGATATGTAGGTGGCCGAATACGGAAGAAAGAAAATAAGCATACATAACTGGCTCATGAATATCTCATTCTCATTATGACAGAAGATAGTGTGTATCAGTTCCACATCCATCGAACAGCAATTGGCAACTTAAATTTGAAGCAATCAGGCACATTGTACTGCCTTACATCTACATAGATACTCCGCAAACCACTATAATGTGCGTGGCGGAGGATACCCTGTAAAACTACTAGTTATTTCGTTTCCTGTTCCACTTGCAAATAGAACGAGGGAAAAACGACTTTGTATATGCCTCCGTATGTGCCCTAATTTCTCGTATTTTATCTTCGTGGTACTTACGCGCGATGTATGTTGGCTGCAGTAGAACCGTTCGAAAGTTTGCTTTAAATGTTGCTTCTCTAAATTTTTTCAATGGTGTCCCTCGAAAAGAACGTTGCCTTCCCTCCAAGGATCCCCATTAGAGTTCCCGAAGCATCCCCGCAACACTCACCTGTTGTTCGATTCCACCAGTAACAAATCTAGCAGCCCCCCTCTGAATTGCTTCGATGTCTTTCTTTAATCCAACATGGTACGGATCCCAAACACTCGAGCAGTACTCAAGAATAGGTTACACTAGCGTCCTACAAGCGGTCTCCTTTACAGATGAAACACACTTTCCGAAAATTCTCCCAATAAACCGAAGTCGACCATTCACCTTCCCTACCACAGTCTCTACATGCTCGTTCCATTTCATATCGCTTTATAATGTTACACCCAGATATTCAAACGAGGTGACTGTGTCAAGAAGGACACTACTACTTTTGTATCCGAACAGTAAGCGTTTGTTTTTCGTAAGCATCCACATTAACTTAACTTTTCTACATTTAGAGCTAGTTACCATTCATCACACCACCCATAAATTTTGTATAAGTCATCTTGTATCCTCCAACAGTCACTCAATTTTCACCTTACTGTACACCACAACATCATCAGCAAGCAACCGCAGATTGCTGTCCAGCCTGTCCGCCAAATCATTTACGTATATGGAGAACAACAGCGGTCCTATCGCACTTGTCTGGGCCACTCCTGATGATACTCTCGTCTCTGGTGAACACTACCAGTCGAGAACAACATGCTGTGTTCTAAAATTTAAAAAGCTTCGAGCCACTCACATATCTGTGAATCTATTGCATATGCTCGTACCTTCGTTAACAGTCTGTAATGGGGCACCGTGTCAAATGCTTTCCGGAAATCTAGAAATATGGAATCTACCTGTAGCCCTTCATCCATAGTTCGCAGAAAAGGGCAAGCTGAGGTTTAGCACGAGCGATTCTTTCTAAAACTATGCTGATCCGTGGACATAAGCTTCTCGGGTCTCAAGAAAATTTATTATATTCGAACTCAGAATATGTTCAAGGAGTCTGCAGCGGGTCCTTTCTTTTCTACATCTACATCTACATCTACATTGATACTCCGCAAGCCACCCAACGGTGTGTGGCGGAGGGCACTTTACGTGCCACTGTCATTACCTCCCTTTCCTGTTCCAGTCCCGTATGGTTCGCGGGAAGAACGACTGTCTGAAAGCCTCCGTGCGCGCTCTAATCTCTCTAATTTTACATTCGTGATCTCCTCGGGAAGTATAAGTAGGGGGAAGCAATATATTCGATACCTCATCCAGAAACGCACCCTCTCGAAACCTGGCGAGCAAGCTACACCGCGATGCAGAGCGCCTCTCTTGCAGAGTCTGCCACTTGAGTTTATTAAACATCTCCGTAACGCTATCACGGTTACCAAATAACCCAGTGACGAAACGCCCCGCTCTTCTTTGGATCTTCTCTATCTCCTCCGTCAACCCGACCTGGTACGGATCCCACACTGATGAGCAATACTCAAGTATAGGTCGAACGAGTGTTTTGTAAGCCACCTCCTTTGTTGATGGACTACATTTTCTAAGCACTCTCCCAATGAATCTCAACCTGGTACCCGCCTTACCAACAATTAGTTTTATATGATCATTCCACTTCAAATCGTTCCGTACGCATACTCCCAGATATTTTACAGAAGTAACTGCTACCAGTGTTTGTTCCGCTATCATATAATCATACAATAAAGGATCCTTCTTTCTATGTATTCGCAATACATTACATTTGTCTATGTTAAGGGTCAGTTGCCACTCCCTGCACCAAGTGCCTATCCGCTGCAGATCTTCCTGTATTTCGGTACAATTTTCTAATGCAGCAACTTCTCTGTATATTACAGCATCATCCGCGAAAAGCCGCATGGAACTTCCGACACTATCTACTAAGTCATTTATATATATTGTGAAAAGCAATGGTCCCATAACACTCCCCTGTGGCACGCCAGAGGTTACTTTAACGTCTGTAGACGTCTCTCCATTGATAACAACATGCTGTGTTCTGTTTGCCAAAAACTCCTCAATCCAGCCACACAGCTGGTCTGATATTCCGTAGGCTCTTACTTTGCTTATCAGGCGACAGTGCGGAACTGTATCGAACGCCTTCCGGAAGTCAAGAAAAATAGCATCTACCTGGGAGCCTGTATCTAATATTTTCTGGGTCTCATGAACAAATAAGGCGAGTTGGGTCTCACACGATCGCTGTTTCCGGAATCCATGTTGATTCCTACATAGTAGATTCTGGGTTTCCAGAAATGACATGATACGCGAGCAAAAAACATGTTCTAAAATTCTACAAGAGATCGACGTAAGAGATATAGGTCTATAGTTTTGCGCATCTGCTCGACGACCCTTCTTGAAGACTGGGACTATCTGTGCTCTTTTCCAATCATTTGGAACCCTCCGTTCCTCTAGAGACTTGCGGTACACGGCTGTTAGAAGGGGGGCAAGTTCTTTCGCGTACTCTGTGTAGAATCGAATTGGTATCCCGTCCAGGTCCAGTGGACTTTCCTCTATTGAGTGATTCCAGTTGCTTTTCTATTCCTTGGACACTTATTTCGATGTCAGCCATTTTTTCGTTTGTGCGAGGATTCCGCGCTTTTTACCAGTTGCTTGGGACTTTGCTCTGCTGAGTGGTCAGCGTGGCGGATTGCCGTCCTACGGGCCCGGGTTCGATTCCCGTCTGGGTCTGGGATTTTCTCCGCTCAGGGACTGGGTGTTGTGTTGTCTTCATCATCATTTGATCTCCATCCGGCGCGCGGGTCGCCCATTGTGGCGTCGAATGTAATAAGACCTGCACCAAGGCGGCCGGACCTGCCCCGTAAGGGGCCTCCCGACCAACGATGCCAAACGCTCGTTTCCATTTCTGGGCGAGAGATTCGCGACAAATGCAAGCTAATTAAGGGACCAATGCCGTAGAGTTCTCTTTGAAAAACCGAACTGGGATTCCATTCGGACCTGGTGAGTTACTTGTTTTCAAATATTTCAGTTGTTTCTCAACGCCATGGGTGCGTATTACTATTTCGTCCATACGGGAGTCTGATCGATGGTCAAGCGACGGTATGCTTGTGCAATTCTCCTGCATGACCGATTTCTTGAAGGTGAAATTTAAAACTTCGGCTTTCGATGTGCTGTCTTCAACTGCAACGCCAGACTGGTCAACAAGTGACTGGATAGAACTGAACTTTCTTGGGTTCTCTGCTAGATCTTTTTCTAAGCTATAGGGGTGGTAGTTGTCGTAAGCTTCGTCCATAGATCTTCTCGCAGACGCACGAATCTCTACTAAACTTTGCCTGTCGTCATTTGTACGTTCTCTTTTGAACTGAGAGTGCAACAGCCTCTGCTTTCTCAGCATTTTCCGAAATTCGTATTTGAAACATGCTGAGTCTTTTCCATCCTTAATCCACATACTACGCACATAACTCTCCAGATCACGATTTACAGTTTGCTTAAACTTTTCCCGTAATTCCTCTAACTCAATGTTACTTCCCATTAATATCCGTTCATTATCTAAGTGAGATGCGAACAACTGCTTATCTGCTCTTTCTAGCAGAAACACTTTCCCAGCCCTCTTTGCTGATTTATTAACTTTCATAACCATAATTGCTATAATGACATCATGATCGTTAATCCCCGTTTCTACTCTGACATCGTCCATAAGGTCCGGCCTGTTTGTAGCTAAAAGGTCTAAGGTATTTCCATTGCGTGCGGATGCCGAGCTAGCTGCTAAAGCCAGGTTTCAGAAAACGTTTTCAAAAGCACTTCGAACGACTGTTTGTCCGTATCCCCTGTAATGAAGCCATGGACATCCAGTCTGTACTCGATAGGTTAAAGTCGCCTCCAACTAGTATTGCATCATCTGGGCAGATGCGTTACTGATCGTAGACTTTCTTTGCATTACTCTAGAACTGTCAAAGCGGAATCAGGTGGCCGGCAATAACATCCAACAATTAAGCTCCATCCTAGGTCCCCTGTTTTTTTCTTGTCGTATGGCACATGGCAGCAGCACATATCTAATATATAAGCAAAAATACTGTAATAAAAAAGAATACAAATTTGCTGTACGTTTAAGAGAAGGATGTAATGAGTGAAAGATCAGAAACACACAGAATTAGTTTATAAAGGGTGTAACGAGTAAAGTGCAATTAGTTTCGTGTGATACCTTAATATGTACAGACATCAAAGTGTTAGTGTGGTGTGCGTACTGTAAGACCTTCGGTACACACAACATCAGATTATTTGACTCGTCGCTCTAACGAAGTAGGCGAGTGTCAGCAATATGTCTCGTGGTCTTATCGTGGCGTGTTTATCTTCTGCCGTTAGGTCAGACGATAGAAATGCCACTTGCGCGCTTAGAGTAGCAGATTGATGATGACCAGCTTCAAACAGAACTTGATTAATTTTCACACACATTTATTAAAATAATAAAAAGCATAGACATTACATAACTTTATTCTGGAAGCTGTTTGCAATTGACAATCTGAAGTTCCTTTGGTCTTGGTACGTTAATCTCATTCCCACATATCTCTGATACTTGACAAAGTGTCTATACATTTCTCTTCATAGCTATGTACAGGAATATGATAATCTTATTAGGTGCAGACTGAAACTTGACTATAGACTGGTACAGACTAATGCAGACTGGTACAGACTGGTGCAGATAAATGCAGACTGGTACAGACTAATGCAGACTGACTAATCGGAGGTCTGTACACTCATTATAATACCTCATGCGTTCATGTATCACTGCGCGAGTGTGATCTGCGAGGAGAAAAAGTTCTACATTAGCAGCAATCTCATTGGCTGCGTTACATATGAATAAGGGAATCGGCGGAAGCAGAATTTGGTCCGTCTCTAAGGCAGCGCCATCTCGTAGTGCGGAGACAGACGAGCGCTGCATGTGCGCTGTTGTGCTTAGCGGGGCGTGCTCTAGAGGGAAAGTTGTGTACGCGCTGGCTACACGGAACTATGTACACAACAGTTAGTTGCTTTTTCTCTGCGCCGAACAGTTTTCGCACAGATATTTCGCAAACTTTAAAAACTGATATTTTCTGCACGGTCGTAACTGCTCCACTAAGTGTACTCGCTTGTCAGTATAGAGTGCCCGTTTTGCGTCTACGTGTCCACACTTCAAAACCTGAGCTGCTGCTCGGGAGAAAATAAACATCTATGGCCCGCTCTTACCACATGCACCTGGAGATACTAACGAACTTAAAAACATGTGACTTGTGATCGCTATAATTATTAATCTGCAAGCAATGTAAATACTGCTGTAAAAATAAAAATAGTGCTATTTCTGCTAGTGAAAGAGTAGTTAATGAATTATTTGAAAACTTTACATAATAATTCTGGATGAACAATTATCATTAAAATATGACAAGGTGTTCCTGTTTGAGTGCCTTATTTTGTAGATATAATCTGTTTTGACAAAGAAATCCAAAGTGTGTACTGCTTTTCGTTTTTGAGTCTACGCATCGATTACAGTCTGAACTCGAAAACTCGCATCCTATAGTTACTAAAAGGTCTTGGTTCAGGTGCCTTTGCACTATGCATTGTTACAGATACAGGTAATTTAAAAAGCAACAAAATAATTTTTCTTCTTATTGGAGTTTACTAATGAGTTCATTATCATTCTTGAACTTTCAGTTACAGAGATAATTGTTTCAGAATGCAGAGTATGTAAGAATGAAACTTTGAAGGATACCAGATTAAATGTGTAATTATGTGTGTGAATGACAGAACACAGATACGAAGAGGAAAAACGTACTAAATTAGAGTTTAGTTTCTTTTTTTAATGTAGTTGCAGAATTTGAATGGTGGTTTATAAGAGAAATTGGTTCGGTCACATCGCAGTGTAAATAAATATCGTGACAAAAGACGTCCTGCTAAAAGGATGGACAGACAAAAGGTAAATAAATATTGTCAGATCTAGAGTGAGCGAAGCGAACTCTCGAAAAGAAAGTATCGATTACGGTTTAATCCTGATGCAGCAGTCCTGTTTTAAGAATACTGGAGTGTACCTTGTTTGTATCTCCGTCTCTCTCTCTCTCTCTCTCTCTCTCTCTCTCCCACGTGAAAACAAGACAATACTGTCATAGTCACCAGAAATTCGGTTTACCTTCCCTGGTCTATATCTACATCAGTATTTATACTCCACAAACCACTGTGAAGTATGTAGCAAACGGCACTTAGCATGACATCACATGTTAGAATTTCTTCTCGTCCCAGTTGCGTAAGGCGCTTGGGAAGATGAAATCTCCGTGCGTGCTGCAGTTAGTCTGATCCTTTTCTCAAGATCCCTACTTGAGTGATACACAGGGGGATGAAGTATATCTCTTGATTTTTCTCTTAGTGCTGTTTCTCGAAACTTCGTAACTAAGCTTTCACGAGATAATTTGTGTCTGTCGTCAAGCGTCTGTCAGTTCAAGTTTACCGATATTTCTCTGACTCTCCTCCGTGAATCATACAAACATGTAACTATTCGTGCCGCGCGGCGTTTTATACTTTCAATATCCGCTGTCACTCCTATTTGGTAGGGGTCCCATACACTTGAGTTACATTCTAAGGTGGGATGCACACATGATTTGTAAAAGGTCTCTTCTGCAAAGTGACTGCATTTTCGCAGCATCATAGCAATGATCCGAGGTCTGCTACCGGCCTGCGTGGAGTCACGAAACTACTTTAGGCTACAGTAGACTATCAGAGGTAAGCGTAGACTATGGTAGTTTCTCTAGTTGCTTTGGCCAGTTAAGATCGTAATTGGGTTACCTGTACGTTAGATGAGTTGCCCACCTATCGGATATTACCTCATTTCGATCCCCTCTCTGCATATGCGATCAGTGTCTTACTAGATTCCTTATGTTCCGAAGCGGTGGACCGTCTACAAACTGAATGAGGATACTTAAAGGGCCACATAACCTACAGAACATTTCTCCTCGTATTTGTTACTTGAAATTAAACAGTATATATAGCAAAACTGAAATTGTCAATGTTTAATTCAGGTTTTATTCGAAAATTATTGATTCGTAACGTGAAACAAATGGATGTTGCTGTAAAAATTAAAAAAAAAAACGATTTATCATATAACGCTAGAAAACCCAATTTCCTCAAAAAATTAAAAAAAAAAACGCAAAGCAAAAGTATATAAAACATCGCTTCAATAAAACTTCCTGGCAGATTAAAACTGTGTGCCGGACTGAGACTCGAACTTGGGTCCCCAGTTCGAGTCTCGGTGCGGCACACAGTTTTAATCTGCCAGGAAGTTTCTTATCAGCGCACACTCTCCTGTAGAGCGAAAATCTCATTCTGGATCGGTTCAATACTTGGTCGAACTTATATAAAACAAGTTTCTGCTATTCATAATCAACTTTTGCACTTATAAATAGTAACAGGAAACTCTTGCCTTCGATCATGATGAAGATTGTTCTATTGAAGACAAAATAACAACAATAATTCTATAGACTTTTATATCTTTGTGGAAGCAAAATGTACTTACATCAAAAGTAATTGCTTTGGTTGCACAAAAGCGCAGGCGTTACGCGATCAGCTAATTTTCAGCACTTATAAAATACAATTTATATTTTGTAAGGATATAAAATACGCAAAACACTAACAATGAACTATGAGCGCCTACAAATATGTGCAAAACAAACAAACGAACGAACGAAAAACAAGGAGAAGTCGTCAGCTTATAGTTTCACTCGCCCACATTCATTTATGTTTCTTTCCCTACCTGTATTACCAATACTACAGGTAATCCTACCGTTTACCACATCATTTATGCACTGTACGAAAAATACTGAACCGTAGTTTTGGTAGAGCGCAACTCTAAGCCTACTTGATCATTCCATTTCATATGCCCATAGAGTGTTACACCAAGTATTTGTTTTGTAGAAGACGAATGATTCCAGTTGTAACTCAGTGATGCAGCAGTCATGGTTTATTATGTTTCTGCGTTGTGTGAAATGCGCAGTTTTACGTTTTTGAACAAATAAAATAAGTTACAAGTCTTGACACCACTTTGAAATGTTATCAAGTTCTGACTGGATATTTCTTCAAATGTTGTTAGATAGTTCTTCATTACAAACAACTGCTTCATCTACGAAAAGTCTGAGGTTACTATAAGTATTATCTGGAAGATCCTTAATATACAGTGTGAACAAGAAGGGTCCCAACACACTTCCATGGGGACACATGGCGTTACCTATGCCTCTAACGGTGATTCGCCATCCAAGATAACTTGCTGCGTGTTCCCTACCGAGAAATCCTCAATCCAGTCACAAAATTTGTTTAATGCCTCGTTTAATCGTACTTTTGCTACTACTTGTTGCCTGGTACAGAGTAAAATGTTTTCCGTAAGAAATACTACATCCATCAGACTGCCTTGATACATGGCTTCCAGGATGTCACGTGAGAAAAGCGACAGTTGAGGTTCACATTATCGATGTTTTCGGAATCCATGCTTGTAGGTATGGAGGAGGTCATTCTGTTCGAGATACCTCGTTATGTTTGAGCTCAGAATACGATAGCCCTCAAACTGCTCGTTCTATATCATTGCGACACAAATCACGGAAATGATATGCAAAACGCGTGCTTTTCTAGCTGACAAACGCTCTTAGCACAGTCGGTGTCGAAGCTGGCTTTTAGCCTGTGAGTTCCGCTCCCTGACTGAGGAAGCGAGCAGAGGGCGTCCTTATCTGCCCCCGCCCCCAAAGGTCAATAATGCGCTGTCGTTGTCCCAGTGGTCGGCTGGAGCCAGCAAAGCCCTCCTTCCTACACAGATTTTAATTACGCCTATGACGATCACATTTAACTGCCGTCGCCCGAATCTGGATTAGCGGATTACCTAGTGGTGTGCGTGCAACACAGGTCAATGTGCCAGTGCTATGCATGCGGTCGTCACATGACAGACGTGCTGTAAGTTAAGTTATGTACAATATTTCTGTTTGGTGGTCAGGGTATATGCAGTTTATCATCTCCTGCCGGAATCTTTGCGAGAATGCGGCAGAACATCGTGAGCTGTTGCAATACTTCCACTGAGGCTGGTGGCAGTCGCTTTGAACAATTACCATGAGCTATGTTGTTGTTGTGCGGTGTACCTTGTGTATGTCCATAACACAATACATATGCATTTCCAACCAATCGTTCCCTATTTCAGTATAATCGGTTGTCGACTCCCTACCACCTGTTTCAATTTCAACCAAAAGGTTTGTATACATCTCAGATATATCTTCAACAACATCTCGGAAATTCTTGAATGCGGATGATTTTGCTATCGGTACCTGTCGTTCGAGTTCGTCCAAGCTGAGAAAGTACTGAGTGAAGACCTTGGCATAATTATTGCATATTAAAAAAAAATGCGGGCTCCAACCGAATACAAACAAAACTGAAGTCACATCGTTTCATCTTAACAACAGAGGAGCTCAAAGAAATCTTGTCGTTTACTCCGATGGTGTCACACTGCAACATAGCCCACATCCTACGTACCATGGTGTCTTGCTCGACAGAACACTCGCCTTCCAATAGCTACCTGAAAAAATGATTAGCAAAAATCAAAACTAGAACTAAAGTGATTCATAAGCTGGACAATACGTCGTGGGGTGCTACCGCCAAAACTGGAAGAATTTGCACATTAGCCCTCTGACACTCAGCTGCGGAATATTATGTTCCTGTCTGGATCAATAGCAGACATACCAGCCTTCTCGACATATCTCTAAACCAGGGAATGCGAACCATATTTGGAACTATTAGGATGACAGCGGTTCAGTGGGCATCATTACTGAATAATATCGCACTCCCACAAACCAGACGACTGGTAGCGCTCAAATCACACTTGGAAAAATGTAATGCCAACCCGTCCCTTCCCATTCATGCCAATGCAGATTTTCTTAAACGACAGCAGCCGAGACTGAAGCCAAGACATCCACCTGTAACAGTCGCCAAGCGATACAACGACTTCAACAGTAATAATCACTCGACATCACTTTGACGACATCAGAATGTCATGAACTCCCGCATAATAACAGATCCAACTTTGAGGGTACCAGGATTTTCTCCTCCCAGAAGACGGTGATGCAACATTAACAGAACTTGCACAGAACATGATATCTCCAACAAGAGCCTGTCTCAATGAGAAGTTTCAGGATGCCCCTGATGCGACCGACAGGGAGTCAAAGAGCAAACAATGGTTACCTAGTGCTGGTTTGTCTCGATACATCATTAAGGGGCGCGTTAAAAGACAGACACGACTTCACCACAGAAGCATTGGAATGGCTGACCTGCCTTTGTGGAAAAAAGTGCAACAGGCAAAATGGATATCTGTTCCTTTAGTTTTCAACAGTTATTGAATTCTTAATTTATTTGTCGCAATGTGTGTAAGTCACATCCCATACATGAGAAATCAGGGAACCGGCCGGACAATCACAAGGATCTGTACATTCCTCAAGACATTTGTTTTGTGAACTGCAGTGTGAGCTTGGTCATTATCCTAATGGTTCAAATGGCTCTGAGCACTATGGGACTTAACAGCTGAGGTCATCAGTCCCCTAGAACTTAGAACTACTTAAACCTAACTAACCTAAGGACATCACACACATCCATGCGTGGCAGAGAGGTTCTAGGCGCTACAGTCTGGAACCGCGCGACCGCTGCGGCCGCAGGTTCGAATCCTGCCTCGGGCATGGATGTGTATGATGTTCTTAGGTTAGTTAGGTTTAAGTAGTTCTAAGTTATAGGGGACTGATGACCTCAGCAGTTAAGTCCCATAGTGCTCAGAGCCATTTGAACGATTCGAACACATCCATGCCCGAGGCAGGATTCGAACCTGTGACCGTAGCATTCGCGCGATTCCGGACTGAAGTGCCTAGAGCCGCTCGGCCACATCGGCCGGCGGAGTTGGAGAGGTGAAGGTCTCAAGAATAGCTGCTTCCTGTGAACTGTCACTAAGTTGTCAAAAAAAAAAAAGTTCAAATGTGTGTGAAATCTTATGGGACTTAACTGCTAAGGTCATCAGTCCCTATGCTTACACACTACTAGACCTAAATTATCCTAAGGACAAACACACACACCCATGCCCGAGGGAGGACTCGAACCTCCGCCGGGACCAGCCGCACAGTCCATGACTGCAGCGCCCTAGACCGCTCGGCTAATCCCTCGCGGCCAAGTTGTCTACGGACACATTGGCATCGATACGACCGCCATAAACCGAAGCGAGAGGCATCGCAGAGCATCACAGAATGCCACTCAGGGTATGTATGAAGATGGTATCTGTTCTTTCGGACATGTCCGAAAGAACAGTTACCATCTTCATATATATAGTTAAGGCTCACCTGTCATTTTACCATCTTCTTCTGTGCGTTGCACAAACAGTGCCCGAACTCTTACGGGAATCAGCAAAAAGCCGCGAGTAATGAGTATAATGGGCAGAGGCACTATGAATATCGTGCGGGACAATAAGTTGGGATTGTGGGTCTCACGGGAGGCGTACCAGAGATAAGTCCCTGCAGTCGCACTATCCTCTGTGTCCTCGGTGGCTCAGATGGATAGAGCGTATAGAGCGTCTGCCATGTAAGCAGGAGATCCCGGGTTCGAGTCCCGGTCGCGGCACACATTTTCAACTGTCCCCGTTGATTTATATCAACGCCTATATGCAGCTAGGTGTATTCATTTCATTGTAATTCCACTCAGGGTCTTAGTTGATGGCTCTACATGAAGCAAGTCTCTGTTGTCTGTGGTGTAATGACAGTGATAAACGAAAATTGCAACTAGAGATCTCCATCCAGCTTCCAGTGCTCTATTGTCGATGATTCGGGGCTATACTTAACCTGTCACCTCTTCCATATTTCAACCGTTCTCATCCATCTACTCGTCAGGGCCAGTCGAACAGTCCTACAATCTTCCCGTGGATTAGGCCTTCTGGAAGAACCCGTGCCTACCCTTCGTGACATTCATTTGCGCCCAGTGCATTTTGTCATCATTCGTTGTGCAGTCAGTACACTGGAGTCAACTTTCTGCGCGACCTGTGGGTACAATGCTCCCATATTCATCATGTCAATGACGCAGTTCCGAAACTTTGCGGTAAGCTGCATGTACACGGCCTCCGGGGATGCTGTGTTCGATCCCTACCGGTAACGTCAAACACACTCAACGTCCATGATGTAACCACACTTCCATTTGTAGGAATGGTTCTTTCTTGTACTGAAAGTAAGCTCGCATGAAATTTTAATCAACGTATGTCAAGGACCTGTAAATACTGGAGCATTGGTAGCGTTTGGTCAGTGTGCACTTGACGTGACACTTTTCATTTCCGCTCGTCGTAGTCGTTGTCATCGCTTTCGTTTCCACTTTATCCAGCATCT
Organism: Schistocerca serialis cubense; assembly: GCF_023864345.2. NCBI lineage: Eukaryota > Metazoa > Arthropoda > Insecta > Orthoptera > Acrididae > Schistocerca > Schistocerca serialis. Next base: position 578,936,472 of record NC_064639.1, on the reverse strand, counting down.
GACCAGGGTAGTACGTTAATGATAATACTCCACTTTCCTCTGTCTTTGCAACATTCTTCTTCTGTAACTGTTTTGCTGCAGTCCATATTCTTTCTTCTTAAACTCGTTTTTATTGAATGAATCTACACTAATGAGCCAAAACTTTATGTCCATCTGCTTTCGCTTATCAGGGATCTGACAGTTTGTTGGTAGGTTTTTGGCATTAGATGTCTACGCACAGGTCATGTAATTCGTGCGAATAACGTGCCGCGGTCAAGCGTACGCGGCAATGGCGCCCGATAGCGACCCAGATGGGTTCCACAGGATTTACATTAGGCAAATTTCGTCGTCGGGACATCAACATGAGATCACTATAATGCTCGTCAAAACACTGTAGCACGGTTCTGGCTCTGAGACTCGGACAATTTCAATGCTGAAAGATTGTGCTCTTTCGACAAGGATGCCATAGATAATCATCTATCCTATTTTACAGAGCAGACAAATTTCCAACCTCCTCGTACTGTGAAGAGTCAGGGACGTCGAACCTTTCAGCGAATAGTGGTTGTTTCACTGTCCTTCTGCCTCTTCCCGTGGATGTGGATACTCACGACAGAGTTCTAGGCGCGCAGTCCGGAACCGCGCGGCTGCTACGGTCGCAGGTGCGAATCCTGCCTCGGGCATGGATGTGTGTGATGTCCTTAGGTTAGTTAGGTTTAAGTAGTTCTAAGTTCTAGGGGACTGATGACCACAGACGTTAAGTCCCATAGTGCTCAGAGCCATTTGAACCATTTGAACTCACGACAGAAGCACGTGAATATTCGACCAGCTACGCCATTTTAGAGACACTCGTTCACAGGCGCTGCGTAATCGTGTCAAAGTCGCTTATCTCAATGGATTTTCCTACTTGCAGCCCACATCTTCGCTAGAGTGATCCCCAGCCAGTGTCTGCTCCACTTACATACTTTTGATACCGCGTCACGTGCCCGCAACGCCACCACGCGACATCCAACACCGCGGTCGGCAATGGTCATAATATTTTGGATGGTCAGTATATTTTCTGCAGGTCTCTCTCTTATCCTTAAACTTGGTCTCCATCATTCGTTTTGGTTTTCTTCCATCTTCTATTCTCTTTCCATGTCCAAATAATTTGAACCTGTTCTTCTCAATTCTCTCATTCAGCTTTTCTACACCAGTTTCGTTCCTAACAAATTGATTTCTCAATCTCTCTCTCCTCGTTTTCCATGAAATACTTCTTACGAATTTCATTTTACTAGTTTCAATACGACTCTCCTCTCTTCTTGTCATTCTCCAGGTCTCTGATGCATATGTCAGCAGAGGTCCAACCTACGGCTTGTACAGCATCCCTTACTTTTCATTGGTAACCCCCCCCCCCCCTTCCCCAGACTTAAGCTCCTCACACACAGGTAACATGTATTGCTCTGTTGTATCCCTGTGCTAACTTCTGCCTCCATTCTTGCATTTTCCAGTATCACACTTCCTAGATATTTAAAGTTATTCACAATTCAATATCCTGCCCTTTAATGATAATTTGTCCTTTGCTTTCCCTTTCTCCTCTGGTTATCACAATAGCCTCGCTCCTTCTTACACTGAATTTAATTTCATATCTTCCGATTTTTTTCATTGTAGATGTCTATTTATTCTAGTAACAGTACCTCCCTGTTGTTGGTTCCCCACACCACAGTATCACTGGCAAATGGCCATAACTTCATCTCCCGTCCTCTATGAGAAGCTCTCATATATTTCACAATTTCATCCATCACTGTTATAAATAATAATGGTGACACCACTCATCCTTGTCTCAACCCCATAATATTCCTAAACCAATCAGTTCTTCCAGCTTGGGTCTCTACACATCTGAAACTTTCGTAATACATTACTTGAAACATTTCAATTGTTTGTTTTCCAACTCCATTTCTGTCTAGGATTTTCTCCAAACCTTTTCTCTGGGGCACTATCGTAAGTCTTTACTAAGTCAAGAAACATCAGCAACAGATCGTTCCCATATTTTCAATGCCTTTCCATCAGCTGTTTCATACTGAAGATTGGGCCCACTGTTAATCTACCATGTAGAAAGCCAAACTGCTTCCCTTCTAACTGACCTTTCGCTTTTTCCCTCAATCTTCTTTCCAGTATCCTCTCATTTATTTTTGCTACTTGTGTTCTGAATGTGATCCCTCTATAGTTATGACACACTTTTCTGTCCCCCTTCTTGAACACTGGAATTATTATTCACTTTCCCCATTCTCCAGGCTCAATTTTCTGAGTCCATAAGCATCTTAGCTGAATAGTTTAGACAAGAAGAGAATAGTAGCTTTCGAAATGTGGTGCTACAGAAGAATGCTGAAGATTAGATGGGTAGAGCGCATAAGTAATGAGGAGGTATTGAATTAAGAGAAATTTGTGGCACAACTTGACTAGAAGAAGGGATCGGTTGGTAGGGAATATTCTGTGGCATCAAGGGATCACCAGTTTAGTTTTGGAGGGCAGCGTGGAGGGTAAAACTCGTAGAGGGAGACCAAGAGATGAATACACAGAACTGATTCAGAAGGATGTAGGTTGCAGTAGGTACTGGGAGATGAAGAAGCTTGCACAGGATAGATTAGCATGGAGAGCTGCATCAAACCAGTCTCAGGACTGAATACCACAACAACAACAAGCATCTTAGCAATCTATGCAACCGTTGTAGTCCAATAGGTCCAGCTGACTTCATCATCTCCACACTTATTTCATCTATCCCAGGTGTTTGTTGTTGTTACTTAGCGAGTGCCCTACGCAACCTTTCACGCAGGTGGAACGTCAGCAGGTAGGAGAAGATACCCATTAACTGAGCTTACTAGAACACGACCTGTATCGGTGGAATAACCTACGACATGTGTGATGATCAAGCGAAAGGAGAGCAGCGGCGCATCCCTCTGCATCGTGCTACGTAGCACATTTTTTTTTCCGCGTTGTATTGCTACTGCGTAGAATAATTTCGGGATTATTTGTTTTCTTTACTTAGTGCACGATGCGGTGCTAGTAGCATGTATTCTAGGTGTGGCATAAAAAAAAGGTCCCATTACTGATTCCCTCTCACCAGTCCTGATCCCTTAACGGCGAGAGGAATACCACGGCCAGGCGTCGAGTTGCTACCCCTGTCCACTCTGCACTCCTCCACCACACGCGCTATCCATCCCATGTATAAAAAAAGAGGCATTGGGCAGTGGAGCAAGGAACCTGTGTTCGAATCCCAAGTGCGTTCAATTTTTTCATTTGTGTTTTTTTCGTTTCAAAATTGGTGGGCGTAGGAGAGTTAATAAGGTAAGTAATCAATAGCAAATAATAACAAGGTCACGAAATAAATATCTCGAACAAATTGGATTAGTAAAGAATTAAAAATTCAGCCCTGGTCGCTGTTATATATCCTCCATTTCTTTCGAATAACTAGATGGATGATACCTGCCATATGAACATTCGAAGCAAATATGCTCACGGCACCAAGAACATCTGATGAATGCACTACTCATGAAATTACACTGTTCCTTTGGAAGATTCGGTGGAAAACAGACTTTGTATACATTTAAAAAGATTTAATTTAGGGAATCAGTTTGATACGTTCCACGCATACGATAACATTACCTGAAAAATCGATGCTGAAACAAGATTATGAGTTATGCTGTAAGTCGTCATCGACGCGGATGTGTAATTCCGGCTGCGTTTCCAGAAGCGCATTAAAATGTTAAAGCCTCGAAATGAAGTTTTTAACTTATGATAAAAATAAAGATCATATCGCTGGCTCATAGGTTTGCAATATGGCAGTATTACCTTGTTATAAGCAACATGCGGTTTTAAAATCTTCTCAAGGTAAGTTTTGTAAATTGAATTTGGCAATTTCCCGGATTTGGAGGAAGTGTCGCAAACCTTTTTAGTGAGTTTATGTATATTACCAGCTATGACAAGAGACTGTTCTTCTTCTTTATGCAATAAAGTGTGTCGAACACTCGTCTTCGAAGCACTCTCACTCAGAATTGTTTTGACGTAACGAGGCTTCAAATATTAATTATTTACTAATCTAAGTAGTTTGAGAATTTTTTGCCTAAGTTTTATTATTCCTTATTGATTTAAGCACCTTATTTACCTGCTATTCCTACCACTTTTGAAACGGTAGAACTACAAATGAAAAAAATGAATGTAGGGACTAGTTGCTCTCTAGCCAAATGCCTTGGTCGCTACGCCAGTGGCACTTTCATTGCACGGCATTAGCACTGCAGGTAGGGCTACATAAGCGGCATTCAAAAAAGTTTTTTCCCTCGATTCCTAGAAAAATTTTCTTTTGCGGACTCCGTATACTATTATGAAAAGTGCTCAGTTTTCAATTGTCTATCGATCGTGTCGGTTCTGAGGTGATTGTGCGTCATGAACTTTAGGGGTGGTTTTCTGAAGAATTGGGGAGGGGGAGAACTGAATCAAAATATTTTAAGAATTTTTAATTGTACTCAAGCGACCTGCAACAAATGAACCGAATTGGTTGGTCGTGTCTGAGGCCTTCCCCTTGTGATCATGTCAATGTCATCAGCGGAACTTAACGACTGATATCCCTTCACCTTGAATCGTTATCCCACTCCTGAATCTTCGTACCCGAAGATTGGAATGTCGCACAGGTCACACCAATATTCAAGAAAGGTAGTAGGAGTAATCCACTAAATTACAAATGGTTCAAATGGCTCTGAGCACTATGGGACTTAACTTCTAAGGTCATCAGTCCCCTAGAACTTAGAACTACTTAAACCTAACTAACCTAAGGACGTCACACACATCCATACCCGAGGCAGGATTCGAACCTGTGACCGTAGCGGTCGCGCGGTTCCAGACTGTAGCGCCTAGAACCGCTCGGCCACTCCGGCCGGCCACTAAATTACATGCCCACGTCGTTAACGTCGATATGCAGCGGGATTTTAGAACATTTATCGTGTTCGAACATTATGAATTACCTCGAAGAAAACGGTCTATTGACACACAGTCAACATGGGTTTAGAAATCATCGTTCTTGTGAAACACAACTAGCTCTTTATTCACATGAAGTGCAGAGTGCTATTGACAAGGGATTTCAGATCGATTCCGTATTTCTGATTTTCCGGAAGGCTTTTGACACTGTAACACACAAGCGGCTAGTAGTGAAATTGCGTGCTTATGGAATATCGTCTCAGTTATGTGACTGGATCTGTGATTTCCTGTCAGAGAGGTCACAGTTCGTAGTAACTGACGGAAAGTCATCGAGTAAAACAGAAGTGATTTCTGGCGTACCCCAAGGTAGTGTTATAGGCCCTTTGCTGTTCCTTATCTACACTCCTGGAAATGGAAAAAAGAACACATTGACACCGGTGTGTCAGACCCACCATACTTGCTCCGGACACTGCGAGAGGGCTGTACAAGCAATGATCACACGCACGGCACAGCGGACACACCAGGAACCGCGGTGTTGGCCGTCGAATGGCGCTAGCTCCGCAGCATTTGTGCACCGCCGCCGTCAGTGTCAGCCAGTTTGCCGTGGCATACGGAGCTCCATCGCAGTCTTTAACACTGGTAGCATGCCGCGACAGCGTGGACGTGAACCGTATGTGCAGTTGACGGACTTTGAGCGAGGGCGTATAGTGGGCATGCGGGAGGCCGGGTGGACGTACCGCCGAATTGCTCAACACGTGGGGCGTGAGGTCTCCACAGTACATCGATGTTGTCGCCAGTGGTCGGCGGAAGGTGCACGTGCCCGTCGACCTGGGACCGGACCGCAGCGACGCACGGATGCACGCCAAGACCGTAGGATCCTACGCAGTGCCGTAGGGGACCGCACCGCCACTTCCCAGCAAATTAGGGACACTGTTGCTCCTGGGGTATCGGCGAGGACCATTCGCAACCGTCTCCATGAAGCTGGGCTACGGTCCCGCACACCGTTAGGCCGTCTTCCGCTCACGCCCCAACATCGTGCAGCCCGCCTCCAGTGGTGTCGCGACAGGCGTGAATGGAGGGACGAATGGAGATGTGTCGTCTTCAGCGATGAGAGTCGCTTCTGCCTTGGTGCCAATGATGGTCGTATGCGTGTTTGGCACCGTGCAGGTGAGCGCCACAATCAGGACTGCATACGACCGAGGCACACAGGGCCAACACCCGGCATCATGGTGTGGGGAGCGATCTCCTACACTGGCTGTACACCACTGGTGATCGTCGAGGGGACACTGAATAGTGCACGGTACATCCAAACCGTCATCGAACCCATCGTTCTACCATTCCTAGACCGGCAAGGGAACTTGCTGATCCAACAGGACAATGCACGTCCGCATGTATCCCGTGCCACCCAACGTGCTCTAGAAGGTGTAAGTCAACTACCCTGGCCAGCAAGATCTCCGGATCTGTCCCCCATTGAGCATGTTTGGGACTGGATGAAGCGTCGTCTCACGCGGTCTGCACGTCCAGCACGAACGCTGGTCCAACTGAGGCGCCAGGTGGAAATGGCATGGCAAGCCGTTCCACAGGACTACATCCAGCATCTCTACGATCGTCTCCATGGGAGAATAGCAGCCTGCATTGCTGCGAAAGGTGGATATACACTGTACTAGTGCCGACATTGTGCATGCTCTGTTGCCTGTGTCTATGTGCCTGTGGTTCCGTCAGTGTGATCATGTGATGTATCTGACCCCAGGAATGTGTCAATAAAGTTTCCCCTTCCTGGGACAATGAATTCACGGTGTTCTTATTTCAATTTCCAGGAGTGTATATAAACGATTTGGGAGACAATCTGAGCACCCGTCTTCGGTTGTTTGCAAATGACGCTGTCGTTTATCGACTAATAAAGTCATCAGAAGATCAAAACAAACCGCAAAACGATTTAGAAGAAATATCGGAATGGTGCGAAAATTGGCAGTTGACCTTAAATAACGAAAAGTGTGAGGTCATCCACATGAGTGCTGAAAGGAATCCGTTAAACTTCGATTACACAATAAATCAGTCTAATCTAAAAGCCGTAAATTCAACTAAATACCTAGGTATTACAATTACGAACAACTTCAATTGCAAGGAACACAGAAAATGTTGTGGGGAAGGCTAACCGAAGACTGCGTTTTTTTGGCAGGAGACTTAAAAAATGTAACAAACCTACTAAGGAGACTACCTACGCTACGCTTGTCCGTCCTTTTTTAGAATACTGCTGCGCGGTGTGGGATCCTTACCAGATAGGACTGACGGAGTACATCGAAAAAGTTCAAAGAAAGGCAGCACGTTTTGTATTATCGCTAAATATGGGAGAGTGTCACAGAAATGATACAGGATTTGGGATGGACATCATTAAAAGAAAGGCGATTTTTGTTGCGACGGAATCTTCTCACGAAAATCCAATCACCAACTTTCTCCTCTGAATGCGAAAATATTTTTTTGACACCGATCTACATAGGGAGGAACGATCACCACGATAGAATAAGGGAAATCAGAGCTCTTACGGAAAGATATAGGTGTTCATTCTTTCCTCGCGCTATACGAGATTGGAATAATAGAGAATTGTGAACGTGGTTCGATGAACTCTCTGCCAGGCACTTGAATGTGATTTGCAGAGTATCCATGTAGATGTAGATGTCTTTTATTGCCGTCATTGTTTGTTCGACGAACAAATTGAACGGTAATGGCGAAAGACTGCATCTCTGTCTTACACTTTTTTAATCCGAGCACTTCATTTTTATTCTTTTATTATTACTGCCGCGTCTTGATTTTTGTACATATTTTATATTTTCAGTCTTTCCCTACAGTTTACTCTTATTTTTCTGAAAATTACGAACATTTGGCACCATTTTACGTCGTCGTATACTTTCTCTAGGTGGACAGGTCCTCTGAACTGCTACATAATGAAACAAGTTACTTTTTAGGGTTCCATACATCAGTCGGTAAAAACGAAACCCTTATAGGACCACTTTGTTGCTCGTCTATCTGTATGTCCATCCATCATTTAAAACCTTATTTTCTCAGGAATGGTTTAACGTATGTAGTTGAACTTTACGTCACTTAGTAAGGCTATAGTTCCTTGGCAGTGTAATAAATGAAAGCTTCTAAGTCAGTGCAGTGAAGAAATGCGGCCATTTGTATCACATATTTTGATAATCGCAGACTCATTCATCGAATCCTGTAGGGTACTTCCCGCTGACCTAGAACAATGAAATTGGACGAGAACCAAAGTTTCACAGTAGAAGTAAAGGAAAAAGTTTGATAATCCTTAATTTGTAATTATATCACACTCTCTGTCTGACCGTCTGTCAAGACCCTTTCTTCTCAGTAATGGGTAGAGTATATCTTGCCTGTATCGATATCGATAACAAGCAAAGATCGTCGATATTCTTTATCCTCAGGATGGATGAATTATCTGTATACATAATTTCATTTGCACGGAACCCTCGATGCGCAAGTCCTACTCCTCATTACGCGCATTGTTTTCATTTCTTCCCTCTCAACTTTAATTTCCTTTCCAAATTTGTCCTCGGTTTCTCTTGCTTCCTGGTCTGTGTGCAGATTGATCGTATCCTGCTAGACTGTCTCACTCCCTCGACAGCTGGTGCCCCCGCCACCCTCTCACGCGCTTCGGCTGTTGTAACCGCAGTCTGGTTCGTGTGCAGGTTACGCAGAGCGGCCGCTACCTGTATGAGGGTGCGCGCGCGGTCCGGCGAGAGGGCGGCGACGGTCTTGATGAGCTCGTGCACCGTGGCGTCCTCCGGCAGGTCCTCCACAGCCCTCGCCAGCTGCTCCTTCCAGTCCTCCGGCACCGACGACTGGCTCGACTTCTGCAACCACAGCGCCACCATTTGCTTACAATAGAGCCGTACAGGGCAGGTTCTGCGCCAATGGCACACCTACCTTCTGCGAACATCTTATCAAACTGTACGTAGGTTTAATAAAAATGAACCATCATCGAAAAATATTACCGGAACGCACTATATTGATGGCAAATATTGCACGTAACCAATAAAATGTATCATATCAAATTGTATACACCACCTACGAGGGGCGTGCAACAATTAATGCAACGCTTTCTTTTTTCTGAAAGCAGGTTGGTTTTAGCCAAGATTAAACTACACCATATAATTCTCCACACTTTTGACTACAAATCCTTATTTTTCAGCATAATCTCTGTTCAATGCGACGGCCGTACGCCACCTTATTAGGAGGGCCTGTGAGACCATATAGTCGACGTCGGAGCCGATGTCTTGCTGCATCATTAACCTCCCCAGTATCTACGTACTTCTTCCCGCGCATTGTATCCTTCATTGCGTCAAAAAGATGGAACTCGGAAGGTGCGAGATACGGGCTGTTGGGTGGATGAGGAAGAACAGTCCACTGAAGTTTCGTTACTTGGTTCAAATGGTTCAAATGGCTCTGAGCACTATGGGACTTAACATCTATGGTCATCAGTCCCATAGAACTTAGAACTACTTAAACCTAACTAACCTAAGGACAGCACACAACACCCAGCCATCACTAGGCAGAGAAAATCCGTGACCCCGCCGGGAATCGAACTCGGGAACCCGGGCGTGGGAAGCGAGAACGCTACCGCACGACCACGAGATGCGGACTTTCGTTAGCTCCTCTCGGTTGCGCAGACTTGTTTCAAGCCCTGCGTTGTCATGGAGAAGGAGACGTTCGTCTGCATTTTTGTGGTGACGAATACGCTGAAGTCCGACACTACAGGAGTCACAGCTGTGTGTGGCCAGCCGGCTCATGGAGATCGTCCCAGGTTTGTTGCGATGATTACAAAAGCCTCGCTCAACGACTCATCGTGCTTTTGTTTACTGCCAAGTGTCCGTAGACATCCTGCAAGCGCCGACGAACATCTGCAATGCTCAAAAGAAAAAAACCTCAATGACAGCTGTCTCCTTGGAACGCATATCCATTACAGACGCCATTTTGAAGGCAACGTATAGTGCAGCCACCTACTGCAACTTCGTGAAACTATGGGGGCTAAAACGGAAATATTTCACCATGTCTCAAAACAAATTACAAATTTTTTCAACCTAAATTATCCGAGAAAAAAATGCTGCATTACTTACTGAACGCGCCTCGTAAAGGAATTGAAAGTAAAAAGAAAAAGCCTTATTGTTTGTGGCAGCCACTGCGAAATGGTTTAGTGTGTTGTATAGTAAAAAAAGATGTTATTTGCTCCTCGTAAATTATTAATAGCTCACAAATAAGTAAGCTCACTGGACAAAAAATTAGTCACGCCTACAGAAATCATTTAATAGCATATAATTCCTGGACTTCATTAACAGCCTGGATTCCGTTTGGAACTGAATTCACAAAGTTGTGCAGGTTCAGCGTATCCATATAAGACACTCGCTGACGATTGGATCGTGCAATTCCACCAAACTGGGGGAGTTTTACCCGCTGTTCCGACATATTGTACAGATTTTCTGTAGGGTTCAAGTCAGGTAATTTTGCAAGTCACTCGAGATGTAATACGGTGGGAGTGTTCAGAAAACCAGACACATATTCTTCCAGCCCGATGAACTATGCTGTTGTCATCTTTCGTGCCAGCATGACCAATGCTCTCTTTTGAGATGACCGACTCGAAATGTTTATTACATGCAGTTCACGTCGCAGTGTTCTCTCGCCAACAAGTGTGGCTGGACTTTCATTCACTGCCTGCATAAATACCTGTCGGGCTTGGAAGCGTTTCTGCGTCACAAGCCGTCAAACGTGTCTCCGGTCCCTCTCAGTCAGGGGCTTTCTCCGACAACAACTATGACGACTTGGTGTCATTGCCACGTGTGTTACACCACTTCTTACAGGCTTGTTGAATAGTCCGCAGCAAAACTCCAACAAATCCAGCAACTTCATACGTCGTACGGCCATGGGCACGGCCAAACACAATTTTACCTTTTTGCCACTCCGCCATTTTCTTATATTTACCCATGTTTACGAACACTGTCTGCTTGAAACACAAATGTCTCACTGATCGCTAGTGCCTTATGATCACGGAGGGGCTGTGCGCTATCGGTTGAGCACGTGTGCCATCTGTAAAGGGTTAACAGTTCATCTGCGCATGCACGCTGGAGTGACTAATTTTTCTTGCGGTGACCTTACGTTTGTCGTATGCTTATACATTCCGTCTTTTGCAACTAAATGTTTATTTTATTTTGGACCAAACACGTTTCGAATATTCACACTAAGCAGCACCAGCGGTCTATAATATAAAGAAAATTATTAAATTATACATATCTTATCAGGAAGTATGTATTGTTTCTTAGCAGCATAATTTAATTATCTAACTATTTACAAATATATGGTCGCAATTTATCACTTACGTTCATTTTTCTATTCTCACAACCGTATATTCCGGAATACAGTATTAGAGAACTTTATCAGCACAGACTCCAAGAAAAGCTTACTTCACTACAAGTCAATAAAGACATCGATATAGAATAGAATAATAATAAGACCTGCATCATAGAAGCATCCTCAGAAACACTCAGTAAAAGGAAGAAAACAGATGGGAAAAGTCGATTCTGAATTTGCAACTCAGGAATTAAAGATGCCATTGACGAAAAACAGGTAGCTTATTTGAAATTTGACGGATACAAACATCAGAGAACTAGGAAGCATACAAAATAAAAAGGAACGCTCCGAAATAAAGAGTGTCCAAGACACACCACGAGGTATCGTATATGTTCATAAGAGTCTTAGGACACGGCGTACATGGTAGACGGCAATGTTCATAGAAAGTCATGAAAGTCCTGAACAAGGAAGAAACAGACACTGCTTCACTGAACATTGTATTCATTTAACAATGGACAAATATTTATACAGAATTGTAGTGGACACACTAGAAAAAGTATGTGCAATGAAACTTTCTATCCAGTTACTATTGAGGAGCTACAAGAGGCTTTTAAAGGCATGAAGAACAGGGAAGGTACTGGAATAAATATAGTGAATGCCGAACTGATTAAATATGGAGACTTGTCACTAGATAAAAGACTTTTACAATTAATAAATGAACTTGGGAAGAACTGCAATATCACAGACCCTTGGTACACAGCAGAAGCAATATCTCTCTTCAAGAAAGGGAAACGTAATGATTGCAGAAACTATCATGGACTCAGTCTTCTAAACACTGTCTACAAACTACATTCAGAGATAGAAAATAACTGTATGATGAATATCACAGAAGCTGTTATAGATTTAGATGAGATCTTTCATACACAGACAACGTGTTTGTAATTAAAATCATTATAAAAAAACAATGACAATTTAGTAAATAAACCTATACGCCCTTTATCGACCTTGAGAAGACTTTTCACTGTTTGAACCGGTTTTGGAAGATTATGACCGAATGTGGATATCCTAACAGAGGTAATGAAAAGGCTTTACGAAAATGGACGCCTAGTAATAATCACAGGTAGGAATCAATTTGAAGAACTGATTATAAACCAAGTTGTAAGACAAGGCTATGGACTATCACTTACCTTTTTTTAATATTTACATTGCCTTCATACTTCGCAAATACAAGCGTCAAGTAAACAAACAAATTAAGATTGCGAATGAGGAATAGCTGAATGTGCTTCTGTTTGCAATTGGTGTCATTATTATGCAAAAGAATGAAGATGACCTCCAAACATCAGTGTATTAACTGAAAGACATATGTAAGAAACAGAACTTAAAAAATTTCTAGTAATAAAACGAAACGAATGTCTTTGCGAGGAAAATATAAAGACAAATCAAAAATGGTTTTAGATAATTCGGTTTTAGAACAAGTCTCTCAAATCTCTTATTTAGGTTGTACTATAAGTTTTGATTTTGGTTCCGATACTGAAAATAAAATACACAAATTCCAAGCTGTAAGTGTAACTATTAGCAGAACATCAGGCTGTAAAGTACAAAAAGAGACCATCATGAAATTTTATAAAGTGACGGCAGTTGCTGTGGTATCCTATGGAAGCAAAAGCTTGATTACCATAAAAAAACAAAGAAGTAAAATTCGAATAGCAGGATGAGGTTCTTAAAAATGACGGGGGGCTACACAAGAAGATACATGATCAGAAATTAAGGTATTAGAACATAATTAAAAGTTTTCAACACGAATGGAAAAAAAAATCAAAAAGTGTCGTGAAAATTGGAGACAACGTCTCATGAGAATGCCAGGTCACAGAATTTCCTAGAAGATACTAAACTAAAAGCCGAGAGGGAAATGAAAACTGGAAGGCCTCGAAAAAGAAAGGAATGATTTTGTTTGTGAGTTCGGAACAAGCAGCAGCCTATGCCTTGAAAGGAAGCTGATGCTGATGATGACAGCCGCATGGTTGTGAATAGATAGATAGTTTAAATATGCTGCCAGTAAACACTACAAATCATCTAACGAAATACACTCTAAGAAAAAAAAAAATTATTCAAGAGGAAGTGCTTCACAAATTGAACAACTCAATAATGCATTGGTCCACTGGCCTTTATCCAAGCAGTCATTCGAATTAGCATTGATTGATAGAGTCGTTGGATGTGCTCTGGAGGTATATCGTGCCAAATTCTGTCCAATTTGTGAGTTAGGTCGTCAAAATCCCGAGCTGGTCGGAGGGCCATGCCCATAATGCTCCAAACGTTCCCAGTTGGCGAGAGATCCGGCGACCTTCCTGGCTTAGGCATGGTTTGGCAAGCACGAAGACAAGCAGAAGAAACTCTCGCTGAAATGTAAGCCCAAGATGACTTGACATGAAGGGCAACAAAAAGGGGCGTAGAACATTGTCGACGTAAAGCTGCGCTGTAAAGTTCCGTGGATGAGAACCAAAAGGGTTCGACTATGAAAAGAAATGGCGCCCCCAACTATAACTCCTGTTTGTCGAGCCATGTGGCGGGCGGCAATCGGATTGGTATCCTACCGCTGTCTGGGACGTCCCAGACACGTCTTCGCTGAGCATTGGGGTTTAGTTCAAAGCGGGACTCATAATTGAAGACACATCTACTCCAGTCAATGAGATTCCAGGCCGAAGACGTGTCTGGAGACAATTCGGACAGCGATGGGATACCAAACTGATTATCGCCCTCTGCGCGACCCGACACCCTGGGATGATTGTCTGGGGTGCCGTTTCTTTTCACAGCAGGACCCATTTGTATGTGATCAGCGGTACCCTTACAGCACAATGGCACGTCGACGATATTCCATATCCCGTTTTGTAGCCCTTCGTAGAAATCCATCCAGATTTTACAATTCCGCGAGATACGTCTCTACGGCGTGCATTCAGTCTTACAAAACCCTACCTTGTCCATCATCAAGTTCGCCGGATTTCTCCCAAATTGAGAACATTTGGAACATTATGGGCAGGGCTCTCCAACCACATTGAGATTTTGTCGATATAACGTGCCAGTTGGACAGACTTTGGAATGATGTCCCACAGGATATTACCCAACAACTCTGTCAATAAATGCCAATCCGAATAACTGCTTGTTTAAGGGCCAGAGACGGACCAATGCATTATTGAATTTCTAAATTTCTGAAGCTCTTTCTCTTCAATAAATCATTCAATTTTTCTGAAACTGTAATAGTTTGGTTGTCTGTACATATGCATCACATCTACTTTAAGTCGTTCATGTTTGACTCTTGTAAGGATCTGCGTCTATTTACGACAGTGAAAGTTCAAATAAAACAATTATCTGCGCCAGTCACTATTATTATTTCATCCCAGATGCGTTTCGAGAGCTTACACTCTCATCCACAGGTGGAACGATGATATTGTGGTACATATTTGCCATCTGGATGCAGCCAGCTGTTTGTTATGGTTTCATTTTGCTACAAAAAGTATAACAAGCAGTTGTTAGAGTAATGTGGCTCTAAGATTATAAATTTTAAACGGCAATAGAGTTACTTACAATCTGTTCTAGTGCACAGAACCCTGCTGTTCCTCATGAATGAATATTTTTAATTTAATTTTTCTCACAGAACACGAATCAATAACACTATCAAACTAAAGATCATAACAATGTAAAGATGTAGAGCCTTGCCTCAGAGAGGCAAGAGAGAAATCTTTACATCACGTCGTAGGATAAAATGAAAAAAGCGGCTGACGCAGATAATTGTTTTATTTGAACTTTTATACACATCACTTTTGCCTAGTTCCCTCCCATTCGGGAAATTCCTTCGTAGTGTGTCGTTTTTTTGGCTTAGAGAATATGTATAAGAAAATAATTCTCTTTACGTTGCAGACAATTTATAATACGGAGCAGCAATAGGTAAAACATATTCACTTGAAAACAAAATAAACTATCAGTCGTAAAAGACAAAGTTTATAACATTTATATAATGAAAATAACTGAAATAACGAGTGAACAAGAATGACTGCAGCCATGGGCAATACCGCAAGTAGAAAGTATTGTGATAAACAGCACTTTCATTTGTTTAAAGTTTTGTTTTGCTTAAATCACGAAATCGTCTCTGCGTACATTTTGCGAAAATGTCCTGTAATAGGTGTTGATAGGATATGCAAGCTTTTGGAATTATCTCTTCGTGAAAAACTGCCGAAGTAGAGGTTTTCCCCTTCGGCCAGTTCCGTTTTGTTCGGCCAATGAGGCGCGAGAGTGCTTGAGTGGTCCACGACCCCGACGAATTTTGAATAGACTACACGGACGTCCTGGAGGCGGCCATGAATAATTGTAAGCTGTTCAGAGCTGATGATAGCAGCTGGCGTTTTGATGAGATCGTTACAGTTATTTGTAGTGACTATTAATATGCAGTGTATAAGACATTTCGATCGAGAGATATTAATATTTGCACATTTCGCGTGTTGGTCTGGTGATGAACTGCAAGCGTGGACTTATTCGTATAGAGTCGCACGGTACTACAAACAGTCTGAGATCATAAGCTGATCACAGGACCGTGTTGTAGTTATTCAGTCTAATGCTTTATGCACTCAGTTCAGTCATCCTCTCCTATCCATCGGGTTACTTAACGCACTGTTGGAAAACGTACAGAAAACTTAAATTTCTGTCGATCCTATATATTCGATTCATGATGATGATGACGATGATGATATTTGGTTTGTGGGGAGCTCAACTGCGTGGTTATCAGCGCCTGTATAAATTCCCAATCTATACACAGTACAGTCTCGCCACTTCCACGAATGGTGATGAAATTATAAGGACAACACAAACACCCAGTCCCCAGGCGGAAAAAATTCCGACCCAGCCAGGAATCGAACCCGGCACCCTCTGATCCTGAGGCACTAACGCTAGCCACTTTTTTGTTCGTTGAATTTGTTCGGCGCGGACGTCCGATGACACCCGTTCACCCGTTCAGGTTCTTCATTGATCCGTTCACTCAGTCTTTTTTTATTACAGAGGGCAGCTAAACCCTCTGACCGAACGCGCTGAGCTACCGTGCCGGCACCACTAGACCACGAACTGCGGACAAATTCGATTCATGTCATTTATGTTAAAAGCCCACGTGTTGTATCCGTTGTTAGATACTATAAGTTTAATACACAGTGTTAATTCAGTATTGTGTTACACATGATGCACTCTGTGCCGAAGCGATGTGCTACCCAATGTCAACCTAGCTGACGAATGATGGTTGCCACACTTGAAAATACACTGCTGGAAAAAAAATCGCAACACCAAGAAGGAGTTGTGCAACATAAAAGAAAGTTGGTAGTCGCGTTTGTACGTCTTAAACATAATGGTTATTCATGTTTCACGCCAGTCGCATAAGAGTGGCGCTACTATGAGGATGCAGATCAGGCTTGCTTTAAATAAACCCTGTATCTGTCGTGACAGCTAGTTGCCGTTGTGATTGGGGATGATGAGTTGATGCTAGTCGGGAGTGCCTTTAGCCGACAAAGACGCCATTGTCAACACCTCACTGACTGTGAACGAGGTCGTGTAATAGGGCTACAAGAAGCTGGATGTTCTTTATGCGGTTCTGCAGAAACACTTGGCAAGAATGTAGCCACTGTACATGAGTGCTGGCAGCAGTGTTCGCAGGAATGCACGGTCGCAAGAAGACCGGGGTCCGGACGGCCACGTGGTAATACCGAGAGGGAAGACCATCGTGTTTGGGGGGTATGGCTCTGGCGCATTTTACTGCATCTGCAGTAATTTGAGTAGGACTTGGCCGTGACACAACGAACTGTTACAAATCGGTTACTTTAAGCACAACTTCTAGCCAGACGGCCTGTAGTGTGAGGCGAAACCACAACCATTTGTGACTTCAGTGGTGTCAAGAGAGAGCTCATTGGAGGACAGCGTGTAGGTCTGTTCTGCCTTCTGATGAAAGCGGTTCTGAGTCGGTGCCAGTGATGACTGTGTGTTGGTTTGACGGAGGCAGGTGAGCGCCTGCTAACAACCTGTCTGCGTGTTAGACACACTGGACCTACACCTGGAGCTATGGTCTGCGGAGAGATTTCGTATGACAGCAGCAGCACTCTCGTGGTTATCCTACATGTATCCTGACTGCAAAACTGTACGTCAGTCTGGTGATTCGCCCTGTTGTGCTGCCATACATGGGTAACATTACAGGGGTGTTTTCTAACAGGATAGCGCTCGCTCACATACAGCTTTTGTAGCCCAATATGCTCTACAGAGTGTCGGCATGTTTCCTTGACCTGCCTGATCACCAGATCTGTCTCCAATCGAGAATATTTTGGACATCCACAGCGTCATCCACAACCAGCATTAACCGTCTCTGCGTTGACGAACCAAGTGCAATAGGCAAGGAACTTCATCCCACAAACTTAGGCCTACATCTCTACGACGTAATGAATGCACATTTCCACGCTTGCATTCAACATTCTGGCGGATACACCGATTATTAGTCTATCAGCATTTCACATTTGCAATGGTTTATCTTGAGCTTACATTAACCTGTGGTCTTGCGATGTTAACAAATTAAATGTGTTACCTGGACAAATGCATTGCCGAAGTTTCATTACTCTATATTATTTACTTTTTGGTGTTGCCATTTTTTTCCGGCAGTGTATTTTTATTAGTTTAGTAGCTTAAAACAGCAAACTGCAAATTTTATTACTGTTAAATGCCCGCATCTCGTGGTCGTGCGGTAGCGTTCTCGCTTCCCACGCCCGGGTTCCCGGGTTCGATTCCCGGCGGGGTCAGGGCTTTTCTCTGCCTCGTGATGGCTGGGTGTTGTGTGATGTCCTTAGGTTAGTTAGGTTTAAGTAGTTCTAAGTTCTAGGGGACTGATGACCATAGATGTTAAGTCCCATAGTGCTCAGAGCCATTTTTTTTTTTATTACTGTTAAATGTAGAACGGTACAGATGGACTCAGCACATCTTCAAGGTGGGCTGATGATAGCAGATTTCCACCATGTATTGCGATACCTGCTCTCTCGGCGAGCGCGGAGCGGGCGCGTGGTTAGAGGCGAAGTGTCACTGAATGCGCGGCACCTCCCGTCGCAGGTTCGAGTCCTCCTTCGGGCATGGGTGTGTGTGCTGTTCTTAGCATAAGTTAGTTTAAGTAGTGTGTAAGTCTAGGGATCGATGACCTTAGCAGTTTGGTCCCTTAGGCTACGGTCGCAGGTTCGAATCCTGCCTTGGGCATGGATGTGTGTGATGTCCTTAGGTTAGATAGGTTTAAGTAGTTCTAAGTTATAGGGGACTCATGACCTCAGATGTTAAGTCCCATAGTGCTCAGAGCCATTTGAAC
Organism: Schistocerca serialis cubense; assembly: GCF_023864345.2. Lineage (NCBI taxonomy): Eukaryota > Metazoa > Arthropoda > Insecta > Orthoptera > Acrididae > Schistocerca > Schistocerca serialis. The sequence continues at coordinate 578,917,829 of NC_064639.1, read as the reverse complement.
CATTTGATTATCCTGTGGTTCGGCATCCCGGGTTGGAGAATCTGGGCGCGCCATCAAATAAAGAACGCACCGTGACAATGCGGTTGACGTTACCGGAAGAAAGAGAACAAGACTTATGACTGAAAGAGATATAAGCATTCCTTTGTTATATCTCGTGCTGTCAAGTTGATATTTACATTGAGGATGAGAGATTATTGTGGAGTTCCTCATAAAGAGATGTGAACTTTGAGAGTTAATGAATTTGAGACCAACAATATACGTCACATTTATTGGAGAAGAGCCGTGTCCATTTACTGGGTTACATATATGGTAAACTAGGTACAGTACTTGCAGCGCTTACTGCAGAATTTCGAAACGAAATCCGAGCTCTTCAAGACTGCTGGTTATGAAGCGATAAAAATGTAAGCAAACTAATATCTAGAAGATAAAGCTCACGAACAAATTAATTATCTACAATGACGGGAACAGCGCAACTTCTCAATCATTAAATTAATTTTAATGCATAAATAATGAATCACATGTTACCAGCACCGCCTTGACGATAAAAAAACCACGACACACCACGAAGGGGTTATGCTTACTGGTCACAAATTGATATTCATAGAGGTATTGATGGAAAATGCAGAAGTGTAAACTTAAGCAGTCAGTGGATGAAGGTGACTCTGCAGCGCAATTTCATGGCGCTGCTCAAATGTTCAAATGGCTCTGAGCACTATGGGACTTAACATCTGAGGTCATCAGTCCCCTAGAACTTAGAACTACTTAAACCTAACTAACCTAAGGACATCACACACATCCATGCCCGAGGCAGGATGCGAACCTATGACCGTAGTAGCAGCGCGGTTACGGACTGAAGCGTCTCAGGATGCGAACATATGGTCGTAGTATCAGCGCGGTTACGGACTGAAGCGTCTAGAACCGCTTGGCCACAGAGGCCGGCCATAGCGCAGCTGGTAAGGATAGTATATAAGGGGGATATCGATACTAGGGCATAAAGTATTGGGAAATTTCATTCCGTGTACTCAATTGGATAATAACTGTGCCTCACACACAGGCAGAGCAAGATACCCAGCTGTCAGCATTTGAGAGACGACGAGTAATTGGGCTCAAAGAAGCCAGTTGGAGTGATCGGCGAATCACTTGAATAGGAGCGATATTATTATTCGACGATTTTGGCAGGGATGGGTGAACCATGGCCAAACATAGCACCAAGGAGGAAGCGCTCGACCTAGAGAGACGATAGAGCGTGAGAATCGAGCATTCAGAGAGGCATTCAGAGCCCCGGATTCATCATTATCACCCATGTGACGTGCAATTGGTGCTTCAGTGACCATAATGACGATTAATATGCGGCTCACAGAAAGGGGGCTGAGCTCAAGGCGCCCCTTGCGCCTGCTACCATTGACCTCCGTAAACCAACAAGCCCGTTTGCAGTGGCGTCGGGCACATTCGGCCTGGAACTCATTGACTGGAGTAGAATTGTCTTCAGTGATGAGTCCCGCTTCGATCTGAGCCCCAATGACCAGCGAAGACGTGTCTGGAGACGCCCTGAACAACCAGGTTGTCGCCCGCCATACCCCCCGACAAACGAACTTGATGGTCAGGGATACAGTTTCTTTTCATAGCTGAACCCCTTTGGTTGTCATCTGCGGTACCTTGACTATACTATATTCTACGCCCCGTTTTGTTGTCCATCAGGGCAAGCCATCCTGGGTTTATATTTACCAAGATAATGCCCACCCACGCACGGCGAGAGTTTATACTGCTTCTGTTCGTGTTTGCCAAACCCTACGTTGCCCAGCAAGGTCGACGGATCTCTCCCAACTTTAGAACGTGTGGAGCAATATGTTCAGAGCCCTCCAACCAGCTCGAAGTTGTGACGATGTAACGTACCAGTTGCACAGAATTTGGTACCTTATCCCTCATGAAGACATCCAACAACTCTTATCAATCAGTGCAAAGCCGAATAACTGCTTGCGTAAGGGTCATAGGCGGACCAGTGCGTTGGTGACTTGCTCTATTTGTGAAGCTCTTTCTCTTAAAGAAATCAACCAATTTTTCTGAAATTGTAATCATTTGTTTATCTTGTACATGTACATCACGTCTTCCGATTTCCGTACGTTTCGGATAATTTCTTCATAGCGCATCGTATTTTTTTGTGATAATTTCCAAGTTTCGAAAGGTGACTTTTGCCAGTGATGCTGGGACGAAACTTTGCTGTGGCACATTTTTGTGTTATGTATGTTCTTCTCATGCAATAATTTGTGCAGAACGTTGTAGAAAGACATACAACTTATGCAGTGGTGAGTGTAGGTTTTGCACTTGAGCGAGTTATTATTCAGTCACTTCAGTGAAGTGTTTTCTATGGTAGATCATACAGAGGTTAAACTTTCGCGATTACAGTCAAAGGAAATCATATCTTGACACCGAGCTATCTAGAAGAGAAACGCATTACGTTCTGTAGTTCTGAGAGGGTTTTAAGAATGATTACAGAACTTTTCATATTCGATTGTACTAGTTACGGATATAAAAATTTTGCGTTGCGTAGAACTTACGTGTGTGATACTGTGTTTATTTCTTTAGATTTATTCTCAGTCAGATAGTGTTTGAAAGTTGATTAGTGGATTATGAATATTCATACAACAGAGCACGACTTCAATCAGTGCTTAATGAATTCGCTCATCTTAATAGACCGGTCACAACACAGTACATAACTTGTAAAGTAATATGAAGTAAAGGCGTGTTTCCCGATCTTCTACCGAGTTGTTGTTTCCGTTTACTGCACAGTATTTTGACGACCGACCCAGCCGACTTCTTCAGGAGCTGTGAGTTGTGCTGTTGTATGTACTCGCTGCCTGACTCCAATCAGTCTGTGAGCTACTACATTAATCTCGCTCCGCTATTTCTAGACGAGTTCGAATCTCGATATTCTCGACGCCCTCTGATGTTCTTTTAGTTTTCAGAGCTCGCACTGGTATTCCGTGAAATGCAAGATCTCTCGCCGTTTTCCTACTGTGTGATGGCCGGCGAGTTTTTAAGAAACTGAGTGCCAGACCACAAGCGATATTTAAATTGAAATCTCCGTCCCTGTTTATTAGGTTTTCTGACATATTTATATCGATATACTTCTTAGTTATACTGTCCCAGAAACTTTAAGTTTCCACCACGATATTCATCTCATTGTATTTCATTTCATGTGTCCGTGATGTTCGTCACATCTCTTCTTGACAGCTATGATAGTCCGCCCATCGCAAGACGTGCCACGTTCGCATGGAATGACCTGAAGACCTAGATCGTCTTTAACATTACAAAGATACTTTTTATCACAGTTGAAGGGAGCAAAAACACGTTGGATGCCATGTTTCTGTAGGAGTCTACCGGTCTACTGGTCCAGCATAAGGAAGATACACGATTTTTGGATTCTCTTGCTCGGTCTCAGTTTCAACCTCTTTCTCAGGCGTTCTTGACTTTGATAGCATCGCCCATTCAATTTGATGTTTTGAGTATCTGTGCTTTGGAACACTATTCGTACGTGTTGTAATTCTTCAACAAGACTATCCTCGTCTCATACTGTTCAAGATTTATGAACCAAAGCCTTTAGCAACGAATTTGTTTGTTATGGATGGTGATGGTTCGAGGCATGGAGATAGAGGTCAGTGCGCAAAGGTTTTCTGTTTACACTGTGCACCAGGACTACATCCATTCTACTCTTCACTAACACATCGTGGAACGGCAGTTGGCCGTCTTTTTAAACTTCAATCGTGAATTTCGTGTTAATAATATAGGTGTCCAGTCTCAGACTCCTGCAGTCGTTAGGAGACAAATGGCTGGGATGTAGTAGTAATGTTCTGGTTGTGCTTGAGAGCGCCAAGAAGACATTACCGACAATACCACATTTATTAGGCAGTAATGTAGGAATGTCTTCCAAAGCGGGAGGACGACGGTTCAATCCCGTCTCCGGCCATCCTGATTTAGGTTTACCGTGATTTCCCTAAATCGTTTCAGGCAAATGCCGGGATGGTTCCTTTGAAAGGGCGCGGCACATTTCCTTCCAAATCCTTCCCTAACCCGAGCTTGCGCTCCGTCTCTAATGACCTCGTTGTCGACGGGACGTTAAACACTAACCACCACCACCACCACCACCATCTTCCAAAGCGGCGCACCGCAGCCGGGATGGCGGTGCAGTGACTTGTCAGCAGTGGAAAGCCAACTCGTGCTCAACTTGTAGTACCAACAGCATACCAAAACGTTGGGTGGCGGCTGCTTCGTCACGAGAGGGCTGTCGATCTACAGAATCCGGTGGTCTCCAGCTCTGCATATTGATCTTCAAAGTGCTCTCATTGACGTCGAAGATTTGCACTCAAGAGTCTCGGCCCAGGTCCAGCTGAAGTACCAGCTGGCTCACAGGGGTCGGCTCTCAATCCCTGTTTAGGATACAGGAGACAGCAGCTTTGGTCTGCCGCAGGAACGGTATGAGCAGCAGCAGCGTCCCTACTATCGAAGGCAGATGATGGACAGTGTCCAGGTCACTCAGGTCAAGCTTCCAGCAGGCCTGCAGGGTGATGGCAGCCTCTGTACCCTATCAGTGTGACCTTACAAGTTAGCAGTGCAGCTGGCAGCAGCGGTGTCCTTCCAGCAGGACTTGTGGTTCTATAGATGATCGAAGACACCTAGGTGTGCTGAGGGTGACCTACACAGCCTTCCTTTACACTGGATAGCTGCAACTAACACAGGGGCTGAGACTAAGCACTGGGCAGTTGGCAATAAACACTCAGCAATTAGGTACTTCTTAAGAAGGAGTGGGTTATTTATGTTGGCTTTTCCCATGCGCTTTGCGGCGGTGGGGATGGCTGTGACACCATGTATCCCGGTTTTCCCTCGCTGTCAGGTCTCCTAGCGACCTCAGACTCTCACAGCTTCACCTCTAAGAGGCTCTTTTCTGCTGACTCGACACCTGAATACTTAATGTTGGATTGTGTATGGCCTTCCATATGAAACTCTTCTTTGTCACTAGTATGACGGTATCTCTCGGCTCCCAGGATGTCATTAAACCGAGCGAGGTGGCGCAGTGGTTAGCACACTGGACTCACTTTCGGGAGGACGACGGTTCAAACCCACGTACGGCCATCCTGATTTAGGTTTTCCGTGATTTCCTAAACCACTTCAGGCAAATGCTGGGATGGTTCCTGTGAAAGGTCATGGCCGACTTCCTTCCCTAATCCGATGGGGCCGATGACCGCGCTGTTTGGTTCCCTACCCCAAATCAGCCAACCAACCATGAAGGGATTATGCTTCGCTTGCAGACTTGGGCACTCGGTCATTTCCCTGTGCTGCGATAGCTTCCTTGTTTGCCGCAACTCGCTTAGCATTTCCTCCTAGCCGGCAGTCTACTGGACATTGGCACAGGCGGTTCGGCTTCCGGGAGCTGCCAATCTAGAACTTGGACGAATTTGTGGTGTCCGCTGGGGATACTATCCTGGGGAATAACGAATAAATTTTACATGTTTCATGAACACTTGAAATTTTTTCGCTCCATGTGGCTGCACCATAAAAGTGTCATTCATATACCTACAGAAACACGTAAACTTTAACTTGGCGGATTTTATTGCCTTTACTTCAAAGTGTTCCTTGTGCAGGTTCGCCATGACGAAGGATAACAGACTACCTGTAGCTACACCATCGTCCCGTAGTACACCAACAACCATCGGAATTTTCGGCGATTAGTTTCACGGAATCTGGAAGTACACCCTGTAAAGATGGAGACTACATCAAAACTGAGCATAACATCCTTATCTTGAAGCCGCAATTCACTTATGCGTGTACAGTGTTCACAAGTCTCCACATATCTCTTGAGAGTGGTTTTAGGTATTTTTCCAGCTGGAGTGTAGGTTATTAAATATGGCTCTTAGAGGAATTCTTTCCGTGTGCATGGTGGCAATGCTGCTCTTCTTTTAAGACAATAAATGACATTACGTCACAAGCCTGAATCATTGAAAACAACAACTTCCTCTCGATTATATTCGTAGGGTCGACTTCTACCTGTTTTTACTTGCATGTAAGCAAGAAAAGACGTCATTTACTATTCACAGCATGAAATAATTCGAAATTTATTCGCTGACTGTGAATTCTTTGCTATCAGTTGTGTTAGGCATAGATGTACTGCCTATCAGTGACATATGAAAACTTGTGCCTGACCGGGACTCGAACCCAAATTTCCTGCGTATCGCGAGCTGTCACCTTAACCACTTCGGCTATCTGTACACGCTCCCCGGACCGACCCAAACCTCAATATGCCACATTGCCTACATCCTTACGCCATAGTCCCCTGTTTGGTTCGGAGCGGGGAATGTGCACGGATAGCTAAAGTCGTTAAGGCGACCGCCCGTGATAAGGGCAAGTGCTCGTTTGAGTCCCGATCTGGTACAATTTTTCATACGGAACTAAGAGGTAGTACATCGATGCGTAATACAGCTGATGTCAAGGAATAGGCAGTAGGGGAATAAATTTCGAATTATTTCATATCGCTGTGGATTGTCAGTAATGTCTGTTCTTTCAGACATGCAAGTGAAGTATTTCAATTTATAGCGTCCCTCTTCATATAGTTGTAACACATGAATTTTATAATATAAAAAACATACGACAGTAATCAACATAATAGAGCCAAAGACATAATAGAAAAGCAAAGTATATGGAATTACATCACGACTAATACTCTTTGTTTATGGCTTATAAACTGGTTCAACTGGCTCTGAGCACTACGGGACTTAACATCTGAGGTCATCAGTCCCCTAGAACTTAGAACTACTTAAACCTAACTAATCTAAGGACATCACACACATCCATGCCCGAGGCAGGATTTGAACCTGCGACCGTAGCAGTCACGCGGTTCCGGACTGTAGCGCCTAGAACCGCTCGGCCACCGCGGCCGGCTCTGAATCCCGCTCCAGCACAAATTTTCATATGTCCCTAATAGGTAGTACTTTACAGCTAGTACAGCGGATGACAAAGAATTCGCTGTCGAATGAATTCCGAATTTATCCGTCTGTATGCAACTTCATTCAAGATCGAAAATCTTGCTGTAGTCTACACGTGGCATGAGGACCGTAGCGTTTGCATTTGTCGGATGACCGAACTACATTTTCCTTGTCTTTCCGCAGATTTCTCAAAGCTGCTAGTTCTCTCTTGGAGACGTTGGCTCTTAGCGTTGGTGGCTTGGTAAGTGCTCCACAGGTTTCGTGGCGAACCTCTTCTGCCACTTCTGACGGGAGTGAAGCTACATGTTCCACGGGGCTTAGGTAATTTTTTACTGGTAGCAACATAGGAGTGAGGCGAAATTTAGCCCTTTTGTAAGGATCTTCGTTGTATCCTCGTCCAGATGCTTGTCAGTAATATAAATTACATTACGGATTCTTGCATGCAGACGTTTTCATCTGCATTGATTATACTTGTGACCATGTTGTATTGTCAACAAATTCCCAATAATTGGCCGAGAGTTTAGTTGGCATGACATGGAGCTGCAGATGCTTTTTCGAAGTGACATCCAGCATTCATCGAGTGTCAAGAATATTCTCACTCGTACTGGAGGTAGGCTTGCACGGCGCCTAATCCTACACTGAGGAACACAATTAAAGGGTCACTTTTTTGAAACCCATTAATTGTCTCCCATTGCGACGCAGAAGTTTGTAATCTGGATCACAGAAACCTACAACCTTCCCCTGTAAAGGTGCAAAAGCGTTGCGCCCTGAGACGCCATCCTCGAACCCGGCTACGCTTCAAAGAACCAGATGTTGACACATGTGAAAGAAAGGCAAGTGCTCAAAAGTCCATGTGAGGTGTGAGGGTGGTTAATGATGTCGTATTGACACCAAGTTTCACCAAAATTCTGACAACTCTTCCGTAGACGTGTTGGACGATGGGAAGATCGTCATAATCCTTCTTATCCGCGTTTCACCCCTTCTTTTGACGCCTCTGCGATAGCGGTCGGGACCACAAATGCCCACTATTGAAATGACGCACTTTTCTTATGGGTGGCCGAGGAAAGCATTTACTGCCGCTCAGAATTGATACTAAAAGGACTTAGGATAAGGCATACATTGCTTCAGTGAAACCACCCCTTCCCTTGGGGCACTGATTCCCATATATTTCGCGGTCGAAAACGACAATCCGCACTGTGATGAGCAACAGGACGACGATCCTGACAGCCTCATACACTGCTGACACCCCCCCTCCCACTCTTTTCTCTAAGGACATCGTGGATCGTGGGGCTAAAACCCCGTTGAACACGATATGAACACTTTGGAGTGTAGCGCGACAGCAATTTTTGCTTTCGTTTACAGGGCGGAACCACTAAGAACCGTTCAGAACAATTGTTGTAGGCATCGTTGATCCAAATTTCAGACTTCTGTATAGCAGTGGGAGACAATTACGGGGTTTCGAAAGAGTGACACTTTAATTGTGATGGCCAGAGTATTCGTCGCTGGTCTGCTAATGTGATTATTGTTTTTGCGAACGTAGCTACAACTTGTTCATAACGACAGCTTATTAGCAAGGTCCACTTACTGAGAAATCGCCATTTATTTTGGCGGAACTTATTCAACCTGTACACATGGTGGAGCATCTCCTCCCTGTCGAATGTAAGTGAGGTAGTGTCTCACGTTTTCTCGGTGTGACTGGTTAACGGCGCGCTTCCAGGTGTTCTGCAGAGGTATTGTTCCAATTTTATGCACAATATTTGGATGACCGGCCCAGCTTTCTTGCTCTGGTGCTGTGAGCTCTCCAACAGAGAACGAGTGGCATTGAGAAATCTACGGGGGGACGAAGAAACAGTAGTTCTGCCATCCGACAAGGGCAATGCTACGGCTGTCATGCCACATGTGGATTACGATAATATTTTCGATCTTGTGAATGACGTTGGATAGAGCCGGATAGATGTCGATATTACAAATAAAATTTAGAAGATGATGATAACCATTCTCAATGAGTCAAGATTACTGTGCAGCATCATTAAGGGTCTTAAAACACGTGCAGCCATACTATCACGACTAAAGTACACAAGGAAGTAATGCATTTAAGGGCATAATTAGTAACATTGGCGCACCTAAATACCGACTGGCAAAATACCTGAAACGCATTCTCAGCGAATACGTGGAGAAGCATGAACACCACATTCGCAAATCCGCTGTCTTTGCGCATTGCCTCAGTCAATTGCTACCCCATGATTCGGATATTATGGTCAGTTTCGATGTAGTCTCATCTTTACGAGAGTTCCACTTTCTGATTCCTTGGAATTAATGACGGAAAAGTTTCATGACTGTTTCACAGAACTTATCAGGTACGTTCTGACATCAGCTTATTTCCTGATCGACGGAAAACGTGAACACACCGAGGGCCTGGTAATGGGTAGTCCTGCCAAGCTGAAAGCAATATTTTTCTATCGGTATGTGGGTGACACATTTGTGGTGCGGCCACATGAAGAGGAAAAACTTGAATAGTTCCTGGAACATTTAAAGTCTGAAAAGCGTAGTATACAGCGTAATACACATGGATCCAGAAAAAGAGGGCCAGCTCCTCAGTTTGTTAGTTAAGGGAAGAACGGACGATTCCTGGGTCGCAGAATATATAGAAAACCTACAGACACCGCACACGCCCGGCGACTTCTCCATCAAATTTAAAAGGAGATGTGGGATGCAAAATATTTTGGTCCACAGAGGAATACTTTCAGACAATAAGAGCCTCGCCGAAGAATTCCTACAGCTATGAATAATGTTCCAAATACACAGGTACTAGGATCGTCACACTGAACAGGTGTCGCAGTTTACATCAAGAACGTGAACTTGAGACTGAGACATAAGAGGAGGAGCCAAGGATAAATTATCTACCATATACTGAAATTTCGGTAGGCTCCTCCGTAAACATGTCATCCAGTGTATTTTGCTCCGTTTAATAAAGATTTCTTTAAGATCTCTTTAAGATTCCTTGTCGCAACCGGTAAAAACGGAGTTGTTATATTATCACTTTGCTATCCGTCTACCAAGCCTGCATTTCCTCAGGTATCAAGTTGAAATTTATGTAACAAACGAAGGTCTATGGTCCGTTGACGGTGTAAAAAATTTAAACCTGCAAGTCAATGAAATCAAAAGATGTGACCAATTATGTCACATACAATGAATTCGAAAGTAAAGTTCTATGTACCGACTTGGCAGAAAATCCTAAGAAATTTTGGTGTTATGTCAAAGCAGTAGGTGGATCAAAACAAAATATCCAGACACTCTGTGACCAAAATGGTACTGAAACAGAGGATGACAGACTAAAGGCCGAAATACTAAATGTCTTTTTCCAAAGCTGTTTCACAGAGGAAGACTGCACTGTAGTTCCTTCTCTAGATTGTCGCACAGATGACAAAATGGTAGATATAGAAATAGACGACAGAGGGATAGAGAAACAATTAAAATTGCTCCAAAGAGGAAATGCCGCTGGACCTGATGGGATACCAGTTCGATTTTACACAGAGTACGCGAAGGAACTTGCCCCCCTTCTTGCAGCGGTGTACCGTAGGTCTCTAGAAGAGCGTAGCGTTCCAAAGGATTGAAAAAGGGCACAGGTCATCCCCGTTTTCAAGAAGGTACATCGAACAGATGTGCAGAACTATAGACCTATATCTCTAACGTCGATCAGTTGTAGAATTTTGGAACACGTATTACGTTCGAGTATAATGACTTTTCTCGAGACTAGAAATTTACTCTGTAGGAATCAGCATGGGTTTCGAAAAAGACGGTCGTGTGAAACCCAGCTCGCGCTATTCGTCCATGAGACTCAGAGGGCCATAGACACGGGTTCACAGGTAGATGCCGTGTTTCTTGACTTCCGCAAGGCGTTCGATACAGTTCCCCACAGTCGTTTAATGAACAAAGTAAGAGCATATGGACTATCAGACCAATTGTGTGATTGGATTGAAGAGTTCCTAGATAACAGAACGCAGCATGTCATTCTCAATGGAGAGAAGTCTTCTGAAGTAAGAGTGATTTCAGGTGTGCCGCAGGGGAGTGTCATAGGACCGTTGCTATTCACAATATACATAAATGACCTCGTGGATGACATCGGAAGTTCACTGAGGCTTATTGCAGATGATGCTGTGGTGTATCGAGAAGTTGTAACAATGGAAAATTGTACTGAAATACAGGAGGATCTGCAGCGAATTGACGCATGGTGCAGGGAATGGCAATTGAATCTCAATGTAGACAAGTGTAATGTGCTGCGAATATATAAAAAGATAAATCCCATATCATTTAGCTACAAAATGGCAGGTCAGCAACTGGAAGCAGTTAATTCCATAAATTATCTGGGAGTACGCATTAGGAGTGATTTAAAATGGAATGATCATATAAAGTTGATCGTCGGTAAAGCAGATGCCAGACTGAGATTCATTGGAAGAATCCTAAGGAAATGCAATCCGAAAACAAAGGAAGTAGGTTACAGTACACTTGTTCGCCCACTGCTTGAATACTGCTCAGCAGTGTGGGATCCATACCAGATAGGGTTGATAGAAGAGATAGAGAAGATCCAACGGAGAGCAGCGCGCATCGTTACAGGATCATTTAGTAATCGCGAAAGCGTTACGGAGATGATAGATAAACTCCAGTGGAAGACTCTGCAGGAGAGACGCTCAGTAGCTCGGTACGGGAAAGTTTCGAGAACATACCTTCACCGAAGAGTCAAGCAGTATATTGCTCCCTCTTACGTACATCTCGCGAAGAGACCATGAGGATAAAATCAGAGAGATTAGAGCCCACACAGAAGCATACCGAGAATCCTTCTTTCCACGAACAATACGAGACTGGAATAGAAGGGAGAACCGATAGAGGTAGTCAGGGTACCCTCCGCCACACACCGTCAGGTGGCTTGCGGAGTGTGGATGTAGATGTAGATACTTTGATACAAAATCACTCATCAAAACAGTAGATAAACTACAGGTGTAAATGTCAGGCCTGGTGATCTATCGGTGATGTGCGTGCCTGAGAACCGAGAAGTCGCGTTATAGAATCTCAACCGGACCAGGATTTTTCAGTGTTCGTTCTAACCTAGCCTAGCCTCACAACGATGTGAGGAGCTGCAAAACAATAGATGTGATTCAGTTTCCACGTTAAACTGTAGTTCACCTTTTCGTGATTGGATAACTGGGGTAGTTTAGGGATACGTAAGTAGCCTAAATGGCGTCCAATTGGAAGCCTTGTACCAGGGCGATGAACACACACGAAATTATTGTCATTATCATCGGTGTACGTAATTCAGTTTGTGCGGAAGCATTATAGTGTGAGTTCTGGTCGCTGTTGTCCGTTATTTTTGTACCTAATGTTAAGGACGATCTTTGTCTCCGAAAGCCGGATGTGTATCGCAGTTCATGGAATGTTGCGTGTCTTACGTGGGGCAGCCTATGAGACTAGTCAAGGAGAGATGCAAGGAACATCGGCGACACACGCGACTAAGACGACCGAGCAAGTCAGCTGTTGCCGAGCACTGCCTCGAAAGTAATCATGAAATGAAATACGATGATACCAGTATCGTGGTGCAAATGCCAAATTTATGTGACAGTACATTTAAGAGGTCTATCGAAATAAATATGTTAAAAAACCTAATAAACAGAGACGGAGGTTTCAGTTCAAACAATGCTTGTGGTCCGTCACTCATTTTGTTAAAATCTCACTGGCCATCACATCCACAATAGCGGGAGGACGCAGAGAGCGTTTGCGTTTCTCTGGATATCAGTACGAGCTGAGTCGGTCGTCGAAATTAACTGCATGGCGCGGAAAAAGTAACTCGGCAGAACACCCTGGAGAATACCATTAATCTATCTCGCAGAGAAAACCTGAGAAATCACAACTTACAAAGCAATTAATCAGTAATAAGAGGAACAGGGATATAACTATTAGCTGAGAAAATGTCCCTGTCCAATATCTGTGTTTTTCTTATCATTTTACTTAGCATTTCCTTTCTTTCAGCGAAGCAAACTCATGTCTTATGTTATTGACCATGACAAATGTCAGAGCGTACACATTTTATTTTAACCGTGGGGGGGGGGGGGCAATGAAGAAGAACGGAGTATAGTTTTCTATAGGAACAAAGACTAACAAGTCCTTTAATAATACTCTTCAGCCACAAAAGGTTTATTGTTTGTTTTTTTGTTATTTACACAGCACATTAAACCAACCGAAACTCGGTAGCAATGAAAGCACTACCTGGAGGAGGATATAAATTACGTGTCTCCTCCACCTTTTTTACTTGTTTCCTCCATTTTCACGTTTCGCTCATGTTTTCAGTCTCCAGAAATCTATAAAAATCGGATGCCTTAGGTCAAATGTGATATTTTCTTCAGTACGCGCTCTCCGACCTTTGAGATCCTACTACACAGTAGCGAAGTAGCAGTAAGAACTTCATTGCGGAACATGAAAGTTGTGTAGGCGGCAGCTGTATGAATCAAGTGCACTGTTGCCATACAAACCATGTTAGTGGAAGATGTCTGTCTGGTAGTCGTCGCCGCCTTATGATACAACTTGACGATACGACTCTGTTATAACAGTGTGCATTTACTGTCGCGGACCGAGTGAAAGGCTTCTTCTCGAAGGATGTAGACAGGAACTTGCGCCCTTGGAAGGGGCCACGGGGCCTATCTCGCCAGTCCACACTCTGGCTCGCAACAACAACGGGGTGCCACTCACTCAACCGAAGTTACGTTCTGTCTGCGCGTGACGTTACGCGAGAGCCGACTGCTTGTCGTCGCCCATAAAAATACATAGCTGGAAATTCATTTCAGTTTATGTGGATATGCATACAGACATAATATTAAAACAATGAAAACACAATTACAGACAAGTTATAAAAGTATACTGAAATTTTGATTCTACAATTTAGACATTTTCAGTCTTTTAGCGCAAATTAGTTTCAGTGCATTTTCCTTTACGGTACATAAATGTCAGGCTTTTATCCTTATGAAACATTCTTTTCTGCTTTATTAAAACCCCTCCTCTCCCTTTCAAAATCAAAGTGTTATAATAACAAGGCTCTCAAATATACAAATTTAGGCTATGACACAGGCTATGACACAGAATAGCCATAGTTATGAACAAAGAACAACACTTGACTTTTCTATTTAGTTTTACACCTCAACACTATCAGGATAATTTCCTAACTTATTCTCATCTTCTGAAGGTTAATGTTCTGAAGAAATTCTTCCTTTAAGAAAAATTTCGTTGCTGACGCTCCAATAAAATTAGAAGTTTGTATAGAGATGTTTGTTTGGATATAATACTTCCTTATCTCTTTGAGTCAGTTCCTTCTTCTGTGATATTGCTGTGCATTTATTTCCCTGATGTGCTGCAGTCGGACGTAAGTCCTAACACTAATAAATCATCAATAATCTCTTCTGAAACTAACAAATCATTTACCTTTTCACATATAATTTTCGTACTTTTCTCAGTATCTCACTTTCATTTCATAACTAACATAGCCCATGTAAATTTACATAAGAGTCCTCTATTATGTCAACATCGTGGACAGAAGTTTCAACTGTTCCTGTACATGTGCTGGTGTGTTTACTTCGGAGTTTTAAAACAAGAATAGCCAGCTAAATAACTGCATCCTTCACTATTCATTTTACCTTTCAGCTTGCGCCGGTTTACTTCATCAAATTCATTTCCTTCTTCTATTCTTAATTTCTCAATCCTTTGTCAACTTCCTGAAGATATTTGCATTACGAGGGTTGCCTACGAAGTAATGCACCGAATTCTTTTCCTTCGTCAATTATTTATTGAATATAGTGAGAATTACCCAAACGAAAGAATAGTGTTTTATCTACACAACCTGTTTTTCCAAATAATCTCCAGCCCGTTCCATGGCCTTCCTCCAGTGCGAAACAAGGGTGTGTGTGCCCTCTCGGTATCAATCTTTGTCCTGGTGGCGGAGCCAGTGCTTCACTGTGTGAATCACCCCCTCATCGTCCTCAAAATGTCTTCCACGAATGGTATCCTTTAATGGCCGAAATGAGTGGGAGTCCGAAGGGACTAGGTCAGGTGTGTCAGTTGTGACAGCCGCGAATGGTCACCCCGACCGCTGCAAATCGTGGAGCTCCGCCGAACCGCCTTCAGATGACCTCACCCTCCGTGCCTAGCGACTAACTGTACTTCTGTCGACAGCAGATGCCCCATAGACTTTGCACAAGCGTTTGTGAATATTCCCGATAGTTTCTTTCTCTGCAGTGAGAAATTCAGTGACGGCACGTTGCTCGTAACGTACATCACCTACAGACGCCATTTTGAAAGTGTCCTGTAGCTATGCTATCTGTCGAAAGGGGCGGTTCAAATGGTTCAAATGACTCTGAGCACTATGGGACTCAACATCTTAGGTCATAAGTCCCCTAGAACTTAGAACTACTTAAACCTAACCAACCCAAGGACATCACACACACCCATGCCCGAGGCAGGATTCGAACCTGCGACCGTAGCAGTCCCGCGGTTCCGGACTGCAGCGCCAGAACCGCACGGCCACCGCGGCCGGCGAAAGGGGCGGAAATTTGGCGCGCTCACTCAGGAGACTTGAAGTAATACATACGTAACGTTTCGTCTTCGTAGCATTGTTTTCGGCTGAGGAAAAAAAAAATGCGTCGCATTACTTTCTGGGCAACCCACGCAGAACAAGCACAGTCTAGCTGTCAATTATCATTATCGTCTTCAACATTTCTTTCCATCGACGAATGTTTGTCAGTGCCGTATGTACATAGATTGTAATTGATTGGGATGATGATACATTCGGCGCATACTTATGACACTTGGAAAGTTTTCGAGAACATTCTGGCTAAGTTTTACAGTAAGCAGATATTTTGGCCCACAGCACTTCTGCAGGTATTGAAAAATGCTTTTCAATGACTGCGTGGAAATTAAAATGTCAAATTGCAAGGGAAGCTTACAAGTTTACATTTGGGAGCGGATACTGTATTTTCTCTTTAAATACATTCTTTTTGTTTAATATCTTCTCTATCTCAATTAAGTAAAGTCCGAAACTGTTCTCCTCTCTTTGAGAAGTGAAATCGTCAAACCGGTTATTGAATTTAATAAAAAGATTTGCTATAGATTTCCAGCGGTTTGTAAGGAAATCCTCATCGCAATAATGCAAAGCTTTCATAGTTAAATGAGAGAACATTTGTGCAACATATTTGAGCTTTTGTTTGTCTTTCATGAATAAACGATTGTCCTATACTTTTTACGAAAAATTACTTCTTTGTATGTGATGCAACAATCCCAACAGGCAGTCTTCTGTATTTCCAAACCTTTGTCCAGGAAATGGTTGGTGCAAGTGGTAAATTTAAATATGCGAGATACGTCAGGAAAGAAAATTGCGGGATTGGTAAAGATAAAATGCTTCACTGACGTACCTTCTGACTTCCCGTGGCGTATTGTGGGCCCGTAAACAGTACAGTTTGGTATATTAACAAAGAATAAACGACTTTACACATTTTTCTAGAACGCTCGAAGACATTTGAACTTAAACCTTAGCTCGCCCGTCACATTTCAGCAGTTGCAGTGAGGGTGAAAACATTCGCAATGGCACACCCATGTTTCTGTTCACCGTGCTCACGACAGTAGCGGCAGCTGTCTCCCGTTCGCAGAATTTTGCCCTCCGCCGGGTAGAGGTTGCGGTCAATGTTAGTGAGAGGCTGAAACTGTGTTACTAGCAGAATATCGACGATTTGCTAACAGTGCTGCCGTCTGTAGGAAAATATTGCCGTTGGACGATTGTTAGGAAACTAGGAACAAAAGTTGCTCTTGATGTAATAAGTATCAGCTGTCTTTAAAGAGAGGCCTTCGAAGAGATAATACCTCGTTTTCATGAACATCCTTTTCATGGAGTATGGTTTGCTAGTATTTTCACTTAGATGCATCCACCGGCCCGTTTCCACCTCTGTGATTAATAAGAAGAGATGTCCTTGCTTGAGAAATGTTGTTTTAAATCATCCAAATTCGTTCCCTGTTTAGTCGTACTGAAGTCATTTAGTCAGATTCTATGGGCATTTTCGCATTAATCGCAGGGTACAGTATCATGTTCTCTTGCCGACTTCAGACTATATTGCGCGGTAGAAAGGCACTGTTTGCTCTTGATAGGGAGCACAATAGCTCCACCAAGTCCATTTGATATGGCGGAAGGTGTATCCCAGATACTGCTAAAGTTCGGGATTAAGGTTAAATCCAATCAATCCCCTGGTGAGGGGACCTTTTGTATGTATTTCAGTGTCTCGACTGGTTGCACTGCCATAGCCACATCTAGAGATGAAAATGTGTGGTATTGAAATCGATCATGTGAATTAAATCCACCAATAAAACGGCTGAATGCATTATCCAATAACAGTATATTAATGAAATACAGCTGAATGTACACAAGATTTTATTCATGAAAATGAAATACAAGAGAATTGCATGTTTCGTTTCTCTACTTTAAAGTAATTTTCCCGAATTTGTTATCAGACAGAATGGGCACCACCAGACCTAACGCAAATTTACATACACCTAGGTAGGGAGTTTCGTAACACCTCGTAATTGTCGCAAGGCGAACTGAGGCGGAACCTTCAAGCAATCAGTACACTTTGCTTGGGCTGTGCTGGTGGGGTGTACTTCAGCACTATACCTGCTATCTACCAATTACGAAGCATATTGCAAAATGATCAATGGAGTATGAAGATTATCACTTGTAGTGGATTTCACCCGAGCGCAATGCTGTAAGTGACTTCTCCTGACACCGGTTTGCTAATTTGGATAGTTATATCATCATTTTGATTAGGTTACGTGGCCGATATAGCTCAAGTCCCTACCGTGTTCCTGGTGATTGTATGAGCCAGGCTGAATGAAGGAATGGTATTAGCGGCGTTGTCATGTGAGAAAATTTGAGCCACATGAGAATATATACGACCTTTAAGCGGAAAATAGATTTTTACGAGCGGTTATTACAGTTACTGTATAAATAATTTTTGATATTACGAGAAATCAGGGCTTCAGTCGCCTATAGGCACTGAAATAAATCAATGGTGAACATTGAAAATGTGTACCCGACTGGGACTCGAACCAAGACGCTCCGCTTCTCTAGGACGGTTGCCTTAACCGCCCTTTTTTTTTTTGGAATGGAAACAAAAGAATTTTTTTTTTTAGTTTACATCGATACCATCCACCGGACTCTTCCAGTAAGGAAGTGATACGCGTTCTCAATTGACTAAGGGCAAAGAAATCTCTGCTGGTGGATCAGTATAAGTCCGTTCCTCTCCTGCGCTTCTGGCTCCGGGCACGTCGTCTCATGGAACTGAAAAGCGTTTCATCATGGTCACAGTGTGCCTTTTAATCGTGTTTAACATCAGCTTCTCATACCCAGAAGGATCCAACTGCGCGGAGGATCTCGTACGCACTCCCCAGGAAATTAGAAAAATATTGTTGGTACTTCAGGTTGCACACAATCGCAGGTGGTTCCTGAAGTCCAGCACATTCTTCGGACCATCGCGAAGCTTGGGCTCGTAGCCATGTCGCCGCATTTTTCTTGGCTCGTGCGTAGTACGTTCCGACCGGGAAAAGAATAATCGTAAGGTGAATGGTTTATTGTCCTATGTGGAGAAGAAAGGAAATCACCATCGTCATTAGATGCCACACTTCTGCAGAGGGGCCACACATAAAACGGTTGGCGTCATCCTCTCTGATCTGACACACCTGGCATAGTGGTGAGTTCAGCATATTCATGGCGGGGGGAGGGGGAATCTGGTGGCTTATTTGTCGTTAAATAGCACGTTGTTGGTGTTTCTATGTCATGGGTGTTATGGTGAATTGTGGGATGCCTTACTGCCACATGTTTGGCGGTGCGCTTGCTCGTGATTGTTCGGTAGATATGGCGCGCTGTCGCCGGCCTATTGGCCGGTAGATCTGTCATAACGCAGCTGTATTCCAGGGAAAAAAATCTATAATATGATGAAGTGGTTGGGAAATGTTCTTCATCATCAGCGGCTCATTTCGAGAAGCTGGTGCCAGTTTGTTCGATCAAGAGTCCCGACAGACGCAGCTGTTGTCTACCGCTAGTTTTCAACATCACGTTGAGCTAAATTGCCAAAGTACTATCCTGTACGTATACGAGTCCGAGGCCGTCCCTAGCAGTGGGTAGGGACCGCCTCGGCCGTCCGGACGCGATTCCCGTCCAACCCAAATGCTTAACCTGTCACGTGCAAGTAGTACACCCATCCATTACCCCGACTACCCGTAGCATTCGCTAAGTTCCACAGGGGTTCGGAAGATATGATGCGTCCACACTGAAACCATAGTCGTTCATATATACGTGGTGTCCGTTCTGTCGGACATGTCCGACACAACAGACACCACATATCTATATAAATATTTTTTTCTTTTTGATAAGCACTTACGGTGGGATAGGGAATTGCGAAAACTTGTTTTAAAATTTAAACGTTTTTTATTTCAGTTTATAACGTTGCTGTACTATTACAAATATTAATAACCATACAGGCAGCCAGTCGAGATGCGAGAAGACGCCTGAGCGCTGGTCATATAAAAAACGTGTGCCAACAGCCATGTGAACACTGTTGTTGTCATTTTGGAAGATGGGGCCATCCACAGTACACTCCTCATGAAGACGTGGAAGGAAGGGGAACACTTAGTCATCGATAATTTTGAAATCAGCATTCGATTCGTTACGGTATGTCGATAATTTTTAGTTTGTGACTGTCTAATAAGAACTGAATGAAACCCAATTTTTATGGCAAACACATATCGCTTTCGTTCTTTGCAAGGCTCCTTCAGTGAGCTGGAATGTTTATAGTGTTTAGTTTGGATTTAGGACATAGTGTATAAAGGTTACAAACAGTTCTGGCACTTTTTGCTTATTATGGTGCATTAATAATGCAAAGCTGTATGGTATAAAAACAGTATTTCGTTCAGTCGCAATTGGACGGCCCCAAAATAAAAATTATCAACGTCCGTAATACTATAAGAAAATAATGGACGACAGGATTAGGAAAGTTGAAAATATCCTGACTCGTATTCACGATAATCAACTTATGGTCCTAAAATCACAGTTCCAACTCCGGCCTGAACTACACATTCCAAATACTGTATTTTAAAGGGGTCATTGGGTCAAAAATGTTCAAATGTGTGTGAAATCTTATGGGACTTAACTGCTAAGGTCATCAGTCCCTAAGTTTACACACTACGTAACCTAAATTGTCCAAAGGTCAAACACACACACCCATGCCCGAGGGATGACTCGGACCTCCGCCGCGACCAGCCCCACGTCATTGGGTCGTCGGCTAGCTGGACACCTCGCATCATTTGAAGAGGGGGAAAACGGCGACTCGTCATACCATACCGCGACCTCCAGTGAGCTAGTATCCAGTTTCTCTGTTATTTGGCCCACTGAAGACGTGCTACATTATGTGCCTTTGTGTGCCTTTGGAATGTACCCGACTCCGAATGTCCACTGCTTTCAAATTCCTTCGCAATGTTGTCGATACTACGACAAATCGGGCAACTTCTTTTACCGTATGGTACGGGCACGCCCAAGCGACATATATGGTTTCTGTCATTCTGTCACATCTCCGCAGCGGTCCTTATTACAGCGCCGATTCTATACAATATACTCAGCACGTACTCAGCACTTCACAGCCATGACTTAGGTCAGTGGTGGACGGTCACGTGACCATTTCTACACCAGCTACAGAGCTCCAAAACAACCAGTGTGCTCTTTGGAGGGGATGAGTAATATTTTGTCTACTGAGCTTACACGCGTACCAAACCAGGACGGACGCTGATGAAGCGGATAACTACGAAACTACGTGCCAGCGCTCTGGTAATTAGGCATCAGGCGATTTGAGGCAGTACGTCTGTGATATGAGGTGTGGCTGTAAATAACAAGGCCGATGCTGTCACAGATTAAATACGCACGCGTCGAAGGTAAACGACCAATAGGTATGAAGCGCGAAGCCTTCTAAGTCGAATTCGGCATCAGCGTGGCAGTGGTCTTCGTTTGCGTAAGCGCTGTTATTCGATTTTGCCGGAAAATTGATAAATGAAACAATACAGCAACGAACTGACGTGAAGTTTCACATGGGACTTGGAAAAACTGCTGCTGAAACCTTTGTGTCACTAAAAACGCATATGGCAAAGACAGTTTATCACGTACGCCGATTTTTGAGTGGTTCAAGCATTTCCAAGATAACCGAGAAGATGTTGAAGACTATTAACGTCCGAGACGCCTTTGACATCAAAAACGGATGAAAATATCGAAAAAGTAAGTAATCTGATTCTATGCGACAGTCGCTTGAGTATTGAATCGATTAGTGAAACTGCAGGAATTTACAAAGAATACGTAAGGCATATCTACACAACGAAGTTAACATGAGAAAAGCGTCTGTGAAACAGATGCCGAAAATTTTCACAATCGAACAAAAGGAAGATCGTGAAAATATTTACAATGACACTTTGAATACCACTGAAAATGATCTGAATTTCTTGGAAAGAATGATAACACGTGACGAATATTGGTTTTTCACTCATGATCTGAAAACTAAGCGCCAGTTTATGCATAGGAAGGGCCCCAGCATCAACGAAAGCGAAAAAAGCTCGAATGAACAAATGAGGTTCAAAGCGATGATGATTGTTTTCTTGGATATTCATAAAATTTCTGTCTCTTCTCTGGGTTCCTGAAGTTCAAACTATTAATCAACATTACTACCTTGAGGTTCTTGCTTAACTTGTTGACAAAGTAAGAAAAAAATAACACGAAGTGTGGAAGAACAAGTCATGCCTTCTGCATCACGAATACCGCATTGTCTGTTAAGTGGTGTCTAGCGAAGTACAGCATCCTACCTTATTCACCTGACCTAGCAACATGTGACTTTTATCTATTTTCCTAAGTCAAATCTGCATTAAAAAGCACAAGATTTCAAGTTGAAGAAGTGAAAAATAAAAGAGCACACATCACAAGCAGCGAGGAAGACTTCCAGCACTGATTCCACAATGGAAAATGCTCATGGAGCGTTGCAGGGATGGAGCAGGCGTGTATACTGAGGGTGTCAGTAGCTAAATATGTATACTTTTGTAGTACAATTTTTTTACAGCAGTAGCCTGATTATTTTATAACTATACCTAGTATGGTATGAAATTTAAGGAGTTCAGTTTAAGAGGTTATTTTCATAGGAAATATCGGCGATATTGTGAGGGCAATAAAAGAGTATTTAAAGGCATCCATGATTTATTTGAAGACCCTACACGAATCGCCCACCTTTCATTTCAACAAGGCTAGCTGGTATGTAGTAAACAGATGAAAGGTGAAAGAGTCTAATCGCGGGGAAAGGATGCGGGTAAGCCATGTATCCGTTACGGCGTTCTCGTTCTGCTCTGAAGATTCGCAGCCCAGGTGCAGGCATAAACGCGCCGACCGGCCATGTGCCATCGTCTGCAGCCGTTCAGGTATGCGGGCAAGCTGTGTAACGTCTGCACTCGCAGCTGGCGGAAGCGTAGCAACGTAATTTCGTTGAGAAAAAAGCGAGCGTGGTGTCGCAGTGATTAAGACAGTGGACTCGGTACTCGTATTTGGAGGGAGAGGATTCGGTATTCCGTGGTGTCCCAAAACCGCTTCAGGTGAGTATCGATTCAGGCAATGTCGATGTAAATACTAGGAGAGGCCACGCCCAACGTCCTCCTCTGCCCTTGTAAAACTGAGCAAGTCTACAGTTACATCGACGGCAAAAGGGCGTTACTAACTGATCCTCTATGTTGAAATCAAAATGATAAAAGAGTCTTCGGGCTAATACGATTGTTCGTGAACTTTCACTCGTACGAGTGGATTAGCTGCGGTTTTCGGAGACAGCGTCCTTGACACTCTATATCTAAATGACAATCCGACATACGAAACATCATATTTTGAACCGAAAACAAAATTTTTTGCTATAGACACCGTCAGTTATAGCCTTCGGGACTATCGGTTCCTAGTAATAATTTACACAAATCTCAATTACTCGACTTGCAGTAAGGAGCAAATAGTGATCAACTAAGGAAAAACGAAAGTCGAAATATTCAATATACACCCCACAATCCAGTATAAAGTATACAACGGAGGATACTACATTTCAGTACCATTCAATTTCTCTCGCAAACAGTGTGCGTTAAAAATAAACTGCATTCCTCCGGACGCTTAGTAATAGACATTATCTTGTTTTTACGCTACTTAAGCGAGACGTTCGATGAAGGCACCGCTGATGCTGAGGTCAGTAGAGACGGAGCCCAAGCTCGGAGAGGAACTCGGCTGTTTCTTTTCAAAGTAACCATCCCGGCATTCGCTTTGAGCGCTTTAGGAAAACCATTGAAAACCTTAATCTAGTCAGACGGGTATCTTGAATCACCGTCCTCTCGAATATGCGTGTATTGTTTTACCACAGCTTTACTTGCTTGATGTTCGATGACGGGAGTTGTATAATTTTAGAATCTGTCTCGAATGTTGGTTCTCCAAACTCATCCAGCACCGTTTCAGGAAAAGGTTGCCTTTCTTGCAACATTCCACGTTAATTCTCAGAACATCTCTGTAAAAGCTTATATCTTCACCATTTACATTTGTACTCTGTGAAGACTCTGGCAGAATGTCATCTGTTTTGCGACATATAATAAGGTTGGAGCGTAAAACCAATGGCTACTTGTAATGTTATCCTTACTATCTATAAGAGATCGATCTGTAGACGGCTGAAGGATATTCACCCTTGCTGCCTCGACTGACGTTTTCCTGAGTTTTCTAAGCAGGTTCTTTAACATTTCTGTTACAGTTCCTCACGAGTCAAACTAACTTGTGGCCATTCCCACCGGACTTTTTAGTGCACGCTCGATGACCTCTAGCTGACCAATTTCACATGGGTCCCATACACTTACGCTGTATTTATTCAGAAATTGCAGTTTCCAAGTATCCTATCAGCGATTCAAAGTGTGCCATTTACGTTATATACAGATGAGCTTAACCGATTACTCCATTTAATATCTCTATGAAACCATACAGACAAGAGAAAATTGCAACACCAGGAAGGAGTTTGTGTGACATAAAATAAAGTTAATAGGCGTGTTACTACACTACTGGCCGTTAAAATTGCTACACCAAGAAGAAATGCAGATGATAAACGGGTATTCATCGGAGAAATATATTATACTAGAACTGACATGTCATTACATTTTCAGGCAATTTGGCTGCATAGATCCTGAGAAATCAGTACCCAGAACAACCACCTCTCGCCATAATAACGGCCTTGATACGCCTGGGCATGAGTCAAACAGAGCTTGGATGGCGTGTACAGGTACATCTGCTCATACAGCTTGAACACGATGCCACAGTTCATCAAGAGTAGTGACTGGCCTGTTGTGACGAACCAGTTGCTCGGCCACCATTGATCAGACGTTTTCAATTGGTGAGAGATCTGGAGAATGTGCTGGCCAGGGCAGCAGTCGAACATTTTCTGTATCCAGAAAGGCCCGTACAGGACCTGCAACATGCAATCGTGCATTATCCTGCTGAAATGTAGGGTTTCGGAGGGATCGAATGAAGGGCAGAGCCATGGGTCGTAACACATCTGAAATGTAACGTCCACTGTTCAAAGTGCCGTCAGTGCGAACAAGAGGTGATCGAGACGTGTAACCAATGGCACCCCAAACCATCACGCCGTGTGATACGCCAGTATGGCGATGACGAATACACGCTTCCAATGTGCGTTCACCGCGATGTCGCCAAACACGGATGCGAGCATCATGATGCTGTAAACAGAACCTGGATTGATCCGAAAAAATGACGTTTTGCCATTCGTGCACCCAGGTTCATCGTTGAGTACACCATCGCAGGCGCTCCTGTCTGTTATGCAGCGTCAAGGGTAACCGCAGCCATGGTCTCCGAGCTGATAGTCCATGCTGCTGCAAACGTCGTCGAACTGTTCGTGCAGATGGTTGTTGTCTTGCAAACGTCCCCATGTGTTGACTCAAGGATCGAGACGTGACTGCACGATCTGTTACAGCCATGCAGATAAGATGCCTGTCATCTCGACTGCTAGTGATACGAGGCCGTTGGGATCCAGCACGGCGTTCCGTATTACCCTCCTGAACCCACCAATTCCATATTCTGCTAACAGTCATTGGATCTCGACCAACGCGAGCAACAATGTCCCAATACGATAAGCCGCAATCGCGATAGGCTACAATCCGACCTTTATCAAAGTCGGACACGTGATGGTACGCATTTGTCCTCTTTACGCCAGGCATCACAACAACGTTTCACCAGGCAACGCCGGTCAACTGCTGTTTGTGTATGAGAAGTCGGTTGGAAACTTTCCCCATGTCAGCACGTTGTAGGTGTCGCCACCGGCGCCAACCTTGTGTGAATGCTCTGAGAAGCTAATCATTTTCATATGACAGCATCTTCTTCCTGTAGGTTAAATTTCGCGTCTGTAGCACGTCATCTTCGTGGTGTAGCAATTTAAATGGCCAGTAGTGTACATCTGAATGATCATGTCTACTGAAATTTCGCGCCAGTCGTATTGTAACGGTTGTGAGCGTTAGTTACCTGTGAGCTGGACGTGCTGAATTGACGTTAGCCAGGCAAATACGCCATTATCAAAGCGTCTCTGAATTGAATGTGGTCGTGTAGTAGAGCTACGAGAAGCTGGATGTTCCTTCTGCGATACTGCAGAAGTCTTGGCAGGAATGTAGCCACTGTACATGATTGCTGGTGGCAGTGGTCACGAGAATGTACGGTAGCAAGAGGACCGGGCTCCGGACAGCCACGTGGCACTACTCAGAACGACGACTATCGTGTTCAGCATATCGTTCTAGAGCATCATACTGCATCTGCAGCAGCAATTTGTTCAGTACTTGGCACCACAGCGACACAACGAACTATTAAAAATCGGTTACTTCCGGATCAGACACCCTGTAGCGTGTATTCTACTGAACCCAAACAACAAACATTTGTGACTTCAGTGGTGTCAAGCGAGAGCTCATTGGTGGACAGGGTGTAGATCTGTTGTGTTTTCTGATGAAAACTGGTCCTGCCTCGGTTCCACTGATGGCCGCTTGTTGGTTAGGAGGAGGCCATTTCCTGCACCCAATCTCTCTCCGTGCCAGACACACTGGACGTACAACTCGAGCTATGGTCTGGGGTGCACTCTCGTGGTTATCCATGCATCCTGACTGCAACATCGTAAGTCAGTCTGCTGATTCGACCTGTTGATCTACCATTCACGAACAGCATTCCAAGGAATGTTTTCCAACATGGTAACGCTCGCTCACATACCGCTGTTGTAACCCAACATGTTCTACAGAGTGTCGACATGTTGCCTTGGCCTGATCGATCACTAGCTCTGTCTCCAATAGGGCACATATGGGATATAATCGGACGACAACTCCGGCGTCATCCACAACTGGCATTATCCGTCCACGTATTGAGAGACCGAGTGCAACAGCCATGGAACTCCACGCCACAAACTGATATCCGTCACTTGTACAACGCAATGAAAGCACGTTTGCATGGTTACATTCAACATTCTACAGGTAACAGCATTTACATTTCCAGTGGTTTACGTAGCACTTACACTAACCTGTGATCTTGCAACGTTAATTACTTGAATATGTTATCTAGACAAATGTATTCTCGAAATTCCGTTACTCTACATTAATTATTTTTTAGTGTTGCGATTTTTTTCCCGTCAGTGTAATTGTGCGGTGTAACTGGCTATAGTTAGATGTGGTCAGTAGCAACTATTAGATTAGATTAGTATTTGTTCCATAGATCATGAATACGACACTTCGCAATGATGTGGAACGTGTCAGGTTAATAAAAGGTGCCTATACAAGATATTACATTACACAAAACATTACATGACGCTTAATTTTTTTTTTTTTTGGGGGGGGGAGGGGGGAGGGGGGTTGAGGAAATTACCCACTTACTATATCCAAAAATTCATCTAATGAGTAGAAGGAGTTGCCATTCAGAAATTCTTTTAATTTCTTTTTAAATGCTATATGGCTATCTGTCAGACTTTTGATGCTATTAGGTAAGTGACCAAAGACTTTTGTGGCAGCATAATCTACCCCTTTCTGAGCCAAAGTTAGATTTAACCTTGAGTAGTGAAGATCAGCCTTTCTCCTAGTGTTGTAGCCATGTACACTGCTATTACTTTTGAATTCATTCGGATTGTTAATAACAAATTTCATAAGTAAATATATATATTGTGAGGCTACAGTAAAGATCTCTAGCTCTTTGAATAAGTGTCTGCAGGATGATCTTGGATGAGCTCCAGCAATTATCATGTTTACCTCTTTCATCCGCATGAAATAACTGGACGTGGTTGGTATAATACTTACTGTAGTTGCTGTATAACGATTAAGAAGAGAGAAATCACATCACATAGTCTAAAATTAGAACAATAAATGCACCCTGACTCGTAATAATGCCGGCCGCTGTGGCCGAATGGTTCTAGGCGCTTCAGTCTGGAACCTCGCGACAGCTACGGTCGCAGGTTCGAATCCTGCCTCGGGCATGGATGTGTATGATGTCCTTAGGTTAGTTAGGTTTAAGTAGTTCTACGTTCTAGGGGACTGATGACCTCAGATGTTAAGTCCCATAGAGCTCAAAGCCATTTGAACCAACATATAATAGTACTCAACTCGAGTATTCTAACGCAAATCCGTACTCACTGCACTAACTGTGTCGAACAGCTACACAATATTGTATGAAGATGCTTGTCGGACATGTGATTACAGTGCTGACAAACTGCCTTCCTTTGACGAGCGTTATCTACCAAAAATATGCACAAGACGAAATTATGTTACAGACATTCTTGTGCTGCTAGTATGCAGTGAATTGCACTGGTGCGTCTGACTGGGCCAATTTTGGTTTATCCTGTATTTACTTCCTCATGGGGTTTGTGGTTAATAACGTGGATGCATTCAAATGGGGAAGGCGACAGACACTCAACGAATTGTAGAGGGAAAAAGATTTCCTCTTGTATAATCCCTTTTTAAACTATAGTACTGAAAGGAGAACACTTTTCTGCAGGTTCTATTTTCAATAGGCTTGCAGTAAAATTGAAAGAAGCATGATATATCCCCGATTTTAGAATCGAAGTTGAAAGGTAAGTTTGTGGGGCACTATTTTACTCTGTACAGGAATTACTCGCAGTAGTTTAGAGCTTTGCAAAGTAAAGTTTTATTTACTGACATTTGCCGGCTGTTCAGTTGTGCCTGACCCGGGCTGGATCCATGAACACTGCTTCGCGGACAAGCTTAATGCTGTGAGGATGGGTCGTGAGTTGTGCTTGGGTAGTTCAATTGGCAAGGTACTTGCCCGCAAGACACAAAGACACCGGTTTCGAGTTCGGGTCCGGAACACAGTTTTAATCTGCCAGGAAGTTTCATATAGCATGCTATTGTACTCTCGTATCTTTTGCGAATGGTACAGGAAGACGCAGAATTGCAAAGCATGAAAATTAATCTCTGATGCAGACTTATAGCGATTTTAAGAATACAGAGGCGACATGAAGAGTCATCAGAGGATGAGTGCCGCGTGACCGATTGTCGGCAGGATACGTACCAGGGCGGCGGCGTACAGCTGGTAGCACCGCGGAGACACCAGGAAGTCCACCCCCATCTCGATGGAGGTGGTGGGAGTGCTCGGCTCAGCGACAGAGCCTGTCGGGGTCCGGTTCGTCGGTGTTTCTGGAAGCAAGAAGAAAATACAAGTGATGAATACCTGCCCTGAGAAAGGACCGGTTCACTTCGTGAAAACGTGCAGAAAATCAGCTCTACTCAATGATGAGAAATACAGAGGACAGTCCCTTATGTCGTCAGACAGGTCACAGCTGACGAATGAGTAATTACATGAACTACACAGGGTGCAAGCGCAGAAGAGCGCGGCTGGGGTTCAAATGGTTCAAATGGCTCTGAGCACTATGGGACTCAACTGCTGGGTCATTAGTCCCCTAGAACTTAGAACTAGTTAAA
Source organism: Schistocerca serialis cubense (assembly GCF_023864345.2). Classification (NCBI taxonomy): domain Eukaryota; kingdom Metazoa; phylum Arthropoda; class Insecta; order Orthoptera; family Acrididae; genus Schistocerca; species Schistocerca serialis. The sequence continues at coordinate 578,888,781 of NC_064639.1, read as the reverse complement.
CCTAACTAACCTAAGGATATCACAAACATCCATGCCCGAGGCAGGATTCGAACCTGCGACCGTAGCGGTCTTGCGGTTCCAGACTGCAGCGCCTTTAACCGCACGGCCACTTCGGCCGGATGCGCGGCTGTGGGGCGGTGAAGGGGGGGGGGAAGGGGGGGGGTTGGGGATGGGGGTAGTGTCATGACGATCGTTGTCATTAAGCCCCCTAACCACATTTTACTAAAAGTGTTTGTATTTCTACGTGTATTAATTTACAAATTTTTATGTAACTTTCGGAGAATACAATATCGCGCGAAATAAAAATCTTGAAAACAGCAAGAAACTGTAAAAAAATCGAAACTTCTTTTCTGCTTAAGTGGCTGCGGAAAACATCCCAGTCCGGAAAGGCACCTATTCACAGGATGACGATAGCTGCTTCCAACATCAAATGTAACACTGTTCGTGGAATCAGGAAACCACGGGAAGTTGAGGGAAGGGAAGACGAAATAAAAGGCAAGTCCCGCTAAGAAAAAATAAGTGAAAGACTAACTTTTCCGACCTTAGGTGGAAACGGCAAAAGATACAATATTCTCCCCATTTGTACGAGGGCGAGTCAGAAAGTAATGCCTCGTATTTTTTTACTCTTTCATTAAACAGGTAATGTAGTAATCATGAATTTGGGGCACTTCGGCAAACCTTCTGATACAGACCACCCCAGTGACGGCGGCCTACATCAACCGCCGGGCTGCAGTGCGTAAATTTAGAAAATGGCCGACATTGATGTATTCGTAAGACAGCGTTCTGTGATTGAATTCCTCGCTCCAGAAGGTGGAAAGCCCAATTGTATTCATGGAAGGCTGAATATGGTGTATGGAGAGAAGCTACGACTGACGTCAGCACCGTTAGACAATGGCTTCGTCGCTGCAGTGAAGCTGAAGGGCAAACACAGTTGGCTGATGCAACGCAGTGCGCGGGTCAGCGACTGCACTGACTTCACACGACATTCAGTGTGTCGATCAAATCATCAGTGACGACTCTCGGGTAACTATAAATGTAACCAACGATAGAGACGGTGTGATGGCCATTATGAAGATAACTGGACTACTCCAAGGTTTGTGCACGCTGGTTACCGAAAATATTCACCGACCAGAAAAAAAGGGATTTTGCACTATCAGACTTTCATCTGTTTGGCCCGCTCAAAGAAGCTCATTGCAGAGACCTTGGAAAATTCCGTGCGCCAGTGGCTGAGAAAGCAGGATCATGATTTTCACAGCATAGGTGTACATGCTTTTCTTCAAGGTGAAAAAAACTGGACCAAGGTGACTACTGCAAACGAAAAAGTTTCTGCGTCAGACACTTGTTTATTTTGCCACAATGTGTTTCGATGGTCCACACCATCATCTTCAGGTGGAGTATTGTTTATTTACATGGTTGTTGTTAGTGAAGAGTATAGATGTCTTTTCACAGTTTCAGACCAAGGTTATTTTGCGTGTTTTGCTAATGATAAAAATTGTTGAATTGGAAAAAGCATTTTAGAGGTAAAAAACATGAGTTTCTAACAGTGAATTGTACTCACAAGAACGCAAGTGTTTTAAAAGGTGCATGCTGTTGCCAGATGTTCGTCCTCTTCACTGCGCATTACATTTTCATTGTCGTTTCAAAGAAGTTGTACATGCTATAGATATGTTTGTTTACATTGGCTACACAAAAACAAGATTAAAGGGCAATCGCAGATCTGTCAGTACTGGGCTATCACTCTAATCAACAACGACATGAAAATTTTCAGCCTTTTGTTGGCATCACGACTGAAGAAGGCAGCACAGTACATCACGACCCTTGATTAGATTTCCCTGGGTGGTGACAACAATATTCATACGGCCCTTTGCCGTTACAGCGACATACTGCACTCGCCAGGTCTCGACATCTGCCTGGTGCATTGGCATTGCTTGGTTTCAGTCAGGCATTCGTCAATATCAAATTACCCTCACCCGTTGTATGTTGATGGCGATGGGATCCTTTCCCTGCAGCGGGATGTTATTCAAAGTTCAACATGCCTCCCCTGCCCTTCCACAGGAGCGTTGTGAGGTTGGCTTATTCCACATGCCAGACTGAGTTATTGAACTTTTCGTTAGCTACCAACTGAAAGTCCGGCGCTGTTGCCCAGCGAGTCTCACTGAACTACTTTTACATGAATATGCGCTTGTCTCCATATCAGCCCCAGTCTTGTTAACAATGTTGCCAGACATTCCACGTCCCTTTTTAACATTTTCAGATATCATTTCTGGAATTAAGTTACGTCCTGCACTTCTTATCGCTTCCATGGATCGGACACACAACGCAATACAAATGCGTCGGCCCCCCAATCCCATTGAATACAAGTTTCCCCAGATCATATGGCGTCGTCTAAGAACGACAGTGCATGCAGGCTTTCTTGACATCAGCGTCAAATCGATTTGGTATATCAAAGTCAATGGCAAACGGGTTAACCAATTTCGCTTCAACGCATCCACCTCGCTGACGCACCCCGTGTGTGTTCACTGTGGTGTGGACGACACAGACGCCCACCGATTCTCATGTGGTCGGTCGTCTGAAGTCTGGAGGCTCCTTACCCAACAGACGCCTTCTCAGATCGCTTTCCAGGCGCTTTTATTCCCAAATGAGATTCATTACGCGGCAACGGAAACTGACGCTGTGTATTGGATACAAGGCCATACGGTCCGCTACCTTTTTGATCCCGACAAGAAATCGAAACAGTGTTACTGGACATACCTTAATGAACGACACTGTACACTTGTTCACAACGCTAGATATAAGTAGTTCTTTCCAAATTTTCTATGGGGTGTCTTTCATGACCCGCCTTCCAACTAGAGCATGATGCTGATGGTTATTTTACCAACATGATGCTCTGAACGAACTGCAAACGGAATCTCCATAAAAATTTCGAGAAGACACGTTTTGATGTTCCACTATCTGATTGCGCGAGCGACTCACGGTATTCTGGTAGACAAATGGAAGTCCCCACACTCCTGCTTTCATTTTCATCGCTTCCCTGTGTGTTCTCTTCCTCTAATTCCTTCCTTTCCTACCCCCTTTTAGAAATGTGTTAGTTGTTTTGGGACAGGCATAGACAGGCACCAGCGCCTGAAGAGGTGCAGTCACTTTTTTTTGGGACACAAGTGGTGGTGGCAAGTACTTCTTTTTTTTTGTAGTTCCCTGTCCTGTCCAGGGGAGATAAAAAAGAAAAAGAATGGTGAAAAGTGGTCAGAGCATCTACCTAGTAAGCAAGAGACCCAGGTTCGAATCCCGGTTGGGCACATATTTTCAAGTTTCTCCACTGATTTCAATCAATGCCCGCAAGCAGCCAAAGCCTGTAATTCCTTTGGAACTTAGGAACTTACTGTAGTGTAGCAGGCCAAGAGCCGTCTCCAGTAGCTAGGATCTTCTCTCGTTCACCCCCCCCCCCCCCTCCACTTCCCACCCAGCACTACTTAATAATCACAGGAACGCACCGTTTGTCTACGCACATGCACAACCTAGGACTTTGCGACTTTGCAGAGGGACTGTAGTAGACGCTGAAACAAAAGGCCATTTTTTGCACTAGGGCTGACTTTCTGTGCTTCATATAGCGCTACAAGTGTTGGAGATAGGACATCCCATTTACTGCGCCAATACTAAAGAATGAAATTTTCGTCATACCGCCCAAGAGAGAAAGAATTACATAATTCTATAAAACAGTGTCAGGGCTGTTCAATGATGTGTCAAACTGGAGATACGAGCGAGGACTGTTTGTTTCAACCATAGGCCGTTATGTTTTTGTCGTAATGTCTAGTTTTAGAGAATGTCTTGGAAGTTTATCACAAACATCTAGACGAAATCTGGATCTGGGTTAAACTTAATACTAGCCACCCTACAACATGTAGTTTACAACATATCTTTGTTGTACTTCACATATGTCGCTCAAACTTAAAAACAAGAACTCATATAAACAATGTAAACCATGCATCGTTATGATCAGATGTGTATTTTTGTAAGCAAACAACGTAATATATAAAGTGCAACAGAAATAATTTTAAAAATTTTGGCGACAGGTTCCTCGCACCAAATGAAGAAACGTGGGGCATAATGATTGACATACCGTACATAAATCCTACGCTTGTGATTAACGAAAGAACATTCCTCAGAATCTAGTGCAAGAGAGATAATGAAGAAGTGATAGCTGTTCCAAGGAAAATTTGCAGGAAGTTCCGTAAAACACAAGATACAACTAACTTTTTAAAACTTTTTCTTTACTTCATTGTATTCTTCTGTGAGATGTCCATCTTGGCCTGTATGACTAATTTCTGCACGTAATTTTTGATTTGGTTTTCTGACTTTCTTTTATTTCTATTATGGAGCCTTTTATGTGTTATTACATTACATTATAAGCGCATAACTGCATGATTAACGCACCGATATTTACCGAACAGCAAACACGTTATAGACTGATGGCCGTAGCAGTCTGGTCCCTTCAATCCCACAAACACGTTATACACTTCAAGAGATACTTAAAAACACTCACAACTGCATGATTAACGATACTATGGTAAGAGTTTAGCGTAACAGACGTTAAATAAATTATACAAACTTTACTCTGTGTCACGAGAATCCCGATCATTGTTACTAATGTTAAAAGTTATCAGACACTGGTTCGGTGTCAGTGTTGTAGAATCTTCCTATTCGATGTTTCGGCATATTCTAGGAGACTGACGCACAGGGTGCGTCGGATCGGAACATTCTCCACCACCGACGGTGTTCCAACACCCAAGACCTTTTATAACCTGCAGTATGCATCCCGAAAAAAAATCTGAGGCTGTCGTAATTAATTCAGAAATACTTCATTACGAATTATTACAACTAGAGGTATCTTCCGTTGGCAACCTTGTTCGTGGCAAAGTGAACGGAGCCACGTGGGTGTGTCGTATATTTTATCTGATCTCAAATATAGAAGAAAAGGAAAGGATTGTAATTGCTAGACTCTCACCAGATCCCATGGTGTCAATGAAGCCCCGCGAAGGATGGTCACGTGACGGCTAAAGATGTCTGCCTTATTGGGAAGACGTCCCCCCGCTCTTTAGTTACCGATGCCGGACCACAAAACAGTCAGAATTTATGGAGTTCTTAGCTTAAATCGTTACCGTGGATACCGAATCAACAATAATGTTTTGATGATTTTCTTTGAACCTTGGTCTACAGTTGCTAAACGCGTTTTTTTTTTTTTTTTTAATTTTGTACAATAGTACAGAAAGTAAACAAAAAACCGACTGTTTTGGGCGACATGGAATCTTAAAAACTTTCTGCCCGTGTTCTCCGACGTATTTAACTAGAAATCTTGGAATAGCAGTTACAAGCACTCAGAGAAACAATTCTCTTCTCGTGATTACGTAATCAAAACAATGGTAAATTTATTTCAACACTTTTCAGAGAATTTTGGAGATAATATCCGTAAAGTCTCCGGCACATTGACTACTAATCCCCGAAGTTATTCGTACAATTCTTTGCGGGAGATGAATCGTTTACGCTCTCGTGTCGGCAACTAAGTTCTAAACGTAACCTCGGAATTGAGGAGATGGACAACGTTTCAATATTTATGCCCTGAAAATCTTTGCCAATACGTAGCAGAGAATGCTTTTTATTGTACATTGTATTATCATTTCTTCCCATCTTGCGTGCGTTACAAGAATAACACGGAATGTGGATGCTTCTGTCATTCAGTAATAGGCTGAGATAACCGAAATAAATGTTTCTATATCTGTGCTTACGTCTATACTCCACAAACCACTGTGAGGTGCAACGTAGAGGGTACTATCCATAGTATCACATATCAGGGCTTCTGCCAGTTTCATTTGTGTAGGGAGTGCGAGAAGAATGGTTGCTGTACATCCCGTAATTGGTCTAGTCTCGTCTTCGTGTTCCCTACGAGAGCCAGACGTACGGAGTTGTAGAGTACTCCTTACTTAGAACTGTTTTTTTAAATTTTTGCAGGTAGGCTTTCGTGGTGTAGCCGACGTCTATTTTCAAGCGTATATTGTTTCAGGTTTCTTAAAGCTCGCCTGCAGATCAAATAAACCTGTGACAGTTCTTGCGTCCTTCGTTGTATACGTTCAAAATCATCCGTTAATCGTATTTGATATGGGTTCCTCATACTAGGCCGATATATTAGGGTATATCACACGAATATTATGTAAGCAATCTCCTTTGTAAATTCATTGCATTTTCCTAGGTCATTAGCAATGAACCGTAGTCAGCCACCTGATTTGCCTAGGAATGAACCTACGTGATCATTTCATTTCATTTTCACACAAATTACTATACTCGGGAATTTGTATAAGTTAACTGATCCAAATTATGACTCATTAATGTTGTAGTCATGGGTACAACGTTGCTGCTTTTCATGTTTTTCACAGTTTTACATTAATGAATTTTTAAAGCAAGCTGCCGGACATTCTCGGTACGGCACACAGTTTTAATCTACCAGGATGTTTCATATAAGCGCAAATTCCGCTGCAGAGTGAAAATTTCATTCCCTTCATTCGTTCGGCGGTGCTGTCACCTATAATCACTACAAGTTACAATAACCGCGTTCTTAAGTGCGGATTTAGATTAGATTAGATATACTTTCATTCCAATTTATCCGTTGTGAGGAGTTACTTCACGATGTAGAACATGTCAGAAAAGCAATAATACATGACAGGTACTTACAACTAAAACAAATGAGCTAATCTACCTTCCACAGGTTCCAAGTGGAATGATGTTCTTTTTTGGTTTTTTTTTTAATGAACACTACATGAAAGGATCATTTTAAAACATTCATTTACTAAGATCGCATTAATGCACTGAATTTAAAATTTAAAAAAATTATTTATAAGGTAATAAAGACATAATAGAACTACTACAATACTTATTTACTATGAACACATTAATGCACTGAAATGGTGCAGAAGTTAGATTGTACGGACACACACACACACAAAATCAGTTGGCCACCAATAAATCCTTTAGGCTTCTCTTAAACTGAATTTTATTGGTTGTTAAGCTTTTTAAAAAGTTATTTAAAATGTGTGTTCCTGAATAATGTACACCTTTTTGTACAAGAGTAAATTACTTTAAATCCTTGTGAAGATTGTTCTTATTTGTAGTATTGATTCCGTGAACTGAGCTTACGATTTGAAAAAGTGATATAGTTTTAATGTCACATTTCATTAAGGAATAAGTATATTGGGAAACAGTAGTTAGTATCCTTAGTTCCCTAAACAGGCCTCTACAGAATGTTCTTGAGTTCACACCACATATAACTCTTATTGCATGTTTCTCTACCCAAAAAATTTTAACTTAGCTTGATGTGTTACCCAAAAAATAATCCCAAATGACATTACTGAGTGAAAGTAAGCATAGTATGCCAGTTTTTTCATTTTTATATCCCCTATGTCTAACAGAATTCGCACTGCAAATAGAGATTTGTTTAGACGCTTCAGCAGTTCTGTGGTGTGCTCCTCCCAGTTGAATTTATTATCAAGCCGTAATCCCAAGAATTTAACACTGTCCACTTCTTCTATCAGCTTGTCATCATATGTTAGGCATATACTCGTGGGACACCCCTTACAAGTTCTGAACTGCATGTAGTATGTTTTTTCAGAATTTAGTGACAAATAATTGGCTAGGAACCAGTGATTAATGTCCACAAATATTTTATGAGCCGATCTTTCTAAGACTACACTTGATTTGCCATTTATTGCAATGTTTGCATTATCACCAAACAAAAAAAAAAACATGGCATCTGCTAATGTTGCTGATGAAAGGTCATTGATATATACAAGAAAAAGGGACCCCACATGCAGTTAGTTCTCAGCTGGATGTTGCCTGATAGCTTAATACATGTCTCTTTCTTAATATCAAACTTTGTGTCCTCTCAGAGATATAAGATTTGAACCATTCTGCAGCACCTCCTGTTACACCATAATATTCTAGTTTACTTAAAAGGATAATGTGATTTACACAGTCAGATGCCTTTGACAGATCACAAAACGAACCAGTTGCCTGCAATTTTTTGTCTAATGAATTGAGTATATTTTTATTGTAAGTGTAGATAGCCTTCTCGATATCAGAACTCTTTAGAAATCTGAACTGCGACGTTGACAATACCTTATTTGTGATAAGATGGTTATAAGGCCGATTGCACATTACCTTTTCTAAAATTTGTGAGAATGCTGGCAAAAGTGAAATTGGACGGAAATTTTACGCTATTTCTTTATCTCCCTTCTTAAACAGTGGCTTAACTTCAGCATATTTCAACCATTCAGAAAATATTCCATTGATAAACGACTGGTTACACAGATAGCTTAACATGTTACTTAACTCAGAATCACATTCTTTAATTAAATTTGTTGGTATTTCATCAGATAAATCATTTGCGGAGAAGCTTAAGAGATTTTCCTTCGAAAGCTGTACATACTCCCATCAGAAGAAAAGCAGTCGCTCGAAGGACGTAGTTTAATAACCTACATGGCCCAAAAAAATAAACGACCTTAATCTGTTATGTAGTAGGACAACATTTAGCATCCAAAAATAGCGGAGTCCTCCTTGTAGTCGAAACGTGTAAATTCTGCATGGTGCTTAACGGTAATCTCCATACACAAAAGGCAATGTCCTGAATAACTGATTGACTGACTGACTAATCATCGCCTAGCCCAAACCGCTAAGGATGTTGTTGTTGTTGTGGTCTTCAGTCCAGAGACTGGTTTGATACAGTTCTCCATGCTACTCTATCCTGTGCAAGCTTCTTCATCTCCCAGTACCTACTGCAACCTACATCCTTCTGAATCTAATTAGTGTATTCATCTCTTGGTCTCCCTATAAGATTTTTACCCTCCAGGCTGTCCTCCAATACAAAATTGGTGATCCCTTGATACCTCAGAACATGTCCTACCAACTGATCCCTTCTTCTAGTCAAAGTTGTGCCATAAATTTCTCTTCTCCGCCATTCTATTCAGTACCTTCTCATTAGTTATGTTGTCTACCCATCTAATCTTCAGCATTCTTCTGTAGCACCACATTTCGAAAGCTTATATTCTCTTTTTGTCTAAATTATTTATCGTCCATGTTTCACTTTCATACTTGGCTACACTCCACACAAATACTTTCAGAAACGACTTCCTGACAGTTAAGTCTATACTGGATGTTAACAAATTTCTCTTCTGCAGAAATGCTTTCCTAGCCATTGCCAGTCTACATTTTTTATCCTCTCTACTTCGACCATCATCAGTTATTTTGCTCCCCAAAAAACAAAACTCATTTACTACATCAAATGTCTCATTTCCTAATCTAATTCGCTCAGCATCACCTGATTTAATTCGACTACATTCTATTATCCTCGTTTTGCTTTTGTTGATGTTAATCTTATACCCTCCTTTCAAGACACTATCCATTCCATTCAACTGCTCTTCCAAGTCCTTTGCTGTCTCTGACAGAATTACAATGTCATCGGCGAACCTCAAAGTTTTTATTTCTACTCCATGAATTTTAATTCCTACTCTGAATTTTTCTTTTGTTTCCTTTACTGCTTGCTCAATATACAGATTGAAAAATATCGAAGAGAGGCAACGATCCTGTCTCACTCCCTTCCCAACCACTGCTTCCCTTTCATGCCCCTCGACTATTATATCCGCCATCTGGTTTCTGAACAAATTGTAAATAACCTTTCGCTCCCTGTATTTGACCCCTGCCACCTTCAGAATTTGAAAGAGAGTATTATGGTTTACATTGTCAAAAGGTTTCTCTGAGTTGTGATAGAAACGTAGGTTTGCCTTTCCTTAATCTATCTTCTAAGATAAGTCGTGGGGTCAATATTGTGTCACGTGTTCCAACATTTCTAAGGAACCCAAACTGTACTTCCCCGAGGTCGGATCCTACCAGTTTTCCATTCGTCTGTAAAGAATTCGTGTTAGTATTTTGAAGCCGTGACTTACTAAGCCGACAGTTCAGTAATTTTCACATCTGCCAACACCTGCTTTCCTTGGGATTGGAATTATTATATTCTTCTTTAAGTCTGAGGTATTTCGTCTGTCTGATGAATCTTGCTCACCAGATGGTGGAGTTTTGTCACGGCTGGCTCTCCGAAGGCTATCAGTAGTTCTAATGGAAAGTTCTCTACTCCCGGGGCCTTGTTTCGACGTAGATCTTTCAGTGATCTGTCAAACTCTTCACGCAGTATCATATCTCCCATTTCATCTTCATCTACATCCTCTTCCATTTCCATAATATTGTCCTCAAGTACATCACCCTTGTATAGACCCTCTATATACTCCTTCCACCTTTCTGCTTTCCCTTCTTTGTGTGGAACTGTGTTTGAATCTGAGCTCTTGATATTCGTATAATTGGTTCTCTTTTCTCCATAGGTCTCTTTAATTTTCCTGCAGGCAGTATCTATCTTACCCCTAGTGATATATGCCTCTACATCCTTACATTTGTCCTCTAGCCATCCCTGCTTAGCCATCTTGCACGTCCTGTCAATCTCAATTTTGAAACGTGTGTATTCCTTTTTGCCTGCTTCATTTACTGAATTTTTATATTTTCTTCTTTCATTAATTAAATTCAATATTTCTTCTGTTACCCAAGGATTTCTACTAGCCCTCGTCTTTTCACCTACTTGATCCTCTGCTGCCTTCACTATTTCATCTCTCAAAGCTACCCACATTCTTCTACTGTATCTCTTTCCCCCATTCTTGTCAATCGTTCCCTAATTCTCTCCCTGAAACTCTCCGCAACCTCTGGTTCAGTCAGTTTATCCAGGTCCCATCTCCTTAAATTCCCACCTTTTTGCAGTTTTTTCAGTTTTAATCAACAGTTCATAACCAATAGATTGTGGTCAGAGTCTACATCTCCCCCTGGAAATGTCTTACAATTTAAAAACTGGTTTCTAAATATCTGTCTTACCATTATATAATCTATCTGAAACCTGTCAGTATCTCCAGGCCTCTTCCATGTATACAACCTTCTTTCATGATTCTTGAACCAAGTATTAGCTATGATTAAGTTACGCTCTGTGCAATATTCTACCACGTGGCTTCCTCTTTGGTTCTTTACCCCCATTCTATATTCACCTACTACGTTTCCTTCTCTTCCTTTTCCTTCTATCGAATTCCAGTTACCCATGACTATTAAATTTTCGTCTCCCTTATCCCAATAATTTCCTTTATCACATCGTACAATTCATCAATCTCTTCGTCATCTGCGGAGCTAGTTGGCATATAAACTTTTACTACTGTTGTTGGCATATGCTTCGTGTCTGTCTTGGCCACAATAAAGCATTCACTATGCTGTTTGTAGTAGCTTACCCGCACTCCTATTTTTCTATTTATTATTAAACGTACTCCTGCATTACCCCTATTTTAATTTGTATTTATAACCCTGTAGTCACCTGACCAGAGGTCTCGTTCCTCCTGCCACCGAACTTCCCACTATATCTAACTTTAACCTATTTCCCTTTTTTGAATTTTCTAACCTACCTGTCCGATTAAGGGAGCTGACATTCCACGCTCCCATCCATAGAACGCCAGTTTTCTTTCTCCTGATAACGACGTCCTCCTGAGTAGTCCCCTCCCGGAGATCCGAATGGGGGACTATTTTATCTCCAGAACAGTTTATCCAAGAGGACGCCATGATCATGTAACTATACAGTAAAGCTGTGGAGTCACCGCCAGACACCACATGTGCTAGGTGGTAGCCTTTAAATCGGCCGCGGTCTGTTAGTATACGTCGGACCCGCGTGTCGCCACTATTAGTGATTGCAGACCGAGCGCCGCCACACGGCAGGTCTAGTCTAGAGAGATTTCCTAGCACTCGCCCCAGTTGTACAGTCGCCTTTGCTAGCGATGGTTCACTGACTACAGGTGCTCTCATTTACAGAGACGACAGTTTAGCATAGCCTTCAGCTACGTCATTTGCTACGAACTAGCAAGGCGCCATATTCAGTTACTATTGATATTGATATTGTGAACCATGTACCTTCAAGAGCGACGTTCATCACTAATGGATTAAAGTTAAGTATGAAACTAATTACGTCCGCTTTATGAATTCTTATTCCTTGTCATGTTCCAGACCTCACGTCAGTATAGTTCTTCCCTCCTCACGCCAGCCAGCGTGAGCTAAAACGCATGCATTTCGGCCTCCTCAAGTAACACGGTGTTGGCTCTTCTGCCAACACAACAAAAGCTGCATGCCCTCGGGAAAAATTACGGCTATAGTTTCCCCTTGCTTTCAGCCGTTCACAGCACCAGCACAGCAAGGCCGTTTTGGTTAGTGTTACAAGGCCAGATCAGTCAATCATCCAGACTGTTGCCCCTGCAACTACTGAAAAGGCTGCTGCCCCTCTTCATGAACCACACGTTTGTCTGGCCTCTCAACAGATACCCCTCCGTTGTGGTTGCACCTACGTACGGTACGGCTATCTGTATCACTGAGGCACGCAAGCCTCCGCACCGACGGAAAGGTCCATGGTTCATCGGCGGACCGCTAAGGTTATAAACTTTCAATCTCGAGAAGTTGTGGACCTTATAGTGTAGGCATCACTTAAGAAGGGATTTTTCTAAATTCCAACTGTAAGGGGGTGAAATAGGAGACGAAGGGCTGTTTGAAAAATGTTGCTATTAATGGAATTTTGAAGCTAGATCTACTAAATTGGTTTCTCGGTCAGGAGAAATACTTGTTTCTGCGTTTTGGGAATTTATTCCTACGTGGATGAAATAGTGGATGAAATCTTTTTGTGCCAATATACCATTATTAAAGCACTACTAAAGTATTTTTAAAGCTACATCTGTTAACATTGGTATTTGACATCTCGGTCACAATTGAAAAATCAAGTGTCTCAGCGGTTTTGGAAACTAAACCTAAGGAAGTGAAATAGGGATGAGATTTTATTATGAAAATATTTTATTATGAAAGCATTTATAAAGATAAAACTATGAAAATTTAAATTTTGTTATTCATTTAGAAATAAAAAATACATGTTTCACTGTTTTCGGACATTCAACAAGGGTCACAATGTATCACTGACCCATCATTAGCCGGCACAAACCGCAAAGGATAGAACTTGGAGAGGATGTGGATCTCATACTGGAGCCATCGTTTAAGAAGGGATTGTCCGAAATATATTGTTATGTTTGCTTACAATGTGCTTGTGTGTTCCTTGAGTGCATTACACCCGGCTAGTCAGTCAGTGCGTTACAGTCTAAGCTGCGGACCGCGAGTGGACGGTGGGATTTACCAGCGCAGAAAAAGCCGAAATGCTCATGGTTTATGGAGAGTGTAGGAAGAATGCACTTCGATTTCATAAACAGTGCGTGCGGCAAGAAATCCCAATAGACGTCAAACATCTCGGCAATTGAAACTTCCTGGCAGATTAAAACTGTGTGCCCGACCGAGACTCGAACTCTGCCCGAGTTCGAGTCTCGGTCGGGCACACAGTTTTAATCTGCCAGGAAGTTTCATATCAGCGCACACTCCGCTGCAGAGTGAAAATCTCATTCTGAAAACATCCCCCAGGCTGTGGCTAAGCCATGTCTCCGCAATATCCTTTCTTTCAGGAGTGCTAGTTCTGCAAGGTTCGCAGGAGAGCTTCTGTAAAGTTTGGAAGGTAGGAGACGAGGTACTGGCAGAAGTACAGCTGTGAGTACCGGGCGTGAGTCGTGCTTCGGTAGCTCAGTTGGTAGAGCACTTGCCCCCGAAAGGCAAAGGTCCCGAGTTCGAGTCTCGGTCGGGCACACAGTTTTAATCTGCCAGAAAGTTTCATATCAGCGCACACTCCGCTGCAGAGTGAAAATCTCATTCTGGATCTCGGCAATTATTTATCAACCTCTTCAACCAAGTACCTGAAAGTGACAGCGTAACATCTAGACAACGCAACAGAAGGAAAGAAGTGAGACAGACGAGGGGAAATTAATGCCCATGCTGCTGTTCTAGTCCACACGCGCATTAGCTCCCGAGCAATTGCACGAGGAAGTGGCATGAGTCAGTCAAGTGTCCTGCGTATTCTCCATCGACATGGTTTCCACTCCTATCACATCTCTTTCCATGAAGGGCTGCATGGAAACGATAATGAGAATTTGTTAATTTTAGACAGGATACTTGAGGAGTATCATGTATCTTGTTTAGTGATGAAGCCACATTTACCAATCATGATCAGGTAAACTGCCGAAACATGTATCATTGGTCTGTTGACAGTCCCAGTTGCCTCCGTGAGTTGGAACTTCAGCGTCCATCGAGTGCGAACGTATAGTGTGGGATAGAACTATGGATGCGCTAAACAGTCGCGGTCTCCTAACAGACCATCTTCTACGGATGCTAGAAGACGTTTCTCTGCAGACTAGGTGTACCTGAGGTACCAACATCATGGCTGTCCAGCCCATAGTGCAAGAAGTATTACAGTATGTCTTCACGAATAGTTTTAAAATCATTGTATTGGACACAGAGGACCTGTACCTCGGCCGGCCTGTACCCCAGGTTTGGCACCTATCTACTTTTTTCTGTGGGGAAAGCTGAAAGATGCTGTCTACAAAGACATAACAAGTACACCCGATGATACACTATGTGATCAGAAGTATTCGGACACTGGCTGAAAGTGACTTACAAGTTCGTTGCACCCTACATCGGTAATGTTGGAATTCAGTATGGTGTTGGCCCACCCTTAACCTTGATGACAGCTTCCATTCTCGCAGGCATACGTTCAATCAGGTGCTGGGAGATTTCTTGGGGAATGGCAGCCCATTCTTCACGGAGTGCTGCACTGAGGAGAGGTATCGATGTCGGTCGGTGCAGCCTCGCACGAAGTCGGCGTTCTAAAATACCCCAAAGGTGTTCTGTAGGACTCAGGTCAGGACTCTGTGCAGGTCAGTCCATTACAGGGATGTTAGTGTCGTGTAACCACTCCACCACAGGCCGTGCTTTATGAACAGGTGCTCGATCGTGATGAAAGATGCAATCGCCATCCCCGAATGGCTCTTCAACAGTGGGAAGCAAGAAGGTGCTCAAGACACGAATGTAGGCCTATGCTTTGATAGTGCCACGCAAAACAACAAGTGGTGCAAGCCCCCTCCACGGAAAACACGACCACACCATAACATCACCACCTCCGAATTTTACCGTTGGTACTACACACGCTGGCATATGACGTTCACCGGGCATTCGCCATACCCACACCCTGCCATCGGATTGCCACATTGTTAACCGTGATTCGTCACTCCACACAAAGTTTTTCCACTGTTCAATCGTCCAATGTTTACTCTCCTTACATCCAACCGAGGCGTCGGTTGTCATTTAACGGCGTGATACGTGGCTTATGAGCAGCCGCTCTACCATGAAATCCAAGTTTTCTCACCTCCCGCCTAACTGTCATAGTACTTGCAGTGGATCTTGATTCAGTTTGGAATTCCTTTGTGATGCTCTGGATAGATGTCTGCCTATTACACATTGCGATCCTCTTCATCTGTCGGCGGTCTCTGTCAGTCAACAGAAGAGGTCGACCTGTACGCTTTTGTGCTGTACGTGTCCCTTCACGTCTGCCCTTCACTATCACGTCGGAAACAGTGGACCTAGGTATGTTTAGGAGTGTGGAAATATCGCGTACAGATGTATGACGCAAGTGACACTAAATCACCTGACCACGTTCGAAGTCCGTGAGTTTCGTAGAGTGCCCGATTCTGCTCTCTCACGGTGTCTAATGACTACTGAGGTCGCTGATATGGAGTACCTGGCAGTAGGTGGCAGCACAATGCACCTGATATGAAAAACGTATGTTTTTTTTGGGAGGGGGCGTGTCCGGATACTTTTGATCACATAGTGTGTGCATACTGTTCACACATCTCCGCTGAAATGCTAGCACATGTGCAGCATTCTTTCGATACCAGACTGTAAGTGTGTATTGCCGCTGCGGTGGCTATTTTGAACACAGCATGTGATGGTCAGTTTTGTCGTTACTTGCCAGAATCCATATAACTAGTGTATGAACTTGTGTTGTTCTACAGATGTTAACGTAGGAACTTTTCAAAATGACATATCTCGTAAACGACTTGCACCAGAATCCTGCAACAAACACCACTGACATTATAATTTACCCTACATCGAGTTTGTTAATTTTAATAGGCGATGTTCCATTTAAAATGTGTATGTTTGCACAAAATATGCACACTCTCTAAGTATTATTTCAGTCTGTCGGCTGGCTAACAAGACGAGCCCCTGAGTGCCAATCCATTCTGTGAAAACCGCACATGAATAACCCTTTCCACTTCGTAATATTTGCGGTGCAAGTTTTAGGTGATTCACCTTGTATATAGGGTGTAAAGGCTCAGTTATACACAGGGTGTATCGTAAATACTTATAAAAAATTTGGGGGCGTTTCCTTCATACCAAAACCGGGGAAATGTGTCCATACACTTATATATATATTACCTGCTCAGTGAACCAATAGTTTACAAATCCCTAAAGCTAGAAACTCAATTTTTTGTAAAAAAATGTCCTCTGCTTGAACCTACACATTCATGCTTCAGCCGGGTCATGGACTGCCTGTCCCCCTCCCCGGCTTCTGGCTTCCACAACACATTGATGAAGGGTGTGTCTGCGTTAGCACTGTCCGCTTCATAAGCCACTTGTTTAGTTAATACCACATACAAATTTCAAACGCTTAAGATCGAGGAAACGTGCGAGGCATGTAACTAGTCCTGACCTACCTATCCAAAACGTGTTGGAGACTCATCGTACCGCAAACGACATGCATCCTCTTATTTTCAGGGGAACATGCTGTGGCAAATACAGAGTGGTGCAATGCCGGTGGCAGAAAGTGTCTGTAATTGTGGTTTAATCGAATGCCATAAATGAGTCTCCTTGTGATATTGTTGTATTGTAGCTCTGAAAATTGCGGAGCTCCCTCAACAGTACCTTAGTTCACTTTTCACAATAGAAGCACGAACATTTGAACAGCATTTGTGTATCATAAAGACATTTTACACAAATCATGGACGTACTGTTATGGTGAGGTACGCATTCAACACCTTATTTCTTCCAAAACCAGCACCATCCGGAATGACCGCTTCTCCATGTATTTTGTCTAATGTTTTCCTTTTTTTATTTTTTTCAGGCTGACTTCTTTTGGGATTATCTAAAGGACAGGATCTTCGAGAATGCACCTGAAACCCTCCAGAATCTTCGTACTGTAGTTTCCAGAAAGATTTGTGCAGTCGTTCTCATGTAAATACATGGGCGAAGGTAATCCATATTGTGGATTTCTATAAAGGAGGACCAAGCATCAGAAGAAGACCTAGAGCCCTAGGACATGACTTACGGGCTGGAAGAATAAAATATACCTACAAACGAGTCGACTGTCGTGGATTGAATTAAATTGCCAGATTAATTGTTTCTGGCCCATCGTTTCCTAAGCTGGTGCCCGCACCCAATTTTCTGAAAGCGCACAGCGAAGAAGAACTAGGGTAGTGATCGAGCAAGCTGCTGCAAATCACTGTAGCTGAGACGAACTGTTTTTGACAAAAGAACTCAGTATATTTAAACAAACATAACAACTGTTAGTCACTGCTCCATACTATAAGTCTGAACCTGACACCACCTCCTGTCAACGGAATTCAGCTAAAAAAGAAAAGAAAAGAGAAAAAAACCTCTGCAACGAACTTCAAATGCAGCACTCGTACGTCAATTTCTACATAAATTTGTGGTTCCCTGTTTATATTTCATTATCTTTCCATTATTTCAGTCCATATATTTTTTTAAATTTCTTCTCTCCTCATCACTTTTTAATAATTTTTTTTTCGTAATGTGGGGCCACAGTCATAATATATTTCTTTAAAGTCAGTACCGCCATTAGACTGTTTTTTATTTTCAGTGTTACATTACACAACCATGATTTCAGCTTTAAAGTGCCATTATCAAGTGCTTTAATGTTATACAGTGCCTAAGATGGCATACTGTCGTATTTAACAGTGTATTTAATAGTGTATTTTAAACACGACATTATGCCATCTTAGGCACTGTTTAACATTAAAACACTTGATAATGGCGCTTTAAAGCTTAAATCATGATCGTGTAATGTAACACTGCAAATAAAAAACAGTCTAATGGCGGTACTGACTTTAAAAGGGTCACTTTCTAATGGTAGTAGGTTAATTTGCTAATATGATTAGATTCTTTTTAAAATATTAGGTTATAGTTTTAAAGGATAAATTAGTAAGAGTTAGGTGCCATAGAAAGTAATAAATGCAGATCAACGCACGTTTCCGTGAGATCAACCGTCGGCTTAAAAGTCACAGGACTTTAGGAAATTATGCATAAATGTAGGACTGTACAAATACTCGAATGACTCTTTCACTCTACTGCGTAATTTTGTACCGCCCTTACAGATTAAAAATGCATAAAAATTCTACTCGTATTGCATCAAAAGGTTACGTCACAGGCAGTCAATATCAGCTACCCAGATGAGCAACAATGAATAAATTATTTAATCCAACAGTAAACTGTTTGGGTAACGGTACAGAGACTCCTGAACGTCGCTCCAGTCAGTTCGTAGCTGGAGTGCAATCCGGTTCTTTAGACGAAAATATTTTGCCTATACGTGAACTAATTCTTTATTTATTTTTACCTAACTCGTGACACCGGTCACTCTATGTAGTTACCAATTAAGAACAGCTCGTTTCACATTTTTGAAAGTTTAAACAAAATCGCAAGAGGAGTACGCTTACCAATCGCCAAGCGAGTTAACAAAATACCTCGCTGTCATCGTAGACATTCACCGCTCTTATCGATCAACCGTTACGAAATGAATATGAAATTCCATTTCAGTAACGACGTCGAGCTTCCTCTGAAGTGAATACTGGTTGTAACTTTTCTCACAGGGTGCTTCCCAGACAAGCACATACGGCGGTCGGAAATGCTCAGAGTTATTCCTATCTCATACTTGTTTGGTTTTCGAGACGAATTTCTTTAACTGAACTTTTTGCGCCCAAAACGCCTCGAGTAGATACTGATGACCTCCACTCACACTGTTTCGTACCAAACGTTGCTTCCGACGTCATGTGCTGTGTTCTTAGCAAATATGGCAGAGATTTATTTGGTAACCATCGGTTATATTGCAGACTTTGTGCTGTCACAGTCTGACACCTACAGACACGACACTGCCGCTCATTTTCGTTATATACTGCGGCAGCAACGCTCCTAGCAGACACAAGCTGTACTTTTTAATTCGATATCGGATGAGTGCGAATGATATCGTTTATACTGATGTGTAACATAGGTTTTACAAAAGGGAGCGTATGTAGTGCAATAAAAATTGCCGATAAACTAATAACGTCAATTGTCTTTCTTTAGTTTCCTTAAAATTCTGGCATGTATGAAACGGTACATTATAGGACAATTCATTTACGGTCTCTTGTAACGTACAGCTATTTACTGAAGGATGTCGTTTTCCTTTAAGAACAAAAATGGGTAGTAAGCAGCAGAAGACCTTGCCTTTTGCAGAAAGACGTCGTATATATTATACAAAACGTGAAGTTTTGTTCGCTGCACTTCCGGCCAAATCGTTGAAAGTGAAACGTAGGAAATTTACAAGACCTTCATCACTTAACGTACGAAAGAAGTCACCACAGCAGCAGTTGAATAGATAACCTCACAGACGTGATTTTAGAACGTCAGAAGCAATAAAAGTATTTCCCAACATAGAAGAAACCAATTCTACAATTGTTAGTACGTCCGAGGCAAGTATTTTCAACCCAGTCGTCTTTTGAAGAAAAACTAATTACATTTTAAAAAATATTAATGTAGTAGAAATCTGAGTGAAGTGCAAGAAAATGTGAATCATTAGACTCCGTACAAAATTGTTAAGTGTCAAGATAAGTCGCTATCATAATAACAGTTAGCAGGAGAAATATATGTTTCTCGGGTATGAAATACGGTGTTTATGTTCTATTGATTTCAACGGCGGAAGCTGCAGTTATGAATAAGTTGTAGCTTATGTCACTGATTCAGTGAGATACGGCTCCTTCTACATTTATTTCACGGTTGTTCATGGCTCTTGATAATTTACTGATGTTTGGAATGCAAAAATACAATAACCATTTCGTTAATCAAGTAGAAAAATAACTGAAAACAAACATTAATGTTACGACTCGCCCTCTTGTCCCTAGGAGCGCTAGTGTCGTTTCAACCGTCACACGACAACTTTCACAGCAGTGAGCGCGCGACAGTTCACTCGTATGTTAGTGTGTCGTGCTGTCGAGAGACGGGAAGCAAAGCTGGCCGCTGTTAACATGATCTTCGGCTGGAACTGGTTGTTTGACAGCAACGGCAGTATTATAGAACAAAAAAGACGTTTATGGACGACAACCTTATTTTATCATATTCGTTTTCAAATGTTATCATTTCATCGAGAGTAAATCTCATCGTCGTATACTCTGTCAACACTGCAGAGGAATACGTATCGGGATATTTAATATATTTCAGTCTGGTATTATCTTGCTTGCCGTTGCCATACGTATTTATTTATGATGGAAACACTAAGTTGCAATTACTATAGTAAGTTGATTTTGTAGATCAAGCAACGAATATCTTTGGAAAAAACGACAACTGACTGTGTGAATGTGAAACCGCAAAGCGGCCACAAGTTACCGCGGCCACACATCCGTTTCCTCTTTGGTTACTGTGAACTGTGACGAGGCTCTTTGTCTCGAAAGCGGAATGTTTTGAGAACAGTATTTATACTTACAAACATGAAGATATCGGTCGTTGGTTCTGTAAGACAATTTGAACCATTACAGTTCCGTAAAGAAGTTATAACGCTTTCAGTTGTATCGGAGAACTGAGAGTCGAGAAAATATTTGACTAAATAAAAACAATTTCTAGTGTTTGAGGCGTAAATCTCTCTTCGGAAACTAGAACAACACATGACTTTATAATGTTGCGGCACAATGATTTTTATAACGCTAGGAATGCAGTTTCACAAGTCAATGAAGTTTAGTTCACATATAGTCTATGGAGGAACAAAGAAACCACTAAATATGCAATGAAATAGAAGATACCTCCAAAACAATTGGTGATAGCACCACATCTGTACGGCAGTGTATGCACATTCACAGCCTTGTCGAGAAGCGCCATGTCGTAACGAACATTTTTTAAGTGAAGCATATTTGTCGGCTTTGGTCAGCTGAACAATGGCGGCTCCTGCGAATACATTCGGGGTGTTCCCAAATTTTTAGATGCAGATAAATTTGAGAGTGTGAAATTAATAGCATCTGCTGAATAACAATTACGCTTATCAACAAGTTTATACAAATACAGCCACTGCCAATAATAACAACAACATTAATAATGATAATAATAATAATAGTAATAATAATAACAATAATAATAATAAGATGCATTACTTATCTGATAAAAGAAAGCATTGTTTCTGTGCAATTTTGCTTTGTACGTAATTAAATACAGTTTAGGGCAACAACGAAATAATGTGTAAGCTTTCGCAACTCTCCATTTCGCATTTGTTTGTAAGTGGGAGTTTTCCTGGTTTTCCATTTTTTCTTTTTGGACAAATGTAGAAGATCCCTAAGAGATAGCGGGCCGGTGTGGCCGTGCGGTTCTAGGCGCTTCAGTCTGGAACCGCGTGATCGCTACGGTCACAGGTTCGAATCCTGCCTCGGGCATGGATGTGTGTGATGTCCTTAGGTTAGTTAGGTTTAAATAGTTCTAAGTTCTAGGCGACTGATGACCTCAGAAGTTAAGTCGCATAGTGCTCAGAGCCAATGAGCCTAAGAGATATATGAGTTCACGAATTACTTCGGGGCTGAAAAATGCGATATTCTTACGCTACACCCACACAAAAACTTGTGCTAACTGTACACTTCCTCGTTAAATGCTTTCTTGTAATCACGCTGTTTTGAATTCGTCATTCTCTCAGTCAAAGGATCTATTCTCGGAGGCCCTTGTACCTTTGCGGCTAACTTTTCCTGGTAATTTTCTTTTCTATTCCCAGAGTTAGATTTTCACTCTGCAGCGGAGTGTGCGTGGATATGAAACTTCCTGGCAGATTAAAACTGTGTGGTCGGCCCCGTCCTCACTGCTTTGCTTTTCTGTTACCATTTAAAACAAATTCAACATAGGTCATGTTTACACTGCACACGAAAGCCGATTCCCACACAGTAAACAACCAACTCCAAACACAAAGTGCCATTTGTGAAAATGATTAAACTCAAATAGTAATGTCTACCAACATGGTCACATGGCTAGAATACAAATGAGGCGCTGAGAGCCATAATGACCTAAAGCACACAGCCGTCGATTCCACTTGTAAATGAACAGCAGGGAAACCAATGATACAGATTTTCCTCAATTTTCGTATATGCAATGTGGGCCTACAGCACAGATAAACCTGACTCACCAAAATATCAATAGATTACAGAAGCATGAATAAATGCTACAATCTCACAACTGACGGTGATGTGCCTTAGGCTCTTATGATTGTCAGCTCCTCAAATTGATTACTGTATGATAAAATTCGTAACTTAGTATACTCTAAGTCATTCAGAAACCTACAAAAAAGTTTATTGTCTGTACAACTTTGACATATACTGACGTCCGATCTATTTTTACTACAATACATAGTGAGTGAATTAGCATATCTGAGAAGTGTGCTATATATAGTAGGATTTATGCCTAGCGAACGGGGATGAAAGTATTCTACAACATGGTGGCGCTAATGTAAACTTCTAGTTGAGTGGCGAGGGCTAGCTGTGCACATTGTGAACCATCAAATCCGTATGTGTTTGGCCCGTAAGGCGATTACATCACTCGAGTTACGCATGCGCAAAAGCTCCTGAAAACGTGCACAACTTAAGGTGTGCTCGCGATCCTGTTGCCAATTTTCACGGAGTCTAGAGGAACAGTAGCGCCTTAAATGTAAGTGCCATATCTTTCTGATTGTAGCATTTAACAGCATTCAAAGAATAATAATCAATTCCGCAGGGTGTCGAAAGTTAGAGTGTTCCTGTGCTCTTGTGCTCTTACACAGCAGCCGCCACTGCAGCTGAACATAACTGATTTTGGAAGAGTCGTGTCGTAGGCCAACGGAACAAGACGTAAGCATCAATCTCTCTCACAAACTGCCAAAAACGGTAATGGCGGCACATACAACATTGGCACACGTATATGAAACCGAAACCGCTAGTATACAATGTACTTACTTATAAAATAAATGGTTACTTATAAAATAAATGGTTACTTATAAAATAAATGTTTTTTGAGAACATTTGGAAAACTGAAAAATATTCCAGCTGAATGGAAAACAGCATTAATCCACCCACTACGTAAAAAGGGAGACAAACATAATGTCAATAATTACAAAGGAGTGTCGCTTCTGCCAGTGGCATACAAAATATTATCAAAAATTATCCTGAGCAGAGTGGTAGATACTTTAGACAAACAATTGGGAGAATATCAGGGTGGTTTTCGAAAGGGAAGATCCTGTGGAGAACAAATTTTTAACTTAAAGTCAATAATTCGCCATAAAATGTTAACCAGCAAACCTATAATAGTGTCATTTATTGATTTCAAGAAAGCATTTGATTGTATAGACAGAGAACCAATAGATAAGGGCATTAGAGAATTTGGTGTTAAATCAAAATTAGCAAATATAATTCGTGAAACACTAACGGGTACAATATCAAAAGTCAAATTTATGGGAAAAGTATCTCAGCCATTTGAAATAAAAACTGGTTTTAGACAGGGTGTTGGTTTATCACCTTTACTGTTTAATTGTGTTCTAGAAAAAAATGTAAGGATCTGGAATTCGGAGCTAAAAAAATCACAAAACTGAACCAATAACTCTTGGAAGGAAAACAAATGGAATTAAGATAAACTGCTTGGCTTTTGCGGATGATTTTGCAATACTTTCAGAAAACCTGACGGAAGCAGTTATTCAAATAAACCTTCTGGAAAAAATTGCAAACAGAACTGGTATCAAAATTTCAACTGAAAAAACAAAATTCATGACAAATATAAAAAATGCGCCAAAATTCATAGAAACACAAATAGTTAAAATAGAGCAGTAAATAAATTTAAATATCTTGGAGAAACTATACAACAAAATGGACTAGAAAAATCTGCAATTGACGTAAGAATTAACAAGATGGAAAGAGCATATGGTCTGACCAAAAATATTTACAACAAGAAATGTATATCTAGAAAAACAAAACTAAAACTCTACACCACAGTGGTACAACCAGAATGTTTATATGGATCTGAGTGCCTAACGATGATCTAAAAGATCGACAAACTAGAAGTAATGGAAAGAAGGATTACTAGAAAAATAATGGGCGCAATAAAAACTGCAGATGGTTGGAAAATAAGAAGTAATGAGGAGATCTACAAAAATATAGAGAAAATATCTGAAGTATTGGTCAAACGAAGATTAACCTTTTTCGGACACCTCTACCGAATGGATGGAAATAGACTAACAAAACAAATACTCCTATATTTCTGGAAGAAGAAATCGACAATAGCAGAAGTAAGGAAAGATCTAGACAGAAGCAACATCAAAGAATCAGAAATAGCAGAAAGAAACCGTTTTAAAAATGAAATACTAAATTTGGAAGGCTTTCAAAGCATAAGAAATAAAAAATCAGGAACAACATGGACAGATGAAAGGAGGAGACTTCATGGGGAGAAAATGAGGGAATATTGGAAAAACAGGAAACAACAACAAAGGAAGAAGAGGAACTGAAGATCTTAACGTGATCCTAGCTGGTCAATACGACTGTAAAAAAAAAAAAAAAATTAAAAAAAAAATGGCTTCAAGATGGAAAGGAACTGTTGATCACATTTCTGCCGACTGTCAACATGCAAAATAACACATAGCACCGAAAACGTACGACTAAAGCTGGCACAAATTGGCAGTCATCCATGAGACTGATGCCAAAGATATGAGTATTAACAGTAGAGTACGAATTTCTTTGACTTGATTGTTCAGATGCACATAACAGGACTTTTGCCGCCTAGACATATTGCTTCCCAGCTCACGTGACATTGTGGTACTTTCAGGGGTTGGACAAAAAATATGGAAGCAAAGCGAAATACGCATGCCTGAATAAATGCAGATGTTAGCAAAGCCTGCAGGTTCCATTGTTGTATTTGACCACGAACATCAGTCGTGCATTGTTCTTAATTCGTTGCAGTCGTGACATAACAGTGCTCCGTGTAGATGTGAGAGCACTGTGTCGGAGATAAGTAACGTCGAACGTGGACAAGTTGTTGGTGCTCGTAGATGCTTCCGTAGCCAAGGAAGCCGGTGTTTGGTGTTTCAAGAGGCACTGTACAGAAGGTTTAAACCGTCTATAACGCTGACTGATAGTGACAGACAGTCATTGAAGAGGTTTGTGACGAAACGTAAGAGGACAACAGCTGAAAAAGGCACTGCGGAAATGAATGTCGCTCTCACGAACACTGGCAAAAAAAGGCCTAATTTACGTACCAGGGGTGAAAAATAAAGGAATTTCAGTGATAATTTGCGCAGCCATATCGCGGTATTCCACGGGCCCCTTGGTTGCTCTTGAAGATAACTTTACTGCCAAGGATTATGTGACCACTTCGGCCGATCAGGTCCGTCCCATGGTACAATGTTTGTTCCCAAATGGTAATACTGTGTTCCTAGACGGCAGGACCCCTGTTCACATAACTCGGATCGTACAGGACTGGTTTTGTGATCACGGGGATGAATTGTCGCATCACACCTGGCCACTACAGTATCCAGATCTCAATATTATTAAGCCTTTGTTTCTATTTTGGAGAGACGTGATCGCTGCCCCCTCCATCATCGTTACCTAAACTTGCTGCCATTGTACAGAAGGGATGGTACAAGATTGCCAAGAGAACCATACAGGATCTGTATTTACCCACTCGAAGAGGTCTGGAGGATATTTAGAATGCCAACAGGTTTCTTAAACCCTTATAGGCATGGTAATAAGTTGCGCTTTTTTGTGTTTCCATATTATCTCCAACCCCTGTACCCACTGAAACCAACTGTTCGTCCTTTCACGTATTTAGATTTGCATGCAACTATTATTCTCCTTCGCTGTTACTAATAAACAAATGTGAAACAGGCCAAATATGATTAACACTAAAGTTTCACTCTTTGCTCAAACTGTCAGCGTCGTACCAAACGCCAAGTGACGTTTCCCGTTGCCGGCCGCGGTGGTCTAGCGGTTCTAGGCGCTCAGTCCGGAACCGCGCGACTGCTACGGTCGCAGGTTCGAATCCTGCCTCGGGCATGGATGTGTGTGATGTCCTTAGGTTAGTTAGGTTTAAGTAGTTCTAAGTTCTAGGGGACTGATGACCACAGATGTTAAGTCCCATAGTGCTCAGAGCCATTTGAACCATTTTGAACGTTTCCCGTTTGGTGCTGGCAACGTCCGCTCTGCGCTACCTTCACATCATAGATATTTGTACTCAGCGGTATTAATATTAACGAAGAGAATAAGGGGAAGATCTGTTCGAGATTTGATTTTTGAACAGAACGCGTCACTAATGTTATCGGTTTGAGCTGAACATCACAATCGCAGTGTAGAGCTGCCTACATCGACTTAACCAGACGTTGAAAGATATGAGAAGTCAACATTCCGATCACTTACAAAAGAAACCTTCACTGAAAGTTTGCAGCAACTTAATAAACGTTTTCAAAAGTTTATTTTTCTCAATAATGGAAAGTACCTCGAAGTCTAATGAAGGTATTTTGTTCGAAATCTTTCTTAACTTTGTTTTACAATGACATTCATCGACATTTTTAGAGCCTTTTTTATAATTAGAGATTTTAGTGTGACAAGGTAAGAGATCTTTTTTCTTGTTTCAAAAAGCTAAGCCTTGTCTCTGCAGTCACAGCTTCCGCTCTTCAGCAGACCTCTTCATCTCCATGTATGAAGAACATCCCATCTCATTGAACATACTTTCCAAATAGGATGTTCTCGGTCGTCCCTTCATTTTCTTCCGTACGATTTTGCCTTCGAAGATGTTTTATAACAGAATATCGTTTCTAATCAAGTGTCCAGTGAATTATGCTTTGCGCTGGCCCTTAACTTTCGGTAGTTCTTTCTTCTTTCCTATTTCTTGAACAGTCACCTCACTCGTTTTTTTGTCAGACCAACTAGTACCTGTAAGTATTTCCCCAGCTTCAAGGGGAGGTTTCATCTGCTTTGCTAAGGTCCAGGTTTCACATCCGCATGTCAGGACACTCCATAAAAAGGTATTTACAAATATTTTCTTACTGAGTATGGTTATGTTCTTGTTCAGCAGAAGGTTCTTTTTACGAGGGCTACTAGGGAAGTAAGGTCCGACAGGTCGCAAAATAGAAACATGTTTTATTTGCAACAGTTAGCTACCTCTTCCAACTACTTCTCTACATAATCGCTGCTCCGACCAAGACGTCTGTCATAGCATTGTACTAACTTCCCAATATCCTCGTCATAGAAGGCACAGCCTGTGGTTTCTGCCAAGTCTCTATGTTGAGCTTCAGCGTACTGCCTGCGCCAAAATGTTGTCTTCGTAGCACAGCGATTCATGTGGGCAGAGATGAAAATGAAAGGGAGCCAAGTCCGAGCTGTATGGTGGGTGATCAAACACTACTCATCCGAGACACTGCAGCAGCGTCCTCATTTCCCCTGCCATGTGCGGCCAAGAATCGTCATGAAGAAGGAAATGCATGACAGTTCCGTTGTGTGAGTTGCATGAAATGAGGCTAAATCTATCACAGCCACTCATACTTGGTGGGAGACACTGTTTTCTAGGCATCTTTACGTGCTCACTGAGCGCTCAGAACTGAAAAAATTGACGTGACGTGATCGACAGACGTACTACAGACACTACCCAACGCATCTGAGCAAAGGTTCATCGGATTTTCACTGTCGTTCCCATTTCACGATCTGTCGGACCTTATTTTCCGTATTGTTCTCGTATTTCGGAAGGCGCTCCTGGCCAGTGCCATCCTTCTCTTGATTTCCTTGAGAAGTCTCTACAGTGCTGCTGAGGTAGTGAAATTCGCTTACTTGCTCGAGCTGCTTGCTGCTTGTTCTTATGTAGGCCTTACCTCTACCTCGTTTCTTGTTTACAACCATGGCTTTTGTCTTCTTGGAATTTGTTTTTTGTTTTGCTATCTCTTAACATAAGGCCTTAAGTATTTTATTTAGTTCCTTCTCTGAGTCTGCCAACATATCAGTGTCAACGGCAATCTGATGCAGAGAATATGCGTGCAATTCATTTCGTTCCAGTAGTATTTTCTGTCATTGCTGTTATTGTCCCTTCTGATATTTGCTTCCTTCTTGCTACCATTCCTATCGATTTCAGTACTTTGACTCTGGTATATACTCAAAATTAGTCGCTCGTCACACCACGAGATCAAATAAACAGAACAGTGAAAGCATGGTTCTTCACTTTCTACCGTCGTATTTGATGACAAAATAATCCACGAGTTTACTGCCTGCTCTTGGTGTCCAAATTGGACAATATGAGGGCGACTGATTCTGTCTCCAGCATCAGATGCATTGATAAAATGACCATCTGCTAGCTCAAATTGGAATGTTTATGCCCACTACCTCCTCCTTTCCCCTTCTCAACTCCCCCCTCCCCTTTCTCCCATGCAGAGCAAGGGATGGAGGGGGAAAGCGCTGATATAACTGATATCGAGCTGTCAGGTGGTCATTTCATTAGTGGACATAGTGGTGGTGGCAGGATCGATCGCCGAAATATTGTGCCCTTTGGACATCAACAGCCACCATTACACTAGCGAATCATTTTATCATTGAAAGCATGACTGACTATTGGCGTCCATATTCGAGAAATTGTTGTGAGCCCGTCCTTAGTAATAAAGAGTCCTGCGTTCATGTGACCCGGGAGTGATGTCTGCCACGATCTGCATTTCATCGCCAGAAGTGTGAGCTGCCCGCGGGCTGGTGATCGCTGACGCGCGGCTGTGCGGAGCCTGACCTAGCTCACGGGCGAGTCAGCTTATCGCAGCCGCAGGGACTTATCACCAACAAGATTGCGACCGTGACGTTGACGCGGTCTCGGAAACGTTTTGCGAGCGTCTAATCACCGTAACATAGGCCAACGACCTCCGCAGGAATTCCTGAATGGTGCAGCACGACAACTCACGTATCACTCGGACTGGAGGTGCAACAGTCCTCCGAACATAAAGGATCGTGCTTTTTTCACGTCCAAATGTTCTCGTACACTAACCGCTGTCTCATCACTGCGGCTTTACACGCTGCCAGCCTCCTTAGATACATGGCCTCGCGTAATTTTCCTGTTTAACGTGCTGATCCACTATTCACTTGGTAGTCATAGATAGAAATAGATAGACATCCCTCTTTTCAGCTGGGATATGCTGACACATGTGATTTAAGTGTTTCTTCTTGGCACTTTTGATTGGCAGTTTGTTAAATGGGTGGAAGATTTATTGTCCTGTTACCTGTCAGCTTTCTTGCAATGCTTTGCAAGATGTTGTGCATTTTTCCTTTCCTTAGTGATTGTCGGATAAAATTTGCTACTACGTTGTCCTATTCACACCATCAGGAGGCAATTTTTCAGGGACAGAACCATTTTCTCTCGATACATTAGGATACACCACGTCTCGGTGTCTTCCGTTTACTGTCTTTCCACTCACAGATGTTAACTTCATGTTTCCCTCCTTTACTCAAGCGCTTTCGTTTTTCTTTCGTTACAACATTCTGTTCGTCACCTAAGACGCTGTCACTTATTAATTGTTCACTCTAAGAAGAGGTACGCCACGGTGGATGATGAGAATAGCTGTTTGGAATGATCAAGATGAGATAATACGCGGAGTCAAAGATCACTTGCAGAGAGTTAGAATGGAAAAAAATTTCGCATTTTTTTGATTTTATCTCATTATAAAATTTGAAATTTTTGAAGAAATAGGTATATAACTTATAAACTCGCACTGGAACTATTTTTTTTATAACGTCTACATCTGTTGAAAATTTTAAAACTTTTACATGCATTATTTCAATATTTAAAAAAACCGGTAAATTTTTATATAGGAACCTTAGGATTACAGAGTTATTAAGGTGAAATTACGTTGTTTGTATTGATATCACTGTCGAAATCAGTATCGTATCGTTTCATGGCACGAACACGCGTTTTATGTGGAAATGCTAACGTGTTTCTGAAGAAAAGTGACGAATAAACAGGTGCATTTCTCAAAACGTATGACGTCAAAACGAAGTGTTTTCAAGAAACGTGGATTTCTTGGTAACAGATTATCGAAGAAAGGGAAAAATTGTGTTCAGGCCGGCCGGAGTGGCCGAGCGGTTCTAGGCGCTTCAGTCTGGAACCGCGTGACTGCTACGGTCGCAGGTTCGAATCCTGCCTCGGGCATGGATGTGTGTGTCGTCCTTAGGTTAGTTAGGTTTAAGTAGTTCTAAGTTCTAGGGGACTGATGACCTCTGAAGTTAAGTCCCATAGTGCTCAGAGCCATTTGAACCGTTTGAAGCATAAAAAATTTATTGGAACTGCTGTGGAATCTGTTGCATGTGAGTCAAAGGAGGGTGTTGCAAACGAAGTTGTTGAAATAAATGATGATATGACTGACCACAGCTTCTGACGACGTTTGGCAGAAGTGCAGCTGCAGCTTTAAGAATTCTATTGTAACGGTGACTAGTGTGGTTACTGGAAAGGCAATAGTCTTCCAGATTGTAACGAAATATTGTTATAAATGTAAATCAGGGAAGGAAGAAGAACATACCTGTGATAGAAATTATGAAGAAACAAGTGGTAGTATGGACGCATCCGCAACTATTGAAATTTTTAGGCGATCTGTGAAAGAAAGGGGTGTCTGTTAAACAAAATTCTTAGGTGCTGGGGACTCAAAAGCATCTAACAGTGTAGTAGCCGCTCAGCATTATGGTGATAAAATTATCTCAAAACTGGAATGTGTCGGCTATGTCAAGAAGAGCATGGGCACTAGATTTAGGAAGTGGAAACAAAGTTTGAGAGAGAAGAGCCTTTCCGATGGTAAAAAACCGCAAGAGGCAAGCTGACAGACAGTACATCAATTACAGAGATATCGGTATCAACTTCACTTTTTCGAATTGAATTATTGCAATTCCTACTGCTAATATCATATTTCAAAAAGAGGCGAACTCGATGGCGTTTTCTCTTCAGAATCCGATTACTATTTTCTGAGTAATTGCAATATTTATAACTTAAGATTTATCTGTTTGAAAATGAAAGCGATTACTACCTTATGCGTATGTTTGTGATTTCTTATATCGCACTAACAAGCAATTACAGAGTATTACAAACAGTTGTGTGTGTAGTTTCTTTAAGGTTCCACTGTCAATATTTTAGGAGGCAGTAAAATGGTTGTTTTAATTTAAATAATTAAAGACATCGCGTTTCCAGTTTTCAGTTGTCTTGAGAAACACCTGCTTGACGCTGACGTTACTGTACTCATGATAAGTTTGAAAAGCAAGCCAAGCGCTTGCAACTTTGATGCTGAATCCAAATACAGTGACATGATGTGATAATACGCAAAGCTACGCACCTCGATGTACAAAGAGCATTCTGACATGAAATTGGCGAATGAGTTTTGTATTGGAAATTCTCTTATTGTTTGAGGAGGACACCGTAAAAGGTTTCCCAACCACTGCTTTCCAGACACAAAAACGTTTACATGCGTGTCTAATACGTTTCCTGGGAATAACAGAGTATAAAAATGTCTATTTAAAGTGCAAATGTGAGTGGCGCAATAACCGTTCTGTTGCCCATTGAACTAGTACATACGGAATTTAACTGTGCGGCTGGTCCCGACGGAGGTTCGAGTCCTCCCTCGGGCATGTATGTGTGTGTGTTTGTCCTTAGGATAATTTAGGTCAAGTAGTGTGTAAGCTTAGGGACTGATGACTTTAGCAGTTAAGTCCCATAAGATGTCACACACATTAACATTAACGGAATTTAAACATGCTGTGATCAATTCAATTCAACTTATTGCCATAAGTTTCAGACTTGTCGTCTTGAAACTTCAAACAGGTTGTACGTATTAAGTAATCATGTTAACATACAATGCATCATATTTATGTTTAGTTACAAAGTATGGTAAGAACAGTGCAGAAAAAATCTAATAAAACACAGCATAAAATGAAAGGGATTTGATTAAAGTTCCAAGTGAGTAACTTTCAGTTTATATTACTACACCTGTTAGTGGCAGCCTCGGAGGACCTGGAGGTTTGCCGACTAACTGCAACTATACCTACACCCTGACCTATTCTTGTTACGCTGTTTTACAGGGAATCTCCAAAGAAAGTTTGTTCTTGGTGTATCAAAAGAAAATAGATGTTACAGTCTATCGACAAATAATTTTTTTGTATAGAGATATACAGTTTAGGAATTTACTGGTTACAAATAATGCCATTTAAATCCTAGCACGTCTAGGACACTCATTTAAACGATGAATAACATCTTGCATGACGGCTCGGCACATAAACACTGGGATAGCCTTCGCTACGAGTAAGCTGTCGCTAGTACACCAGTTGGCAGAGAGGTTGCAAGAAGAACGACAATAGGCGTTGATTCAAACGTGCCTATCAGGAGAGAGGTCAAAGACAGACTCGTAAGCAATGCGCCGCCAACGCCCTCTCGATCGCCAGTATTTAGATAGCCACCACAGACCGAAGGGCCCAGTCACTTGCAATTGGAGTCGCAGTCGCAGTCAGTCAGAGGCAGTCTCTAGCTCAGCATCAATCAGCACCTAGCAACCACAGTGTAGTGTTTATAATGGGACTGGTACTTCTCCACCAGTGGGGCTAACATGGACTATTATTCAAGAGATTGTAGATTGTACCACAACAACTTGCTAGCTTCCCGTTCTTATGAATACATGTGTGCAGTTGTATTGCAGAAAGAGGATACTCACCCGCAAACAACATCCTCTCCGTGCTTCCCCTGTTACAAGACTCTGCAATGACAACGACGACATAAAAGTGGCGACGAGAATAATTCAGTGCAAATCAATGTTAATCAACTTGGCCGACGATTTTGTTTGCTTATCATGCGTTTTAGCTTGCAGGGATGATCATTTTGCTCATCTGTTGTTTGTTCTTGCATGTACTTCACGAGGGGAGCCGCAGAACTAATCAAATTTCTCTTTTCAGAGGCTATGCTTGCTTTTTTTGCTATAACGTATATGCGCAAATGGCTACCCCCTCCCCCTGCCATCGCGCCTCAGCCGAATATGGCCAAAGTGATGGATCTAATCAAGTCTGCAGTTTCAGAACCAACAAATTGCTGCCCTACTAACGGCAGTACAACTTTTGGCTGCACAAGCTGCGTCGACTGCACAACCACAAACGACCGACCAACCAGCCCAAGAAGTGCTGCTAATCAGCATACCAACGTTCCGGCAATATAACGACTCAGAACAGGAATGGCTCGCATACCTGACCAGTTCCAAGCACATTGTCAAGTTCATCGTGTTGAAGGTACTGTAAAACTGCAATACTTTCTTTCGATTGCGGGGTCCCCAGTGTTCAGGTTAATACAAAAACTATTCCTAACTGCGTCTACCGACGGCCTCAGCTAAGACCAGAAACCATGTGAAAAGCTAATAACTTTATAGCGCATGTTGCATTGAAAAACAATGCACAGCCTAAGTTTTTCCTGGCCCGCCCCATTCCAATTGCTTTAAGAGACAAAGTAGCCATTGAATTGAAAGAATTGCAAGATAATGGTGTAATTGCTCCCATTCAAGCTAGTCAGTGGGAAAGTCCTCACGTTTTGTTGCCTAAGCCATCTGGTCGAATCCGCATTTGTGTTGACTTCAAGTATGTAGTCAACCCACAGACAGTAGTTGACCCTTTACTTCGCCCTCAGGAACTCATGGTCTGTCTTTGTGCAGGACGTTATTTTTCTAAGATACAACTGTGTGATGCCTACTTGCAGATTCCATTCGATGAAGAGTCACAGAAAGTTTTCGTTATAAATACACACTTAGGACTGTTCAAGTATTTGTGTTTGTCATTCGTCAGTGCTTCCACACCTACCATTTTTCAACGTTACTTGGAACAGCTGACTGCAAAAGTACCATTCTGTTCAAACTGCCTTGACGATATTACTGTCTCAGGTCGTACATCAGAGGACCAAATTGCCAATTTGCGTACTCTTCTTCGAGTGTTGTTAGAAGCAGTACTATTTTCGAACTGAACAACAGTACTTAGGTCATGTGATAAACAGTCAGGGTGTGCACCCCATCCAATCTCATTTGCCTGCAATCCGTGACCTGCCTGTTCCTCGCAATATGTCTGAACTGCAGTCAGTACTAAGCAAGATAACGTACTACATTCGGTTCATACCGAATGCCATTCAGATCGCGGCTCCATAGATTCGCTTGCGTTGCAACAATGTGCCTTTTGTATCCACTAAAAATTGTCAAGACACGTTCCAGAAACTCAAAAATGCTTTGCTCAGTGACAGATGTTTAGTGCATTTTGACCCTGCCAAGCCAGTAGTTTTGCAAGTCGAAGTTTCTTCCCACGGAATCGGTGCTGCGCTTTCGCACAGAATTGGTGCACAGGACAGATCTATTGCTTTTGCCTCAAATTTGTTGACTCAAACTCAGTGCAATTATTCTCAAACAGAAAAAAAGGTTCTCGTTATTGTGTATGGTATGACCACATTCCACCACTATTTGTATGTTCGCAAGTTCTGCTTAGTGACAAAAATGTTCAAATGTGTGTGGAATCTTGTGGGACTTAACTGCTAAGGTCATCAGCCCCTAAGCTTACACACTACTTAACCTAAATTACCCTAAGGACAAACACACACACCCATGCCCGAGGGAGGACTCGAAACTCCGCCGGGACCGCAATGCGGTGTTCGGTGACAGATCACAAGCCTTTGCAGTCCTTGTTTCATCTGTCAAAGGCGGTTCCTACACGCACTGCTAAAAAATTGCAACGATGGGCTTCGTTGCTTTCGCAGTATCAGTATGAGATTGTGTACAGACCTACTGCAAAGCATGGCAATGCAGACGCCATAGCTCCCCTTCCCATTGTCCCAGACTCTGATTTTGATGCATCTGCCGCATCTTGTTGCCAGATCGATGAGCTATGTATTGCTGGAATCTTCTCCCTTGCACTACAGAAAAGTTGCACAGGCCACGGAAGCAGAACCAGGTCTCAATATTTCGTTGCACTACATTCGCACGTCTTGGCCTCCTTCATTGAACTGTATCCAGAAATCAATTGTGAGCCGATACTTTGCTCGTCGGCATAACCTTTCGGTACAACAAGGTGTGATTCTAATTCCAAATGACAGTGGACAATCGCGTGTGTTTATTCCCAAAATGTTGCGAAAGGATGTGTTGCGATTGCTCCACCAAGGACATTGGGGAATTGTTCGCACTGAACAGCACGACGGCACTGTACTTGGCAGGGCATGGACGTCCACATTGAACAGATGACGTCACAGTGTCGCGCATGCGCAGAAAACCAATCCGCTTCGGCACAGACATTCGCAACTTGGCCTAAGACTCAATCTCAATGGCGACGAGTGCACATAGACCTTTCCGGACCATTTTGGAACACTCGTTGGCTCATAGTGGTAGACTCTTTTAGCAAGTTTCCATTTGCGGTGCCTCTACCACGTCACGTAGCACCAGCCGAGCGTTGTCCTCCATACTTCGCATCGAAGGTTTGCCGTAAGTACTTGTGTCGGACAACGGACAACAGATCACATGATTTTGAACAATTTTGTGAATGCAATGGCGTTTGTCATCTAACAAGTGCTCAGATTCACCCACAGTGCAATGGAGAAGCAGAATGCCTTGTACGTACTTTCAAACAACTGATGGCCAAGCTTTGCACCACCCACACATAGGAACAGTCGCTGGAACTCTTTCTCGCCTTCTGTCGCTCCCACCCACGAGAAGGACCATCACCGGCGGAACTTCTGCACGGTCGCCGCTTTCGGACGCTGCGACACTTGCTACACCCATCGCAGCATGTGGCGCCGCCAATGGTCCGCAAGTATCTCTTTGCACCGCGCGATCTCGTTCTTTTCAGGGTTTATGGCAACCGTGGGCGCTGGGAAAGAAGCCTGATCCTGGAACGCATTGGCTCTCAGGGCTGGACGCTTGCCCTGGTAGCAGTTTTCCGGAGGATGTTTCTGGCGGGGTACAGTCGGGAGCACGCCGTCCTCCTCAGTCATGGCTCCCAGCTCATCTACACTCCTGGAAATGGAAAAAAGAACACATTGACACCGATGTGTCAGACCCACCATACTTGCTCCGGACACTGCGAGAGGGCTGTACAAGCAATGATCACACGCACGGCACAGCGGACACACCAGGAACCGCGGTGTTGGCCGTCGAATGGCGCTAGCTGCGCAGCATTTGTGCACCGCCGCCGTCAGTGTCAGCCAGTTTGCCGTGGCATACGGAGCTCCATCGCAGTCTTTAACACTGGTAGCATGCCGCGACAGCGTGGACGTGAACCGTATGTGCAGTTGACGGACTTTGAGCGAGGGTGTATAGTGGGCATGCGGGAGGCCGGGTGGACGTACCGCCGAATTGCTCAACACGTGGGGCGTGAGGTCTCCACAGTACATCGATGTTGTCGCCAGTGGTCGGCGGAAGGTGCACGTGCCCGTCGACCTGGGACCAGACCGCAGCGACGCACGGATGCACGCCAAGACCGTAGGATCCTACGCAGTGCCGTAGGGGACCGCACCGCCACTTCCCAGCAAATTAGGGACACTGTTGCTCCTGGGGTATCGGCGAGGACCATTCGCAACCGTCTCCATGAAGCTGGGCTACGGTCCCGCACACCGTTAGGCCGTCTTCCGCTCACGCCCCAACATCGTGCAGCCCGCCTCCAGTGGTGTCGCGACAGGCGTGAATGGAGGGACGAATGGAGACGTGTCGTCTTCAGCGATGAGAGTCGCTTCTGCCTTGGTGCCAATGATGGTAGTATGCGTGTTTGGCGCCGTGCAGGTGAGCGCCACAATCAGGACTGCATACGACCGAGGCACACAGGGCCAACACCAGGCATCATGGTGTGGGGAGCGATCTCCTACACTGGCCGTACACCACTGGTGATCGTCGAGGGGACACTGAATAGTGCACGGTACATCCAAACCGTCATCGAACCCATCGTTCTACCATTCCTAGACCGGTAAGGGAACTTGCTGTTCCAACAGGACAATGCACGTCCGCATGTATCCCGTGCCACCCAACGTGCTCTAGAAGGTGTAAGTCAACTACCCTGGCCAGCAAGATCTCCGGATCTGTCCCCCATTGAGCATGTTTGGGACTGGATGAAGCGTCGTCTCACGCGGTCTGCACGTCCAGCACGAACGCTGGTCCAACTGAGGCGCCAGGTGGAAATGGCATGGCAAGCCGTTCCACAGGACTACATCCAGCATCTCTACGATCGTCTCCATGGGAGAATAGCAGCCTGCATTGCTGGGAAAGGTGGATATACACTGTACTAGTGCCGACATTGTGCATGCTCTGTTGCCTGTGTCTATGTGCCTGTGGTTCTGTCAGTGTGATCATGTGATGTATCTGACCCCAGGAATGTGTCAATAAAGTTTCCCCTTCCTGGGACAATGAATTCACGGTGTTCTTATTTCAATTTCCAGGAGTGTATATTCCAGAGTTCTGCCTTCCTCTCCGTTGTCGTTCACAGTCCCCATACACGACAATGGTGCAGCATTTCAGGGGGGGGGGGGGGGGGAGAATGTGCTACCGTAAGCTGTCGCCAGCACACCTGTCGGCAAAGAGGTTCAAAAAGATCGATAATAGTCGCTGCATTAAGCGCGCCAATCAGGAGAGAGGCCAAAGACAGACTTGCGAGAAACGTGCTGCCAACGTCCTCTCGACTGCCAGTATTTAGATCGCCGCCACAGACTGGGGGGCCCAGTCAGTTGCAGTTGGAGATGCAGTCGCAGTCAGTCAGAGTCATAGTCTCTAGCTCAGAGTCAGTCAGTACCTAGTCACCACAAGATAGTGTTTATACCGGGAATGGTACTTCACCAGTAGTGAGGCTAACGTGGACTATTACAGAAGGGCTTGTACCACAACAACATGCTTTAAGATAAGTAGCTTCTTGCCCTTATGAATAAAGAATGCTGTTAATACATGTGTGCAGCTCTATTGCAGAAAGAGGATATGACTACCAAACAACATCCTCTCCTTGCTTCCCCTGTTATAAGACTCTACAGTGGCAATGACGACTCAAAAGAATGTTTGCAATGACAACCATGTATATTTCCGTAAGATGCCATAGTTCATGTTTTTTTACCTTTAGTCGCTCAGTATCTTAAACATTGGACGTTTCTTCTCAACAGCGACATGGTAGCACCCACAAAGACAGATCGTAGCGGCACACAACTTCAGCTGCAACCATCCATTGCTGCCATGACAGCTTGCCCACTTCTGCACTACTCCACTTTATTCACCATCCAGCAAAATGACACTGCCTTTCCTGTACGTCCCTTTGACGGTTAGGTTGTTGGAGACGGAGCACAAGCTTCCACTGAACGAGGAGGGACAGGAAATCGCCATTCATAATGAACAGAAGCCATTCCGTTATTCTTCTAAATCTTTTCAGTCACGACACGAAATCTGCAACTGCAGATAATCTTGTAAAAGCAATTTAAGTGACGCTAAGGGTAGTGATGATAAGAACGGACGAAAACATTCCATTCAGTTGAATGTATCCTTACCTATCATTTGTACTATTCATGTAGTCTTTTGAGTGAAACTATTCCATGGCAACAAGCTTATGGAAACATTCGGTTCAGTCGGCTGTTAGAAAATAGTTGACTCATTCGCTTGTAATTTCAAGTACCTACCGGATGATTCTTTTAAGTGAAATAAGTTTATGGAAACAACCGATTCAGTCTGTTGTAGCTTTACGTATGGGTTGGACTGTTATTCATTCTTTTCCTTCGAGTGAAACCAGTGTGTACCGAATGGAAGCTATCGACACAGTTTGGGGCGCTCAGTTCTGAGCTTAAACATTTGATTGTTTCGCCATTTTCATTTTTAGGTAATTATTATTGAGTGGACTCCCTTGTCGCCGTTGTCATTATCACTGCTTTTCCGATAATTTCTTTTTACTGAATGCCAAAAAGTTGTTGTTACTTCAGTTTTTCGTCCATATTTATGAACAGGAGCTTTCTTAACAGTGAGTGAGTTGGATTGCCAAAACGTGCAATTGGTTGGGAACGGAAGAAATCACAGGACCGAATAGAAAGTGATCTTCAAGACATATTTAGTGCGATATATAGTATCTGTGAGGACGATTCATATTATGAAACTACATTAACTGAACGGATTCAAAGAAATTAAAGAGTGATGACAGATATTTTTCGTAAAAAGAAACTTCGGACAAATCACAGTATATGCTTAAAAAGCAAGTGATTAACTCACTAAACAATTTTTAAAAAATATCTTATATCCCGTCTGTTTAGTCACCTCAGCATTTACCGAAATGTAATTATCGATGATGCTTGTAAACCAGTGGAATAGAGAGAGAGAGAGGGAGATAGATAGATAGATAGATAGATAGATAGATAGATAGAGAGAGAGAGAGTGATCTTTAATAAATTTAAACAAAAAAGTAATAGCTCATTAATTAAAACCTGTATTTACAACGTAGAACCAGTTATTAACCTTTTAAAACCAACCAAAATTCCGTATTTAATGGCAGAACTACGAAAAACTAGTATTGGAGTAAATAAATATTTACGTAAATAAATACATAAATATTGAAAATACTGCATTTTTGGAAATATACTTTTTATTCACCTCTCTTTGGAACAACACATGTTATTTATCTGTAATGGTCATGGTTCATGTACAGCCTGAAAGGCCGAAAAAGTATGTAAATTAAATCACTCAAACCTGGAGACTGAGTGAAAACCTTCATATACGGTAACTTTCAAAGACTTATGTCAGTCGGTTGCCTCACATTAAGTGAAACCATTCAAACCCGCAAAGTAAGTGAAAACAAGCATATAGCTGACATAGTCGTAGAGACTGGTTTCTGTTGTTTCATTCGAACGAAAAAACAGTCGACTGGCCAATCGGCTGCTGAAACCAGTCGGTTGTCCTATCAGTGACTAGGTGTTTCCGGAATGTTTTCCCGGGAACCATAAGTTGTAAATAACTCAAAAACGCGCCAGCTACAGTTCAGTTTCTTCTTGGATTCAAACCGCGCAACATGCACGTCAGCTGCCATTCAAGCGCTCCTCAACACATTTTTAAAGCGGTCCCTAGACGGTCAGGAATACTGCGCGATAGTATTGTGAAATATTAACGACGTTCTCCCTACATTACTCAATAATCTTGCGCAATAATATAGAGGTTCGGACTGTTGACGAAAAGACGCTGCTGCTGTGAGGATTGCTCTACTTTGTTGCAAGCAGAAAAAAGGTGCATGAAAAAAGGATCAAAGAGTGTCAAAGATCACTAACGAAAACTTGTTGACAGAATTGAGCTTAAAAAAAAGGATTTTCATAACTTTTTGAGTGTTCATGGTCCAACATTTGATACATTACTGGAAATAGTTACCAGCATACTTAGGGGTCCCCATACATAGGCATTTGCCCCTGCCTTCCCTTCCCCCCTCTCCCTCACTGAATATGGTATACGGTGTTTTTATTCATTACAAAATTCTTATATATTTCTAGAAATGATTTCTTGTGACTCCGCTTAACTTCTCAGTAAGCCAAATGTGGCAGTACGTGGCTCATCTCAGTGAGACAATACTACGGCTTTAGCAATTGGTGTATAGTCGTTCGTTTATTGTTCTAAGTCGGCCTTGCCGCAGTGGTAACACCGATTCCCGTCAGATCATCGAAGTTAAGCGCTGTCGGACTGGGCTAGCACTTGGATGGGTGACCATCCGGTCTGCCGAGCGCTGTGGGCAAGCGGGGTGCACTCAGCCCTTGTGAGGCAAACTGAGGAGCTACTTGATTGAGATGTAGCTGTCGAGAACTGACATACGGCCGGGAGAGCGGTGTGCTAACCAGATGCCCCTCCATATCCGCATCCCGTGACGCCTATGCGCTGAGGATGACGCTGTGGCTGGTCAGTACTGTTGGGCCTTCATAGCCTGTTCGGGAAGAGTTTTTTTGTTGTTCTAAGTAATGTTCGTGAAGCAAATACTGAGTGGATAACCATCAGTTCTCTGGAATATAATGTTTTTGTGTCAAAACTGACCAACTCTTTTACATCAAAAATATAAATTTTTGAATCTAACACTGACTCCCCCTCCCTGGTTAAATCTCGGCGGACGCTCAAATCCCTATGATCAAAAAACAAAATACTTTAATGAGAGATGCAATATTATACTTCAACTCTTTCTTTCGAAGATTTTAAATTTACAAGTGCAGTTGTTTTGATACATAGTTATGGAAACGTGCACTAAACGGTTATTATCCA
Source organism: Schistocerca serialis cubense (assembly GCF_023864345.2). Taxonomy (NCBI): domain Eukaryota; kingdom Metazoa; phylum Arthropoda; class Insecta; order Orthoptera; family Acrididae; genus Schistocerca; species Schistocerca serialis. Next base: position 578,847,275 of record NC_064639.1, on the reverse strand, counting down.
AATATACTTTATTTACAATTTCGCAACAATTATTTTTTTTTAAAAAAATTTGCCCTTCGTGGACTTTCCCCGTATTTTCTGAACAACAAATCATATGATTCATTCTTAACATTTCTGTTTTTGTACTCCTCTGGCCTTATATCTCACAATCCTGGCAATCATTTATTCATTTCAAAGCACTCTAATCATAACGATCTTTCGTCTAGTTCTGAACCCATTTTCAACAACTAAGAGTGAACACAAAGATATCGAGTGTCTGTAGCACGCGAGACTCTGAAGGATACTGCGCAATACTGCCCACAATCGGCACAATATTTCCGGATAGCGCAAAATATTATTCAAAAGTTTTTGAAGTTTTCAATACTACTGCGCAATCTCTCAGTCTCACACCAACACGTTGAATTCTATTATGCTTCAGGAAATACTGCGCAATATTATCGACCGTTGAGGGACGCCGCACGGGATTAGCCGAGCGGTCTAGGGGCGCTGCAGTCAATGGACTGTGCGGCTGGTCCCGGCGGAGGTTCGAGTCCTCCCTCGGGCATTGGTGTGTGTGTTTTTCCTTAGCATAATTTAGGTTAAGTAGTGTGCAAGCTTAGGGACTGATGACCGTAGCAGTTAAGTCCCTTAAGATTTCACACACATTTGATCATTTTTTTTGTTGAGGGGCCGCTTTAGTTCGCATTTGACAAAGACAGTTCCTTAGCTCTTTTCAGAGAACTCAGTTCTTCGTTTATTCAGTTTCTATGCTCTGGCTATGTGGTTCCAAGCTGATTACTCAGCTATATTGGTACGAAACTGTGAGGTTCTATTGATGTGATCTCCTGTTATTTTGAAAAATCTAACTTCGTTTTAATGGAATTTAATTTTGAGGGATTTGCAACTAAAGCTGACTAAGACATGAAGAAAAATAAATGTCAATTTTGGAACAACAAAACGTTTTCATTCGCACTTGTAAAGCTGGGAATTTCTATGCAATGAGACCAACACCTCAGAGAACACTGAAGAAAGATGAGTATAAATTTAACTGTGCAGTCATGCTTTGAGCACTCACCTTTCCCATGCAAATAATACACGATACACTCAGACTGCTAGAACGTCGTTGTGAACTGCTGAAATTTCAAGCAACTTAATTTCAGTTGTGAATTACTTTGAATACTTATTTTTGAATGTAAAGAAGATGATGCTTAATATGGAAGGGAGTTGTTTCATGAAGTATGAATGCAATCGAACAATTAATTTTATAATGCAATAAACTTTGTGTTATTTGCAATTTTACAAGTATGTAAAATCACAAAGTAAATCGGTGGCAAACAGATAACTCAACCGAGCGAGTACACTGTATTATTCATGGAAAATGGGTCATGAAAAAGACTTGCGTGGTCGGGGTGCCGAGTTGGAGGCAGAAATATATTTCAGTGATGAATATACCAATTGTTATCCTGAGCCCACAGAACTATTCGAGGACCTTCGTCAGCATGGATTAAACGCTGATCCATCATTACATATCTAGGTCCAAATAACATTCAGTAATCTGCAAAGCACCTAGTGGGAATTCACCAAAGATGGTGAAGGGAACCACTTCTTAAGCTGTAGAGTTTGTACGAACGAACTAGTCCCTAATGTGTTTTACCATCGGATGGTCTGAAACTAAACTTAACTGACAAATAACTAAGAGTGACGCATAAAAAAATAGTCTTTCACCACGACAACGGTTTAGCTAATGCAGAAGCAGTCGCAGTTTCGAAAATGATTCAGCTGCGATTGGACTTGTTTCCTCAATCCTCCTGATCTTCTGGTTTACCCGCAACTGATTAATTTCTATTGCTTAACCTCTGGCCTAGAACGTTCCGTGATTATCACACTTGTCCACCACTCAAGAAGAGCGGAGTTCATATTGTGATCCACCTCTGGGTTTCTCTAATTCCTCTCCATTGACGGTATGTTAAACCCTAATCTTGCTTTCTGTACTGGCTAACATAAAATTGCTTTGATAGGAATCAATTAACATCAATTAACATAAAGTAACAACCACGTAGTGGAGTGTTTTACAGAATTCGAAAAATCCTAGTTCTTCGACTGGAAAATAAAGGGGAACCCGGAGGTTCATGCAGCATAATTGTTGGAGGAGGGTATATTGAGAAATCGTGTATTATTTTGAAGAAACGTTCTTTGTTATTTACTTATCATAATCATCAATTTGCCCTCGCCCTCGAAGTTGTTCCTCAGTAGTATGTTAGTACCAGATAATTTTTGTGATTACCTGACACGATCTTTCAGTGCGGGAGGCGATCTTTAAATTTGTACTGTAATCTTCTTGTGAAAACCAATTTATGGCCGGCCGCGGTGGTCTAGCGCTTCTAGGCGCTCAGTCCGGAACCGCGCGACTGCTACGGTCGCAGGTTCGAATCGTGCCTCGGGCATGGATGTGTGTGATGTTCTTAGGTTAGTTAGCTTTAAGTAGTTCTAAGTTCTAGGGGACTGATGACCACAGATGTTAAGTCCCATAGCGCTCAGACCCATTTGAACCATTTTGAACCAATTTATTTACCAGAATTGCTGTGTTAACACAATAACTGGATTACAACTGTCGGCAGTATGCATTACTATCTCTGGATCCACAAAGCCTGGCAGAGGTAGTTACATCATGCAATGCTTAAATCACTCCTTCACGTTAGGACTATATAATATGCATAAGAAAGTCGAGGCATTACAATGACATGCCAGGTACATATCATAATGTACGTACAACTGTAAGTATCTGATTGTTCGTACCATTCGTAGTCCAAATTGTACATACATTCTGATAGCACATCTGGCATATCATTGTAATGTCTCGACTTTCTTATACATACTGTACAGTCCTAAGGTAACCGAGTGGTTTAAGCACTGTGTGATGTAACTTCCACTGCCCACTTTTATGGATCTGAAGGTGGAAATATATATTGCCGATACTAGTAATCCAGAAGTTGTGTTAGTATAGCGATCTTGGCAAATAAATTAGTTTTCACAAGAAGAATACAATACAGATTATTTCAGCATGATGTACAGTTCTCAAGAACTTACTTAATATGTCGTTACTGACAGGAACAATATGCGTGCAGTATGTATGTATATCTGTCTGTGCTGTTGCTATTTTGTATTGGCTGCTGTTCCGATCTCGTTTTTCTGTTAATTTTTTGTTTTATCTTAGTTTTTTTGTGTGCTAGTAACTGAACTTTTATTCTAATTTTAATGTTATAGGAAAGTTACTTTAGTGGCTCCATGTAAAGGAATTATGAAAACCTTTTTTACAAGACCAAATCAGGTAACGGTATATAACTGCGTGAATACGCCTTTATTATTCATTGTAGTTCTTCATAAAAATTTTATTCTGCAGTACCTGACTGCTGTAATATTACTTACTTTCTTGAAAAATCTGATAGAATGACGAAATGTTTCCTAATGGTAATAATATATACGACGCAATCATTTTGAAGTTAGGAATGCCCCTAAGAGGCTGTGAAATTTATTTGTAACTGAGGAATTTTTCCGACAACTGCGTTAAGTATGAAGACTCAATAAATTTCATAAATTATTTGAAATTGAGGAATTTTTCCTACAACTGCATTAACTGTGAAGCCTGCGAATACAGTTCATAAATTTACAGCAGCTGCAAGATCGTCACCATGGTCTGTTCCTTCAGACTGTTAAAAACTAGTATCACCTTTGTTCGAAATTCGACGAATTGGATCAGTGGACCTGATTTGTGATAGAAAATGTCATGTATCTTAAAGTGTCTGAAACTTTAGGCGCAGAACTGACCCTTGGTAAATGCTGCATTTATTCTTGAAATAATTCTTTGATTTCTATTTAATTGTTCGGTCATTTGAAGAGAGTCTTTGAAACACTGCGTTGAGAAATAAATTTTGTGTTAATGGCGGCAAATTAACTTTACCCTAATGACAACACAATGTGAATGCCGTTGTATCGCGTAAAGTCACCTCACAAAATCTGCACTGTAAATTCGTCAAACTGCAATTACATTTCTCAAATTTATTTGGAATTGTGTTCAGTGTACATTTAAATGTATCTTTCAGAAAGACAATAGAAGTATCGTTATCAACATCTGCATTATTCCTATTACTTCCTTTACGGAAAAATTGTGCCTATCGAGCTCTTCGTCTTTCAGGCCAACACGTTAATGTTCCTCTTTGAGGCACAGCCTAAAGCAAATATAGTTTCCTTACAATACGAGACTAATAGCTACTCAAAATGAAGATACTGGAAATTAGGAACGCTCGAATTTTTGTGGTGACAGCGGAAAACACAAACAGAGTTAGTCCCGTTTACTCTTAGACTATAGTAAGTAAAAAAACGGTGCTAATAAAATAGGTTTGTTGTCTTCGACGGCTTCATTACTATGTTTCGTTTTCCACTGTTGACAACATCAACGATGTAGCAGTTGCGGCCTTATAGCTGTCCGGTATGCGTGTGTTACTGCAAATGAACTGCAAAATCTAAAAATGAGCGTCCCTAGAAGAAACTTCACGAAAGGTGGTGACTTTCGTGTGTCGTTTCTGCCATAGCACCTGATCGTTGCGCTTGGTAGAAGTGGGTAGCAAAGTCAGAGACAAAGGAAAACTTCTCACACGTGTGTGTCTTCTTCCTTTTACGTCTTCTGCTGGCTATGTATACACATGATTTTTTGTTTTGTGTACATGCACGGCAAAGTTCATTTGGAATAAGTTTCATTGGCCTCCTTGTATAATTAATTTTAAAAATCGGTACTTCAGTTTCCGGTGCTCACTATTAATATTATGTTCGTTAAATAAAACAGACTGCGCCGGCCAGGGTGGCCGAGCGGTTCTAAGCGCTTCAAAATGAAATAAATTAAAACATAGGAACTTCAAATTTTCTGAAAACGCCAGTAAATGACCACACAGTCACTCTTACAGAAGAGTAAGCAAAATAGCGACGCCGATATACAACGCTATTTACAGACTTCGTTAATACTGCTGACAACATCATCGATCTGGCAGTTGTCGCATTTTAGTTGCCCGATATGCATGTTTTACTGCAAATGAACCATGTAAACATGAAAGCCCCTAGAATGCCATTTCACGAAATGTTGTTACTTTCGTGTGTCATTTCTACCATAGCACTTGATCAGTGCGCAGGACTGAGGTTGGTAGGCCTTCAGATTTCTATTTTCACGTATTGGAGATTTTAATGCTGATAGTGATTGAAATATCAGTGATATGACGTGAATGATTCTACTTCCTTTTACTACTCTTAACGGCTACAGACACATGTATTATTTTTTCTTTGTGCACATCTCGGGCAAAGTACCTTTCGAATTATATAAGGATCATTGGTCTTCTTGTACATTTAGTATTAAAATCGGTACTTCAGTTTTCGTGTTCACTTATTAATGTTGTTGTTGTTGTGGTCTTCAGACCTGAGACTGGTTTGATGCAGCTCTCCATGCTACTCTATCCTGTGCAAGCTTCTTCATCTCCCAGTACCTACTGCAACCTACATCCTTCTGAATCTGCTTGGTGTATTCATCTCTCCCTCTACGATTTCTACCCACCACGCTGCCCTCCAATACTAAATTGGTGATCCCTTGGTGCCTCAGAACATATTCTACCAACCGATCCCTTCTTCTAGTCAAATTGTGCCACAAACTTCTCTTCTCCTCAATCCTATTCAACACCTCCTCATTAGTTATGTGATCTACCCATCTAATCTTCAGCATTCTTCTGTAGCACCACATTTCGAAAGCTTCTATTTTCTTCTTGTCTAAACTATTTATCGTCCATGTTTCACTTCCATACATGGCTACACTCCATACAAATACTTTCAGAAACGACTTCCTGACACTTAAATCTATACTCGATGTTAACAAATTTCTCTTCTTCAGAAACTCTTTCCTTTCCATTGCCAGTCTACATTTTATATCCTCTCTACTTCGACCATCATCAGTTATTTTGCTCTCCAAATAGTAAAACTCCTTTACTACTTTAAGTGTCTCATTTCCTAATCTAATACCCTCAGCAACACCCGACTTAATTCGACTACATTCCATTATCCTCGTTTTGCTTTTGTTGATGTTCATCTTATATCCTCCTTTCAAGACACTATCCATTCCGTTCAACTGCTCTTCCAAGTCCTTTGCTGTCTCTGACAGAATGTCATCGGCGAACCTCAAAGTTTTTATTTCTTCTCCATGGATTTTAATACCTACTCCGAATTTTTCTTTTGTTTCCTTCACTGCTTGCTCAATATACAGATTGAATAACATCGGGGAGAGGCTACAACCCTGTCTCACTCCCTTCCCAACCACTGCTTCCCTTTCATGCCCCTCAACTCTTGTAACTGCCATTTGGTTTCTATACAACTTGTAAACAGCCTTTCGCTCCCTATATTTTACCCCTGCCACCTTCAGAATTTGGAAGAGAGTATTCCAGTCAACATCGTCAAAAGCTTTCTCTAAGTCTACAAATGATAGAAGCGTAGGTTTGCCTTAATCTAGCTTCTAAGATAAGTCGTAGGGTCAGTATTGCCTCACGTGTTCCAATATTTCTACGGAATCCAAACTGATCTTCCCCGAGGTCGGCTTCTACTAGTTTTTCCATTCGTCTGTAAAGAATTCTCGTTAATATTTTGCAACCGTGGCTTATTAAACTGATAGTTCGGTAATTTTCACATCTGTCAACACCTGCTTTCTTTGGGATTCGAATTATTATAATAAGTATTACAAGCCTCGACGGGCAAAGTGACGATCGTTAAGATAAACGTTGAATACCTTTGTTTCCTTGAAACCCTGTGGTGGGAATCCAAGCGAAGTTTAGATACATGGGGTCGTAGACAGTATGAAATTTGAAAGTTTAGGTCGCTCCCGGATGCGTGCTCTGATAGCTCTCGACAAAGCGGAAATCCGGGTTTGAGTAGCGGTCCGGCAGAAATATTCGTGTCACCAATAGGTAATATTTTCACACCTAATGTATTTAACATCGCAGTTGCGAATAACTTCATAAATCTGTAAGTCTTTGTGTACATTTCGGTGTCGAGAATGCTGAGAAAAGTCGCCCCAGTTACATTCGGCGAAACCCGACATAATTTGTTGCAAACAAGCTGGTTTCCATACATCATTTCTTGTGAATTGTAGGATGATTCCTTCGATGCGGCTAATGAAAATTTCCTTTCCCGTCCTCCTCCAACCGATCCCATTGACCTCATCGCCTATGAGACGTTAAACACTAAGAATCCTTTTCCTCGGTGTCAGCCAACAGACTAAATGGCTAACATCCGCTGAGGGGTCCTTTATGTTTCATTCTTTCCAACGGCTCACAAGAGATAAAGCAGGATGCTTCGGAGCTTAGTTACAGCTTTATTTAATAACGCTCTGCGGAGGCGCTCCGGCTTGGTGCCGTTCTTTGTTTTGGAAACAAGACACAGCTTGGAAACAGTAGCGCGATAAACATTATAGCCTTTCGGAGAGTTGAGGATGAACTTGGAGTATAAAGATCTTGTCCTGTGATAAACTTAAATTTAGGTCGGTAATGAACATGCTAGGCAAATAGCTATCTTAATAATCATTTGACTGAGAGAAAGCAGATTTAGTTAAGATTACTCTAAAATTCCGTATACGCTTGAATTATTTACCACACAAGAAATCGTACAATGGCTGCTTTTTTACAGAAGCTACAGGGTGGCATCACTGCACAACATGTACCGTAATGCTAGGTAATTATACATTTGTATATATGCACCGAAATGGTTTATGCGTTTTGAAAACAAAGAAGGGACTTCAGAAACTCGTATGTATAAATAATGGAAGTCGTTTTCACCGGAATAATGGGCGCCCGTGAATAATTTGAAGCAATGTGGTGTAAAAATGATATAAAGTTTTCAGTACCCTCTCGGGAAGCATCTACATCTACATAGCGAGCTCTCCATTATCCAGAATAACACATAGTCGAAATTGTGCGGACAGCAGAAAAACGTCTGTTTAACAATTTAAAAAAAATCACATTTAGAAACCCACTGCATTACGCGCCCATTGTTAGCCGGAAACTTGACAACTTACTTAAAAAATTACATTTGAATCTCACTATTTCGTATCATTTCCTTTCAGTTCACTTTTGGGAAACAATCATACAGCTTTTATGTTGTCGTTCTTTATTCACTTTTTTCTTGACTACCGTTCTCATTTACTAACTATTTAGTACTTCTAATTTTTTAGTTCTCAGAATAACATACTTGCGTTGTCTGTCATCTTCCTAGGACATGTAAACTGCCCGTATCTTCACTAGCCACAAAGAAATGGTATAGACTTCCACACATTGTCAATGATAACAGTTTAAAAGCCACTGCTCGGGTCTTCTGGGATCTAGAGCAGTAACGTCAACAACTGAATACTGCTGACGAAGTTTAACCATATGCTTCCATTTCGTATCACAACATAGCAAAAATTATGAAGGAACCGTCCTAGAAGAAAACGTAAATTATTTTCTTTAGTCCTTACATATGGAATAGTACAGGGCATTAGCCTGAAGCCGTAGTATGGCGCTGTACTCGTAAGCAACTCGTGGACATTATAGTAAGCGCATTAGCCGGATGGAATAGCGTAGTACTGTATCCAAATGTGATACCCGGACGGGATAGTAAAGCGCTTTAGTCGGATGGTATAGCTTCCTGCTGTACTTGAATGTGGTACCCGGACGGGATAGTGCAACAATTTAGTTGGACTGTATAGTAAAGCACTGTATCTCAACAAGATACTGGGTTTACGTTGCGCGGGATAGGGTGGCAAGTAAAAGGAGCATATTCTATTGTTCCTCGAACATTATTTCCATCTGTTACGTACATCTCGGATGTTTAGAGTATGTACGAAGCTTTGAAAAGTGCAGTTGATCAGCATTCTCTGTTATCAACCCATGAGAAAGCAAAAATGTGTGTTGAAATGTAACATCCTATTTTCCATACGATTTCGAAGCTAATTTGTATAGCTTGATTAACTGTTATGTTACTGGGTAGGACCCATATATGTAATTTCGTCTTCTGAATTCTGTAATGTTATTTTCAGCAACTTAATGTCAAAGTATTCACTAATAGTATGTGCATCCATTGGTAGGAATATGTACCATCGATTCATTTAGTTGAATTTAGAACAGTTTGTTTACATACTACTGGATAAGAAAAAAGCACCAAATACGCCGTATTTTATAGTGGTAGAAACAAGTAACAACTCTGTTTTTCATACTGTCAACTTGTTATACTATTGTTGGACATAACGACATCTAATTGCTTCATAATTACTGTAATTTACAATATGAAACTAAATTAAGAATGTAAGCAAAGTATTTATTTAGGCTACTTTACTATGTATTGAAATTTCGTCTGCACCAGAAAATAATATACTCATATTTGAAGAAGAAAACATGGTAAGAATACCTGGGATAATGTAGGTTTAGAGAAATTAACAAAAATGTAATCGGCAGTGTTTATTTGAATCATTTCACTCATTTTTCGATAAAGATGATAGTTACGAATTTGACCTTGTATCCTATTTCATGTATTTCAATTGTAACCGCCGAATGATAACATTTTCTGTTATTCTGAACAACTTCTGTGATGGTAATTAACGAAATCAGTATGTGTAACAATGTTCCAATTGCCAGCGAATGTATTTTAGACTCAAAATAATCGCGCGAGGGGGCCAGTGCAATGTGAAATTTTGAACTGCACTGTGTGATGTAACATCAAGTCAGCGTTCAGAGTTCTAAACCTGAGGACATGTGAAACTTTTTTTGACCTTCCACATTAGTGGAGAACCATGGTGTTCTCTGGCCTGTTAGCTCTTAAGACATTTACAAGAATAATCAGCTGCATTGGAGCAACAAAGAGAAGTTAAGTGCACACCAGCATTTTCTGAATTACACCCGTCCAACTTCAAGAACTTTTATGTCGGCTACCTTCTTCAAGATTGACATTCTTAAAGACTACTACTTTGTTTTATTTATTTTTTCAATAATTATTGTCCCCTACAAGGCGGTTATACCGCAGTATGGTACATCAGTTATATTCGTGATTTAATTCAGGAAGTGCTGAAGTCGTCTTTTGAGTTTCAGGTGTACCTTTCTAACATCAAGCCTGAAAGACGATTGTATAAGACAAGTAAAATATGGTTTGGACGCTGAAACATTCTGAGACCAAAAAATTATGAGGATGAGGAAACTGGACTATGGAACTGTGAGTACCATTGGTTGCAATCAAGTTGTAAATCACAACAGCTGAGGTATATCATCTACTATTATTTCATCTTTTCTTCAACTTCATCAGTTCAGTAGGCTATATGATGAACATTTTGTTTAGAGAGTGTTTTCTTTCTTGTTTGTGGTTTTTTTTATTAATATTTTCATGGTGTGCTATGACACTAAGGCCAATAATCAGGAAGTGGAGGATGTGGTAAATTTGATACAAGATGATAATAATAATGAGCGTATGGCATTAGTGGCCGGGAGACCCCTCAAGGGGCGGTTCGGCCGCCGATCCACAAGTTCTTTAACGCCACTACGGCGACTTGTGGGTGAATGAGGATGAAATGAAGATGAAAGACACACAACACCCGGTCATCTCGAGGCAGAGAAAATCCCTGACCCCGCCGGGAATCGAACTCGGAGCCCCGTGCGCGGGAAGCGAGAACGATACCACAGGACCACGAGCCGCGGACTGATACAAGATAATGAGGATACAGTTCAAGATAATATTAGTGATATGCAGTCAGAAGGGGAAGCAGTAGCTTGAGATTCAGACAGTATCTGTTCACTGATTTAAGGCATCAGTAATGCATAAATAGTTGGTTATAGTACCAACCTTTTTTAATATGCTTGCGAGACTCATTGGGGAGAAATTAGATGACCAAAGTCAGAAGTTAGAAAGTCGGATTGGAGAAAAACTTAAAAAAATAGAGTTAGAAATTAGACAAAGGAAAAAATTAGATAATTGGGATAAAAAGTTGGAGAGGCAAGGTCAAGCACCTAAATGTATCAGAAAAGATTTAGATAATGTCAGAGTTCAGGCAGAGAAAACTATAGAGGTAACTGAGGGGTTGGAAATGTATTTAAATGATTCTAAAACACAGAGCACAGTAAGTTTGAAACTCGTATTAGTTCCACAAAAAACAAAACTGAGAAGGTGGAGAACGATCTGATCAGTGAGATAGAGAGAAATGAAAGAAACTTAAAATCTTTATGTTCTATGATTAAAAATGAAAACGACTGTATTAATTTGAAACTGAGTGCATTAAATGGAACATTTAATGAAGTCAGGTGACGTTGGTGCATGTGTAAGCAATGTTAGGACAAAGGTAGATGAAATTGGTGCAATAAGAAATTTTTGTAGCAACAACGGTAGTACATGGAATAGAGCAAAAATAAAGAATTTTACCAGGGAAAGGAAACTCCACCCCATGGACTTCATTTGCCACTGTAGGGATTATTTTATATGTCAGACAACTTGCAAATTAAATTTTCAAAGAAATTTTTAGATGGGGAGGCACTTCCATAGCCTAACCAGAATACAGATATAGATATGACTTTCAGAGCATCTCAAAAGCGTTTGTTGAAAAATGTTGGTCTGAAACCAAACAAGCTAGGATCAAATCAAAATTCTTGACTGGACCATGTTACACAGAAGGCAGCGAAGGCAGCATTCATACGAAAGATTTCTGTGAACAGCAACTTAAATCACTTGTACACTTAGATCAAACATTTGCTGAGATAATGCAGATAGATGCATTGAAAAGGCGACTGACACATAAAGAACAGTGGGGGTAAGTACATGGACAAGAATACCCTACTGAAAAATATTTAACATACGTTGATGAACTAGATAGAGTATGGGGGACAAATAAGAGACAGAGAGATAGGCAAAGGGAACATGGATTTTATCAGAATGAAGGATGGCTGAATGATCATCATGAAGACAGAGACAGAAGAAGAGATGACTGGAAAAAGAGATGATAGGAATGGAGGCATGACCATTGGAATGACAGATGCAGGGATGAAGACAGGAGAAGTAATAAATGGAATGACACATACAGGGACTATGAAAGTGGTCATGAGCAACGAAGTAGGCAATGGGAAAGTAATGATAGAAGGTTTGATAACAGGAACTTTGAAAATAGAAAGAATGAAATGGAAAACTAAAGTGCCTCATGGAGAGCCTGTTGGGTTGGTGTGAGAAAGAATAAATACCAAAATCAGACTAATAATTTTAGGAGAGTAAGAGGTATTCTTTAGAGGGGGTTCCTACTGTGGAGATTACAACAGTTCACACCAGGTAAATAAGATAGAGTTTAGTAAGGAATTTTGGGAAGATATATTAATGAAAATGGAAGAGGAAGAGAATAGGAATTAAAGAGCTGAAGATGATCATGATGATGCTGCCATGACAAACTTATTTGATGAATATTGTAGCAACAACAGAATTCTGATTAAAGATACTAGTGATGGTGATTGTGATGAGTTTGATCTTGTGGGGCTAATGAATGATGAAGATATAGAGGAGGGTCGTGAATATATTTGTGCTGAGGTCGAATGTGTTAAGTGTGAGAATCATGTAGTTCAAGGAGGAGGAGATACGATAAGTAGTAGGTATGATGATAATGATGATGTTGATGATGCTTTTGCTGCGAATAGTGACGTTATTCATGATGATTAAGTAATGATGTTGTTGATGATATTTCTGATGTTGAAGGTGGTGATATTATGCTTAGTGAGTAATTACGTGGAATGATTCATGTTGAGATTACAGAGCAGAGATTGGTGAAAGATGATGATAAGAGTACAACTGTAGGTCTTTATAATGATTTAGTGAAGAATAGAGTAGTACATGATGATCTGCTTATACATCTGAGACCAGTGCATCAGTGTCCACTTGTTGTGTCAGTAAAGTGAGCTGATTAGTGATGAAATTTTGAAGTTTAGTTACGATTATTTTGATAATGTTGGTAATAGTAGTGAAATGCATGATGTTTTGAAGGCAATTTGTCAGGATATACACCCAGAATGGGGGGGGGGGGGGATGTTGAATTTTGATCTTAATGAAGAGCCAGCAGATTACACTGTAGTTCCAAAACTACAGCCTATGGAAAGTGGAGAATCTCTAGAGTGTTGAAACTGAGAATTGCAAGTGTATTTGCCTGGTTGACGTTTGAAGTCCTATCGGTGCAACTAAAACAAAAACCTTAGAGATAGAGTAAATTAGGGAGAGAATTTTGCTGAGTTCCCTGTAAGCGGACTAAAAATTAAAGGTGCCACAGGGAAAGGAGCAAAGTGATTACCAGACAAGTTTTTTGTTTTCAAAGATAAATGATATTTTTTGTGCAGGGAACTCTGTTGATTAAGGATTTAAATGAAAGTTTAATACTGGGTATGAAATGGATTATCAAGGCTAGAGTTAGTTTTAATTGGAGTGATATGAAATTGACATTTACTGATCCTAAGCGGCGAATTTCTGGGGACACAGACATTGTGATGATAAATAACAGTAATATGAATCAGATCGGGGGGGGGGGGGGGGGGGGGGGTAGAGAGAAATTTAATGATAGAGGATACTCTGATGTATACATCCATTCTGGGTGTATATCCTGACAAATTGTCTCGCTAGGAATAATCGACAGAAAAGTGAAGACATTCCAGCAATAACAGGAGTAAAAGGTATTATAAAACGAGTTAAGACTCTAAAATGGCTGTGGGCAGGACATATTGCAAAAACGAAGGATGGAAGATGGACAAAATCAGTTTTATAGTGGAGTCCCAGAGAAAAACGAAGACCACCAGGGAGACCACCTGATCGCTGGGATAAGGAACTCAGGAAAGTTGTGGGCTTCAACTGGCAGAAGACAGCAGCGGACAGAGATGCATGGAAAAACCTCTGAAAATGTATTTAATAACTTAAAGAGGCTACATCTTGTATATATTGAATTAGCTGAACAATAAATAAATAAATAAAAATGACTAATGACTCTTACACTGAACTTTTAGTAAAAAGGATAGGGGAAGCTGAGGCTTTGAGTACAGAGGATAAAGAGGAACTAAACAAATTTTTATGGCACTGTAATGATATTTTTGATGAGAGACCGGGAGAGTGAAGAATTATCAATGTAAGCTTCAGCTGAATCCTCATGACCTATTTTTCATTAAGCCTTTGTAGCGCCGCAAGTTGTTCCGAGGGAACGTTTGTTTTAGGATAGCTTGCTTTTTGTAACTTCAGGGGCTGACATCTAGCAGCCCACCCCGGAGAAACACGTGCATCTGTCACTGCTGTCACTGCCTGCCGTGGGAGAGCTATTCGTCTCTTACTGAGTGCGTACATCCACCACCTGTAAGAACCTAAATAAAGGATAGTAGTTTTTGTTTAATCACTTTCAAAATTTGTATTCTGCACTTTGTTATTAATAGAAAGGTGCTGTGAAAATCTGAACTTTTTAGCGGACATATTATCGGAGATATAACAATTTACTTTAAAGTTAGAAAAACTACACTTAAGAAAGGAAATTCACCTGGAAAAATTTAAGACCTATTTTTGATTGTCAGTTGAAATACTCACCTGAAGTATCAGAGTATTTAACTGAAATTTAGTTTAAAAATCTCAAATACCTTACAATTTTCGTGGTATGAAATCTAGAATAACTTCAGAAAGAACTCATAAAATCAGTATTTATTTTATTATGGGTTATGTGAGCCTGTAAGTAAATGAGAGTGCGTATGTGGGACATTCGTCAAATTTCAATATTGCATTATATACCGTCTTAAGTAACCTGCAAGAGTTACACAAGCCTGTCGTGGGAAAATAATTCTAGAGGATTTACCCACTTTGCTGATGTATGTCTAGTTGTGAATGCTATTGTAACAGAGCAGCCAGAAAGTTAGCCAGAGCAAAATCTGTATATAAAGAATATTTCCAGAATTATTGTCTTTTCGTTTTCGTTTGATAAGCGTTACTTTAATATTTGCATGTCAGAATGAAGCAAATGTGACTATGAATAAGGATTGGTGCAGACCAGGTTTGGCGTGAGTATGATCATGAGCGAGTATTCTGATTGGCCATCAGTATGGTCAGCCAATCAGAACTGATATGGTTCCTGCTCGTTACCTGATAGTTATACTGGGAGTGAAGCTGGAAGAAAGGGGTCACTCGCTAGCTTTGAACACGGAGGGTCATGTTACTAGTACCAGTAAAAATAATGTGTAAGATGAAGAATTACTTAGTGTTTGAGTTATTGGTGAGCTAAGTCGATAGCAGTTGTTGTTGAGGACTGCTTGGCGAAATTTCAGAGGTTTTGACTAAATCTGTTGGAGAGATATTCGTGTGTGAAATATTGGCCTTCATACTGTAGTATCCACATGGCATGTTTCAGTATTCAACTACTGAGCATTTTTGGCTAGCAGCTTCTTTTCTGATTCGGTATTATATAAGAAAAAGTAGATAAAGATTTGTTATAACATAGTATTACTGTTTCATATGACCAATCAGTTCTAGAGGATGTATTGTTTGTATTTTAATTACTATCACCTGTATGAAGGTATAAGTTATTATGTCTGGTTAGCTATGACATGGATTACCTGCAAAGGTTTTGCACAATACTTTGGGGGTGGTGCTTATTGAAATGCGACAGTCCATTCTTCATACAATGTCGAAGCTCTTTTGCATTGTTTGAGTAACCGTTATGTCATTAGATCAATACATATAATTTCGTCTTTTGAACTCTGAAGTGAGATTTTTAACAATTTCATGTCAAACTATTCGCTAATAGTACGTCCATCCATTGGTATGAAAATATATTGCCAATTTGTTTAATTGTGATTAACTTTGTTCATTTGCAAACAACTGAATGACAAAAAAGGCACTAAATATGCTGTATTTTATAATGTTAGACGCCTGTAACGACTCTATTTGTCATACTGTCAACTTGCTATATTATTGTTTAACATAACAGGATATAATTACTTGGTAATTACTGCAGTTCACAATACAAAACTAAACTGATAATATACGCAAAGCGCTTATTAAGCTACTGGATTATATACCGAAATCCTGTCTACACTAAAAAACAATGTAATGATATTTGAAGCAGGAAACATGATAGGCATACTTAGAATAATCTAGTTTTAGTACAATAAAAAATGTAGTAATCATTGTTTATTTGAATCATGTCACTCATTTTTCGATGAATACGACAGGTATGTATTTCACCTTGTATCCTATTTAATGTATTTGAGTTGTAGCCTCCGAATAATATGTCCTTTGATTTTGAACAACTTCTGTGACCATAATTAATGAGATTACCACATGTAACAATGCTGCAATTGTCAGCAAATGTATGTAAGACCCGTTAGAAATCGCGTGAGGGGGCCAGTACATTGTGAGATTTTGAGCTGCATTGTGTGATGTAGCATTCAGTCAACATTCAGAGTTCTAAATCTGAGTACACCTCAATCACATTTTTTCCTTTCACATTACTGGAGAACCAAGGTGTTCTCTGGCTATCACACTTAAGAAATTTACAGGTAGAATCAACTGCAGCAGACAGCAGAAACAAGTTAAGTTCACGGCAAGATTTTTTGAACAATTTGAGTTACATTCATCCAGGCTTAAGAGCTTTTATTTAATCTACCTCCTCCAAGATTAATGTTTGTAAAGACTTTCACGTTGATTTATTTATTTTTCGACAACTGTTATCCCCAGTGAGGCGGTTATACCACGTCACCATTTTAGGAGTTCATGCAGCTAGGTTTTTTACTACGAAGTAAGCATAAAGCTGTATTTAAGAGATCTAAAGTCAAACACGGCTGCCTACAAAGTAGTAACTGACATTGTAGCACACTTCACCTCCTCCACAATCCACGCGTTTTGATTGTGTATAGGGGGTGGTTTTGACAGCTAGCACTGCATTGATGTAAGTTTTTTTTATTAGATGTTTTTTCCTTGTAGTGTTGCGTCTTTGGATAGATCTATCCTTCTCAAATTTTGATGGAATATATATAACAAATTTCATTGATGAATACAGCGAAGGAGTGGTTTAGATTACTAACTCACTGAAGAGGTATCTATAAAATGATGGTGGGTGAACACAATGTACTATTTTCACTGCCCTCTGTTATGTAATCAGTACTTTCTTTCTGAGTGATGACTTATCCTGGAAAAGTTTGTCATTAAAGGTTAACAAGAGGAAATATGCGAAGTATGTTAAGTTACTGATTTGATTGTTTCCAAAACTGGCATTTATAAGAAGACCAAAAGTTGATGTTCTGAGTTGTTTGAGCACTTGACAGTTGATGGTTGGAACGACGACATCACAGTTTCAGACAGTCGGGGTAAACCAGTTATGTTGGCCACTGATGCATCGTATATTTCTAGCATGATAACTCCTTCAGCATCAACTGAAGTCTGAAGATAGCGCACTGAAGCGCCGAAATTGGTAGCTACACAATAAATAAGATCATAAGGACGGCTGTAGGCGTTTTATTTTCTTACAAATCAAACATTTTTGTCCATAAATTTGAGGTCTGCATGTGTAGTTCACATACTCGTTGCTAGAAGCGCTGATGTTCTTCACGCTGGCACGATATAATGGGTGTTACATATGAGCAACCTGGCCGGTCCGACAGATGCGTGGAGTGCAGTGTTCCTTTCAACGTGATAAGCAGTTCCCTGTGCGACGGACTTTTGTTAAATTGTTTCGAAAGTGGCTATGAATTATTACGAGGGCGTGCTGGAAAGTAATGCCACCGAATTTTTATGTGAAAATCTTTAAGCTTTTTAAATAAAACACATTATTAAAATTCTGCCAACGTCCTTGCCACAGTGGTAACACCGGTTCCCATCAGATTACCGAAGTGAAGCACTGTCGGGCTGGTCTAGCACTTGGGTGGGTGACCATCCCGTCTGCCGAACGCAGTTGGCAAGCAGGGTGCCCTCAGCCCTTGTGAGGCAAACTGAGGAGCTACTTGGCTGAGAAGCAGCGGCTCCGGTCTCGGAAACCGACATACGGCTGGGAGAGCGGTGTGCTGACGACGCGCCCTCCGTATCCGCATCCAGTGACGCCTGTGGGCTGAGAACGACACGGCCTTTATGGCCTGTTCGGGAGGAGTTTAGTTTAGTTTTTATTAAAATTCTACATCCTTATTCTTCATGTCTGCCTATTTGCAGCCCTCTGCCGCTGGAGGGCACCGAATCCCAGCGTGTAATACGGCGGTGTGTAACGTAACTATGTCGGTGCGTGGGAAACAGTGTGCTGCAATCGAGTTTCGAATTCGAAAAGTGGGGCACCCTCTCCTGCAGCATGACAATGCCAGAGCACACACGAGAGCTGCGACACCCGCAACGATCCCACGCCTTGGGTTCACTGTCATCTAGCATCCTTTCGGATACGTCGAATTTCTTACCTTACAGTGTTTACCAGAGTTTTAAGCACACTGCGTGAAACAGGTATTCTTCCAAGTTTTAATTTTTCTTTCTGAACGTGTAGTTCAGCAGCCTGTGCAGGAACAGCAGCACGTTATCAAATGGTGCAGCCTTGTCCTACTACCAGCAAACGGAGACTTTCTGCACGTATCTATGTCCCATGAACACGTGTATAGCGAACATTACATGCGGAAAACTTGTATCCACTTCACACACAGCGTGTCCACAATATTCACATGGTGGCAGTGCCACTCGACTTGAGTTTTGTCACTGGTTAAATGACAAACGTCGTTTGCTTCCATGAATACTAATAACTGATGAAGCCACTTTTACAGGGAATGGAATCAACAACATACGTAATAATCACCACAGGAAAATCCACAAGCTACAGGGGAAATCAATTTCCAAGTTTGTTTTTCGATCAATGTTTGTTGCGGTACGATAGGTCTATTAACTTTAAAAGAACGAATGACAAGACAGAATTACCTACATTTTTGGAAAAATTTATTTCTTGAACACCTAGAGAACGGTCCTTTGCCACGCGCACTGACATGTACTTCCAGCATGTCGGAGCCCTTGCACAATTTATCAGTCGTGTGAGGGAACATCTGAACAGCACTTATCCTAATCGCTGGATTGGTAGTGCAATTAACTGGCCACCAAGTTCGCCTGACCTAATACCAATAGATTTTGGTTACGGAGTTTTCTGAAGTCTGAAGTATTCAAACGGTAGATAAACACGCGAGATGAAATGCTTCGTCGCCTGATGGAAGCTGCTACCGTCATTGGGGAAAGTTTGGAGGCACTCAGACAAGATACACATATTCTCCCAAGAGAGCACAAATGCGCTGAAATTGATGGTGGGATGTTCGAAAATTTATTGTGAAGTGTACAACAGCTGTAATAGGACGTTTACGATAATGCTTTGAGGTGAATGTGTTAAAAATATGTACGTTTCAATTGACGTTTTGTAAAATGCATTTTGAAATGTTTATTAACTTTTGTAAATGTGTACATGTGTAACCTGATAATGTACTAATTAAACACATCAAAGAAAGTTTTGCATCACCTCTATTCTGAGAGTTCTGCAACCTGTACAGAAAATTGGGATAGAGATCAACATCAGCATAATTTCCGCCCTTTTTATTGCTCATGAAAACCACACATTGCAAGTTGTACCATCATACAGCGCGACTTTCAAAGGTGGTGGTCCAGACTGCTGTACACACAGGTACCTGTAATACCCAGTAGCACGTCCTCTTGCATTGATGCATGCCTGTATTCGTTGTGGCATACTACCCACAAGTTTATCAAAGCACTTTTGGTCCAGATAGTCCCGCTTCTATACGGCGATTTGGCGTAGATCCCTCAGAGTGGTTGGTGGGTTTCGTCGTTCATAAACAGCCCCTTTAAATCTATCCCAGGCATGTTCGATATGGTTAATGTCTGGAGAACATTTTGGCCACTCTAGTCGAGCGATTTCGTTATCATGAAGGAAGTCATTCACAAGACGTGCGCGATGGGGGCGAGAATTGTCGTCCATGAAGACGAATGCCTCGCAAATATGCTGCCGATATGGTTGCACTATCGGTCGGAGGATGGCACGTATTATACAGCCGTTACGGCGCCTTACATGACCACCAGCGGCGTACGTCGGCCCCAAACAATGCCACCCCAAAACATCGGGTGACCTCCACCCTGCAGCACTCGCTGGACAGAGTGTCTAAGGCGTTCAGCCTGACCGGGCTTCCTCCAAACACGTCTCCGACGATTGTCTGTTTGAAGGCACGTGCGACACTCATCAGTGAAGAGAACCTGATGCCAGTCCTGAGCGGTTCATTCGGCATGTTGTTGGGCCCATCTGTACTGCTGTGGTGTCATGGTTGCAATGATGGACCTCGCCATGGACGTTGCGCATCATGCAGCCTCTTGTGCACAATTTGAGTCGTAACACGACGTCCTGTGGATGCACGAAAAACATTATTCAACATGGTGGCGTTGCTGTCAGGGTTCCTCCGAGCCATAATCCGTAGGTAGCGGTCATCCACTGCAGTAGTAGCCCTTGGGCGGCCTGAGCGAGGCATGTCATCGACATTTCCTGTCCCCATGTCCGAACAACACCGCTTTGGTTCATTCCGAGACGCCTGGACACTTCCTTTGTTGATAGCCCGTCCTGGCACAAAGTAACAATGCGGACGCGACCGAACCGCAGTATTGGCCATCTAGGTATGGTTGAACTACAGATAACACGACCTGTGTACCTCCTTACTGATGGAATAAGATGAACTGATCGGCTGTTGGACCCCTCCGTCTAATAGGCGCTGCTCATGCATGGTTGTTTACATCTTTGGGCGTGTTTAGTGACATCTCTGAAGTCAAAGACACTGTGTCTGTGATACAATATCCACAGTCAACGTCTATCTTCAGGAGTTCTGGGAACCGGTATGATGCAAAACTTTTTTTGATGTGTGTAATACAGAAAATACCATTAAATGTACTCTGTCTCGGAAACTATTCGGAACAGCACTTATGTGGATACGGAATTGTACGCTACAAATGATCGTTCCAGTTGTATCCATGAATACTGACCATTCTTCCAGGGACACCTGTACACCTCAAAGAAGTGATTAGTGTAGTCCTACTCGTCATACTCTTTACAGGGCTAATTTAGTCCACTGTATTGCCTAATTGTTTCATGATTAAAAATGAGTCTGGACATTGTGACGAGTAGGTTCAGGGAGCGAGGTGGCGCAGTGGTTAGCACACTGGACTCATATTCGGAAAGGCGACGGTTCAAACCCGTGTGCGACCATCTTGATTTAGGTTTTCCGTGATTTCCCTAAATCGCTTCAGGTAAATGCCGGGATGGTTCCCGCGAAAGGGCATGGCCGACTTCCTCCTCCATTCTTCCCTAATGCGATGGGACCGATGGCCTCGCTGTTTGGTCCCCTCCCCCGAATCAGCCAACCAACCAACCAACCAAGAGAAGGTTCCTATAATACACACCAGGGTCATGTCTTAATTCGGGACTATTCCCGCACAGTGTCGTATGACAAACGGAGCTTTCTGTTGCAACGGAGATAAATTTCCAACAGCATGTACTGGGGTAGGTCTACGTGCAGAACCTGCTAATAATTCTTAATGCTATTGTTCACTGTCTTCACTTCGTCGAGCAGGCAGACGTACAACGTAAGAAGAACAGAGTCGAGAGTAAGCAGACGTAAAGCACATTCAAGGATGACTTACGGTTTGGACGGCGTTTTGCGAATGCGGTATAGCGTCCCCTCCGGCACGCAGTTGGGATGTCGCAAGTGCATGGCGGCCTTGACTGTCACGTGCGATGCTACGTAACAACAGCGGACGTCACGACATTGGCGACAACACCGTCTGGTATCCGTGATCGTTTCTAATAAGTAACCATTTTAGACTCACTAGCTGCCCCGTAAGAAGGAAATATTTATAAGACTATCTTTACACCGCGGCTAAGCTCGCATATCAGTAATTTTGTTATGATGAGTGATTGCCAATAACTAAGCTTTGTACATCCAATAACGTCTGCTACACTTTGCCCGATGCGGCGGCGTGCGCAGCCTCGCTGCCAGGCTGTGCGTGCAGAGGACAAGGGCAATAATGGCATCTGTTAGGACTGCTGATATTTTTAAAAATATCGGGAATCAGATATATCGATATTTAAAAACATACCATAATCGGCTCTCGATACGTCAACAAAAAGTACTGATATATCGGAGGAAGGAGATATCGACATATCGACCTATAAAACATCGTTTGCACATTGTAAATATACTGCCGATTTTAGAGTATTTTAGGTATTGATTTATTATTAGATATTCCGTACATCAACAAGCTAGCAGCCTATCTATCCACCTTAGAGGAAGAAAAAAACACTTAATTTGAAAATTTTTGGTTAGTAACTGGACTTTGCGCAGATGAAAAGCCTGTGTTACAATACTGTTTTAGTCAACTCTTGTGTTGTTAATTAACAACTGTGTATCTGATGTATTGTCATGCAATATATCATTCCAGTTAACGTCTCATACCATACTTTCTTAGTATGTCATTGGCTACATGTCGAAATAAACCCTCTTTCACGCTGATGTAGGGAAACTGCGCACTGAAGCTAAACGTTGCAGTTTCTGTTGGTAGTGCCGAGCGCCGATAACGTCAGCATTTCCCTTCGTACGTGTTCACCCGTCGCAAAGACCAGTCTTGTCATTTAGATTTTCGTTCATCATTTGCAGCAACTGATTTTGAAGAATGCTGGTGTGAAGGAATAGCACGCTAGTTGAGTTAAAAATTGTTTTTTCACGCAACTGGTTTGCTGTTTCTTCACACCAGATATCTCGTTATTCTATTCAAACTGCCACCCCTCCTCCCCCCCCCCCTCCCCCGCCCACAGCGCAATCCGACTTCTTCTTTTGTGCCACCTATACTTTCTTCACACAGTCAAAGAGAAAGAATGGACGTGATAAAAGCTCAAAAAGAAGTAAAACTCCTTAACACAGTGATAATAAAATTATATTCCACTGCAATTTCGAAAGAACAATTTCAAATATTTACCAAAACCTGTGAAAAAACAGGATATAAAATAAAAATCTTTGCACTCGCTATTGTCATTTTGATATCCATATATCGGGGAAGAATATATCGCCAATATATAAGGATATTTTCTGGGGGAATCGATATATCAATATTTTATCAACAACCCTAGAATCTGTGCATCGTGCTGTTGAAGTAAATATACATTATACAATGTCTACATTGTGCAATAAATTTAATAAGTTTTTATGTAGTTTATGTTTATTAATGTAAAAAATGTATTCTATTCCTTGCTTCACTCTCTTAGTTGACAATTTTTTTTGTGTTTTATTAACTAACCTACGTTCTTGCTCAGGGTTAATGCTAACTCCATACCAAACTTCACCGAAATCGGTTCGGCAGTTTAGTCGTGAAAATGTAACAAAACAGAGTTACTCTCGAATTGATAATATTAGTATGGATAAAACTTTAAATTACAATATCTTTGTGTTACTTGATCCAATTTTGATGAAATAAAGTCTATACGTTGTCCCTAGCTATGCTCGAGTAACCTGTGAAAACACCATGAAAATTTATATAATAGTTTTGGAGATTAGGGTGTTTAAACAGACAAACAGAAAAACACAACAATTTTAGATAAAAACTTAGATCAGATGTCTTTTTTTCGTGATCCGATTTTGATGAAACAAATCCAATATGTTGCTCCAAGCTACGCTCTGTTTACCTGTGAAAACCCTCTGAGCACTCATCTAGGAGTTCTGCGGATTAGCTTGTTCAAACATACAAACAGACAGATGCGATGGTTTCCCAGGTTTTAGTATAGATAGAGGTTGGAAAACGTTTATGAAAGTATTGGACGCATAGGGAGCTGCAAAGGAGGGATCTGTTACACAGACCTTTAATCAGTTTCATAATGTAAAGCCGGCTGGGGTGGCCGAGCGGTTCTAGGCGCTACAGTCTGGAACAGCGCGATCGCTACGGTCCCAGGTTCGAATCCTGCCTCGGGCATGGATGTGTGTGATGTCCTTAGGTTAGTTACGTATAAGTAGTTCTAAGTTCTAGGGGACTGATGAGCTCAGAAGTTAAGGCCCATAGTGCTCAGAGGCATTTGAACCATTTTGAACCATAATGTGAAAGACGGCCATTTTGGAATGGGCGCCATTTATTCATCGCAAAATTTCACGACCCTCGGTTTAAATCATGCGTTTGATCATAGACGTTCACTGACATGTCGCCTATTTCTTCTAGAGCGAGGTACCGTCGCGAAAATGAAAAAGTGTGTGCCTGTCTTACCGCTAGGGGAGAATTTTGGTCACTTTCGGCCAGTGAGATCGCTAGGCGACAGAATTTGTTTTCTGCTCCACCACATTCGGCTGGACAAATGACGACACTTCTTCTTCCTTGTTCGTCACCGGGAGCAACACACTGTAGCAGCCAGTTTTGTTGACTCTGGTGTGAATACAACGCATTCCACTAGCAAACTTAAGTATAATGATGAGAAAGCAGCAAGCCGAAAGTGCTGCAATAACTTTCACATGATTGGTCACTAAGGCAACTATGTGGAAATCAGGTTAGGTAATATTGTATCGCTTCCGTGTGTCTTTCTTACATGCAGTTTTCACATACAGGTTGTCGGATCTTTGTTCACATTTCATTGATTCAGAACACTTGGTGACCTGTGCTAAGCATATGGAAACTAGAATGACTTACTAGCAGCTTATTTCACTCTCGACAAAGTTTCAGGGGATCTACGACATTATTTCTTTTGTGATTGTAAGCTGCTGTTCGGAAGCAATGTGATACACTCCGTTTTGATATTTATTCATCGCCACCATGGTGAAGTTGCGTAACTAATCTATTTCTAAATTGTATTGTTTATTTACTGCATTTAGATTTTGTGAATTCATTAATTCACGCCTTTCCTGATATCACCAATTTTCTCCAAGTACACTTTCCTCCACGCCGCACAACAAAATTAAAGGAGAACTTCCTCGAAACCTCGTAATTATTTCCCCTTGCGATGTATAAGTTTGAAATTTGGTTAAAGGTGTCTGTAGCTTTCCTCCGTAATGATGGAAAAACGTGGCGCCCTGCGACGTCACCCTAGGTGTCGGTGACGCTTCCAACAGCAAGGTGCAAACATATGCGAAAGAAAGGCCAGAGAACAGACGTCCATGTGAGCGGAAAAGTGGGGTAATGATGTCTCATTGGGACCCAGTTTCAACACAACTATGCACAACGCCACTGCGGAAGTGTCACACGATGGCTAGGTCGTCGCATCTTCTGTTATCCACATTTCATCCCTTCTTCCGACGCCTCCGAATGGAGGTTAAAACTGCGATCCAGCGTTAACATCAAGCCATTATCTTATGTGTGAGCGAGGAAAACGTTTCAGACACACCACCGCTCAGAATCGATACGAAAAGGTCTCAGGAGGATGGCATAAACAGTGTCAATGAAACCACCCCTTCCCTTGCGGCGTTGATTCTCACAAATTTCGGTCGAAAACGACAATTCACAGAGCGACGTTCTTGACAATCTGACGATCTGACATTGCTGACATCCCACGGACACTTCACCATATCATGGGCTAGCAGTACAAGTGCAGTTTTTATTCTGGTGTGCAGACGGACTGTTGAAAACCATTCGACGAAATTTGAACGCTATGTAATGCAATAAAAGGTGCTTATGCACTTTCAGCACTCCTGTGGGGTAATCACAAAGAGATGCGCCATCGACCCATGTGTGAATGAAACGAAACGGTCCCTCTAAGATGCCTTAGTTTGGCAACACCCTCAATACCACTTTAAAAATTTACCTGTATAGAGAGAATCCATGGTGAGAGTCTTAGGCGCCTGCAGGAAGGCAGCCACTTGACACCTCTCCTTTCTGGCTTGCCTCGTAGCAGGTGTCCAGGACTCAGGTCGTGGGTTTTCTGGCACAAGTACAGTTTTAAAGTCCTCTACAAACGTGGGAGGGTGGCACTGAGGGCGTTGCTGAACTGGGCGAGTCTCAGAGGAACCCTTCGCCATTTTATTCGTGCATATGTCAATGACACACCCCTCCATGATCACACCAAAGGAGGAAACAAAACAGAGGGCGGGAAGAGTATAAGCAACCTTTACTGCTTCGGATCGTGTTCAGATTTTGTTGAATGGTTTTGAATGGTCTCTTTCCGTGCCACAACGTGCACCAGAACAAAAATTGCGGTCGCAGTGCACTTGAAAGGGGTATAATCAAGTTCACTGGGGTTGTTAGCCCACGATGTCCTTAGAGCACTGTGACCTGTCGTTTTAGACCTCAAAATGTATGGGGATCAAGACCTCAGGGGAAGAGGTGGTTTCATTGACACCCTTTATGTCATCCCCTGAAGGATTTTCGTGTGGATTATGAACGCTGGTGTGTCTGAAACTTTTTCCCCGGCCACAAATAAGCAGACAACGTGATTTTAACGATGGCGTCGCATTTCAGAACTCCATGGTGAAGGCATCAAAAGAAGGGGTAAAATGTGGGTAAGGGACGGTGCGACAACTTACCCATCGTGTGACACGTCCACAGTGGCGTTGGAGAGAATTACGACAAATGTTGTGCCAATGTGTCATCATTAATCCACCTTCCCGCTGACATGAACTTCTGATCTTTTCGCATGTGTCGACACATTGCTGTTAGACACCGAGGGTGAAGTCGCAGGGCGACATGTTTTTTCACCATGACAGAAGTAGGTTGTTGGCATCTATGAGCCAAATTTCAAATCTATGCGTCGCAATGAGAAATAATTACAGAGTTTCTCAAAAGTGATCCTTTAACTGTGTTATGCAGTGTGCTTTCATGGGGTAAGGTGTGTCTTGCATTTGTATTGCACCTGATTCGCGGTTACACTGTACATGCCTTCCCTACTGAATTTCTTGCCTTGTGAAAGATTTTAGGCTAAGAAAGTAAGTAGGCGTTATAGCTGCTACTCGCAGCTTTCCATCTGCCGAACTGCGTAACTGCAACTCTTGCTCTCATCAGACTTGCTAAACGTTAGCAGGTTATTAGGCAAAGTAGGTGACAGACGACCAAGGCATTATTATCCTTGCACAAATCGGACCTATAAGATGCTGTTTATTATACTTCGAGGTGGTGAAGTTTGTGGTTAATAATTTCATGTGGTAATTCAGTATTCAAATGTGTTCTTCCGAGTAAGTTCCGTCTTTTTCATTGTTCTTCGTGGGAGCCTGGCATCTCCTATCATTAATTACCCAAAAGCTCAGATCGTGTTATGTTTGCGTCACGTTCACTATCTCTGAGCAGATTTCAGGACGTAAATTGCGTTCGTCACTTTCACTGAACACTCGTAGATATTCGAAATAGGAGGTAAGTTTACAGTTGCTATTCTATTGATTCGTAGATCCAGCAGTGCTGCGGTGGGCAGCACGAGGGCTTCAGCAATCACTACGTCACTTGGGCTTGTTTCGTTATCACATTCTTGACGCAAAATTAAATCGTTTCCCCTTGACCCGAGACAGCAGTACTGGTCAAAATCTTACAGTCAAGTTAGAGAACATTGCCGCAATAGGCGCCAAACCTTTTCTCTGTCGCTTCCTCGTACAGCCCGTTATCGATATGCAGAAAAAGAACACGTCCACTATCCTGGTGCACGGAGGCTGACTGTAATTCGCAAGACATTCCTCTCCTTTCTCACCAGCACACTATCGTCGACGACATTTCCCACATGGATACCCACGTACCCCACTGTACGACCTACACATTGCTTTCGTAAGGGGCAAACTGTACCTGTGGCGGTTTGCTGAGGCAACACCCAGCTTAATACGCCAGAGCGATTGTAGTAGATTCTGAAGACCACTGCCTGATACACTGTAAGTGTCTCCAGGTATGCTTCATATATGGATTCAAATGGATGAGATGTGAAGCTTTGTAACTGACAATTTTGGTAAACATTTTTGGAATTCAGTGATCAATAGATTATTATATTTTGACTTAAGTTCAGTCTTGATCACACCATTTATGTTTCAATGATATAGGTAACCGGTTTCGGTTATTTTTACATAACCATCATCAGACCCATGGCTCCCTTAGGATGGTAGGCGGAGCTCTCCTCAGCTGCTCCGCCTACCATCCTAAGGGAGCCATAGGTCTGATGATGGTTATGTAAAAATAACCGAAACCGGTTACCTATATTATTGAAACATAAATGGCGTGATCAAGACTGAACTTTAGTCAAAATACTTTGTAACTGAAGTGTTACAAATATCACCAAAACTGAATAATCGATATCTATAGTTTAATTCCTATACCTCCATTGTGACAAATACACTAAGTGAAATTTTTTGTTCGTATCTAACAGGATATTCTCAGTCCTTCAAGCATCATTTCATTTCTTTATCATTTTAATTTCAGTGACAACTTAACATTATAAGAAATAATTACAGGAACTGGAAGATATAAGACTAGGACAAATTTGGGAGTAAGACAATGATGAATTCTATTTCTGATTCTTTTTAATATTCATAATGATGATGGATGAGTAAATCAAACTTTTATACTTATTAATTTAATTGATGGAACTAATCTATGGCCTTACTCTTTACTGAAGATCAAATTATGATTGCTGACAGCCAAAAGACACTGTAAACAGCGGCTCATATTTTATCCGCAACAGATAATATGTATGATCTATTACCATCTTCAAGGAAAACAAACTTATGCCTTTGAGGGCCCAGGAACCAGTTCCCTACAAAATAATGAAAAAATGATTAAAAAAAGAAAACGAGCAAATTCGTTCAGCCGTTAGTAAATGCTATCTCTTTCAAGACAGAGATGGAAATATAAAAGAAAGTAGAAAGATTTAATTCCATTAATAGAACAATCTAATCTATAGAATTCTCAGAACCAAACTGAGAAAGTAAGGTCTCCGTAAGTTCTACAATAGGTTTTCAAGACTAACGCATATAATTGAGTTACAGACTGTAACAGAAAGAAATGAACAAAGAACACAAGCGTCGGAGATGCAGTTCCTTAGAAGTGGAGCTGGGTGCACACTATCTGACAGGAGGAGTGATGTTGACATCAGGGAAGAACATGAGTGAGAAGCATAAATAAACAGATTAAGGGATACAGGAACAACTGGAGAGACTGTATCACAAGATTGAGAAATAATAGAATGCCAAAATTAATGTTGAATTATTAGCCGGTGGCCAAATGGTCTTCAGGAAGTATGAGAAAAAGGTGGAAAAATCAATAATTTCAATAAAGAGGAAGCAACAGGTAAATACCTAATACATGCAGAAAAAGAATGAAAAAGAAGAAGAAGATCCTAACATTATTGACATATGAGATACAATATACCTTGTCATTACAGAGCGAGGTGGCGCAGTAGTTAGCACACTGGACTCGCATCCAGTCATTCTGATTTAGGTTTTCCGTGATTTCCCTAAATCGCTTCAGGCGGATGCCGGGATGGCTTCTTTGAAAGGTCACAGTCGACATCTTACCTCATCCTTCCCTAATCCGTTTGTCCCCCTTCCCCCCAAAATCAACCAACCATCGAAAACCTTTTCATTCCTCATTCGTTGGATACGCTGGATTTAATCGTTTGGGAATGTAATCGTTACATAGAAGAAGGTGGCACACATAGTCATATTAATAGCACAGAATGATGCATTTATATACTCTAATGAAATATGTTTATCTTTTGGGATATTAAGTAATATACGTTCAAAAATATGTTGAAGGGTAAGTGGCAATCAATTAAGATACAGTAAGTTTCGAGCACATCACGTCAGACGCAGTTACTGGGTCGCGAAATATCATCAGACTCACCGAATCAGTTGTATGGAAAATGACAGTTTTAGAATTTTACCCTTTTGGGATAAATTTCTGCAGTCGCCCATGCTTGGTCATGGTTTTTACTGCTTGCATTTCAAACAGTACCAACAGTCCTGTAATACGTTAGAAAGCCATTGTAGTCGCTTGATTATCGCATCTTGCCGGCCGGTGTGGCCGAGAGGTTCCA
Organism: Schistocerca serialis cubense; assembly: GCF_023864345.2. Classification (NCBI taxonomy): domain Eukaryota; kingdom Metazoa; phylum Arthropoda; class Insecta; order Orthoptera; family Acrididae; genus Schistocerca; species Schistocerca serialis. Next base: position 578,817,244 of record NC_064639.1, on the reverse strand, counting down.
GGCGCTTCAGCCTGGAACTGCGCGACCACTACGGTCGCAGTTTCGAATCCTGCCTCGGGCATGGATGTGTGTGATGTCCTTAGGTTAGTTAGGTTTAAGTAGTTCTAAGGTCTAGGGGGCTGATGACCTCAGATATTAAGTCCCGTAGTGCTCAGAGCCATTTGAACCATTTGATTATCGCATCTCCTTTTTAATACTAGAATACAGATTCACAGAAAAGCCAAATATGGTCGGGAATATCCTACTGAGATAGACACGACAGTTTCTGTGTGTAACGTCGCTTCCCTCTCGTTTTTAGTTTGAAACTTCGTGAACATCACGATCGTTATACTCGATATACTCAAAATTCCTTTCCAGTTTGCTACGCCTCACTCTTAGATGATGAAAGCAACTAGTTTAGAAATAAAAGTGATTATATTTGCAATGTACAGAGCTGACAAAAATACAGCTCAACAACAATATATTAAATAAGAGTTATCTTACAGTTAAACTAAAAATGTCCTCAACCAAAGGTTGATCTGCACAACGCATACCTTTCCTAGATGTTCGAAATTACAATTATTTCCTTATTGTGTATAAAAAAATTTAATTGAATTCATGAATCCCAAGAGCTACAATTGTTCAAAAATGTGTGTGAAATCTTATGGGACTTAACCGCTAAGGTCATCGGTCCCTAAGCTTACACACTACTTAACCTAAATTATCCTAAGGACAAACACACACACCCATGCCCGAGGGAGGACTCGAACCTCCGCCGGGACCAGCCGCACAGTCCATGACTGCAGCGCCTCAGGCCGCTCGGCTAATCCTGCGCGGCAGCTACAATTGTAATAAATTATTTCTTAATTTGGGTCTGGTCGCTTTAAAGGTGAAAACAAACGGATGATACAGCAACACATTCGGAACAGGCTTCAAAGCTGACGAAGGGTAGAAAAAGGGAGGGGGCTGGGGGAGATGGATGCGGTGCTGGAAGCTACTAGCAGGCTTAAGAGAAATCGCAACAGCAGCCCCAAATGATCGTGAGTGTGGTACGAAGGCGTGAAGTAATTACGATAGGGAGCGGTAGATTCCGTGTCGTGTACACTGTGAAAAAAATAGACACCGGCTTCAGATAGGTCAATAAACAAGAAGACGCTCTCTTCGAATGAAATGATTTTGATTTGCTCCTTATTTGCTTTAAGAATGTTGCAGGAGTGAAATTTTACTGAATTCAGCCCCCATTACTGTATTGCACAAGGACACCAACGTGCCTGCACGGACGTCAGAATGTACTTGGTGCCCCCATCACGAGGCAGACTGTCAACGTTAGCGGCAGCGGCGCACCAGTCGTGCAGTGTTGCCAGTTCACACCAGAAAATGCCTGCTCGCCGTCCAATGTCCAAGCAGCGTACGGCGCACTGCGTCTAGTTCATTTTTTCACACAGTCTGCTACGTTCACACCTTCAAACATCGTGAAAATTATGGTGGTAAACACTGAATGCGACAGAATAAGAAAATTGGCGCTTGGGTAAAATGTCGAAATTTGGGAGACAGTTTCGAATGTTCATAAAGATGGCAATAAGATCAATTTCCCAAGAATTGTTTTGATAATTATTCTAAAGTACTTGCTTTCCAAGGGGCAGCCTTATAATAGACCATAGACATCTTTTTGTTTTGTCTCATTTTGTTCTGTTCAGTTGATTCCAGTAACCATGCAAGCTTACCAGTGAAATCTGTTCTATCAGAATGTCGAACTCGAGCTGTCCGAATGTACCGGTCAAAGAGACTCGTATTTCGCTTCTTGCCTAATTACAATATGGCTGCGACGAAATGTCATGAGAACGCAAAATGGAAATCGTTTTCGATTCTGTTTCCACACCAGCCTGTGGTGCCTTCCCCCAGCAAGATGCAATGGAACGATGAAATAGTATCGATATAGACGACTGTGGATACGAGAGCAAAAAATAGTGACGTTTGCGATATTTTTAGTGTTTAGTTCGTCTGGTTTTGCACGCCTCTGCGAGCAACGCACTCTTGTATGTTGGCTCTTTTTAAGAACAACTAAAGCATTATTCACAGTTTATATCAGTTAGTGCTTCATTCCGTAAGAGTCCTGCCATGGAATATCCACAAACCTGTTCATTGGATATTGAAATAAAGTTTAAAGTCAGAAATAAGTACAGAATTCCTTATCACTTACAGACTGATGGAATTTTTTTTGCCTGATTACAACGTGAAGGACCATGCAGACCACAGAATCTGCAGGCACGTCGAAGTTCCATGCTCTAAGATAAGAGATCTACATCCAGGTAGTATAGAGATCTTTGATAGAGATCACTGAAGCTTACGCTTATTTCGAACGTCATTGACCATAAGTGGTTGACATTTCTAACGGTGACATGGTAATGTCTTTCACTTTACAAAAACAGTTTTAACTTGTGTGGTAACACGCAACACTAGCGTCAATTGCATGTTATCATCTTTGACAATCAATTTATCTTTTACACTTTTATATAGCCTTGAGTAATTATGCAGCTTATTTCATATGAACTGTTGGATTATATAACCTATCGTCACTGCCTAGAAGAACCTTTACTAAATATAATTTGTCTTGTAAATAAATAAATATAAAAATTTTGTTTCTTCTAAAAAAAAAAAGTTCAAATGTGTGTGAAATCTTATGGGACTTAACTGCTAAGGTCATCAGTACCTAAGCTTACACACTACTTAACCTAAATTATCCTAAGGACAAACACGCACACCCATGCCCGAGGGAGGACTCGAACCTCCGCAGGGACCAGTCACACTGTCCACGACGGCAGCACCCGAGACCGCTCGGCTAATCCCGCGCGGCTGTTTCTTCTCAGATTCTCAGAAAAGAATTTGTGTAGTAAGAAAAGCCGCAGCAGAATATTTTACACACATTTGCGAAAAAAATGTTTATTTTAGTAGTTAATAAATCTACTAAGGCTATGGAAACAAGTTTCTGCAGTAACTGAATGCATCTTACATCGTTGGAAATTCTCTGTTTTGTATCAATTGACAGTGCGAGGAGCAGTTTTCTTCTCGAGTAGCGTGGATTCTGAGAATATTTTGCTTGAGAATATTCTTGTGCAAGGCCATGGGGTCGACGAGAGCTGCCCGCTCTTGGCTTATCAGCCCTCTGAACGTCAAGACGGGATTGCGAAATAACGACTGTTTGCTAGTCTAGCGCTTAAAGAAACCACGAAGCACACTGCTACATTTCCTGTATGTCTGTTCGATTTACAAAATTACTATCCGATACACCACACTTTTACTCTATTATTACTTGCCTGACACATGACCTATGTCTTTTTATCATTAATTTTTAAGAAACGAAGATTATCTACCGTTTATGACGAATGTTTTTAGTTTCCAAGATAAAGAAATAATGTTACGTAATTTTACGTGATTTAACTTACAGACTTCTTGATGCCTATTACAAGCTTGTAAGGAAAAATATATTAAAGGTAGCCAATGGCGAAATTCATTTCTATAACTGGTCTACTACGATTGAAACAAAGAACGTTTTTGAAGCAAATAGGAACGTGATTTCAAGTCGTGCTAGAGAATCTAAGGAATTGATGGGTGAAGTGATTAGCGACTTTCGTTATACAACCTCACACAGAACAGCATTAAAGGAATTTGTTGGACAATCTGGTACATAAAAGTCTTGTTTTTGGTGCTATAATATGGTAACAGTAATTACAAGCGGAACCGGTATGTAAAGTAAATAGGGTGAAGAAACTTGTTACAATTTGCAAACAAAGAGCATCTTTTCTGCCCTCAGGAGAGCAAAAGCAACGAGTAAAAACAAATAACGAGGAAAAACAAATAACTATTTGTAGCATAGTATCTCATTTCGACTAGAATCGATACAATTGATGTGCACTTATTTATTTGCAGAAATCTGCAGTTTTGCAGCAATCGAGATTTGTTTCTAAAAATACATGTAAGACTATTCTTGTGTTAAAGCACAACAGCTAATAGAGCTGGAAAGAGCTACCATAGTAATAAAAGCAGCAGGCAATTGAAAGTACTATTTGATTGATATGAAGCGTGAGAGCAGCAGACTGACAGCACGAGACAGACTTGAACAACGTAATTAAATTAAATCCTTTGTGTAGAATCGAGTAACAAATGTTACGACGTAGCGCCGTAGTTTCAGTCAAACGGCATCTGCCGTTTCTGATGGAAAAAGTAAACACCCAATAGTACTTAACAATGGAAACAATTTGTGGCGTGCAGCAGTTCTTTAGTTTTCAGTTTTCTTTCTTTATACATGATGTGTACCATTAACAGTTACTGATACAGTGGAAGACAAATTCTTAGCCCGTTCAGCGATAAGGACTGACATTTGAACGATATGGTGACGCCTAATGTGAAAGTTACATTGTGAAATTTCCCAACTCTCAGAATACGCGGATCTCAGCTTCCTGGTGGCATACTACTCTATACTACAACTGGTGACTACAAAATAATTTCACAGATTAATCACATAGTTCATTTTACAGTTGCCGTCTAAAGACGTTGAGTTAGAAAGGCGTAAAAAAGGACTCTTTCTGGAGTGCAGTCTTAGCCCCAATGATACCTGTACGAATAAAAACTGAAGCTGAGCCTATGAAAGGTACAAAAAAAAAAACCAATGATTTCTGTGGAACTGAGACTGTTTCAATGCGGCACGAGTAGATAATCAGAGAACTGCAGGGAAAATACTGATTTGGATACAAAATGTATGCCTTTACAGCAGAACAACAAAACGCGTACACATGCAAAAACATATACTGATTGGAGTTACCATCAATTAGGGAAAAATAGTGATCTGAATAGAAAGACGCGCGTGTTAAGTTATTTGTCGGGTTGATCACATGCGTTATATTGAGTTTGCTCGATACATATAAGACCCTTTTGGATCTAACTTCAAGTATAATTTATTTATTCTCATTGAGATTTTTGCTCTAGAAAGAGTCGAACACGTAAGATTGTATACTCTTGTCTGGATGTAAGATCTCGAAATGTGGTAATAACTGCATGGGGAAGTGAATGAGGAAGAAGTCAGAAGAGGCAGCCACTAAAACAAGTAATGTCTATATGTGGTTTTCCGATAATATTTATTCATGTTTTCTTTCGTATACTTTTATTTGCTTTTTTCATCATAATTTTGCAATTAGTATGCACATGTTCGTGAGCTCAAAACGCTCAAGAATGGAAGGACGCTCTGTAAATAAATAGAATGTGTACTTGAAGATCCAAACTCAAGTTGACTCCATGTGTTTTGATTTCCAATACACTTTGGATCCATTGCATAGTACGTAAAATAGTGGTATACGAAATACAGGAAATGGTACTCTGATGAGCTTGAGACATGAATACAATTTCTTTGGACATTCAGCTGCATCGTAGTGTGAAACTAGACAGAAAGAACAATACAAAAAATTTGGTGTTTCGATGGACTTACAGCGGTTCTCTTGCACACTACGAAACTATTAACTGATGATTTTCTACCGAATAGAATTCAAGACGTCATTCTTGGTTGTAGGACATCACCAGAAGCGAAAGCAGCGGACGCCGTACCTCAAGGAAATGTGACAGGACAGTTACTGTTATGAAATTCCCTAGAAGATTAAAACAGTGTGACGAACCGGGGTAAGAATTCGGAAACTCGCCTTCGCAGGCAGTGCTCTTACCGACTGAGCTATCCTGGCGCGATTCAATACTCGCTCTAACAACTTTACTTCTGCTTATACCTTTCTCCTGTTTTCCAAACTTCACAGCAGTTCTACATACCATGTGGAACTAGCAATGCCAGAAAAGGATACTGTAGAAAAATGGCTCAGCCACAGCTTAGACCATAGGGAAATATTCCCAGGATGAATATATCGCTGTGCAGTGCGCTATTTCTAAACTACCTGACAGATTAAAACTGTGTATCGGACCAGGACTCGAGCCCGTAAGGTTACATGTCCTTTTATTCTGGAAATTACCGCTACTCTTCCCCGATGTATGTAAATGGTAACGTTCTGTAGCACCAGCCTCGCAGTGCGTCTAAACCTTCAGAGTGCATTACCCATTGTTTGTTATGTGCCAGGTTCTGGATCCAGTACGGAGCATTAATTGTTGAGCTCACTGTAAGGTTATGTGTTATGATGAGGCGAAAGACAACTCGAAAGACTCTCGTAGTATCTGTGCGCATCAGCATCTTAACAGGATACACACTGAACACCCAGAGAAACTGGTACACCTGCCTAATATCGTGTACAGCCCCCGCGAGTACGCAGAAATGCCGCAACACGACGCGGCATGGACTCGACTAATATCTGAAGTAGTGCTGGAGAGAATTGATACCATGAATACTGCACGGCTGTCTAGAAATCCGTAAGAGCACGAGGGGATCTCTTCTGAACAGCACGTTCCAAGGCATCCCAGATATGTTCAATAATGTTCATGTCTGGGGAGTTTTGTGGCCAGCGGAAGCCTTAAAACTCGGAAGAGTGTTCCTGGAGCCACTATGTAGCAATTCTGGACGTGTGGGGCGTCGCATTGTTCTGCTGGAATTGCCCAAGTCCGTCGCAATGCACAATGGACATGAACGGATGCAGGTGATCAGACAGGATGCTAACGTACGTGTCACCTATCAGAGTCGAATCTAGACGTATCAGGAGTCCCATATCATTCCAACAACACACGCCCCACACCATTACGGAGCCTCCACCAGCTTGAACAGTCCCCTGCTGGCATGCAGGGTCAGTGGATTCATGAGGTTGTCTGCATACACGTACACGTCCATCAGCTCGATGCAACTTGAAACACTCGTCCGACCAGGCAACATGTTTCCAGTCTACAACAGTCCAATGCCGGTGTTGACGGGCCCAGGCGAGGCGTAAAGCATAGTGTCGTGCAGTCGTAAAGGGAACACGAGTGGGCCTTCGGCTCCGAAAGCCCATATCGTCGATGTTCCGTTGAGTGGTTCGCACTCTGACACTTGTTGATGGCCCAGCAATGAAATTTGCAGCAATTTGCGGAAGGTTTGCACTTCCGTCACGTTGAACGATTGTCCTCATTCATCGTTGCTCCTGTTCTTGCACGATTTTTTTCCGGCCGCAGTGACGTTGGAGATCTGATGTTTTACCGGATTCCTGATGTTAAAGGTACACTCGTGAAATGGTCGTACGGGAAAATCCTCGCTTCATCGCTACTTCGGAGATGCTGTAACCCATCGCTCGTGCGCCGACTATGACACCAAGTTCAAACTCACTTAAATCTTAATAACCTGCCATTGTAGCAGCAGTAACCGATCTAACAACTGCGCCAGACACTTGTATATAGGCGTTGCCGACCGCAGCGCCGTATTCTGCCTTTTTTTTTTACTTATCTCTGTATTTGAACACGAACGTCTATACCAGTTTCTTTGGTGCTTCAGTGTGCCTGTAGCGCACTATTTTTGATGTACTTTATCAATTCCCTCTAGAAAAACAGTGTCTTCTTGGTGACCATGTTGGTTGTGAAAGGTGTGAGGCGAGAACATCGCATCTGGAGGATGCCTTGATCGGGAGGTTTAGTAATGATCCTGCATTAAGTGCATGTGCTGTGGCATGTACTTTGGTCACACGTTACGGGTCCGGTGGTCTAGTGGTCAAATGCATGCCTGGAATACGGTAGGTCGCGGAATCGCATCCCGATCGGACCACAGAACATTTCTGTCTGTGTTTAACCTATCCTTAAGCTTCTAATGATGTGAAGGTTCGCCCGGAACGACAAGTGGGTCGGATTTCGCAGTAAGCTGCGGGTCCTCTTTCAGCGATAGGATTACTGCTTTATATTTGGGACACCCGATTCGCCGTAGTGGGGTCCAATGGAAAGAATTGCACTAGGCGTTGAGTCACACGGAACTATTATTATTATTGTGTAACCGTCTGGAAAGTATTTCAGTCTACACCTCTGCCTTCTGCAGGACGTACAGAGACGTGAGAACTTTCGACCCTCAAAAAATATTTGTTAGTCCTACTTCCCGCGTAAACGGCAACAGTATTAGATCTACGGCACTATTCGATGCTTTTTTTTCCCACTTGCCCGTCGATATAAAACCCACCGCCTGATTTCTTGAGGTGGGTCGTTTTTGGCCTCTTGGCCACTGCACCTGTCCGCCGAGCCTGGAAGAGCCGAAGCTGGCCTCCGCCAGTTCCTGTGTGGCACACGGACCGTTGTCGTGTCCGCCACGTTGAGGAGAGCCATTTCTATTGCTTTTATTTCTTTTTCGTTGAAGAAGATTTTTAGTTATTTAAAATAAAATACCAGTTTCTTGAAATGGAAATATAAGTTGATATTTTGATAATTTAGAAGGGAAAAAACAGAAGATAGGATAGATGTTAGAGACGCCACATTGAAATCTGAGAGTGAATTTCTCGGTATTTATCGGAACCATACTTGATTATGTGTTAATTGTAGGGTACTTTGATTACGCTAGATCTAACTAAGGTTATGTACAGGTTGATAGTGCCTTAGGTAACACCGGAACTGCTACAAATAATACCTACACTTTTGTACAGTTTTAAAGTGACCTTTCTCGTAACAGTAACCGATCACTATTTGGCTTAATGTATCTATATGTTGTATGCCTGATCTCAAAGTTTCTGAAATTCATATTCAGTTAATATTTAAGTGTCTTCTTTTTTCTTCTTCTTCTTCTTCTTCCATCCCATGAATCCTCTCTTTTTGCTGTGTAATGACTTGCCTTCTGTAGCTTGTGGCCTAGTAGGTACATATTCTTTGTAACTTGCTTTAGAGATTTCGTCCGCTATTTCGTTTAGATACTTCAATTGGGGATTCATAGATCCATGCCGCGAACAGCTACATCGAGGTGGTCCCACAGGTTCTCGTTTGGGTTTAAATCCTTGGAGTTCGATGGCCTGGGGAGAACGGTAAACTTATCCCGATGCTCTGCGAACCACACTTGTTAACTGCGAGCTGTGTGACACATTGCATTGTCCTGCTGGCAGATGCAGTCTTGCCGAGGAGAAACCAACTCCATACTCCCCAGCGATAGATGCATACTTATGTTGATCCAGTTTACCTTCTAGAATAACGTGATCAGCCAGGGAATGCCACGAAAACATTCCTCAGACCATAACGCTTCCTCCTCCGACCTGGACCCTTCCGACAATAGTTGCAGGCTGTTTGCTTTCAGACGTTTCACGCCATACACGCCAATGGCGGTCTGTCATCTGAAAAGGCCACCTGTTGCTGCTCAGTGGATTTAGAGTTGCAGTACTAATAGATTCGTATATTTGGCGCTCAGTGACTACCTTGTGTATCTGTGATGAGTCTCTGATGTTTTTGTAATTACCGCAGAAGGGCGCTGTACATTCTGGGGTTCCTAATTCACCACATGTGCAGTTTGCTGCCTGACTTAGTGTCTCACGATTTAAGTGCGAAGGATACAATACGTGTTCAGTTAAGAAGTGCATCATGCTGCGGCTACGTTCGGCGTGTTTCACCTACATATACAACATACTCCGCAAAAACACATTGTGTCTGAGAGTACTTCTGGTACCACTATCTGATGCCCACTTCCCTGTCCCAGTGGCGAGCAGCGCGTGGGAAGAATGATTCTCGGTAAGCCTCATTATTAACACTAATTTCTCGATTTTTCTTGTGGTCATTTTGTGAGATGTATGTGGGAGGAAGTAATATGTTGTCCGAAATTTTCTGGGAGGTACTCTCTCAAAATTTCAATAGTGAACCTCTCCGTGATGCACAAAGCCTCTCTTGCAGCGTCTGACATTGTAGATTGTTGAGCATCTCCGCAACGGTCTCGCCCCGACTAAACGACCCTGTGACGAAATCAGTCCTTCCTGGTTACAATATCATACTGATGAGCAATACTAAAGAATCTGTCAAGCAAGTGCCTTGTAAGCCACTTCCTTCGGCGATTAGTTACATTTCCTTGAGATTATTCCTACTTATCTCAGTCTGCCAGCTACTTTTATTACTATTTGTTATATGTGGTCATTCCACTCAAGGTCACTCCGGATAGTTACTCCTAGCTATTTTACGGTAATACTGTCTCCAGCAATTTGTCATCAGTAGCGTAGTTATACAGTGGTGGATTTCTTTTCCTACGTCTGCGCAATATGTTACACTTATTTACGTTCGGGGTCAACTGCCAGAACCTGCATGACTCATCGACCCTCTGCAGATCGATCTGCAAGTCGATACTGCCTTCTGGCGTTGCTAGTTTATTATAGGCAACCGCATCATCTGCGAACAGACTTAAGGAGCTTCCGACGCTTTCTGCTAGATCATTTATATACTTTGTAAACAGTAAAGGCCCTATCACGCTTCCTTGAGGTACTCCAAAAAGTACCTTTACATCTGTATATTTAATTCCGTTAAGTGCGACGTGTTGAGTTTGATCTGTAAGGAAGCCTTGAACCCAGTCGCAAATCTGGTCCGATACTCGGTAATCTCATGTTTTTTTCACTAAACGGCAGTGCGCGAGGTGTTCAGTCTCAACGGCTCCGAGATGTCGGGGAAAAATGTTTAGACTCTTCGCCCCTTAGCGCTGATTTCCCAGTCCCCTTGCCAGGTCTACATTCGCCAAATGTTAGGTTGGTGCTTATTGCTCATCATCCTGATCTAGTACACCCATCTTTAAGAAGCAGCCGGCCGGAGTGGCCGATCGGTTCTAGGCGCTACAGTCTAGAACCGCGCGACCGCTACGGTCGCAGGTTCGAATCCTGTCTCGGGATGGACGTGTGTGATGTCCTTAGGTTAGTTAGGTTTAAGTAGTTCTAAGTTCTATGGGACTGATGACCTCAGAAGTTTAGTCCCATAGTGCTCAGAACCATTTGAACCATTTTTAACCAGCACGTTGCATCCCGGTATCTGCAGAAATATCATCGGATTATTCCAGGCACCATGCACAGTGCTACCACTGATGTGGCGCCGTCCGCCATTGACGGTCTAAGCAGTGCATCCCTTTGTCATTGTCTAACAGCTGTTCTATTTGCGACGAGAGTTAATAGGTCTGCCCATGTACTGGCTGTAAAAGCAAAGTACTGTACCATGGTATGTTCGTGTAACTGGTAAATGTATTCCCTCGAGTTTAACCTTGCCAGTTGGAATAATATTATTTGTGTTTATCTGTATTTCTCTTGATGTTATCATAAAAAATCTAATCTTTCATCGATGTATACTCCCAGACAGCGTGTAACGATTGCTACTTTCATACTTCTATTCCAGTTTTACAGAAAGATCCCTACTCAGTCGACCCTTCAGTAATATGTATATTGTTTTGGACTCTATTATCTTGAGTTTATTTGCACTGCACCACTGTGTGATTGAGTTTACTGTGCCACTGACTTTCTCTTATAGCTGGGATCTATAGTAGGCAGAGGCTACAGTCAGCACATCATCTCCATATTCGACAACTCTATGTGGCCTGTTAACTCCAACAAGTATGTACAGGAAGGGTTGAATAGTGATGTCCCAGAAGATGGACACAGATCGACTCCTGATGGCAACCCTTGGTATTCTTTTAACTGCTTTGCGGTTGCCTACCTTCCATTCTACTACTCAGTCCCTGTGATAGTCTAGGAAACTGTTACACAAACCTTGCCAAACATTGCAAGCCACTACAGGTTGTCGAAAGCACCTGAAATGTCTATTGTGATGGCGATGGCGCACTTGTGAGTTTTTGACAATTTGTAAAATTTGAATAATTGCTTCGACTATTGATTTTTCCTTGCCTAAATCCGATCTTTGGTGGGCTGAGGCACTAAGAGGTCTGTGAGCATGTGTGCAGCTGCAAATTAGCTTCTCTTGCACTGTGTTTATGAGGCTAATCTCTCTACCCCTATTTTTGGATGATTACTGCGTTACAAGTTTTCCAAAATGTAGGACCCTGCCTAGCCTTAAGGCCTCGTTAAATAATCCTGTTAAGTACGGGGTGATCTGTTCTGCTAATCTTCCGAGTACGTCTGCTGAAGGCCTCTCTATGATAGTTGCGTCTTGCGAGTTGCAATTTAGCGTGTAAAGGAGAACCACTAGCCACTAAAGAGCAACTTACAACTGAAACAAAGAATATTATACTGGCAATGTCGGGACAAGTGCGAGCACTCTCTGCAGAAAATGGTGTCAAACTGACAGAGAGTATCAAATTTTAAAGTGCCTATCTGGCTTTAGTCATGCGTGGAAGGCGGAGCTGAAGCACCTCAGGGGAAGAGCTCTCAGCTCCCAATTTAGTAATGGCGGAAACATATCGGCTGCTGTCTGATACTTATTCATATTCTCTCACGCTTACGGTCAGAAAGTAACTACGAACAAAATAAACGGTCCTCGCGTACACACTACTGCGAATCAACGCTGAGAGTGCCAAACTTTCAAAAAGTACAAAACGCTGACGTATATAGCTGGCTTAAGAAGCGCCTGGTTTCGCATGTTGTATGGAAACTGCTCAGTCGTTTCGTCATGAAAACGCTAATGCTGCTCTCATCCATTCGTGCCCCTCAACTTCTTCTCTCCCCTCCATTCGCCTGGCCATCCCACACACCACCCCCCTTCCACAAACTCACACATTATTCACGTGTGAGGACTAATGCTTATGCACCTGTTACTTAAGCCGCCGGAATAGTCAGATCAGGACCTGTGACAACACACGCGTGATTGTCATTACATGTCAACAACAAAAAGTTTCCTAAAGCATTTGAGGAGGAAAAACTGGTAAATGTATTGTGGCATCAGGATTTCTGTCAGCATGGTTGACCATAGGAATTTACCTCACTTTGTGCATACCAAACTTAGAGAATTGCTGGGCGGCTTATCACTTGGTGTGCGCCGCAACACTTTGTTTCAGCGTGATCTAGCCTCAGCACATTTCAGTAGTGATGTACAAGTATTGCTAAACATCGTCTTTGCGGAACATGGCGTATGTAGAATAGAACCTGGTGGACTTTTGATCTGGTGTCCACTCTCCCCCATTTTTGTCAGGGGGCATATAAGTGTGTAATTATCCCTTGAGCTGAGCTGGCTGCCCCAGTGAAGTACACATTTCATGAAATGAAACGAAATTCTGCCGTGCTCGACAGAGTGAAACGATTATTTGCTGCGAATGTAAGGAGGATCCTATACGGCTCGATGTTTAATGTTTGAACATATGCTGTTTCTTTGTTCGAGCATCCTTTTGATATGTAGTGAAATGGTTCAAATGGCTCTGAGCACTATGGGACTTAACATCAATGGTCATCAGTCCCCTAGAACTTAGAACTACTTAAACCTAACTAACCTAAGGACATCACACAACACCCAGCCATCACGAGGCAGAGAAAATCGCTGACCCCGCCGGGAATCGAACACGGGAACCCGGGCGTGGGAAGCGAGAACGCTACCGCACGACCGCGAGATGCGGGCTGTAGTGAAATATTTGCTATTTCTAAACTCCGTGGTACATTAAAACTGTGTGCCGGACTAAGACTCGAACCCGTAAACTTGCCTACCAAGCGCATTTCTCTTATCGACGGAGGTAATCCATGCCTGGCAAACAGTTCTAATCTGCCAGAAAGTTTCATTTCTTTAATGGAATGTAAATTAAGTACAGTTGTTATTAATTCGCAGAATCCTACGGACGACTTACTCGCATCATTCATAAAAGGCAGTTTAAAAATATTGTGTTCCTTGACAAAAATACGACCATCCCTAAGTTTCGTTGGTGATGGCCCAAAAACACCCTCCTTGACGCAGAAAAGCCATAGATCTCAGTACGACCTGCAAGTATAATATCGTACGTAGAGATAGGTCCTGCGTTTTGGTGCACACAGTAGGGCACGGCACGTCGGTGAGGGAGACAGCAGGCCGCGCTCGGCTGGCGCTAGGCGCAGCACACGAGCTGATAACCGCCGCTGGGGCCTGCGGGTTGACACACGGCGGCGCGGCGCGGCGCGGCGCAACGCCACGCGCAAACAAGCGGGCAGCACGCCGCCTGTCCACTACGTCGCTTCTCACACACTGCTGCACACAACCACCACTTCACTGTGCCGTTGCGTACTGCTCTCAACCCACTCGCCAACGAGAATGTGGCCCCCATCTACACGGTCCAGTAACATTAATGGGGGGGGGGGGGGGGGGGGTAGGACGTGAAACGGGCCGACTTGGAGCAGGAGAGGCACCACAGGACATTTTAATTTACACTGTCTATACTTTTACAAATAAATTCATAAAACTTTGTTAGCATGACCAGGAAGGATTCAGGATTGACACTCATAGCCGAGGAAGTTCAAAAACATAAAACAAATTTTTTTTACATGTGAAATTTCATCATTTTTTCACTTGGTATTAGCTGCATTTGTTGCTGTAGGTACACTTTTCTTCATAAGTAAGAGAGAGTCTTCGATGAATTTTCACAGCATACAAATCATACTTACAGGTGTATGAAACTCTGAATTTCCCAAATCTGTTGAAAACTGTGGTAAAAGTTGAGGTAATTAACTATAAAATTCGAGTTTTCTCTAAACACGAAGTTTAAAACGAAACAGCCCATTCGTTTTTCCATAGATTGAATAAATTCTAGATTTTCATACACCTGTAAGTATGGTATGTAAGCTGTGCAAAATTCGTCGAAGAATCTCTCTTACTTATGAAGAAAAGTGTACCTATAGCAACAAATGCAGCCAACAGTAAGTAAAAAAAATCATGAAATTTCACATTTAAAAAATATTATTTTTTCGTGTTTTTGAACTTCCACTGCTATGAGTGTGAATCCTGAATCCTTCCTGGTCATGCTGACAAAGTTTTATGAATTTATTTGTAAAAGTATAGACAGTGCAAATTAAAATATCCTGTGGTGCCTCTCCTGCTCCAAGTCGGCCCGTTTGACATCCTACCCCCCATTAATGTGACCACTACCTTCTTTCGCCGTCAAAGCGCAATAACCACTCACAGACGACAGCTGGCAGCACTAACAGTAGAGAGTATATAAAGCGTGTCGACGAACGCAAGCCGCGCGAAATGGCCTCCCGGTTTGGGGCGCCATGTCACGGACTGCGCAGCCCCTCCCTCCGAAGGTTCAAGTCCTCCCTCGGACATGGGTATGTATGTTGTTCTTAGCATTAGTTAGTGTATGTTACATTAATTAGTGTGTAAGTCTAGGAACCAATGGCCGTAGTAGTTTGGTCCCTTAGGAATTCACACAGATTTGAACATTTGGGGGAACGCAGAAACACAGTGCAGTCGTCGTCGTAATGAGAAAACGGAGAGGTTTCTCACATCCGAACGGCCATGAGAACTGGCTTTCGGGCCAACGGTGGAAACATTTCGAAAACGGCTAACTTTGTAAGCTGTTCGCATGTCGCCTAGGTTAAAGAATAGCGTGCATGGCAAAATAGTGCTGTCGAAACACGGCGCCGAGCCAGCTATGGTGCATCACGGGCCATAGACTATAGGGATGAACAGTGGCTACAAACGAATAGACGTGATGAGCATCTGACCGCGCAGATGAACCAAACGGCCGGCCGGTGTGGCCGAGCGGTTCTAGGCGCTACAGTCTGGAACCGCGCGACCTTTACGGTCACAGGTTCGAATCCTACCTCGGGCATCGATGTGTGTGTGTTGTCCTTAGGTTAGTTAGGTTTAAGTAGTCCTAAGATCTAGGGGACCTCAGAAGTTAAGTCCCATAGCGCTCAGAGCCATTTGAACCATTTTTGAACCAAACGGCTATCAACAATGTCTCCTCCACGACCGCTCAGCGAACGTTGCTGTGCCTGGACCTCGGCAGCAGGCGCCTGGTTCATGAACCCACACTGACTGCTGTTCATCGGTCATGAAGGCTGGCATTTGCACCCAATGCCGCAACTAGACTTAAACAGAGTAGCGACAGGTCACCTTTTCAGATGAATCGCGTTTTATGCTCTATCAGACAGATGGCCAATCGCTTGTACGGCGTGTAACGTCTGGTAGCAAATACCCTGCAACAAACGTCGGATATCGGATAGATGGCCAATCGCTTGTACGGCGTGAAACGTCCTCGGCACGATGGTATCTACCAGCACGACAATGCAACGTGTCACCCAGCTCGCAGTTACATACGTGGTTCGTAGAACACCAAGGTGAGTTTACTTTACTCCTGTGGCCACCAAACTACCCGGATTTGGACCCAATCGAGGATCTGTGGGACCGCCTCGACAGGGCTGTTCGCGACATGGATCCTCAACCGAGAAATCTAGCGCTGCTGACAACGGTACTCGAGTCAGCTTAGCTCCGTCTTGCTGTCGGTACCTTCCAAAACCACACCGACTCTCTTCCTGCACGTATCGTCCGCGGTCCGCTCTGCAAAAGATGATTATTCTGGATTTTGACAGGTGGTCTCATTAATATGACCAAACAGTGTGTATCTACAGCGTGAACCCGTGATGATACTACAAACTTTCAGGGATGGTGGAGAAGAGCAGATGTATTAATTTCAGACATGGGACCCTGGTCCGGTAACGACCGAATCAAAAGCTTTAAGTGAAAATTGTTATCATACCTCTGACAGTGGAATACGAGTACCGGTACTGTTGTTGCTAAGATTGTAGGGCAGACTGCTTTCAGAGGTATTGTATTGTATGTCATCCGGTGTAGAAACGACGGAGAGGCTCCGTCCCCGCCGCAGCCACAGTGGTCCACAACCCCACGACGGCTACCGCAGTCCACTTCACCCCTCGGCCGCCCCACACCGAACCCAGGGTTATTGTGCGGTTCGGCCCCTGGTGGAACCCCCAGGGAACGTCTCACACCAGACGAGCGTAACCCCTATGATTGCGTGGTAGAGTAATGGTGGTGTACGCGTACGTGGAGAACTTGTTTGCGCAGCAATCGCCGACATAGTGTAGCTAAGGCGGAATAAGGGGAACCAGCCCGCATACTCCGTGGCAGACGGAAAACCGCCTAAATACCATCCACAGATTGGCCGGCTCACCGGACCTCGACACAAGTCCGCCGGGCGGATTCGTGCCGGGGACCAGGCGCTCCTTCCCAATCAGGAAAGCCGTGTGTTAGACCGCACGGACAACCGGGAGGGCGCTTTCAGAGGTGGTAGTATGGATCAACACAAGAAAAAAATTTCTCGTAAGCATGAGCTCGCAAGTTCTATGATCATTTGTTGATTTTCTATACTGTGAAACACATCTACTGACAGCTATTTGGTTTCCATATTTTTGGAGAAGGTTGTGTGCACCAAAGCAATATAAAAATATCCAGTAAGTAATGGCTCTTAAGGCATGCAGTTTAGAGAGCACGTTTACTAGACGTTTCGTTCTTGTTTTGGTCTATAATATCACCTCTGAAAGTTTCCCACTCTGCAGTCTCGGCAACAAGAGTACCGATACATGTATTCCCCTGTCAGAGGTATCAGAAGGATTTCCGCTTATACCTTTATACTCGGTCTTTCCCGGATCAAAGTCCCTTATCTCAAATTTATACATTTACCTTTCTCCAACGTCCCTGAAAGGTTGTAAAGCCTACGCAGTAAGCCGTCTTATGATGAACGGCGGAGAGTACTCTATTTACCACTATCATTCCCCCTCTTCCTGTTCCAGTTGCGAATGGTGAGGGGAGAACGGTCGTTAGCAGGCCTCTCTATGAGCTCGAATCTCTCCAATTTTATCTGTTTTTTTGCAATATGTACGTATGATGAAACAACATATAGTTGACTTTTCTAGGAATGTATACTCTCAGAATCCTAACAGTAAACCGCACTGTAGTGCATTACACTTCTCCAGTAGGGTTTGTTAATTGAGTTGGATGATCATCTCCGACACGCTTTCGAACTTACTAGCCGAAAAACACACCATGCGGTGGCTTGCGGCCTGTGTATGTAAATGTAGATGTATATGTAAATGTAAAACTTGTGAATAACAATAACAACACTTAACAGTCAATAACACTTCTAATTACCATAAAAACTGCGACAGTTACAAAGTCATGAATGATGAGATGTTTCCAAAAGCAGCATAGCTGTATGAAGGTTTTGCATTCTGATCTACCGGCTTCACATCAGTATAGACGCATTTTCAAGTTCATCTGTCAAGTATACAAATCAATGTGTGAAATTTTTGAAATGGTGGAAATACAGAACCATAGTATTGTCATTCACCCAAAAATAGTAACAAGTACTCACAGTGGTTACATTTCCATAATGTAGATGGACAATTGCGGACCCTTCATGTGCTGCTTACATCACATCGACCTGTTAGCAATACAGTGGAAGTACGAACATCACACGGGATTTTAAGTTTTACTTACACTGATTTTATGCAGCTGGTGTCTACCGGATCTTATAACGTATCCTTCGCGGCGTTATCCGGTAAGATATTTTTCAGATTTCTTCCATTCTCGACGTTTCGGTTTCATACTAGAGTAGAATTTTTTTGATGTTATTTCGCATGTAGGTGTTAGTTAATTTTTAGGCATTTTATCCCCCTTCACAGTAGAGCCCCTGTCTGGGCCTGTCTCCTTCGGCAGTCATGCTTCATACATTTTGACAAGCGTTTATGGGTGAACTCAATTTTATTATGACAACCCACCAGTGTGATATGACTCTTAATGTGGATAACTTCCCGAAAGCTGGGACTCCGTAGTTGTCCATCTGCATTGTCACTGTTTTTTGGTGAATGCTAACACTATGATTCTGCATTTCTGCCATTTCAAAAAATCCACACACTAATTTCTATTCTGGACAAGTAAACCTGCAGATGTGTATATGAGTTCGTGAAACCGGTTGCTGCGAATAAAGCGCCCCTATACAGCTATGCGGCATTTGAAAATATCTCATCATTCTTGACTTTTTAATTGTTACAATTTTTATGATAACTTGAATGGTTATTGTGTATTTCAATTGTTATTCACAATATCTCTGACCTGTGTTTGCCCTCCACAGAAAGTTGTTTGTAGAGTTTGTGACGAAGCGCGCGGCTCTCCTTTGGATCATTTCTATTTTCTCTGTCAGTCCTGTATGGTCAGGGTCCCAGAATGACGAGCAGTACTCAAGTATAGGCTGAACAAGGGCTTTGTGAGCTAACTCTTTCGCAGTTTAGCTACACTTTGTGAGTGTTCTTGCAGCTATACATGTGCCTTTCCTACGTTTAGTTTTATGTTGTTGTTCCACTTTGAATCGTTCCGTATACATACTTACAGATACTTAATAGATGTGACTACTTCCAGTGATTGTTCGGAAATTGTGTAGTCATGCAATAACGGAGACATCCGCCTATTTGTGCGCAGTATGTTACCTTTATGTTGAGCGTCAGCTGCCTATCCCTGCACCAAGCGTCTATCCCCTGCAGGTTTTTCGGCATTTCTGTAGGACGTTTCAAAGTTTTTGCATCAAATGTCCACGGGCGATAGATCAAGTCATGACAATCAACTTTTGTAGATAAAAATGTTCTCTGACGATTCCCAGCGGCGTTAAGTGCCCTGACAGAAGGCAGGACGTAGACTCACTGCGGCATTCATATGCCTTGTGTGTTGCCTGTAATCCAGTTATCTGCTCCGTCTGAAAGGGGAGGCTCAACAAAGAGTAAAGCTTCTAAAGTACACTGAAGTGCCAAAGAAACTGATGTAGGCATGCGTATTCAAATACAGAGGTATGTAAACAGGCAGAATACGGCGGTGCGGTCGGCAACATCTATATACGACTACAAGGGTCTGGCGCAGTTGTTAGATCGGTTACTGCTGCTACAATGGCAGGTTATTAAGATTTAAGTGAGTTTAAACGTGGTGTTATAGTCGGAGCACGAGCGACGGGACACAGCATCTCGGAGGTAGCGATGAAGTGGGGAACTTCCCATACGGCCATTTCGCCACTGCACCGTGAATATCAGGAATCCGGTAAAACATCAAATCTCCGACATCGCTGCCGCCGGGAAAAGATACTGCAAGAAGACGACTGCAAAGACGACTGAAGAGAATCATTAAACGTGACAGAAGTGCAACTATTCCGCAAATTTCTGCGGATTTCAATGCTGAACCATCAACAAGTGTCAGCGTGAAAACCATTTAACGAAACATGAGCGATAAGAGCTTTCTGAGCCGAAGGCCAACTCGTGTACCCTGTATGACTGCCGACACAAAGTTTTACGCCTCGCCTGGGCCCATCACCACCGACATTGGACTGTTGATGAATGGAAACATGTTGATGGTCGGAAGAGTCTCATTTCAAATTGTATCGAGCGGATGGTCGCGTACGGGTATGGAGACATACTCACAAATCCATGGACCCTGCATGTCAGCAGGGGACTCTTCAAGCTGGTGGAGGGTGTGTAATAGTGTAGGGCGTGTGCAGTTGGAGTGATATGGGACCCCTGATACGTTTAGATACGACTCTGACACCTGACATCTACGCAGGCGTCCGGTCTGATCATATGGTTCAAATGGCTCTGAGTACTATGGGACTTAACATCTGTGGTCATCAGTCCCCTAGAACTTAGAACTACTTAAACCTAACTAACCTAAGGACATCACACACATCCATGCCCGAGGCAGGATTCGAACCTGCGACCGTAGCGGTCACACGGTTCCAGACTGAAGCGCCTAGAACCGCACGGCCACACCGGCCGGCTCGTGGCATTCCATTGTGGAAGGCACAACGGATCAACACAAGTATGCATCTATCCTACGGAGCATGTACACCTCCACATGCAATTTCCTTTTCCTCGGTACGATGATATCTACCAGCATGACAATCCATCGTGTCACCCAGCTCGCAGTGTACGTGCGTGGTTCGTAGAACAACAAGGTGAGTTTACCTTACTCCTGTGGTCACCAAAGTACCCGGATTTGAAACCAATAGGGAATTTGTGGGACCGCCTCGATAGGGCTGTCCGCGCCACGGATCCTCAACCGAGAAACCTAGCGCTGCCGGCCACGGCACTCGAGTCAGCATAGCTCCGTCTCGCTGTCAGTGCCTTCCAAAACCTCACCGGCTCTCTCCCTGCACGTGTCGCCAGCGGTCCGCGCTGCAAAAGGTGATTATTCTGACTGTTGACAGGTGGACTCATTAATATGACCCAACAGTGTATACAGGGCGGCTCATTGATAGTGACCGGGTCAAATATCTCACGAAAGAAGCATCAAACGAAAAAACTACAAGGCGCTATGGTTGGCCCGCTAGATAGCGCTGCCATAGGTTAAACGGATATCAACTGCGTTTTGTTAAATAGGAACCCCCATTTTTAATTACATATTCGTGTAGTATGTAAAGAAATATGAATGTTTTAGTTGGACCACTTTTTCGCTTTGTGTAATAAAATATGGGGGTTCCTATTTAAAATAAACGCAGTTGATATCCGTTTAACCTATGGCAGCGCCATCTAGCGGGCCAACCATAGCGCCATCTGGTTTCCTCCTTCAAGCTAGCCAAGTTTCGTTCTTTGCAGTTTTTTCGTTTGACGCTTATTTCGTGAGATATTTGGCCAGGTCACGATCAATGGACCACCCTGTATATACGGCGTGAATCCGTGGTAATACTATTAACTTTCAGGGACGACGGAGAAGAGCAAATGTATTAATTTCAGACAAGGGACCCTGGTCCGGAAACGATCGAATCGAAAGTTGTAAGTGAAAATCGTTATCATACCTCTGTCAGTGGAATGCGAGTACCGGTACTGTTGTTGCTAAGATTGTAGGGCAGGCTGCTTTCACAGGTGGAAGTATGGATCAATACAAGAAAAAAATTTCTAGTAAGCATGAGCACGCAAGATGTCTGCCTTAAGGTCTATGATCATTTGTTCATCTTCAATACTGTGAAACACATCTACTGCTGGCTATTTGGTTTCCATATTTTTGGAGAAGGTAGTGTGCACGAAAGCAATATAAAAATATCCAGTAAGTAATGGCTCTTAAGGCCTGCAATTTAGAGAGCACGTTTACTAGACATTTTGTTCTTGTTTTGGCAACAAGTGTACCGATACATGTACTCTACTGTCAGAGGTATCAGAAGGATTTCCGCTTATAACTTTCGACTCGATCTTTCCCGGATCAAAGCCCCTTATCTCAGTTTTATATATTTACCTTTTTCCATCATCCCTGAAAGGTTGCAAAGTATACGCAGTAAGCCGTCTCATGATGAATGGCGGAGAGTACTCTGTATACAACTATCATTCCCCCTCTTCCTGTTGCAGTTGCGAATGGTGAGGCGAGAATAGTTATTACCAGGCCTCTGTGTGAGCTCGAATCTCTCTAA
This sequence comes from Schistocerca serialis cubense, assembly GCF_023864345.2. NCBI lineage: Eukaryota > Metazoa > Arthropoda > Insecta > Orthoptera > Acrididae > Schistocerca > Schistocerca serialis. The sequence continues at coordinate 578,795,034 of NC_064639.1, read as the reverse complement.
TTTTATCTTGATGGTCTTTTTGCAAGATGTACGTATGATGAAGCAACATATAGTTGGCTTTTCTAGGAACGTATACTCTCGGAATCTTAACAGTAAACCATACTGTGGTGCATTACACTTCTCTAGTAGAGTTTATTAATTGAGTTGAATGATCATCTCCGACTCGCTTTCGACCTTACCAGCCAAAAAACACACTATACGGTGGCTTGCGGCCTGTGTATGTAGATGTATGTCTAGGTGTAAAACTTGTGAATAACAGTAACAAAACTCAACAGTCAATAACCCTTCTAATTGCCATGAAAACTGTGACAGTTAAAAAGTCATGAACGATGAGATGTTTCCAAAAGCAGCATAGCTGTATGAAGGTTTTGCATTCTGATCTACCGGTTCCACATCAATATAGACTCATCTTCAAGTTTATCTGTCAAGTATACAAATCCCTGTGTGACATTTTTGAAATGGTGAAAATACACAGCCATAGTATTGTCATTCACCAACAAATAGTAACAAGTGCTCACAGTGGTTACATTTCCATAACGTAGATGGACAATTACGGACCTTTCATGTTCTGCTTACATCACAGCGACCTGTTAGCAATACGGCGGAAGTACGCACATCACACAGGATTTTAAGTTTTCAAAAACGTTCAAATGTATGTGAAATCTTATGGGACTTAACTGCTAAGGTCATCAGTCCCTAAGCTTACACACTACTTAACCTACATTATCCTAAGGACGAACATACACACTCATGCCCGAGGAGAACACGAACCTCCGCATTTTAAGTTGTACTTACACTGATTTTATACAGCGTGTGTCTACCGGATCTTATAACGTATCCTACGCGGTGTATCCGGTAAGTTATTTTTCAGATTTCTTCCATTCTCGACGTTTCGCTTCCATACTAGAGTAGCATTTTTAGATCGTATTTCCCTTGTACTGATAGTACTTTCTCCAGACGTCAGTTAATTTTTAGGCACTTTATCCCCCTTCACAGTAGAGCCCCATTCGTAATTTTTCCGCTTTTTTCTAGGCCCGTCTCCTTCAGCAGTCAAGCTTCATACATTCTGACAAGCATTTTTGGGTGTATTCAATTTTATCACGACAACCCACCAGTGTGATATGACTGTTAATATGGATAACTTCCCGAAAGCTGGGACTCCGTAGTTGTCCATCTACATTGTGGAAATATAACCACTGTGAGTACTTGACATTGTTTTTTAGTGAATGCCAATACTATGATTTCGTATTTCTGCCATTTCAAAAAATCCACACACTCATTTGTATTCTGGACAAGTAAACCTGCAGATGCGTCTATGCGTTCGTGAAACTGGTAGCTGCGAATAAAGCACTTCTATACAGCTCTGCGGCTTTTGAAAACATCTCGTCATTCTGGACTTTTTAATTGTTATAATTTTTATCGTAACTTGAATGGTTATTGTATTTTTTCAGTTGTTATTAACAATATCTCTGCGCTGTGTTTGCCCTTCACAGAAAGTTGTTTGTAGAACTTGTGACGAAGAACGCTGCTCTCATTTGGATCCTTTCTATTTTCTCTGTCAGACCTGTATGGTCAGTGTCCCAGAATGACGAGCAGTTCTCAAGTATAGGCTGAACAAGGGCTTTGCGGTTTGGCTACACTTCCGGAGTGTTCTTCCAGTTATACATCTGCCTTTCCTACGTTTAGTTTTATGTTGTTGTTCCACTTTGAATCGTTCCGTATACATACTTACAGATACTTAATAGATGTGACTACTTCCAGTGATTGTTCGACAATAATGTAGTCATACAGTAACGGAGACACCCGTCTATTTATGCGCAGTATGTTACCTTTATGTCGAGCGTCAGCTGCCTATCCCTGCACCAAGCGTCTATCCCCTGCTGGTTTTTCGGCATTTCTGTAGGACGTTTCAAAGTTTTTGCGTCAAATGTCCACGGGCGATAGATCAAGTCATGACAATCAACTTTTGTAGATAAAAATGTTCTCTGACGATTCCCAGCGGCGTTAAGTGCCCTGACAGAAGGCAGGACGTAGACTCACTGCGGCATTCATATGCCTTGTGTGTTGCCTGTAATCCAGTTATCTGCTCCGTCTGAAAGGGGAGGCTCAACAAAGAGTAAAGCTTCTAAAGTACACTGAAGTGCCAAAGAAACTGATGTAGGCATGCGTATTCAAATACAGAGGTATGTAAACAGGCAGAATACGGCGGTGCGGCCGGCAACGCCTATATACGACTACAAGGGTCTGGCGCAGTTGTTAGATCGGTTACTGCTGCTACAATGGCAGGTTATTAAGATTTAAGTGAGTTTAAACGTGGTGTTATAGTCGGCGCACGAGCGACGGGACACAGCATCTTGGAGGTAGCGATGATTTCCCATCCAGCCACTTCGCGAGTGCACCGTGAATATCAGGAATCCGGTAAAACATCAGATCTCCGACATCGCTGCGGCCGGAAGAAGATACTGCAAGAACGGGACAAACGACGACTGAAGAGAATCATTCAACGTGACAGAAGAGCAACTCTTCCGCAAATTGCTTCAGATTTCAGTGCTGAGCTATCAACAAGTGTCAGCGTGAAAACCATTCAACGAAACATGAGCGATAAGGGCTTTCTGAGCCGAAGACCCACTCGTGTACCCTTTATGACTGCAAGACACAAAGCTTTACGCCTTGCCTGGGCCCGTCAACACCGACATTGGACTGTTGATGAATGGAAACATGTTGCCTGGTCGGACGAGTCTCGTTTCAAATTGTATCGAGCGGATGGACGTACGGGTATGGAGACATCCTCATGAATCCATGGACTCTGCATGTCATCAGGGGACTCTTCAAGCTGGTAGGGGCTGTGTAATAGTGTGGGGCGTGTGCAGTTGGAGTGGTATGGGACCCATGATACGTTTAGATACGACTCTGACACGTTACTTGTACGTAAGCGTCCTGTCTGATCATATGCATTCATTCATGTTCATTATGCACTCCGACGGACTTGGGCAATTCCAGTAGGACAATGCGACACCCCAAACGTGCAGAATTGCTACAGAGTGGCTCCAAGAACACTCTTCTGAGTTTGAACACTTCCGCTGGCCACCAAACTCCCCATACATGAACATTATTGAGCATATCTGTGTTGCCTTGCAACGTGAGGATCTCCACCCACTCGTGCTCTTACGAATTTATGGACAGCTCTGCTGGATTCATGGTGTCAGTTCCCTCTAGCACTACTTCAGATATAAGTCGCGTCCATGCCACGTCGTGATGCGGCGCTTCTGCGTTCTCGCGGGGGCCCTACACAATATTAGGCAGATGTACTAGTTTCTTTGGCTCTTCAGTGTATCTTTTTTCTGTTTAAAGACACTCATTTTAAGCTTTTCTTGCCGAAAATTAGTCTAACAATTTACTGTGCTAGTTAGTACGCAGCACACCTGGTTAGTAGACCCTGCTAGTTCATTGAAATATCGTCGTTGCAGAGCTGGCGAATACTAATATGGACTCTTGTTGGGATGGGTCAGCCAACGTTTTGTTCCTAACAGAAGCCGTTCCCCATGACGTGATCTATCACCCCTAGATATTTGATGTAACAACTTTGACACACGCTACATACGTATGTGAAACAATGAACAAAATACGAACGAGTGGAATATCGGTCAAGCTTTGTGACTGGTTTAAGGCTTTCTTAGCAAATACTACATAACACTTCATCCTTAATGGAGAGAAATTTTCAGATGTAAAAGTTAAATTGGCTATCCCTAGGCAGTGTTTTACAAGATGTTAGGGATATAATTGCCGATATTTTATTGGTGACTGAGGACAGTGTACTGATCAATTTTACGTCAGTATTTGCTTCACTTTCGGACTTAAAATTGTAGCTATTAGTAGTGTTATGTTCTTAGGCTGGTTATTACCTCTCAGTATATGTGGTAAGAAGAAGCCATTAATGCTTATTTTCCCCTGAACATCAGGTGAGGTGCTGAAGTGTGGACATGTGGGTGCAAAACGTTTAGTCTATACTGACAGACATAGTTCACTTAGTGGTGCAGTTACGACCATACAAAAGATCAGGTAGTAAATTATGTGACATGTTTATGGGAAGCCAGATGCAGAGAAAAGCAACTAACGCATTGAAGTGCGTACATGTTAAGGTACCAATGGTCACGGTATCTACACTTATGCCCCTAACTCCTTATACACTCCTGGAAATGGAAAAAAGAACACATTGACACCGGTGTGTCAGACCCACCATACTTGCTCCGGACACTGCGAGAGGGCTGTACAAGCAATGATCACACGCACGGCACAGCGGACACACCAGGAACCGCGGTGTTGGCCGTCGAATGGCGCTAGCTGCGCAGCATTTGTGCACCGCCGCCGTCAGTGTCAGCCAGTTTGCCGTGGCATACGGAGCTCCATCGCAGTGTTTAACAATGGTAGCATGCCGCGACAGCGTGGACGTGAACCGTATGTGCAGTTGACGAACTTTGAGCGAGGGCGTATAGTGGGCATGCGGGAGGCCGGGTGGACGTACCGACGAATTGCTCAACACGTGGGGCGTGAGGTCTCCACAGTACATCGATGTTGTCGCCAGTGGTCGGCGGAAGGTGCACGTGCCCGTCGACCTGGGACCGGACTGCAGCGACGCACGGATACACGCCAAGACCGTAGGATCCTACGCAGTGCCGTAGGGGACCGCACCGCCACTTCCCAGCAAATTAGGGACACTGTTGCTCCTGGGGTATCGGCGAGGACCATTCGCAACCGTCTCCGTGAAGCTGGGCTACGGTCCCGCACACCGTTAGGCCGTCTTCCGCTCACGCCCCAACATCGTGCAGCCCGCCTCCAGTGGTGTCGCGACAGGCGTGAATGGAGGGACGAATGGAGACGTGTCGTCTTCAGCGATGAGAGTCGCTTCTGCCTTGGTGCCAATGACGGTCGTATGCGTGTTTGGCGCCGTGCAGGTGAGCGCCACAATCAGGACTGCATACGACCGAGGCACACAGGGCCAACACCCGGCATCATGGTGTGGGGAGCGATCTCCTACACTGGCCGTACACCACTGGTGATCGTCGAGGGGACACTGAATAGTGCACGGTACATCCAAACCGTCATCGAACCCATCGTTCTACCATTCCTAGACCGGCAAATGAACTTGCTGTTCCAACAGGACAATGCACGTCCGCATGTATCCCGTGCCACCCAACGTGCTCTAGAAGGTGTAAGTCAACTACCCTGGCCAGCAAGATCTCCGGATCTGTCCCCCATTGAGCATGTTTGGGACTGGATGAAGCGTCGTCTCACGCGGTCTGCACGTCCAGCACGAACGCTGGTCCAACTGAGGCGCCAGGTGGAAATGGCATGGCAAGCCGTTCCACAGGACTACATCCAGCATCTCTACGATCGTCTTCATGGGAGAATAGCAGCCTGCATTGCTGCGAAAGGTGGATATACACTGTACTAGTGCCGACATTGTGCATGCTCTGTTGCCTGTGTCTATGTGCCTGTGGTTCTGTCAGTGTGATCATGTGATGTATCTGACCCCAGGAATGTGTCAATAAAGTTTCCCCTTCCTGGGACAATGAATTCACGGTGTTCTTATTTCAATTTCCAGGAGTGTATATAGTAATAACAATGAGTTGGGATATGTCCGAATTAACTTTTACATTTGAAGGTAAGAATAATATAATGTGTTATATTTGCTAGAAACACCTTAATCCCATCTCAAAGCTAGTGTGATATTCCATACACTCATATTTTCTTCATGAAGAAAGAATGTGAAACCACATCAGTTTGTTTACAAACGATATTTTTCTCGGCTTGATCGACAGGCACTATGATTTTGGCTGTTCAAGCAAATTATATCCGTAAGTTTTAGTTCAACTTCACTACTTTTACCTTAACCGGACTGCGAGGTTTGTTGATATTGCGCTCCTCTGTATAGCGTGTGTACTACCGTGCAAAGGCTGGGTACTTCCGTGCAAAGGCTGGGTACAAATCCGATTTAGAGTTGAGTCCTTATTCAGTCCTAGTAAAGCTTCTTTCTCCTCTGACGGCGGTTAATGTATGAGAAATTTGTGAGTTGCGCTGTGGTTCGAGGTCCACTTCATACTGTAATTTTTCTCCAATAACTGGCTGGCTAAGTCAGTTACAGCGGAGGAAGACTGCATCATAGAACCTCCAGAAAGTCAATGCCTAGTAAAGCACTGTAGTTCTCAAACCAATGTTCGAGTTTATGAGCAACCTACCTCGACCTCCAGTATCCGCTTCGATGCTCACTTGTTTCCCCGCGTCCTCGTTGCTGTTCCTTGTAAAACACGCAAGCCTCTTGGAGTTTTTCGGCATTGACGGATAGTTGTTCTTGTGTGAATAAGGTACTCCGCCTTAAGTTCTGCTTTGTTTCGACAACCTTCCCCACACCTAGTTCGTGCTTATCTGTGGTATCCTCGTCATCGATGGGACGTTTCAGACTAATCTGCTTCCTCCGTTCCGTGGCAGGGATCTCAAGCACTCGAGCAAGAGTCTAACAGAGGCCACATATACTATGTACTTCGTAAACTTACTACCGTTTCTAAGTAGCCACCGACATAATTAATTCTCTCATTTGGTTCATCTAGCACTGTATGATCGTTCCAGTTCGGATCTTGCCTCATTGTTACTCCGAGGCATTTCTGTGGTAAGACTGGCTGCAGTTGTGATTCATTAATCCTGTTGTCACCCACTGTCTGCGAAAACTGTGAGGTTACCACTAATACAGGGCACTACGTCAGTTACATATTACATGAACAATAATGATCTTTTCATAGTTCTTTCGGCGTACTTAAAATTACTTCTTTGTCTGTGAAGGACTCATCATTGAGGATAATAAGTTAGCGAATTTTCGAAACAAGCGCAAACGTAGTTTCATATTCTGTACCAACGTGTTTTCTTTTGCATCAACGGTAGGGTACTGAATCGACAGCTAGACAAAAGCCTACATCCACAAATACACCTGGTTGCCTCTCCCTATTGGGATAGTGTACGTCAACAGAGCGACCTGAGTTTCTCGCGAGAGGTGATCATTTTGTTCACTGCATTTGGACACAGAAACTTTTCTAGAACTACGCTACAATGACGGTAAATGTCATATGACAGCTCTATGATTCACGTATGATGGCTTTCTGTAGAATGGGGTGCTCATTTCCAGTCACTGGGGACAGTACTCGGGCAAAGAATCCCCGGTAAGATATTTCATTTACATGTCATTCTCTCTCCACAGGGGAAGAAGAGTCGTAACAGGAGCTAACTGACCTGCAAATACCGTATAGAATCTGACAGAGACCATCAGACGCTGGAGGACTGTCAGGTTTTAGCAATTTCAGCTTCTTCTCAGTACCATTAGGACGCATTAAGATAGTTTTCATCATTGCAAAGTTACAGTGAGTGAATGGTTGCAATATCCCTTAATTTTCCTTTGTGCCCACCAGAATACGGAATCAGTATTTAGGTATTTGGTTCGATTTTTCTGACTAGGTACGTGTGTTGTCATGAAGTATCAGGATACTTATTTTAACGCCACTACATGGCTTTGCATCTGACCAGAATTTCTTAGGATTTTGGAAGAAAGATAATTGTTTTAGGAACCAGCACCTCGCCTTAAATTACAGTACAGTTCCCCTACATGCTCCATGTTCGCTTCTGAATTAAACGATTCTAACTCCAGTTTGAGAAACGAGGCGAGCTCTTCCTTATCTAGTTTACTGAACAAGTAGAGTTTCCTGTTTGTTTTCGTAGCTCTTTGTACCTTGGTGAACGATGTTGGTACAACTGCCTCGTGATCGCTGATCACAGTCTCTATGTGAACATCTTCTGAGTGATCAGGTAAGTTTGTCGCCAACAAATGTGATATACTTCCTTCAGGAATGAGTTCGTGAACTATTTGCTCTACGTAATTTTCAGGGAGAACTTTTTATGACTTCTTCTTAGGAAGTGTTGTCACATGCGTCACTTATAAAACCGCAGTTTTTCCTAGTCTATTACGGGATGGTTAAAGTCTCTTCTAAATCTACGTTATGAGTGGAGAATATAGGTACTAGTAGTTCGATAGCTTTCCTAAATCAGTATGACAAACGCTAGGATGCCTCATTAAACAAACTAGAGCCAGAGGCCTGATGTACAGTAAATCTTAAGCGAACATCACATTTTTTTCACATTTCGTTATCTTCATTGTTAATATACGTTATAAGGTGTCAGGCAAATCCAACACCTTCCATGAAAACCCTGACATGATAAGCAAATCCGGCAGTATGTCACATAGCTCCGAATAAATCGCGACATTAAATTAACCAAAGTAATACGAGTAACGAGTGAGCAAATGGAATACCACAGACTAACACAAGAATGCCTAAATGCATGTCATACCTTCCCACCGTGAGACAGACGCAGTTCCGAGGGGAGAACAGAAGCCGAGAGCAGAACCGTATTAAGCTATAAGGCCGTACGATAAGGGATGGACACCCACGTCGCCAGCCACCCGCCAGGACCACCCCCCAGCCCATGTTAAAAGATAGAGACCTCCAGAAGAACGGTATAGATCTTACGATAACGCTAAAAGGGCCACACCAGCTGCAAGTTTTAGCGTGAGACTTTTTCGCGTCTCTGTTACGTTGCAAACGTTAAAAACATTGCCCCACCACGAAAAGTATAACGTTTCTCATTGGATAGACAGAATTTTTGTAGGCAGAGCTTAAGGTTAACATTGAGACCCTGATTGGTCAGATGAGAACACAGTCAGATAGTTTTTTTTAAACCAACTTCGGTAAATTGTAGTAAGGAGAAGTTAGGAGAGAGTTGCTTCCGATATGGCGAGCTGTATGGAGCTGCGCCGCCAGCCTCCCCCTGACACTGCCTAACCAGCGACAAGGTAATGAACGCACGCGATGCCGCATAACAGCGCATAAAGCTTCACTCAGAACTGCAGAAGTCTCATCTGTTACACCCCCTTTTTGCGTAATACTAGTGTCGATCGTCAATTAAAGCTCATGGTATTCACATTTGCTACGTAAGTTAAAATCTCAAATGCGATGATTTTTCTGTTATATAATTATTGTGAAGCCACATCAGCCACTGTAATTTACGACAAGTCAGATAAGTAATTAAAGATAATTGAGGGTCACTGTAGAACATTTTGATAGTTTTCTCTTTTGTGAAACTTAATTTAAACCTAGATTATAGATGTGATGTGGCATAGGTCATCCTTCGAGCCATTGTAGAACTTGGAAACCCACTCAGGGAATATTCGTTCACATTTTTGTTGAACACAGTTGGTTTTTATCATCCCGTATTAAAATATTTCCTTTTATCAATAGTGCAATTTATAAACAATGTTTTGTGAGTAGAATAAAATTTCCAATGGTAAACTTAACAGCTTTTTCGACGTTATTTTACCAGCTAACTAAAAATGGGAAAGCCTTGAACCCCTTTCACTAAATTCAGTTAGTATTAAGATACTAGCTAACTAAAAATAGGAAAGCCTTGAACCCCTTCCACTACATTTAGTTAGTATTAAGATTCTTTTACAGGGAGTGCAGTGGAGCTGACGCTGAAATCATTAAGTATTTGGTTATATCATCGCTAGTCTTACTGAACTCTTCTGAACTCTACATGTCATGTATGGTCTGGCGTCTCCTTACCAGCAACAGGTCCCAGGTTCAAACTAGTCAGTTCCCTAAAAAACACGCTCAGAGCGTCGTTGCGTGAAAGTGGTAGGGAGACACGACTTAGAACAAACAGACACCACGCAGAATGTTAGAGAATGGCGACCGTGCCAGGATGGTAAAATACCATGATTGAAGGTCGACCACATGCCTAACTAGGTCAGAAAAATATGCTGTTGAAAAATTTTGGTAATAAAATTTTTTTTGAATGTTATAAACAGTCGAAAACAGTAGCTACAGCGATAGATAGAAAGAAAGTATTCAATAGAACGTGAGACATTCTAGCAGAGACAATAGCATAATTAAGATATGAATTTTAATATTGTTAGAATTAAGTTTTCTCTCCAATGCAAGCGCACAGGTGGCGGATATATCTTTGACAAGTTGGTTCTGACCCAACAAGTAAGTGAATGGAATACCAGTCTTGGGTATAATAAGTGTCAAGTTGTGTGAACAAAAAGTTTATGAAACGCGTGAGATCTTATGAGCGCATGTTGACGCGAAGTAAGGCGCGTAAATTGCTTTTAAAACAGAAAATAAGGGATTCGGAAAGATTAGCAATGGCAGATCGAGACATTTACCGAATTGGGGTAGAGACCCAGCATGAAGATGGACAGAAAATAGAGGACAGTACAACAGACGATGCAGTATCGCGAGAGATAGGACAAATAACGCACCATAACGAGGATAATGTACGCCAAGGCACAGAAAACCTAGGTCAGCATACGACAGAGGAGCAGGAAAGTAGAGAGACAGCCGATGAGGATTCTAACTTGCGCCTTGAATACGTAGAACCCATAGTACAAGTAATCAGAGCTCCCTCACCACAGAGTACAAGGAATTCGAGCAGAAACGTGTCACCGCACAGTTCAATGCAATCAGTTGCAAACCAACACTTGGGCGAAAACACAGAGCGTAGGACGCCGGAAGAAAACGCAATAGGACCCACTAATCTGGCAGAATTATTACAACAAATTACGGAAACCATGACAAGGCAAAACAAAGAAATAGTGAACCAAATTAAAATTCAGAATGCAGAAACGACGAAATAAATTGCAGAAACCACGAGACAAATGCGTGAGATTAAAGAACAAAACAAAAAAAATCAGTTACACCTAAGTCATATTGAAGACGAGGCAAAAGAATCTCGAGAAGTGATAGGAAACTTCATAACAGGTCACAATCAATTGAGAACAGACATTGACAAGGTACAAGCGGGCGTACAAACATTGCGTAATGACACTCAGGACGAGATCAAAACATTACGTAACAACACCCAGGGAGAAGTCAAGAAACTAGAGAAACAGATAAACATAATTACTAGACAAGTAGCAGGTACAGCGTGTGAATCTGTTGAAAACAGTGTGTTACACAAACGTATCACAAAAGCAGCGCTGAAAAGATATGATAACCGCAGAGTCAAAATAGAAACGCAAACAAGCAACAATTTCAGAAATTGCGAGCTGAGTTGTTGCAAACCATTGAAGAGCGTAGTGAACAGGATCGAACAAGCACTGAGTCTGCAACCACATCCGTATCTGTAATAGCAGCGGAAAAACAAGCAATTAACGAAGATATCATGCATTTGCGATTCGAATCACAGGCGGAAAGTAACATACGTGAAATCAGACAGCCTGCACAGCAACAAACACGTTTCGAAATTCTTGATGAAAAAACGGCACCACAAACACATGCAGAACCACAATTGTATGTTTCAAGACAGTTTGGATCGTGCAATGAAGCGGCAAGGTTAGCCAGACAAGATACCGAACCAATACGTGACAATGGAAAGCCAGGTCGCGAAGAGTACAGTGCAATGCATTCAGCTACACGTTCACAACCGGTGGAAGAAAATTATTGCATACCACTCCAACGATACTACGCAAGGGTACGCGAAAGTTACAGTGGACAATATCCAATGGATCGACGGGAGAAATGATCAGAAACAAAAGTGGCGAAGAATCGCGAATTTCATATGGAACTATGACGAAGTACGACAACGATCATTTCCTCACAGTCAGAAAATTTCAACACTTTCGAGAAGGAAACTCATTACAACCACGAACTTTTATTGATCAATTCCGAGTAGGATTACCAGAACACTGGACGCTAGCACACAAATTAGACTTTATATGTGCACACATGTCAGGAACAGTCGCAGAAACCATGCAGAATGTAGCAGCGACATGCCGATCGTACGAAGATTTCAGAGAGAGAGATTTCTCTCACGATATTGGTCCAGTGAAGCACAGAACAGAGTGAAGTACGAATTATTACAGAACCCATATTTTGAAAATTCAGGAGAGAAGAGTCTCGTGAAATTTTTCGAAGTAATGGCAAAGAAAATTCAATGCTTAGATGTACCATACAGTGACGGAGAGTTGATTAAATTATGCGCGATGAAGTTACCATTGAAATACCAGCAATCATTAGTAGGTCGCGGAGGCAATGACGTCGAAGCATTTAAAGGTATTCTAAGGGAACTAGAGTTCATATTTTCGGAAGATGACGCAAGAAAAAGACGAAGCGCACGTGAAAACGAAAGCAAAAAGCAGTGGAACCCACAAGACACAGTACGAAGAAACAATAATCACGAACCACGTGATAACTTCACACCAAGAAACGACAATAGATTTCAACAAAGAACCGGTTATGGATTTAGAAGAGAATATGGCAATAACTATAATTCACCCAGGAACGGCAACAACTATTACAGAGGGAATAACGACAACCGGAACGGGTACTGGAGAACCAATAGACCGACATATTATCAACAAAGAAACCAATATCAACAAGCTGAACAAGAAAAGAGAATACAGATAGAAGAGGTGGAGGTAAGACCACCAAACCCCGATAAACGTTCGAATTGACAGCTAAGCGCCCATGCCAAAGAGAATGACGCACCGACCCAGGACAATTGGAGCATCTTGAACAGAGAAGTAAATACCTTATCACGAGAAGAGAAGGAGGAAGAAACAAATCCGCTGGGACAAGATGAAAACAAAGACAGGAAAATAACAATATCGTGCTGGGACGAAATTAATTGGGAGAATACTGACGAGGAAGATGAATTACCAGAGGAATGCACAACGAATGCAGGAGGAAAGTACGAAGTAATGAGTATTGCAGAGCTATTTGAGATGGAAACCAGGGAAAGCGAATTCAATGAGGATAATGCACAGTCGACAGAAGTTGAAAATAAGTTACTAGTGGGCACACAACCAAACGTATATAATGAAGGAAGTTATGAAGCGATAATTAGAGCATTTAGATGCGATTATGTGGAAGTAGCGACGAAGAAGGAGAAGATAGACGAGGATGAGGGAAAAGTAGAGGATGTTGAAGAAAGCGTAAATGAAGGAAGAAATAGAGAAGAGGAAATAAAAGAGAGAGAAGTAGCAGTCGAAGCTTATCCTACAGAAAGTTCGAATTCACAGGGGAAAGTCCTGAAAAGACTCATGTATGATTCAGTCGAGGATTCGTTGATGCAAGAAAAAGAAGAACAGAACCAACCCTCTCAAATTCAACCAATTTTAAAGGTAATGGTAAAGCATATCCCAGTCAATATTGTAATTGATAGCGGAAGTGAACTGATCGCGATCTCAGAAAATTTATTCATGCAGTGTAATTCCAATGAGGAATTGCCAGTTCTGAAAACACATAGGATTAAAATAAGAGGTCCTATTAGAAACAATGTTGCAGAAGTTACGAGACAAACACGGTTAACTCTTTCGTGTCAAGGTAAAAATATCGAAGCCAACTTCGTGATAATACCTAAACTAACTGTAGATTTGATTATAGGTGCAGATTTTTTAAATGAGAGACGAGCGGTAATAGATATGGGGAAAGGTAGCGTAACATTCGGAAATGTCACACTGCTCTTTGAGCAAAAGCTAAAATTAGAAGAAATACCAGTTATAAACAAACAATTAAGAATGATGCGAGATAAAGAGGATGAAGAATTAGAATGGTATGCACAAAAGGGGGAATCGCCTCAACTCATGTTAGAAGCTCGTAAAGAAATCGACAAAAAATTGCAAGAAGTTCAAGGTATTTCGGAACACAGTAAAAGAGAATTAGAGGGTATTTTACGAGATAAAGCAGAGGTACTTTTACCTAAGACTGGCAATATTAAACACTTTCAGTACAAGTTTGAAGTAAAACAGCACAAACCATTTAGAGTGCCACCCTATACAATCCCATTAAGCTACAGGAATAAAGTATTCCAGGAGATATCTAAAATGTTAGATGACGATATTATTGAACCAGCTACCTCCACATATAACAGCCCACTCCATATTGTACAAAAACAAGATGGGAGCATCAGGTTAGTGCTTGATTCCACACAGATCAACACAATCATAATCACTGAGACAGATCGCCGAGAAAAATTACAGGAATTGATACAAAACTTCCACAGTGCTAAGATATTTTCATCAATTGATTTACGGAGTAGTTTCTGGCAAATAGAATTGGCCCCAGAATGTAGAAAATCTACAGCATTTATCGTATTTGGTAGATGTTACCAATTTAAACTATTGCCATTTGGTTTAAACATATCATCAGCAGCGTTTATTAGGGGATTTAATACTATACTCAGTCCTGAAATTTTACAAAAAATTACTTGTTATGTTGATGATGTGATTATAGCAGAACCCTCTTGGGAACATCACAATGACACATTAAATCAGTTTTTACAGATCATGAAAGAGCATGGGGTCACAGTAAATATAACAAAATCCAAATTTGGAAGGCGAGAGGTCAAATTTCTAGGACACATAATTTCAGAGAAAGGGGTAATGCCTGACCCAGAAAGACTAACGGCAATCAAAAAATTCTGTACTCCATATAATAAGAAAACTCTCAGAGGATTTCTAGGTCTCACCGGATGCTATAAAAAATTTATTTGGATCGATTCTCTCGCAACACCACGCCTGTGTGCATTGACTGGAAAAAACACGCCATGGGTATGGGATCAAGAAGCCAATGAAGAATTTTTAAAAGTGAAAAACGTGCTAACAACAGCACCGATTTTAGCACATCCTGATCTAACACAAAATTTTTGTATGGCCACTGATAGCGCGAAAACAGGTTTAGGAGTTGTTTTATTTCAAGAATACAAACAGGCAGGGCTAAGATCATATAGAACAATTGCATTTGCCAGTCGTGTACTCACAAAAAGCGAGAAAACTATTCAGTCACGGAGCTGGAAGCATTGGCCATTGTATGGGGCTTCCAACGTTTTCGATACTTCCTGTTCGGAAGAAAAACAAAAGTATACACTGACAACAAAGCATTAGAATTTCTGTTATCCGCCAAACTAACTCATGGGAGGTTAGCCAGATGGATGTTAATACTACAAGAATTTGACTTCACTACTACACACATACCAGGACCAGCGAATGTATTAGCAGATGCTTTATCACGATGTCCACAGGGTGCATCCAATAACATAGGTTTGGAAGCAGCAGAAGACCAGTTTACAATGTACTATATGAAACAAGTACCTTTCGAAAACTACATTACGACAGCATTGAAAAACATAGGCAATGAACAGGACAAGGATCCCAAAATACTAAGAATCAAACACAAGTGGAGAAGTAAGGATTTTCCAGACATTCAACAGCACTATCTCGTAAAAAACAATGTTTTATTTTTTAGACGAAATGTTGCAACGAATGAATGGTTAATTTATATCCCAGATGAACTAATTAGTAAGTACATATGATATACAGATTTAAGTAATGGCCACTTTGGACCAAACAAATGCTTTTTAAAAATAAAACAAACAAGCCATTTACCTAATATGGAAAGACGAATTAGAACAGTATTAGTCAAATGCAAAAATGTATGAGGGCTAAACATGTCACTTTCCAAACCAAACCACCTATGTTTCCAATAATCCCTAAAAAATTGAAACAAACAGCTGCAACAGATTTGATGGGGCCCCTCCCGCACACAAAAAATGGATATATTTTCATATTTGTCGTTTTGGAACTTACTTCTAAATATGTTACCTTGACACCATTAAAACGGGCAACAGGTCTTACTATAAGTAAAGCATTTAGACAAGATTTTCTCAGACAAGTAGGTCGAGTGGAACGAATAATTTCGGATAATGGCCCATAATACAAATCAGTGCAATGGCAGAACACGTTAAAACAACACAAAATAAAACCCATCTACATATCTAAGTACAAACCTAGCGTAAATCCAGCAGAACGATCTATGAAGGACATAGGCACTTTATGCCGATTATATGCAGGCAAAAGACACAACACTTGGGATATATACCTTAAAGATTTTCAAGAAGTAATAAATGAAATGCCACATAGCACTACACTACTACCTCCAGTTACTGTACTTAAAAATATTGAACCCCCAAACATAACCAGAGAAAATGTTAGATTTCCTATTGCACCACGTAGACAGCACAAACAAGTCATAGCAACAGCACTCTCCAACATCAGAAAGGCAGTCATTTAAAGAAAAGAAAGAGGAGATAGAACAGCAATTAAAAGAACTTTCTTAGTAGTCCAGAAAGTATTTGTAAAAACACACCATCTTTCCAGCCAACAGAAACAGAAAATACATAAGTTTTACGCTGCATACAAAGGACCTGTCATTATTAGCCGAATTGCTCATGATAATGCTGTGGAACTAATGAACCCAAAAACAGGCAAAACCTTAGGACTTCACCGTGTGAGCCATATTAAAAAGTTTGAAGATTAATTTTGTTACTGGTAAATAATCAACACAATATTTCAAGATTATGTTGCAGATAAGATCGTCAGGAGAAAGAAGAATGAAGAGAGAAGAAGGTGGAAAAAAGAAAGTAGTTTCAATAAAAACAAAAACAAAAATAACACCAATAGTAGCATAGATTAAAGTGAAGGGATAAAGCGTAGATAGTCTAACAGCATGAAATACTAAAATGCTATACACCATGACACTACACAAAAATAAAAAAACGAATTTGAGGATTCTTGTACAAGTTAAGACTCAAAATATCTTAGAATTGTAACATGGAAAGGGCGCCAAAATTTGTAAAGCTTTTTAAAAAGGCGTAAAACAATGTAGGTACTAGACATATGTTACATGATTATAATTAAAACTTTTTGTAAGAACCATTGTAAAAAACTCCAGCAAAAAACCAGATGCAACGACCCACAAGTTGCAACCAGAGAAGTATCAAGAAAGGAAAGGATGTAATTAGCAAGACACGATTCCTACAAGGCAGAAGCATCGAGAGAAGGGAAAGGACAGTGAGACCAACAAAGAGCACTTGTAAATCTACTGCTGAAGGGACAGACAAGAAAACACTGGACATTCACCGCTCGTAAAACCCGGGACGCCCCAGCTCAGCGGAGCGACCAAAAAACGGCCTGACGAGAAGACCACTTGGGCAAGCCACCACTGGCAAAAAAAAAAAAAAAAAAAAAATGTAAAAGTCACACTACTGCTATTAAACAGCACGCTGATGCACGAAACTGAAGAAAACTTCCACAAAGTAAAAATAACACGTCCAAACAATTTATCAAACTGTTACTAAGAGGAGAACTTCAAAGCAACTAGTTATCAATAAATATTTCCATATCCTGCCCAGAGAAAAACCAAGAATCAAGTAAGAAGCAGAGAAAAAGCAGGAAGAACAGAAGTTGAAGATTCGCAAGGTTGAGACCAAGAAAGAAGATGGGTGAAGAATAGACGACATACCTTCCCAAATCCCTATCCTATTGTAATCTAGTCGTCTGCAAAGTATCACAACGAAAAACGACCGCTTTCAGCGACATATAACGATGACTTTAACGCATACAAAGCCAGTAAACCACGAGATTCTGCACTCACAGCGCCATTCCCTTACGGGACCTCCAAAACAGCAACACACCATTGCAAAGCCAACAAGGAGTGACGAGTGAAGCTGTACATCAAATACTTGCCCACATCCATCTCTCTCAAGTCCATCACCTTTGTGCAAAAACATTCGCCAACCTCATGCTTAAACACTCATAGGATTGTGTGAATGTTTGAAATCAAATTATGTGATGTAGGAATTGTACAAAAGAAACGTGTGAAAAACTAAATAAGTTAAGCACACCAGACAGCTAAACTACAAAAAAAAAACAGTCATCGACTATGGACTTAAGTAAAAAATAGGCTATCGATAAAAATAAGTCATTAGTTCTGAAATGGACAGTATATAAGGAACAAAAGTAAGGCACAATAAACACTAAAACTATATGCCACTTATTTTCTCCTCTTAAAAATAAAAGAATAACTGTATTTTACTTATTCTCTCCTTATAAAAACAAAGGATGAAAAATTATCATGTTGGATGTTTTCCCTTTTTTTTAAAATTTGTACCATTTGTTAGGATAATATCTCAATACTTGTGTGTGTATATTTCTTTGTCAAAGCAATTCTTGGAAATAATTCTTATTTGTTAGTGTAACAATGTTGAGAAGAGTGTCTAGAAACAAAAACATTTTTACTTGTACATGATATTTAGAAAATGTGTTAGGAATAGATTTTACTTAATTACTACATTTATAAAAAAAATATATTTCTAAGAAAATCGATGTGAAAGACTCCTCACTTTCGATAACAAACTTCTTAAAAAATAAACTTCACACTTAAATAAAGAAAGAAAATAATTAAAAATTAATAATAACAATAATAATAGCATAAAAATATTCTTCTCTTGTCAATATAAACATATTTTTGAGAATAATGTGGAAGAATATAAAAATATAGATTAGTAATACAAACCAGCATAGAACCAGAATAACGTGGCTTAGCAGTAGGCAACAAAATTTAGGTAAAGGAATAATTTTTGGCTGACTTAGACAACGATTCAATCATTGCCTAACTTCAGTGCAAAAATTAAGTTCGAAGGGTGGTGATATGTCAGGTGTCAGGCAAATCCAACACCTTCCATGAACACCCTGACATGATAAGCAAATCTGGCAGTATGTCACATAGCTCCGAATAAATCGTGACATTAAATTAACCAAAGTAATACGAGTAACGAGTGAGCAAATGGAATACCACAGACTAACACAAGAATGCCTAAATGCATGTCATACCTTCCCACCATGAGACAGACACAGTTCTGAGGGGAGAACAGAAGCCGAGAGCAGAACCGTATTAAGCTATAAGGCCGTACGATAAGGGACGGACACCCACGTCGCCAGCCACCCGCCAGGACCACCCCCCAGCCCATGTTAAAAGATAGAGACCTCCAGAAGAACGGTATAGATCTTACGATAACGCTAAAAGGGCCACACCAGCTGCAAGTTTTAGCGTGAGACTTTTTCGCGTCTCTGTTACGTTGCAAACGTTAAAAACATTGCCCCACCACGAAAAGTATAACGTTTCTCATTGGATAGACAGAATTTTTGTAGGCAGAGCTTAAGGTTAACATTGAGACCCTGATTGGTCAGATGAGAACACAGTCAGATAGTTTTTTTTAAACCAACTTCGGTAAATTGTAGTAAGGAGAAGTTAGGAGAGAGTTGCTTCCGATATGGCGAGCTGTATGGAGCTGCGCCGCCAGCCTCCCCCTGACACTGCCTAACCAGCGACAAGGTAATGAACGCACGCGATGCCGCATAACAGCGCATAAAGCTTCACTCAGAACTGCAGAAGTCTCATCTGTTACACCCCCTTTTTGCGTAATACTAGTGTCGATCGTCAATTAAAGCTCATGGTATTCACATTTGCTACGTAAGTTAAAATCTCAAATGCGATGATTTTTCTGTTATATAATTATTGTGAAGCCACATCAGCCACTGTAATTTACGACAAGTCAGATAAGTAATTAAAGATAATTGAGGGTCACTGTAGAACATTTTGATAGTTTTCTCTTTTGTGAAACTTAATTTAAACCTAGATTATAGATGTGATGTGGCATAGGTCATCCTTCGAGCCATTGTAGAACTTGGAAACCCACTCAGGGAATATTCGTTCACATTTTTGTTGAACACAGTTGGTTTTTATCATCCCGTATTAAAATATTTCCTTTTATCAATAGTGCAATTTATAAACAATGTTTTGTGAGTAGAATAAAATTTCCAATGGTAAACTTAACAGCTTTTTCGACGTTATTTTACCAGCTAACTAAAAATGGGAAAGCCTTGAACCCCTTTCACTAAATTCAGTTAGTATTAAGATACTAGCTAACTAAAAATAGGAAAGCCTTGAACCCCTTCCACTACATTTAGTTAGTATTAAGATTCTTTTACAGGGAGTGCAGTGGAGCTGACGCTGAAATCATTAAGTATTTGGTTATATCATCGCTAGTCTTACTGAACTCTTCTGAACTCTACATGTCATGTGTGGTCTGGCGTCTCCTTACCAGCAACAGGTCCCAGGTTCAAACTAGTCAGTTCCCTAAAAAACACGCTCAGAGCGTCGTTGCGTGAAAGTGGTAGGGAGACACGACTTAGAACAAACAGACACCACGCAGAATGTTAGAGAATGGCGACCGTGCCAGGATGGTAAAATACCATGATTGAAGGTCGACCACATGCCTAACTAGGTCAGAAAAATATGCTGTTGAAAAATTTTGGTAATAAAATTTTTTTTGAATGTTATAAACAGTCGAAAACAGTAGCTACAGCGATAGATAGAAAGAAAGTATTCAATAGAACGTGAGACATTCTAGCAGAGACAATAGCATAATTAAGATATGAATTTTAATATTGTTAGAATTAAGTTTTCTCTCCAATGCAAGCGCACAGGTGGCGGATATATCTTTGACAAGTTGGTTCTGACCCAACAAGTAAGTGAATGGAATACCAGTCTTGGGTATAATAAGTGTCAAGTTGTGTGAACAAAAAGTTTATGAAACGCGTGAGATCTTATGAGCGCATGTTGACGCGAAGTAAGGCGCGTAAATTGCTTTTAAAACAGAAAATAAGGGATTCGGAAAGATTAGCAATGGCAGATCGAGACATTTACCGAATTGGGGTAGAGACCCAGCATGAAGATGGACAGAAAATAGAGGACAGTACAACAGACGATGCAGTATCGCGAGAGATAGGACAAATAACGCACCATAACGAGGATAATGTACGCCAAGGCACAGAAAACCTAGGTCAGCATACGACAGAGGAGCAGGAAAGTAGAGAGACAGCCGATGAGGATTCTAACTTGCGCCTTGAATACGTAGAACCCATAGTACAAGTAATCAGAGCTCCCTCACCACAGAGTACAAGGAATTCGAGCAGAAACGTGTCACCGCACAGTTCAATGCAATCAGTTGCAAACCAACACTTGGGCGAAAACACAGAGCGTAGGACGCCGGAAGAAAACGCAATAGGACCCACTAATCTGGCAGAATTATTACAACAAATTACGGAAACCATGACAAGGCAAAACAAAGAAATAGTGAACCAAATTAAAATTCAGAATGCAGAAACGACGAAATAAATTGCAGAAACCACGAGACAAATGCGTGAGATTAAAGAACAAAACAAAAAAAATCAGTTACACCTAAGTCATATTGAAGACGAGGCAAAAGAATCTCGAGAAGTGATAGGAAACTTCATAACAGGTCACAATCAATTGAGAACAGACATTGACAAGGTACAAGCGGGCGTACAAACATTGCGTAATGACACTCAGGACGAGATCAAAACATTACGTAACAACACCCAGGGAGAAGTCAAGAAACTAGAGAAACAGATAAACATAATTACTAGACAAGTAGCAGGTACAGCGTGTGAATCTGTTGAAAACAGTGTGTTACACAAACGTATCACAAAAGCAGCGCTGAAAAGATATGATAACCGCAGAGTCAAAATAGAAACGCAAACAAGCAACAATTTCAGAAATTGCGAGCTGAGTTGTTGCAAACCATTGAAGAGCGTAGTGAACAGGATCGAACAAGCACTGAGTCTGCAACCACATCCGTATCTGTAATAGCAGCGGAAAAACAAGCAATTAACGAAGATATCATGCATTTGCGATTCGAATCACAGGCGGAAAGTAACATACGTGAAATCAGACAGCCTGCACAGCAACAAACACGTTTCGAAATTCTTGATGAAAAAACGGCACCACAAACACATGCAGAACCACAATTGTATGTTTCAAGACAGTTTGGATCGTGCAATGAAGCGGCAAGGTTAGCCAGACAAGATACCGAACCAATACGTGACAATGGAAAGCCAGGTCGCGAAGAGTACAGTGCAATGCATTCAGCTACACGTTCACAACCGGTGGAAGAAAATTATTGCATACCACTCCAACGATACTACGCAAGGGTACGCGAAAGTTACAGTGGACAATATCCAATGGATCGACGGGAGAAATGATCAGAAACAAAAGTGGCGAAGAATCGCGAATTTCATATGGAACTATGACGAAGTACGACAACGATCATTTCCTCACAGTCAGAAAATTTCAACACTTTCGAGAAGGAAACTCATTACAACCACGAACTTTTATTGATCAATTCCGAGTAGGATTACCAGAACACTGGACGCTAGCACACAAATTAGACTTTATATGTGCACACATGTCAGGAACAGTCGCAGAAACCATGCAGAATGTAGCAGCGACATGCCGATCGTACGAAGATTTCAGAGAGAGAGATTTCTCTCACGATATTGGTCCAGTGAAGCACAGAACAGAGTGAAGTACGAATTATTACAGAACCCATATTTTGAAAATTCAGGAGAGAAGAGTCTCGTGAAATTTTTCGAAGTAATGGCAAAGAAAATTCAATGCTTAGATGTACCATACAGTGACGGAGAGTTGATTAAATTATGCGCGATGAAGTTACCATTGAAATACCAGCAATCATTAGTAGGTCGCGGAGGCAATGACGTCGAAGCATTTAAAGGTATTCTAAGGGAACTAGAGTTCATATTTTCGGAAGATGACGCAAGAAAAAGACGAAGCGCACGTGAAAACGAAAGCAAAAAGCAGTGGAACCCACAAGACACAGTACGAAGAAACAATAATCACGAACCACGTGATAACTTCACACCAAGAAACGACAATAGATTTCAACAAAGAACCGGTTATGGATTTAGAAGAGAATATGGCAATAACTATAATTCACCCAGGAACGGCAACAACTATTACAGAGGGAATAACGACAACCGGAACGGGTACTGGAGAACCAATAGACCGACATATTATCAACAAAGAAACCAATATCAACAAGCTGAACAAGAAAAGAGAATACAGATAGAAGAGGTGGAGGTAAGACCACCAAACCCCGATAAACGTTCGAATTGACAGCTAAGCGCCCATGCCAAAGAGAATGACGCACCGACCCAGGACAATTGGAGCATCTTGAACAGAGAAGTAAATACCTTATCACGAGAAGAGAAGGAGGAAGAAACAAATCCGCTGGGACAAGATGAAAACAAAGACAGGAAAATAACAATATCGTGCTGGGACGAAATTAATTGGGAGAATACTGACGAGGAAGATGAATTACCAGAGGAATGCACAACGAATGCAGGAGGAAAGTACGAAGTAATGAGTATTGCAGAGCTATTTGAGATGGAAACCAGGGAAAGCGAATTCAATGAGGATAATGCACAGTCGACAGAAGTTGAAAATAAGTTACTAGTGGGCACACAACCAAACGTATATAATGAAGGAAGTTATGAAGCGATAATTAGAGCATTTAGATGCGATTATGTGGAAGTAGCGACGAAGAAGGAGAAGATAGACGAGGATGAGGGAAAAGTAGAGGATGTTGAAGAAAGCGTAAATGAAGGAAGAAATAGAGAAGAGGAAATAAAAGAGAGAGAAGTAGCAGTCGAAGCTTATCCTACAGAAAGTTCGAATTCACAGGGGAAAGTCCTGAAAAGACTCATGTATGATTCAGTCGAGGATTCGTTGATGCAAGAAAAAGAAGAACAGAACCAACCCTCTCAAATTCAACCAATTTTAAAGGTAATGGTAAAGCATATCCCAGTCAATATTGTAATTGATAGCGGAAGTGAACTGATCGCGATCTCAGAAAATTTATTCATGCAGTGTAATTCCAATGAGGAATTGCCAGTTCTGAAAACACATAGGATTAAAATAAGAGGTCCTATTAGAAACAATGTTGCAGAAGTTACGAGACAAACACGGTTAACTCTTTCGTGTCAAGGTAAAAATATCGAAGCCAACTTCGTGATAATACCTAAACTAACTGTAGATTTGATTATAGGTGCAGATTTTTTAAATGAGAGACGAGCGGTAATAGATATGGGGAAAGGTAGCGTAACATTCGGAAATGTCACACTGCTCTTTGAGCAAAAGCTAAAATTAGAAGAAATACCAGTTATAAACAAACAATTAAGAATGATGCGAGATAAAGAGGATGAAGAATTAGAATGGTATGCACAAAAGGGGGAATCGCCTCAACTCATGTTAGAAGCTCGTAAAGAAATCGACAAAAAATTGCAAGAAGTTCAAGGTATTTCGGAACACAGTAAAAGAGAATTAGAGGGTATTTTACGAGATAAAGCAGAGGTACTTTTACCTAAGACTGGCAATATTAAACACTTTCAGTACAAGTTTGAAGTAAAACAGCACAAACCATTTAGAGTGCCACCCTATACAATCCCATTAAGCTACAGGAATAAAGTATTCCAGGAGATATCTAAAATGTTAGATGACGATATTATTGAACCAGCTACCTCCACATATAACAGCCCACTCCATATTGTACAAAAACAAGATGGGAGCATCAGGTTAGTGCTTGATTCCACACAGATCAACACAATCATAATCACTGAGACAGATCGCCGAGAAAAATTACAGGAATTGATACAAAACTTCCACGGTGCTAAGATATTTTCATCAATTGATTTACGGAGTAGTTTCTGGCAAATAGAATTGGCCCCAGAATGTAGAAAATCTACAGCATTTATCGTATTTGGTAGATGTTACCAATTTAAACTATTGCCATTTGGTTTAAACATATCATCAGCAGCGTTTATTAGGGGATTTAATACTATACTCAGTCCTGAAATTTTACAAAAAATTACTTGTTATGTTGATGATGTGATTATAGCAGAACCCTCTTGGGAACATCACAATGACACATTAAATCAGTTTTTACAGATCATGAAAGAGCATGGGGTCACAGTAAATATAACAAAATCCAAATTTGGAAGGCGAGAGGTCAAATTTCTAGGACACATAATTTCAGAGAAAGGGGTAATGCCTGACCCAGAAAGACTAACGGCAATCAAAGAATTCTGTACTCCATATAATAAGAAAACTCTCAGAGGATTTCTAGGTCTCACCGGATGCTATAAAAAATTTATTTGGATCGACTCTCTCGCAACACCACGCCTGTGTGCATTGACTGGAAAAAACACGCCATGGGTATGGGATCAAGAAGCCAATGAAGAATTTTTAAAAGTGAAAAACGTGCTAACAACAGCACCGATTTTAGCACATCCTGATCTAACACAAAATTTTTGTATGGCCACTGATAGCGCGAAAACAGGTTTAGGAGTTGTTTTATTTCAAGAATACAAACAGGCAGGGCTAAGATCATATAGAACAATTGCATTTGCCAGTCGTGTACTCACAAAAAGCGAGAAAACTATTCAGTCACGGAGCTGGAAGCATTGGCCATTGTATGGGGCTTCCAACGTTTTCGATACTTCCTGTTCGGAAGAAAAACAAAAGTATACACTGACAACAAAGCATTAGAATTTCTGTTATCCGCCAAACTAACTCATGGGAGGTTAGCCAGATGGATGTTAATACTACAAGAATTTGACTTCACTACTACACACATACCAGGACCAGCGAATGTATTAGCAGATGCTTTATCACGATGTCCACAGGGTGCATCCAATAACATAGGTTTGGAAGCAGCAGAAGACCAGTTTACAATGTACTATATGAAACAAGTACCTTTCGAAAACTACATTACGACAGCATTGAAAAACATAGGCAATGAACAGGACAAGGATCCCAAAATACTAAGAATCAAACACAAGTGGAGAAGTAAGGATTTTCCAGACATTCAACAGCACTATCTCGTAAAAAACAATGTTTTATTTTTTAGACGAAATGTTGCAACGAATGAATGGTTAATTTATATCCCAGATGAACTAATTAGTAAGTACATATGATATACAGATTTAAGTAATGGCCACTTTGGACCAAACAAATGCTTTTTAAAAATAAAACAAACAAGCCATTTACCTAATATGGAAAGACGAATTAGAACAGTATTAGTCAAATGCAAAAATGTATGAGGGCTAAACATGTCACTTTCCAAACCAAACCACCTATGTTTCCAATAATCCCTAAAAAATTGAAACAAACAGCTGCAACAGATTTGATGGGGCCCCTCCCGCACACAAAAAATGGATATATTTTCATATTTGTCGTTTTGGAACTTACTTCTAAATATGTTACCTTGACACCATTAAAACGGGCAACAGGTCTTACTATAAGTAAAGCATTTAGACAAGATTTTCTCAGACAAGTAGGTCGAGTGGAACGAATAATTTCGGATAATGGCCCATAATACAAATCAGTGCAATGGCAGAACACGTTAAAACAACACAAAATAAAACCCATCTACATATCTAAGTACAAACCTAGCGTAAATCCAGCAGAACGATCTATGAAGGACATAGGCACTTTATGCCGATTATATGCAGGCAAAAGACACAACACTTGGGATATATACCTTAAAGATTTTCAAGAAGTAATAAATGAAATGCCACATAGCACTACACTACTACCTCCAGTTACTGTACTTAAAAATATTGAACCCCCAAACATAACCAGAGAAAATGTTAGATTTCCTATTGCACCACGTAGACAGCACAAACAAGTCATAGCAACAGCACTCTCCAACATCAGAAAGGCAGTCATTTAAAGAAAAGAAAGAGGAGATAGAACAGCAATTAAAAGAACTTTCTTAGTAGTCCAGAAAGTATTTGTAAAAACACACCATCTTTCCAGCCAACAGAAACAGAAAATACATAAGTTTTACGCTGCATACAAAGGACCTGTCATTATTAGCCGAATTGCTCATGATAATGCTGTGGAACTAATGAACCCAAAAACAGGCAAAACCTTAGGACTTCACCGTGTGAGCCATATTAAAAAGTTTGAAGATTAATTTTGTTACTGGTAAATAATCAACACAATATTTCAAGATTATGTTGCAGATAAGATCGTCAGGAGAAAGAAGAATGAAGAGAGAAGAAGGTGGAAAAAAGAAAGTAGTTTCAATAAAAACAAAAACAAAAATAACACCAATAGTAGCATAGATTAAAGTGAAGGGATAAAGCGTAGATAGTCTAACAGCATGAAATACTAAAATGCTATACACCATGACACTACACAAAAATAAAAAAACGAATTTGAGGATTCTTGTACAAGTTAAGACTCAAAATATCTTAGAATTGTAACATGGAAAGGGCGCCAAAATTTGTAAAGCTTTTTAAAAAGGCGTAAAACAATGTAGGTACTAGACATATGTTACATGATTATAATTAAAACTTTTTGTAAGAACCATTGTAAAAAACTCCAGCAAAAAACCAGATGCAACGACCCACAAGTTGCAACCAGAGAAGTATCAAGAAAGGAAAGGATGAAATTAGCAAGACACGATTCCTACAAGGCAGAAGCATCGAGAGAAGGGAAAGGACAGTGAGACCAACAAAGAGCACTTGTAAATCTACTGCTGAAGGGACAGACAAGCAAACACTGGACATTCACCGCTCGTAAAACCCGGGACGCCCCAGCTCAGCGGAGCGACCAAAAAACGGCCTGACGAGAAGACCACTTGGGCAAGCCACCACTGGCAAAAAAAAAAAAAAAAAAAAAATGTAAAAGTCACACTACTGCTATTAAACAGCACGCTGATGCACGAAACTGAAGAAAACTTCCACAAAGTAAAAATAACACGTCCAAACAATTTATCAAACTGTTACTAAGAGGAGAACTTCAAAGCAACTAGTTATCAATAAATATTTCCATATCCTGCCCAGAGAAGAACCAAGAATCAAGTAAGAAGCAGAGAAAAAGCAGGAAGAACAGAAGTTGAAGATTCGCAAGGTTGAGACCAAGAAAGAAGATGGGTGAAGAATAGACGACATACCTT
Organism: Schistocerca serialis cubense; assembly: GCF_023864345.2. Lineage (NCBI taxonomy): Eukaryota > Metazoa > Arthropoda > Insecta > Orthoptera > Acrididae > Schistocerca > Schistocerca serialis. Next base: position 578,767,251 of record NC_064639.1, on the reverse strand, counting down.
CCCAAATCCCTATCCTATTGTAATCTAGTCGTCTGCAAAGTATCACAACGGAAAACGACCGCTTTCAGCGACATATAACGATGACTTTAACGCATACAAAGCCAGTAAACCACGAGATTCTGCACTCACAGCGCCATTCCCTTACGGGACCTCCAAAACAGCAACACACCATTGCAAAGCCAACAAGGAGTGACGAATGAAGCTGTACATCAAATACTTGCCCACATCCATCTCTCTCAAGTCCATCACCTTTGTGCAAAAACATTCGCCAACCTCATGCTTAAACACTCATAGGATTGTGTGAATGTTTGAAATCAAATTATGTGATGTAGGAATTGTACAAAAGAAACGTGTGAAAAACTAAATAAGTTAAGCACACCAGACAGCTAAACTACAAAAAAAAAAAACAGTCATCGACTATGGACTTAAGTAAAAAATAGGCTATCGATAAAAATAAGTCATTAGTTCTGAAATGGACAGTATATAAGGAACAAAAGTAAGGCACAATAAACACTAAAACTATATGCCACTTATTTTCTCCTCTTAAAAATAAAAGAATAACTGTATTTTACTTATTCTCTCCTTATAAAAACAAAGGATGAAAAATTATCATGTTGGATGTTTTCCCTTTTTTTTAAAATTTGTACCATTTGTTAGGATAATATCTCAATACTTGTGTGTGTATATTTCTTTGTCAAAGCAATTCTTGGAAATAATTCTTATTTGTTAGTGTAACAATGTTGAGAAGAGTGTCTAGAAACAAAAACATTTTTACTTGTACATGATATTTAGAAAATGTGTTAGGAATAGATTTTACTTAATTACTACATTTATAAAAAAAATATATTTCTAAGAAAATCGATGTGAAAGACTCCTCACTTTCGATAACAAACTTCTTAAAAAATAAACTTCACACTTAAATAAAGAAAGAAAATAATTAAAAATTAATAATAACAATAATAATAGCATAAAAATATTCTTCTCTTGTCAATATAAACATATTTTTGAGAATAATGTGGAAGAATATAAAAATATAGATTAGTAATACAAACCAGCATAGAACCAGAATAACGTGGCTTAGCAGTAGGCAACAAAATTTAGGTAAAGGAATAATTTTTGGCTGACTTAGACAACGATTCAATCATTGCCTAACTTCAGTGCAAAAATTAAGTTCGAAGGGTGGTGATATGTCAGGTGTCAGGCAAATCCAACACCTTCCATGAACACCCTGACATGATAAGCAAATCTGGCAGTATGTCACATAGCTCCGAATAAATCGTGACATTAAATTAACCAAAGTAATACGAGTAACGAGTGAGCAAATGGAATACCACAGACTAACACAAGAATGCCTAAATGCATGTCATACCTTCCCACCATGAGACAGACACAGTTCCGAGGGGAGAACAGAAGCCGAGAGCAGAACCGTATTAAGCTATAAGGCCGTACGATAAGGGACGGACACCCACGTCGCCAGCCACCCGCCAGGACCACCCCCCAGCCCATGTTAAAAGATAGAGCCCTCCAGAAGAACAGTATAGATCTTACGATAACACTAAAAGGGCCACACCAGCTGCAAGGTTTAGCGTGAGACTTTTTCGCGTCTCTGTTACGTTGCAAACGTTAAAAACATTGCCCCGCCACGAAAAGTATAATGTTTCTCATTGGATAGACAGAATTTTTGTAGGCAGAGCTTAAGGTTAACATTGAGACCCTGATTGGTCAGATGAAAAACCAGTCAGATAGTTTTTTTTAAACCAACTTCGGTAAATTGTAGTAAGGAGAAGTTAGGAGAGAGTTGCTTCCGATATGGCGAACTGTATGGAGCTGCGCCGCCCGCCTCCCCCTGACACTGCCTAACCAGCGACAAGGTAATGAACGCACGCGATGCCGCATAACAGCGCATAAAGCTTCACTCAGAACTGCAGAAGTCTCATCTGTTACACCCCCTTTTTACCTAATACTAGTGTCGATCGTCAATTAATGCTCATGGTATTCACATTTGCTACGTAAGTTAAAATCTCAAATGCGATGATTTTTCTGTTATATAATTATTGAGAAGCCACATCAGCCACTGTAATTTACGACAAGTCAGATAAGTAATTAAAGATAATTGAGGGTCACTGTAGAACATTTTGATAGTTTTCTCTTTTGTGAAACTTAATTTAAACCTAGATTATAGATGTGATGTGGCATAGGTCATCCTACGATCCATTGTAGAACTTGGAAACCCACTCAGGGAATATTCGTTCACATTTTTGTTGAACACAGTTGGTTTTAATCATCCCGTATTAAAATATTTCCTATTATCAATAGTGCAATTTATAAACAATGTTTTGTGAGTAGAATAAAATTTCCATTGGTAAACTTAACTGCTTTTTCGACGTTATTTTACCAGCTAACTAAAAATGGGAAAGTCTTGAACCCCTTCCACTAAATTTAGTTAGTATTAAGATTCTAGCCAACTAAAAATAGGAAAGCCTTGAACCCCTTCCATTACATTTAGTTAGTATTAAGATTCTTTTACAGGGAGTGCAGTGGAGCTGACGCTGAAATCATTAAGTATTTGGTTATATCATCGCTAGTCTTACTGAACTCTTCTGAACTCTACATGTCATGTGTGGTCTGGCGTCTCCTTACCAGCAACAGGACCCAGGTTCAAACTAGTCAATTCCCTAAAAAAACACGCTCAGAGCGTCGTTGCGTGAAAGTGGTAGGGAGACACGACTTAGAACATACAGATACCACGCAGAATGTTAGAACGTATATCATTTTAAAAATTCTGCCCTCCATCCAAGCAATCTGGCAACCTTTTAGAGCTTCTATTTTCGCTTCTGAACAGTTATATCCTCTCACGAAGTTGCTCCGATCGTTGCCCATGTCGAAGACGCGCTTCATACCTCGAAATAACTCGCCGTACTTAAACAAAAATAATAACCCTACTAAATATTTGCGCTTTTACCTACGATATCTTGTCTTATAGCTTCGTTTCGCAAGTATCATTCGGCAATAAGAACTCGTAGGGATACACATCGCTTTAATGGTGCTAATAGTTCCATAATTTCCCTAAATCAGTGCATATAAAAGTTCGAATGCTTCATTAAACAATCCACAATCACTTACTTCACCATCTCTCTCCATTAGATCTACATCGCATGACCCACGCTAAATAAAAATAACAACAACACCACTAGCTTTGGGTATCTTCCCAGAAAACTGTTAATTAGAGACTACGCACTATAAAATCATAAAAATAATTTCAAACAAAGGTGAAAAGTTATTACAGAGTGTCTCAATAGCGACTTTAAAAATACAGTGTATTATAGGATCGGAACAAAGTAACGTAGGAACTGTTTTTGACTAATGTAATTCATAAAGTCAAGAAGATTTTCTAGTTTTTTCAGTTTGTTTTCCCTTAGTGGCATATAAAACATGTAACCATAACAAAAATTCCATCAAAACTATATCCGCGTTAGTTTTGTGTGAATCGCGTCATCACATCAGTGATGCCATTCACAGGATTTGGTGACATTTGTCTGCGACAGCTCCAGAAGAAAAATGTCACAAGGACGTAATGCCTATGAGAAACGGGAGTCGGACTACCTCTGACCCTTCACAGTACAATATTCGGCACATCTCGTACGGTCTTGACCCATTGTGGCTGTGCACCATCTTGTTAGAAACTGAGTGTTGGTTGGGGTCAGCCTATCCCCGCATTTACATCTGCTGGCCGCAGCTACAGTTCGGTGCATGGCGAAGGGTGCATAGCTTATAAGTGTTTTTTTTCCCTCTTCCTGTACGTTTCGCGTTTGGCGTGTCTGACACTGCAGTCCGTTGAGTACTTCTGTGATACTCTGACAATGATAAAACAAAAAAGCCCCGCGGGGTAACCGAGCGGTCTGAGGCGTCTTATTACGGTCCGGGCGGCTTCCCCTGTCGGAGGTTCGAGCCCTTCCTCGGGCACGGGTGTGTGTGTCGTCCTTAGCGTAAATTAGTTTAAGTTAGATTAAGTAGTATTTAAGCTTAGGGACTGATGACCTCAGCAGTTTCGTCCCATAAGACCTTACCACAAATTTCCAAATTTGATAAAAAAAAAGCGTGACGAGTCGTGAAATTCTGTGAATTTTTCCTAGCTCTTCCTTTGATCCAACTAGTCCAACTAGGTAAAGGTCCCACATCGATGAACAACACTCGAGAATTGCTTGAAAAAATGTTTCGTAAACTATCTATTTCATGCGTTAATGACATTTCCTTAGGATTAATCTGATAATTTTGAGCCTTTGCGTCTACTTTCTACATGACTCACTTTAAATTTTCTTGGGCGGATACTATTACGTACCAAACCTGACTGAGTCCTGCAACTGATGATCGGTCGAGTAGTCAAACGGTAGGGTATCTTTTCTTTGCGCATCAAGTTGCCTCGCAGAGCTAGAGACAGTATGCGGTACGTCACTTACGTGTGTCGTCAACAGCTGCGGGCCTATCACCCTATTTTCATGCACGCCAGACGCTACCTTAGCTTCAGGTGATGTCTGCATTGAATGAGATACTGCATTACCTTCGCGACGCCATCTTTAGTCCCATCACATATTTATTTGGATATTCAGCACGCGTGTAATAATCCTGTCAGATACGTTTTTCTTCCTTCTGCTAGAATATTATCTTCAAATTTAAAGCTAGGATAATGAGTATGAAACTGCTACTGAAGCGTGGGAGAAGTACGGTAAGTAGGAAAAACACTTTTGTTAAGAATTCTGAAAGAAAATTCTTTAACGTAAAATTCAAAGTATTTCCAAATCGCCACCCAGCTCCGCGTATCGGAGAATGCAGTACACGAGAGACTTATGTGAATGTAGTGGATGGGTGAAACGGTGGTATGAGAATCACAGCATGCACGACCCATCTTCGTCACGGAAGAAACAAGAAAAATAAACTGTATCTGTCAGTTGTTGAATGGGTTTCATTCTGGACTGACCGATATATGATTGCACCAGGCCTGTTGCAGCTATAATTGACATTTTTAAATGTCTTCCAGGAAGTTAGTTTTACGAGGCGCAGTGCCTGTACCGTTATTGGAAAATTGTATAATGTTTTTACCTAGAATGAATTCATATGATAGTGTGGTATTTTATTTTCGGTAGCTTTGTGTAGTGTGCTTCTTTAAATAACCGCCTGGAGCAGAGACAAGCATTTATTCTTTGTTTTTACGTTTTGTGTTCTTTCATTTGGCTGAAGACCCCATAGCAGCTGAACCTTTTTAATGGAGTCAGATGCTAAATCTGGGGCTTCGGATATAATACATATACTGGTTACTTGAATTTTCCAGGGGAATTTTATTTTAGGCTTCTTACTGCGGTGGTTCACTCGAGTCAAATTACAAAATGGGCATACGGTTAGACGGAACAGTAATGACGCTGTTTGCAGGGGAATATTTATTTATTTATTGTTCAGCTAATTCAATCTATATAAAATGTAGCCTTTTTAAGTTATGAAATACATCGTTAAGAGGTGTTTCCATGCATCTCTATGCGCTGCTGTCTTCTGCCCGTAGCTTTCCTGAGTACCTTATCCCAGCGACCAGATGGTCTCCCTGGTGGTCTTCGTTTTTTCTCTGGGACTCCACTCTAAAACTGATATTGTCTATCTTCCATCCTTCGTTCGTGCAATATGTCCTGCCCACTGCCTGTTTAGAGTCTTAACCCATTCTATAACATCTTTTACCCCTGTTATTCCTCGTATTTCTTCACTTTTCTGTCTATCTTTCTTAGTGAGACTAACATCGACCTTTCCATAGCTCAGTTCTAAGTTTCCTTTTGAAAAATTCATTTAAGTCCAAGTTTCACTCCCGTACGTTAAAACCGCTAGGACACACTGATGAAAAACTGTCTTCTTTAAGTAGACTGGCATGTTAGATTTCAAAACTGTTGCATTCCTTCCATAAGCCTTCCAACCCAGTTTAATTCGACGAAAAATTTCAGGTTTCAAATCCCCTTTTGTGTCAATTAACTGCCCGAGATAAACGTATTCTGTAACATTGTTTAGGATGTTACCGTTCAGTGTTACTTTTCCTGCAGTTACCCACCTATTATGCGTAACCTTAGAGTGATTTATTTTAAGCCCAACTTCCTGACAACGATCTATTAAGTCTTTTATAGAGGACTGCATTTCCATCTTACTGTTTAGCTAGGACCACTACATCGTCAGCAAATCTCAGGTTGGTGAGCCTTGTTCTGTTGTTCCAAATAATTTTGGACATAGCCATCTCGAGAACTGCTATAAATAATTTCGGGGATATAGGACCGCCCTGCTTTACTCCTTTTCCAATAGGAAATTCGCACTTGTTTTTGCCTATGTTGATAGATGCTACAGATGTATCATAAATGTTGCACAGTATGTTTATATATTTTGTTTCCACTTCTTACTCGGCCAGTGTTTGTATGACTGCAATGTGGCTGACAGAATCAAAGACTTTTTCGAAGTCAATGAAGGCTATGCATTGTGGCATTTCATACTCATTAGCTCGACTAATTACCTCACGTAGTGTGTTTATATAGTCAATTTCACTGAAAACACTGCGGAATCCAGCTTGTTCTATGGGCTGTGCAGTCTGCACTACCATTTTAATGCGATTTATCAGGACTTAAGTGAACACTTTATATATAACAGAAAGTAAGCTAATGGGGCGGTAGTTCTTCAGATCGTGAATACTTCCCTTCTTATGTAGTAAGATTATGTTTGCTTTGTTCCAGCAGGTTGGGATGCTGCCATTCTGTATACACGAAGTAAAGACTTTAGCCAGATGTTTCTCTGTTTCCTCCCCTGTAAGCTTGAGTATGTCAATTGCCAGACCATCATGACCCCCTGCTTTGCCATGCTGCATCTCGTTTATAGCTTTTCTTATTTCTTCGGGGAGGATTTTGGGGCTTCATCATCATATGCGTAAGATTTTCCTAGTGGTTCATGTGTTGGTTCATATAATTTACTATAGGAATTATTTATATGCTTTAGAATTTCTTCCTTTTCTGTTATGCGCCCATTATCACCGTCAATTACTATGATTTAGTTTTTACCAATCATAAGCTTTCGTTTAGCTTTCTCGCAGTTCCTTTTATTCTCTAATGCTAATTTCTGGTGTTTTCATTGTATTTTTATGTCGGCTTTCATGTCCTTCCTTATACACTTACACAGTTCTGAATATTCTATCTTGTCACAAGAAGTTTGAATTTTCATCTCTCGTCTTTTTACAGGTAAAGTTTTGGTTTCCGCCCTTAACTTTCCTGGTTGCTTAGTAATGGTTGTCAGTCCACCTATTTGTTCTGCAGTTTCCATTATCGTTTCAGCTATATTTTCTTCTGCTGACTCTTCTAATCTCACTCGAACGGCATACTGAAAATCCTTTTTCCTTTCGTTTAATTTATCCATACCTAAAATTTCTTTTTTCTGTCTTACTAGTTTTCTTCCTTCTTGTTGAGTATTAATGTTTATTTTCGCTCTTACCAGTCTATGGTCGCAATCAGTATTAAATGATTTAAAAGTGAAACATCTTTGATTATTTTGGTGTGATCTGAGATGATAAAATCTATTTCATTGTGGGTCTCATGATTTGGGCTTCTCCATACGCATTTTCTGTTATGGTGTTTCTTAAAAAAGATGTTCGTGATGAATAATTTATTTTCTTCCGCAATTTGAACTAGCCTTTCAACCCTTTCGTTCTTCTCATCGATTCCTTGGCAGTCTACTGAGACGTCACCCTGTTTTTTGATACCAATTACCAGTTTAAAGTGGCAATCTCCTCCTTTGTTATGTGGATTCTTTACTTTTTGGTAAAATACTTCTACTTCATTATCCGAATTGCTTGCTGTAGGAGCGTATACTTGGACTATATGTAGTTTGTATCTTTTTGATATTTTAATATCAAGCCTTGCTAATCTACTTGATGTTCCTTCTATTATATAATATATTATATACAGTCTTAAATACATTCAAGCCTCATTTTAAGCAAGGGAACCGACACAGCCACAAGGCCGTACGAAACTTCATCTAACACTTCCTGCAAGTAAAGAAACACAGCGTCCGCCTAAGCTCCGCTGCCTTCTACTTTCTGGATCTCATGAATGAACACACCATGCTGGATATCAAACGACCGGCGCTTACGGAAACCGTTGTGGAGCTATTGTGGTAAAGCGTACAGAGTTACCGTGTAAAAATAATTGAAGGAATGCACTTTTCTGTCTCAAGAACGAATGGTCTAATAAGTGAATAAACCATAAAAAACACTCATTCATTCCAGGGCTGGCATGAACTATTTCCCTTAGCATACACATATGTGGAATGGTTGTCCCCAGATGGGAGTGTGATGTTTGTTTATTCAATAGGCAATGTAACACCCTGCCTTGATGGCTTTTTATTATATAAACTTTAAAGTTTTACTCATTGCGGCTTAAGATATCTTCAGGCCAGATAAAAAGATGCAAATGAGAAGTAGTTACCACACAGAGCTCAAAATGTTACATTTACTGTAGAATAAATAAAGCTATAGACGTAACAAAATGTACTATGGACTAATGTGACTGAGGAACCACCTTAAAATATGACGCAATATTATAAAATGACTGTATGCCTAACACTAAAACTATAAGATGCTCTATACGAAAGCGTTTTTGCGCTGACGCAATCTAACGGCCACAGTTTGGTTTACTTACAGCGGTCTATGTCACAAAAAGTAGCTTGAATCCACGATGTTCTTGTACACTGGAATATTTGACGAGATACTGTGTAACGATGTCCTCTTAATTTGTAAAATTTGCTTTCATGTACGTATATGTAATACTTTGTGCTCCGTAAGATAGCTACTTCTCATATGTGTCTTTTTATCTGACGAATTCTGAACGTGGCTTAAAGCGAAACGAGTAAAATTGTAAAGTTTATATAATAAAATTCTATGAAGACCGAATACTGCATTGTCTAATACTATATTATAATCACGGATTGTTTTAATGCCTTTACTGCATTCATTGACAATGGTACATGAGGGGTCAATGCGTCGCAAAATGTACCGATGGTTTGGAAATGACAGTTCTCATTTAAACTCTCAAGATTGTCCGTAGAAAATTGTACACTTCGTAGCCTTTTAACAGGTTTCAATGCTTGCAGCAGCTGTAATGCAAGTGTAAACATTTTTGAAGGTCTCGGTTCGAAGCTCATATGGAACACTGGGAAGTCGCCTATGAGAGACGCATTCAGCTTCACTTGTCATGGGCGACCACTATGAGCCTGTCCGCCTGCGCGAAACTGTTGTATAATTCGCTTATTGACAATTGCGATAACGGTTAGTTCCATGGCTTTTGAGTGTCATGTATGATTTGAATAAACCTATAAGAACAAACTGTGCTTTCTGTCACAGTCATCAATGAGCTAAATATCAATATTACCTGGAACACACTGGCAAAAAATATACTTCAGTTCCTATTCGTATTCAGAAGAAATGTGATGCAAATCTCTCTATGGCCATCCAGGCGTAGGTTCCCGTGATTTCCTTGAACCACTCCAGGTGAAAGTTGGCTGGTTGTTCCATTAAGGCCGCGGCAAATTTCCTTCACCGTCTTTGTGTAGCCAATCTCCAGCAACTTTGATCGTCGAGAAACAGTAATAGTACTGTCTCAAAATTTAATTTGTTAAACAGTAACATCGCGCGAAAATGCTTGGTAATTTGTTTCGTGGCGCTTGGAATCTTGAGTCACGCTGCTGCTCTATGGCATTTGGACAATTTACGAAAGATTTTAATAATTCTTAGTGTTATTCGTTAACATTCTGAACTTATAACTAATAGAACACAATGAAATACAATTTTGAAAAATGATAAAAGACAGTGGCGAGAGATGGAAACGATCTTATCAGTAAGGGTATGAAGGAGCCCCTGGACTACTAATGAGCGGGGAAGACAAAAACTGCCGCAGTGTTATGGCGAAGTTCCAAAAGTAAAAACCGCAGCTAGTCATTGACAGAACCGCTTCAATGATTATAAGTTAAATATACGGTATTGAGCAATGAGTGAAGATGTTTCCATTGACAATCAAAATAACTTCATGAACCAGCGTCCTTACTATGCAACACACATTGGAGCCATTTATTTTTCTTTGGTTTTGAATTTTGATTCAAGAGTGGATACGATGTCACTGAAGATTATATTTTACCTTGTTCTGTTTTGAGAAATGTTAATTGAATATAGAAAATACAGTACTTCTTGCAAATATACCGGAGCTTCAGTGGGTGGCGCATCAAAAAGAATCGTCAAGTAGAAAAGACAAGACTAGTGATACAGTCAGCCTGACTTTGTGCGGTTTGTCACGGAAAGTTTTTTTTCTGTCGGCAGCCACACAACAGCACCGGTGCAGAAACTATGCTGCTTACGTTATCGGAGATAACACACCGGTAGTTAGCCGCTTTCCAACGCATATTCACGGGGGACAACTACTCCCGTGACCTGTAGGCAGTCCCGTGTATTGCTCGTAACCTAACAACGGGCAACAAATAAAAATTCCCGTCGTGTATTGTCTGTCGGCCATCACACGTGTGGGTGCAGAGAAGGCGCTCGAGCTACGTGACACGCTGGGTTTTACGTTCGCAACCGGCTTACGGGGCAATTGCCGATCATTATTTGAAAACAAAATGTTGTTGGCGAATATGTGGTATGTTACACATGAAATCGTTACCACGATTTCAGTCTAGATTCATTGGTGGTTCCATTGTGTTCTTCTAAACAGTGGGCTAATAGTGTTGCGTACAAAACTACTCGGATGGACGATTATTCAAAAGGCTGAATTACAAATTAAAAGCATAAAATTCGCATAGCTCGTTTTCCGTGTTTCAGCTTCTTATTTACGTTAGAACTATACAATATTTATTGCAGAGAAATAAAGAACTTCAAACTGACAGGAAAACAGTAGGTGATTTGATGCCGTTTGTTGACCCGAGAGAGTTACTTGTACTTAAAAAAAAATGAACCGTTCCGCGCGGATGTAAGCAGCCCAAGACGAAGAAACCAGATGAGACGACAAGTTACTAATGTATTCTTCATTGTAAGCCATACCTTCTCTCTTATGTAGTTTTCTTAATTCTGTTAAAGATGTTAGAACTTCCGGTTCCTTCACGTACATTACAAAAGTGTTTAGGTAGACCTAGGCGGTTGACAGTGTCAGAACATTTCTTATGCTATGTAATCTGAGCAGTTACGTTCTTCAGTGGCACAACAACTGGAAACGCTATCCGTCCCTGCAGTATCAGTAGTTGTTTTACGGTTGGTCAACTCATATGTCATTCTGGAACGATCACGTTCAGTGCAACAGAATACACGTTACTTATCGACTGAAGCAAGAGAAAACAAAGTGCAAAGAGAGGCATTAAGTCACTTTTGAGGTGACTACGCAAAAAGTGGACTGAGAAAGCATCGCATAGACTGTCCCTGTAAAACTTCTAGGTGAAAGGTATAACGTAATGTTATTGACTACCAACGGATATTCTTTCAGCAAGGAGAATCTTAACAAATTTGACCATTAACAATAATGTATTAAAGGCTCCTCCTTTTTGCAAGAACACAATTTTGTTCTATTCCCCAAACATATTTGACAACATTTGCAGTATTTTTAATGGGCTTTTCTTTTATTGCTTCTGAAAGATATACATAAAAAAATTTATGTGGGTTAGGAATGTGGATATATTGGCATCAGAGTTACATTCTGTTGTTTAGATTAGAAACTTCAGCTAGAGTTTACATTTTGTTACATTTTGAGCACTCTATGGCTTCAAATGAAGTCCGCCGCATTTCTATATTAATACAGCGTGTCATCTGCAAGTAGGGCTGTTAGGGCAACATCTGTATTGACTTTTTTGCCTAGAGCGTAATCTCAAAACTAGTTATTTAGGTAAAAATTTGGCGCATGCGTCATTTGCGTGTACCATAGGTATAGTTAGCTTGTTCTGAGCTGTACTTAGTACATGGCCACTAAGTGAGTTGTTGTTTCTTTTATATTTAAAGCGACCGGTGGCCGTCAATAAAATTTCCTTAGTTTTTCTTTTGGAGATGTATCTCCTACGATATGGCATTTATAGACCGTGTGGTATTTTTGTAACAATGTTTATTTCCGTTCTTTTCTAACCCACTGACACATTCTCATTTCGCTGGTGTGTTACACCTACCGCACATTTACATTAGAGGTATGCTGTTGGCAGTCATTTGTCTCGCTATTTTGTTTACCATTGTTAGCTGCGAAATTTGCATTGGTTCAGTTGTATTTTCATTTGTGCGCGTGTGTGGGTGTTTACGCTTTTTGTGTGTTGTGTGATAGTTCACTTACAATGTTCAATATTGTTCTGTTGCAACGTAATGTTTGATCATTGATGAGTTTTTTGCTCCGTGTAACATCGTTATGGATATGAAAATTTTCTTCTTTTGTTAACAAATGGTAATGATGGTTAATGTACCTTAGGGTCTGTTTTAATGCCGGTAGGGCGGTTGTTATTTTCAACGAGGTGGTCTGCAAATGTGAGGAGTGTGCTATCACATTTCAGTGCTCTTAAATGTTCAGAGTTTCTTATCCTAAAACGTCTATATGTATGTCCCACATCCTGTGATTTGTAATGTTTGGAGGTTAAATGACGTCTACCTGCTTTGCCGCATTTATCTGAGATTGTGTTGTGTGTCTGTCATCTTTTCTGTTGTGTATTACTCGTGTTGTATGCCTCACGTATTCCTTGTTTTCTCATAATGTTTACTACTCTGTGGGTTACTTTGCCGTCAAATGTCAATGTGTGCCATGTGTTGGTGTACCTTTTATGTCGTTCTCCGCTTTATAATTTGCTGTTTTATGGTCCTGTCATATTGTTGTGGGTGTATTGTATCAGCTGCATTTTTATTTGAAGGTTTAATTTTTTACTGTCTCTAGTTTGCAACAAAATAATGGCAGTTCGAATACCGGTCGAAGTCTTATGATGCTGAATCCACTAACTAATGCGAGCGAAGTGACACATTGGCTATCACATTAGATTCGTACTTGGTAGGACCACGGTTCAAGTCCCCGTCCGGCCATCCACATTAAGGCTCTCCTTTGTTTGCATAAATCGATTACAGAAGATGCAGTGATTATTCATTTGTCTAGAACCCGACTTATTACGTTCTACATCCTCGTCAGTTCTACATTTGTATTCTATTTCTATTGAGTCTGTCTAGACTGAACGTCAAATTCTAATAGTCCATTTTCGGTTATGCGATTGCAAAATATTATTCACTTCTATCATTTTATGACAGCGAGAATGTTCTTTATTCGTTATCAGTCTTAGATGGTACCTAGATTGACGCAGCATTTACCTGACATACCGGCATTTCGACTTCACTACAAATCGTGGACGGCGTACACTCAACATTTAAAATAAAATACTACTCTATATTGCTAGTAACCGATCAGCGAAGGATTTTATCTTCTCGTTATTTAATTTTCATCATTGTTTGTGAAATAACAATCGATATCCGCTGAAAAAATGACCTCTGGTATCCCCTTTCAAAATATCAGTGTTTAACTTGTGTTAGGTGCTTGGACTATCACGGCAGTATCAGAAGAAGAGCATTTCATGAGTCAAAGAAACAGTACATATTCGTAATATTTATAAAACTACAATTATCTTGATTGTGTTACCATGGGGGTTCATGTAAACGTCTTTTTGCATTTCCCAGCGACTTACTACACGCTAAGCTTTTCCTGTCAGTTAAGTGACGTACACATCAGTGGTGGTTTTTTTCCTTGAAAAATATCAGGGTGGGTCATGAATCCATATGTGTGGGTGGACAGATTCTCAGCTCGGAGAAAGACTAAAGCGCGCTACATCTCATACGATGTGTCATAATAAAACAATTTCGCGTTTAAAGAAAACTTCGCTCTAAGGCTTTTAATGTTTTAATTTACCAGAAAATTTCATTCGAATTTCATACTGCGAAGAAGAGCTATGTTGGTTGAAACACAAAAGTCACTAAAGAGGTCTCAGAGAGTACTGTTCGAAAATGAAAATCAGTGCCGAACGGAAAGCAATACGCAACGGGGGCAACTTCACCTATTTTAGGATGTTTGTAGGTACAATAAACATGAAAATGAAGTCACACGGGGAAAATAGTAGAAATGGTGTGTACTGTATATTTCTTCGTATTTGTGGTGACACGTAGTTCACATAAAGCCAGATTGGCTGAACAGTTACCTCTATTCATTTCGAAACTGGGGTGTATTTTTTGGTATTTGTATTTTGAAAGTGGACTCCAAGCAAGTAATGATATCTGCTGATTTGCACTAGCATGGAACGACAGTAAAGCTTGTATCGTCAGTAGCTCAGTTATAGTATTGTAATACTTTGAGTATTGGTATTTACCTTATTTGTTTTAAATAGCAATGTCTGCACCCTACCGTAGTGATACTGTTATTCAGCGACCATAGCCTAGTGACGGTCAAGATTTAATTTAATGCTGTCTGAACAGTGTCATTGTAGTTCACTTCACCGCGTATTAGAAACTTAAAACAATAATCGAGAGAAGAAAGTAAGGCGCAATATTTTGAGGGCAGATGATCTATGTTGAACTCGTAGTAGAGAATCTACCAGTCGTCTATTGATTTGACTTGTTTCCTTCTTATTCCTTTTCACCACCATAAACTCCAAAAATATTCGCCTCTTTGTGCCCTCTTACGGTCCAGAATCCTTATCTTGATAACTTAAACAATACTTCTTTTGTATATATCGGGCGGCCGGAGTGACCGTGCTGCTCTAGGCTACAGTCTGGAGCCGAGCGACCGCTACGGTCGCGGGTTCGAATCCTGCCTCGGGCATGGATGTGTGTGATGTCCTTAGGTTTGTTAGGTTTAATTAGTTCTAAGTTCTAGGTGACTGATGACCTCAGAAGTTAAGTCGCATAGTGCTCAGAGTCATTTGACCCTTTTTTTGTATATATCGCGCTGTATATGGTAAGTAAAATAAGACATTTATGACTGTAATGACATTTCAAAGCAATGACGATGGTTTTACGAATGGAAGCGTTTGGCTTAAACTATCTGATTCATAACAGCAAATTCAGCCGTTATTCACGTGAAATACTTTACTGTGAATTAGAGTTATTTGAGGTGATACATTCTTGCCTTCCTCCACATAGTCTGTTACTGAGGGGATCTAGAGTTTAATTTGCAGTCGGATGTTTATTTCTTCACACATACACAAGACTGGTCAAAGATATAAGTCATATAAAATACTAAAAAATCTCTAGGAGCAAATGGACACAGAACCCAAGACCTTGAACCGGCTTTAGCTGAAAAGGTTTACATTCACTCGCTTACACCACACTTCACACTGTATTATTGTTTACATCGTTATTCCTTACTGAGGCGCAATAAGCGTAATAACTCATAATTAATGTTTTTACTTTCTTTTTTTCCCAATTGCTTTTTATTTCTTCTGCGAATGTTTTCCCATACTTTCTCGTGTGCAGCGTCTATTTAATCTATTTCGTATAAACCACAAACTACCACTTATTATTTTGAATTAGTTATATCGAGTATAATGCCTTCTGTAAAGCGTATTTCTCTTTCAGTTTTAAGTAGTCGGTACTTCTTACATTTCATTAAAAAGGAATTGGTGAGAATTTGCTTAGGCTAGAATTTTTCATTCTTGTAAGTTTTTATTAAATTTCAATCGCCTCGTTATAAAAGCGTCTGTTATTTTCTAGAATGATGGTGCATTTCAGAGGATTTTCTATTCGTCCGGACATACCAAAAAAAGTTTCATATGACTTTTTCGCCTTGCCTGATTTTTAATCTTCAGCTAACGAGGTGTCTCTAATGGTGGACGTCTGTGCCATACTGCCTCTCCTGCCCTGCAATTTTTTTAAGCCTGCTGTGCCTTCTTTATTGAGCGGAAATCGACACACACACCATCACTCGCCTTTCTGCTTATATGAAGTCAAAAACAACAAAATGACGGTTGCAGGTAGGAGAGGCAGAACGACACACAAGCAGACCTCACATACTTATAAAATATTTATGCAAAATTTACATTTGATAATGAGAACAAATTCTCGTAACGCGTCGTACTAGATAAGAAAAATTGCAACTGACGCAGTGTTTCATTGTTTAGATATGAAAGACATAGTTGCTGATTTTCAAAAAACATCGAGTACGATCAATGAAATTAAGAAATAAATAAGTTTATGTCATTATCTGGTGTGCAACGACTGACAGCAGACAATCATGCTCTCTCTGTCTGATATACATGGTTTGTAATTCCACATAATGATGATTATTTTTATAAAGCAGTTACTATTTACGAAGTACTGTAAAACTTGCCTCTGCAATTGGTACTGCTCAAAGATTTTAGGTCCTATTGCACATGGTCTGAAAATGCCATTCGAAGCCGTTCCGACGTTATCCTTTCTACCGCCAATGACACACATGTCGCGCGCCCTACACTCAAATCCATCGAGCCATCCATGTGACTTGCTGTGACCTCATTCTACTCCGTTCACAATACTATCTATTTCAGGATCATATGACTCCATCTTCTAGCACAAGGGATCTTTAGCAGCTGCCTGGAGTCATATGACCTAGAAATCGATAGCATTTTAGGACTAACATGCACTCGACGGCGAAAGTCAGTTTCTGAAGATCGATTTTTGTCCAGGGCAATGGTGTATCTGGTGTACAAGATTGCTTGCATTTTTAAAATTGTTCGTTTGTTACATGAATAACCCGTCCATCTCATATTATTCTGTGACATAGCGTATAAATTTACTGATGAGATTCACGTGTCCTACTACGTGTACTATAAACTGCTGTAGACTGTATTTTCAGATAACGTAATAATATTCTAAATTTTTACTTATTTACTTAGAATACATGTTATAAACAGTCAGAAAGTCCCAGAACTGTTTTTAACATAAAAGTTCTTGTAAGAAACATATTCAGATATGAAGATGGTTCGTGTGAAACCGAAACTGGTTACAATCTTAAAACCACAGGAACTTCAGACGCACGACAGAATCTGTTGTACGAACCATGATTGCGAAATTTCTTGGCAATGTTGATAGTTTTCACATTAGGTCTGTCTATATGCAACCGAATAAAACAAATTTAACTATGCCACACGTGTTACGCCTTTATTTTTTTGAAAAGTCTCATCAGTGGCCTGATATATTCTTATATATTAACGTGTACGTTATTTTGCTTTACGTACTATAAACTGATGTAGACTGTATTTTCAGGTGAAAAACAGTTCTAGCGCTTTCTGTGTTTTTGTAGCGTAATAATATTCCAAATTTTTTCTTATTTACTTGGAATACAGGTTATAAACAGTCAGAAAGTCCCAGAACTGTTTTTAACGTAAAAGTACAGTGTTAAGTACGTAAAACAAAAAATATATAGAACTGGTTTCTTTTGTGTCTGTTGATCTCTATTTTTATTTCAATATGACGCTCTGGCCAACGCCACCCAGCTTTAGATCTATTCAAAAACAAGCATAAATCACAATTGTGTTCTAATTCTGTGTTTACAAAAACTAAAAAACTTTTAATGTACTTACAATACAAGTTGTATCACACCTCGTAGTTACAGAGTAACGCATCCTAACGGAGTAATCAAATCAGTGTCATATTCTAAAACCATAGTTGCATCAGCCAGTTTATATTAAAACTCGAAAAGAAATTTGATATGTGCAAAACGCCTGTAGCGTTAAAGAATTCCCTCTGCACGCAATGCTGAAGCAATTCATACATAAAACTTTGCAAAACGTTATACATAAAACGTTATTGAGAATTGCCTAGCTTTAAAAACCTACTCAATAAAAAAATATTAAAAATTTTTAATAGAAACTTGTTTAGTGCAAAACTCTTGTAGCATTAAAGAGTGCCCTCTATACGCACTAACAAATATAAAATCCAATACTGAAATAATTGATACATAAAATATTCCAAGCCAGTATGCACAAAACATTAAAGAAGATTTCCAAACTTTCCTCTTCAAGATTTTGTGTTTAACGCTTTAGAATATTTTATAAATGACACAATTCAGTACTGTATTTTAGATCCGTCAGTAAGGGTACAGGGCATTTTGTAACGCTACAAGTGTTCTGCAGCAATCGAATTTCCTTAAAAATTCTACTATAACGCGACTGCATGCAGCTATGATTGTAGCATATGAGTGAGACCTAATTGTTCCGTTATGACAGGCTCCTCTGTAGATACAACGCGCGAAAGTTTTACAACTTTTATATTGTAATTAGAATAAAGTTTTTTAGTTTCTGTGAACACGTGATTAGAATACAATCGTAATTTAGTTTTATTGTTTAACAGATATGAATATGGGACGGATTCGACATCTATGTCTTCATGTACATTTACATACATACTCCGCAAGCCACCTTACTTTGCGTGGCGGAGGGTATCTTGTACCACTGTTAGTCATTTCCTATTTCGTTCCACTCGCAGATAGAGCGAAGGGAAAACGACTGTATAAATGCACCCAAAACCGGTCGTTACAAAATGAAATTTGGGATAGACAGACAGAAAAATCGACAACTTTGCATAAATAAGGATCGCGGATAACTCCCTGTGACAAATATGCTCCGTTTGATAAAATAATAAAAACATAAATATGGATACGTTACAGGCCACTGGTGCTGCTTACAAAAATTGTAGGCGAAAAGCATATGGGTTGACAAAATTGGTTTTATTGAGCTGAGTGTAGACGGACCTGACGTGAAAATGTGAACGTTATAAGCCGGCCGGAGTGGCCGAGCGGTTCTAGGCGCTTCAGTCTGGAACCGCAAGACCGTTACGGTAGCAGGTTCGAATCCTGCCTCGGGCATGGATGTGTGTGATGTCCTTAGGTTAGTTAGGTTTAAGTACTTCTAAGTTCTAGGGGACTGATGACCTCAGATGTTAAGTTCCATTGCTCAAAGCCATTTGAACAATTTTAGAACGTAATAACGTAACATACCATGCAATTGAAAAGGACAGCAAAAGTGAGTGAAGAGCAAATATGTCAATTTTTGTGAAGGATTTATAGAATAAAAATCCGTTTTCGTTGCCAATAATTTCTTAATGTATTGCACGACCGGATTAAAAAAAATGGTTCAAATGGCTCTGAGCACTATGGGACTTAACTTCTGAGGTCATCAGTCCCCTAGATCTTAGAACTACTTAAACCTAACTAACCTAAGGCCAGCACACACGTCCATGCCCGAGGCAGGATTAGAACCTGCGACCGTAGCGGTCACGCGGTTCCAGACTATAGCGCCTAGAGCCGCACGGCCACCCAGGCCGGCACCGGATTCGAAGCATAAAGCTTCATCTTCAAATAATTATGAGAAACTATATTTTATTTTCTGGGCATCCGCTACCGTTGAGAGGCATGATATCAGGAAGAATTCCGATAACAGCTGGCAAAATTGTTGTTTATTGAAACGCAACCGGTTTCGCGGCATAAAGCTGCATCATTGGGTGCAACGACCTCCAGACGCCATAGGCATACACGCATCGCTCCTAGTAAAAAATTTACTATTCAGTGAATAACGTCAGTACCATGGCGAACGGCAGGTAGCCCGAATATGCGGCTTTAGGCCGAAAAATATGTCGTGCCAGCGCAATTCTTCGTAAAATCGTGCAAATAATTATGGGAAAGCAAAGGTGTGGCGGCCGGGTCAATCAGTCATGGGGGTCGCACCCACGTCAAACAAACACGTGAGAGCGTCAGGCAGCAACCACAGCTCGCGACTGGATAACACGACACGGAAATGTGGTTGCCGGTCCGCGTTTGTTTAAGATGGTTGTGACCCCCATGACTGACTGACCCGATCACTGCACGTTTATGTTCCCAAATTATTTCATGGCACCTGAAGATGAAGCTTTACTGTTCGAAACCGTTCGTGGAATAAATTAAGAAGTTACTAGCAACTGAAGCAGATTTTTGTTATATAGACAAGTTCCTAGGTTGCGGATGTTAATTCGATCACATATTTTTTTGCGAAGGATGAAAATGCGGTGGACGCTACATTTGTTTGGCAAGGGCGGGTGTGTACGCGAGAGCCGGAGTGGTGGCTGGCGGTCGGCGAACCGCGGGCCCCGCGAGCTCCCCCCGCCCCGCGTGCTGCCCCTCCCCCCTCCCTGCTCCCTCCAGAGGCCGCAGCACGGGACGCGCCGGCGGCGACGCGCAGTAAGCCCTGCACTACCGCACTAGCCGCAGACGACCATGGCTGCCCGGCAGGACTATCTGCGCCTCTTCGGTAAGTCTCCGCGCTGCCGCCACGTGCTCCCACCGAGGCGCTAGGCGCGACGCCGCCGACTCGGTACACACGACAGGTGCTTACCTCTCACGTAGTTCCACGCCTCGCTACGCACATCACTGATCCTGGAAGGTGACGCACTGCCACGAATTCACTTCACAATCACTCTGGAGCTATCACTGACTGCGGCCGCGCGGTCGTCGCCCTCCGACGCGGCGACGTCTCCTCTCGGGGGAAGGCATCCCTTCGCAGCGAGTCGCGGAGCGGCCCGGCCGCGGCGGCGATCGGTCCTGCGACCTCCCGCCTCCGAACCCGGGGAAAAACTAGGCCCAGCTGGGCACGAGAAGAGAGATTGTTGGCCACTATCATCCCCCACTCCGGCCTTGCGGCGGTGATTATCGCGGGCGCGCGCGCTCGTTCGCCTCGGCGCGGGCTGCCTGCCGATAGCGGGCCCGCACCGCAGCGCACCGCAGCGGGTGCAGCCCGGCGAGCCTCACGTACGACAGCGTCCCGCCACCGGCCGCGGCCGCCGCTCCCGCCGCAGGCAGCATTTATCTGCCGCGATAAGCGGCTTTACTTCGCCGTAAAACGGAAATTTGCTGCCGCCCGCGGACAACGGCGGAGCGCGCCGCGCCGGTTGCTCGAGTGCTCCCAGTTCAGGCGGCGGTCGACAGGCGAGGGTCGCTGGCGCCGGAGCCTGCGGGGTGGCGCTCTACCGTATCTTCCTTCGTCGTCGGCGTTGTCGTTGTTGCCGTGAGGCACCGTAATAACAAGTGGAAAGGCGCGTCGATCTTAGAGCGTGAGATATGGTAACCTGAAGTCATTGACAACACACAACAGCCACGGTAGCACCTGATTCCAGAATAGCTGCAGTAGTTAGGATCTACGAACTACCCCCTCTTGACCAGGTCCTCAAAATTTAACTCGCAACGAGATCC
The DNA here is from genome assembly GCF_023864345.2 of Schistocerca serialis cubense. Lineage (NCBI taxonomy): Eukaryota > Metazoa > Arthropoda > Insecta > Orthoptera > Acrididae > Schistocerca > Schistocerca serialis. The sequence goes on along the minus strand of NC_064639.1, from coordinate 578,746,015 downwards.
CTTCGAAGGAAATTGTCATAACGATCGTCTATAAAGGCTTCGTACAACGATAAGAAATGTTACAGTTTATGGAATAATAACAAATATGACCAACTGTCTCGTTTCTTCTGTTTTATCTAACGTAACTTTGTTCACAGTTTTATTTCGCATTCACCACTCATTCACATTCTGATGCGGAGTATATGCGAGTGCCTGAACCCTAACTCCCAAGTTCCATCGAAACCCTTTGATGAACAGTTTTGGTTGCTCGACACCAACAGTCAACGATAATGACACAGTTTTTCTCCTTTTCATAAACTGGAATCCGCTCTCCGCGAAATAATTAAAAAAGAAAAAAACGGTCTCAATACCGCGTCCCTCGTGAGATGCGTATAGAATTATCCCGGAATTGACCGCCCTGTAGGTGTACTCAATTTCATGACCACACTTCGCTATCCGCGATTTCGTGTAACTAAATGTCCTTTTGTTACTCTGATTGTATACCGTCGTTATTTAAAACTCGCCCCCATATTTTTTCACTACGCACAATTAGCACTTCTTTTCTTGTTTATTTCTAAGAGTAAACGAAAAACGACGCCGTATCATCGGCTTCGTCGATATAAGGAAAAACACCTCAATATGCCCAATTTTATCTCCTCTTATAAGAATGGCTACCTTACTCATTAGTCTACTACATATTATTTCCAATAACACTAAACAGGTATCGCCGTTATATTTTAATTGTATTCAAAAGCATGTTATTATTATTATTATGACCGACCAAATCGTAACAAATCGCGCGGCGTGCGTTTTTAACGATAGCTTTACACTCGCCCAGCCTTTATTCAAGCAATATTATATATAAATATACAGACAGGACCAAAAGATCGATCTCTCTACCGTAACCAATAGAGGCAAATACGCTATTCAAGTTCCGTTACATGTATCTTGACTGCTATTGTTACAGCGCCCCGACTCACTGCCAGTTCTTACGCCCCGCAAATATAATTTTCCTCGACGCCGTTTTATAACTCTTTCTAAACGGTTTTATTCGAATTAATCCCGACCGTGGAAGCCTACCAACTTGAACTGGTGTACTTCGTTTCGCTCTTCTGCTACTGAGTTCGGACGTGTTCCTCCCAATGACTTTTGTGCTGCCAGTTGTAGGGTTTCAGAGCGCTGGAACCCAGAATCCAGGAGTTCATCTTCCCCACAGGTCCCGCAAAATACGGTTGTTCACTTTTACGGCCAGCAAAAATACGGATCGGACAGGTTTACGCGACCTCGTTCTGATGATGACAGACGATTCACCGTGCTTTTGTTCACTACTAGGCCTCCGTAGACATTCTATAACAGGCTTCTGAATATCTGCGACACTCAGGCTTCCCGCGAAAAGGAACTCAATGACAGATCTCTGCTGGGAACGCACCTTCGTTCTTCGACCAGAGATACTAGTAGACTGGCCTTGCTGTGCAGAAGCTATAGGGCTGGTGTGGCTCCAACATAAGCCACGTGACTGTTGGCAAAACGCGGCGGGATTTCAAATCAGCGGTCTGCCATCCTATGTATGTATCGTATTTTACCCACATTTCTCAATTGACTGCCAAACGCTTCCAACAAAAATTACTTTTTTATTTGCGAAAAATTATGTCAGAACTAAATTTGACCTGGACTTGTTCACAGTACCATTTATAAAATCTAACAAATACATCGAACGCCCCTCTGGTGGGCAGCGGGACGAAATTACTATAAACTGTCGATTAAAGTAAAATGTCGTTAAAATTCTTTTAAACAGTAAGAGTGGGCTCGTGTCAAAACTTTAAATATTGGATTCACCGCGTTTTGAGCTCTAGTCACATATAAAAGAAAATGGGTTATAGGAATTATGTCAACTATAGGTGCCAAAATTGTAGACTTTAGGAGTAGGTCCATTTTAGAGAATCAATTTTAGGTGCACTTCAAAGGTTCAGTTCCTACTATTTTTACAAAAGTTTAAACTATCAGTTTAAAAAAAAAGATATTTTAGATGAGAGGTGAGACTTTGAAGTTTCAGAAAATAATTTTGGAGCCTACATTTATTTAATATTAATAGAAGGTAGAAAAAAATTCTCTTCATGTGTCGACTATAGGTGCTCTTATTATAATCTCACTTGTATATACAAAAAGGCGTGTATGTACAGATGGCTTACAGTTTTTCCGTTTCAGGGCCTGTATCCAAATACGTCTTCGGTTTTCGTCCTTACGGAACCTATGAGTAGGAACGAGAAACAGTTATACTTACTTCTGTAACCGAATTATCACAGATACTTTCCAAAATGTAATATGAGTCTGACATTACAGGCATTACTTTCAACACTTTAATTTACGTTATACTCTATTTCAAGTGTAAAAAACGTATAAAAGTCACTTCCGCAGATTTAAATAAACGCATCTGCACTATCATACACGTGAAATGTAATGCCATTTCCCCCGACAAAACGCTGAGTACAGCCATAAGCGCAACACGAATCAATCATGTTTTGCCAACATTCACGTGACTTTGGCCCAGAGATGTTGGAGCCACGAAAATGACGTCCGGGCCAGTCTATTATATTTATAGTCGAAGCCTTCGTTACAGACGCCATTTTCAAGGCTGCGTAAAGCGCCGCCACCTATCGCAACTTCATGAAACTATAAGGGCAGAAGCGGGAATATTCTACAATGTCCCACAACAAATTCCGCATTTTTTCAAGCGAAATTAGCCGAGAAAATTTTTTTTGCATTGCTTATTGAGCGCCCCTCGTATGTCCCTGACACATGAACGACAGTACCTGTAATGTCAATTTAGAATAGATTGCATTTCTGTGGCTTCCCCGTGGATACACCGGTTCCCGTGAGATCACCTAAGTTAAGCGCTCTCGGGCGTGGTCGGTACTGGGATGGGTGACCATCCAGGCCGCCATCCGCTCGTGATGTCAATTGAGGAGCTACTCGACCGAATAGTAGCGGCTTCGGTCAAGAATACCATCATAACAACCGGGAGAGCGGTGTGCTGACCACACGCCCCGCCTATCTGCATTCTCCACTGAGGATGACACGGCGGTCGGATGGTCCCGATGGGCCACTTGTGGCCTGTAGACGGAGTGGTGGCTTCCCCAGATCTTTCTCTTTGACAGTCGTACTTAAAGAAGCGTACTTAGGGATGCCCTCCGTCATCCCTGATCACCCGCCTTATCCTAACCCTCGAATTAAACGAAAATTTCCGTTCATTAACAACAATGTCACTCAACTATGCCTCAGTGCTGTTGTGTTCTTCAGTCCGAATATTGGTTTGATGCAGCCCTCTTCGCTCCTCTATATCGAGCAAAGTATCTCCGTCTCTGTATCATTACTGTAACCCCCATCCAGTTGAACCTGCTTACTGCAGTGAATCTGTAGTCTCCCTCAACAATTTTACCTCCCACACTACCCTCCATTAAGAAACTGAAGACTGATTGATACCACAACATTTGTCGAATCAACAGATCCCTTCTTCTAGTATGTTATGCTATAAATTTATTTTTAGGAAATAAGAAAAGCGATCAATCGCTAACAATCTGAATGTACTGCAGATCGATTTCAGCTACAGAATAGTCATAACCAGTGCATAAAACACCTGATGTGGTCACACTGACGTCAAGTTCAGGCGCATGTGGCCCACACTAAATACCGAAATGCACATGGCAGTCACTACAAAAGACACAGGTAGGGTACCCAAAGTGGTCGAGGCCTGAGTTTCGTGTTAAACTTCGACCACTTCGGTTCCACTAACTGTGTCTTTTATAATGATTGCTGTGTATATTTCTGTATTCAGATTGTGCTCTACATGAACTTGAATTTCACGTCAGTATGATCACATCGGGTGTTTTATGCTCTGGTGATGACTATTCTGTAGTTGAAATCGATCTGCAATGAAATTCAGACTGTTCGGGACTGAGCACTGTTCTTTCTTCCTCGAAATCCAACGGCTGCTGCACCACGGGACCTTATGGATTCCAACACAAAAAAATTTATTTTCTCCTCATTTCGAATCAGTACCTGCTCATTAGTTATCCGATCTAGTAGCACAGGGGTTTGATAAAAATATGGAACTACGGAGAGAAATTCATGCTTGAACGTACATCCAGATTCTAACCAAGCTTGCAGGTTGTGCTGTTGTATTTGACCACGAACAGCACCTTTTCAATGCCATCAATACTTTTCAAGTGTCAGTAGTGCTCATAGCAATGTCCTGCATAGCTGTGGCTGCACTATGTCGAGGGTAAGTGAATTTGATAGGTGATTCCATAAACAATCAAGTGGAAGAGTTTGGTGATTCAAGAGGCAAGTTATCTAAGATTTATACCGCATCCAGGGAAAGCACAAAAACATCACCCGCTCAGTAGTCACAACGCGGGCGAAACTGTGTGTTGAGTGATTGTGACAGAGGGTTATTGATGAGGATTTTGACGAAAAATAAGAGGATGACAGATGCAAAAGTCCCTGTAGAACTTCAGCACCAAAACAACACGAATAGAACTCCATAAATGCAGGGCGAGCTAGCACTGATCTGTGACGCAAATGCCGGTAACAGAAAATCGTAGTGGTGAAGCCATAAATCATGGACTCTGGAGCTGTGGAAGGAAGTCATTTGGTCCGATGAGTCTCGCTTCAGACTGTTCATAACTTCTGGCCGAGTTTACGTCCCAAGAGTGAACAATGGCGGAGGTTCGATTTTGATGTGGGCAGCCTTATCGTGGTATTCCATGAGCCCCGTGGTTACTCTGTGAGGTCGCGTTACTGCCAAAGATTATATGACCATTTTGGGTGGTCAGATCCATTCCGTGGTACGGTGTTCGTTCCCAAATAGTGGTGCTGTGTTGCGAGATGATAGGGCACCTGTTCACACTGCTTGCATCTCCCAGCATTGGTTTTGTGAGCGCAAGAATGACTTGCCACATCTTCCTTGAACACCACAGTCACCAATCTCAATATTATTGAGCCTCTGTGATCTACTTTGGAGAGAAGGGAGCTATCCACCTCCATCACCTTTATTTGAACTTAGCACTATTTTGCAGGAAGAATGGTGTAAGATTTTCTTGAAAACCTTACAGGAGGTGTATTTATCAATTCCGAGACAAGTGGAAGCTGTTTTGAACGGGAACTGTGTTTTTTATCCATATTAGGTACGGTAATGTTTTTTTCACGTATTTGTCCACACCAAAGGTTCCAGGCATTTTGCTCTGATTGTTGCTAGCATCATATTTAAAGTACCAGGCAAGCAGGTTGCTAGCCTTAGTTGCCCCGGGTCCCATTGAGGTTTACCCCTAACGGTTGAGGGACTAACCGGAGGATTTGGTAGTCTTTGCCGTCTGAGCACAAAGGTGACCACGACTCAGAACATGTCCGAGATTCCCAGCCTTATTCCAAAGTAACTTGTATCCTGACTGTCAGGACCACTTACTTGGCCACTCATGTATATCTCAGAGCTAGATCAGAAATGTAAGGACTATGGTATGAAGATTAGCATCTCCAAATCGAAAGTAATGTCAGTGGGAAAGAGATATGAACGGATAGAGTGCCAAATAGGAGGAACAAAGTTAGAACAGGTGGACGCTTTCAAGTACTTTAGAATGCATATTCTCACAGCATGGCAACATAGTGAAAGAACTGGAAGCGAGATGTAGCAAAGCTAATGCAGTGAGCGCTCAGCTACGATCTACTCTCTTCTGCAAGAAGGAAGTCAGTACCAAGACTAAGTTATCTGTGCACCGTTCAATCTTTCGACCAACTTTGTTATATGGGAGCGAGAGCTGGTTGGATTCAGGTTACCTTATCAATAAGGTTGAGGTTAAGGATATGAAAGTAGCTTGGATGATTGCAGGTACTAGTAGATGGGAACAATGGAAGGAGGGTGCCCACAATGAGGAAATAAAAGAAAAACTTGGAATGAACTCTATAGATGTAGCAGTCAGGGCGAACAGGCTTAGATGGTGAGATCATGTTACACGCATGGGAGAAGCAAGGTTACCCAAGGGACTCATGCGTTCAGCAGTAGAGGGTAGGAGTCGGGGTAGACCAAGGAGAAGGTACCTGGATTCGGTAAAGAATGATTTTGAAGTAATAGGCTTAACATCAGAAGAGGCACCAATGTTAGCACTGAATAGGGGATCATGAAGGAATTTTATAAGGGGTACTATGCTCCAGAGTCCAGACTAAACGCTGAAAGACATAATCAGTCTTAAATGATGATGATGGTGATGATGATGATGATGATGATTTGTCCACACCTGTGCATTCTTCAGGATTATCCGGAAGCAGCACATTACAAAAGCTTCTATTATATTCTTGTCTAAACTGTATATAGTCCAAGTTTCATTTCTGCACGAGGCTTCACTGCAAACAAATATCTTCCAAAAAGACTTAAATTTATATTCGAAATTTGGAAATTTCGCTTTTGTACACTTTTATTGCTATTTACAGTCGGCATTTTGTATCCTCTCTACTTCGGCCGTCTTCTGTTATTTTGCTACCCCAATAACATCTACTAAATTATCTATTCTAATTCCCTAACTGTCGCTCGATTTAATTCCGTAACTTTACACTCATTAAAAACCAAAAAAAATATTGGCACTACTGACAATCTGAGACTTATCCTTGACATACTTATCCACCAGTTTTCTCCCTTGACGACATGGAATTCGTATACTCTCAGCCAACGAACGTGGATTAATTATATCACTGATTCGCTTAATAATGAATCTTGAAACTGTGGAAGTAAGGCATTTGCGGGACTCTTGGAGCTGACACTTTTTTTATACGGTCAATATGATCTGTTAGTCCTTTTGAACATGGGACCTACGGTCACGAGCAATATTCAAGGATGGGTCGCATGAGTGTTTTTTAAGCAGTCTTTTATATAGACTGAGTGTATTTCTCTAGTGTTCTACCAATGAACCGAAGTCTGACATGCCACCTGCTGTACCTACGACTGAGCCAATGTGACTGTTCTATAGTGAATAATCACGTGTCAGCAACTATACAGAATTAAACAACAGAAAAAATACAGAGTCACAAAATTTGTAATTTTCTTGGGCGTACGTAAATATAATTATAACCTACGTTGTAGGAGCATTTAAACCAAAAGATCTGGTAGACACTGAATGCAGTTAGTTCTAGCTATTTAATCTGTTTGCAGTACCGTGGATACCTTGAACATCCTGTGTATTACAGGGGACGTTGCAGTTGGCAGGTATTACGAAGAACGTTAAGTCTGTGTATTTTAGAAGCGACGCCATAGTTGCAGAGATGTGAATATACATCCGTGCTTCGGTACGAGATATCTACTTGTCGTTCTTGTGGACTGATGCGAGACAGGTTAGTCTGACTAGTTGTACACATGAATTTTAATGTTTCCGATCTTTATGTTAACTCGATACTAATGACACTGCTGATGACATAGTAATAGGCGAATTACGCAACGAATTTACACAAACGCGATTTTTCACTTAAATGTATTGAAAACATGCATTATGTTCTACAAAATGTACACGGTATCTTTAGAAAAACAGTATACTGATGTGCAAATGTGCGGAACAGAGGACATAAATTCCATGAGCAGTTCTGAACACAGAAAATAGAGCGCCACCGGCATGCATAACGGTGTATGAAATTAATATTTTTCACTAGATTTTTCTGAATATTTTCGCTGAAAAAAGGCCGCTAAAGAACTTTTGTAAGCTGTTGTTTGACCAGCCGATGAATCCCTCTCTTCATTATCTTCGACACTTGTACTACTAGGTCGCCTGGTATTTTGCTGGAAAGTACCGAGACTCCATAGTGGGATACATCTCAAACAGCCCGTTCTATATTTTGGCAAAGAGAATGAAAATAAGCTTAGAAAAATTTAAAAAAATACATTGTTTTGTACATCGAGCGAACTATTTACTTAGATCCGTCAAGTGATAACGCATATAAACATGACCTTTGGCAATCACATTTTAGAATACTGCACATAACCCCAGAATCAAATTAAAAATAACTCACATCTTCTTATTCCGATAAAGAGTTTCGGGAAATTTTCACTGATTGCAAGGCAAATGCCAGAACTAGTACTCCCCTCCCAAACATTCCCGTCTGTGAGTCTCTTCGCCCCTCCACTAGCATACAGGCATTTGGCTGCAAAGATGTGTCGGATTTCAAACAGCCCGCCGTGACCACACGGTTATGGAACGAAAAGTTATACAGAATGACCACGTTTATAAGGACCTAAGAAACGCAAAAACGAAGTTATAACAGACCATCCTGCCCTTAAGGATACAGGACCAAAGATAAAAAAGTAATAATATTTTGTGATAGGTAGACTTTTAATAAAATCTGAAATTTTTTTTTACAAAAATTCATTCACAAAAAATTTGAAAAGAAGTTCTGGAGTTGTAATAACAAAAAGACTGAAGATACAGTATGAGTTCTGGTCATAGAATGGCTGCTGCGTTCACATTTTGCGCTCCTGTCTTACATACGACGCAGAATAACTTAATAACGAAATTCGCAACCTGTACTACTCGTAAAATTTACCTTTTTAGAACATATGCAGATCATGGCATAATATCTATGTTAGGAAGTACGTTGTGTATTAATTCTTTAGCTTTCTGCAGCACAACCACACACGGTATAATATGCAAATAGCAGTTGTTGACAGTTAAAGGGCTAATCATCTAATACATGAGAGCAGAACAATTTACTGATATACTTTTACAAATAGGGAAAAGATAAATTCGTGTTCTAACTGCTGCTACAGATTCAGTGAAACAAGGTGAAAAGTGGTGCCAATTTCAGCTCACGGAGTCCACCTGAAGTCATCTTCCGCTTAAAATTTTATTCATCATCTGTCTCACTAAAATGTAACAAGAAGTGGGACATAGTTCACTTACCGTCACGAATTCGATGGTCTACAAGTTACTCGCCAACTCCTAGTCTTCTTTGTAGGAGAGATCGCTGTTAGGAGCATTCAGCGAAGCGAACACGTCTGTAGAAGGCCGTGTTCATGATGCTTTTAAAGCAAAAGAAAATTACTGCCTGTCGGGAAGTATGGCACTTTTGTTTTCGTTTAGAGCTGCTGACGCCCCTTTCAGATGACGTAAGTGTTTAAAGCTGGCGCTGACGAGTCTGTTTGTACCTCTTTCAAACATTTTTAGAATTTCCAATGTATTTCCTTTCAGGCACTGTTTTGCGCTGTGTTGTATGCTGAAAATCCACGATCATGAAAATACCAACGATATATTTCTAAACGAAGACTACAATGCGGTCCCTGCCCCGGAAGAATTTTATTGACTGTGACAATGGTAGCGGAAGCCTACCTTTACATTTTACGAAGACTAAAATTGTTCTGTGTCTACGTTTTTGGTTCATTTACGTTCACCTTGGAATCAGAAAGTATCACTATGAAGACGTTTCTTCTTCAAATGGTTCAAATGGCTCTGAGCACTATGGGACTCAACTGCTGCGGTCATTAGTCCCCTAGAACTTAGAACTAGTTAAACCTAACTAACCTAAGGACATCACAAACATCCATGCCCGAGGCAGGATTCGAACCTGCGACCGCAGCGGTCTTGCGGTTCCAGACTGCAGCGCCTTTAACCGCACGGCCACGTTTCTTCTTCTTCTTCTTTCTACAGCAACACAGAATTCGTTACTTGGTAGCTTATCTCCGTTCTTCTGACAAGTTCTCACTGAGCCCTTGCAGTTGACTCTATAAAATAGCTTCTGTGCATTGAGTCCTAAGTCACAAGCATAATGCGTATGCCGTCCGTAGATTCTTGTAAACACTTCATATTTCTTCTACATCTGTAGAGCAGTATTAATTTTCTCCCATCCCATATGTAACTTTCTCTGCGTGTTGTTCATATTTTCAGTCGTTTTTGTGCAGTTGCTGGATCAGTGCTGTTGCAAGTAATAATAATTTCGTGTAATTCAATCGCCGGATCTTTCAATTGGACGCCGCTTTGGCGACTTGTGTGTCCCTAATCTATCCTAGTTATACAAGAGGGGAAAAGGGATCTATAGATCACAACAGAGAATACGAACTGCAACTTCTTGCTTCGTTGAACTGTGTAGGCTAAATTAAAGGCAGAATGAAGAAGTTCTGTGGTCCGGCGGGGACTCGATCCCGCGATCTCTCGATTCCTAGGCACGCTCTTTACCACTCGATCGCCAAGCCCGAATTCTTGTAAGAATAACACTATTCGTCTATTACCACTGTTCGCTTCATTGATTATTCTGTTTTGTATAGGTAAAGTACTGATATGTGTTAGATACAAACAGTACTATTCACACCCATAGCTGGGATCACTGAGGCATGCGTCTGCAGTGGCACTCGACTCGCTGGTATCCTGCTCGAACCCTAGCGGTGCAAGAATTTTCCGTCACTAGAATTTGGCCGGCAAGTGGAGGAGAAGTGGTGCCGTATAGTTCCCGATCACCAGACTTTGCGCCAACTCCCTGGTTACATTCCAAATCTCTCCGCAAAATACTCCTGGAGTGAAGGTTTGTAGGTGCTGATCCGTCCGTCGGGTGGGAAAGATAAGCTGGGTAGTCGACTCGTTTCTATTCGAGTTCAGACCCTGATGCCACCTCCAGTGCCTGTTTCCTCCTACGGCTTTTATATGCGTGTAGTGTGCTACGTTATCTATAACTTTATTAACAATTACCAATTTTGTGGTAGTTCCAATATCTGTAATTTTTATATGGTTTAAATATTACCATCTTATGAAGTATTTTATATACGAGAGGTTCTTGCTCGTAAATCTGTTCATGTGTTACTACAGACAATTGTTTGGATTTTCTGATGAAGACATCTGTAGTCCGTGACGAAACCATGAATCCTGCAGGGCTGTCCATAAATCCGTAAGAGCACGAGGGGGTGGAGATCTCTTCTGAACTGCACGTCGCAAGGCATCACAGATTTGTTCAATCATGTTCATGTCTGGGAAGTTTAATGGCCAGCGGAAGTTTTTAAGCTCAGATGAATGTTCCTGGAGCCACTCTATAGCAATTCTGGACGTGTGGGGTGTCGCGTTGCCCCGCTGGAATTGCCCAAGTCTGTCGAAATGCGCAATGGACATGAATGGGTGCAGGTGATCAGACAGAATGCTTACGTACGTGTCACCTGTCAGAGTAGTATCTAGACGTTTCAGGGGTGCCATATCACTCCAACTGCACACGCTCCACACCATTACGGAGCCTCCACAAGCTTGAACAGTCCCCTGCTGACATGCAGGGTCCATAGATTCATGAGGTTGTATCCATACACGTATCGATATAATTTGAAACGAGACTCGTCCGACCGGGCAATATGTTTCCAGTCATCAACAGTCCAATGTCGATGTTGACGAGCTCAGGCGAGCCGTAAAGCTTTGTGTCGTACGGTCATCAAGGGTGCACGAGTGGGCCTTAGCTCAGAAAGCCCATATCGATGATGTTTCGTTGAAGTTCACACGGTGACACTTGAAATTAAAATCTGCTGCAATTTGTGGAAGTATTCAACTTCTGTCACGTTGAACTATTCTCTCTAGTCGTCGTTAGTTCCGTTCTTGCAGGGCTTTTTTTCAGCCGCAGCGACGTGGGAGATCTTATGCTTTACCGTATTCCTGATGTCGACGGCATACTCGTGAAGTGGTCGTACGGGAAAATCCCCACTTCATCGCTACCTCCGAGATGCTGTGTCCCATCGCTCGTGCGCCGACTATAAAACCACGTTCAAACTCACTTAAATCTTGATAACCTGCCATTGTAGCAGCAGTAATCGATCTAACAACTACGCCAGACACTTGTTGTTCTATATAGGCGTTTCCGACCTAGGCGTTTCCGACCGCAGCGCGTATTCTCCCTTTTTGTAAATCTCTGTATTTGAATACGCATGCCTATACCAGAAGAAACATATGCAATAAAGAAATGTATGCAATGCGTTTCTCACGAAACCTAACGAAACTTTAAAATGTAACTGAGCTGATGTTTACTCTTGTAAGTCTAGTTACTTTAGAAAATCCTCAGTAAACTGAAAGCACGAATTTGAAGAGTTCGTCCACACATAGAGCGCCCTCTCCTGCAGCATGATGATGCCAGAACACACAAGAGCTCTGCGGCATCACCAACAATCCGACGCCGTACATTCACTGTCATCAATCATCCTCCATACAGTCAGGATTTGGCCCCATCCGATTTTCATCTGTATCCAAAACTTCGAGGACTTCACCTCGACACTGATGAAGCGGTACAAGCAGAGATGATGTTGTGGGTCGGTCAACAAAGTCAGACGTTCTATGGTGATGGTACCAACAAAGTGGTTTCTGGTTGGGAGAAATGAGTATGTCCCCAAAGTGACTATGTTGAAAAATAAAAGCGTAGACATGAAGATTAAAGATGTAATGTGTTACCGAGCGAGGTGGGTCAGTGGGCCACGCGGGATTAGCCGAGCGGTCTGAGGCCCTGCAGTCATGGACTGTGCGGTTGGTCCCGGCACAGGTTCGAGTCCTCCCTCGGGCATGGGTGTGTGTGTTTGTCCTTAGCATAATTTAGGTTAATTAGTGTGTAAGCTTAGGGACTAATGACGTTAGCAGTTAAGTCCCATAAGATTTCACACACATTTGAACATTTTGATTTGGCTCAGTGGTTAGCACACTGGATGCGCATTCGGGAGGACGTGTGATCAAACCCGCAACCGGCCATCCCGATTTAGGTTTTCCGTGGTTTTCCTAAATCGCTTCAGGCAATTCGGCGTGGTTCTGTTGAAGGGGAACGGCCAACTTCCTTCCCCATCCTTGCCTAATTCAAGGGGACTGATGACCTTGCTGTTTGGTCCCCTCCCCCAAATCAACCAATGTAACATATCAATAAATTTTGTTTTATTTAAAAAGCTTTAAGAATTTTCACATAATTTTGAGCTATAACTTTTCATCACACCCTTGTACCCAACTAGCTCGTAGTTCAGTCAAATTGTTTACATTTACTGCGATTCGAAATAAAACATATTCAATAAAGTATCAGGTGGTTATAATTAAAGTGCAGTTACTCACGGAGGTCCATTGTGGGCTGTAATTATCTTATTGCAGGGAAGCTTGGTGGACATTCTAATGCGTTAATGCCTAACCGACTTACGATGGAAAAAAAATAGTTCCAGTTTTGGCCACCAGGTGCAAATCTGGCGCTGTACATTCTACGTATGACGGTTCGACATCTATGCTGTCATTTGACAAGCCATATCGCGAGTGAACAATATCGTTGTCGAGAAGAGAGAAAGTGGGCCGTTAATGGAACTGTTTTATGCGACGTACTGCAACTACAATGTTGAATTGAGAGAGTATCACCGACTCAAAGTTCTGAGGAGAGCCCCGATGTCATTAAATGGTTTAAAGAAGATGTTGATGAAATTCGTAAACACGAGTGAGCTGGCTGTGGCACCTGGAAGAGGAAGGAGTCTTACCCCGGTGCATGTTATTGACGAGGTTGTTGTTGCTGTAACTGACGATGCAGCACGTGTGCCTCTTAGTACTAGTGCTCGTACAGTGTCACAACAGTTGTCCATCCCATGTTCAACAGCACGGAAAAATTTGCAGACTATTTTACACTGGTACCCTTACAAGATCCAGACGGTTCAGCAACTGAAACGTCATGATCTGCAGCAACGTTCTGAATTTGCTTTTCGGTATCTGGCACAAATATAAGTTGATGACATATGGTCGGACAATATTCTGTGGAGTGACGAGGCACATTTTACATTACAGGGTATAATGAAGACACAGAAATGTCGACTTAGTGGTATTCTTAAACCGTATATTATGTTCGGAGAACCATTGCACGCGCTGTATGTGACTGTGTTCTGTGGATTCACAAGCACCTCTATTCTCTGTCCATTCTTCTTTGAAGAGAATACACTCAGGCGTCTGCACGTTATCGAGACCTCCTTGTGCAGCATGTGATTTCCGCTTTGGAAGAGCACAACTATGTGAAAACCACTGCAAGATGGGGCAACACATCATCTTGCTCGCCTAGTGGAAGATGTGTTTAATGCAACCTTCCGCTACCATGTTATCTTCAGAGGCTTTCCTGATACATAATATTCAAGATCACCTGATCCAAATCCATGTGGTTTTTGGCTCTGTGGATATCTAAAAGAAATCGTTACGGACGCTTTCGATCTCTAACTGATCTGAAGGCCAGTATACAGGGACACGTTGCCCGGATTCCATCGTAACTCTTGCAAGCAACTGTTGATCACGTCATTTTACGGATGCAGCATTTCGTCGGCATCTCCAGCGGACATATTGAACAAGTTGTGTAAGTGGCGAGTAATAATAAAACCAACATTATGCCTTTCTCACTTGTTAGATTCTTATGCCCACGTTCTGTTTCTAATCCATTGCATATGGAGACATTTCTATACGTCTTGCTTGCATTGACAGCTCCAGATTTGCACCTGGTGGCCAAAATTGGAACTAACTTTTTTCCAGCGTAAATGGGTTCCAGATTATATCACGAGAATACCTACCACATTAGGCTGCCATATCATATTATAGACCGCTCTGGACCTCTGTGAGTTGCTGCACCTTAATTATAACCACACGATACTTATCATATTTCGTCTGACTGAATGAACTGAGAACGTCGACGGGAGTTGTGTACACGCCTAAAAGTCACCTACCTCGGCGTCTTGTTTTCACTATAATCGAGATCGCGGAATGACCAAGTTGGTGAGCCATAGGGACAGTCACTGACATGGAATCAGCGCGCCAAGAGATGATGCCGGTAAACAGACTATAATAATTAAAGAATGGAAGCCACGCGGCTGAGTGTTCTCGAAACGTACAACTCGAGCGTGTGCCGAGGCGTCCCTTAAGTTCATCGCCTGACCGCGACCGCCTGGCGACGCGTTCAAAAGCCCATTTCGGAACTTTCGTGAACTCGACAATTTTTGAAGGTAATGCGCTTTACATTTCGAATTTTTGGCAGTGTGCAAAAGTCGTAAGATTTGGGATCCCGGATATGGCTTACGTGGGACGGTTCATGGCAGCCCTAAAAGTTAGGACATACCGCGAAAATCGAGACTTGTGGGAACACTACCTACCGGTATTGTTTCTTACGCCATGTCGACAATATCTCTTGCGCTATTTTTGAAACATGCTGTAGTTATGGAACACATAATGAGCAAAGGAAGAGTGCCCAATCAAAGCCGGCCATAATGTAGGTGAGGGGGGCGGGGGGGGGGGGGGGAGGGGTGGAGGGGGGGGGGCTAGGAGCAGGCGTAGAGCAGTTGCTTATAGTGACAATTAATTTAGTTTATGAATATGAAAAAGGACGTGTAACCACAGCCTCCCGATTTCATGACTTAAAATATCTGGAAAATTATCACTAAAATGACTTGAAAATATTGATAAAATGACGTGAAAGTATACAAAACATATGTAAAGTCAAGTATAAAATGAGGTAGAGTAATGAAATAGGAAGTTGCAACTAAATTGTTGGAGCGTCGGATGGTGGCAAAATGTGGGAAATGCTATAAATAAGAAATCTTTAACGACTCGGAATCGGGTGACTGAGAGAATAGGTCTAACGACAGTACCAACAGAAAGTAACACAAATGCAGGGCAAACGTAAAATCTACGAGTATGAAAAGAGATTTTACTATAATCATATCGTTAATTTGTTTACGCTTGTAACATTGACTTGGTACTAAAAGTGCAGTGTAAAAACTTACCGGAGAAAACGATGAGCAAGTAACACTGTTCTTAAGGTTTTCACTACAGCCGGCGTAATCATCTTGAGAGATTCCGCAACTGTGTTGATATTTAAGACAATTCTTATCTATTGTCCCGTCTCAGTCGCATATTATTAATTAGATTACATGTTTCGATCACTCTGGATCATCTTCAGATCTAAGTGGTTGCATCAGTAACCACTCTTGTCTACTTCGAACCACTCATCAGAATTTACTGACACTAGGTTCTGAGTAGGCACGACGTGTTGCTGACACAATACTTAGATCTGAAGATGATCCAGAGTGATCGAAAAATGTAATCTAATTAAAAATATGTAACAAAAACCGAACAATAAACAAGAATTACCTTAAATTTTCAAAATTTCTAAATCATATGTATCAGGAAAATGTTTTCCCTTCTGACATGAAAAACTGCGGGCGCTCCTGTGCCTAATGGCTGCCTATAAAGCAGAAAAACTCTTAGGTGTAGACTGCTGACCCGCTGGGGTACCCCGCCGGTCACAGACCAGTATGTAATTGACATTAACAGATGGCGATGGTTATTGCCTTCCTCCACTGCATAATCGTCCGCCTCCGTAGCTGAGTGGTCAGAACGGCTGACTGCCATGCAGGGGACCCAGGTTCGATTTCCAATATCGCCAGGAATTTTTCCTTGATGGGAAGAGCCGTACGTCTACATCTACATGGATACTCTGCAAATCACATTTAAGTGCCTGACAGAGGGTCCATCGATACACCTTCACAATTATCTATAACCAATCTCGTACAGCGCACGGAAAGAACGAACGTCTGTATCTTTCCGTGAGAGCTCTGACTTCCCTTATTTTACAATGGTGATCGTTTTTCCCTGTGTAGGTCGACGTCAACAAAATATTTTCGCATTCGGAAGAGAAAGTTGGTGATTGGAATTTCGTGAGAAGATTCCTCCGCAACGAAAAAGTCTTTGTTTTAATGATGTCCATCCCAAATCGTGTATCATTTTACCGACACTCTCTGCCATATTTCGCGACAATACAAAACATGCTGCCCTTCTTTGAACTTTTTCGGTGTACTCCATCAATCAGGGTGCACTCAACCACGCGAAGCCAACTGAGGAGCTAGATTACTAGCGGCTACAAAGCCAAGAATCCCAGCAACGACTGGGAGAGCGGTGCCCCTCAGTACCGCATCGAGTGACGCCGTTGGCAAGAGGATGACACGGCGGTCGGGCGGGTCCAGTTGGCCTGTATAGGGTCAGAACGCGGAACTCTAACTCACTTACTTTTACCACTGCATAGTCTATGAGTTTTTCTGAACGGCTATACACTGACAGAGCTGTCATTTGTGCGCTCAGGTGATTCATGTGAAATGCTTTCTGACGTGATTATGGGCGCAAGCGGGAATTAACAGACTTTGAACGCGGAATGGTAGTTGGAGCTAGACGCATGGGACATTCCATTTCGAAAATCGTTACGAAATTCAATACCCTGAGATCCACAGTGACAAGAGTGTGCTGAGAAAGCTAGTTTTCAGGTTTGACTTCTCACCACGGGTAACGTAGTGATCGACGGCCTCCATTTAACAACCGATAGCAGTGGCATTTGCGTAGAGTTGTCAGTGCTAATAGGCAACCAACACTACACGAAATCACCCCAGTAATCAATGTGGACGTACGATGAACGTTTCCGTTAGGACCATGCGGTGATATTTGGCGTGAATTGGCTGTGGCAGCAGGCGAGTGACGTCAGTGCCTTTGCTAACAGGACATCACCTGCAGCGCCCCTCCTGGACTCGTGACCATAACGATTGGATCTGTGGCTGGAAAACCGTGACCTGGTCAGATGAGTCCCGATTTCAGTTGGTACGAGCTGATGGTAGGGTTGGAGTGTCGCGCAGACCTCACAAAGCCATGGGCCTAAGTTGTGGCCAAAGCTGGTGGTGGCTCCATAATGGTGTGGACTGTGTTTACATGGAATCAGCTGGGCACACTGGTCCAACTGAACCGGTCACTTACTGAAAATAGTTATGTTCGGCTATTTGGAGACCATTAGCATCCATTCATTGACTTCTTGTTCCCAAACAACGATGTAAATGTTATGGATGAGAATACGCCATATCATCGGCCCACAATTGTTCGCTGTTGGTTTGAAGAACATTCTGGACAATTCGAGCGAATGATTTAGCCACCCAGATAGCCCGTCGCCCATCGAGAGGTCAGTTAGTGCGCGAAAACCTGCACTGGTAACACCTTCGCAATTATGGGTGGTTGCAGAGGCAGCGTGGCTTAATACGAGGGTCACTCCAAAAGAAATGCACACTATTTTTGTAAAAATACAGTTTTCATTCTGCATGTGTGGAAGTTTTACTGTGTGTAGATACATCCTTCCCGCTTGTTTTCAAACTTAGTTCAACCTGTTCCCATGAGTGGCGCCGTCACAGCATGTCTTCATGATGGCTGCTACACTCGACGTTCGTCAGAAGCAACGTGCTGTCATAGACTTACTGCGCTGTGAAAACGAGACAGTGGGAAACATCCACAAGAGGTTGAAAAAGGTGTATGGAGATGTTGCTGTCGATCGCAGTACAGTTAGTCGGTGGGAAAGCAGGCTACGTGATGAAAGCGGGCACGGCAATATTGAGGATTGTCCTCGCAGCGGCATGCCTCGTACTGCACGCACTCCAGACAATGTGCAGAGAGTTAACGAATTGGTGACTGCTGACAGACGCATCGCAGTGAACGAATTGTCACGCTACGTTGGGATAGGGGAAGGAAGTGTTTGCAAAATACTGAAAGTGTTGACGTTAAAAAAGGTTTGTCCTAGGTGGGTTCCCAAGATGTTGACAGTGGCTCACAAAGAAACAAGAAAAACGGTATGCAGCGAATTTTTGGAACAGTACGAGAATGGTGCAGATAAATTTCTTGGAAGAATTGTGACAGGTGATGAAACATGGCGCCATCATTTTTCACCAGAGACGAAGAGGCAATCAATGGGGTGGTATCATGCAAATTCACCCAAGGACAAAATTCAAAACCACACCTTCTGCTGGAAAAGTTATGGCTACAGTGTTTTTCGATTCCGAAGGACTCTAGCTTGTGGACATCATGCCAAGTGGAGCCACCGTAAATTCTGATGCATATGTGACGACACTGAAGAAACTTCAAGCTCGACTGAGTCGTGTTCGACCACATCAGCAAAAGCAGGATGTTTTGCTGTTGCACGACAATGCACGGCCACATGTCAGTCAAAAAACAACGGAAGCGATCACAAAACTCGGATGGACAACACTGAAACACCCGCCTCACAGTCCTGACCTGGCTCCATGCGACTATCATCTCTTTGGGAAACTGAAAGACTTTCTTCGTGGAACAAGGTTTGAAGATGATGACTCCCTTGTGCACGCTACCAAACAGTGGCTCCAACATGTTGGGTCAGAATTTTACCGTGCGGGTATACAGGCGCTGGTTCCAAGTGGCGTAAGGCAGTTGAAAGGGATGGAAATTATGTGGACAAATGAAAATATTGTTCCTAAAGGACGTATCTACACACTGTAAAACTTTCAACATGTAGAATAAAAGATGCATTTAAAAAAATAGTGTTTGGAGTATTTCTACAGGGGACTTCCAACGATTTGTTTGAGTCTATGCCACGTGTAATTGCTGGACTAAGCTGGGAAAAAGGAGGCCCGACACGACGTCGGGTAGCATCCCACGACTTCTGCCACATCAGTGTAAAAGCATGTCACAGCAACGTACCAGAAAAATAGCATAACTCATCCTGCTGACCGCTGTGCGTGCCAAGCAACGGGAGGAAGCTTACTAGCAGCACAGTGGTTTGGTATTGTCGGTCGATTGCGGTGATGATGGAATCGTCCCACTGTCGATAGCTGCCGGGCGGCGGTTGCTATCCTGAGGGACGCATCATGCTCCGTCCGAAGGTTGTGTTTGTCCAGAGGGGGCAAGAGTCGAGTCGCGTGTGGACAGGCGGCCGCGGCCGTTACGCGGCGGCTCCAGCTCCCAGCCCGCCGGCGCTGTCCCAGATTCTGGAGAGCGCTGTGTGCCCAGCGCGGGCTGCTCCAGGTCTTCTTTTTGCACGGCTGTTTGCTCGCTGCCTGCGCTGCGGCCTGCGCTCGCCGCTCGCCGCAGTATTTCATGTCTTCCTCGGCCGGAGTGCACCTCTGATATACGCCGTCAGCGTCAAAGGTTAAGCCGCAGGAATTTAAAATTTCGGGCACGCCTAGAGAAGAAGGCCAGTGTTGCACTTTCTTCTTTGGTGTACCATCCGAAGACTTTATAATAAAAGTAATAATTCTGAGGAAATGTGCATAGTATGGGAACGTAATAAAGAGATTAGGAACTAATGAACGATTTAATGAAAGCAGACCCGTTACAGTAACCGATGTTGCTAAGGTGCACGCCTGTGCCCTGACACTCGACTCCGAGATACCGGTCCGAATTCTGCCGATGGAACAAATGTTCATAATCGGTATCTGGCCGTAACGGGCAGGGACGGAGACTGGTGAGGTGGGTGTGTCAAGTTCTTGATCACCAGACTTTGTGTCAATATCTTCATTTAAATTCCTAACCTCATGAACTTTTGATGGTGATCCAACCATCAGACGGGGAAGTTAAGCTCAGCGGTAGTGGTTGATCAGTCGATTTTTTTTTCGCAGCGCCTGTACTCAGGGCAGCTAGAACCTGGATACATCATTTTGAAAAGATAATGCCGCTTTATTTCTCGGGACGACAGGTTTCGTAGCTTTTAGCTGCATCATCATGTGCAATAAAATCAAGTCATTTTCTCATTCACTTTCCTCGATCTGAACATGATTTTATTGCATCTGATGATGCAGTTAAAATGCTGCGAAACCAGTCGTGTCTGTAAGTAAACCTAAAGCAGATTTATTTTTTCAAAAATGTTTTTTACTTCAGTCTGGTTTCTCAGTCGAATGAAACAATGAGATTAAACTAGTCTCTGCAGCTACGTCAGCTGTATAAGGGTTTTCACTGACCCTCCAAGTCTTAGTGGTTTCACTAAATGTGAAACAACCGAATGTCAGCTATATGAACATTTTCACTCAGTCTCCAGGTTTGAATGAACCCTTTTCAAACCCTTTAGGTTATACCAAGAGTAGGGTTGCCAACTTATTTTAAGGAGAGCTGAACTTAAATACGAATTTTCTGTTCTTCCTGCGTCAAATATGGATAGTTTTTAACGGTTAATAATTAGTTCCATGTTATAAATTTATGCTTAAATAAACCAACAATTATTTTTATTAAAATTTATTGAAGCTCTGTCTTTCTCTCTCTCTTCACGCTGGTTTTGCATCCTTCACCATAATTCTCTTTCAATAAACGCTGAGGCAGCGTGAACAGAAAGCAACTTTTTCAACTTTTATTGACTTAATCAGTTGCTTTTTCAGCATACACTGTCACTTGTCAGAAGTATTACTTTTCATGAGAAATATTTGTCATCTTTATTTTTTTGAAACTTTTTGAATTAATATAGTTTCATGATATGAATAATCCTTGCGGATACCGTATATCGCATTTAATTTATTTATGGTCGCTTGTTGTTTAGTCGTACTATTTCTTCCATTCCCACGCCACTGAATGTTTCAGGATTTTGACCTAGATATAAAGAAAACGCCTAACGCCTAATTCATAAACATAGACGAAAAACTGAATTAAAAATGCTTACTGGCATTCAGTAAAAGCAAACATCGGAATTACAATAACAGTGACGACAGGTAATAACAGAATGCAGTTAAAAATGACGGCTTAACAATGGCAACCCGATCAAATGGTTCAAATGGTTCTGAGCACTATGGGACTTAACATCTGTGGTCATCAGTCCCCTAGAACTTAGAACTACTTAAACCTAACTAACCTAAGGACATCACACACATCCATGCCCGAGGCAGGATTCGAACCTGCGACCGTAGCAGTCGCGCGGTTCCGGACTGAGCGCCTAGAACCGCTAGACCACCGCGGCCGGCCCCGATCAAATGTTTCTGCTCAGAAGTGAATGCTCTAGCCTGCGTCGACTATTTTTATCCGGTTGGTTCCACAGGCTGGTTCCACCCCAAAAAATGGAGTGAATAATATTCGTACGGAAACGTTGTTATCATTTGGTTCCTACTAAAACCCGATTTCACCAAAAAGAATGAATGACTATTTCAACCGACACGTAAAACTATAACGGAATGAGCCGACGTTTTCCATGAACCGACTGATTCCACTGTTTTCATTCCATTGTTCTGATCACTATCCAACGGTCGTCTTGGTGCTATTTGAGAGGAGTAGGCACTGTGCGGGCACCGAGTTTCATACTGCCTTCCTTCTGTCGTTGTGATACAACACAAACGCGATACTACATTACACACACCCATTTCGTTGGTTTGACACGTCCTGATACGACAGCTTTTTTCTGACCCTATGTCATGTCTCCATGTCGACCTGTGACAGACCTGATTCCGTACAACGGACCGGCACATACAACCCACTTCACTCCCATGACTTGTTTTGGCAGTATGGGGTGATACGAGTGCCTGGTACCACTTCTACATCAGCTAAAACGACCAGGGTGCTCTTTTAAGGGGCGAGTAATATTCTGTCCAGGTTTGATACGTTAAATCATGACATTAACTTGCGACATGGATGGGACCGAACATTCATTGATGCAACTAGCGGTTCGTCGTGTAAGCAGAAAGCATGCGTCCACGATTCCTGAAGCGTGCCATGAATACGGAAAGGACGACAGTAGGGCTAACATGACCGGTTAACCATTAGATTCAGGTTCACAATCCATCAAAACAGCCATATATACAACAGACCACGATGCAAGGAGATGCAGGCGAAAAGAGTGCCCAGTTAAGGTAGTCCTTAGCTGGACATTCTCTCGCCTGTGTTCCGACCTCGCGGTCTGCTATGCCGTTCATGGTGAAATACAACACCACAACCTTTAGACTTGCCTAGCATCTGCATGTTCAAGCATGCATTTCTTGCAGTGTTTCCATATTTTTGATCAACCCTTGCATCTATTCTATTCAGTTGGATACTGGCAGAATGAAAAACGTATGTGTTAGTATTTCGGACAAAATATTAGTTAACATCCTAAAAGAACACGCTAGTCCATCCATTGGTGACTTTAAGTCTTCCCTATGAAATGTGCCAGTGGTTTCTGTAAGACGGGTCGATGTGGAAACACGACAGAGTTATGGATTGATTGATTGATTTGGGGGAAGGAACCAAACAGCGAGGTTGTCGGTCCCATCGGATTAGGGAAGGATGTCGGCTGGGCCCTTTCAAAGGAACCATTCCGGCACCTGAAGCGGTTTAGGGAAATACGAAAAGCCTAAATCAGGATGGCCGGACTAGAGTTTGAACCGTCGTCCTCCCGAATGCGAGTCCAGTGTGCTAACAATTGTGCTACCCCACTCGGTGACAGAATGACGGAAAGGAGCTCTTGTGTTTGGGAGCGCACGTAACTACACCATGAATGAAGCTGCCCGATTTGTTGGTGCATCGACGAGGTCTGTCCAGTGTGTCTACAAGGAACGGCGTAACAACTGCAGCCATGCACCACGGGGTAAGAAAAGCGGTCGAAGACGGATCCTAGCGGAGAGGCAGCGGAGATGACTGTCACACGCTGTCAGTGATAATCGGTTTCAAACCGTACTGAATTTGCTTCTGTCAGTAAAAGCATGTCCATCTCAGCTCCACGTTTCCCAACGAACATTGCGAATATAGACCTAATGGACACTGGAGTCGGAAACTCGCATCAGACCACTGCTCCTAGCTGCACATCTTCAGTGGCCAAACGACACTAAAACTGGGCTCTACCAGACGGGACGGCCGCGCGGGATTAGCCGAGCGGTCTCAGGCGCTGTAGTCATGGACTGTGCGGCTGGTCCCGGTGGAGGTTCGAGTCCTCCCTCGGGCATGGGAGTGTGTGTTTGTCCTTAGGATAATTTAGGTTAAATAGTGTGTAAGCTTAGGGACTGATGACCTTAGCAGTTAAGTCCCATAAGATTTCACACACATTTGAACATTTTTTGAACAGATGGGACGTGTGTTCTGTTATGCGACGAGGCACGTGTTGCACGCGAAAAAACTTCCGTCTGTACTTGTTTATGGGAACAAACACCAATACGCACAAAAGTTGTGTTAGCACATTCTGTTTGTTGCTTCTATCTGCATACTGGGTAGCTGCGTATTTTACGAGCTTGCCGTTTTTCAAATGGTGCAAGACGCCGAGTGCACCGACCATCCGATGAGACGTTTAGCTCACAGTGCGTGGATGGTGTAGTTGGGAGTCACTCATTCAGGTTACCGTGAACGTGAACCTGGTTGGTTATTTTATCAGTGTCATTGACCAAGGCTTCCCACTTCATTTACATTCTCATGATGGATATACTGTGGAGACTACCGTCTTCGACGATGACAACATCTGCGTCCACAGGGCTGCATGCGTACGTTTCTGGTCTGACGAACAGTTAGGCACGACTGGATCGCTAGAGCACTCGATGTTAACCACATGGAAAATGAATATGTGAACTGTAGCATTCAACATTTCCGCGACTTAAAAGGTTTATGGGACCTAATCATCAGTGAGCAGTTTCAGTTGGATACCAGTGAATTCTCCACTTCCGAATCGAACGCCCATGTAGGAAACAGCTTCAAAGTGTGGTTAATTTACAAACGAGTCTTAAATATGTGACGATAGGCAAGTAAGTGGAAAAAAGTTTAAAAAAGATTTGAAATTATGTTTGAAGTTTTCTGCAAGTCGCTGTGGACTCTCATTATCAAACACAGGATGAGTGTAGCCTCTGCAAACTTGTGCTTCGTTTGCAGCAAACGTCATATCTCCTGAGTTATGTGTCGTACAGTCATATAATTTTGCAAGTACATTTAGTGGTACACGTTGATAGTGTCTGCTAAATAAGTTGTGAATAGAATGAGTTGCAAAGATGTAATAAGTTAAAATGTCACAGTTGATGGTGGAAGTTTTACTGAATGAACAGCGGAAATGTAGTAAGCGATGAACTTTTTTCCTTTAATCATATCGGAGAGGGGAGGAGGGGATGTCAATCAGAAAAAGCTTGGAAAAGATTTGAAACTAAGTGTAAAGTTCGTTGGAAGTCGCTCTCATTCTCAAACACTATAATCTCTATCACTTGCCCGACATGAGTTACACTGCCTCAAGACTTACAGTTTCGAACCGCAATGCTAGCATTACGGCGTCAAACATTTAACGTAAGATTATGTCCTTTAATGAGCAGATCACGACAGCATTGTAAATTTTCAAATTCGCTCACTAACTGTATGAAATATTGCTGCCTCTGGAAGTCGTTTGACGGGGATCTGCGCCTGGGATCTTGCACCGGCTTAGCTTTTAAATGGTATACATAGCATTCTCTAGGGACATCCTCGCCTGACTGACGTCATTGACGAGGCTACAGGCGGTGTTCCACAGGATTAGCATGACGTCTTTAGAGGTGAATAATTGTTTATCCGGAGTGCTTACTTTCTTTGTCTTCGTCATCTAATGAGTGACTGCTGCTTTCCACTTGCTGATAATATAAAATTAGAGGCAGAATTGTTGTACCAGGTATTATTTTTTGATATGAAACTTCGCAGCGGAGTAGTCCGATGCTCTTTGTTACGCGCAGGTACAAGGGTTGGACAAAATGCGGAAACTGCGTAAGAAACGCGTGCTTGAACCCAAGTGCAGATGCTAGCCTGACCTGCAAGTTGCGCTGTTGTATTTCACCACGAAAGCTACCTGTGCAATACCCTCATGACTGTCAGTCGTGGTCAGAACGGTGTTCTGTATCTACATGTCCATCTTTTTACAGATGGTTGCCGGAACCCCGCTGTTCAGTACAGAATGTCGAATCAAAACGCCGTTCAGCTGTTTAAATTTCCAAATTATTTTGTGAGCAACCAGTTTCGCCGGTATGCTATAGACGGCAAGTGATGATCCAAGGGATCGCTGTGGCAAGTACAAATCTAGGGATACCAGTCACTGAATGCTGGCCCTATTTTGACTGTACCAGAGATGGGAATCTCCCTACACGTTGGCCAGGGGGCCTGAAGACGGCGTAATTTATCGTCGAAACAGGTTGCTCAATCAAATAACAATTTGGAAATTCAGACGTCCGAACGGTGTTTTGATTCGACATTCAGTATTCTGTAGAGTTATGAGTGCATTATATCGGAGCAAAGTGAATTTAAAGGTGTGAAAATTTATGGTGCTTGTATGGTGGATGCTTCAGTAACCAAGGGAGCCGATGCTTCCAGTGTTTCAAGAGGCACCATATCGAAGACTTATACTGCATACAGGGAAAGCCGAGAGTGTCAGTTCAGTGATCATAACAGACAGTCATTGAAGAGGATTGTAACGGAAAATAAGAAGACGATAGTCCGCAGCTCGTGGTCGTGCGGTAGCGTTCTCGCTTCCCACGCCCGGGTTCCCGGGTTCGATTCCCGGCGGGGTCAGGGATTTTCTCTGCCTCGTGATGACTGGGTGTTGTGTGATGTCCTTAGGTTAGTTAGGTTTAAGTAGTTCTAAGTTCTAGGGGACTGATGACCATAGCTGTTTAAGTCCGATAGTGCTCAGAGCCATTTGAACCATTTTTTTAAGAAGACGATACCAGCAGGAGTGACTGCAGAACGGAGTGTCGCACTCGCGGGCCCTATCAGCCCCAAAACAACACGGAAGGAAGCTCCAGAACCAGGAAACTTCTGAGCGAGCTGGAATTCCAAAACACTCACCAGCGGTGCAAATGTCCGTAACAGGAAAACGTGTTGCCCAACCATAAAATCTGGACTATGGGTCTATGGAAGACGTCATTGGTCGGATGAGTATTGTTTGGCACTGTTTTTAACTTCTGACCGAGTTTACGTCACAAGAGTGAGACGTGGAGGGATTCGGTGGTGATTTGGGAAGCCGTATGGTGATATTCCATGGACCTCATCGTTACTCTGCAAGGTCGCATTACAACAAGGATTACCGAGTGAGGTGACGCAGCATTTGAAAATGTTGTGTTAACAACTACGACAGGAAAAACATTAGCTGGTAATGAATGATTCACCATGTACGTCAGGAGAGCAACAGAAAAAGAATGTCCGGAAGGCGCAGAGATCAACCTTCTATGTAACGTATGTATTACACTCACAAAATGGACATCTTCGACATTCAAGAAATATTCAAAACAAATCATTAACTTCCTCCATGAACAACGAGTGAAAAATGGCGCCCCACATTGATCACAAAAGTTCGCGCCATCGAGATCGAAGGCGAACGCCCTGAAATTTATAAACCGAGCAAGACGTTCTGCTGGGCATCGACTCTCAAAGACTGCATATTGGTATAACCGGGTGACGGTAACTGAGGAATGTGATGTCGTGCATCCAAATGCGAAGCAGTCTGTCGTGAAGCTTATCGCGAAACCAGCTATCCTTATAGGCACGGAAAAGACAAACATTTAGATGCTGAATTTGTGCAGTGGTACCAAGTGGTATGAACTGCCATGTCACACACTTTTCAGAAGGGAAAGTTTGCTCTAAAGGAGTGCGATTTTTATACGCAAAGCAGGAATAAAAGCAAGTTATTTCGACCAGCTATTGGCTAAAAGCAGTGCTCATACCATAACTGTCATTCAGTTCCGCCCATTTTCCAACTCATGCTTGCTGAGACGTAAATATTCCCTACTGTCGTTGCAAGATCACGCATTCGAGAAAGAATTGTAGGAGGCAGAGCACCTTGAACTTGTCGCAGTACAATGAATAACTTTCCAGCCTATTTGCCATCCAGATTAACAGTTGGCGTAAGTGTATGCGAATTAATTAAGGCATTGATGTTAGTTGATACAACTCTCTTGGTACCTCTAATTTCCAGGGTCCTTTGATATGAATTTTCTCTTCAAATCCCGATTGGTAGGAACTGAAAATACATTCCTTACTTAACGGTGGGTTAAGTTTGTTTATCTCATCTACAAATATTCGAGCCGACTCCGCAGTTTGCTGTGCATCGTCAGGTTGACATTTCGTTCGAGATTTCTCACGTATTCCAATTTTGCAGCACTGTCTGAAGTTACGCAACCATCCGCAGCTTTCCTGGAAATCACTGTAATCTATATTGCGCGCAATTTGATTTGCATAACGTAGTATGTCACTATCATGCATATCCCGTAAAGTGTGTCGGGCATCGTTGAAGCGCGCAAATACTAGGCTTGGTACAAGTGCGTCTTGTCCTCCATTGAATATCTCTACTATTCCTTATGCACTACACGGTCATATTGCTGCAGACTTATTCTAGATCTGTTCATAATTGTTTTTATTGTGCTGCGGATTATCTTTCACGCACGTAATTATGTTTAGTACGCGCTCCTTGGACAACGTTTGCCCTTTACTATGTTTCACAGGAGACGTAATTTGTGGCTCTCTGTCCGACAAGGATGACGAACTACATGGCTCGACACCTGTTTCAGTATCACTTTCACTTGTTAAGCAAATACTGTAATCATTGTACCTCTCATGTACATTGTCCGCACGGTCAAACATATACGACACCACATATTTTACTGACTCACCTCATAGAAACGTTAAAATTTCATCTGCCACATCTTTCTCACTCTGTGAAATTCCTTGGGTTCCTTTCTGACGAAGTGTCAAGTTCGGCAACTGTTGTTGTAAATTTAATGCAATGTTTGCTCTGTTTATCGTTGCCATTGCTCTGCTTTGTACCACCACCACAGCACTGTAGCACTGTTGTGAGTTACTCGTCGATTACGCATTTCAACTATGCTTCACAGCCTCATGCTGTGGTCACCACTGGATATCTCCAGTCCCACCCTCTTCTGCATTTAGCAACAAATATTGTGCTTGCTTGGTAGACAATATATGGGGCGTCGAATGCTGTGAACATCAGTGGCCTTTTGCCACTTCGCACTCAAGGGGTTCCTTGTCAGTGATATCGATCCTTTGAGGTCTGTTTTGGAGAGAAAGGGGTGTGATTCCTATTCACTGTCATCATTAATCGAACGTAGCACTATTTTTCAGGAAAAATGGTATGAGATTTACTTGGGAACCGTACAGGACCTGCATTTCTCCATCCCGAGACGACTGGAAGCTGTTCCGAGTGCGAACGGCATTCCTGCACCCTATCAGTCATGGTAATGTGTCGTGTTTCTGGTGTTTCCATCTTTCTGTCCAACTCCCGTGGAGGGTAGAGCAGCTTGCTGGCAAGTAGTGCAGCGTGCGCGAGCCAGGGGAGACGTCGGCGGCCGGTTGCCAAGAAGTGTGTCTGCCGGTGACCTGCGGCAGCAGGAGGCTCGCCTGACCGCAACCCCTGCGCGATAAGGCGCTCCTCATCCCGCCTAATGAAGTGCTTCGCGCTGGGATTTATTTCCACTCTCCCGCCTTTATTTTTCTCCACTACCAGTCGCCGATAAGCTTGTTTTTGCTGGCCAGTCCGTCGTCAGAGTTGCATAACGATCTATAAAACCAGCTCAGCCTGATACGAGTATCACAATGTTCCTACAATGATTCAATGAAGTGATGCAGCGTGAAATCTACTTGACGTGTAAGCGGGACGCCGGTTCGAGCAGTAGACATTTGATTCAAATTATTTGCGCTCCTCGTTTTGCATATCGCCTACTTCGGCGATACGGCCAGGGAAAGGGAAGTGGCGGTGGCAAATTTGGGCGAGCTCGCTGGCGCTTGTCAGGGCGTGGATATCTGTGCGCGGTTGTGACCGGAAATGTGCTTCACCTTCCGTTATCTCCGTGGGAACGCCGAAGTGCGGGCGGCCGGCTAACACGTGACTTCCCCGTGCTGTCAGTCTTCCGACAAGTTCACGCACGACACGTGCAAACGGGGCTGCCTCTGCCTCCCGAATCGATGTTACCGTCAAGTTTGCTATCGGGTAAAGATTTGTGTAGCTCAAACCGAATACAGTGGCGCCCATCTACAGGTGCTGCCCCCAACCTGGCCTCGTCGAACGGGCTCGCTATCGTAAGTTGTTCCTCACTAGATAAACTTTTGCTGGAGTGTGTTGCGTTAGCTGTTCCACTATTCCTTAGGTTTAACATTTGTCCGCTTCCATCCCCCTCGCCTTCCCATGTATCGATGGACGATATCTATCGTGTATTTAATTGAGGTAACCTCTTTGTTTGGAGGATAGATATTATACACAGGTAAAGATCGATAGTCTAAGGGCTCCGACCTCATGCCTCGTACACGTGTTCCATTTAAATATACTCTGATAATAATTAATTTCAGTTAAGTTAGATAATAGCACGCGTATGGTTTATATTCAATAATTCAGAACGAACAAAATTCTTAAATACAGTACTTATTCCTTTAGCATTGATTGGTAGTCTCACTCATCAGTATTTTTGCAATACAATATTTACTAAGGCCAGTGCCATACTTGACGGTTCCCCGTGAAAATCACGAAAATTACATAATATATCATATGTGACAATTACCGTTTCTTATAATCATGCAATTACAATCTTTAACCAACTGAACCACCGCGTTTTAATCTGCTTTAGAAGTTAATATTCTTCCGCTCATCACATTTCCCTGCTTTACTTACCATATACATTAATTTTAAGTTTTATATTCATTAATATTTCACGTTAACCCTTCCACGAAACTCCGACTCCCTCCACGAGACTCTGGCGTCGCGCTGACTGCTTGAAAACCCTACAACTCTCAATGCCTGTAGGGCTACCAAAGAATTTGGTAGATACGTTATGCCTACCGGTTGACTATAATTTTCTTTTTTAATACATACTCTTTATGAGTTTGTTTGTGTGGTCGTTTTCCACAGAAAGTATATAAATATTATTGTTATGACTTCAGCTCTTTCTTTGTTGCAACATAATATTTATTACATTCTTGACGCGTGTCGCCTTTTATTTTAAGGGACTCTGCAATGAATTTATTGTGGAAAATACTCTTTTGTTTTCACTTATAGATTCGAAACAGTTCACACCATAATTTTGCACCAATAAAATGTTACCTACAGTTACTCATCCATATCGATAAAATATGAGAGTCCTCACATCTGAAAACGTATTCACACACACACACACAAAGGAGAAGTAATGAATAGAAACGTATACAAAGAAATAAGGCAAGAGATGTCTTGTAATCAAACAGTGCTACCTAGACACCGTTGACGGGGTTCGTAAAAGACATTTGAGCTTTCCTCCAGATTAGTAGTTAAACAGTTCACATAATATAGATTACGAAAAACGACGTTTGGGAATTTTAAAATCAAAATATCTCGAACTGCACCATCTAACCTACGACCAAGAGACAGAAAACACAGATTTTGCAAAACAGATTAGCAGCTGTAACATTTTGGTCCTGTGAAAACTATAATGTGCACTGTTGGAACCTAGAAAAGTATACACAAAACTGTATTTTCCAGAATGAATCCACGGAAAACGCGTTTGAAGTAATAGGGGAAACGCATCTGGAACGTAAATAAATATTATATTGAAGCAAGAAAAATGTATCTTGACACTATAAAACGAACATATACGGTTTTAGGTTGATATAAACTTTTCCACAACTGTCCTCCGCAGACGAGGTTGCTAACGCACGTCAGGGCGGCGGTGCTTGAAGCGGTGGTACGCGGGGGGTGGTAGGAAATTAACTCTCCTGCGAAGAGAGGAAAGGCGGGTTTCTCCTTGTTACAATTCGCGCTTTTGAGAAGATCTGAAATTTTTTGTAACCTTCATTTTATAACATTTAATTTGAATGTTTCTTCTAGTATCCTGTCCTAGAGTTGTTTTCACCTCATTCTTGAACAATTAACTGTTTCCTAATTAGTTACAGCAATAATAGACCCCACATAAATGTGGCACTTGTGCTAGTATAAAATTATCTACACCTATTTTTTATCTTATCTTTGTCGTTGAAAGATTCTTGTTTCGGAGATATATTTCCGTTCTAAAATCTAGCATTGTCTGTACTAATCGATAGTTCTAGGACTTTTTTCCATCAGGTGTTACGTATTCTTGAAATAAAATAAAATATCTTTTGATGCTTCATTGTAACTTTCGAGCGAAGCACCGTATGTGGTATGGATTAGCCCCTCTGACAATTCGCCGGTGTACCGTTCGTTCTGTAGTTTCCGTATAGTTCCAGCAGCATTTTGATATTTTCTATGTATTGCCTACAGCTCGCATTAAGACATGCCGCTGCATAATTTGCAGGCATCTGTTTTGAAAAGAGCGTTTTCGGAATAGTTTGCAGTACTATATGTAACCTCAGTAATTATATTTTTTTTCCCTGATGCAGGTTTCAAAAACTCATTCGCTGTGATTATGTGATTCGGTGTTTCAGGACGAAACAGTTGTGGAAATCGAAGATCACAGAAAAGAACGAGGAAAGTTATCTGGAAACATTACTAAATATATAGCTGCATTACAATTAAGTTAGTCATGTTGGACTTACGGCAGCTCTGCAGCCGATAAGCGTTTAAAAAGAGTCTATATATGCCATAACCATACAGATAATTTTTTCGTTTACGAAACAGGTACATCTATTATTGTTGAGGAAACTGCTAAGGAAAGAAGGGGTGAAGGTAAAAATGGGAAAAGTTTTATCCAGTAGAGAAGCTACTTATATGGTTAGAAGAGCATTGATAAGAAAAATATCCATAGCAAGATATGCCATCATTGCAGGAATATAAATTTCTGTGAATGACGCCGTTAAGCAGATAATATTTCTTTTTGCAATTTTTACGTAACTTTTAATATGGAAAATTCATTGGAAACGTAGGAGCAGTAGATGAAACTATGGTTTTCATGACTGCAGATGCAGCAAAACAGAATGCACTGGGGTTTCATTAATTTGTTACTAAATGCGGCATACTCTATACTGTTCTTCGACGTACATTTATTGGTTATTAATGTTATTGTCATCGGTAAGCTGTCAGTTTTATATATGAACATTTCCCCTGCCATTTTGCTGCAAACCTTTGTGATAATCAGGTGTTTGATGATTTACTTCTTAAGCAAAAGTATGTGCGTGATATGTGCTTCTCATCTACTGTGTTATTGTCTAATACAAGGTTTCTTTGTTTGAGACGATTTGATACAAAAGTACGACTGTAGGTGAGCGATTGCGTAAGAATTTTACTTTTCCAATAAAATTGCACGACAGTTTTAGAGCATTCAGTATTTCCTTTTTTCCGTGCTTTCACAAACAGCATAACCTCAGACATTCGACGCTTACTCAACCGAGAAGGTTGCGCGCAAACCTCGTTAAGCTGCTTTGGCGAAAGCAGCGTCGTGAGACGCAGAGGCAAGCAACGTGAACTGTAGCACGCTGAGCAACGCAACAAGATGCGTTGAGCAACGCACGAGGCACCCGCCGTGCAGCAGGAAGCGGAAAATGCTGCTAGATTTCCGCCGCTTCGTAAACATGTGGCGGCGCTTGCAAGCACCAGCCGAGAGGCTGACGCAAAACTGTGGCTGCCGAGTAGGTGACAGGCTTGGCAGTCGCCTTACGCGAGCAGCGCAATTATGAAGCCTCCAGTACACATCTGAAATTATTAAAATGAATGTTCGTCGCACAATAAGTAAGCTCAATTGACAAAAAATTAGTCATACCTAGAGAAACAATAACAAGTATCATTTAATACCGTGTAATTCCGCCTCTGGAATCGATAATCACCTGGATTCAGTTAAGAAGTGAGTTTACGAGACTGCAGGTACGCCGCATTCATGTTAACCCAATCGCTGAGGATTTATACTGCGCAATCTAACCAAATTTTGGTAATGCTAATGTCGGCGATTTACCTGTTGTTCCAACGTGTCCCACACATTTTCTATGGGGTTCAAGTCAGATGATTTTGCAGGCCAGTCGCAATGCAATACGGTCAAATGGTTCAAATGGCTCTGAGCACTATGGGACTTAACAGCTGAGGTCATCAGTCCCCTAGAACTTGTTGTTGTTGTTGTTGTCGTCGTCTTCAGACTGGTTTGATGCAGCTCTCCATGCTACTCTATCCTGTGCAAGTTTCTTCATCTCCCAGTACCTACTGCAACCTACATCCTTCTGAATCTGCTTGGTGTATTCATCTCTTGCTCTCCCTCTACGATTTTTACCCTCCACGCTGCCCTCCAATAGTAAACTGGTGATCCCTTGGTGTCTCAGAACATGTCCTACCAACCGATCCCTTCTTCTTGTCAAGTTGTGCCACAATCTTCTCTTCTTCCCAATTCTATTCAATACCCCCTCATTAGTTATGTGATCTACCCATCTAATCTTCAGTATTCTTCTGTAGCACCGCATTTCGAAAGC
The DNA here is from genome assembly GCF_023864345.2 of Schistocerca serialis cubense. Lineage (NCBI taxonomy): Eukaryota > Metazoa > Arthropoda > Insecta > Orthoptera > Acrididae > Schistocerca > Schistocerca serialis. The sequence goes on along the minus strand of NC_064639.1, from coordinate 578,711,954 downwards.
TTCTATTCTCTTCTTGTCCAAAATATTTATCATCCATGTTTCACTTCCATACATGGCTACACTCTATACATATACTTTCAGAAATCTCTTCCTGACACTTAAATCAATACTCGATGTTAACAAATTTCTCTTCTTCAGAAACGCTTTCCTTACCATTGCCAGTCTACATTTTATATCCTCTCTACTTTGAACATCATCAGTTATTTCGCCCTAGAACTTAGAACTACTTAAACCTAATTAACCTAAGGACATCACACCCATCCATGCCCGAGGCAGGATTCGAACCTGCGACCGTAGCGGTCGCGCGGTTCCAGACTGAAGCGAATAGAAACGCTCGCCCACATCGGCCGGCTAATACGAACAGAGAGTATCCAGAAAACCAGTCACATATTCTTCCAGCGCGGAGAAAGTTGCTGTTGTCGTCTTTATATGCCTGTGTGAGCAATGGCCTCCTGCGGGGTGACAGACTCCAAGTGTTCATGCAGTTTCCGTCGCAATGGTCTGTCGTTTACAGGTGGGTATGGACCTTTATTCACTGCCTGCAGCGATTTTTGTCAGTTTTGGAAGCGATCTTGATTCACAAACCGACGTCACCGGTCCTTCTCATTCCGGCCACAATTCTGACGTAGTGTTACAAAATTGCTTGTAGATAATTTGAACAGTTCTCCACGAAACACCAACAAACCCGCTAACTTTACACACCGCAAGGCCACGGGCAAGGCCCAACACGATTGCCCCTTTTCACCACTCTGTCATGTCCTCGCATTTACCCGCTTCAAAAATGGCTCTGAGCACTATGGGACTCAACTGCTGTGGTCATAAGTCCCCTAGAACTTAGAACTACTTAAACCTAACTAACCTAAGGACAGCACGCAACACCCAGCCATCACGAGGCAGAGAAAATCCCTGACCCCGCCGGGAATCGAACCCGGGAACCCGGGCGTGGGAAGCGAGAACGCTACCGCACGACCACGAGATGCGGGCGCATTTACCCGCGTTTATGTAAAACGTCTTCTGGAAACATTAAGGTCTCACTGATCGCTACTACATTATGCTGATGCAGAAGCAGTGCGCGTGTGGCTGAGCACGTGGGTCGATCGCTGCGCCATCTGTAAAGGCTTAACGATTTGTCTGTGCAAGCACGCTGTCGTGACGAATTTTTTATCCAGTGATCTTATCAACGTAACTGACAGTTGGTTCATACGGAAACACGCAGGCGGCAACATATAACTTTGGTTATCTACAATATCTTTCGTGTAATATATGTGAAAAAAAAAGATCCTAGAATAACTGGGGCTGTATACAGATCCAGCGGTTTCTTTCATCCTTTTGATAATACAATGAATTAAAACTGAAGCGACATATGAGTTAAGAGGTGGACGCAAAGTGGTTAAGACACTGGACTCTTATGTTACAGGAACGAGTCTTACGCCGTCCAGTCACTTTAATGTGACCACCTGTCAAAATCCTGAGCATTCACCTTTTGGAGCGCGGATCGTTGCGAGGAATGCAGGAAGGGAGTCAATGTGGTCCTGGGAGGTACTGACAGGGATGTGGAGCTATGCCGACTGTAATGCCTCGGCCATCTGCGCTACGTTTCTCGGTTGATATGGCGCTAGCAGCCCGATCGAAGTGTTTCACGGATTCTCGATTGGGTTTAAATTCGGGGAGTCTGGTGGGCAGGGGAGTATGGTAAACTTATCCTGGTGCTCTTCGAACCACGCACGTACACTGCGAATTGTGCGACACATTGCATTGTCCTGCTGGTAGATGACATCGAGCCGAGGAAAAACAAACTGCATGTAGAGGTGGACATCGTCCCCAAGGATAGATGCTCACTTGTGTTGATCCATTGTGACTTCCATAATGAGGAGGTGAGGAGATCACCCCGGGAGGGCCACGAAAACATTCCCCGGACTATAACTCATGCATGGTGTTTGCTTTCAGACGTTTCACTCCGTAAACACGAACGGCCATCTGTCCGATGTTGCGTGAAACGTGATTCATCTGAAAAGGGCACCTGTTGCAGCTCAGTGGACGGCCAGTTGCGATTTTGTCGTGCAAATGTCAGTCTTTGCCGCTGAAGAAGAGCCGTTAGTATGGATACATGAACCAGGGGTCTGCTGCGGACATCCATACGCAGCAACGTTCGCTGAATGGTCGTTTGGTGACAGTGTTAGAAGTCCTTTGGTTCATCTGGGCAGTCAATTCCTCAAAAGTTGCACGTCTATTTGCCCGTAGCTGTTGTTCACCCCCTGTCGTCTATGGCTCGTGGTGCACAATAGGCGCGCGCAATTAGCCGAGCGGTCTCAGACGCTGCAGTCATTGACTGTGCGGCTGGTCCCTATGGAGGTTCGAGTGCTCCCTCGGGCATGGGTGTGTGTGTTTGTCCTTAGGATAATTTAGGTTAAGTAGTGTGTAAGCTTAGGGACTGATGACCTTAGCAGTTAAGTCTCATAAGGTTTCACACACATTTGAAGATTTTTTTTTTTTTTTTGAACATTTGGTGCACAATAGTTGTCTTTTTGGCGCCGGTTTTGGATAGCACTCTTGACTGCTTATTACATGTTGACATAGAACATAGGCGGTGGTCACATTAATTTGACGGAACCATGTAAATACTCGTTAGGACAGCCTGATATATGTTTCCGTGGTTTCAAACCTGAAAACTGCTGGAAGGTCATGAAAGATATCCTTCGCTATCCGTAATCAAAAAATGGTTCAAATGGCTCTGAGCACTATGGGACTGAACTTCTGAGGTCATCAGTCCCCTAGAACTTAGAACTACTTAAACCTAACTAACCTAAGGACATCACACACATCCATGGCCGAGGCACGATTCGAACCTGCGACCAAGGCGGTCGCGCGGTTCCAGACTGTAGCGTCTAGAACCGCTTGGCCACCCCGACCGGCCGCTATCCGTAATATCCAACGCCATACCCCACTTAAAGTGTGTTCTTCCATGTTCGTCATTTAATGCCCATAAGCTACACTGATGAGCTAAAACCTTATGATCACTTCCCACACCGATATTGGAAGTCTCCTGGTGGGCACGTGATGTGGTAAGGAAAGTACATAAGAGGAGCAGCGACGAATCGACATCATTCTAGCGGTGATTTTTTTTTTTTTTGAGTCATCAGTCTTCTGACTAGTTTGACACAGCCGACCACGAATTACCCAACTCTTCATCTCAGAATAGCACCTGTAACCTACGTCCCCAGTTATTTGCAGAATGTATTCCAATTTCAGTCTTCTTCTACAGTTTTTGCCCTCTGCAGCTCCCTTTAATACCATGGAAGTGACTCGCTGATGTCTTAACAGATGTCCTATTATCCTGTCCCTTCTCCTTGTCAGTGTTTTCCACAGATTCCTTTCCTCTCCAATTCTGTAAGGAACCTCTTCCTTCCTTACGTTTTAGTCCACCTAATTTTTAACATTCGTCTCTAGCTCTACATCTCAAATGCTTCTATTCTATTCTGCTCCGGCTTTCCCACAGACCATGTTTCACTACAATGCTGTGCTCCACACATACGTTCCCAGAAATTTCTTCCTCAAATTAAGGCTTATGTTTCAAACTGTAGTCTTCTCTTGGCTAGGAATGTACTTTGTGCCAGTGCTACTCTGCTTTTGATGTCCTCCTTGTTCCGTCCGTCATTGGTTATTTTATTGCCTAGGTAGCAGAATTCTTTAACTTCATCTACTTTGTGACCATCAATCCTGATGTTAAGTTTCTCACTGTTCTCATTTCTGCTACTTCTCATTACATTGTCCTTCTTCGTTTTCGTCTCAGACCATATTCTGTACCCATTATCTGTTCATTCCATTCAGCAGATCTTGTAATTCTTCTTCACTTTCATTCAGGATAGTAATGTCACCAGCGAATCTTATAATTGATATCCTTCCACCTTGAATATTAGTTCTACTCCTGAGCCTTTCTTTTGTATCCATCATTGCTTCTTCGAATTACAGATTGAATAATAGGGGCGGAAGACTACATCCCTGTCTTACACCTTTTTTAATCCGAGCACTTCGTTCCTGTTAGTCCACTCTTCGTACTCCCTCTTGGCTCTTGTACATATTGAATATTCCCCGACTCTGCCTGTAGCTCATCCCTATTTCGAACATCTTGCACCATTTTACATTGTCGATCGATTTTTCCAAGTAGAGGAATCCTATGAACGTGTCTTGATTTTGCTTTTGTCTTGCTTTTATTTTCAACTGCAACATCGGAATTGCCTCTCTCGAGCCTCTACATTTTCTAAAGGTAAACTGATCGTCATCTAGCTCATCCTCAATTTTCTTTTCCATTCTCCTTTATATTATTCTTGTCAGCAACTTGGATCCATGAGCTGTTAAGCTGATTGTGCGATAATTCACTCACTTGTCAGCTCTTGCAATCTTTCGAATTGTGTGGATGATACCTTTGCGAAAGTCAGATGGTGAACCTTCAGACTCATACGTTCTACACACCAATGTGAATAGTCGTCGTGTTGCCACTTCCCGCAGTAATTTTAGAAATTCTGATGAAATGTTATGTATCCCTTCTGCCTTATTTGATTTTAAGTCTTCCAAAGCTAAATTCTGGCTCTAATAGTCGATCCCCTATCTCTTCTAAATTGGCTCTTGTTTTTGCTTCTGTAACATCAGACAAATCTTCCCCCTCGTAGAGACCTTCAGTGTATCTCCTCTGCATTTAACAGTGGAGTTCCTGTTGCACTCTTAATGTTACCACCCTTGCTTTCAATTTCAGCCAAGGTTATTTTGACTTTCCTATATGCTGAGTCAATCCTTCCGACAATCATTTCTTTTTAGATTACTTCACATTTTTCATGCCGCCATTTCATCTTAGCTTCCCTGGGATTCCTATTTATTTCATTCCTCAGCAACTTGTATTATTGTAGTCCTGAATTTCCCTGAACGTTTATGTACTTCCTTCTTTCATCGATCAACTGTTATCCGTTCTTCGATCTTCTGTTATCCGTGGTTTCTTCGCAGCTACCTTCTTTGTACCTCTGTTTTTCTGTCCAAATTCTGTGATTGCTCTTTTTAGAGATGTCCATTCCTCTTCAACCTGCTTACTGAGATATTCGTTATTGCTGTATCTATAGCCTTAGAGAACTTCAAGAGTATCTCGTCATTCCTTAGTACTTCCGTATCCCACTTCTTTGTGTATTGATTCTTCCTGACTAATGTCTTAAACTTAAGCCTACTCTTCATCACTACTAGATTGTGATCTGAGTCTGTATCTGATCTTGGGTATGCCGTACAATCCAGTATCTGATTTCGGAACCTCTGTTTGACCATGATGTAACCTAACTGAAATATTCCAGTATCACCCGGTCTTTTCCAAGTATACCTCCTCCTCTTGTGATTCTTGAACAGAGTATTCGTTATTACTAACGGAAATTTATTACAAAAATCAATTAGTCTTTCTTCTCTTTCATTTCTTGTCCCAAGCTCACGTTCTCCTGTAACTTTTCCTTCTATTTCTTACTCTACAACTGCATTCTAGTCCCCCATGACTATTAGACTTTCATATCTCTTTACGTACTGGGTTATCCTTTAAATATCACCATATACTTTCTCTGTCTTTTCATTTTCAGCTTGCGACGTCGGCATGTATACCTGAATTATCGTTGTCGGTGATGGTTTGCTGTTGATTCGGATAAGAACATCCCCATCATCTAACTGTTCACAGTAACACACTCCCTGCCCTACCTTCCTATTCATACCAAATCCTACTCCCGTTACACCATTTTCTGTTGCTCTTGATATTATCCTATACTCATCTGACCAGAAATCCTTGTCTTCTTTCCATTTCACTTCACTGAGCCGTACTATATCTAGTTTGAGTATTTGCATTTCCATTTTCAGATTCTCTAGCTTCCATACCACGTACAAGCTTCTGACAATCCACGTCCCGACTCGCAGAACGTTATCCTTTCGTTCGTATTCAATCTGTTTCTCACTTCCCCTTTGGCAGTCCCCTCCCGGAGATCAGAATGGGTAACTATTCCGGAATGCTTTGCCAACGGAGAGATCATCATGACGCCCTTTTAATTACAAGCCACATGCACTGTGGATTCGCGTTATGTATCTTTAATGCAGTGGTTTCTATTGCCTTCTGCATCCTCATACCTTCTGCATCCTATCAGTGATGCGGGACACAGATGGGGAAATACACTGACATAAGCGACTTTGTTAAAGGGCAGATTGTTATGCCCCGGCGCCTGTTTTGAGCATCTCAGAAACGGCGGAGATCGTCTGTCGTCTGCCTGTTGCGGTCGTGGGTATCTGCTGAAAGTGGTTGTACGACAGAAAAACAAGCGTGGGGACAAGGTGTTGGACATTAACACCTCATCACACAACGTGGAGGCTGTTGTACTCGATTGTCGAGTACTGCAATGTAAATATCATACAGACTCATCTGTGCAAATATCGTACTAGCTCAGTCGCCGTTGTGTTGTTAAGTGAACGAGTACGCAAGGACATCAGCACAACGTGGTATATGTATTACATTTGTGGTATTTTATACTTGACATGCTGATATTCCTTGCTGCCTTTCATTGTAAAACGACGTAGTAATACTATGTGACATGCAACTTGTCTTCTGTGAATACGTCACAAGGTACGCTGTAATATTTCGGTAACGGTATATAGTGTTTAAATGAGAACATACACACTATTTGATCAAAAGTATCCGGACACCCCCAAAAACATACGTTTTTCTTATTAGGTGCATTGTGCTGCCACATAATGCCAAGTACTCCATATCAGCGACCTCAGTAGTCATTAGACATCGTGAGAGAGCAGAATGAGGCGCTCCGAGGAACTCGCGGACTGCGAACGTGGTCAGGTGTTTCGGTGTCACTATTGTCATACTTCTGTACTCGAGATTTCCACACTCCTAAAAACATCCCTAGGTCCACTGTTCCCGATGTGACAGTGAAGTGGAAACGTGAAGGGACACGTACAGCACAAAAGCATACAGGCCGATCTCGTCTGTTGACTGACAGAGACCGCCGACAGTTGAAGAGGGACGTAATGTGTAATAGGCACACATCTATCCAGACCATTACACCGGAATTCCAGTCTGCACCACGATCCACTGCAAGTACTATGACAGTTAGGCGGGAGGTGAGAAAACTTGGATTTTATGGTCGAGCGGCTGCTCTTAATCCACACATCACGCCGGTAAATACGAAACGACGCCTCGCTTTGTGTAAGGAGCGTAAACATTGGACGATTGAATAGTGCAAAAGCGTTGTACGGAGTGACGAACCACGGTACACAATGTTGCGTTCCGATGGCAGGGTGTGGGTATGGCGAATGCCCGGTGAACGCTATCTGCCAGGGTGCGTAGCGCCAACAGTAAAATTCGGAGGCGGTGATGTTATGGTGTGGTCGTGTTTTTCATATTTTGCGTGGCGCTACCACAGCACAGGCCAACATTGATGTTTTAAGCTCGTCCTTGCTTCCCACTGTTGAAAAGCAATTCGGGGATCGCGATTGCATTTTCAACACGATCGAGCACCTGTTCATAACGTACGGCTTGTGGCGGAGTGGTTTCACGACAATAACTTCCCTGTAATGGATTGGTCTGCACAGAGCCCTGACCTATCTTAGAGAACACCTTTGGTATGTTTTGGAACGCCGACTTCGTGCAGGCCTCACCGACCGACATCGATACCTCTCCTCAGTGCAAGGCTGGGCTGCCATTCCCCAAGAAACCTTCCAGCGCATGACTGAACGTATGCCTGCGAGAGTGGGAGCTGTCATCAAGGCTAAGCTTGGGCCAAAACCAGTTTGAATTCCTGCATTACCGATGGAAGGCGCCACGAAGTTGTAAGTCATTTTCAGCCAGGTGTCCGGATACTTTTGATCACATAGTGTATATGTATTAGCCACGTTGACTTGGAACGTTTGTTTTTTTAACTTTCAGATCCGATGAGGACAGCACAGATCTGTCAAAACCGGTAATCAATAAAAGATTTTCAAGTGATCTTGGCGTACCTGATATTTCAGAATAATACAACAATTCAGATCGTCCGTAGTTGTTGACATGGAGTAGACAGAACTCACACAATTCATTAGTTATTAGTCTTTTGGTCATAGAGAAGTTTGAAGGAAAAAAACAGAACTTTGGTACTACCCACAAGAAGATTTAACAAGGTACAGAGTACAAAAGCAGAATAATCTACACGTTTATATCTAAATTTAATATAACCCCTTAATCTCCTTACGTTGCATATCCTTGGACTGCTCAGTTGGTTCCAAACCCGCCGTGAGAACTTTAAGCTCGGGAATCTTACAATAATGCACGACATGAGCTCGAGAGGAGGACTGGGAAACGATGAGTCCACCATTTGTTTTCACTGTCGTCAAGGATGAAATATACATGTACAGCTGGTATCAGAGAAGTGCTTCTTGACCGAAGTTGAGTGTTTGGTTTTTGCAATACCCAAGATCTGGTATAGAAAACACTTCTGTCTGTTACTAACATAAAGAGACAATGAAGTCTTTGCATTACGTCGCGGAAGGCCGTAGTAGTTCCAAGCATATACCTAATTTCCTAAAAATCTCGTACTTAAAATTTGAAAGATGTTATATGGGAATAATTTTTAAACTTGACGCGAAACGGGATTCCCCACTAAGGCTCAGCGATATGTGCTGGACTGAAGCTGTGATGCGCACACTTAGCAGCCAGTAAAGGGGGACTTTATCTGCCTGTGCGAGCCTACATATCGTCTTACAGCAAACAAAAAGTCCATTCTAAATTCAGTATTGCAATGGACGCTGTCGGTCATAGCTATTCATTACTTAAATTGTACATGTCTTTGTACTTGATTTGTTTGTAGCAGATTTTATATACAATAATGTTGATACACATGCACGGAAAATGAATATCAAGTGGAAAACCTATCCATCGAAATTTAGAAGAGTGAACGCAGCGACTGTTTAATAACTTCACAACGTCTTTTCATTTAAACTGAGGAAAAGGCAAACAAATCTGTCTGTAACACAGCAGTAATTAGTGGTCGGTATCTGCACCAATACCCAAATGATCGTATACAGAATGGACCATTTTAAGCCATAATGTGGATTAACTCGGAATGGAGATGAGATACAGTAAAATGTTTCAGATAAAAGTTATAGATGGCGAAGAGGATCACGCAATGCTACTAATGGCCTTGACCTTGAACGTAGTTTTCAAGGCGGTTTGGAGGTTTAAGTTATTTTTTCAAAGTGCCCTAATATTTAATTCAAGATTTGGAAAGAGCGGGAAATTTTACGTTTAAAATGAAACATTTATTCAAGGGCATGGATAGTTCAATGAAGATCAAATATCCAAATACGTTTTTAGTTCTTGTAGTGATTAACTTAGAATAGAGGAGGGACACAGCAAAATACAATGTTAGATACAAACTGTAAGGAGCATCCCGAGGAACGAGAGGCGAGGAGACTCTTTCGATGACATGTAAATCAATTACCTGTCTTTTATTTATCTCTGTTCTTTCTTGCAAATGCCGCAATGACATTTATAAGCTGTGTTGTATTTATTTTTGCCAATAAACACGTTAATTTAAACATCAAGTTCAAATCTCTGTTTTCCCTTTCCAAATCTGACGTTACAAACAGGTATTTCCATGAAACAAAATTCAACATTCCCATAACCTTCGATAATTACCTTTAAAATCATGGTTGTTGCTAACGATACGTGTCCCCGTAAGTTCCTTCCAGCCTGCATCTAACATAGTATTTTGCTGTCTTCCTCGTCTATTCTGAGTTAATCCCTAATTGAACTAAAAACAAATTTGCTTATTTGACCTTGATTGAACATTGACATGACCTAGAATAATGTATGATTTTATCGTAAAAGTTGCAGCTCTTTTCAAACCTTGGATAAAATATTAGGATTTCCATTGCAAAAACATCACTTTAACCTTCAAATCACCTTGAAAATCACGTTCAAGGTCACCTCCGATAGTATCAACGCGTGACCCTATTCGTCACCTACCACTTTTATCTAAAGCATTTTGCTGTATCTCTTGTCTATCCCGATTTTTTTCTCAGTATGGACTAAAATGGTCCACCCTATATGCTCCACAAACCTCGGTACAGATCGTGGAGGAGAGTACACTGTAGCAGTGTTAGCTCATTCCCTTCCAATTTTATGTACGTATGAGGTGAGGAGATACCGACTCTTTATATACCTCTGAGTGTGAACTAATCTCTCTTGCCGTACTTCCATAGCCTCTAAAGGGTATGTGCTATAGAATTGTCACACATTCTACCATAAATACCAATTTTTTAAATCTATCCAACAGTCTATCAGGAGCCAACGTTATCTTGCTTCCAGTGATTCCTATATTCCTTCAACGGCTTACGTATATCATAGAAACGCGTCTCCTCATTTCTTCGATGTCTACTGTCACATGTATAACTAATCATCTCAAACTCCATTGTAGCTGGTGTCGGCGTCCTGCATACAATTTATTGAACAGAAACGCTGCACTTTCTCAGTATCCATCCAACAACTCTACGTCATCCATATACCTTCCCCCCTAGTGGGTTTACGTGTTCATTTCATTTTATAACGCTTCATAGTACGTTCACTAAATATTTAAACAAAGTAATCAAAGTAATCTCATAAATGCTATTAATTGCTTCTGCCTTTCCGTTTAAGAATATGATTTTGCATTGACACACGTTGAAAGGAGCTTACCATTCATTACACGAAGGAATTACTGCTGTATCGTATCATCCATATTACTTTTAAGCCAGATGCAGACCACTCTGGCACAGTACGGCGCTCCAAGATCCCAGCTGGTTCGGCAAGATCTGCGGGGCAAAGGGAGAAGTTTAATATGATGAATTTCAAAACGACGAAATACCTTATTAGGCATGGAAGCCTTTCCGTCCGTCCGATTAGAAACCGAACTTGCCGGCTAATGATGATGACGATGATGATAATTATAAAGATGATAAAGTTGGCATCTTTTCGTGTTCTCGCTGTCTGGATTTTTAAAACTTATTCCAAACAAGGTCCTGCTGAATGGGGGCACTTAGCACTGCTGGTTGTGATCCGTCTGATGGAGAGGGACCATAACACGGTGGCTCCTTTGTTGCTTTTATAGACGAGCACGGTAGATTTCACCTCTTCTACTCTAACTCACATCAGTTTGCTTCCCTCGTTTTAACCGGTTACATTCACCAACATTTACAAACGTGACGAACCATACCACGCAGTTCGCAAGAAGCCAATGGTAAGACACTTGCGCTATAATATTACCATAAGCATAGTGAGGTCTATTCAACGCAGTCAATTCATAATTATTATTTTGGGTGTTTTCCTTTTTCGGTGTTGTCCATGGGCAGAAACAGAAATTTAGAAGCGAGCACTTAACACAATAATAATATATGATGAAGTTTTTTCTTGATGCTCCCTAAAGAAACGTTAATGGTACAATAACTATAAAATTAAAAGTCTAAATTCTCTAGTGGTGAACACCGAGTTAGGAATGAACAAGCACCACGTTTTCGATGGGACGTTGACCACTGATCTTCATTCCTTCGTAACACATCGTTTTGCAATGGCTAACTTTCTAAGGAAGTAGCGATAAAGAAGCGAGACTCAGCTGTGGTGAAATACGTTGTTCATTCAAATCAGCTCACTGATTCGGGACCAATGAGTGCTGTTCCAGGTTCTCAACGTATGTGGTTCACTACTGATACAGTGTTTGATATGAATTGGCATAAAGTAAAATCGCTCGCCGCGTTTTGCTTTCTCTATGGTAATCTCAGGCTACTGTATGGATTTTGATATAGTTTCCACTAATAGAATAATTCACGACTAAGGTTTATGCATATCATTTATAACTATTTTGTGCAAATTAACTGAACTATGATGAATTAAAGTCCCCCGCAGCGTTTTCCTGTCTGCAGTTTTCACCAACAGGTAGACTGATTGACGAGGAAGGTTTGTGTATATAATTTATTACAGACACGGCCGTAGATGCTACCCATGCGAGGACGAAACAGGTCGCCTGTTTGATATGAAAGTCAATCAATAATGATCATACAAGGAAACGACGAATTTTGTTCGACACAACGGACAGCAGTGACAGATTTCTGAAAAAGAGGTATCTGTATTGAGTGGTGTCATGATCTGTTGTCTATAGTCACCCTTTGATCGCTTGTAAAAATTTAAAAACGCCATACACTTTGTGAACAACCTCCACGAGTAAGACAGAGTTTCTGTTATTTTTACTTCGACCCAGATATTTTTCACTGCAGCTGCAAAATGTCATTGGTTTTTTTAACAACTATGAGAAGTAAGAGATGGTGAAAACTAGTACATGGTTGTATGGAAACAATCCTCATTTCCAATAAAAAAATATAGAACGTGCTTGACCAAAGTCAGGTCTACGAGTGATTACTTGAGTTGATTTTACACGGTTTGTGTATGGTTTATTTCTTTTTCCAGAGAAATTGCTGTCTGAAAAAGAACAGGAACTAGACAAATTTTAATAGTATCGGGTTGAAAAAAGTAAATAATAAAATATTGCATACAACATGTTGAAGAACAGTACATAGTCACATTCTGGTAACTTCGTTTTTAGCTCTAAGTTTCTCAAATAGAGCAGTTGCAAAAGTAGGACTGTAATAAAGTCATTACTGCACCAACCAAGAAACACAGTGATACAAAAATCTAAGAGCGGAATGAAGGTAATCCCTTTGTAAATTTTCAGTGCAAATGATGACCCTTCCCACATCTTCATGCTCTTGCTTACAATATATCTCACTTTATAAAGAAATTGTAAATAACCAGTGATGATGGTGCAACAGCAATGACATTTTTTCGCAGTAAAAACCAAAAAGTTAGTTTGTTCAAGGCAGTAACCACGAATAACTTTATTGCCAAGCAAACGCGAACGTAAATAGCGAGCTTCCAAAACTGCAAGATGAAAAACTAGAAATCTCTTTCAGTAAACCGTTTCATGTAAATGTCTGTCCTTTTGTTTGCCCCTTTAATAAAAAGACGTAATCTTTACGATTTTCAGGAAAATCAAAGTTAATTGTTGATGAAACTTCCTGGCAGGTTAAAACTGTGCACCGACCGAGACTCGAACTCGGGACCTTTGCCTTTCGCGGGCAAGTGCTCTACCACCTGAGCTACCGAAGCACGACTCACGCCCGGTCCTCACAGCTTTACTTCTGCCAGTATCTCGTCTCCTACCTTCCAAACTTTACAGAAGCTCTCCTGCGAACCTTGCAGAACTAGCACTCCTGAAAGAAAGGATATTGCGGAGACATGGCTTAGCCACAGCCTGGGGGGACCGGGCGTGAGTCGTGCTTCGGTAGCTCAGATGGTAGAGCACTTGCCCGCGAGAGGCAAAGGACCCGAGTTCGAGTCTCGATCGGTACACACAGTTTTAATCTGCCAGGAAGTTTCACATCAGCGCACACTCCGCTGCAGAGTGAAAATCTCATTCTTAATTGTTGATACTATATACGATAAACAAACCTGCGAGCCAGCGAGGAAGTTCCTTCGTTGAATCCTAGCAACACAGTAGTGGAGTGGCCATCTTGAATATGTACCAACAAAGGAATAGTTTTTTGGCTATGTTGACAATAGCGTTATATATAATTATACTTTCCAACTGCGTTGGAGTTTAAGTATATTCGCGAAACTTATACGTGTAATAATCAGTTTTGGGATCCTTAAGGCTGTCGTGACTGCGTCTTGGTTGCTGCTCTTCCTGATTATAATGCCAGTATTTTGTAAACGAACCACTGAGTGAACTGAAAGAAGAAAACTCAATTTCCACACACTTCTATTCACTTTATAAAACTGGAAGTACGGCACCTCGGAAAATTAATCCCACTTGTAACCTCGTGAGAGAGTTTAGATGAGGACAAAAGTTCGTGTCCTGTGCGTGCATTGAAGTCACCAGAAGCTGGCTGAACTGAAAACTTGGCGAGTTACTGCCGTCTGATGAAAAAACTGACGGAAATCCTCACGGCCGTCTGGCTAAAGGTAAAATATAAAAACAAAGCTAAAATTGTGTGGTGCATATGAACATGATGGCGATAAGTAATCGGGACTGATTTTGTAATGAGGCACAGAATACTGGTGAAGCCAAGGTACCTCTATCTTTTGGTGCCGTGTCACTCTAAAAGGGACATTATTAAAATATGGATGAAGATATTCAGTACTAGTGAGCAAAGTGCTTTATTTGCAGAAACTGTAGCAGGAAAGTGATAGTTTTTATTGTATGGTAGCTCTGGAAAAGAAAATAGAGGACTTCAGAGCGACAGGATATAACTGTTCAAGCCGTTTCTAGGGTACCTTTCGCAAAGAGAAATGGAAACATGTCTAAAAAATATGTTCCGTCACGTCAGAAAGTAAATTTTTCTGACAGATGTACATTGCATCTAAGGAAGTACTTGAAGGGATGTTGAGGTGTCGCCTAACGACAGCTGCCTCTGTTCTACTCGGAAACGAGCCGTGTAGAGAGTCCGTGGGAGGTGGTTGTTCGGTTCGCCTGGAGGGCGGCCTCTCGGACCGTCGGGCGCCGGCAGCACCAATCGGCAGTGGACGCTACCTGCCGGCCCCGAACCGGCTGTAAAACGCAGGCGCAGGCGCCGACCCCCACTACACACTCCCCGCAGCGACCGCCTAGTCCCCTTCACCTGTCCAAAATGGCCGGAGCCAGGCGCTATTTCTCGTTTCAAAAGGCAGCGCTTTTCCAAGCTTTCTTTTCATCGGCAGACATATGCAAACTTCGACCGTTAAAAATGTCATTTGTGTACAAAGGTTACAGACAATTTCTGAAGTCAGTCATCTGCAGGCGCCCAAAAGCTGTACCAAACGCTTTTGACTGCGGTACGCAAGGACTCCAGAAAGTAAGTTAAATTCGTCGTCCGCGCTGAGACCATTGCGCAACAAGAGTGGCCCATTGTCCGAAATGAGTACACTTTCCGGGTATGAAAAAACAGTTGTATCACAGTGTGCAATCGAAATGCCGCGGCAGCTGGAAACGTACTATAAAGTTGAAGTATACCGGACGGTACGATTTGTGTGGGCAAAATGTCTAAATTGCACACAGACGCACCGCGAATTCTGGCGATGTACAGACCAACGCGTTGTGCGACCAGTTGTAATGAAATGATGCCAACAATTTGACCAAGGCCGCACAGATGTGGGCGGTACTGATCTCGGAGTCCAGATCTTGCACCATGTGATTTCCATCTTTCCGGCAAGCTGAAAGAATATCTGGAGGGTACGAGAAGTTACAGAGACGACGACGTTCGCACAGAGATTCTCGAACGGCTCCGTGATCAAGGAGAGGATTCCTATTGTCGAAAAATTGGAGGATTTGTAGATTGTTCCAACCGTTGATCCGGATTGCACAATTTGGTTGTAAGTAGGATGTTTAGGTTTTAATGTTGGTAACGCCACGTAGTGCTCTGTATGAAAATCGCTGACTGCACTCTAGGCAGTCTGTGGCTGGTTGGACTCATTGTTGGAATATTCGCTTGTGTAGTGTTGGGCAGTTGGATGTGAACAGTGCATAGCGTTGTGCAGTTTGAGGTGAGCGGCCAGCAGTGGTAGATGTGGAGAGAGAGATGCCAGAGTTTTGAGAACGGACGATCTGGACGTGTGTCCGCCAGAAAAAGGAAATTTCTAAAGATGGATTTCATGAATTGATAGATATATATATATATGATGACTTTTGAACAGTATTAAGGTAAATACACTGTTTCTTCTCTATCAAAATCTTTCATTTGCTAACTATGCCTATCAGTAGTTAGTGCCTTCACTAGTTAGAATTTTTTATTTAGCTGGCAGTATTGGCGCTCGCTGTATTGCAGTAGTTCGAGTAACGAAGATTTTTGTGAGGTAAGTGATTCATGAAAGGTATAGGTTATTGTTAGTCAGGGCCATTCTTTTGTGGGGATTATTGAAAGTCAGATTGCGTTGCGCTAAAAATATTGTGTGTCAGTTTAGTGATGATCAGAATAAGTAAAGAGACAAATATCCGAGTACGTTCAGTTTTGCTCATCTTTTGAAAAACAAATAACGTAATAGGTTTACCAGCACAGTAATACATAATTTTCCAAAGGGGACGTTTCATATGGTCAATATGAACACTGGAGACGTCGATTAGACGCTGTACGGCGCCAGATTTACACCTGGTGCCCGAAATTGGAACTAATTTTTTACCAGCGTATATAGGTTCTGCATTAATGTAATAGCATATCTACCAAGTTTCACTACCACACGATAGTTGCATTCCACACTGGATCTCCGTGAGTAACTGCACCTTCATTATAACCACCCGGTATTTCTGTCTGCTAAACATATGTATAACCTTCGTTATGACATAATCACAGTGAAACAATACTGCAGTTATTGTGAACGTTTAATACGGATTGATGCTCTGCAAATCAATGTAAGTTTTCTACATGTATCATTCACAAAAGAGGTGTGGGTAGAATGGCTGTATATAAGCACCTGTCATTAATATAAGCCGAAGGCTAATTTATCTCTTATGAATATAGGCGAACTCTTGGATTTTTGTCAATTTAAGTTTGCTGCAGAAGACCACACCCAGTCACTGATGCTTTTGAAAAACAATTTATCGGGATGTAGATTTCGGACATCTACGCTCATCTTTATATCGCAAATCTACTATTCTTATCATGATGACTATCATCAACGAAATGCAGCTGGTATTTGTATGTTCGCTAGTGTTCGGTTATTAAGACACCCTTTAATCGTAGCTACTGTGTTAATGGTTCAGACTGTAAGTGTAATCTACAGTTTCTCCGTAACTGTAAGTAAGCTCCCAAGAGCATTAATGAACAAGTATTCTGGAATTTTGTAAGTAGACTAGCTAACAAACGTGGCATTGCCTGGATATTAATTTTGCTAATTTTCTATTAGAAACAAAAACAACAGATGAAGAGTTTGTAGGGTAATATCGAAATAATTTCATTTCCATCTATTCGTGGAAACACCTTTGAAATGCAGAGCTTTATAGACGGCTATTGTTTTCGCCTACAGGCATTTGCGCTTCGCAGTTGAAATCCCTGGGATTTCATTAAGTTGACTAAATTTAAGAATGTCTTAGCAGTAACGAATATACATATTAAAACTTCATGCATGATGCAGCGTTTTTCACACACTTCAATGTTTATGATATCATATCTCTTGTACTATGTGTCTTACAATGGTATATTTCTGTAGGTACATTCAACGGCATATGTCGATACTGTCTACGAAATATGTTGCGAATAGAGTTAGTGGCAAAGAAGTAATAAATTTAAACGTTATGCCTGATGCAGCAGCTTTTCACACAGCACATTGTTCATTAAGTCATATTTCCTGAACCAGGGTAGATGGTTATTACCCCCACAGCGTGTGTTGCCTGAAAGTAAGGGATATGTGTACCAAGTTTGGCTGAAATCCGTCCAGTAGTTTAGGAGGAGATGTGGAACATGTACAAACACACTCACACATAAATGCATCCGTTTCTATGACGCGCATGGCTGTTTACGAAAAACAGACTTTTTCTTCAAGTGTTCACTCACTGTTCTCCGACTCGCATAAGCACGTCACCTGTTACATCAACCTATTGTGTATCCGGCATTTTTGAACACTACCACGCTGTAGATAATTTCTAAAGATTACGTTTTTATTGCACATTTTACGGGATAAAGGTCTTACTGTGCAATTCTCTGCTGAAACTGCCGTTATTTGTAAACTTGGTGATGAATGCTAAAATATGAAACATGAATTTGTAAAAAAAAAAGTGAGTTGAAGAAGTAAATTTTCAGAAATAACAATGAACCGTTTGTTTTCTTTCTGAAGTGGATAGTGCACTAAATTTTTATAAGTTGTGACACGTGTACTTAAATTACATAAAACTGTTATTGAAGTACATTACTGTATATACCTCTTCACTTTCAGTTAGTTTAAAAACTTCAGCTGTGATTTTTATATGGCAGAATTCTGATTTATAAGCAGATAATATACAGAGCGTCCGACGAGGTACGGTTAATATTCAGGGATTTGTCAGGTACTGTCATTCAAAGCAAGAAGTCTAGTAAACATCGTCTCTAAAATGCACACGGTAAGAGGTTCGAACACTTGTTCTGTAAAAGAGACGTGTTTCGCAGACGCAAAGCCCTCGCTAATGCTCATAGCTTTTAAGAAATACAATTTAGAGCTCATGTTTACTGGAAATTTTGTTGTTGCTTTGGTCCATACTACCAAGCAAAGAGCTTTCAATAGGAGAGATATGTTTCAGAGGATCGAAGATGAAGAAGTGCTCGTAGCTCTTAAGGCTTGCATTTTAGAGCCTATGTTTACCAGACTTTCTTGCTTCACCTGATCATTCCTGTCATATCCCCGAATGTTGACCATTCCTCCTGGGACACCCAGTGTACTTTGTTTATTGTAAAAGACATTTAGAATACACAGAAAATTAAATCATTAGAAACATTAAGATACAGAAAAAACGTTTCCAAATCAAATTACAACCTTACTCATTTACCTTTATTTCTCAGAGTGCAATTATTTTCATAAAATACTTTGGATTCATCATTGTATGGCAGCACTTCAGCATTTTGTGTATATCCTTAATCTTCCTTTACTGAGAGGTCGCATGTCATTTGGATGAGCATGTCTGGTAGGTGGGTCTGGGATATGTGGATATTTTGGCCCAACGATGAAAGAATGTAGAATTTTTCCTGCAATGAATGGTTGTACCAAGGAGGATATCCCTAACAGAGTCTTTAGGCAACTGGCATTTTTTTAGGAATGTGGACACCAGCTGTTCTAACCATAAATGTCTTCAATTTCAACGATAGTAATGGTAAAATTTCCATTAACACATAGGTCCTTCACTGTGTAGTGTCTGTCCACACGTCTCAGTATTCTTTTCACTACTGCAATGTCCATCTCTGATGGCAGATAGTAATGTCCTGTGATAGGAAAAGCCTTATGTTAAAAAAACGCCTACGGGCACTTACAGGTTCTAAAACCTGACGATGTTGTCGTTATTCTAGCCTAAACAGTCGGCACAAATAATAGATGAAACTCAGGTATTGAAATAATGGAGGAGAAAATGTTATATCTCTTTTGGACTTTTTTTTAGCTTGCCCCTCATGCTAGATGGGAGGATACTGAACTAGTTTTCAAGTTACGCCTAGAGCAAACTGGAGCAGTCATGATACATGTCTTGAACTGGTATCTTTTACTGCAACGCTGTGAACAGCTACACGTTTTTAGGACTGCTTTCCACTTTGAAGTTCAATTCTTCACACGAAATGCACGTGTCTACACTGACCCCACCAAACCTTAAACGTAAATGGTTATTGAAATAGCTGTGATAATAGTGGTTAGGAACACTGTTAGGATCTTCGTCAAGAAACATTTCATCGAACTTTCTACACTTATTTCACTGTTCAAGTGGTAAACGTCAGTGTTCGGACTGGCCTTGTTTATTTAGTAAAGAGGCAACGAGAGAATGAACAGAAACAAGTGTACCGGCGTCTTTTGCATTTTATGTTTTCCACGATGGCCTCTAGGAGACTTGCCAATAATGAACAGCAACTTAACGTAATCCCTTCACTTGATTCGGTAAAACAATGAATACTGAGGAATGCTTTCTTTCACACCCCTACCCGTTTATCAGAATCCTCAACGTAATAAATGAACAAAGCTCAACTAGTACTAGGCTCTTCTTTCCGTCCTCTTTGTCAAAAAGGCAGTACTTATAATTTGTCCCTGTAACAACAACTTTTGTTCGTCCTTAGTTGCAAACTGACTCGTGAAATTAACTGCTTCTGGTAACTGTTTTTCAATAATCAAGTTTAAAAATGTTTTCCTGCATCAGAAATATGAGAAAATATATTGTAAACAAGACTTTTATTGATTACAAAAAAATGGTTCAAATGGTTCTGAGCACTATGGGGCTTAACTGCTCAGGTCATCAGTCCCCTAGAACTTAGAACTACTTAAACCTAACTAACCTAAGGACATCACACACATCCATGCCCGAGGCAGGATTCGAACCTGCGACCGTAGCGGTCGCGCGGCTCCAGACTGTAGCGCCTAGAACCGCTCGGCCACTTCGGCCGGCTATTGATTACATTTCCACTGTCTGTAAGCTACAGCATTGTGAACTACAATAAATATTGTGAAACCAAATTAAATTCAGATTTCTTGCCGGAAAGCAGGTGCTATTTGCGTTAGTGAAACTAATTTCCGTACGTGATTTACGTGCTCCAAACCTTTCAGATTTGCGCGTTTTAGTGCATTCTGAACTCATTTTAATTCCTCTCTTCCTTTTTTCGTAATTTTTTCAACAACACAAATATGTAATTCATTGCTGTTAAATGCTATTGTCGTTTTCTACTTGCCTATGACAGGTTTACCACACAAACGTAAGTAATATAACCACTTAACCAACTTAAAGCTATGAATGAATCTGTTAATAATTATAATTATTCAAAAAACAAAAACGACTTAAGTCTTGGATTTAGATTGTTTTGTCGGTAAACACGACCTTTTTATTACCGAAAATACTGTACAGAAAATACCAGCTAATGTCATTTTGCTATTAAACGTTGCAAGTTAGGAATCGGAACTGGCTGTACTGGTAATTCAAAATCATGAAAATGTAGGCTAAAGTCGTTTTGCAAATTGACCATTCACTTGTTTACGTACCCCAAATCTTAAAATGCACGTGATGACTGGGTGTTGTGTGATGTCTTTAGGTTAGTTAGGTTTAAGTAGTTCTAAGTTCTAGGGGACTGATGACCATAGATGTTAAGTTCCATAGTTCTCACAGCCATTTGAACCATTTTGTTTTAAAAATGCTATTTATGTTGCTTAAAGACTGAGGTAATTTGTTCGCTGTACATTTGAATGCTGTTCTTGTCTCGCGCTCCGTACACTTCTGTCTTTCCTTGAGGTTGAGAGACTGAATCGCGTTTCTAGTGGACTGAGGCCATCTCTAATTATCTCAACGCCGTCTGGACGTTGAAGTCTAATTTTCTTGTTTGTGTGTGTGCAGCCACACTCGTTGGTTCAAGGAAGACATTATTGGCGAGAGACTTTAGTACTGCACTGTTTTACTGTAATTTGCCTGTGGCGGGATGTCGTTGCGGCGTTCGTTGAGTACGAGAGAGTCGCAACTGATGTTTAGCCAAGAACAGCTTCTCAGGAAATTTGTCTCGTAATGTAATTTTGGTATAATTTATTATTAGAAGAGACCACCAATAAGAAAAACGAATAACAACTGATACGTATTGTAAGGAGCTTAATGGCGACATGTTCTCGCTTGAACTTATAGGAACAGTTCGGTAGATTATATGAGTTAATTCATTATCATAAACTTATAACTAAGTCGTAAATCGTTTAACGTCTGATTAAATTACCTCAATTTTAAAAATTTTCTAAAATCGTTGAAAAGAAATGGATTAGTGTAGCACTTAGCTTGTGTGTAATAATTTGAAGAAGTTGTGTTTATAGTTATCAAATACTACCACTAAATGGAACTGTATCGGTGCATAGATGACACAAAGTCTTGCAAATTATTGAGGTACAACAGACAAATACTAGTGGTTCCTTGTGGCAAGGTTTAACTCATACTCTGTCCTTGGAGACTGTCAGTTAGGCATATTTTATGACTGGAATGGTTTCCATAAAAGTTTTCAGAAAATATCTCCAGAAACACGTGACCCTTCCTTTTAAATCATATCTCTGCAGTTGTGTTACTGTATATCAGCGATTGGATTTTAAAAGGTTGCTGTAAAATGTAAGGCAACTACACTACATTTCATATTCATTGCTGTTTTCATTGCGTTCCGCGAACATTACCTCCCAGTCTCAACTATAGCGATATTTATACAAAGGGCGCAAAAGCCTCACGTTCAAGACTGGAGCAACATGCTGCCATTTGTGAAAATTAATGACAAAATCCGTCTGTTGTATTTACAATAGCTTATTTTGTTATCCTGTATACGTTTCGATGAACAACTTCGTCTTCAGGATTTCAGCAGACAATTGCAAAAACCTGAAAATGAAGCTACGTTTCGAAATGTATGTTGGCTGATGAAATAAGCTATTGCAATGACAAAAAATGGAATTCAACGTTAATTTCCGTTCATATTACTGTCTTGATCCGCCGCAGGGCGCAACTGTCAGCACCGTAACAAGCTGATATCATTTACTTCCATACTTTCTTTCTCGCTGAATAGTAGCTTTGGCGAGGAACACATGTTACGTAATGCTACAGTCAGAAATACAGCGCGCACGCGGGCACCCCACCTATATTAGTCCTGAACAGTGTCTGTTGAACACAGTTCGTAAAATCTTCGTATTGTACAAAACATAATGTTTTTCATTTTCTTGTTCTTTGCCAAAACATGTTTCGACACATCTTCAGAGAGTTTCGTTTTGTTTTTGTAAAATATATGCAAAACTACAAGGTTGTTCTCTGTTTTAAGGCCTAAAAACTGTAACATGGGTACTTAATTTTTTGTATTTTTCCCCTAAATAAACATTAATTTAAACACTAGGTTGTAAAGGTTGTCCTAGTTTTATGCGTTTCATGACTTGGCAGAATATCAACTGCAAAGTAATCGTCTGACATGCTCTCAAGCCATAAAAGTAGTTAGATGACACTTTATCAAGTCATAAAACGCGCAAAAGAAGACGAGCCTGTACAATCCAGTCTTTAAAATTAATCAGTTTCCCGTGAGTAAAAAAATTAAGGCACGTGATATAGTTTTAGAGCTCCATAAATTATTTACTCAAAAAAATTTTACAGAATACAGGGTGAAATTAATGAAACCGACAAATTGTAGGAAGGGATTCCTCGCTGGAAATATAGGGAAAAATGTCTTGTGAACATGTGTCCGGACATGGTGTACGTTCAACGACAACAAGTCGTCCCAGAACACAGTACAGAGCTGCATCGCTTCCACGTCACAATTGGTGTTCAAAGTGGCCTCCATGGAATACAATGCACGGGTTCACACGTCGCATCATGAACTGCCGCAAGTATGTGGTCACCAAGAATGCCTGCCAACACACTGATGCCGGTGGTGATGAGACGCCTCAACCGCTCCTCGAGAATTGCCTGTAGCCCACAGATGACGATTATGGAGATTGATGACGCCATTTCTGGCAAAGGTTGCTTCGTTGGTAAAGAGGACTGATGACAGAAATCCAATAGTTGTGATGGTCCAGTGCAAAAACCATTGACATCATCTTTCCCGCAGAGAGAAAACAGCTGCTGATAATCCTTGCACTCGTTGCAGGTGACAGTGGTAGTGGCAGTTGTCATGTAAGATATACGTATCTTCTTTGGCACACACCATGTTGGCGGGACACTTGCCTGGAGCTTGTACCACGATTTGTATCAATATCCTGTAGAACCCGGTCCTCCATATCCCATGTATACACAGTCCGCCACCTCCCAGCACATTCGTCTGTCTGAAAGGACCCTTGATCACAGAAACGCCCAAAAAGGACTCGAAATGTTGCGCGATGTGGTTGGTGTCTGTGAGGGTACTTGTTTTTGGTGTAGCCGTGCTGCCTGTCGACCGTTTTCATCTGCTTGGCCGTACCAAACACCATCTCGGCTTGTGCCCGATACCAATACCGAATCATTCTGCTGCTTACAGTACGGTGCGTCAATCACCGAGCCTTCAACACACGAAGAACACGCGGTACGTGGTCAGAGGAACTGTCATTCGTCAGCGCCATCTACCGTGGCAACGCTGCATTTCCGGATCTATGTTCATAGGCCCTTATTTGCTCCATTTCCAGTCAGGAGTCCGTCCCTTCAGTTTGTCGGTTTTGTTCATCTTCATCCCGCATAAAACGACACCTAGGGCCTACTGGCAATGACCGCTAGGTGTCGAAACGTGATTTGGTAAAGAATAAGAAAAAGTAAAAAACGTAAGGTCTTGCAGAAAGTGAAATTTTTAAAAGCCAAATTTAATTAGCAAGCACAGAAAAACGACAACAGGAGTTCTGATATCAGCAAGATGATTGTAGGGTTTGTTAGTAAGAAATATAGGACTGCACGTCCTATCGTGATGCTCTGAGTGTGACAAATACTTCAGACTGCAACTCTGATTGGTTCAAATGGCTCTGAGCACTATGGGACTTAACATCTATGGTCATCAGTCCCCTAGAACTTAGAACTACTTAAACCTAACTAACCTAAGGACAGAGAAAATCCCTGACCCCGCCGGGAATCGAACCCGGGAACCCGGGCGTGGGAAGCGAGAACGCTACCGCACGACCACGAGATGCGGGCAGTGCGCAACTCTGAATTCGTCTTATGAGCTGAGTTGTGATGAGCCGGCCGAAGTGTCCCTTGGGCATTGTTTACAGGCCAGATAGCCGCATCGTGCCAGGGCCAATATTTAACGAGGCCTTAGCCGCTAGACACTCTCTTCTAAGTAGCCTGACCGCGGGGCCCTTCTGTGATTGGCTATGAGCCGTGATAAACCTTGACCTTGCCGCGATAACGCAGCAGGGAAGGCGGCCAACTCGGGCTGCCCGTCCCTGTCGCTTTAGTTTGTCTGCGCACTCCGGCTCGGCGTTTCTACAACTGGGACACAAAGCCAGGCGCAGTCGATCGGCCTCCAGCACAGTATGCAGTTAACGCACAGAGGGTCCGTGCCCATCTTGTCAAAATCGTCATGACTGCTGTTCTGATTAATCCGTATGGTTTCATGTCATTACGTAGGCCTCTTTGTCGAGTTGTGAGATACCAGAAGGCATCCTGTCCTGATGAGAACAAAAACTTCCACGTCATAGGCAAAGGAAGGCCAATGGACTAGGTCCATGTGCAGTCCAAACATGTTGCTGTTCATTCGAAACCGCAGGATTTCACGAAGTGGAACCATTGACCATAGGAAATTCGATATGATAGTGTCACCAATTCTGCTGCCTCCATATAGCCTCGCTGTCATGACATGTCTGCATGTAAAGAGAGCCTATGATCAACGCAAATTCAGGATGAATTGTAGAATAGAAGATACTCAGAGTTTCATGACATATTAGTCACATAAATCGCGTTCTTACACAGCTGAATTTTATCATCAAACAAAATTGTACATTATTTTGAAACTTTTTTATTTTTGTTTATTTCTTTATTATTTTTTACATCTTGCCTTCACTACTCATGAGAGCAGAGCAGGTTGCTGGAGAACTTCGTTCGTGTACGGCCTTCGCCTTACAACCAAGAAAAACTTCCTGCCTTGGTAGAGAACTAGGGGATTAGAACTAACTTTAACTTATATTTGACACAGTAACTGCATTGTTCGAGATAAACATTAAAATGTATGTGTGTGTGCGTGTGTGTGTGTGTGTGTGTGTGTGTGTGTGTGTGTGTGTGTGTGTGTGTGTGTGTGTGTATGCGTGCGTGTGTGTGTATATATTAGCGTCTGTTTCATATTAATCCTAAGCTGAACAAATATTCGTAAATGCAAATGGGCTAAAGTACTAAGGCGATCTGATACCTCTAATGTAAGACGCAATCAGAACAACGAATGGGACTTAAATTTTTACCTGATTAATTATACGTGTATCGATTATAACCTCAAAATGTTAACAGCTGAATAGCAGCAAGTAAAATGATCAATTAAATTCTGAGCATTAATGAAACTTTTACCCAACTGAGCTTTCTGTTACTTTTGACTTCGTCCCCTCCGCATATGCAAGTTTATTTGCAAATCTCATCTTCTTTCTTCCCCTCTTTCTTTTTTAACATTAACAGTTTTGTTCCTGACCTGTTATTCCGGTTACGAATGACAAGTTGTACATGATAATTATATTATTCATGTTCATAATCATTTTGAACAAATTCACATCAATTAACTTCTATGTTGTTGTTGTGGTCTTCAGTCTGAAGGCTGGTTTGGTGCAGCTTTCCATGTACTCTCCCCTGTGCAAGCCACTTCATCTCCGAGTAACTACTGTCACCTGCATCCTTCTGAATCTGCTTTCTGTATTCATCTCAAGGTCTCCTCTATTATTTTTACCCCCTACACTTCCCCCCAGTACTAAACTGGTGACCCCTTGGTGTCTCAGAATGTATCCCATCAACCGATTCCTTCTTTTAGTCAAGTAGTACCACAAACGCCTTACCTTCCCGATTCCATTCAGCATCTTCTCATTAGTTATGCGATCTACCCATCTAATCTTCAACATTCTTCTGTAGCATCACATTTCAAAAGCCCCAGTTCTCTTCTTGTCTAAACTGTTTATCGTAGACGTTTCACTTCCATAGATGGCTACACTGCAGACAAATACCTTCAGAAAAGACTTCCTAATACTTAAATCTATATTTAATGTAAAAAATGTCTCTACTTCAGAAACGCTTTTCTTGCCATTGTCAGTCTACATTTTGTATCCTCCCCATTTGGGCCATCCTCAGTTATTTCGCTGCCAAAGTAGGAAAATTCATATGTCATTTTCAGTGTGACGTTTCCTAGTCTAATTCCCTCAGTATCATCTGATTTAATTCGATTACATTCTGTTATCCTTGTTTTGCTTTTGTTGAGCGTCTTATTTCCTTCTTTCAAGGCGCTGTCCATTTCCGTCAATTGCTCTTCCACGTCATTTGCTGTCTCTGACAGAATTACAATGTCATTGGCATACCTCAACATTTTTATTTCTTCTCGTTAAACTTTAATTCCTACTCCAAATTTTTCTTTGGTTTTCTTTACTGCTTGCTCAGTGTGCAGATTGAATGATATAGGGTGTAGGATGCAACCCTGTCTCACTCCCTTCTCAACCACTGATTGCCTTTCATGCTCCTCGACTCATATAACTGCCGTCTCGTTTCTGAACGACTCGCAATAGCCTTTCACTCCCTGTGTTTTACCCCTGCTACCTTCAGAATTTCAGAGTATATTCCATATATTCCAGTCAACATTGTCAAAACGCTTATCTAACCGTACAAACGTTATAAACGTAAATTACACTTTAGGAAATACTACAACCAGCCACAAGTCTTTTTGAGATGGTTTTATTGTATCATTACTAGTTACAGGCCTGGGCCCATCGTCATATGGTAGCGTTGCCTTCTGTGCGAATTTTACATTTGTACCCTAAAGTATAACGAAGTTTCAGTGATTACATTATTTTGCACTTATAAATGCTCTATACAGCGTACTTACTTCATCAAAGCCCTCCTTTATATATAGACTTATTTTACAATCCATACTGATCAATGAACTGAATTAAATACTAGAGACGGATAAATTAGCTTACATCGGCTGCTGATTTTATGTGCCAAAGAACTGATGGAGTTACTTCAAAGATTCTTCTTCGTAGTACTAATTTTATACAGTTAGACATTTAATTATTACGGTTTAAAAGATGCTGTAATGGACAACGAAGAGTTTTCCCTCTCTAAATTAATTATTATTTATATCATTCCAAATTATAGGAGTTGTATGAAATTTTGGAGTTACATTTGGTTTTATAATTCTAGTTGATCATTCAGCATGCAGTCAATTTTTTTTGTGAATGTAGTTACATATTTCTAATTCCTGTATTAAACCATCTGTACTTCTTTTTCGGCTAAATGTAATAACTCTAAGTTTTCTTCGATGCTTATCTCTGTGTTTCCGTGTTGGGTCAAGCGAGCAGCAAAAGTTGACTTATTTTGGTTGCTGAGCCTTAGAGCACCCATGTATTCAAGGTATCATACGTTGAAACTCCTATCAGTTTAGTGAATGTAAAATTTGGGGCACACAGAACAATTTAGTTTACAAGTGCCAGACCTGTGGTGCACTTTAGTTTTTAAATTTAAGTTGTGAACAATTTTACCTTTCAGTTTATTGTTTGTGGACATATTAATTTCGATGTTTTTGACGCGGAATGAGTTTGCAATCTGTTATGACACTTTACCAATGATCGGTATGCAGAGTTTTGGGGAGTTATTTGCGATAAAGTACCGTTTTATTTGGACTTACAATTAGCTTTGTTACTATTGTGAAGTTTAGTGATGGTGTCAGAGCTATAACCATTATTGTGGGCTATTAGTTTGATTGTTTTTAGTTCTTGTAGTTTATCTTCATTGTTCAAAGGGATTTTTTCCATTCTGTTGAGCGTTGTCCTGTAATATGCGATTTTGTGTTGCTGCGGTGACATGAAGAGCTGTTGACTGTGTCATCTGTTGTAGTGGGTTTTCTGCATATTTTAAATTTATGTTTATAATTGTATTTGCTAATTTTTAGAGCCGAGAAATTTATGCAATTATCGGTTTCATCCTCAACAGGAAACTTTATGTTTTCGGGGAGTTTGTTAAGCTCTTTTAAGAACCCTAAAATTATAGGCTAAGTTCAAAAAGCTATCAAGGAGTACAACTTCCTCCTAACTTCATTTGAAAAATTTGAAAGCACAATAACGCACCCTTCAGCCCCAAAACTTCGATCACAAGCAAAGATTCAAATAGAAAATTATTCTATACATCGGAATGTGAACTCACAAAAGAGCCCTTTCTACAACGTCAGTAAAATTCTTAATGAGATCCTCACCAAGCCCTTTACATTTGAAGATAATTTTTGTGTAAGCAATAGCTCAACAACCTAAATAAATCAATCTTCGCTACTCACTTGGCCCAACACAGAACTAAGCGTCGAAGAAAACTTAGAGATACTATATTTTGCCGAAAAAGTAGTACTGGTAAATTTGTTGGAGAGTTTATAAATAGGCAGCCCTATTTACAAAAAGCCTGACTGCATAAGAAAAAATGCAACTCCAAAATTTCATACAAGGAGTATAATTTGAAATTATAGAAATCATAATTAATTAACTGAGAGAAAAATTCTTGTTTGTCCAATACCAGTATCTTTCAAACTAAAGTAACTAAATGTTTAACTGTATAAAATTATCTGTACTTTGAAGAAATATCTTTGAAGTACCTTCTCAAGTGTGCCATATCTGTACACATATCACGTTCTTTGGTACATCAGATCAGCAGATGCTGTAAACAAACGTATCCCCCCTCTTGTTCAAATAGTTCAAGTGGCTCTAAGAACTATGCGACTTAACATCTGAGGTCATCAGTCCCCTAGACTTAGCACTACTTAAGCCTAACTAACCTAAGGAAATCATGCACATCCATGCCCGAGGCAGGATTCGAACCTGCGACCGTAGCAGCAACGCAGTTCCGGACTGAAGCGCCTAGAACCACTCGGCCACAGCGGCTGGCCCCCCTCTTGTATTTAGGAAGTTCATCGATCAGTATGGACTGTAAAAGAAAATCAAACCTCTGTCTTGTAATATGTAAATCAGGGCTTTTGATGAAGTAAGTACGTTTTATAGAGCATATATAAGTGTAAAACTACGTAATCACAAAAACTTTGTTGTATTTTAGGACGCAAATGTAAAACCGTCTATAAACTATGCGTCACGAAAGCGTCGTTACGTAAAACTTGCAAAGAAATCAACGCTACCATCTGATGATGGACTCAGGTTGTAACTAGTAATGCTACAATAAAAGCGTCTCAGAAAACTTGTGATGGTAGTAGCATTTTCCACAGTGTAATTTAAGAAAACAGCTGCGATGTTCTCTAGTCGGATAAAATAATGTAGCTATGAACGTGGGCTTCTATTTTCTTTTAAGAGGAGTCGTGGGGGCAGTATTGCCTCGCGTGTTCCTGCATTTCTCCGGAATCCAAACTGATCTTCTCCGAGGTCAGCTTGTACCAGCTTTTCCACTCTTCTGTAAAGAATTTTTATCATATTTTTAGCTGGAAAAAGCTGTGATGTATTGTAACAGCTGCTTGTAACATAACTCAAGTACTTTTGGTGGCATTTTTGTCTGGTTTTTACCACTCCCATGAAGATCGTATTAATTATTTCTGACATAATGCTATTAGTGTGTGCATGGATGTCGTAAAAAACAGGCCTCTTTTCGGTGTTAGGCAGTTAATATGCTCCTCGGGACGTATGGAATACAAGGTATGCTGAAATTGCGATATTGGTTCATTAGTTGGACGTATATGATACGCGTATCTATGACTCATTTCATCAAATTAAAGAAAAGGATTTTCTTTTGAGCTGCGTTATTAAAGCATCAAGGTTACCCAATGGGTAGTGAACGATGGTGTCGCATCTTGTCGCGATCGCAAAACCAGACAGGTTATTGAATTCTAGAACGACTGAACAATCGATTTTTAGTGGCTACTGTACTTAATTCTCCCCTTGTGTCTCGATATTCGTATTCTTCCCTCGTACTGTTTTAAATCAGTATAATGCACTGACAATTTTATTTCACTCATGCCTTAGTCTTCCGTGCCTTTTCTCCTCCAATCAGTAAAATGTGAATATATAGTATCTTCCATTCCGTAGCTCGGATAAATTTAAAACCACTGGCTAAGCGATGAGGGTAATGTGAGTACAAACTGGAAAAAATATTTTACAACTGATGGAATACTGGAGATCCACGTCACCGCAGCGCGCAAAAAGTACTGTGCTAAATACATTAGAAAGAAGTAGTGGTTACATTAAGTTTCAGATTGCAAAATAACAGCAGTAACACGTGTTACATAGCGTAGCACCGTAGTAAAGCTTCTACACGTGTTGAAGTAGAACTGCGACATTGCTATTGCGTAAGCTGTCTGCTGTCACAGTGCTTGGTGGACACCATTTGTCCTTACATAAAATAACCAACAGTTTCGGAAAAGGAGAAGCGGCAGACAAATGAGTGTCTTTCTCCCCTGAACAACCTGATCCCGACGCGGTTGCGGCCAGCCGATTAAGGAGACGGTTCACGCACCGAGGTATAGCGGGAGGCATATCTTGCAGTAGTGCCGACACACAACCAACCAAGCGACTGTTCGGTTCGCGCAGAGCGCCAATAACAGGGAAGAGTTTGTGATGAAGAAATCACTGATAACGGCACAACACATCTAATCCGATTCGTTTTTCAAGTCGATCGTGGGGAAAAAGTAAGCTGAACACCCACAGAGTAAGTGTTTTGTGCTGGGTTTCCTATAAAAACGATAAGATGTATTGCATTGGGGCGGTCTTTATTTTTTAGACCTTCCTGTTTCTTCAAGCTCACGCCCTAGTTTTTTCCTTTTTTTTTTTAAGAAGAATTTTGTTGAAATTGAAGACGAGGAACCCATGCGGCAGTGGCCAAAATTTGTGTAATGCCATTAGGTGTTGTTTATTACTGCTTATGCGTACTGTTACTACACTACAGAACGAAATTTTCACTTTGCAGCGGAGTCTGTGCTGATGTGAAGCTTCCTGCCGGATTGAAGCCGTGCGTCGGATCGAGCCTCGCATTCGGGACCACTGTCTTTCGCAGACAAGTGCCCAACCGACTGAGCTACACTCACGCCCCGTCCTCACAGTTTACTTCCGCCAGAACTTCATCTCGAAATTTCCAAAGTTCACAGACGGTCTCCTACTCAACATGCGGTGCTAACGATCCTGAATGAAACGATATTGCGGAGACATGGCCTAGCCGCAGTCTGGGGGATGTTTGCAGAATGAAATGTTTGCTCTGCTGTGGAGCGCTGAGTTCAGTCCAGTCAAGAGGCTGGGCATGTTGAAGAAGTTAAGCGTAGATTTAGTTATTAAATAAGACTCCTTTTCCTGCGATTATTACACTCCCTATTTTAGAGCCAAAGAGGCTACGAAAAATCTCAACGTGATAAAAGATACGGCGGAAAGTGAAGTTAATCTAAGTTTTCAGTGGGCTATTGGCAGCCGATAGCAGTCAAGCACGCGCATAAGCAGTAGTAAACAATAAGTAGTGACATGACGCCAACGGCCTTGCCGCAGTGGTTCCACCGGTTCCCGTCAGATCACGGAAGTTAAGCGCTGTCGGGCTGAGCTAGCACTTGGATGGGTGACCATCCAGTCTGCCGAGCGCTGTTGGCAAGCGGGGTGCACTCAGCCCTTGTGAGGCCAACTGAGGAGCTACTTCATTGACAAGTAGCGGCTCCGGTCTCGTAAACTGACATACGGTCGGGAGAGCGGTGTGCTGACCACATGCCCCTCCGTATCCACATACGGTGACGCCTGTGGGCTGAGGGTGACACGGCGGCCGGTCGGTAAAGTTGGGCTTTCAAGGCCTTTTCGGCAGGAGAGTGACATTATGCAACTTATCGGTCACTGCGGCGTGACTTCCTGGTCTTCAATTTCAACAAAATAGTTCTCAAAATTCTTTTTAAAACAAAAGGAAGAAACTATCGGGTGTGCGCGAAGAAACATTAAATTCATCGTCCTAGTATTGCATAGCCATTAGGCAGGAATTCCCAGAGTAGTTCGCTCTCGGATGCAAGATCTCTGAAACACTCTGATCCAGTAGCTCTATCCAGAAGTAGCACGTTCGGATACGGTAGAGGAACAGATTTTAATGACCATAATTTGATCACCAAGAAGAAAATGAATGGTTTGCACTATTGCCGTTCACTTTAGTGGGCTTAAATCACAAATAAAAATCTATCTTCAGCCGCTAATGGAGTGGGAGCGCGTGACTCTCTTGACGGCGATCCTTCAGTAGGGCAGAGACTCTGGTCTTGTCGTCCCCACTGGTGCTATTTGAGAGGTTTTCGCCTGGGAACCGTCCCTTGATTTTGCGTTACACCTTTTACCCAGCAAGAATACAAAAACTACCTCACGAGCAACTCATTACAGTCGTCCACACTGTAATATGCCCACTTCATTCATATGTTGTAAGAAGTTAATGTCAGGCGACTTCTACTAGGACCTCGACAAGAAAGTAGCACTGAATTCTCATTTGCCCTCAGAGCCCGTCAGTGATTAGATAACTGCTTTTGGCATTGATTTCCTTAAGTTTTGGCTGGGCTTAACTCGGAGATGTAATGTCAAAAAGACCTTGAGAGCAGATTCACCTCTTACTATAAACTGTGCACTGATGTAGCATAGCAGACGAGGACATCTTGCACAACAGAGTTCCTTTCCCCTCTTTCTTTTTGTCTAATATTCCAAAGTTTGAAAACGTCTGCGAGCTATGTGTCGTACACTGGATCCCGATGCCACAGACATTCACAATACTGCCGCATCAACCACTTCTCGTTGGATACCAGGGCAAAGAAAGGATCCTCACCCTCCTAAACAAAGAAAGGATCCTCGCCCTCTTAAACTACTCTCAAGAGGCAAGGGGGCATGGGTTGCTGCTGTTAGCATCAGAGGCTGCAAATGATAGTCTTAAAAAAGGACCGACAATAATTTTATTAGAATGAATCTTCTCGGGTATCTTGGCGCACCAGTCCGCAGGAAGTCCGCGTCGTTTCGTAAGGCACCTTCTTCTTCTTCCGTCCCCTCCTACTGCACTGAACGCAACGAGAACCTTCATCCGAATAAGACGTTTATTATAATTTCGGCGAAAATAACATCCTGGTAACGATTTTCGTCAGTTTTATGAACAATGCTGCTGAGTTCAGCTGTATCAACTCGAATGGTATTACATAAATAGGTCTTCTCAACACGAAAATTGGTCAGAGCTTACTAAGCATGATTCCATGCAGGTGGTAGCCCTTGCTATCTTCAGACTTGTACGCTGGTTTAGTCAAACTGTTAAAGGAGGACGTAAAGTTTATGTATGCTCCAAATCAATGTGCAAGATGGCATTTTCGACTTATACGAATGATTTCCAGAGATCAAACCAGAGATAGCTGGTAGAAATTTCCTGGACTATCTGAGAACTGAACCTTTCAATTTGTAGTCTTACAACAGCTTAGCCACCAAGTCGCACAAATGTTACATACGTCCGCTATCTGATCAAAAGTATCCGGACAACCGTATGTAATGTCGAGTTGACCACTAGATGTCCCAAAATGTGGTCCCGGCAGAATAACACATGGCGAGGAGTTTGGTGACGTCAGTGGAGAAGTAATAGCAAAATGGGCCCGTCAGCAGAGCTCGTTAACTTCGATAGCGTGCTCGTCATTAGATGTCACCTCTGTAAACAAAATCCGTTAGTATAATTTCAACCCTTCTGAAGCTGCTCAAGTGATATGATTGTGAATTGGAAACACGCAGGAACAACCAAAGATAAACCAAGATATACTGACTGACAGGGACTGTCTCCTGTTGTGGACGGTTGTTGCAAAAATTCCCATGGCATCAGGGGAGAATCATTAGACAGTTCCGAAGTGCTACCAGCAGTTCATTTAGCAGAATGTCTTTGCGTAGGGAGTTAAGCATAATGGGGAGCAATGGTCGAGCAGCTCGTCGTAAGCAACAAAAAAATGGCTCTGAGCACTATGGGACTTTACAGCTGTGGTCATCAGTCCCCTAGAACTTAGAACTACTTAAACCTAACTAACCTAAGGACATCACACACATCCATGCCCGAGGCAGGATTCGAACCTGCGACCGTAGCAGTCGCGCGGTTCCGGACTGCGCGCCTAGAACCGCGAGACCACCGCGGCCGGCCGTAAGCAACACATTTCTGTAGTCAGTACTAGGTGATGCTTGAAGTGATGTAAGGAGTACGCCACTTGACAGTGGACGAATGGAAATGACTGATTTGGAGTGAGGAATCACACTATTCTCTGGGTCGTGAAGCAGCTTCTGTGAGACATTGGTTTGCGAACAGTAACATTCGTGAACCGAATGGAACACTTTTGGAATGAGTTAGAATGTCGACTTCGCTCCAGACTCTAGTGTCCAACATCAAACATCATCTCTACGGCTTTTGAGGCTAAATGGACAACCATTCCTCTTCATATATTCAGAACATCTCATTGAAAGTGTCGCCGGCAGAGTTCAAGTCGTAATAAAGAGGAAAGGTGGCCACATCCCGTATTAACGTTCATTAACAGGTACCCGGAAACTTTTGATCAGTTAGTGTATATGTACATTCAAAATTGAATATAACAGATGGAGGTACGTTCTAATTCTCTGGAAACCCTTTGGCATACTGTGGTGTAATCTTCGTATGTTTTGCTGCGTTCTGTAAGTGCAAGACTAAGGTAAATTCTTAACCAATAGTCAAAGACAAGGAGGTGAACATAAACCGAGGTGAGAAAAGTCGTGAAATACCTCCTAATATCGTGTCAAATCGTTGGAAGTGCTCTGCGTGGTTACTGAGCCATGCTGCCTTTTTTCCTTTATTTTAGCCATCAGTCTTCTGACTGGTTTGATGCGGACCGCCACGAATTGCTATCCTGTGCCGATCTCTTCATCTCAGAGTATCACTTGCAATTTACGTCCTCAATTATTTGCTAGATACATTGAAACCCCTGTCTTCCTCTGCAGTTTTTACCCTATACATCTCCCTCTAGTTCCATGGAAGTTATTCCATGATGTCTTAACAGATGTCCTACAGTTGTGTCCATTCTTCTTGTCAGTGTTTTTCATATATTCCTTTCCACGCCGATTCTCCGGAGAACCTCCGCATTTATTTCCTATTAACACACCTAATTTTCAACGTTACTCTATAGCACCAGATCACAAATGCTTCGATTCTCTTCTGTTCTGGTTTTCCCACAGTCCACGTTTCACTACCATACAATGCTGTGCTCCAAACGTACATTCCCAGAAGTTTCTTTCTCAAATGAAGGCCTATGATTGATACTAGTAGTTTGATACTAGTAGACTTATCTTGGCCAGGAATGCCTATTTCGCCACTGCTAGTCTGCTTTTGATGTCCTCTTTTTGTCGTCCGTCATGGATTTCTTTGCTGTCTAGGTAGCAGAATTCATGAACTTCATCTACTTCATGATCACCAATACTGAAGTTAAGTTTCTCGATATTCTCATTTGTGCTACTTCGCATTACTAATACCTTTTTTCGATTTATTCTCAGTCCACATTCTGTACTCATTACACCGTTCATTTTATCCTTTAAATCTTCTTCACTTTCTCTGAGGATAGCAATGTCATCAGTGAATCGTATCATTGATATCCTTTCACCTTGAATTTTAATTCCACTCTCGAATCTTTCTTTTATTTTCGTCAGTTCTTTTTCGGCATTTATACTAAACAGTAAAGGTGAAAGACTATATCCCTGTCTTACACCCGTTTTAATCCAAGCCCTTCGTTTTTGGTCTTCCACTCTTATTGTTCCCTCTTGGTTCTTGTATACATTACCCTTCCTTCCCAATAGATTAGTCCTATTTTTCTCAGAATTTCGAACATCATACACCATGTGACATGGTCGAATGCATTTTCCAGGCCGACAAATCTCATGAACATGTCTTGATTTTTCTTTAGTCCTGCTTCCATTATAAGCGGCAATGTCAGAACCGCATCTCTGGTGCCTTTACTTTTCCTAAAGCCAAGCTGTTCGCCGTCTAACAGTTTTCTTTCCGACTCTTCTGTATATTATTCTTGTCAGCAACTTGGATGCATGAGCTGTTAAGATGACTGTCCGATGATTATCCCACTTTTCAGCTCTTGCATTCTTCGGAATTGTGTGGGTGATATTTTTTGGAGAGTCAGATGGTATGCCGCCAGACTCATACGTTCTAGACACCAATGTGAACTTTTGTCTTCTTGCCACTTCCCCCGACGATTTTAGAAATCCTGATGGAATGTTAGCAGTCCCTTCTGATTTATTTGATTTTAAGTCTTCCAAAGCTTTTTTAAATTCTGATCCTAATACTGGATAACCTATCTCTTCCATATCGACTACTATTTCCTCTTCTATGATGTCATCAGCTATTTCCCCTCATAGCGACCTTCAATGTACTTTTTCCACCTATTCACTTTCACCTCTGCATTTACCAGTGGTATTCCTATTGCACTGTTAATGTTACCAGCCTTGCTTTTAATTTCACCGAAGGATGTTTAGACTATTCTGTATGCTGAACCAGTCCTTCCCTTCCGACAATCATTTCTTTATCGATTTCTTCACATTTCCCATACAGCCATTTTGCCTTAGCTTCCCTGCATTTCCTATTTATTTCATTCCTTACCGACTTGTATTTCTGTATTCCTGAATTGCACTGAACATTTTCGTAATTCCTTCTTTCATCGATTAACTGAAGTTTTCTTCTGTTACTTTCTTTGCAGTTTTTCAACTTTTGCAATTACCCTTTTTAGAGATGTGCAGTCCACTTCAACTGAACTGACTGCTGAACTATTCCTTATTGAACTGTCTATAACTTTAGAGATCTTCAAGCATATCCCTTCATTTTTTTAGAACTTCCGTAGCCCGGTTCTTCGCGTATTGATTCTTGCTGACTAGTCTCTTAAGCTTCAGCCTGCTCTTCATCAATAATAAATTGCAATTTGAGTCTGTGTCTGCTCCTGGATACGTCTTACAGTGCAGTATCTGATTCCGGAATCTCTTCTTGACCATGATGTAATCTATACCCATCCATAATTGCGAAAGTGTTGCAGCAGCGGCATTTTGTGCACGAACTGGCCTCTCGAGAATATCCCGTAAATATTCGATATGATTAATATCGGGCGATCTGGGTGTCCAAACCATTCGCTCGAATCGTCCGGAATGTTCTTCAAACCAATCGCGAAGATTTGTGGCCCGGTGACATGGCGCATTATCATCCGAAAGTGAAGTCCATGAATAGCTGCAAACGGTCTGCGAGTAGCCGAACATAACCAGAGGACACAATCTATTCCATGTAAACACAGCCCACTTAATTATGAAACCAGCAGCAGCTTGCACAGTGCCATGTTGACAGCTTGGGTCCACGGTTCCGTGAGCACTGTGCCATACTCGAACCCTGCCATGAGCTCTTACCAATTGAAATCGAGGCTCAGCTGACCAGGCCACGATTCTCCAGTCGTCTAGAGTCCAGCCGATATGGTCACGAGCCCATGAGAGGCGCTGCAGGCGACATCTTTCTGTCAGCGAAGCCACTAGCGTCCGTCGTCTGCTGCCATAGCGCATTAAAGCTGTATTTCGCCGCACTATCGTAACCGACAAGTTCGTCGCACGTCCCACATTTATTTCTGCGATTACTCCACGCAGTGTTGCCTGTCCATTAGCTCTGACAACTCTACACAAACGCCGCTTTTCTCGACGTTGAGCGAAGTCCACGGTGAGAGATAGTATCTGAAATTCTCAGCACACTCTTGACATTGAAGATCTGTGAGTGTTGAATTGCCTAACGGTTTACGAAATGGAATGTGTCATGTGTTCAGCTCCAACTACCATTCCGCGTTCAGAGTCTTTTAATTTCCTTCGTGCGAACATAATCACTTCGGTAACAGTTTCATACCAATCACCTTAGTACAAATGACAGCTCCACCGATGCACTGCCCTTTTATACCTTGTATATGCGATACCAACGTCATCTGTATATGTGGATATCGCTGACTTTTGTCACGTCCCGATAGCTATAAGATTCCACCGATCAATGTGGCACCTATTTCTTCATTATTGTATCACGTCGCCAATTGTTTCATAGAACTCAGCTACGTTCGGGCCGATCTTCCAGTCACCCGTCCTCCCCGTACAAAAGATTATTATCGTTTGTTTATGCTGTCCAACCCTTGCGATCCCATGGTGCTACAGCACCCTGACATTAACTGGCGTCCGCAGCTCGTGGTCGTGCGGTAGCGTTCTCGCTTCCCGCGCTCGGGTTCCCGGGTTCGATTCCCGGCGGTGTCAGGGAATTTCTCTGCCTCGTGATGACTGAGTGTTGTGTGATGTCCTTAGGTTGGTTAGGTTTAAGTAGTTCTAAGTTCTAGGGGACTGATGACCATAGATGTTAAGTCCCATAGTGCTTAGAGCCAACATTAACTGGCGAACGGTTTGAGGGTGTGTACATGCACCCTTTTTACCTTCGTCAGTGTCTGCACTCTGGTATACTTTATTCTGTGGCAAAGTCCCGACTAATAGTCGACTTTATCGCAAAGGACTGGCCACCTCCTCACTCTGCCCTGATTGTCAGTTCGAAGACACCGACGAGCACCGTCTTACGTGCCCCCTCAAACGAAACGTATGGCTCCTCATCCAACGAATCGTGGGCTTTTACCTCCGTGCCCCGCCAACGACGGTAACGCCAGATTCCTTGTTGTTGCCCCAGACATTTCACAACCCTCTTGCGAAGCACCATAAGCTGATCTGTTTTCGAGGACAGGCTTTAGAATACCTCTTTCAGAGTGGTCCGCATACAGTCCTTGACTTTTGGTACAAAGTTGTGACCGCGCATAGCACCTTCACCAGAAACCCTTTTTACCGACAAACTTCTGCCGGTTATCTTCCTTGACCCCCCTCAAAGTTGGGGTGTGCCAAGCCTACCCGTCACATGATGCAACATCCTTATCCACGTTCTCATGCATTGACAAAAAAAAAAAAAAAAAAAAAAAAAAAAAAAAAAAAAAAAGAGTAAGAAAAAATGCTCTCAGCACTATGGGATTTAACAGCTGAGGCCATCAGTCCCCTAGATCTTAGAACTACTAAAACCTAACTAACCTAAGGACATGACACACATCCATTCCCGAGGCAGGATTCGAACCTGCGACCGTAGCGGTCGCGCGGTTTCAGACTGAAGTGCGTAGAACCGCTCGGCCACACAGGCTGGCTATGTTTAAATGGTACCTTGAAGAACTGTTGCGTTGTGCATATACAGGGTGTTACAAAAAGGTACGGCCAAACTTTCAGGGAACTTCCTCACACACAAATAAAGAAAAGATGTTATGTGGACATGTGTCCGGAAACGCTTAATTTCCATGTTAGAGCTCATTTTAGTTTCGTCAGTATGTACTGTACTTCCTCGATTAACCGCCAGTTGGCCCAATTGAAGGAAGGTAATGTTGACTTCGGTGCTTGTGTTGACATACGACTCATTGCTCTACAGTACTAGCATCAAGCACATCAGTACGTAGCATCAACAGGTTAGTGTTCATCACCAACGTAGTTTTGCAGCTAGTGTAATGTTTACAAAT
This sequence comes from Schistocerca serialis cubense, assembly GCF_023864345.2. Taxonomy (NCBI): domain Eukaryota; kingdom Metazoa; phylum Arthropoda; class Insecta; order Orthoptera; family Acrididae; genus Schistocerca; species Schistocerca serialis. The sequence goes on along the minus strand of NC_064639.1, from coordinate 578,672,057 downwards.
GCGGAGTTGGCAGATGCCCATTTGATGTATGGATTAGCACGGGGCAATAGCCGTGGCGCGGTACGTTTGTATCGAGACAGATTTCCAGAACGAAGGTGTCCCGACAGGAAGACGTTCGAAGCAATTGATCGGCGTCTTAGGGAGCACGGAACATTCCAGCCTATGACTCGCGACTGGGGAAGACCTAGAACGACGAGGACACCTGCAATGGACGAGGCAATTCTTCGTGCAGTTGACGATAACCCTAATGTCAGCGTCAGAGAAGTTGCTGCTGTACAAGGTAACGTTGACCACGTCACTGTATGGACAGTGCTATGGGAGAACCAGTTGTTTCCGTACCATGTACAGCGTGTGCAGGCACTGTCAGCAGCTGATTGGCCTCCACGGGTACACTTCTGCGAATGGTTCATCCAACAATGTGTCAATCCTCATTTCAGTGCAAATGTTGTCTTTACGGATGAGGCTTCATTCCAACGTGATCAAATTGTGAATTGTCACAATCAACATGTGTGGGCTGACGAGAATCCGCACGCAATTGTGCAATCACGTCATCAACACAGATTTTCTGTGAACGTTTAGGCAGGCATTGTTGGTGATGTCTTGATTGGGCCTCATGTTCTTCCATCGACGCTCAATGGAGCACGTTATCATGATTTCATACGGGATACTCTACCTGTGTTGCTAGAACATGTGCTTTTACAAGTACGACACAACGTGTGGTTCAAGCACGATGGATCTCCTGCACATTTCAGTCGAAGTGTTCGTACGCTTCTCAACAACAGATTCGGTGGCCGATGGATTGGTAGAGGCGGACCAATTCCATGGCCTCCACGCTCTCCTGACGTCAACCCTCTTGACTTTCATTTATGGGGGCATTTGAAAGCTCTTGTCTACGCAATCCCGGTACCAAATGTAGAGACTCTTCGTGCTCAAATTGTGGACGGCTGTGATACAATACGCCGTTCTCCAGGGCTGCATCAGCGCATCAGGGATTCCATGCGACGTAGGGTGGATGCATGTATCCTCGCTAACGGAGGGCATTTTGAACATTTCCTGTAACAAAGTGTTTGAAGTCATGCTGGTACGTTCTGTTGCTGTGTGTTTCCATTCCATGATTAATGTGATTTGAAGAGAAGTAATAAAAGGAGCTCTAACATGGAAAGTAAGCGTTTCCGGACACATGTCCACATACCGTATTTTCTTTCTTTGTGTGTGAGGAATGTTTCCTGAAAGTTTGGCCGTACCTTTATACTGTTAGTTTGTTCAATAAAGATTATTGCGTGACGGACTGCCGTCGTAAGGGGACCGGCTAGGTTGGAGATTTTCTCCCCTGAGGGACTGGGTGTTGTGTTGTCTTCATCATCATTTCAGCCCCATCCGGCACGCAGGTCGCCCAGTGTGGCGTCGAATGTAATAAGACCTGCACCAAGACGGCCGGATCTGCCCCGCAAGGCGCCTACCGGCCAATGACGCCAAACGTTCATTTCCATTGTAAGATCAGCTCGAGACGGGATTCTGAATCATAGAGCCTGTTGGCAGTGAGCTCCTTGTCGATGATGTGAGATTGCAGCGTTTATGCGGAACGGCGTCTGTGTCCGACGCAGCACGCGATCCGTCAGGACACGGAGCTGCCTAGGAGAGTGGGTGTGTCCACACGCAGACAGCGGGCTGGCAGCGGGCAGCGGGCAGCGGACGCAGGCAGAGGCGCGCGGCTTCCGCCCGTATGCGGCGGTTCAGCTCGCGGCCTCTTATCGCTTCCGCCCCCGTGACGAGGGTGACTTCCCATGGCGCGTGATAACGCCGGCGCAGATAGCCCGCGCCCCGCCTCAAACGGCAAAAACGGCCCGGGCGGAAGAGCTCGCCTTGACGCGCAGGAAATAATAACGGAGAAAGTACCCGGCGGGCCCGGCCGTTTCTGACACAAGCAATTGGCTCCGCTGTGGGAGGACCCAAATAGCGGGCTGTCCTTCTCAGGACGTTACAGCCTGGCCACTCGTTTAAAGAACCCCATTTTCCAGTGGCCTCTCTGTGAACTGCTGGTACTGAGTCGGGTGCAATACCTGTATATCAACCTCAAATACTTCTAATCCATTTGTAAGTAGGCTATTTAGGTTTTTATGTTGGTAACGTCACCTAGCGCTCTGTATGAAAATCACTGGACGTGCTGTGTGCAGTCTGTGGCTGGTGGCCATTGTTGAAATAGTCGCTATTGTAGTGTTGGGCAGTTGGCTGTCAACAGCGCTTAGCGTTGCGCAGTTGAAGGTGAGCCGCCAGCAGTGGTGGATGTGGGGAGAGAGTTCTGAGACCGGACGATCTGGACTTGTGTCCATCAGAGACAGTAAATGTGTAAGACTGGATGTCATGAACTGATATATATATATATATATATATATATATATATATATATATATATATATATATATATATATATATATAATGACTTTTGAACATTATTAAGGTAAATACATTGTTTGTTCTCTATCAAAATCTTTCATTTGCTAACTATGCCTATCAGTAGTTAGTGCCTTCAGCAGTTAGAATCTTTTATTTAGCTGGCGCTCGCTGTATTGCAGTAGTTCTAATAACGTAGATTATTGTGAGGTAAGTGATTCATGAAAGGTATAGGTTATTGTTAGTCAGGGCCATTCTTTTGTAGGGATTATTGAAAGTCAGATAACGTTGCGCTAAAAATATTGTGTGTCAATTTACTGATGATCAGAATAAGTAAAGTGAGAAATGTCTGAGTACGTTCAGTTCTGCTCAGCTGTTTGAAAATCAAATAACGTAAGAGGTTTATCAGCACAGTCATTCATAAATTTTTCTAAGGGGATGTTTCACATTTTAAATCAACCGTGGATTCCATTGAATCTGATTCTTTCTGACCAAACCTCCTCCCGTAAGTTTTTCTTTCTTTCGCTTATCTTCCTTTGATCTGTCGATAGTTTTGCTTTCAGTGTGACTGATAGACCGACTCCTTGCACTAATCTACATCTACATCTACATACATACTCCGCAATCCACCATACGGTGCATGGCGGAGGGTACCTCGTATCACTACTAGCATCTTCTCTCCCTGTTCCACTCCCAACCAGAACGAGGGAAAAATGACTGCCTATATGCCTCTGTACGAGCCCTAATCTCTCTTATCTTTGTGGTCTATCCGCGAAATATAAGTTGGCTGCAGTAAAATTGTACTGCAGTCAGCCTCAAATGCTGGTTCTTTAAGTTTCCTCAGTAGCGATTCACGAAAAGAACGCCTCCTTTCCTCTAGAGACTCCCATACGAGTTCCTGAAGCATTTCCGTAACACTCGCGTGATGATCAAACCTACCAGTAACAAATCTAGCAGCCCGCCTCTGAATTGCTTCTATGTCCTCCCTCAATCCGACCTGATAGGGATCCCAAACGCTTGAGCAGTACTCAAGAATAGGTCGTATTAGTGTTTTATAAGCGGTCTCCTTTACAGATGAACCACATTTTCCCAAAATTCTACCAATGAGCCGAAGACGACTATCCGCCTTCCCCACAACTGCCATTACATGCTTGTCCCACTTCATATCGCTCTGCAATGTTACGCCCAAATATTTCATCTACGTGATTGTGTCAAGCGCTACACTACTAATGGAGTATTCAAACATTACGGGATTTTTTTTCCTATTCAGCTGCATTAATTTACATTTATCTATACTTAGAGTTAGCTGCCATTCTTTACACCAATCACAAATCCTGTCCAAGTCATCTTGTATCCTCCTATACTCACTCAACGACAACACCTTCCCGTACACCACAGCATCATCAGCAAACAGCCGCACATTGCTATCCACCCCATCCAAAAGATCATTTATGTAGATAGAAAACAACAGCGGACCTACCACACTTCCCTGGGGCACTCCAAATCATACCCTCACCTCCGATGAACACTCACCATCGAGGACAACGTACTGGGTTCTATTACTTAAGAAGTCTTCGAGCCACTCACATATTTGGGAACCAATCCCATATACTCATACCTTAGTTAGGAGTCTGCAGTGGGGCACCGAGTCAAACGCTTTCCGGAAGTCAAGGAATATGTCATCCGTCTGATACCCTTCATCCATGGTTCGCAAGATAATACGTGCAAAAAGGGCGAGTTGCGTTTCGCAGGAGCGATGCTTTCGAAAGACCTGCTGATGTATGAACAGCAACTTCCCTGTCTCAAGGAAATTCATTATATTCGACCTGAGAATATGTTCGAGAATCCTGCAACAGACCGATGTTAAGGATATTGGTCTGTTATTTTGAGGATCCGTCCTTCTACCCTTCTTATATACAGGCAATGATGGGCATGGTGGCAATATGGGAGGCCTTCCTCGTTCTCTTCGCCACGCATTAGTAAGGGTAGTTCGTCTTTACCTCCCACGAACAATGATCACAAAGTTTTAACTGTCTCCTCAGAAAAAAAGAAAACATCAGCGTCCGTCCATGAAGCTTAGTACTGGACGTATAATGTAGCCTTTACGGCCGATGTTTTTACCACATTTAAAACTTCCGGGCTGAGAAGTTCGTGGTCGGCATATAAAACTGCCCCTTAACATTTTGCCTCCGGCCGTGGGGGACATATTCGGAGTATAACGGCAACTGTAGCAGTGATCAAGTGTTCCCCTACTTCACAGAGCCGCACATAGGACACCAACACACCATCACGTGATGTCGCCAGCGTAATTATCTCTGGCTGGCGCCATCGTTCTCTGTACACGAAACTGATCGTTGTTCTGTAGGCCCAAAGTCAACATCAATATTTTGTCTAACTTTGTAACTTCTTCTCCTATGTTTAAATTATTATGCTGTTTGTAAATGTCCATAGCTTCTGTACCTGCGCGCATGTAAAGCATTGTCTTTTACACTACTGGCCATTAAAATTGCTCCACCAAGAAGAAATGCAGATGATAAACGGGTATTCATTGGACAAATATATTATACTAGAACTGACATGTGATTACATTTTCACGCAATTTGGGTGCATAGATCCTGAGAAATCAGTACCCAGAACAACCACCTCTGGCCGCAGTAACGGCCTTGATACGCCTGGGCATTGAGTCAAACAGAGCTTGGATGGCGTGTACAGGTACAGCTGCCCATGCAGCTTCAACACGATACCACAGTAAATCAAGAGTAGTGACTGGCGTATTGTGACGAGCCAGTTGCTCGGCCACCATTGACCAGACGTTTTCAATTGGTGAGGGATCTGGAGAATGTGCTGGCCAGGACAGCAGTCGAACATGTTCTGTATCCAGAAAGGCCCGTACAGGACCTGCAACATGCGGTCGTGCATTATCCTGCTGAAATGTAGGGTTTCGCACGGATCGAATGAAGGGTAGAGCCACGGGTCGTAACACATCTGAAATGTAACGTCCACTCTTCAAAGTGCCGTCAATGCAAACAAGAGGTGACCGAGACGTGTAACCATTGGCACCCCATACTTTCACGCCGGGTGATACGCCAGTATGGCGATGCCGAATACACGCTTCCAATGTGCGTTCACCGCGATGTCGCCAAACACGGATGCGACCATCATGATGCTGTAAACAGAACCTGGATTCATCCGAAAAAATGACGATTTGCCATTCGTGCACCCAGGTTCGTAGTTGAGTACACCATCGCAGGCGCTCCTGTCTGTGATGCAGTGTGAAGGGTAACCGCAGCCATGGTCTCCGAGCTGATAGTCCATGCTGCTGCAAACGTCGTCAAACTGTTCGTGCAGATGGTTGTTGTCTTGCAAACGTATCCATCTGTTGACTCAGGGATCGAGATGTGGCTGCACGATCCGTTACAGCCATGCGGATAAGATGCCTGTCATCTCGAGTGCTAGTGATACGAGGCCGTTGGGATCCAGCACAGCGTTCCGTATTACCTTCCTGAACCCACCGATTCCATATTCTACTAACAGTCATTGGATCTCGACCAACGCGAGCAGCAATGTCTTGATACGATAAACCGCAATCGCGATAGGCTACAATCCGACCCTTATGAAAGTCGGAAACGTGATGGTACGCATTTCTTCTCCTTGCACGAGGCATGACAACAACGTTTCACCAGGCAACGCCGGTCAACTGCTGTTTGTGTATGAGAAATCGGTTGGAAACTTTCCTAATGTCAGCACGTTGTAGGTGTCGCCACCTGCGCAACCTTGTGTGAATGCTCTGAAAAGCTAATGATTTGCATATCACAGCATCTTCTTCCTGTCGGTTAAATTTCGCGTCTGTAGCACGTCATCTTCGTGATGTAGCAATTTTAATGGCCAGTAGTGTATAAATCATTCATCTCACTGAATTTCATTTTATGGTTTCTATCTCGGAAAATATTTTCTGATATCGCTAGTTTCTAAGAATTTCCCAGCAACAATATCTTTTGTGTTCAACTAAGTGGGTATTAAGACTAATTTTTGTGGTTCCAATGTATACTTGCCCACAACTACGCACGGAGAGTCGCTAGGGATGCCATACTACTTTTGCAGTTCTTAATCATTTATCTTCTTCATAGGTCCTAAGGCCCCAAATTCGGCCAACGCTTCCCAATGCTGACTTTTTAATGAACGGCAGAAAAACGTTGCCAATTTGCGGTCGTTGTTCCTTATCAGTTTGTTTTTCTCTCGTTTTGGACGGAGCGCTCGATCCGTTTACTGAAGTAACCGTTATGCTTGAAAGCGACGGTAGGTGATTAAGCTCATCTTGCAAATAAACTGGCTCGCAGATTTTAAAAGCCCTGCCTGCCAAGTTTTGATGACACCTCTTTTCCGTCTTGGGTGGTGGTTGGAGTTCTTAGGGAGGTATCGATCAGTCTGCGTAGCTTTCCTGTACACGTTATGGTCCAAAATTCCCGTCCACTCGTTTGATCACGTACGCATCCAGGAAATTAAAGTACGCATTGCCTCATTCTCCATCGTAAATCGACTTTTCTAGGTTCAAACTCTTTATATGTTCGAAGAAGACATCAAACTCCTCTTCACCATGACTCTATAACACAAAGGTGTCATCCTCGTAGCGGTAACACTTAGCTAATCATTTACTGATTGTCTACAGCACCCGTTGTTCGAAAATCTCCATAAACAAATTGGCAACACCTGGACTAAATTGATTGTTCATGAGCACATCATCAATTTGCTCATAAATTTTATTGTTATACTGAAAATAGCTTTCAGGGACACAATGTCTAAATAAAGTTACTATATCAGTCGGAAAAATATCTGCTATATTGAAATAACTTGGTTTTCAGGAATCAGTAAATAAAGATACAATATCAGAGCTGAGAGAATATCACTCGAGATCACCTTCATGTATTTTAGTAGAACTATTTACAGTTTAGCCAACGGCCTTGCCATAGTGGTGACACCGGTTCCCGTCAGATCACCGAAGTTAAGCGCTGTCGGGCTTGGCTAGCACTTGGATGGGTGTCTGCTGAGTGCTGTTAGCAATCGGGGTGCCCTCAGGTACTCGAATGAGTAATAGCGGCTCAGATCACGAAAACCGATAACGGCGGGGAGAGCGGTGTGCTGACCACATGCCCCTCCATATCCTCATCCAGTGTCGCCTATCGGCTGAGGACGATATGGCGGACGGTCGGTACCATTGGGCCTTTAAAGGCCAGTTCAGACGGAGTTTAGTTTATTTACATGTTCAGCAAACTAGGTAGGGTCATAAGTCAATATGGACTAGAAACTTTTGGCTCTGGAGACGAGCATGTAGAAGAACTGTTACTCAGATTTAGAAGAATAATTGGCCTTGCGCTTAATGGATATGTACCTCGCAGAACAGCTCGTCATGCACAGGACCCGACATGGTATAAACTCGGTGTGAAAAAGAAAAAAGAATCGAAACGCATCAAAAATTAAAAAAAGACTTTTAATTTGTTGACTGATTAGGTTGTGATTCTGTTTATATTTGAGACAGACAGGCACGGAAACAGCCCATAAAAATGCATGCATGGAAAATGAAGAAGTTTAACTAAGACCCGAATGTCGTGTTTCGTTTAGCGCTGTAGTGAGAGCGCGGTCATAGGGACGTTCCGATACAAGTAAGTATTACATACTTTTGTTTCGGTAACGAGTATTTTTAGAATCGAACCATTCTTTCAGCCGTTACTCGGCATTGAAAGAAAAGTGCTTGTATCGAATACCTGGCGTTAAAACAGTTGAATCTATAGTTCGAGAAGTAGTGCACTGGATTAAAAACAGTGTTGTGTGGTAAGACAAAATAAAAATAAAACAAATCCGAAAGAAGACTTTTGGAGGCTCACTTTGCTGACGTTAAAACAGGGTGGAACCCGGCCTTTTTCATGTTGGAGAGTTTCTTAAATTTGAGAAAAGTGGTGTATGAAATCGCAAACGATAGTATTTCAGCACCTGAAATATCAGATACTGTAGTGATGGAAAAAATAAACCAACCTACAGCTTAATTAAAGCCTTTTGAATACGCCAGAAGAGAAGCGTCTGCACAAAAGTATGTTACAGTACCCAGAATTATACCAATGGTTATTAGTTTTCAACACAACTTAAGAGTATTCTCGCCAGTCCCACCAATTGTCAAAGAACACAAAAAACGTTTAATTTAGAGAGCTGAAGAAAAGGTATGGGTTAATTGAATTAAATGACCATGCAGCCATTGCTGCTGTATTGGATCCAAGATTTCAAAACCTCCAGTTTCAAGATCCAGCGGTATGCGGACGAGCCATACGAAAGCTCGAAAGTATGGTTTATGAGCAAGAAAATTGCCGAAGTGAATCGGAGGAAGATACTACTTCGTCTACTGTAACACAGGAATACCGCTTTTGGAATCATCATAAACGGCTAGCGCAAGGCCGCGGAAAGTAAAAAGAAACAAACCAAAGTGTCTAAGTGACTCTTTTGTTTGTCAAACCCTGTAAAATCTTTAAAAAGCAACCCATTTGTAGAATGAGAAGACATGAAAATTATTTTCCGTATCTGTACAAAATTGCTCAACGATACTGAGTGTTTATTTCTAAAGCTTGTGCACCTACGACTCAGAATAGAAATAAATTGCCTCCTAAATATTTGCAGCAATTGCTCTTTTTGGGAAACTCCCCAAAATGTGACTTTTTGTTTAAGGATTATCATTAACAAAGAAATAAATTTTTTATGTTTTTAGATTACAAAAAATAAGTAATAAAGCAAAATATCACATTTACTCAGCAATACCTCAGTTTCATAAAAAATTAAAAAACTGTCGATGTGAGCAGGTATCGATACATTTGGAGTACCCACGTGAGTAGTATGGTAAAGAAACATCCCTACTTGGACATCGACATTGTTTTTTATTATTTGAAACCTGTTTCAGCACATTTAAATTCTTCAGTAAGCTCTTTCCTGGCTTGATGGGATCTTCTTAATAAATGGGTGGGATTGCAAATCCGGGCCTTTAGCATACGTCTATCTCGTTAGTGCCACCGTAAGAAGTAGAGGACCGTCATGCTGTTCCACAAAATGGAACCATCTCTCATAGTAGGGTGCGACGAACGGTTAGAGTGTCGTTTAAATCTGCCGTTACTTTGTCATGCTGAGTGTTAAAAAGCTAAAATTCGCCCAACGAGAAACAAGATTACACTGTAACATCTCCCAATATCAAGCAGGTAACAAGGTAGCTCTGTACCCGGGGTTTCTATTAGCGATTTGGAGAACGTGCAGCACAGGAATATCCCCTTCAACTTTTAGTTGTGGAAGATATATTCATCTGCAGTTTTAAACCAGATGGGAAGAAAAGATAAGAGCGTACTTACCCTGATCACGAACATACGACACGCGACTTTATTGTTGGTGATGCAGGCAGTAGACCTGGCAGTCTACTTTGTCCTACAGTATTTGAGATAAGTACCTTATGCGCAGGCACTAATATCACCATCTGCCATTCCGTTCACTTCCGTAATCATCTGTTACAAAACAAATACAGATCTACTATGTACAAACAGTTCGTAGGCACCTACGTGACGTAGTAATTCGACAAACATACTGCGGCAGAGAAATCTACAACCCAAGAATGTGGATCGAAACCTTAGGTTTCGAGATAGTGACTAGGCATAGGCTGGAAAGAGGCCGGTAGCTGCCTTTCATCATAAGGCAATATCCAAACATAATGATCACTAAAGAATTGTTACCATAGTCTAAATTTTTTTGCCATGCAGTTTGTGGCCTCTCTACACGTACTACGTAATGCGAGGTCTGCGTTTTGTAACGTGGTATGTGGCTTATGAGGAACCGTTAAGATTTCTAAACACGTGTCTCCCTGTCTCGACAGGTACGGATGGTTGTCAGGTGTCCAGTCCAATGCTCTTTATTCTTTGATAGTATTTGCAGGACAGAGCTTGGTTGCTTTCCAAACGAGGATGTCCTCTACGTTTCCTGACATTAAACAGTCGTTCTGCTTGTGCGCTTACGACAGCCGCTGCACCGACGTGCTACATGTGCGGAGTCTATTGAGCGGACCGTGGTGGAAGCCAGTGAGCTCCACGGAGGGCTTCAGTGCGTCCTGTCGCGCTGTCTCGTGGCGACTCCGGCCGTTATCAGTCCCTTCCACGAGTCACTTACGTCATTTTGTCTACATCTTTCCGGACGTTTCTGATCACGCAGCGCTATCGTGATTCTCTCTGCCGCTTTTGATGATCGTGATTCAGCATCACAAGCGTTCCCTAAACAGGCTGCGCATAGTGGAACTGGAGATCAACTCGGGTTACAAAACGTACACAGTGATTTTTCCAGCAGAGTAATTAACTCACTAGAAAGGCAGCTGAAGCTTCAGGCATCCTAGAAACAACTTCCATCGGCGTTTATAAAGTCCACGATCCAGACTAAACTGGCCTAACATTCCATGGAAGACCTTATTAATTCGTTAACAACCACATTTATAACAGGTTTGCAGAGTTGTTCCCGGTTTCACATTTAGAGACAATGACATATGCATGCAGGAAATAAACTAAGTAGGTTTTAAAGATAGAGAACGGACGATAAATGAATGAACAGATTGAAGGAAAGAAACTAATATTTTTCCAAGCGTTTTCCTAAACTACTTAGTTAAGAAAAAGTGTATTATAATAGAGATAATAAAATTGTGTACGCTATAGTGATAATATGAATACCGCGATTCGTCAAACTGCTGTTAAATGTATCACTGTAGTACTGCCTCAGTCGTAAGTACGTTGGATATTAGGTGAATAACGAGGAAATGTTCACATAGTGCATAAAGGTGCTGTCAGAAGGGGTGTACTAACTTGACTGTGAAAATGCAAAACAGCTGCTATGGGTTATAATGACCTTTATGCGCCCTTGAGACGTTAACCCGTAAGTATTCCACATTTTTAAGTACTTCCAGTCCGCATACGACGAGAGATTTATTTAACTAAAGTTCTCTGGAAATGGTGCATTAAACCGAGGTTACGAAAGCCAGTTTTACACAGACAATGTATATCGCACATGTTTCTGTGTAATTTGGTACCTAATTCCAGTTGTAAAAATTACGTCAAGAGTAGCATGTGGAGCTGCACCAAACCAGTATTCGGACTGAAGACCACAACAAATAACACGTAACTGTAAGTAATTCTCCCCGATTATTGTCTCACGTCCGTTATAAACCTTTGTTCTATTGTGGCATGGATGTTCTGTTTGGTGTCACAAGACTGTCAACCACACTACCGTAACCGAACTCAAATCCTATGCCTTATCAGATAGCACGAATTTTTTACAAGTAACACGCACTTCAATAAATATTATTTTGATACTTTCTTTACTTTGTGTTCTGCCTTACGGCAGGTCTTGTCATGGGGGAAGTCTCGTCAGAGAGGTCCACCGTATTAGCGTCTAGGGAAGTGGTTCCAGTGGTGGTTTCCCGTTGCCTTCCACTGATGATGATGAAATGATAATGAGGACAACAAACACCCAGTCCCTGAACGGAGAAAAGCTCCGACCCAGCCGGGAATCGAACCCGGGCCCCTTGGCGTGACAGATCGCCGCGCTGACCACTCAGCTATCGGGGCGGACATTTTGATACTAACTCACTATATATTATGTAAGATCTTAGATGAGTTTAAAACAAGCTAAACCAACATGACGGACCAAGGTTCGAACTCAGGCCTTTGCACTTCACAGGCATGACTCACGAAATTCAACAATCCACATACGCCTCACAGGCTAACTCAACGTTTCTCCACGTCACTTTTACCTCGCCATTCGTGCCCTTCGCACAGATGGATCCCCGGCAACAGCGAATATATTGGGAAACAGTGAGAAGTTTTGTTGCCAGTGATAACTGCGAAACTATGATCATAAAAAAGAAGAAGGTACTGGCAGAAGTAAAGCTGTGAGTACCGGGCGTGAGTCGTGCTTCGGTAGCTCCGTTGGTAGAGCACTTGCCCGCGAAAGGCAAAGGTCCCGAGTTCGAGTCTCGGTCGGGCACACAGTTTTAATCTGCCAGGAAGTTTCAGGAAGATTAGGGTTTAATGCCCCGTAGACATCGAGGTGATTAGAGACCGAAGCTGTGGTCAGGTCAAACTGTCGGGCGTATCCTTTCTCCCAAAGGTAGTCCCGCAGTTGGTGACGGCGTCTCCATGGGGGATGTAATGGAGTGGTGACGTCTTACAGCTTCTATCTTTCTGCGAGGCATACACTGATGGTCTCGTTGTAGAAGCTTTGCCAACGGTAGACAGTTCTCAGATACCTAAATCAGCCTGGAACATAAATACGCACGCAATTCCAAATCACGGAACAGGGTCCTCAATGAAACACAACGCTTAGCACTGAAAGCATGTTCTTCACGAGCGCCAGCGTACAGCCAGAACAGAATTGAGCAGAGCTCCTGCACAGAGAGAGCTGCTATTTATGCAAACACCGAATACTCCGCAATATAAAAACATTACAAACGTATTTCCAGAACATTCCAGAACTGATAAATACTGAACAAATATTTGCTGGTGGGCAGGCCGGATCTGGCGACTTGCAACACATCAACCAGCGACGTTAACCACCACGCCACGCTACACTCGTCACAGCTCGCCTCGGTATTTAACATGTCACAAATCACCAACGCAGCGCACATTCAACAAACAACAAGAAATACCTTGTCACAACTATGGTTCACATTTGGTATGGTGTTCTAAAATTCCTATGACACTATTCTAGAGGGTACAAAGAGGAATCAGCAGAAAAATCTTTATATATGAATACATGTCCGCAAACAATCCGTTTCCATGTTTCAAGGCAATATGGCTGATCCACATTTTTAACTCTCGTGCTAGTGTGACCGTTCTGGCGTAATTAACTCCAAAAAATCACTCCGTCTTCAGGCCACAAGTGGCCCATCGGGACCATCCGACCGCCATGTCATCCTCAGTTACTTGATCTGGTGTTAGAAGGATTAGCCGGTGAAATCTTTCACCGTTTCCAGGGTACGCCCGATCGTGTCTGTCTTCAGTCTTTAGGCTCACAATCTTCTAGGAGGCTCCTTCTTTGTAACCCATCCTCAGGTGAGGGTGCGGATAGGAGGGGCGTTTGGTCAGCACACCGCTCTCCCGGCTGTTATGATGGTTTTCTTTGACCGGAGCCGCCACTATTCGGTCGAGTAGCTCCTCAATTGGCATCAAGAGGCTGAGTGCAACCCGAAAAATGGCAGCAACGCATGGCGGCCCGGATGGTCACCCATCTAAGTTCCGGCCAGGCCCGACAACGCTTAACTTCAGTGATCTGACGGGAATTGGCGTATCCACTGCGGCACGGCCGTTGCCCAATAACCACAAAAACGGCTTGATATTGTGACCACCATTTTTGTTGCACAAATAACTGTATCTGCGCAATGAGTTCTGATACATTTGGTAAAAAAAATCTGACGTACGCTTGACTCTTTCTGCTGTACACATTACACAAAGTGTAGGTCTTCTTTCGCCTCTACATTGGTCTGCTAAAGAAGTTTCCTGGCGTAGTACCTTAAGAAAAAGCCTAGGCCAATCGTACTCGCGGATCTTGGTGGCCGAACATGTGGTCTTCCTCAGATCGTTGGGTGGAGTTAGTCTCGGTCTATCGTCCCGGTGTAAAATTGAGGTCTTCGTGTGAAATCAAGTGATGGTATCGTATAGGCACTCAACGGGCCATTTGCAAGTCGTCACTCTACTCCGTAGAGTGCGCTGTTGTGAAATTTCCTGGCAGCTGAAAACGTGCCGGACCGGGGAATGAACCCGGAAGCTTGCCGTTCGCGACCAATGCTTTTATCGGCTGCGCTGTCCAGACACAACGGACGATCGCCCTCCTAGTTTTAAAGCCGTGAAGTGGGAGTGGGGCGTCGTATGGTCGTGATGTGGCGCCTGGCCACCTCAGCTGGTAAGAGCATTATCCACTAAAGGTAAGGTTCCGGGTTCATGTCCCGTTCCGGCACACAATTTACACATGCTAGGTAGTTTCAGTGAGAATTGCCACTTTTCACTGAATTAATAGATTTAAAACACTTTTGGCCCATTTTTAATAAAATTTTACTAAAATCCATAGAGGAATTTGGTACTGAAGCACCCTGTCCGAGTATGCTGCAGAAAATATTCGACAATATTACAGCTTCCATTAAACTTTATCTCGACGGCTAGAAATTCAGAATAGATACAAAAGGCAAGCAAGAAGATTCCATATCACCAAAACTACTATTAACAACCACTGGGGAAATTATCATTGGATATAGCTGAACCACTTTCCTTCGCTGATGACAATCCACTGTTTCCCTGTACTGCAGAAAACTTCAATAACGAACAGAGAAACTTCAGAGAGCAAATTTGAAATTAGACCCCAAAATCAATTTTAATGAGACAAAAATACAATCAAAATTTCGAACGCTTCGTAGAAATCAAATTATGTTGGTGAATCGTTATAATTGTTATCCAAGTGCTCGTAAAGGTGCATCTATTCTGAGATTAGTTATCTGCAGTTCTATCGTTTTTTCTCACGAATATTGTTTTACATTTGTTTTGCGTATATGGCTAGTACATATAAATAGTCGAAACAAGCGTTAACGGAGAAGAAAGCCGTAAGGGTAAGCAGCACAGGTCGAGTGGAGCATTGTTGGTATTCCTTTTCTTTGTCTTACCTGATTTTCTTTGTGGATTATCTAAAGATATCAAAATATTATACAGAGACGCGAATAAATCTTAGAAAACTGACTCAATGAGTCCTCAAAGTGTAAAAGAAACACTACTACTGTATACGAAAGTAATATAATTTCCAGCTTGGTCAGGAATATTTTAATCTTTCCGTGTTACATTTCTCGAATTGTGGGAGTCTCTCCATTTGAGAATCATTCGCTCCGTATTTTATCACCAACAGATTAGGTCCAAAGTTAGTCGTAAATCAAACGTCTGGAAGATAGTGTTGTACACATTCCTCAATTAAATACGAGTAATTATAATTCTATGTCCTTTAACTTATACTCCATGTTCGTGTCACACAAAAGCAAAGGCACGCAAATTCTGTTTTCCGAAGAGTAATTGTTAAGTTTCACTGATCCAGCTGACCATCTTCGTTTCCTAGTTTCTCTTTTCTAAATACACTCACTAGGCTCTTGTTTTTATTCGCCCTGCATCAAATTAGAAGCGTCACGTGAAACTTGTTTGTTGATCGAAAGACACAAAATAGTAGACGTCAGTCACTCTCGATCTGCGTAGTCTAGCCGATACGAAAAACTGTCGAGCTAACGTCTGATGACTGGAACTTGCGTAACGCTCCAGATAAGAAAATCGTCTGCTGCTAAAAGAAATACAAACTGTTTCCACGCAAGAAAGAAGTGTGTCATGTACGAAATGAATTAATCATTTTATAAAGCCACACTTGTATATATATCATTCTCATCGCTCTGTTATTACTCTAAGGACTTTCCTTTTCTTATCACGTCTGCGACTCGAAGCTCGTGTAATTAGCATAATTATCATTGAGTATAATGGTGCCTTGTTAATTTGAATCTTTTATGTTAGTCTTATTCGTGTCAACACTCATTACTGACTGTTTTTTCTTTCGTGTAATGTTCCATTGATCTCCAAGTGTTTAACAATGGCATTATCAGATTCCCGACTTATTCTGGAATGTTAAAGGAAGAACACAAGTTAGACACCTAGCTTTAGTAAAAGTGTTTGTAATGTGTAACTAATTAGTGGAACCAAGATTGTGAGTGGAACGTGGTAAGCACTGAGATATGGAAATGTGAAAGCCTACAATTCACGCCGAATGTTGTTCTGTTTCGACGCGGACAAGATTGTACCTCGCATCTCTCTTCTGATGATCGTGCACCCTACGACTGCGTTACATAAATAATATAGGGATAAGATCTTTAAGTGTTTTACGTTGTTTCTTTTCTGTTGTTTCAACATTCACCCAGTCAGTGTCAGCATAAGACTATGGAAGTACAGTTTTCTAGAACAAACAGCTCAGTCGTAGGTTTTATGCTCACACGATGTGTGAGCAGTACGTGAGAAAGCGAGTCCGCTAACTCTCACTAAACGGCGACTACAACTTAAAATCTTGTGGACCAGCAACTAACGAGACGCGAGCTTAGGTTCCCATTTGACAGACGGATAACCATTACTTGTGTCCCAAGTCAGCATTACACGAGTACTGAAGAGCTAGAGATTATACTCGAGAAACTGGTGTAAGGAGTCATATCCTGGAACAACCATATCTCCTCTTCTTCCTGACTAAGAACTAATGATGAAACTGCCAGGCTTCTAACCGGCTACCTCCAGGAGGAGCTACTGAGGCGTAACTTATCCTAACTCCCTCTCTTCAGTATCTTGCAATTTCCTTATTCCAGTCTCCTGATCTGTACATTGACTATTCTGTGATTTTGCAACAATCAAGGCGGACAAATTACAATTCAGTGTAATAATAAACAGTGGCGGGAGAGGTGATTGCGTGCAGGAAGCTGTTTAGGTGTCTCCAAGACTGGCGAATGACACGTCTGAATCCGTACGTTGATCATTCTTCCAGTTTAAGGGGGGTAGGACGTCAGTCGGGCCGACTTGGAGCAGCAGAGGCACCACAGGACATTTTAATTTCCACTGTCTATACTTTTACAAATAAATTCATAAAACTTCGCCAGCATGACCATAAAGGATTCAGGATTCATACTCATAGCATTGGAAGTTCAAAAAAGTAACAAAATAAATTTTTTCAACATGCGAAATTTCATCATTTTTTCACTTACTATTGGCTGCATTTGTTGCTATATGTAGACTTTTCTTCATAAGTAAGAGAGATTCTTCGATGAATTTTGCACAGCATGCAAACCATACTTAAGGGTGTATGAAGATCTAGAATTTATTTAATTTATGAAAAACTGAATGAGCTGTTACATTTCATACTTCATGTTTAGAAAAAAAACTCAAATTTTATAGATAATTATCTCAATTTTTACCTCAGTTTTTAATAGATTTGGAAAATTCTAGAGTTTCATACACCTGTAAGCATGCTTTGTATGCTGTGCAAAATTCATCGAAGACTCTCTCTTACTTATGAAGAAAAGTGTACCTATAGCAACAAATGCAGCCAATAGTAAGTGAAAAAATGATGAAACTCCACATGTTAAGAAATTTATTTTGTTACTTTTTTGACCTTCCACTGCTATGAGTATGAATCCTGAATCCTTTCTGGTCATACTGGCAAAGTTTTATAAATTTATTTGTAAAAGTATAGACAGTGGAAATTAAAATGTCCTGTGGTGCCTCTCCTGCTCCAAGTCGGCCCGTCTGACGTGCTACCCCCCTTAACAGACAGCAGTCACGGATTCTTCACATAGTTTTCTGGATATAATCTGTCGAATGCCAGACTTGTTCCTTACTCCCGATTCCCACACAGAACACCATGCGCGGACATACCAGAAAACCACAAAGATTTTCACGGAGAGGCAGTGCACACATATTAGCTCCCTTTCATAAAATGAGACGGTAATGACCAGTTCTAAGCTAAAATTAGGTACAGTGCTGCACCCCAATAACAATGGAAGTTTAAAGGCGGATTCTCATGGTTGTAAAGGAAATGGTGCAACTGGAAAACCCGATCCAGTTATCTCCAATAGGGACCCCCATCTTGCTAGTCGGAGCTTACTGGAATTTGACTAACAAGAAAGAACCGAGTTCTACGATCGGCCTGATCTCAAACAGCCCGCTCTTCCCAGAGAGATATAGATAGCAACAAATATATACATAAATAGCTAGGTAGATAAAGGCGTGTCAGTCACGTAACACCGCACATCATTCATTACCTTTGGGGTACAACATCCAAATTGTCTCAAAAGTAAGTGAGTAGACGATCAGTGAAAAGTGGCGGTTTGTCCACTCGCCAGCAGAGGGCAGGAGCAGCGAGTTCGCTCGGAAACGGGCCTGCAAACGGTTCAGTGTTGTTGGGCTTGTGAGTAAGGGCGAACGCACCAGCATGCCGCAACTGGCTCACATCTGCAACTGGTGCTGCTTTGCGCGAGCGGCAGCCGCGCTGTCGCCAGAACGCTTACCTTTGTTGCCTGACACCCCTATCGACTTCTACACGTGGCCATGCAAATCCGGCAAGTACTGCATTTAGAGATGACAGCTCTCGACTGTAGGCTAGCTTCCAGGGGCAACAATACTGTTACATCCTCTGTTATGTCTCTTCTAACTGATTCGACCAGCTTGGGAGAATGAATTTGTTTCGATATTTGTTTAGGAAATCTTGAATTTACCGATACCAGCTGTCTGCTTTGACGCTTGGCGTCATCAAAATGGCTGCATAAACCACTCGTCAAAATTCAATAAACGTAAAATAGCGCTAAAACAAAAATTATAGCCGTTCTTATGACATCACATTTGTTGGTTTCGCCAACTCACAACCAAACTGCCATATATCACAACCTACATTAGAAAAGAAAGAAACATAGAAGCAAAATAAGTATTGCCAGTGTTTCGTCCTAGCTCTGTTTGCGCTTGTATAACGTTACACGATACAATACATTTTCTCACCGGTCAGAAAGAATGTCCTGCATCGGTACGTTCAACCCACTTGAATATGTTTTTGTATCGTTCTATCTTAAAAACAAAAACTACACAGTAGAACGCCATCACTACTATGTACTTATGTGTGTGTGAAATACAAATGTGATGTAACATTGTTTACGTACGTAACAACAGCTTCAGAACCTTTAACACAGAAGTCAGTTCCAGAAGCAACAAAAACGATACACAGGCATTTGCGATGACACAATTGGTAACCTTCCAACACATGGACCAGTAGCGTTGGTTCTAGAAAACATAAAGACCTAACTACCATATATGTTTATTTAAGAAAGGGTTTTCTGTGGTTGTGAGATGGTCAGCACTATTAACTTTCGCATTGGGGATAATGCCGCCCCGAAAATTATCTGTCCGTGTCTCGAGCATGAAAGCATTCTGCTTCGACAGTAATTAGTATCGATAACATCTCCAATAATCCACTGATAATCCTAGTGTTTTTTCTTACGGTGGTGCAAGAAGTCGAAATATACATAACAGTTAATGACCCGATCTTTAGTGTGTTGCAGAATGGCTGCCTCATTAATTTCTAGCTCAGTAATTTGCTGTTGTACTGTAGTCTTTATTTCACCGACCTTTTGCCACATTTTCTTGTAACGCCCAAAAACTGGCTAGTCAAAGTTTTTTATTTTGTGGGCGTGTGCGTTCGTGCAGAACTGTCAACGTTTTAGGGGGGAATATTTTAGATTTACTTTAGCCAAAGCTTTTCGTTGTTTTTGACTCTGCTCAACTCAAAGTATTTTGGTATATGTCCAAAGCCCACGATATCGAACACCCGAAACTTATCATCTGTTCAGCACACTATAACAAAGTACGTAAACGTAATAGTCGGCTGCCGTAGAGCTTCTTTCCTTTTGCACTGGTAGAGGTCAACAAAACCAGAATAACTGGGAGGGAGGGAGGGAGGGAGGGAGGGAGGGAGGGAGGGAGAGAGAGAGAGAGAGAGGGATGGTGAGAGGGGGGGAGGGGGAGGGGTTGAACAGTGGCGTCACCGTGGGCATCTAATTAATGGAGGTTGCGTTGACGACATGTGTAGCGGAGACTGCGGGCTAAATTAACTTGTCAGATATATCGTCTCACAAGTTGTGAATAACCGACTCTGATCTCTGCTGTTGATAAAGGATTAACAGAGGACCCCATCTCATCTACTTCCCTCTCCTTTCTCATATATACACGAGGGTTGGAACTTTAATAGTGGCAAATATTTATTTACAGCTCGTACAAAATAGATACGTGTTTCAAAGTTTTACTGACCTTCAAAGTAGTCATCAGCATTGTGTATAGCCCTTTGCCAGCGATGTGGAAGTCGTAGGGTACTCTTAGCAGTGCCAGTTGTGTTGACAGTTCGAGCGGCGCGGTCTGTTGCTCGACGAATTTGTAGCAGTTCTGAAGCGAATGCCGTCAAGTGTTTCCTTCGGTTAGAAATCGAACTTACAAGGGCTTAAGTCAGGGGAGTGCAGTAGGTGGTATAGCACTTAGCAGCCACATCAGTCAAACAAATCAGCAACAGCTTGCACTGTTCGTGCTTGAGCATTGTCCTGCAAAATGATGGTCAGGTCCTGCAGAAAGTGTCATCACTTACGTCTCTGTGCCGTTAATTTTTGGAACGCAACCTACGACCAGCTTAGAGACATAAGTGATGACACTTTCTGCAGGACCTGACCATCATTTTGATGGACAATGCTGAAGAACGTACAGTGCAAGCTGTTACTGATTTGTTTGACTGATGGGGCTGCTAATTGCTGTATCACCTACTGCACTTCCCTGACTTACGCGCTCGTAACTTCAATTCGATTTCTAAACTGAAGGAAACGCTTCATGGCATTCGCTTCAGAACTGCTAAATCACTTCTTTACTGTTACTCATTACACCTATGCTTTCCTTTTCTTTCGTTCAGCTGATATTTACCCACTAATTTTCAAGTTACAGGGTCTATTGTTACCACTTTTTTCCCGTAAGCATTTAGATGTTACTATTTTCCCAATCACCAGCATAATACATGACGATCTTCTCTACTTTTTCACACTCTTCCTCTAAGGTTGCTGTATGTAATTTGAGACTTGGCGACAGTGAGGGTAGCAGCAGCATAGAATCTCGTCACGCAGCACATTTAATTCTTGTACTTCACCAGTCACACTCGCATGTATTTAAGAAGTTTGCCAAATACCAATGAACTAAATTTATAAATGGAAATCTGATTACTCGAGATACAAACTGAAACACTGTGACAAATCTGCGAGATTTTGTAAATTTTTGCTATTACATGATCAAAGTAAATGCGTAACAAATGAAATAAGTAACAGCTATATGATGCAGAGTTGCAAAAAATGGTTAAAGCTATATTTTTGCAGAATACTTTCAAATAAATAAAACGCAAATATTGCATGTGATCGCATGTGGGAACAGCATGGACAAAAAAAAAAAAAAAAAAAAAAAAAAAAAAAAAAAAAACGGTTCAAACGGCTCTGAGCACTATGGGACTTAACTTCTGAGGTCATCAGTGCCCTAGAACTTAAAACTACTTAAACCTAACTAACCTAAGGACATCACACACATTCATGCCCGAGGCAGGATTTGAACCTGCCACCGTAGCGGTCGCGGGGTTCCAGACTGTAGCGCTTAGAACCGCTCGGCCACTCTGGCCGGCAGTATAGACAAACTAAGGCGTTGATAAGTTCAGAAAGTATTAGTATTCGCAAATAAAGTAGTGAAAAACGCACAGGAAGACAGTAGAGTAAAGGTTTCCAGAAATTGGTGTATTTCAGAAGAAATGATTACATTCCTTGATAAGGTTAAGTGAACAGATGCGCCGGATGTCTGAACACAACGCGTACAAATAATATTTTTTCTGTCTTGTGATGTGTTAACAAGAGAGTCGTATCAGGCGTCTGTTCAGATTTCCAGCAGCGTTGACAGTACCATTTCTGCGCACAGTATTTAGACGGCTTTGTCAGTAGTCTAAATATTGTGCACAACATACACAGAATCGTCTGCAGGGATGGAAGTCAGAAAACATACCATACGCAATGACAAAAATCTCGTAATTCACAGTGGTCGTGTTGCTCGTAGCGGAAAGTATTCAGCAGACGTCATCCAATAGTGATAATGAGAATTTGAACCGATCGATGCGGCACAGTGGTGAGAATACTAGCCTACCATTCCGAGTGCAGCGGGGTTCATCCCTCAGTCTGGGCATTCAATTTTAGATTTTCCCTGCTTCCCCGAAATCTGTCAAAGCAAACTGTAGGAAGATTTGGTCGGAAAGGACACGACCAATTACGTCCTTCATTTCGAACTTCTCCTGTAATCAAAACGTAGCAGATACGACATGAAATCCAACTGTCCCATTACATTGTTGAAGCGGAGCTATTAATTTTCAACATCACTCGAAAATAGCCTAATTTTTGTACTGTTTTTTAAAATTATCAATCTTCTGATTGGTGTGATGTCTCCCGCCAAGAATTACTCTGCGCCA
The DNA here is from genome assembly GCF_023864345.2 of Schistocerca serialis cubense. NCBI lineage: Eukaryota > Metazoa > Arthropoda > Insecta > Orthoptera > Acrididae > Schistocerca > Schistocerca serialis. The sequence goes on along the minus strand of NC_064639.1, from coordinate 578,649,545 downwards.
CCCCGCAGTAGCGCTTCAACAAATGTCCTCAGTTTTCTGCTGGATATATTCCAATTTCTGTCTTCTTCTATAGTTTTTACCCTCTACAGCTCCCTCTAGTACCATGGAAGTTATTCCCCGATGTCGTAACACATGTCCTATGATGTCGTCCCTTCTTGTCAGTACTTTCCATATATTCCTTTCTTCGCCGATTCTGCCGTCGATCTTCTCTTTCCTCACCTTATCAACCCATCTATTTTTAAACATCCTTCCACAACGTCACTTCACAGTCACTTCGATACTCATCATTTACGGTTTTCTCACAGTCCATGATTCACTCCCATACAGTACTGTGCATCAGATATATATTCTCAAAAATTACTTCCTGAAATAAAGGCCGATGTTTGAAACTGGTATATGTCTTGTGGCTGGCAATCCCTCTTTCCCTACGCTAGTCTACTTTTTATGTCCTCCTCGCTCGTCTGTCACATGCTACTTTGCTTCCATGCTAGCAGAAGTCATTCTCTTCATATAATCCGTGGTCCCCAATTTTGATACGTTTGTCGCAATTCTCATTTATGTTATTACTCATTGGTTTCTTCTTTCTACGATTTACTCTGTCCATCTTCTGTACTCATTAGACTGTTCAGTCCAGTCAACGGCTTCTGTAATTCTTCACTTTCATTGAGGCTACCAATGTCATCAGCGAGTTGTTATTGCCATCCTGTATTTCAGTCTCTGTCTCCAATCTTTTATTTCCATCATTGCTTATCAATGAATAAGTCTGAACAATAGGGGTGAAAGACAGCTTTCCTGTCTTATACCCTTTTTATTCCGAGCAAATCATTGTTGATTTTCCATCCTTGTTGTTTTCTTGGTTATTATATACACTACTGGCCATTAAAATTGCTACACCAAGAAGAAATGCAGATGATAAACGGGTATTCATTGGACAAATATATTATACTAGAACTGACGTGGTGATTACATTTTCACGCAGTTTGGGTGCATAGGTCCTGAGAAATCAGTACCCAGAACAACCACCTCTGGCCGCAATAACGGCCAAGATACGCCTGGGCATTGAGTCAAACAGAGCTTGGATGGCGTGTACAGGTACAGCTGCCCATGCAGCTTCAACACGATATCACAGTTCCTCAAGAGTAGTGACTGGCGTATTGTGGCGAGCCAGTTGCTCGGCTACCATTGACCAGACGTTTTCAATTGGTGAGGGATCTGGAGAATGTGCTGGTCAGGGCAGCAGTCGAAGATTTTCTGTATCCAGAATGGCCAGTACCGCACCTCCAACATGCGGTCGTGAATTATCCTGCTGAAATGTAGGGTTTCGCACGGATCGAATGAAGGGTAGAGCCTCGGGTCGTAACACATCTGAAATGTAAAGTCCACTGTTCAAAGTGCCGTCAATGCGAACAAGAGGTGACCGAGACGTGTAACCAATGGCACCCCAAACCATCACGCCGGGTGATACGCCAGTATGGCGACGACGAATACACGCTTCCAATGTGCGTTTACCGCGATGTCGCCAATCACGGATGCGACCATCATGATGCTGTAAACAGAACCTGGATTCATCCGAAACAATGACATTTTGCCATTCGTGCACCCAGGTTCGTCATTGAGTACACCATCGCAAGCGCTCCTGTCTGTAATGCAGCGTCAAGGGTAACCGTAGTCATGGTATCCGAGCTGATAGTCCATGCTGCTGCAAACGCCGTCGAACTGTTCGTGTAGATGGTTGTTGTCTTGCAAACGTCCCCATCTGTTGACTCAGGGATCGAGACGTGGCTGCACGATCCGTTACAGCCATGCGGATAAGATGCCTGTCATCTCGACTGCTAGTGATACGAGGCCGTTGGGATCCAGCACGGCGTTCCGTATTACCCTCCTGAACCCACCGATTCCATATTCTGCTAACAGTCATTGGATCTCGACCAACGTGAGCAGCACTGTCGCGATATGATAAATCGCAATCGCGATAGGGTAAAATCCGACCTTTATCAAAGTCGGAAACGTGATGGTACGCATTTCTGCTCCTTACACGAGGCATCACAAGAACGTTTCACCAGGCAACACCAGTCAACTGCTGTTTGTGTATGTGAAATCGGTTGGAAACTTTCTTAATGTCAGCACGTTGTAGGTGTCGCCACCGGCGCCAACCTTGTGTGAATGCTCTGAAAAGGTAAACATTTGCATATCATAGCAGCTTCTTCCTGCCGGTTAAATTTCGCGTCTGTAGCACGTCATCTTCGTGGTGTAGCAATTTTAATGGCCAGTAGTGTATATTGTGCATTACCCGTGATTCCCTGTAGCTTATCCCATTTAGTGTCGGTATTTCGAACAGCTTGCAACATTTTGCATTGTCGAGCGCCTTTTCTATGAGGAAGTGCTGGTAATTAACTCTTTGTGCTTTTTAAATGAAAGAAAATGCATGAACATTACACAAATTTATTCTTCAGGTCTACACATTTGTTTTCCAACATTATCACCTTGGCGACGAACACATTTATCCCTCTAGGTGTCCTTCAAGTTTTGGAAACAGATGAAAATCGGATGGAGTCAAGTCGGGACTGTATGGAGGATGATCGATGTTACAGTGAACGCAAGGCGTTGGATTTTTGCAGATGTCGCAGCTATTGTGTGGTGTGACATCGTCATGCTGGAGTGGAGGGTGCTCCATGTGTGCACGGAGTCTCCGAATTCGTGCTTTCAGTTTTCTGAGGGTTTCGCAGTACACAGACAGTCAAGTTACACATCGCCCTGTTACACGCAACTCTTGGGAGCAGTCCAGCAGCAGAGAGCTGCAAATATGTAGGCATGAGGAATAAGGATGTAGAATGTTAATCATATCTGTCTTATTTAGTGCACCCTCAAAGGTCGACAAATCATATGAGCATGTCTTGATTTTTCTTCAGTCGTGGTTCCATTATCAATCGCAACGTCGTAACTGCCGTGCCTTTCCGAAAGCCAAAGGGGTCTTTACCTAACGGCTCCTCAATTTTCTTTTCCATTTTTTTCTGTGTTGTTTCTGTCAGCAGCTTGAATGCACTAGCTGGTAAGCTGGTTGTGCGACAATTCTCTCAACTGACTGCCCTTGCTGTCTTCGAGATTGTGTGGGTAGTATTTTTCCTAAAGTCAGACAGTATGTCTCCAGTCTTACAGATTCTACATACTAACTTGAGTAATTGTTTGGATGCCATTTCCATGAATGATTTTAGAAATAGCCTTGTTTCTCAAGTCTTCCAAAGCTCAACTAAATTCTGACTCTAATTCTGGATTCCCCCTCTCTTCCATCTCGACTCACTTTTTTCTTCTAACACGTCATCGGACGAATCATCCCTATGATGGAGGCTTTGAAGGTACTCTGTCCACATATCCACTCTTTAGCCTGCTTATACTCGTAAAACTGGATTTTCCAGTGCAGTCATTATGTTGCCGTCACTGCTTTTAACTTCACCGGTTTTGTTTTGATTTTTCTTTCTTTTCCTGTTTCTTCATATTTTTTCTGCAGCCATTTCATTTTAGCTTTCTGTACGTCCTAATAATTTCATTCCTTAGTGACTTATATTGACATATTACTTTCTTTTCGTGAACATTTTTGTATGTAATTCTTTCATCGAGCAAAGTACTACTTCAGTTACCAAAGGTTTCTTTCTAGTTAACTTCCTAGTGTCTATGCTTGTCCGCACAACTTTCGTGATTGCTTCTTTTTTTTCAGTGATGTCCATTCCTTTTCAACCGAACTATTTACCGCGGTATTCATTATGGCGGTATCTAGAGCCTTAGAGAACTCTAAATTGTGATCCACGTCTACAGCTGCACCTGGGTACGACTTTAATCCAATATCTGATTTCCGAATCACTGTCTGATCATGAAGCTGAAATCTTTCCGCATCTCCAGATCTTCTCCTCTTATGATTTTTGAACAGTTCAATTGCTATTACTAGCTGAAATTTATTGCGCAGCTCAAATTGTCTTAGCCCCTCTCACATCCCTATTACTCCCGTAACTCTTTCTTCTATTCCTTCCTCTACCACCACTGTTCAGTACCCCATCATTATCAAATTATATCGTTTTACGTACTGAATTAATCGTTCAATACTCTCACATGCCCTCTCTGATTACTCTGCAGTTTACAATTAAGTGCCTGGCAGAGGCTTCATCGAACCACCTTCAAGCTATTTCTCTAGCGATCCACTCTCGAACAATGCGCGGGAAAAACGAACACTTAAATATTTACGTGCGAGCTTTGATTTCTCTTATTTTATTATGAAAGTCATTTCTCCCTATGTAGGTGGGCGCCAACAAAATATTTTCACACTTCCAAGAGAAAGTTGCTAGTTGAAATTTCGTGATTAGATACTGCCACAACGATAAAGCCTCTGTTTTACTGATTGCCATCATAATTCGTGTACCATATTCCTGTCACTCTCTCTTCTTCCACTTCTGTTTGTGCATCGGCATGTATACCTGAAGTATTATTGTTTGGTGTCGGTTTGCTGTCTGTTCCTGAACTGTAACGGAAACTCACCTAGTTTATTTTCTTATTCATAACGAATCCTAATTCCGTTATAACATCTTCTGTTGTTGTTGATATTACCTTATATTCGCCTGACCAGAAGTCCTATCTTCTTTTCGTTTCTTTACACTAATCCACTCTACATCTAGACTGAGCCTTCTTATTTTTCTTTTCACATTTTGTAGCTTCTCTACCACTTTCAGACTTTTGTCATTCCACGCTCCGACTCGTAGAATGTCGCCCTTTCGTTGGTTATCCAATTTTCTTCTCACAGTCACTTCCCCGTTGGCAGCCCCCTTCCAGAGATTCAAATGGGAAATTAATCCGAAACCTTTTTCGAATGCAGAGATCATCATGACATTTTTTTAATTACAGGCATCATGTCCTGTCGATCCACATTGTGTGTCTTCAACGTAGTGGTTTTAATTGTCTTCTGCAGCCTCATGCCGTTTATCACTGGTGATTCTTTCGCCTTTAGGGAGAGTTTCCTATCCCAAGGACAAGTGTGCGGGCTGAACCTGTGCTCTTTTGAGTAGGCCCTTGGCAGAACGAGGCTGACTTCTTATGCCGTAAGTCTTCGACCGCCATTGCTATTGATAAAATCTCTTTAACTTCCTTGTCAGTAACAGCTGTTGATTATCGCAGTATTTCTCCTCTGAATTCTTATTTCAGCCTGAAACCAGTTCATAACACGCACTTATCTGGGGATTATTACCATACTTCTAGTGGAATACAAATGGATGAAATAACCGAACGATAGAATACAACTGTTACTTGTAATTCCGGTAATTTCTGTACAGAAATACTCGTGAGATATGAACTGGTGCTCTAAAATACGAGTACATTACGAACTGGATCATCATCATCATCATCATTTGTGTGCACACTATTAGTGTTAGGCATTCACTTTGTCTTTGCAAAAGTCTGTACAATCTTTTGTTACCTTAGCTCGCATACCAAACCTCTCTCTTCTTGTTAAGTCTTCCAAAACATTTTTAGAGCTCAACGTTTGATACGTTATCTGTATAACTATTTTTGAGCTCTTGTAACATCTGATTCATCTCAAATTTTCGAGTTGTAGCTAATTCACTTCCGTATAGCGATGTTCAATAGACATAAATTTACAGAATTAGTTATTTTCAGTTCCATTTAATATTTAGACCTGAAAGAGTTTATTAGTCAAAGATTTCTTCGGGTATCGTCATGTGGCTTTAATTTATTTCTCGTTTAGATGTTTATTACTTCCGACAAGTCGGTTTTTCATTTGTCTGCATTCCACCTTAAAATGCGATTAGCTGAAAGGGACAGCATCACAGTACGTATGTTTGTTGACTAAGTTGTCTTGGTAGCGGAGTCAACTTAAATGGGAGGTGTGTGAAAAACTCAATTGTAGGAATTAAAAGAATGGAGGAGGGGATGTTCAGTAAGGGGGGGTGGGGGGGGGGTGGGGGGAGGAAGACATTGTCAGAGAGAATGATAAGTAGGGAGAGGGTTCTTTTAAGAGGCGGATAGAGGATGAAGAGGCATAGTGGGCTGGTGGAAAAGGAAGAGAGAGGCACGAGAAAGAGAAAGAGCACGGACAGGAGCTGGAGGAGGAGGAGGAGGAGGAGGAGGAGGAGGAGGGTGGAAGAGGGCGGAGGTGTAGGAAGCAGTTGGGAGGCGGACAGGCGTAATAGGCAGCTGAAAAAGGATGCGGAGAGGAGGATGTAGACACAGAGAGGGAGGGGATAAGAGATTGATAGAGAGAGATGGGGGAGTTGGAAAGAGGGGTGGATGGGAGGAAACATACAGAGAGGCGGCAAGAGGAGATGGAGTGAAATAGTGTGGGGGGGGGGGGGGGGGGGGGGGCGAAGGAGATAGAAAGATGGATGAAGAAGGAGATTGAAAGAAAGGGGGACGGGGTGAGGGAGGAGGAGGAGACGTGTGCAATATATGTGCTGTTAGCTTCCATGGCCGAAGCTGTGGGTAAAAACATGGCTTTGTTGTGTCTGGACAGTGTACTGCCTACTGGTAAATTAAATGGTTAGGCGCTCCTCTATATTGTTAGGCCGAAAGATACGGCGTGGTAGCCGCCGTCTGAGTCATCGAGCGTACTACAGGTTGTAAAAAGGAAGCGTCCTTAGGCTAGGTCGCAGCCTATAAACAGAAGAGGCTCGATAAGACGGCTGAGATAAGTGTATCGCGGCACAATTAATGCGGCGCGGCGGTATTGTGGTCATTAGGGCCCGCAGATAGCGGAGTCTGCCTGCGGCCGGCGCCGTGATACGCTATCGTCGCCGTGCCGCACACGCGCTCCGCCGCTATCGTGGGCCCCGAGATAATATTGTCGCTGCGCGGGACCATTCATGCATGGCACGCGACGTGGTGCCCATTCATTTCGCCGTTTCGGTTCCACGTCTTAATCACAACTTCTGCGAATCTGAGGTGGTGGACCTACACTGCCTCACAAAAAATAAAGTAATGCGCCCGATAGGGGAGGAGGGAATGAAGTGAAATTTCGGGGTTCAGAAGGTGTGTGACGTTAGTGATTACAAAATCGAGTCAAACGTACAAAGAACTTGGCAGTATCACACCACTTATCAGTATGACGATACACTTCGTCTGGCCTGGAGGCGTGCACTGATTCTGTTGGGGGTGTCATAAAGACAATGTAATCTCTCCTAAGGAAAGCTGATCCACAATCGTTGCAACTGGTTCTCTATATCCTGGACACAATTTCCGAGCTGGTCCCACACGTGTTTTATCGGGGACTGATGTGGGGATACTGCTGGCCATAGGAGTACCTCAGCATCGTGTATACAGTTCCTAGGGACATGTGGCATGTGGGGACGAGCGTTGTCCTGTTGAAAACTAGCACTAAGATAGTGTCGCATAAGAAGGAACACACAAGGACACAGGGTGTCCGTGACGTACTGTTTCGTCAGTTCGCTCACTATGACGCCAAAACTTTGAAAGAATGGGACCTTTCCCCAGGTCGCCACCATACTTGCCGAGGTAGTTCATCCGGGCTAGTCCAGAGGCGCAGTTCATCGCTGAACACACTTCGAAGCCAGCAGTCCATGCTTACCGGTTGCAACTCCACTCCAAACGCAGCCTTATGTGCTGTGGGGGTTAACGACGGCATACGCATAGGACAGCACTGCGTTACTGCGGCTGCTGCTGTTGTCTGATCAATGGTGCGAGGTAACTCTCCTTCCTTATGGTTGTCGCACGTGGTCGACCGGAACCTTTATGACGAGTACGCACACCCTTCTGGTCCCATTTAGTCCAACATCAGGCCACTGTCACACCCAACTTCCCCATAAATCCGGATAATGCACGATTCGAACAGACCTCCCACAAGGTCAGTTTCAAACTCTTGGGTGCAGATAACGCTGTTTCACCCGAGTATGCGACATGCCTGTGTGCTTCAGTTACCGTTCAACATTTGACGCTGTTCGTACCCCTTATTTACCTTGCCAGGCCTGGTACCAACACTAAGACCAATAACTGTTGTAATGTTGATGCTTTAATTTGTTCTGAAAGCGGTGCTGATATTCAAGACAATAAAGGCGGGTTAAAAGCCGTGAGCTATATGGCGAAGTTAACCTTGCATTACTGAGTAACTGTTTCACCAGGTATCCAGTCTAGCTTACCAAATTTCCAACCAGACTAACATTAATTATAATCTTTTAATAGTCATCTTACGATAACCGGCGATATATACATAAAAAGATATAAATCAGTTTACATTTGGACATTTATTTTAACATTGATCATTGTTCCGTTAAAATTTCAGCATATTACACTTGATTCATAACTAAACTGGTGCCTTATTTAGGACTGTGAAAATGTGAGTTTGTAATCTTACGGAACACATCAAATATGGAGCCAAGATTGGGAGACTGCATACAACACTGCATTCGTAAAATAACACACGAAGAACGTTGAAACATATGCCAGAGGCAATTAACCACAACCAACCGATTCAATTTTCATCCAAAGAAGTTACCTTCGTAGCGCGATCCTGTCCGTCATGAAATTACCACACACTAGTATACTAACTATCTGTGAAATCCTCCCGAAAAGAATAGCTGAGGGCTACTTTGATGATTACAGCACATGCTTCACGTGGTCAACTTGGTTTACACAAAGAGTGTAACTCCACAGTAATTTTGATAATTAAAATAAATTAAATCGAAACGCAATTTGCAAAAGAGAAACCTCGAACAGTTACTATCGTCTTACTATTAACCTGATGGGTCAAACAATTGTATTAGCACGTGGTACTGGTCTCACAAAGTACACCCCACGTGAGTTGAACATAAAGAAAAGTTGCTATATTGAAAAATATTGTCAAGACGAGACGTTATAATCTCACGCACATTCGCATTTACGATTGATGATCTTAGTTAAGAGTTACGGATCATCCACACGTGGTTCCACTTTACTCACAAAGTAGTGACAAAACAATTACTGGAAGATATTTTGAACTTCACACTCGAATTACACTGCGTTGCAATTTAAGATAACATTAGATATTTTAGATCTAAACCTGAAATAAAGGTGATTAAATTTTCAGTTTGGCTGAACTTAAGAAATCCATTGTCCTACGGACTTAGCAGAGACGCACTTAGCCGGAGATCTTACCACTTCAGACGCTCGCCGCGGACAGACTGCCTGGGCCCCTATCGAGTGTGCTTAACAGATACAGACAGAAGTGACCAGAGAGGCAGCTTCCTATACCAACATGACAAGGGACGGACAGGACCATACTAAGAATAGAAACCTCTCTGCTTTTAGAAAGTGTAGCTACCTGTTCCGACGCTGGTCCTACTGTTCTCTAGCAGACAGGCTTGTCTGCTGCCATCAAGCATGCAACTAGAAATACATTTGCTCATTCATCCTCTCACACAGACGGGTAGGGGGATGACAGTATCTTGTCATATACAGTATATAAAAGAAAGCGGATGTAGGTTCTGTATGAGACTGTGTGACATGAATTAAATATAAACTGTGTTTTAAAGTGTAGTAGTGTGACAGATCGTTCTTGTTTATGTGTAAAAGCAACACGTTCCACTGCTCAGTTTCCTCCCAGATAGTCAGAAACACCACAGTAAATTTAGAAGTGGAATGTATGCCGTAAATGACAACAGTTTAAAAAAAATTAACATGAAAGGAATCCAACAGAGACCTTTCACTGTATTGCGCCTTGGTGGCCATTCTAGCTGTCAGAGTATTGCGCCTCTTATTTACATAGCCGCCGACGGTGTGTATGCGTACGAAGTTACACTGACATCCGACCATGTCTTCTAGGTACTGCACCGTTTTTGTCACGCAATGAATTCCGTGCGTCTGTGTGTTTCAGAAGGAGGCATTATATTTCACAAGCCTGTGGAGCACCTCCGAACCGTTATGAGTATGTCAGAGCATTTTTAATAATGAGTTGTCATACCGGTGGATTAGCCGTAAGAGACGTACGGATGTTGCGTTGAACAGTTGGCCCCGAAGGTAGCCTGATGCCAGGGTGTGCGATTTTGTGTGGGGTTGCCGAAGACGCCATATATTTGCCCCAACAACTCTGGGTGAACTACGACAATGCACAGCAACAGTACTAACTGCAGTAACACCGAAAATGTTGGTAAAAGTATGACTAGAGTTTGACTGTCGATTGGGTGTTGGACGTGAATCCGATGGACTGCGTATTGAAAGTTTGTGAAGGGTAAATGAAAACTCTAGTCCTAAATATACTTGTGAAAAGTTCCTCAAGGTTTTGAGTGAATGCATGTAAAAGGTATGCCATCGTAAAATCGGATAATTTCTATTGAAAGTTGAAACTATGTAATCCAATGCGTGAGTTAAAATTCACCTCAAATTCATGTAGAAGACATACGCTTGTGAGATCGCATGAATCTTTTTGAAACGCTCTTTATTTCACTGAGTAAGTTTACGCGATGGTTGAGGCACCAGATTCATGTTGAGGGAACTGGAGTTTAGTCCACAGTCGACCTTCCTATTAGTTTTCTCGTCACTTCTGCAAAATCTGTTCAGGCGAATGACGACATCGTTTGTTACCCAAGTCCACAACCAAATTTCTTCTCCACACCAACTATTGAAACTCACCCTACTTTTCCTGCCTACCGTACTGGGAAGTTATTTCCAGAAAAGAAGTTCCGTGGAAACTGGCTTTCGATGGATAAGCGCAAGGTCACCACGAGGAGACAGGCAGCGGCATAATGCACTGTTGTTTCAAAAAGACTTTCAGCTTTATTGAGAACCATTTTGCAAGAAACATTTTCACAAGGTAATTTGAAAGTACTTAGGAGACCGAAACCTGTTGAGTCAGAGTGCTCAAGAATGCCAACCTCATCTAACAACTGACTCATTCCATTCGACTAAAGTAATCAGAAGATTTAAGTTCCTGGTACCTAGCAGTGATAAATGAATCTAAGGGGACACTGTAGAATTGCTTCTTTCATCTCCAGTTCACACAACATTTATAAATGTCATGAATAACATCGAAACTGCCGTGAGGTTGGTGGTGGCTGATGCTGCTCCCGAGTATGAATCACTGTCGTCTCGCTCACTACGAAAGAAAATTCCTCATACCAACAGTGACGTAATATTTCTAAAGTAAATACGGAGTAGTGATGCAGAGACAATATATAAGTCGGGAAAGAGAAGACTTGGAAATTTAGTGTTACAAAAGGCATGTTATAGATGAAAGTGAAACAATTATGAAAGGGGAGATTTTTAGAATAAAGGCGAAAATAAGAACGCCCAGTAACGTTTCCAGAATTAGTTGGTTCAAATGGCTCTGAGCACTATGCGACTTAACTTTTGAGGTCATCAGTCGCATAGAACTTAGAACTAATTAAACCTAACAAACCTAAGGACATCACACACATCCATGCCCGAGGCAGGATTCGAACCTGCGACCGTAGCGGTCGCTCGGCTCCAGACTGTAGCGCCTAGAACTGCACGGCCACTCCGGCCGGCCCAGAATTAGTGGAACACGTCGGAAGATCTCCAGTATTAGTCAAGTTTCTAGTAGGGTGATTGGCAGAGGGGCAAAAATTGCTTTCGGTAATACAAAGTGGAGTAATTAAAAAATGCTTGAAGGGCTTAGGCGGCGATGTGTGCGTGCATGTTTTGGGTGGCAAGACTCCTACACAACCTGATCAAAAGTGTCCAGACTCCATATTAGTGGACATTGATATGTGATGAGTCCACTCTTTGCGTTTATAACGGCTTGAACTGCACTGTGGCCCATTTTTCCTCAAAAGGCAAAACCAGATAAGGCATTGATGTTGGACGCTGTGGTCTGGAGCAAAGTCGACGTTGTAATTCATCCCCAGGGGTGTTGCTTTAGGTTTATATCGGGACTCTGGGCAGGCCAGTTGTCATGTTGATACAGTGATCATCTCCGAACTGTTCCTCTGCTGTACGCAGTACAAAATGCCTTCGGCATTTAGCGCTTTCTTAAGCGCAGTAATGGAACCACACCCGACTACGAAAAACAACTGTCCACCGCTACGCTCTCTTTTCCATTCTTCACCGCTGGCACAACACATAATAGTAGGTACCATTCTTTAGGTATTCGTCAAATTCAAAACCTACAGTGGGATTGACACAGTTTGCAGTGTGATACTTCACTCGATCTCACTCGTTCGTCCTCCAGTATCCAGTGGCGTCGCTCTTCGCACCATTTTGTGTCACATAACATTGGCTATATAAGTTTTTGGTCTACCAGAAGCTGCTCGACCATTGTACCCCATTCTTCTTAACTCCTTACTTACAGTCATTGTGCTAGATTAACTGCTGATAATACACTACTGGGCATTAAAATTACTACACCAAGAAGAAATGCAGATGATAAATGGGTATTCATTGGACAAATATATTATACTAGAACTGACACGTGATTACACTTTCACGCAATTTGGGTGCATAGATCCTGAGAAGTAAGTACGCAGAACAACCCCCTCTGGCCGTAATAACGACCTTGATACGTCTGGGCAATGCGTCAAATAGAGCTTGAATGGCGTGTACAGGTACAGCTGCCCTTGCAGCTTCAACACGATACCACAGTTCATCAAGAGTAGTGACTGGCATATTGTGACGAGCCAATTGCTCGGCCACCATTGACCAGACGTTTTCAATTGGTGAGAGATCTGGAGAATGTGGTGGTCAGGGCAGCAGTCGAACATTTTCTGTATCCAGAAAGGCCCGTACAGGACCTGCAACATGCGGTCGGGCATTATCCTGCTGAAATGTAGCGTTTCGCAAGGATCAAATGAAGAGTGGAGCCACGGGTCGTAACACATCTGAAATGTAACGTCCACTGTTCAGTGCCGTCAGTGCGAACAAGAGGTGACCGAGACGTGTAACCAATGGCACCCCATACCATCACGCCAGGTGATACGCCAGTATGGCGATGACGAATACACGCTTCCAATGTGCGTTCACCGCGATGTCGCCAAACACGGATGCGACCATCATGATGCTGTAAACAGAACCTGGATTCATCCGAAAAGATAACGTTTTGCCATTCGTGCACCCAGGTTCGTTGTTGACTACACCATCGCAGGCGCTCCTGTCTGTGATGCAGCGTGAAGGGTAACCGCAGCCATGGTCTGCGAGCTGATAGTCCATGCTGCTGCAAACGTTGTCGAACTGTTCGTGTAGATGGTTGTTGTCTTGCAAACGTCCCCATCTGTTGACTCAGGGACCGAGACGTGCCTGCAGGATCCTTAACAGCCATGCGGATAAGATGCCTGTCATCTCGACTGCTAGTGGTACGAGGCCGTTGGGATCCAGCACGGCGTTCCGTATTACCCTCCTGAACCCACCGATTCCATATTCTGCTAACAGTCATTGGATCTCGACCAACGCGAGCAGCAATGTCGCGATACGGTAAACCGAAATCGCGATAGGCTATAATCCGACCTTTATCAAAGTCGGAAACGTGATGGTACGCATTTCTCCTCCTTACACGAGGCATTACAACAACGTTTCACCAGGCAACGCCGGTCATCTTCTGTTTGTGTATGAGAAATCGGTTGGGAACTTTCCTCATGTCAGCACGCTGTAGGTGTCGCAAGCGGCACCAACCTTGTGTGAACGCTCTGAAAAGCTAATGATTTGCATATCACAGCATCTTCTTCCTGTCGGTTAAATTTCGCGTCTGTAGCACGTCATCTTCGTGATGTAGCAATTTTAATGGGCAGTTATGTACTTTGGAACTAAGGAGTCATTCCTACCACAGGTTTCATGCGATTTTGCCCGACCACCCTCACCAGTGCTCGGTGGTCCCTGTCCGTTGGTAAATGATGTCTGTCTAGTCTTGGTTAGCTGTGGTTCCACCTCGCATTCACACCACCAACAGTCCATGCAGGTCTCTCTAGAAGGTCTGGAATGTCCCTGGCGGATCTATTACTCAGGTGACTTCCGATAAGGAGTTCACGCTGTCGAAGTGACTGAGCTCTCCTGATCGTCCCATTCAGCAGTTACTGCTTCGCTACTGACAGTATGATGCTCCTCGTCTCCTTTTTTTACTGGCTGGTCCGCCTCTCACTACATCTAGGGGTAAATGGCTCATTAAATAGGGGTGTCCGGATGCTTTTTATCAGATTGTATTGTATTGTACGTTAACCGGGAGCCTAGAAAAGACGGAGAGCCTCCGTCGCCTCCGCAGCCGCAGTGGTCCACAACCCCACGATGACTACCGCAGTCCACATAACTCCTCCGCCGCCCCACATCGAACCACTCTTTCAGGGTTATTGTGCGGTTCGGCCCCAGGTGAACCCCCCCCCCCCCCCCCCCCCCATGGAACGTCTCACACCAGACGAGTGTAACCCCTATGTTTGCGTGGTAGAGTAAAGGTGGTGTACGCGTACGTGGAGAACTTGTTTGCGCAGCAATCGCCGACATGGTGTAGCTGAGGCGGAATAAGGGCAACCAGCCCGCATTCGCCGAGGCAGATGGAAAACCACCTAAAAACCATCCACAGACTGGCCGGCTCACCGGATCTCGACACAAATCCGCCGGGCGGATTCGTGCCGGGGACCAGGCGCTCCTTCCCAATAAGGAAAGCCGTGCGTTAGACCGCACGGCAAACCGGCCTGACTTTTATCAGATAGCATGACAGCAGATCAGGCAGTATGGAATAGAATTACTGGGAGAGACAGTACGAGGGTATTCGGAAAGTAAGGTCCGATTAGGCGCAAAATTGAAACCACCATGAAAATCCGATGGACCTTTGCACAGATGTGTTGAGCAGTGTCTTTAGTGTGCCTGTCGATCGCTTCACGTGGCTCTTTCCAGTTCAGAGCGCAAAGTGATCATGTAGAAATGCCTAAAATAACAGTGTCTCCCGCCAAGTATGTGGATACAGTGAGAGATTTCGCCTGAAGCTACGCTGCCCACATAAAATAGATGTCATGCGTTCCTTTCTTGGAGACAATTTTCAAGCGCATTCTGCACGGCCAATGAAGACGCTCGTGCAGCGTTTTCGATGAGAAGTGTTTGATCACCTACAATACAGCTCTTAATTGGCTCGCTCCGTCGTTCATCTCTGCTCACATGAACTGCTGACCCCAAAGACAACATTTTGGCACAAACAAAGGTAGGTCAGCGTATAGAATTGGCGGAAAGCACAGGCGGCTGCTTTCTGTGACGACGGTAGCTGGAAGGTGTGGCTAGCTGCAACGAATAAAAAAATTTTGATTTTTCACTGTGGTTTTCATTTCGCGACCGATCAGACCTTACTTTCCGAACAGCCCTAGTACATTGCCTTAAGCTATCGGACACGTCGTCAGTAGACCTGAGATCAAACCTACGAAGAAACCTCCGGTTTAGGTTTACTGGAATTTCCGTAAGTCACTTATCAACGCTGTGATGGTTCCTCTACCAAGATGCAACTAGTTTCCTTTGCAGTTTCTATCAAATTCAAGAGTGTTCTCAATGCTTTGACCCTGTGTTGAGTGGTGGCTACGTTCTCATCTTTCTTTCTTCTGAGCGAGTGGAGTCAACCTTAACCACTTCAGCATTCTCCTTCAGGTCGTTAGAGAGAAAGAGAGTACCGGCAGACTACTGCTGTTACTCGGATCATAACAGTCTTCCAGCAATTCTGGATTGCCGTAACTCGAGCTCTGAGTTAAGTTCGTCTTGTTTTTGCTCAGCGGTATGCTCGAGATTAGAGCGGACGCTCCCCTGCGAGGAAAACAGCTCGCCCAGTGGCTGCGGCGGCGTCTGGAGTCCAGCTGCGCGCCTTGACAGCGGGCACCACGCCGCGCCGGCGCTGCCCCTGGTCTCTGGAGGACGCAGCTCTGGGGACCTGCAGCCCGGCTCGTGCCACGGCTTGGCTGCTGTAGCGATAGTCCGTCTTCCTGTCTGCCCGCCTGTCACACCCCGGCCTGCACGCTGTTTGTTTGGAACCCTTCTTGGAGACGGACCTCCTCAAAGTCCCACTGGAAATGCTGCGTGGTTTGCACGCGGTTTCCTGCTGTTCTTGGTATGACAGTTCAGAAATCCCCAAGGACGTGTATGCTGTTAATAAAAACAGTGACAGTTTATCGTAACGGCTCCTCTCTCACTTTTGACCTGGATGAAAAGAATTTGTCTTGGTTAGTGGGCAAGATAAATACTGGTAGGTCATCGGGATCTCGTATACTACCCAGTAACAAGCCGTGGAAAGTCATGGACTACGACCCTACTTGCAGAGAGCCACTGATGTGGATGGATACTAGGGAAAAGGTGGTAGAAATCGCAACACAAATAAGATTTAGTAACACAGAGAGATTCTGAAATTAGTACCGTCCCACGTAATTTTAACCGAGGCCAACCTCCACTGACATACGTACTCAGAGAACGACATATAGAAAGAGAACTGACATGTAACTACACAAGTTTAACTCGATAACGGTTAGGAGAGAAAATATTTAACCATGAGAACTAGGATTCCGTTACAAAAACAGGTTCAGACTTAGGTCTATCTTATCCATGTCTGGCGCTGCTGATCTCCCGCAGTATCGCGATACTTGCGATTGCCAACGACCGTAACGTCGATTGAATACGAGCAACACTATTACACTGTACCGAAGTGTCGAACGTTAAACTTTACCGCCTCGTGGCGGAGCGTACGTACAGACAATACACGGACAAGAGACGGTGGACGACGAGCCGGCAGCTGGTGGGTCTGCCAAGATGACGTTGCAGAAAGTCCTGGAGCGCGATGCTCAGAGGTTTTGTAAGTTGCTCGGCACCTCACACTAGTGTGACTAAGGCCGAGAAAAGTAAATCCGGTGCCAACTTACGGGTGGTCAAGAAGCTAGCTGTCGCCAGCTGAGCCACAGAACTGAATGCTTCCTTCTTGCCCCAGACGTTTCCTAACCTGGACCAGCCTCGGCCGTTGGAACGGCGGCTTTTCTGTATTTGTGCGCGTGTCAAGACCAAGGAGACGCTCCGTTTGAACTTAAATCTTTTTAACGGCCTCCGTCACATTAAGAAATTCATTTACTACTCTCAAAACGACGGTAGCCGAAGTCTGTTTACAGATTTTGTTTCCTGTGTATACAGGTACCTTTTGTGATTATTTATAAGCTTTAATTCCTTGTTGAATTTTTAGATACAGCGAAATACAACTAATAGGCAAATTATGGATAGAACAGAGGTTTGTTCCCCATCAAAACGTCCTAGACCTGTCACCTGACTGCATATTCGTTAGCTACTTCTCGACTCAACCCTTGTTCTTGGCCTTCGCGGGCTCCCACGCGCTCGCTACGGCACGTGGCGTTCTTTATAGGGTTCGTAACACGATGAGCTCCTGTTCGGCTCGAGTTCAGTAATCGCTGGTTTTAGTGAGTCACCGCCTAGCGAAAGTAGCCACGTATCCATTGAAATAGGTCAGCACCTTTTCTTCTACCAGTTAGCTGTTGCTTATTCTCTGGTGACCTTGAACAGTGACATACTGAACATAGTTTTCTAGCTTTCAAGGAAGAAACTTCACAGTTTTCCTCCATCGTCGATTAAGAATAACTAGTACACCGCAGTCACCACCATTCCCTTTCGATCACACTATCATTTGCTAACATTGTTTGCCTTTAAGTTATGTTGTTGTGGTCTTCAGTCCTGAGACTGGTTTGATGCAGCTCTCCATGCTACTCTGTCCTGTGCAAGCTTCATCATCTCCCAGTACTTACTGAAACCTACATCCTTCTGAATCTGCTTAGTGTATTCATCTCTTGGTCTCCCTCTACGATTTTTACCCTCCACGCTGCCCTCCAATACTAAATTTGTGATCCCTTGATGCCTCAAAACATGTCCTACCAACCGATCCCTTCTTCTAGTCAAGTTGTGCCACAAACTTCTCTTCTCCCCAATCCTATTCAATACCTCCTCATTAGTTACGTGATCTACCCACCTTATTTTCAGCATTCTTCTGTAGCACCACATTTCGAAAGCTTCTATTCTCTTCTTGTCCAAACTAATTATCGTCCATGTTTCACTTCCATACATGGCTACACTCCATACAAATACTTTCAGAAACGACTTCCTGACACTTAAATCTATACTCGATGTTAACAAATTTCTCTTCTTCAGAAACACTTTCCTTGCCATTGCCAGTCTACATTTTATATCCTCTCTACTTCGACCATCATCAGTTATTTTACTCCCTAAATAGCAAAACTCCTTTACTACTTTAAGTGTCTCATTTCCTAATCTAATTCCCTCAGGATCGCCCGATTTAATTTGACTACATTCCATTATCCTCGTTTTGCTTTTGTTGATGTTCATCTTATATCCTCCTTTCAAGACACTGTCCATTCCGTTCAACTGCTCTTCCAAGTCCTTTGCTGTCTCTGACAGAATTACAATGTCATCGGCGAACCTCAAAATTTTTACTTCTTCTCCATGAATTTTAATACCTACTCCGAATTTTTCTTTTGTTTCCTTTACTGCTTGCTCAATATACAGATTGAATAACATCGGGGAGAGGCTACAACCCTGTCTCACTCCCTTCCCAACCACTGCTTCCCTTTCATGCCCCTCGACTCTTATAACTGCCATCTGGTTTCTGTACAAATTGTAAATAGCCTTTCGCTCCCTGTATTTTACGCCTGCCACCTTCAGAATTTGAAAGAGAGTATTCCAGTTAACATTGTCAAAAGCTTTCTCTAAGTCTACAAATGCTAGAAACGTAGGCTTGCCTTTTCTTAATCTTTCGTCTAAGATAAGTCGTAAGGTTAGTATTGCCTCACGTGTTCCAATATTTCTACGGAATCCAAACTGATCTTCCCCGAGGTCCGCTTCTACCAGTTTTTCCATTCGTCTGTAAGGAATTCGCGTTAGTATTTTGCAGCTGCGACTTATTAAACTGATAGTTCGGTAATTTTCTCATCTGTCAACACCTGCTTTCTTTGGGATTGGAATTATTATATTCTTCTTGAAGTCTGAGGGTATTTCGCCTGTCTCGTACATCTTGCTCACCAGATGGTAGAGTTTTGTCAGGACTGGCTCTCCCAAGGCCATCAGTAGTTCTAATGGAATGTTGTCTACTCCCGGGGCCTTGTTTCGACTCAGGTCTTTCAGTGCTCTGTCAAACTCTTCACGCAGTATCTTATCTCCCATTTCGTCTTCATCTACATCCTCTTCCATTTCCATAATATTGTCCTCAAGTACATCGCCCTCGTATAAACCCTCTATATACTCCATCCACCTTTCTGCCTTCCCTTCTTTGCTCAGAACTGGGTTGCCATCTGAGCTCTTGATATTCATACAAGTGGAGGAGGAGGAGATTACTGTTTAACGTCCCGTCGACAACGAGGTCATTAGAGACGGAGCACAAGCTCGGATTAGCGAAGGATGGGGAAGGAAATCGGCCGTGACCTTTCTAAGGAACCATCCCGGCATTAGCCTGAAGCGATTTAGGGAAATCACTGAAAACCTAAATCAGGATGGCCGGACGCGGGATTGAACCGTCGTCCTCCCGAATGCGAGTCCAGTGTGCTAACCACTGCGCCACCTCGCTCGGTATACAAGTGGTTCTCTTATCTCCAAAGTTCTCTTTAATTTTCCTGTAGGCAGTATCTATCTTACCCCTACTGAGACAAGCCTCTACATCCTTACATTTGTCCTCTAGCCATCCCCGCTTAGCCATTTTGCACTTCCTGTCGATCTCATTTTTGAGACGTCTGTATTCCTTTTTGCCTGCTTCATTTACTGCATTTTTACATTTTCTCCTTTCATCAATTAAATTCAATATTTCTTCTGTTACCCAAGAATTTCTATTAGCCCTCGTCTTTTTACCTACTTGATCGTCTGCTGCCTTCACTACTTCATCCCTCAGAGCTACCCATTCTTCTTCTACTGTATTTCCTTCCCCCATTCCTGTCAATTGTTCCCTTATGCTCTCCCTGAAACTCTCTGCAACCTCTGGTTCTTTCAGTTTATCCAGGTCCCATCTCCTTAAATTCCCACCTTTTTGCAGTTTCTTCAGTTTCAATCTGCAGTTCATAATCAATAGATTGTGGTCAGAATCCAAATCTGCCCCTGGAAATGTCTTACAATTTAAAACCTGGTTCCTAAATCTGTCTTACCATTATATAATCTATCTGATACCTTTTAGTATCTCCAGGATTCTTCCAGGTATACAACCTTCTTTTATGATTCTTGAACCAAGTGTTAGCTATGATTAAGTTATGCTCTGTGCAAAATTCTACAAGGCGGCGTCCTCTTTCATTTCTTCCCCCCAATCCATATTCACCTACTATGTTTCCTTCTCTCCCTTTTCCTACTGCCGAATTCCAGTCACCCATGACTATTAAATTTTCGTCTCCCTTCACTACCTGAATAATTTCTTTTATCTCATCATACATTTCATCTATTTCTTCATCATCTGCAGAGCTAGTTGGCATATAAACTTGTACTACTGTAGTAGGCATGGGCTTTGTGTCTATCTTGGCCACAATAATGCGTTCACTATGCTGTTTGTAGTAGCCCACCCGCACTCCTATTTTTTTATTCATTATTAAACCTACTCCTGCATTACCCCTATTTGATTTTGTATTTATAACCCTGTAATCACCTGACCAAAAGTCTTGTTCCTCCTGCCACCGAACTTCACTAATTCCCACTATATCTAACTTTAACCTATTCATTTCCCTTTTTAAATTTTCTAACCTACCTGCCCGATTAAGTGATCTGACATTCCACGCTCCGATCCGTAGAACGCCAGTTTTCTTTCTCCTGATAACGACGTCCTCTTGAGTAGTCCCCGCCCGGAGATCCGAATGAGGGACTATTTTACCTCCGGAATATTTTACCCAAGAGGACGCCATCATCATTTAATCATACAGTAAAGCTGCATGTCCACGGGAAAAATTACGGCTGTAGTTTCCCCTTGCTTTCAGCCGTTCGCAGTACCAGCACAGCAAGGCCGTTTTGGTTAATGTTACAAGGCCAGATCAGTCAATGATGCAGACTGTTGCCCCTGCAACTACTGAAAAGGCTGCTGCCCCTCTTCAGGAACCACATGTTTGTCTGGCCTCTCAACAGATACCCCTCCGTTGTGGTTGCACCTACGGTACGGCCATCGGTATCGTTGAGGCACGCAAGCCTCCCCACCAACGGCAAGGTCCATGGTTCATGGGGGGGCCTTCGAGTTATAGCATACGGAAATTCTCAAGGAGACGATAAGGCATTAGTTTTTGTGGACCAGGAGCGAAGGTAAACAACGAAGAGATGCTGGATGGAAAACAGTTTCATACGAAGTCTATAGGCAAGAGAGGTTCTTCTAGAATTTTGCAGAAGCAGTCGTGTGGGGAGGACTTACTGTCACGAGCGAGAGCAGCCTTCGACAAGGACGAGAAGTGGCCCCAGTCCATTTGATGCTGATGGCCGCTGCCTGTTCGGTACAAGTAACAGTTCGTCGATTCTCGCATTTCCGGAACTGAGGCAACTAATAGTTAATTAACAGCATGATTATAATTTCTCAGTTTTTAGCCTGCATTATTGGCTTCCTTTCTGACGTGATAAGTCTTACTACAGGTGGCACAGTCCCAATAAACGGACCATCTTCATCGTGATGTCAAAGTCGCTTCGACGTGAAGCCTAAAGGTTATACCTTGTACTGTGGTGACAACAGGCCATATACTGTAATCACTGACAATTTAAGGCGTTAGCGAGAAATTTTACAGATATACTCGGGTGAGAAACCAGTCTATTTTTACTATAGGTAGCTCATCTCCGTGTCTGCATAGAAAGAATTCGATTTTGTAAGCTCAGCAAAAAAGCAATAAATATTTATAAAATGAAACAGAAGAAACAGAGAAAATTACACAGAAAATCTAACCCACGGTAGCGAAGACGTTAGACACGAATGTTGGACATTTGGCCACCGCCCAGACAACGACGGCTTAACTCCCGAAGTATACTGTGTAAGCGGTGGATGATCCTAATCACAAAGGCCAGTCTCCACACTTGTTCGTCACCTGTCTGTTAGGCTCGGCCGTGGTTTGAAAGCCATAAGGCGGTTTTCAGATCTACAGACACGGGCCCGGGTGGCAGACGAGAAGCTGCGGGGTATTTCCACAGCTGTGCCGTTAGCACGTTGGAGTGTGGGGTAATTGGGGCTTAGCAAGCATTTGAATGTACAAGACACGGCAGTCTTAGAGACAACAACAGCGTGTATATCACTTTATTCGTTCTACTGTTGTTTTTCTTTATGTTTTCGTAACTACCCTTGGCCTTCGCATGGCTTGGGAAATAGACATTGTGTGATTAGTAGAAGAACGGCATATTCTGAGGGACAACACTCTAGAAAATTACAGACAGAATTCATAGAAAAATAGTATGGATCGATGTAGTCAACAAATTGAGTGCATACTTTAAAAAAATGAACAGGGAAAAATACGAATACAATAAGTAAACTGTTCAGTCACTTAAAGATGTTTCATTGTACCATTTTCAAATAATCGCTTACACAGTTATGTTCTAGAAAACTGTACAACTCCATGGAATTTTGGGCGGAACGAAAATCAGCCGACTTGTGACATGAGTCTCACAAGTTAAACGTAATTTTAAACGCGATGGAGAGGATGATGAACTAGTCGGGTCAAAACCGGAAACGGCGCTATTTGTTCACAATACATGGTGTTATTAAGGACGGCTGGTTGCACTTTTTGTTATATCGAGGGAATTTACATGTATTATTTGTACGTGCTCTACGGATTTAATCTGTTCTGAAATGAATCTTGTCTCGCAACACTGTGTTGTTTGGTTTATAAACGAAGTCGAGTTACGAGAACTACTTGAGATTCTATTAAACGACAAGCTCGTGGTTACACCTCGGCTGTTTTTTAATTAACAGTGTACTTTATCACTGATGGCTCTCGGACTGACCGTGGGGTCTGGTGTGCCTTCGTCATTGGCACTCGTGTCTTTAGATATCGTCACCCGGCACATTGAGCAATATTTACAGCTGCACTCTTCGCCTTGTATTAGGCCACGGAGTACATCTGTCGCCACATCCTTTTCAGTTGTGTCCTATGCTCAGACTCCCTCCGCGCCCTTCAAAGTCTATGTGCGTTGTACACCGCCCATCACCTTAGTGCAGCGGGTCTAGGAAAAACTCTCACTTACCCACTCTTGGTGGAGGCGGTGTGATGTTTCTGGGTTCCTGGTCATGTCGGTCTGCCAGGCTGCAGACGCTGCATCCAAGCTGCAGTCCTCGTACAGCAGCTCGCTATTTCCTATATTCCCTCGGATGATCTCTGTGTTGCCGTCTGCCAGGAGGAGGTGTCCCTTTGGCATCGCCAATGGCCCTTCCTTCACGGGAATAAGCTCCGGCTTATTAAGCCTCCCCAGCGGCTTGGACGACCTCCTCTCGACCCTCCCACCGGGAGGAGGTCATTTTAACTAGGCTGTGTATTGAGCAATGCGTTTTTAGCCGTCGTCATTTACTAAGTGGCGTTACCCCTCCACTTTGTACACATTGCGCCCAAGTTTTAACAATCCACCATTTCCTGACGGAATGCCCATTTTTTAACCATTTACGTTCCCGCTTGGGTTTGGCGCCTGAGTTATCAGCCGTTTTAGCAAGTGACGCGTGGGCTGTCAACCGCGTGTTACTTTTTATCCGCCAAAGCAATATGGCGAAGGTCATTTAATTTCTAGTTTGGACCTCCTTTTCTGTATGGTGTCTTTTTTAGCCGTTTCTCCACGTGCCTGTTTTTAGGTGTCTTCTCTTATGTCAATTGAGGCGGACATGTAGTCGTTTTTTAACTTCTCTCTGTCTTCGTGTTCTATAGTTATGACTTGGGCGCGTATGACACCAATTGTTTCTTGCGCCCAAAAAGCAAAACAAAACCAAACCAGTTTACTTCATTACCTTTCGTAAGGTTGGCCAATTTCAACCATACAAGTCAATTTCAAGTGCTACAGCCACCAACAGCATTTTGTAATACATTCGACCACAAGCAGGAGACATGGTAGTTCCAAAAACAAGAACATGGACGTGCAGTTTAAAATATAATATTTATCGAATGCAGTAACGATCATTGTTGAGTCTAGTGGCACATTGGCGGACACTGGATGTTTACTAATACAGCATCCAGGAATGTGCCAGTAACCGCAGTAATGACTGTTACTGCATTCGGCAAATGTTATATTTTAAACTTGACCCCTGCACGTCCATGTTCTTGTATTTGGAACTACCATTTCTCCTGCTCGTAGTCGCATATGGTACGACGTGGAGTCGGTACCCATAGCACTTGAGAACGGGCCAGTCTGGTGAAACGTAAGGAATTAAAGAACAGCCGAGGTGGAACTGGGCTGTAATACCATACACACGTGAAGAAAATGGTACGTGAAATACTTCCAGGTCCCACCAAACGTCAGAACCACCTCGCCCCTCCCTCCCTCCCCCCCTCCCTCCCCCCTGCGGGTTCGGGGGTAAGAATAGGCCCGCGGTATTCCTGCCTGTCGTAAGAGGCGACTAAAAGGAGTCTCAAATGTTTTGGCCTTCATGTGATGGTCCCCCTTGGGGTTTGACCTCCATTTCTCAAAATTCTACAGAAGTACGAGCCTTTTGGGGAAGGACACCTTACATGGTGTACCACTGGTCCTAAGTGCACTAAGACCTTGGCACTCAGCATTGCACCGGCGTTGTCACCATACCCATTATTCCTCAAATTGGGCCTAAACGCCTGATGGGTTGTCCACGTTACGCCCATAGTGCCTCTCCATCTGCACCAGCGATCATGATGGACTTTCCATGGCACCAGAAATCCAGCACGGTAGCCAGCCCGTTGTGGTGGGGTCGTCATGTACCCTCTAGGTTGTAGCCCCCTGACAACACAGGGATCGTACTGCCGATACCTGAGCTGCACCCTCCCCACGTTGGCCAAGGAGTAGATGCCCGTCTCCTTGGGGCATCAGGACTCCCGGCAATGGTCATCCTGCCAGGTGGCCCTTGCTGCGGCTGGGTGGCGCCCGTGGGGAGAGCCCCTGGTCGGAGTGGGTGATATCGGGGCGGACGTTTCGCACATGAAACGTCAACATGTATCAGGTCGCTCTGCGGCCGAGTCTTCCAAACGAAAAGGTACCGTTTCTAGTTCTGGTTCTCCTGCCCTTTCCCCCTTGGCCACTCCATGGGAGGAGGGACAGGCCCGCCGGCTTGGGGCGAAGTACTTCCCCCGCTATTTGGTCTGTTCTCGAACAGATGGGGGGACGTTCGCCACCTCCAAGCCCATGTTCTTTGTTCAACACATTGAGGACGTCTTCGGGGAAATCGAGGCTCTCAGCAAGATGAGATCAGGGTCCGTTCTTATCAAGACCACCTCTGCCACACAATCGGCGGCACTCCAGGCGTGCGACCGCCTAGGGGACATCCCAGTCTCCATTGTCCCACATCTGGCACTCAATAGGACGCAGGGGGTCATTTTTCATCGTGACCTCCTGCTACAATCTGATGAGGAGCTCAGGGCCAACCTAGAGCGCCGCGGCGTGCATTTCGTCCGGCGAGTCCAGCGAGGCCCCAAGGACCGTCGCATCGACACCGGGGCCTTTATCCTCGCCTTCGAGGGGGACGTTCTCCCGGAGAAGGTAAAGGTGATGTGCTACCGGTGCGACGTGCGACCTTACGTCCCGCCTCCTATGCGCTGTTTTAGGTGTTTGCGCTTTGGGCACATGTCGTCCCGGTGTGAGGCTGAGCCCCTTTGTGGCGACTGTGGACGTCCTCTTCGTGAGGAACATACTTGCACCCCACCACCTCGGTGCCCTAATTGTCCTGGCGTCCACTCGCCTAGGTCCCCGGACTGCCCCGCCTATCAGAAGGAGAAAAAGATACAGGAACTCAAAACTTTGGATCGGCTCTCTTATTCTGAGGCCAGGAAGAAGTATGACCGCCTTCATCCCGTGTCACTGGCCACTTCGTTTGCCTCAGTTGTGTCCACTCCTTCCGCTGTATCCTCACCTCTATCCTGCTGTCCCCCCTCCGCCTCCTCTGCCCGTCAGGGGGCTCTGCCTCCGCCTCCCAAATCCCTCCCTTCCAAATCCTCCTCCCCCGCGGCCCCCACCCCCCCTGCCCCAGGGGCCACACTTCCTCCTCCTCCTCCTCCCCCCACGCCACCTGAGAAGCGATCCTCTTCTCAGGCGTCCATCGGGGAAACGTTCCGGACCCCAGCTTCCGAGGTCCGGCGTTCCAAAACGGACCCCGCGCGTGAGGACCTTCTTCGGGTCCAGCCCACCATCCCTGTACCTCCTCGGCCTTCCAAGAAGGCCTCCAAGAAGAAATCTCTATCCCCCTCTCCACCCCGGCGCGTTTCATCTGACGCTTCATCCGTGAGTCGCTGCTCCCGGCCGTCCTCAGTTTCGCCGGGACGCTCTGCTGCCAGGCGTTCCGCCGGCCTTTTGTCGGCAAATGATGCGGCCCCTCCTACACAATCAGGGACAGCGGCCGCAGCTGGCGACGAGTCGATGGAACCGGATCCACCTGCCGTCAGTTGTAGCGTTGTTGCCTCGCAACCTGGCCCTCCGCGGCCATCGAGGTGACCAGCTCTTCCCTGTCTCGTTCCCCCAACTTTTTGACTAGCAATGGCGTTGTTTCATTGGAACATAAGGGGTATTCGATCTAATCGGGAGGAATTACAACTGCTCCTCCGCCTGCACTGTCCGCTCGTCCTTGGTCTCCAGGAAACCAAGTTGCGCCCGACTGACCGTATTGCCTTTTCCCACTATACCTCGGAGCGGTATGACCTCGCCCCTGTGGACGGTATCCCAGCTCATGGTGGGGTCATGTTGCTCGTTCGGGACGATGTATATTACCATCCCATCCCATTGACCACCCCACTCCAAGCAATAGCTATCCGCATTACTCTTTCTGCTTTTACTTTTTCCGTTTGTACCGTCTACACTCCACCGTCATCTGCTGTTAGTCGGGCTGACTTGATGCACCTGATCGATCAGCTTCCCCCGCCGTTCTTATTGTTTGGCGACTTCAATGCCCATCATCCCCTTTGGGGCTCTCCTGCATCCTGTCAAAGAGGCTCACTCTTGGCGGATGTCTTCAACCATCTCAATCTTGTCTGCCTCAATACCGGCGCCCCGACTTTCCTCTCGGACTCTACTCATACCTACTCCCACTTGGACCTCTCGATCTGTTCTACCACTCTTGCCCGTCGGTTCGAGTGGTATGTCCTTTCTGACACCTATTCGAGCGACCACTTCCCCTGTGTCGTTCGTCTCCTGCACCACACCCCATCCCCACGTCCTTCGCGCTGGAACATACTGAAAGCTGACTGGGGACTTTACTCCTCCCTGGCGACCTTTCCGGACCGCGATTTTTCCAGTTGTGACAGTCAGGTCGAATACCTCACGGCTGTTATTATCAATGCTGCCGAACGTTCCATACCTCGTACTACTTCTTCTTCACGCCGCGTTTCCGTCCCCTGGTGGAACGAGGCTTGTAGGGACGCTATCCGTGCTCGACGACGTGCTTTACGCACCTTTCGCCGCCATCCTACGTTGGCGAATTGTATTGAATACAAACGACTCCGAGCGCAATGCCGTAGAGTCATCAAAGACAGCAAAAAAGCTTGCTGGGCCTCTTTCACGAGCTCCTTTACCAGTTTTACTCCCTC
Source organism: Schistocerca serialis cubense (assembly GCF_023864345.2). Lineage (NCBI taxonomy): Eukaryota > Metazoa > Arthropoda > Insecta > Orthoptera > Acrididae > Schistocerca > Schistocerca serialis. Next base: position 578,621,913 of record NC_064639.1, on the reverse strand, counting down.
TTCCGTTGTTTGGGGTAGCCTGCGCCGGCTGTCGGGCATTAAGGCCCACTCCTCAGTACCTGGCCTGACCTCAGGTAATGAGGTCCTTGTTGATCCTGTGGCTGTCTCCAACGCCTTTGGCCGCTTTTTCGCGGAGGTTTCAAGCTCCGCCCATTACCATCCTGCCTTCCTTCCCAGGAAAGAGGCAGACGAGGCTCGGCGACCTTCCTTCCACTCGCTGAATCTGGAGACTTACAATGCCCCCTTTACTATGCGGGAACTCGAACGTGCGCTTGCACTGTCCCGGTCCTCTGCTCCGGGGCCAGATGCCATTCACGTTCAGATGCTGGCCCACCTTTCTCCGGCGGGCAAAAGCTTCCTTCTTCGTACCTACAATCGCGTCTGGACCGAAGGTCAGGTCCCCATGCGTTGGCGTGACGCCGTTGTTGTTCCTATACCCAAACCCGGGAAGGATAGACACCTTCCTTCTAGTTACCGCCCCATTTCTCTTACAAGCTGTGTCTGTAAGGTGATGGAGCGCATGGTTAATGCTCGGTTAGTTTGGATTCTTGAATCTCGACGACTACTTACTAATGTCCAATGCGGCTTTCGTCGCCGCCGCTCCGCTGTTGACCACCTTGTGACCTTGTCGACATTCATCATGAACAACTTTTTGCGAAGGCGCCAAACGGTAGCCGTGTTCTTCGACTTGGAGAAGGCTTATGATACCTGTTGGAGAGGAGGTATCCTCCGCACTATGCACAAGTGGGGCCTACGCGGTCGTCTGCCCCTTTTTATTGATTCCTTTTTAACGGATCGAAAGTTTAGGGTACGTGTCGGTTCCGTATTGTCCGACGTCTTCCTCCAGGAGAACGGAGTGCCTCAGGGCTCCGTCTTGAGCGTAGCCCTTTTTGCCATCGCGATCAATCCAATTATGGATTGCATTCCACCTAATGTCTCAGGCTCTCTCTTTGTCGATGACTTCGCGATCTACTGCAGTGCCCAGAGAACATGCCTCCTGGAGCGCTGCCTCCAGCGTTGTCTAGACAGCCTCTACTCATGGAGCGTGGCAAATGGCTTCCGGTTCTCTGAAGAGAAGACGGTTTGTATCAACTTTTGGCGATATAAAGCGTTCCTTCCGCCATCGTTACATCTCGGTCCCGTTGTTCTCCCATTCGTGGACACAACTAAGTTTCTAGGGCTCACGTTGGACCGGAAACTGTGTTGGTCTCCACATGTCTCTTATTTGGCGGCCCGTTGTACACGTTCCCTTAATGTCCTCAGAGTTCTTAGCGGTTCATCTTGGGGAGCGGATCGCACTGTCCTGCTTCGCTTGTATCGGTCCATAGTCCGATCGAAGCTGGATTATGGGAGCTTCGTCTACTCGTCCGCTCGGCCATCCCTCTTACGCCGGCTCAACTCCATCCACCATCGGGGGATACGTCTTGCGACCGGAGCCTTCTACACTAGTCCTGTCGAGAGTCTTTACGCTGAAGCTGCCGAGTTACCGTTGACCTACCGGCGCGACGTACTGCTGTGTCGGTATGCCTGCCGGCTGTTGTCTATGCCCGAACACCCCTCTTACAAGTCCTTCTTCGCTGATTCTCTCGACCGTCAGTACGGGTTATATGTGTCTGCCCTGCTGCCCCCCGGAGTCCGCTTCCGTCGCCTGCTTCGACAATTGGATTTTGCCCTCCCTACCACCTTCCGAGAGGGTGAGAGCCCGACACCACCTTGGCTCCAGGCTCCGGTTCGTATTTATCTCGACCTCAGCTCACTCCCGAAGGAGGGTACTCCGGCTGCAGTGTATTGCTCACGGTTTGTCGAACTTCGTGCTCGACTTGCTGGTCACACCCTTATTTACACCGATGGCTCCAAAACTGACGATGGTGTCGGCTGTGCCTTTGTCGTCGGGACCGCCACCTTTAAATACCGGCTCCTTGACCAATGTTCCAGCTTTACGGCCGAGCTTTTTGCTCTCCATCAGGCCATTCAGTATGCCCGCCGCCACCGCCATTCATCGTATGTCCTCTGCACTGACTCACTCAGTGCTCTTCAGAGCCTTGGGGCTCCCTATCCGGTCCATCCCTTGATTCAACGAATACAGCAGTCCCTCCATTGTTTCGCTGATAATGGCGGTTCTGTCAGCTTTCTGTGGGTCCCCGGACATGTAGGAGTGCCTGGGAATGAGGCTGCGGATGCTGCAGCCAAGGCTGCAGTCCTCCAGCCTCGGCCAGCCTCCCATTGTGTCCCGTCATCTGACGTTTGTGGGGATGTACGTAAGAGGCTTGTGTCCTTGTGGTGGGATGCTTGGTCCTCCCTCCAAGGAAACAAGCTCCGGGCAGTCAAACCGCTCCCAACTGCTTGGACAACTTCCTCCCGACCATCTCGGCGCGAGGAGGTCCTTCTGACCAGGTTGCGGATTGGGCATTGCCGGTTTAGCCACCGCTACCTGCTCTCTGGTGACCCAGCCCCGCAGTGCCCTTGTGGTCAGGCATTAACGGTGCGCCATGTTTTATTGTCGTGTCCCCGTTTTAGTCAATTTCGTGTTGTCCTGTCCCTGCCATCTACCTTACCGGATGTTTTAGCTGATGACGCTCGAGCAGCTGCTCGTCTTCTGCGTTTTATAACTTTAACTGGCTTGACCAAAGACATTTAACCTTTTACTTATTTCATCTGCATCTTTGTCAGGTCCTTTTGATGTCCCCCCATCCCCTTGAGTTTTAGCAGGTTCCTTGTGCTCTAACACCAGTGACTGGGCGCTAATGACCTCAGCAGTTGAGCGCCCTTAAACCCTACCAAAAAAAAAAAAAAAAAAAAAAACCCCCCTCCCTCCCTCCCTCCCTCCCTCCCTCCCTCCCTCCCTCCGGCCGGTGTGGCCGTGCGGTTCTAGGCGCTTCAATCTGGAACTGCGTGACCGCTACGGTCGCAGGTTCGAATCCTGCCTCGGGCGTGGATGTGTATGATGTCCTTAGGTTAGTTAGGTTTAAATAGTTCTAGGGATTTCCCTGCGTTCCTCCCTTCGTCTCTCCGTCCGTCCCCCTCCTCTGAGGGAGGTGGCGCAATGTTTAGAAGAATGGATTCGTATTAGTGAGGACGACGGTTCAAATCCGCGTCCGGACATCCTGATTTAGGATTTCCGTGAATTCACTAAATTGCTTCGGAGAAATGCCTGGATGGTTCCTTTGAAAGGGCACAACCGACTTCCTTCCTCGTCGTATCCTAATCAGACGGGACCGATGACTCCGGTCACTGGTTTCCTCCCACCAATAAGCCAACCAACGTCTCCCCCTCCTCTGTCCTCCTCCCCCTCCCGTCATCTAAAGGTGCCTTGATTCCTGCTGAAATAGACGAGACGCGGGATGGCCTCCTCTTAGGGACTGCAGAATGTCTGTTCCGGCAGCTTGGCTCGCAGATGCTTCTTCCAGCGCGCTGCACAGCAGTAGCTATCGGGAGGCAGCGCGCCGGTCCCGCGCTCCCTGGGGAGCCCCGCGGTGGGCGTGTGGCCGGCATCGCGTGTCAGGGGGCGGGGGCGGAGGCGGGGGCGGGCGTCGCGTCGCGTGGCGCCGGGCGCAGCGGGACACGCGATCGCCACATGGCGGGCAGCGGGCAGCGATCCGCTCTGTCCTGCTCTGCCCAGCCTCGCTCCCGGGAGAGGCGCCGCGTTTCCCTCTGGCAGCCGTCACCGAGCGCTCGCTCCGCAGCGCGCGCGGCCCCTGGGGAGCACCGCCGGAGACGTCTCGTCCTGACATCCCGCCGGCAATCATTCAGGCTGGCTGCTGACAGACTTTTTACTCCGAGCTCGCAAAATTTTGAAAGTACCGCTCAAACTCTCCAGCACGGTATTTCTGCAGAGTCTTAAACTGGTCCGTTGAGCTTTTCAATAACGCGTTTGCGCGTGCTAAACAAAACCGAATCACACACTTGGGTTTCGAATCTACATCTCAACTCTAAAGTAACGTTATGGTATCTGAATCCATAAACAAGCACCGGACGCATGGTGGACGATACATTGCACAACAACTAATGATTTACTTTCCTGTTCCACTCGCAAATAGGCAGGGAAAAACGACTAACTACACTACTGGCCATTAAAATTGCTACACCAAGAAGAAATGCTAATGATAGACGGGTATTCATTGGGCAAATATTTTATACTAGAAGTGACATGCGATTACATTTTCACGCAATTTGGGTGCATAGATCCTGAGAAATTAGTACCCAGAACAACCACCTCTGGCCGTAATAACGGCCTTGATACGCCTGGGCATTGAGTCAAACAGAGCTTGGATGGCGTGTACAGGTACAGCTGCTCATGCAGCTTCAACACGATACCACAGTTCATCAAGAGTAGTGACTGGCGTATTGTGACGAGCCAGTTGCTCGGTCACCATTGGCCAGACGTTTTCAATTGGTGAGAGATCTGGACAACGTGCTGGCCAGGGCAACAGTCGAACATGTTCTGTATCCAGAGAGGTCCGTACAGGACCTGTAACATACGGTCGTGCAATATCCTGCTGAAATGTAGGGTTTCGCACGGATCGAATGAAGGGTAGAGCCACGGGTCGTAACACATCTGAAATGTAACGTCCACTCTTCAAAGTGCCGTCAATGCAAACAAGAGGTGACCGAGACGTGTAACCATTGGCACCCCATACATTCACGCCGGGTGATACGCCAGTATGGCGATGCCGAATACACGCTTCCAATGTGCGTTCACCGCGATGTCGCCAAACACGGATGCGACCATCATGATGCTGTAAACAGAACCTGGATTCATCCGAAAAAATGACGTTTTGCCATTCGTGCACCCAGGTTCGTCGTTGAGTACACCATCACAGGCGCTCCTGTCTGTGATGCAGCGTCAAGGGTAACCGCAGCCATGGTCTCCGAGCTGATAGTCCATGCTGGTGCAAACGACGTCGAACTATTCGTGCAGATGGTTGTTGTCTTGCAAACGTCCCCATCTGTTGACTCAGGGATCGTGACGTGCCTGCAGGATCCTTAACAGCCATGCGGATAAGATTCCTGTCGTCTCGACTGCTAGTGATACGAGGCCGTTGGGATACAACCTTGTGTGAATGCTCTGAAAAGCTAATCATTTGCATATCACAGCATCTTCTTCCTGCCGGTTAAATTTCACGTCTGTAGCACGTCATCTTCGTGGTATAGCAATTTTAATGGCCAGTAGTGTATATGCTTCCGTATGACCCGTGATTTCTCTTGTCTTCGTGGCCCTTAAGCGAAATGTGTGTTAGTGGGAGTAGAATTGTTCTGCAGTCGGCTTCAAATGCTGGTTGTCTAACTTTTTTTGAATAGTGTTTCGCAAAAAGAACATCTTCTACACCCCAGGGATTGCCATTTGAGTTCAGGAAATATCTCCCTAATATTCTCGTGTTGATCAAACCTGCCAATCACAAATCTAACAGCCGGCCTCTGCTTTGCTTCGTCGTCTCCCTGTCATCAGACATGGTGGTGGGGATCCCAAACACTCGAGGAATACTCAGAAATGAGTCGCACTAGTGTTATATATGGGGTCTCCTTTACAGAACAGCTACAGCTTTACGGAACAGCTACAGTTTCCTAAAATTTTCCCAAAGTTTTCCGTAGTCGACCGTTCGCCTTTCCCACAATCCAACCTTACGTGCTCGTTCCATTTCATATCGCTTTGCAACGTTATACCTAGGTATTTAATCGATGTGACTGCGTCAAGTAGCACAGCACTAATGCTGTATTCTAAAGTTGCTATATTGTTTCTCCTATTTGCATTAACTTACTTTTTTTTTTGCATTTAAAGAATGCTGCATCACATCACCTAGTAACACTAACTAATCCTGTGTCCTTCTAAACTCACTCAACAACAGCTTTCAGCACACCACAATGTCATCAGCAAACAGGCGCAGACTCACTGATCACCCCCAATGCGACGGGGAGGGTATTTTGTATACCACTCTCACTTCGTCCCACTTCCCGCTTGTCACGATTGGTGCGCGGGAAAAAGGATCGTTGGTAAGCCTCCAAGTGAGCTCGTCTCTTAAGTTTACCTTCATTGTCTTTCTGCGAGATATACTTAGTAGGAAGCAATATATTGCTTCGCTCTTCAAGGAAAGTACTCTCTCAAAATTTTAACGGGAAGCTACACCGTAACGCAGAAAGCGTCTCTTTTACCGTCTCCAACTGGTGCTGAATGGCCATCTCAGAGACTCTTTCGCTCTTACTAAATGAGTGACGAAAGGAGCTGCTCGTCTTTGGATCTTTTCTATTTCCTGTATCAGTCCTAACTACACACATAAAAAAAAAAGTTTTGGATCACCTCAGTTCCGAGAGTTCCGGAACCTGTATAAATATCTCTGAGCACTATGGGACTTAACATCTGAGGTCATCAGTCCCCTAGAACTTGGAACTACTTAACCCTGACTAACCTAAGGACATGACACACATCCATGCCCAAGGCAGGTTTCGAACCTGCGACCGTAGCGATCGTGCGGTTCCAGACTGTAGCGCCAAGAAACCGCTCGGCCACCCCGGCCGGCGAACCTGTACAGAAAATTGGAATAGAGATCACCACAAACATCATTTTCGCCCTTTTTATTGCTCATGAGAACCACACACCGCATGTTGTACCACCATACAGCGAGACCTTCAGACATGGTGGTCCAGATTTCTGTACACACCGGTACCTCTAATACAAAGAAACACGTCCTCTTGCATTGATGCTTGCCTGTATCCGTCGTGGCATACTATCAACAAGTTCATCAAGGCACTGTTAGTTCAGATTGCCCCACTCCTCAACGGCGATTCAGCGTAGATCCCTCAGAGTGGTTGGTGGATCAGCCCTTTTCAATCTATCCCAGGCATGTTCGACAGGGTTCATGTCTGGAGAACACGTTGGCCACTCTAGTCGAGCGATGTCGTTATCCTGAAGGAATTCATTCACAAGATGTGCTCGATAGGGGCGCGAATTGTCGTCCATGAAGATGAATGTCTTGCCAGTATGCTGGCGATATGGTTGCACTGTCGGTCGGAGGACGGCATTCACGCATCGTATAGCCGTTACGGCGCCTTCCATGACAACCAGCGGCGTACGTCGGCCCCACATAACGCCACCCCAAAACAGCAGAGAACCTCCACCTTGCTGCACTCCCTGGACAGTGTGTCTAAGGCGTTCAGCATGATCGGGATGCCTCCAAACAAGTCTCCGACGATTGTCTGGTTGAAGGCGTATGCGAAACTCATCGGTGAAGAGAACGTGATGCCAATTCTAAGCGGTCCATTCTGCATGTTGTTGGGCCCATCTGCCCCGCGCTGCATGGTGTCGTGGTTACAAAGATGGACCTCGCCATGGACGTCGGGAGTGATGTTGCGCATCATGCAGCCTATTGCACACAGTTTGAGTCGTAACACGACGTCCTGTGGATGCACGAAAGCATTGTTCAGCATGGTGGCATTGCTGTCAGTCTTCCTCCGAGCATTAATTCTGTAGCTAGCGGTCATCCACTGCAGTAGTAGTAGCCCTTTGGTGACGTGAGCGAGGCATGTCATGACAGTTTCTGCCTCTCTGTATCTCCTCCACGCCCGAACAACATCGCTTTGTTTAACTCAGAGACGCCTGGACACTTCCCTTGTTGAGAGCCCTTCCCGACACAAAGTAACAATGCCGACGCGATCGAACCGCGGTATTGACCGTCTAGACATGGTTGAACTACAGACAATATGAACCGTGTACCTCCTTCCTGGTGGAATGACTGGAACTGATCGGCTATCAGACACCCTCCGTCTAATAGGTGCAGCTAATGTATGGTTGTTTACATCTTTGAGCAGGTTTAGTGACATGTCTGAACAGTCAAAGGGATTGTGTCTGTGGTACAATATCCACAGTCAACGTCTATCTTTAGGTGTTCTGACAACCAGGGAAATGCAGAACTTTTTTTGGTGTGTGTAATACAGAAAATACCATTAAATGTACTCTGTCTCTGAAACTATTCGGAACAGCATATATGTCGATAGGAAGTTTTACACTTCAAATGATCGTTCCAGTAGTATCCATGAATACTGACCATTCTTCCTGGGACACCTGTACACCTCAAAGATGAGTAGCAATGCTAAAGAATTAGTCCGACGAGGATTTTTTGTTCTACGTCCTGCGTGAGTGGACTGCACTTTCTGACGATTCTTCCTACGAATTCAGTCCGGCATTTGCCTTTCCTACGTTTAGCTCTATGTGGTCGTTCCACTAAGCCGCGCTGTACGTATTCTCCCAGGTATCTAATAGACATCACAGCTTCCAGTGATTATTCGGCAAATGTTTGATCACAAAATAATGGCTGTTGCCAACTATTTACATGCAACGTTCTACAAGTGCTTATGTTGAGTGGCAGTTATAGTTAGTCCTTGGACCAAGTGTCGATCCTTTGCAGATCTTTCTGCATTTCGCTACACTTTTCTAGCGTTCCGAATATAGACAACATCGTCGTTTCCGAACATCTTACTCTCTTCCGTTACGAAATTTTAGTGAGGCTCTGTAACCCCAAACATCACCCAAGAACTGATGGAATGGAGGATGTCGAGGGGGCTGGGGGAGGGAGGGGGGGGGAGAGAGTAAGAACCATGTCATCAAAACGGAGTCTACTATTAACAGCCGTCTGTATCTTTAGATAGAAATAAAACAAATCCTTCTCGGACGAAAATCGTTTCCGACGGCATTAAAACTCTACTTCCTTGCACAATGCTTGTTCCTGCGATTTTTCCAATGACTTAGATGTTGACGTGACCTTAACCTCAAATTCTATCTTTGTTTCTAATCTGATACAGGCTTCTACATTTTCTTTAAATCATCGTTTGAACGTGTTCTTAACGTATATTATTTTATAAACGTCAGTTGCGTTTAAGTATTTATCATGCCAAACATGATATGTCTGTTACTAATGCCTTCTAAAATCTGATCTTTAAAAACTTGTCATGCGTCTTGAACGTATCCAAGGTTGTTTCTATAATTTTCTCATTATTTCTGTATCCTGTGCCATATTTTTGATGGTAGTTTTTGCTACTCTGTTTCTTAGTGACCGGATCCTTCAAATTACCTTTTTTCGCTTAGTGAATCTTTAATATTCTTTCCGAGCTAACTGATGAATAAAATCCTGCCCAATTTTCAGATTTATGAACGCAGTAATAACCTACATCTTTAGATTTCTTAAGTTCTGCCCCTGTTCTTTGAAAACTAGGACTACTGTGTTAACTTCCACAGACTTACTACAACACTGAAACAGCAATTTAAAGAATTGTTTCTTACTACGAGCAACGAATGGAGACCGTTTTGTTACAGGACGCAAAGTAGTACAGCGGAGTGTATATTATATTCGTCTTGATAACACTACGTTATTTCCAGTCTACTTGTAGAAGACACTGTTTCATTTTGCCAGGAGGCACCGTGTGAGGTGTCATGAGATAAACAAACGGGTGTTTCAGTGTTTCAAAGTCTTCGCTACAATGATCTAGGAGGTGACAGATCACATCACGGTAAAGAACTTTTGTTAGATAGAAAATGTTCGTTGACATTTCTAGCGACACTAGGGATCATTTGAGTGGTTAAGACCCTGAGAGATTGCGAGGAGTATGCACCCTGGAGGATTGGTATGCAATGTGTGTTGCCTATTGTACACTCATCTGCTCCACGTGCAAGGCTGTAGGACAAGCAAATTCGAAGTTCCTGATCCGCTTGTAAAATTTCTTTTTCCACTTATACACACTCATTCTTATAGTTTTTTTTTTTTTTTGAAAGCCAATCTATCAATTGTAATAGGTAGGTAATATGTTGTATACTGCGTTAGTAGGCCTTGCTAGTTCGGCCAAATCTGGTCGTCCCACGGCCAGCTAATACTATAGGACGCCTAGCGTTGCGGGAAAGCGTCCAACAAAAGTTGGTCCCCATGACGTGGTCTATCGTCACTAGACTTTTGGTGCAAAGGCTTTCAAAACACCCTTTATAATTGCTCTTGTACTGCGAGATGGCAAAGATCAAAGTGAGGAGGACACACTGACTATTAAGTCAATATCGGGTAGGAGAGGAACCACTGCCAACAGTAAATAGTTGGTCGTGAAGCAATCTGTTAGTCAGCGGAAAAGAGACTGGTCTTCCTACATCTTGGAATAGGCATCTAATATGTGGGTCAATAGTAAGCTATTGATGCATCCGATAACTGCCTCGTGGTAGGCAGTGATTGTCCATTGTTTTCATAAACTTTCCCTTGCTTCGTTAGTTTTCAGTTTGAGATTCTAACTTAAAAGAAAATCACAGAGACTGTAATTAGCACAGAAAGATTAGTCACTATTTTCTTCCAGGTGAAGGAATTATATCATTACTATTACGTTCAACTTTGCAGATACTTGAATTCCACGCAACTATGTACACTACGTGAAACCCATCGTCCTATACACAAAACGAAGGCAACCGAAAATGAAAAAGTATTTTATTTCGTTCAACTAGAAATTAGTGTAAATTGATGCTAGCACAATTGCAACACTCTTTAAAGATCCAAATTCAATAGTCCAGGAGCTGAAAGTTTCACGAATTATTTGTGGCCTATTTGTCCAATTTTACATTCTTTATTTGCTTACAGAGTAGACAATGAACCGACATCCTCACCCAATCTCGTTCAACAGTTAATTATCCTCCCCCTTCTGCCAGCCCGGCTCTAGCCAGTGCATTTCACCTCTCTCGTTGTTCTAATAGCAATCCACAAGACCGCGCCCAGTTATAATAACTGTGATGGTAACGAGAGCAATACTAGCTACTACCACTGTTTAGTTCTTATGACGTAAACCGCAAGAAATAGTTAAGCTAGCAATGTTTGACTCTAAGAAAAATCTAATCTAAAATAGCATGAGAGCGTGTTCCTTCGTGGAGTGGTAGACTCCCATTGCTGCCCTTGAGATCAAGAGCAATTTGTGGACGTCTTTGAATCCTGACATGAAATTTGAGAACGCGCGGTGGCTATAATTTTAATGACACTTAAAGCTGTCACTGCCTGAAAGTTAAAAGTGTAGTACGACTTATCTTTTCGCATAGTTTTCAACAACGTCTAGAAATTTATTCAGTTGCCAAATTAGATTTGTTTCAGAAGCATAGAGACTTCTATCGAGTATAATGGTAAAGGAAGGAGTTCTTGTCTGATTCAAGATGATACCTTAAAAGCACGAAAAAAACCTACGAACAGGCGACGCAAGTAATGTTGATAGTATTAGGAAGCCAATAAATATCAACGAACTGCTGTGTCAATCAAACTTCACGGGGGGAGGAGGGGGCGGGGGGGGGGGGGGGATTTGGGGGTGGCAGGCGGCAGGGATGGAGGGAAGGATGGATATACTCTGCAGGAAGCAAAAATTTGAAAACTTCCTCTGTATCAGAACAGCATAATTTACTTCCTTGTCTCAGACTAACTCACTCTGCGGAAAACTATGCAGTGCTAGTAAACGCCAGTAAGTAGTCTCGATTTTAGTTCCTTCTAGTTACCTAAAGCCAACATCGGGTTGATCGCTGCAAGAAGAAAACGGACTAATTTAGCCTCCAGTCTGCGTCCTTGGTAATCTCGATGAACATTGTAATCCTTCCTCCCTCAACATTTTAATGACCTATTATAGGCAGCTGACGAAAGAAAGTATAAGGAATTACTACAACAATGGTCCTAAGTATAAATGTTTCATTCTCGTAGCTTTGTGGTTTGTTTTGTTGCGTACACAAATATCTAATCGTCGAGCACAAATGACTGCCTACTGCGAGGTGACTATTATTTCTAAAATGATCTATTCGATTAAACGCTCCAAACATACTTCCCTTTGCCAAACTATAATTTAATGTGACCCAGGTAATTACTTCTTCTGTAACCAATTAAAGAAGTGACATTATTAAAAGTTAACGGCTGTTGTAGCAGTGGAACAAGTTTTGAACTACCTGTACAACTGGCACCAAGCGTACAGTGTGATACCATAACTGTACATGTTTCGTTTATGCCCTGACACAGAATATTACCAGGTTGTTCAAACGACTACAGCTATGTTTATCAGAGGCACAGTAAATTAATATTGCCCTTTCCACCAAGTAAAAGCAGGAGAACCGGTTACATTTCTGGAAAAGAGTTCGTACTCATGCAATAAACATTTGGCTTTGTGTTGGTGTTGAAGTGGTCTTCAGTCTGAAAACTGATATGATGCAGCTCTCCACGAAGCATAACTGTTGCACCCTACATCCACTTTAAGCGGTTTACTGCATTGAAGTGAACCTCAAGACCATCAGCACATACTCAACTGCAGGAAACTGTCGGAACCTGTGTCCATGGACTATCTGATTATCGCCAATGATAAGGCAGTCTGTGCAGCGGAATTCTGGGCAGCACATGGAATATAAATATGCACATATTCTCTGTAATACTTGTAAAATATATGTATGATATGCTACGTATGATAAATTATATTTACTATGTTCTGGACACGTATAACTAAATAAATAAATACTGCACTGAAGCATTGGTGACCCTCTACAATTTTTACTCTCGGGGTTTCTCTTCATTACCAAATTGATAACTCCTTGATGCCATGGCATGTGTCCTACTAATCCATACTTTCTTTTAAGAGAATTGTGCCATCATTTTCTTTTCGCCCATTTAGATTCAACATCAGTCCGTTAGCTACTGGACCTACCCTTCCAATATTGAGTATTATTCTGCAGCACCATATTTTAAAAGCTTATATTGTCTTCTTGTCTGATTTATCACCCGAGTCTCACTTCTGTACAAGGTTGAAGTCGAAACAAATATCTACATAATACTTCTCACCTCTTAAATTTATATATAATTCCTATTTTTGAGAAACGTTTTTCTTGCTATTGTCAGTCAGCTTTTCACATTTTCTCTGTTCTGTCGTTATCAGTTATGTTGCTGCCCAAACAGAACAATCAGTCTCTTAGTTTGTTTCCCATTTCCTAATATATTTCCCCCTAGCACAGTCTGGTCTGATTCGAATATATTCCGCTACCCTTGTTTCACATTTATTGATATTCGTTTTATAACCTCTTTTTCAGGACAATATCCATTCATAAAGAAGGGATCTGTAGACAGGACCATTCTGAGACATAAAAGAAACGTCAATCTGGTAATGGAGGGAAGTTTAAGCATTGTAAGGGAGGCGGGGGAGGGCAGGCTTGACTAGAGTACGTAGATTCAAATGACTTAACTTCCAGTAGCTACGCGGAAATAAAGAGGGTTGCACAGGATAACAAACCAGTCGACGGACTGAAGATGATATCATCATCATTCACTCCGACCACTGCTCTTCCAAATTCGTTGTCGTCTCTGACAGAATTACGAAATCATCGGCGAACCTGTAAGTTTTTCTCCCTCTTCGCTTATCTTTAATCTGCTTTCCAGACTTCTCTTTGGTCTCTCTTACTAATTACTCAACGAACAGATTGAACAACAACGGGCATTGGCTACAAATTTGGCACGTTATCTTATCAACTAAGTCCCCTGTACAAGGAAAAAAAATTGTTACACGAATTTAAAAGAATATTGTACCGAATGCGTTGAATCACTGCCCCAGTGTATCCTGCTCTGCAGAAAATTCATTATATGTATTCAACGCCGTGCTATGTGCTACATGCTGTTCCTTTTTCATTTTACATTTAGATGTGGCGCCCATAGTAAAACAAATCAGAGAAGGCGAAAAACTCATATTTGAGAATGTCGCAGAAGAGAAGTGGCCGTGACTTGGTTGAAGAAATGATCTACTCTGGCATTCACTTCGCAAACATTCACGTCTACGTTTGAAGGGGAAAAAAAAGGTAGATTGCGAATCCGCAGACGCGAAAAGGGTTGCCGCTTCTCGTAAACTTGTAACGCAGATGGGCCAGGTTGTTACAACCAAGTTAAAGATGACATATTTTAGTAGCCATTAAGGACGGAGCAGGACCGTAAGAGATAAGGGAACCAGCTTACACTACGATATCAACGGAAATGGCTTTGAAAATCATACAACATAATGAAATTGCTGAAAAGGGGCCTTGCCATTAAGATAAGAGGGCGACCTACTTTTGCCACAGCAACAGGATGTTTACACTAAACAGGAGAGAAATGTTGTCATCTGACGAAAACTGCCGCAAAATTCTAGGGGCTGTATTTCTGGAATGTCCCCATTTCATTGCTATTTTCTCCTCTCAAAATTTGTTTCCTCCGTATCACTAACTTGTAGCTTATTTTGAGAACAAACTCACTCTTTCACTAAACAATGAAACCATTAGCGACAAAGTGCTACGTTCCATCGTTGGAGTTGTCTCCCACTGAATTTAACATTGCATCGACTATATGGAGCAGAGGGTGTGCGTGGTAGCAAGAATGAAACGCAGGGGATCCACGGAGAGGCAATAAGAGCCAGTCTTAAATTCGAATAAGGGTACTTCCTTTAAGTAATTGTGATTTTTTAAAGAAAAATATCTATGAGGTTAAAAAAAATCATGAACATTTAAAGGAGGCGCCCTTATTCAGATTTGAAACGGGCAATCATCGTTTCTCCTTCACGTTAAAAAATCTTATGAGGTCCCTCCACGAACCGTGGATCTTGCCGTCGATGGGGAGGCTTGCGTGCCTCAGCGATATAGACAGCACCACAACGGAGGGGTATCTGTTGAGAGGCCAGACAAACGCGTGGTCCCTGAAGAGGGGCAGCAGCCTTTCCAGTAGTTGCAGGGGCAACAGTCTGGATGATTGGCTGATCTGGCTTTGTAGCATCGACAAAAACGGCCTTGCTGTGCTCGTACTCCGAGCGGCTGAAAACAAGGAGAAACTACAGCCGTAATTTTTTCCGAGAGCAGTCAGCTGTACTGTATGGTTAAATGATGATGGCGTCCTTTTGGGTAAAATCAAATAGGGGTAACGAAAGAGTAGGATGAATAATAAGTGAGAAAATGGGAATGCGAGTAAGTTACTACACACAGCATAGTGAGCGCCTTGTTGTAGCAATGACAGACACGCAGCTCACACCTGCCAAAGTAGTACAAGTTTATGTGTCAACTAGCTTCGCATATGATGAAGAGATTGAAGAAATGTATGACGAGATAAGACAAATTATACGTAGGTGAATATGGACTGGGGAAAAGGAATGAAAGACGAAGCCGCCTGATTGAGTTTTGCAAAGAGCGTAATTTAATCATAGTTAACACGTGGTTTAAGAATCGTAAAAGAAGATTGTATACGTGGAAGAGACCTGGAGTCACTGGAAGATTTCAGATAATTATTTAATGGTAAGACAGAGATTTAGGAACCAGATTTTAAATTGTAAGACATTTCCAGGGCAGATGTGCACTCTGACCGCAAGTTATTGATTATGGACTGTAGATTAAAACTGAAGAAACCGCAAAAAGGTAGGAAATTGAGACTGGACATGGAGCAGTTTAAAGAACCGGAGGTCGCTGAGAGGTTCAGAGAGAGCATTACGTAACGGTTGACTAGATCAGGGGAAAAGAATTCAGTAGAAGACGAATGGGTAGCTTTAGGAGATGAAATAGTGAAGGCAGCAGAGGATCAAATAGGTAAAAACACAAGGCCTAGTAGAAATCCTTGGATAACACCAGGGATATTGAAATTTAATTGATGAAAGGAGAAAATATAAAAATGCAGCAAGTGAAGTAGGCGAAAGGGAATACAAACTTTTAAAAAATGAGATTGGCAGGAGCTGCAAAATGGCTAAGCAGGAATGGCAAGAGGACAAATGTAATGATTTAGTAGCATATTTCACTACGGGAAAGTCAGATACTGCCTACAGGAAAATTAAAGAGACCTTTCGAGAAACGAGAAGCAGCTATATGAATATCACGAGTTCAGATGGAAAACCAATCCTAAGCAAAGAAGGGAAAGCTGATAGGTGAAGTAGTATTAGAGGGTATATACAAAGGAGACGTTCTTGAAGGCAATATTATAGAAAGGGAAATGGACGTAGATGAAGATGAGATGGGAGATATGATACTACTAGATGAACTGAACAGAGCTCTGAAAGAGATAAGTCGAAACAAGGCCTCGGGAGTAGACGGTATTCCGTCAGAACTACTGATAGTTTTGGGAGAGCCACACACAACAAAACTCTTCCATCTGGTGTGCAAGATGGATGAGACAGGCGAAATACCCTCAGACGTCGAGAAGGATGTAGTAACTCCAAAGAAAGCAGACAAATGTAATAATTCCAATTCGAAAGAAAGCAGTTGCTGACAGGTGTGAAAATTACCGAACTATCAGTTTGATAAATCATGATTGCAGAATACTGACATGAATTATTTAGAGAAGAATGCAAAAACTGGTAAAGCCGACCTCGGGGAAGACCAGTTTGGATTCCGGACAAATGTAGGAACACACAGCAGGGATAAAATACAGGGAGTGAAAGACTATTTACAACTTGTGCAGAAACCAAACGGCAATTATGAGAATTGAGGAGCATAAAAGGGAAGCGCTGGTTGCGAAAGAAGTGAGACATGGTTGTAGCCTATCCCCGATGTTATTCAATCTGTACGTTGAACAAGGAGTAAAGGGAACCAAAGAAAAATTTGGAGTAGAAATTAAGGTTCAGGGAAAAAAAATAAAAACTTTGAGGTTTGCTGATGACATTGTAATTATGTCAGAGACAGCAAAGGACGTGGAAGAAACGGACGATGTCTGGAAAGGAGAATTTAAGATGAACATCAACAGAAGAAAAACAGAAAGAATGGAATGTAGTAAAATTAAATCAACTGATTCTGAGGGAATTAGATTAGGAAACGAGACGCTTAAAGTAGGATATGAGTTTTGCTATTTGGGCAGAAAAATAACTTGTAAAGGCCGTAGTAGAGAGGATATAGTAATGGAAAGAAAAGCATTTCAGAAGAAGAGAAATTTATAAATATCGCGTTTACGTTTAAGTGTTAGGAAGTCTTGTCTGAAAGTATTTGTCTAGGGAGTAGCAATGTATGGAAGTGTAACATGGACGATAAACAGTTTAGAAGAGAATAGAACCTTCTGAAACGCCATGCTACAGAAGAATAATAAAGATGAGATTGGTATATCACGTAACTAATAAGGAGGCACTGAACCGAACTGGGGAGACAAAAAATTTGTGGCACAACGTGACCAAAGAAGGGATCGATTGACAGGACACATTCTGAGACATAAAGGGATCACCAATCTAGTATTGGAGTGATGTGTGTGTGTGTGGGGGGGGGGGGGGGGGGGGAGGAGGGGGTAAAAAATTCTTCAGAATTTCGAGTGCACATGGAGATAATTTACAAAAAATGTTAGAACTCAGTCGTCATAAGTAACGGTAGGCACAGGTATATTATAACAAAGATGTTTAGATCTGTCTCCAATTCCATACTTATGAATAATATAAGGGCAATCAAATGAAAAGGAGACGTGCTATATAAAGAGCATGGCGCGTATGTTGATAATGCAGATAGGGGAATGTATAGAGAAGTGATCTCTGTTGCCACAGCGTCATTTGTCTGACAGACGTACTCGAGATGGGGTCAGTGAGTCGTGTGTTCCTCAGACTTTGGAGGACGGGAGAGAGGGACAACGAGGTGTAGTGCTGTTTTTGACTGCGGAAAGTGTCAGGAAGTGAATATTATGCAAGAATATCTGATTTGTGTTGAGCGCGTGTGTTTGTGTGGAATAAACGATTTCGAGAATGTTGAATGTCATTCAAAGGCAGCAGTTGCCAGGGGCAGGCGCATCATGTCATTACCATTTCTGTCACTGGTGCAGTGGATGCTGCCATCAGAAATGACCGACAGTGGACGGTGGAAGACATTCGGCTCATGTAGGGCATCAGTCGCGGTACTGTTCACGTAATCATGACAGAGAATCTAAAGTTCTGGAAAATCCTTGCGCAGTGGGTTCTCCACAGCCTGACGGAGTTGAACAGAACGTCGACATCACTGCAGCACCTATAATGATATCACAGCGAAGGATATCGTTACCTGTCCTGTATCGTCACGGGAGATGAAACATGGTGTCATCATTTTGAACCGGAGAGCAGGCGCCAGAGACAACAGTGGAAGCACATGGATTCATCCTCACTGAAAAAAATCCAAAGTTGTACACAGCACTTCCGGGAAAGTCATGATGACATTTCACTGCGACTCCGCGGCTCTCTGCTCATTGACTTTCTTGAACACGGCGCCACAACTAACGCACAACGGTACGTGGGTACACTGCAAAAAAAAAAAAAAAAACTGCAGCTCCCCATCAAGTCAAGACGCCCAGGAACGTTGAGGGACGGCGGCAGTCTGTTGCAGGATAATGGCCGCCCTCATTTTGCCAAGGCTGCTTCGACTTAGCTGCAGAAGTTTCGCTTGGAAGCCCTTACTCACCCTCCACACAGTCCCGATCTCTCTCCATTCAATTTCTATGTGTTTGAAGCGCTGGAGAAACGTATTTTTGGCCGTCAATTTGCTTCGGACGAAGAGGTGCACACCTGGATAGAATAATGGTTCCGTAGGCAACCACAAACATTGCCCCATAACGGCACGGACCGCCTTGTCTCACACTGGAAAGATTAGCAGTTATGACGATTTCTTTTGAAACAATAAGCAGTTTACTAGCTTCCATTTAGTTCGTTTTCGTTTGACTGCCCCTTATACAGTATATGAGCGCACTGGAGATCTGATGTTCAAAAATCTATTTCTTAGTTCATTCCTGGCTTCTGCTTACGTAAATTTTAGTCGCAACTATTTCATCCAAGTTTCTTCTGGAAGTTTCCTTCCTAGGGATTTGGACTTTTTACATTATTATTGCACAAAATTTCTCTTTACTAACTAAGTAGTTCTTTTTAAAATTGTTTCCTCTTTTCGTAATATAAACAAATCTGTTTCCTCGTTATATAGAAAGAATTTCAAAGCAGCACGTTAAAAACAATATATATGTCTATCGTTAGAAAAGAATCATCTTTTTTGGAAAGAACCACTTTATATTCAGTTGGCAACTTAAGAAACACCAGAAGAATCATTAAACAATTGTCGGGTGAAGATCCGGAGAAATAATCAGTAGCTAATACGTTGACAAATGTGTGTCCGTAAAGCACACAGTATTGTGTGCAAACAGTGTACGGTGACTAGGAATGGAAGGAAAGACTGTAATCAGAAAAAAACCTACACTTATTTATTGTAGTGTACGGTAGCCTACAGTAGTTTTACAACTCTAGCCCTTTGTGAACGGCGCTTATGTCAGTGTATCTCCCCATTTGCGGACCGATACTACACTGAAGAGCCAAAGAAACTGGTACACGTGCCTGATATCGTGTCGGGACCCCGCAAGCACGCAGAAGCGCCAAAACACGACGTGGCATGGACTCGACTAATGTATGAAGTACTGCTGGAGGGAAATGATGCCATGAATCCTGCAGGGCTGCCCATAAATCCGTAAGAGTACGAGGGAATGGAGATCTCTTCTGAACAGCGCATTCCATAATGTTCATGTTTGGGGTGTTTGGTGGCCAGCGGAAGTGTTGAAATTAAGAAGAATGTTCCTGGAGCCACTCTGTAGCAATTTTGGACGCGTGGGTTGTCGCCTTGTCCTGCTGGAATTCCCCAAGTTCGTCGCAATGCACAATGGACATAAATGGGCGCAGGTTATCAGACAGGATGCTAAGTACGCGTCACCTGACAGAGTCGTATACAAACGTACTAGAGGTCCCATATCACTCGAACGGCACACTCCCAACTCCATTACAGAGCTTCCACCACCCTGGACACTCCCCTCTAATATGCTGGGTCCATGGATTTATGAGGTTGTTTCCGTACCCTTACACGTCCGACCGCTCGATACAATTTTAAACGAGACTCGTCCGACCAGACAACATGTTTCCAGTCATCAGCAGTCCAGTGTCGGTGTTGATGGGTCCAGGCGACGTGTAAAGCTTTGTGTCGTGGAGTCATCAAGGGTACACGAGTGGGCCTTCGACTCCGAAAGTCCATGTCGACGATGTTTCGGTGAATAGTTCGCAAGCTGACTCTTGTTGATGGCCTAGCACTGAAATCTGCAACAATTTGCGGAAAGGGTGTAGTTCTGTCATGTTCAACGATTCTCTTCAGTCGTCGTTGGTCCTGTTCTTGCAAGATCTTTTTCCAGCAGCAGCGATATCGGAGATCTGATGTTTTACCGGATTCCTGACACTCACGGTACACTCGTGAAATGGTCGTACGGGAAAATGCCCACTTCATCGCTTCGTCAGAGATGCTGCGTCCCATCGCTCGTGCGCCGACTATAGCACCACGTTCAAACTCACTTAAATCTTGATAACTTGCCATTGTAGGAGCAGTAACCGATCTAAAAGCTGCGCCAGCCACTTGTTTTACGTAGGCGTTGCCGAGCGCAGCTCCATATTCTGCCTGTTTACATATCTCTGTATTTGAATACGCATGATTGCACCAGTTTCTTTGGCGCTTCAGTGTAATAGTGTAAATAAGAAGTCTTAATAAAAACATAAGTTCCAAAGCGGATAGTGGGCGGACGGTCACTATCGAAGTACTAGCCAAGCTAGACAGCGCTTAACTTCGGTGATCTGACGGCAACCGGTGTTACTGCTGTGGCCACACCAATATATACAAAACGATAAAGTGCAGAAATTCACATGGAGGGTCAACGCTTTGACGACTCGGCGACATCCAGAGTACTGTGACCGACGAGATGAACAATATCCCAAAGAAGGATTTTTCTGATAGTGTCACATAGTTGTATGAACGATGTAGAACATCTGAAGCATTAAAACCGCTATCTTAACTTCTACTTTTTATTAATGGAATCTCGAAACTTTTGAGGCTGCCGGGATATAGGGCCTAAGCGGAATAATATCACTTTCAAATGGTTCAAATGGCTCTGAGTACTATGGGACGTAACTGCTGAGGTCATCAGTCCCCTAGAACTTAGAAGTACTTAAGCCTAACTAACCGAAGGACATCACACACATCCATGCCCGAGGCAGGATTCGAACCTGCGACCGTAGCGGTCGCGTGGTTCCAGACTGTAGATATCACTTTCATTCAGTCATTTAACAGTTGTTTCATTCAATAGCACCAGAGATGTTTTTCATATCTAATCTATGCAGAGAGCGAGAGCGCATTTAATGCATAGTGGTAGGGTGGCAGGCATTTTATCTAGTGCTTCTTCAGTAGACAAGAGAGTGAGTGAACTTGCTCGCCGTTTTATGTGAAAGTGGTGAGGGAGCTGCTCAGTTAACATTTTTACAAAGGCATTTGATTCAAGCACGCTAAGGGCGAGATTTATGACTGCGAAACGTGTGATGGCAGAGAGACACACACACACACACACACACACAAGCACAAGTGTGAGCCTTTTACGACTCGGCAGCGCAAGCGAGATGTCGTGATAAGGCGAGCTGGAGGCGTTGTCCCGGCTGTCGTCCCGTAAGGTTCACGGAACCCGGTGGAGCCAGCAGCCAGCAGCCTTGGTGATGTACCTGCCCTATCCCACGGCGGGCCGGCGTGCGCAGAGACCGGTTCAAGGAACCCGCCTAGACTACACACTGCCGTTGTCTGCCGTCCTTCTTTGTCTGCCGCTGGCGCGTTTAATTAATAAATGCGCCAGTCGCTGCAGCCGCGAGCCGAGGCAACAACAAGCCAGGTACTAAATACAGGAGGGGGTGGGTGTGGGTGCGGGGGCGGGGGCGCAAATGAATTACTCTGCAATATACCCGTGCAACAAACAAATGTTGCCGTTTGCTAAGGACCGCGTGTAGCGGAGAGTTGCCCAGCCTTTCAGCTTACCTCGGCCGCATTGAAAGAAGACTACTATTGTTGGGCCTCACATAATATACTTAACACTAACAATAACCACCGAGGGGAGAAAAGAAAAGTTGGGGGGCGGGGGTGGTCAGAGGTATATAGTTAATTCCGTAATTTAAAATTTATTAATTTATGATTCTTTGTTCTGAAAAAGGAACAAGGAATGAATTTTGCATTTTATATTTGGGGTAGCCGTAAGATAAGACAGCGCATCTGACAGGTCGGCTGGTTATAAGAACGAGAGACTAGGAGTTAGAGTATAGCACGGGCGGCAGTGTTAACAACAGAATGGACCAGTGAGGGGATATCATCGTGTGGCGGGAGTTTCACATTGAAAATATACTATTTATAATAGTTTTGCATAAACTGAATGTAATTTTTTTCCGGTCGTGTGATGGATGTCCACTTCTTGGAGCGCAATGATACTTGCTTCGGGCCTCTTGTGGTCCGCGGGCCATGGTTTCCCCCTTCGTGTCTTGTATTGTTTCCGACCTCTATGGGCGAGCTCTGTTAGAGGCAACGTGGCCAGTAAAGTGATTTGACATGCTAAGGGCGAGACAAGTGACGATCAGAGCTCCAGTGGAATTTTCGTGTCACTGAGACGAGTGCTTTCACTTGAAGCTGAGCTCCCCGTCCATCTGGACACACCCCAACTAGGAGAGAAAAAAAAAGCTACGATCCCGAAACTCACCCGTTCGCCTTGTTCAACACCTCGTCGCCGGCAGAAGCTTCATTCTAAATCCCAAATGGCTGGAATTGGGGAAGGAACGCGATCACTATAATCTACGTAATCTAAGAAACTTATCAGAAATGACGCTCGCATTCGGGAGGGCGACGGCTCAAACCCGCGTCTGGGCTTCCTGATTTAGGTTTCCCATGATTTCCGTAAATCGCTTCGGGCAAATGCCGGTATAGTTCCTTTGAAAGGGCACGGCCGACGTCCTTCCCCATCCTTCCGTAATCCGATGGGACCGATGACCTCGTTGTTTGGTCCCCTCCCCCAAATCAAAGAACCATTCAGAAATGACAAATGGATTTGAACTGCCTCGTCGTATTTGGGAAGGTTTAAACAGAAATCGTAAGAAACGTGATATTTGTGCAGAAAAACTGTAGGCTGTTATTGGGGAAAACTTCTAACACAAACGTGTTCCTGCGGAACCCTCGTGACTCTGTAGAAGAATGTGAGCTGATAGCATACACTAGTAAGTCAATGAGTTCTTCGTTCCAACACCCATGTGCCTTCTGTGGATATCTGCAAATAATCTTAACATATAAAATTTATATCGTCAACGAATCATCTGTGGTTCGGTGAAGTCATCACGGAAAAACGTGCTCTCTGAAGTCCCCCATGATTCCGTACTTTGCCCAATGCTTATCTCGTTGTATACGAACGATGTTTCAACTGTGTTACGCTCTTGTAACTACTACTTATATACTGACGATATCTAGTTGTACATAACCTAGCCCTAAGAAATTGCTTTTGCCGTATCAGGCATGAATGGCGATCTTTGTTCAGTATCACGACGGACAAAATATTTCGATCTGAAACTAAACCCTAAAAAGTAATTAATCATCCTTAGATCTCGCCGAAAATCGGTGGGCATTTTCGTGAAATTGTCTTGTTGCAGCTTGCACAAAACCTCCCTCTTGACTCCATGCAGTCAAAAAATTTAGAAAAATATGTCGACCTCATATTAAACAGAATTAGACCAGTCTTCAGTGCTTTCAGATCTTTACTACTAGGCTGCACGCGATCAGATTGGTGGAGTGATTTTCACTCGCTGTGTTTCATAGGATCGTTTCTCAATGGTGTGTTCAGTACTTCTCAACACATGTCAAATACCTGTCACTGTTGAAATACCATATAGCATGTTAGCTGCACCTTTGCACAACACAAAAGGTTTCTCCCCATGGAACACATTACTCTATAACATGTTTCTTAGTCAAAATGGTTCTGCATTGAAGAGTAGATTAAAGCTTTATCTTTTATCGTCGCCCTAGCTTCCCTCTATGCTTCTCTCATCCCATTCTATTTTTATCTTCTTTCCATCTAATTTCTTAATCTTAAGTTATTACATGACACTCTTCCTCTGACCAGAAAAATATGAGGACAGTTCTCACAAAAGTAAGCATTAACAGAATTTTCGGAAACCACATTTTATTGAATTACTTGAACGTTATATATTGCTGATGTCTTATAAAATTATATTTCACAAATAAGCTCTAGATACTTACTACAACAGTGCAAAAACATCTCTAACAGCCTTCAGCTGGAATTACAAAATAGATAACAATCATGATTTTTTTCCAAAACTGAACATCTACAGGTTAATTATGAACTGTACAACTACAGATTATTTTATAGCAGTAATGTTCTAGTTTATTTAACCTACGGAACAAATAATAGTTTAATAAATTAGTTGCCGGTCGCGGTGGTCTAGCGGTTCTAGGCGCTCAGTCCGGAACCGCGCGACTGCTACGGTCGCAGGTTCGAATCCTGCCTCGGGCATGGATGTGTGTGATGTCTTTAGGTTAGTTAGGTTTAAGTAGTTCTAAGTTCTAGGGGACTGATGACCACAGCTGTTAAGTCCCATAGTGCTCAGAGCCATTTGAACCATTTTTGAATAAATTAGTTCACTAAAATACTGTACTTCATTGTTTTTGTCATGTTCATCGCAACAATCTAGGGACTTTCTATGGAACTCTCTAACTACTTCTGAGGTATCAAAAACTCTGTCTACTGTCTTCACATTATGAGCTTTTTGACGCTTACATTATTTCTAGCTTTTATTACAGCTGACCGATCAGTGCCCTCGAAACGTAAGTTTTATTCTCTTCAAGTGTGTTTTTTGGATTTTACAGATGGCACTACGTTCGTCTCTTATTTTTTTATACATAAATACTTTGGCTTCAGATATTTGACTGGTAGCTTCGCTTTTACTAATCTGTTAACAGTGTTCTTGAAATCGTACGCAAGTCATTCCTTGTCCAGAAATATATACGTACCATGGAGAGCTGAGAAAATACCCCTATAGTCGTCGACCTTAATTCGTTTCCAAAATATCTTTCTCCGCTTAGAGACACTCAGTCTTAAATTTTCTTGTTGAAAATCACTGTATCAATTTAGTGGCGTAGCTAGTATGCAGCACACCTGGTTAGTAGACCCTCCTGTTGCGGGGAAATCTCTGCTTGTAACAGATTCTGCGACTCTCAAGACACGGGGAATTATTTGGTCAGCTTCTTTGCAGAGTCCGTAGTTTCAATCTTCTGCTGATTTCTCTTGTATTACCGATACAAAAATTGTAATGCTGAGTCCCTATGGATGTTCGATTAGGTGTAAGAGAGAACCTGAATCACCAGACTTGTGAGATTAAATAAATGCATCAAAAAATAAAAACGCTGGGTAACTGTTCTGATAGTTTACTGCTCAACCGCTGTCCAAAAGGCACGAATATTACTCAGAGCTGATTCTGAGGAGTGCACAGCTCACGTGAGGTGTTCCCGATGTGCTCAGTACGACTGCGGCGAGATATTCTGAGGGTCACACAAGCATTCTCATGTTCGTGAAGTGTTTCTAAAATCGCTCTGCCACGAATAAGGAACGGCAAAAAGGTGCGTTGTCGTACTGAAGGTACAGGTCTTCTAAGGGCTTGCTGTATCTAAACAAATGGACGCACATAATGGATCGGTAGATTCCCGTATCGTGCATCACCACACGAAAATACGCCCACCTACCAGAACGGTGACTTTCTGGCGAGCTGGTTGGCTCACGCTGTTTTAGACGTAATCGTACCTTGCCAGCGGCGTGTACCAGCGGGGACCTTATCCCATACTTGAGCCGTCCAGTGCCAACGTCCGGACGCAGGTGTTGTGTGTGGCCTGTGGCACCAGCGGAACGGTGGCGTCTGTAGCTCATAACGATGTAGTGCTGAGTGCTGTGGCTGTTTTCAAGTTGGCTGAACTCTGTCCACTGTTACAGTTCGAGATCGTGGAGGCGATCCCTGTCATTAGCTACTCACGGCAGTTGACTCTCACAGAGTTTTCCCCCGATTGACATGTTCAAAATACGCCCTTGACATAGTGGCACATGCAAAGCTCGAAAAATCTCACCACAAAGATGATTCCTTGCATACCGTGCTGCGCGAACACAGATTAGCCGGCCGTGGTGGCCGTGCGGTTCTAGGCGCTGCAGTCTGGAGCCGAGCGACCGCTACGGTCGCAGGTTCGAATCCTGCCTCGGGCATGGATGTGTGTGATGTCCTTAGGTTAGGTAGGTTTAATTAGTTCTAAGTTCTAGGCGACTGATGACCTCAGCAGTTAAGTCGTATAGTGCTCAGAGCCATTTGAACCAACACAGATTTTTGTTCCAGGGGTGCTAATCCAGGAAAGTGTGGAGGAGAGCGTATGCGAAGTTTGTTAAGTAGGAGAGAGCCGTAGGTAGATGTGAAGCTGTGACGGCAGGTTGTGAGGCGTAGCTGGACAGCTCTGCGAAAGTCAAGATTCCAGGTTCGAGCCCAGTCCGACTAATACACTTCCTGAAATGGAAATTTGTGTTAAGTTCCTATGGGACCAAACTGCTGAGGTCATCGATCCCTAGGCTTGCACCCTACTTAACCTAACTGAAACTAAATTACGCTAAGGACCACACACACACACCCATGCCCGAGGGAGGTCTCGAACCTCCGACGGGGGGAGCCGCGCGAACCGTGACAAGGCGCCTCATACCCCGCCCGGCACACTTCCTAGCAAAAACAGGGAAGCACCCAGTAGACATGGTCGGATTTAAATGTAAATTCGTCGTCCGGTATATATATATATATATATATATATATATATGATCAGAGTTTGATAGACCTGTGTTCTGATAAAAAGCGATGCCCAGTAAGTAGCGATAATTAAACCCTGGAATCTCCAAACTATGTTAAAGTATAATTCTTCCAGCTCAGAAAGTAATTGGAAAACTCCATGTGACTCGTAAAGCGCGCGCGCGCGCACACACACTTTCATAAACCTGCGCAACTAAGAAAAAGGGTTTTAAATTTATGTATATGGCTCGAGCAGCAACAGTACGATGAAATCTTCACGAAAAAATAATAGGCAGCCAATCAGTTGCAAAATGGAACGTTTATTTATACCCCTTCACCATGGATTCAACGTTTGTGAAAACTACTCACGCCTTTCGGCTACTTTTAACGTGCGTCCGCTTCAACTTGTAACACAGTTGTCACTAATAACCTTCTGAAGACGACGTTCTTACAGACGTTGAAACCTTAGTCAAGGGGTTCAAATAAACCTTCCATTTTGCAACTGACTAAGAACAATCGGGCTTGCATAGACAATACAAGGGGTGATCAAAAAACTTCCGTCTGAGGGTGTTGATGTGGCGTATATGCAACCCAGCACGGTTGCGATGCGAGTGTATAAGCACCGACATGTAGGCAAGGTGTCAATGTGGCCTGCTTACGGAGACTTTTTGATCTTCCCTTCCATTGGAATATTACATAGTGGGTATTGATATGTAAATGTAGTGAACTGTTTGCTTTCTTCATAGAGCGTCCAGTTGTGCAATAAGGCTGTCTTCTCACTTTTGTAATAATTCACTTTGACTATAAACAATCAGTAAAACTTCTGAATTAACACAAATCCTCAATAACAACTTTTACGTACAATCGTAGTAATATGCGAGTTCGGTCTGTTCTATGTGTAACAAACAGCAATCGTCGAAATAGCATCCGTCAGCAATCTTGTGTGAATCCGTAATCTTACAGCACGCAAAGGAAAGTTACTTATTATTGTCATGTGACTGGAACTCAACATTTGATATCCGATACACTAAACGGCTAAACCGTAAGCGAGTACGATGTTAGAGAAGATCCAACGTGGTGCGATATCAAGCATTCATAGAAAAGAAGACAGGTGTTGGATCGAAATAATTCCAGAACGAATAGATCGATAAGCGTGTATGCTGTTACTAAACACAGACGAATGATTTACAAGCCCACGTTGGCGCTTGAGCAACAGGTACTCGAATCAAGCTCGTGCCTCCAGTTCACAATTTTGAACAAAGCAGAAACAATTTCGTAATTCAGGAGTGGCTGACGAGTTTAAATTTACCGCACGACGATGTAAAAAGATAATATAATGCTCTATATTCAGAATCCGTTCCATCAGATAAGAGCAGCCTACAAGTTTCTATTTTACTACGGACGAGCACACTACCCGCTTATTACTCGAGGAGTAATCGTGACCAAGCAGTAACAACTAACCTAAGCACTTTAAATGAAGTCAGCCATGAGCAGTAACTGAAACAGCCTTATCCAATTCCTTATTCATTGTAGAGTCTCCACAACAGCACATATTGCAAACAGACGAAAGCAGTCTTCTCTCTAAACACGAATGCACGAACTAGCAACCAGCCGAACCCGGAACAGACCATAGAACCGAACAAAGTGGTGAATAGTCCTCCAGAACAGAACAGAGTCGTGGTTTGAAAACGCGCCAAAAGCTTCCCACTGCTCGAAAAAGAAACTGACAAAGATATGAAATCACTATAGCGAACATGCGAAAGGCTGCTCATAGTGATTATGTCGATTAATCGAACTAATCATAGCGGATACGCGTAAAGTAATGCAAAGAAAGATGTCGTGATATATTAACAACAAAATAAAATGAAGAGAGATGAAAGTACTGAATGAAAAGGTAAGTTTCAGGTGCTAACTATCTGACAGAATGACCGGCATAGTGCGTTAGTGTTGTTCGTTTTTAGTGTTGCTGCCGAGCAGAGTAGGGTATATAAGAAGCGTGAACACCGTCAGATGTTGCGTGGTCCCTAAGAAGAACACGTAAATGCCCCATACTCTTCTGCGACGACGTTGTCGGCACCCTACAGCTCCAAAGCGATCTGCGTCTCCATTTAGCCGGTTGGTCGAATCGTCCAGCATCCAGATTTGTGGAACATTCGGTTGTGGCAGTGGCCCGACGTTTGACTGAAAGGGGACATTAGGCCAGGCATGCTCGTTAAGATTCCTGTCGACCACGTCTGCCCACCGCAAGTGGGTATCGTCAATTGTGCACCGGGCACATCGTAACCTCTCCTTGTCTGCGCCTGGCATTGAATTTTCTTCTAAGAGGAGGAGTGCGCCGGAAAGAAAGTGCATTTTTTACCGAAAATGCAGGCTTTCAATGCCTGGTAGAGATATTTTCTCCTAATTCTCGCAGTAGTCCTACTTTATGAGGCTATGTTTACTCCGCTGCGCTAGTCTTATTGGTTCATGTTAATGTTCTCAAAGACAAGTGCAGCCATGTTACTTTTCTTAACTTTTGAAACCGAAGGCGCAGATTTCGTGTGTGTCGGTATGCATGAGTCAGTATGCGCTACTTAATATGTTCCATAAGCCGTACATAGAAACAAGATTTTTACGTTTCACATACCTCGACTTCTTTTGGTGGTAGAAGGGTAGGGTCAATTTTTTCGAATATCCCTTGGACTAGGGACCGTTCGTTTGACCAACGAAAGGAACGTCTTACAGTAACTATCCTGCAGTGCAGGGCCAAACTTTGAGTATTATGCACTTCCGCCAGCTTAGGAAAATGGAGGAAATCGATTGGTTCTTTTCGCATTGGTATATGGTGGGTCTTAAGGGGCTTATAGGCCGTTCCTGAGAAAACACGAAAAAACATGTTTTTTGGGTACCAAAACCGAACCGTGGATTCAAAGACGGCTACGCACAGGAAAAGGCTGAAATTTTAACGATATACTTCTACACCCTTAAAAATTTCGTGATATCTTCATTCGTTTCTGAGGTACAAAGGTTCAAAGAAACCCTATTTGTACACGTGAAATACGCACATCAAATCTGGTGTAAGGCGGAAATGTACTGTGTTAAGCTACATAGCACGGAGAAATACGCTGTAAAGTGTGTCCTTTTGTAGCATCAGAAGGTTCTGGAAACCGCATGTTCTAGTACTAAAGCACAAGCAAATTTTTTGTGCGCGTAAAATCCCGTTAGAGGTGTAAAATTAGTTTTGAGTTAATTTAATTTCACGTAAGTAAACTGTCAAAATTTTACTGACCCGTAAAATTCTTTTCCTATGAGTGACATGCCCTACTGTAGCAGGGAGGAGGAGGGAACCAGTGGTAAAATACACAAATCCTGTTTTAAAAGACTGACAAGTGGGGTACTAGCTCTCTCTTTCTGCCTTCCTCCTCACCTTTAAATGTTTTCCCGAAAATTTTAGCATGCCAACATAGTTTTTTTATGCCGAGAGAGAAAGAGAGAGAGAGAGAGAGAGAGAGAGAGAGAGATTGAAAAGTAATAAACCCAGGAAGATAGTAGACAGTGACTGTGGTATAGAAAGAAGACAATGGCAGTGTGAGACAAAGAGGGGTGGGGGGGGGGGGAGGCGGGGGGGCAGTGGCAGTGGAACATAGCAGACAATGACAGAACAGTGGTACGAAAGACTAAACGTGGCAGAACCAAAAGAGAGGAACAAGCAAGAGCCCTTGAAATGAGAGACGACAGTGAAAGTGAGAAGAGAGAACAGCAGTGCGAAGGAATGAAACAGATAGTAGCAGTAAGAGAGACCAAGAGGGAGACAATGACAGTGAGTCGAGAGAGTGGTAATGGTGGTAGTAGTCATAGTAGTAGTAGGCCGAGGACAGAACGAAGGAGACTGTGGCTGTCAAGCAGGGGTCAGAGAAACACAGGGATAATGTGTTTGGCTGATTGAATGAATGAGTGAGGATGGGAAAGTAGGAATGGATTGGTATCAGCGATGGACTTGTGGATGTGAGCGACTTTCGGTTAGGGGAGCTTGTGGAAGTGAGTTGCATGTTAAAAAGAGCGCGAATATTTCCGCATGTCAAAATTTTTGGGAAGATTTTTTTAAAGTGCTGCGGAAGCTTGAATGAGGCAGCTGATACCCCATATTCCAGTCTGTCTTTCTTAAACTGGGGTTTATTCGCCTACTTGCATGCTGACAGGAGCATTTTTTCACTAAACCACGGATGAATTTAAGTCGGCCTTACGGCGTAGGGACAAGGGATTTCATCTTAGTGCGGCATTCCAATTTATCCACTTGAAAGAAACATGGTTGCTTTAAATACTCGCATGCACAAAACTATTCTGTAAATGAAAATTCATTCACTATTTTATTGTGCAACATGCACCAACCTAACAAAAGCAGTCTTACTGATGTGAACGCCATCTCTGTGCCAGCTAGAGAACAACGTTACCTGGTCCTCATAAACGCTGTGTGAGAGCTCGGCACAAACCATACCACACATCGCTCTTCAAAAAAAGATACTTTATTAACCGCATTTGGCCAAGTATGCAAAATAAGAGGAACCTAAATGGGGTCGTCGTTGGCGGGACACTCGAATGCCCACAGCCCTTGAACAACTGAGGGCCTTGCAGGCAGGATAGAATCTTCTTTGAGCTCGGCTTCATATTGGAGAGTCAGGGAGCCCGGCAGAGCGCCGTTAACACAATAAGGCAGGACAGCGGGCCGCAGACGTCCGCTTTGTGAGCCCGCCTGCATTATGACGGCGTCCATTATAAATAGCGGCGGCGCCGCTCCGCGTAACGACCGCGCGCTGGAATTGCCTCTGCTCTTACCTGGCGCTGCGCGTCTTCTCCTGCCGCCTGTCGGCCATGTTTGTGTTTCTGAGCGACTGTTGCCGCCGCCGCCGCCGCTGGTGCCACCTGACAAAGCACACCGATGTCCCAGCCACAGTTGCAGCATAGCATTGAGGGGAGGGAGGAGAGAGGGAGGGGGGAAGGGGGAGGACCGAGGCAGCATCCGCACAATAAGTTTCGCAATTCTTACAAGTCCACTAAACGTTGAGCGGCACTTTTGTTATACACTACTTTTTAAGGGCAGACGTAGGCCAAAATGCATACTGACATTTAAACATCGCTATCTCCTACAACACCACAATCAAAATGTTAACATGATAATGCTATACTCTGTGCAGTTTTTGTTTGATAATTTTCATGGACGTTAATTTTACGAGGATTAGAAGTCATCGTAGCAGCGTACATATAATGTACCTTTTTCCATAAACTAATCAAGTATTAGAGCTGAAACTTTACAGCTTACTTTAGCATAAATGGTGGTAAAGTGTGCAACAGATTTTTGTTAAAAATCATAGCTACTATCAAATTAATTTTTCAGTTATATGTTCAGCGAGACTGCTCTATTTTCCTCATACTGTAAAGGAGAACTTTTCCCAGACACACGATAAAGGACAAATGCTGCACAAGATTATTCAGTAGGTGATATTTAAGTATTTTGCCAAATGTCAACGTCAACTTTTATAGTTCCTGAGAATAGGTGTCATACATGTCAAAAAATCACTTACGGCAAATCTCATATAAAGTGTTTTTTTCAAAAATATTGACATACCTCTAGTCACTAATGCTGTCCATAGCCGTAATCTTCATTCTGTTTCTTGTCTTCCTGCAGTATTCTCTTCCTCTGCTTCCTTTTCCTAACAAATTTTTGTACATTTTCTTCTGCTGCCTGAACTGTGTCAAGTCGTGCTTCATCGATGGTTCCGAGTATCTTCCAGAATTGAAGCCTAATCTTTGCAGGCAGTTAATCCTATCTACATGTCCACTATTAGACCTAGACAGGCATCACATACAGTCTGCTTTACAACATTTGAGGGAACATATACTCTTTTTGGACAATGCATCCATATAAGATGATTCTAGTTCTCATTGGTATTTTGTGTTTTTCCAGGGACACATTTTTTTTTCAGCAGTTCAGGATCGGTTAGGTACCTGAAAATTGGCTTTATAACGTTTCAAACAGCAAGTGCCTAGCCATGCTTAAGAGTGTCCGGCTTTGTTTTATTTCTGTCTGAAGGTACTTGCAGCACGATATGTAAGTCTGTGCTGAGAATTCTCATCTGTGGAAGGCTACTGCCCACACTGCTTGCTGAATTGTTGTCACACTATATACATGGTCCCTGATGGATTTTCCATAATACATTTATTTGTAATGAGTGAATTTGTTTGTCAGTGTCACTCGTGGATCAAGCTGATATTGAAACTCCAGACAGAAAGCCAAAATATTAAATTCCATATTAGAAAATGTATTCACGCATGAGGATACTGCTATTGCAGTGTTTGATCGCTGCACAGACTGACTATTTAGAGATGTTGAGTTAAGCATCCTCGGTATTGAAGGTAAACGATCAGGACTATTTAGAGCGAACAAGCCCTGACCGAATTCTTCTCAGATTAAACATTTAAAATTCCACGGAATGAGCCCTTTCCTAGCTCATATTTGTCGACATACACTATAGGACCAAAAGTATCCGGACACCTGTCTGAAAATGACTTACATGTCCGCAGCCCTCACTGGTAATGCTGGAATTCAATATGGTGTTGTCCACCCGTAGCCTCGATGACAGCTTCTACTTTCGCAGGCATATGTTCAGTCACGTGCTGGAAGGGTTCTTGGGAAGTGGCAGCCCATTCTTCACGGAGTGTTGCACTGAGGAGAGGTATCGATGTCGGTCGGTGAGGCCTCGCACGAAGTCGGCGTTCCAAACATCCCAAAGGTATTTATAGGATTAAGATGAGGACTCTGTGCAGGCCAGTGCATTACAGGAATGTTATTGTCGTGTAACCTCTTCGCCACAGGCCTTGCATTATGAACAGATGCTCGATCGTGTTGAAAGATGCAATCGCCACCCCCGAATTGCTGTTCAACAGTAGGAAGGAAGAAGATGCTTACAACATCAATGTAGGCCTGTACTGTGATAATGCCACGCAAAACAATAAGGGGGGGGGGGGCAAGGCTCTATGAAAAACGCTACCACACCATAACACCACCGTCTCCGAATTTTACTGTTGGCACGACACACGCTGGCAGATGGCGTTCACCGGGCATTCGCCAAACCCACGCCCTGCTATCGGATCGCCACATTCTGTACCGTGATTCGTAACTCCACATATCGTTTTTTCACTGTTCAATCGTCCAATGTTTGCGCTCCTTACACCCACCAAGCGAGACGTCGTTTGGCATTTACCGGCGTGATGTGTGGCTTATGAGCAGCCGCTCAACCATGAAATCCACGTTTTCTCGTTTCCCGCCCAACTGTCATAGAACTTGCAGTGGATCTCGATGCAGTTTGGATGTCCTGTGTGATGGTCTGGATAGATATCTGACTATTACACATTACGACTCTCTTCAACTGTCGGCGGTCTCTGTCAGTCAAAACACGAGGTCGGCCTGTACGCTTTTGTACTGAACGTGTCCCTTCACGTTTCCACTTCACTATCACATCGGAAACAGTGGACCTCGGTATGTTTAGGAGTGTGGAAATCTCGCGTACAGACGTATGACACAAGTGACACCGAACCCCCTGAACACTTTCGAAGTGTGCGAGTTCCGCGGAGCACCTCATTCTGCTCTCTCACGATGTCTAATGACTACTGAGGTCGCTGATATGGAGTACCTGGCAGTAGGTGGCAGCACAGTGCAACTAATATGAAAAACGTATGTTTTTGGGATTTCCGGATACTTTTGATCACATAGTGTACCAACAGCATTGGAGGCCAGCTGATTATGCGAATCACGATAATTTAATTTCTGATGTCTCCGCCTCTTCGCTATGACTCGTGTGAACTGGACGCACTAGAGGAGGACAGTACTGCCAACAGACGAGGTCCTAACTTGCTTCACGCAGACACAGTGTATCCCAGAAGAGTTCCTCTGAGGCGGTTGCTGACAGTTCAATAACGGTGATATTCACTTTGTCTGTGTCCCGTCAAGTGCAGCTTCCGTTGTCAAACCACTGGGTGTTGGCTAAAGATTCCTTTTTAGAGGAACGAATTCGTGTGATCAGTAGTGTGTGCGAATAAGACGCAGATCAGGTGACAGATTTCTGGGAAAGCTTTGTACCCGTGATGAGGAGACTGGCGTTAGTGCGACAGCTTCTAGAGTACTACTGCAGCCTGACACCTGACCTCACAAGGGAATGTTCATACTTGCCATGTCGAAATCCGTCGCTTTTTTTTTTTTGCCACTATTAGTTAACGTTCTGTACAAGCCAAATTTCAGCTGCCAACACACACTGGTCGCTAGTTAAAGAAAAACAAATAAAATCAGTACTTTCCGGCTTGGCACCTGCAACTACTGGATACCGCTGGCTGTTGACACGTCACGCCTACTGCACATGCTCGGGGAATCGCAGCCGCCAGGCGCAGAGCCCTTTCAAGAGGATTCTCGGTCCATAGCTTTGTTAAAAACTGAACCTAATATTCGTTTTCTGCTGTACTTTTCTCGAATTTTTTTGGATGTTTGGTTTCACGTAGTTCCGACCATACTTTGAACTCCTAACAATATTATGACGTGCAGTCATTGGAATGCTACGATTGTTTTGCTTGTAATAGCGTCGCCATTGCGGACACTAATTAATGTCGCGATGGTCAATTCAGAACGTGGCGCGGGACGTCAGATGCGTATTATCACTTCATCGGTTGTCGTGAAATCATACATGCCCCACACTGTCTCCTTCAAACTCTGTCAAACATCGATATTACTTACACTGTTTAAAATCATTGAAGCATCTTGGTACTTGCTTTCTCCTTTTCGATTGGACAACTTTTCTGTGACTGAGTTTTATGTAACAGAGACTTTTCCGATTATTTGCATATTTGTTACATATAGTGTGAACGACAAAATTCTAATCCTCCAGCTTCTGTTGACACACCCCCAAAGTTTTTATTCATTCCTGCTATTTTTCTTTCTGGGCTTTATGATTTTTACGTACGATAGTGTGCTTGTTTTTTTAGCAGTTTTGAAACATTGTATGCCCAGAGAGAAAACGGGCGTTTTGTGAGACACGGAAGCGCCGAGCTGTGCCGTGCGGCAGGTCAGCGAACGGCGAGAGCCTCGAGGGCACGTCCACAGTGTAAACACAGGGTCCCGGCGACAGCGCCGCTCCGGCCGATACGTGTACTAGCTGCTGCCGCTTTGCGCGTTCCTGCCTCAAAACTATTCTCACAGCTCCAAGATGCTGCCCGCGCTGCCTTATTTACTACGCAAACCAGTTATTTGACGTTCATCTTCCCACTAATTACAATACCAGAGATCGACCTTGTCAGAGTTGACATGTTACACTTTTAGATGTCAGGCGTCACGACGGCGCTCTGTATCGTTGACGTCCAGTAGCGTATCTCGGCATTCTGAAACCGCTAATTTCGAAGTACTATTAATTTGGAAAATTATGATATAAGACATGTCATCTTTTTTTCAGAAATTTGCTAGCCAGTTCGTAGAACTTGAATATTCAGCTTAATCTAGAATGAATCTTTAATCTGCATTGGAAGATGCGCCGTTTTGAAACTCAGTAGCAGATTTTAGATAATACAAAATTACAATAACTATTAGGGGAACGATCTGAAGTTGCGTAACAAGTTTTATTTATTTATTGATGACTAGTTTCTGATGGCTTCTCCATTATCAAATCGTCCATATACATAAGTCTTGCATTACAACCAGACGTGCATATAAGTTACTGCCCACAAAAAACATAAACGTGGCAACATAGAATCGGGTAGCCACACGTGACCATCACCGTACGTCAAAATGTAAAGTTAAGTGCACGTCTCGTTGTAATTCAAGACTTGTCAACACGGATAGTTTGATAATGGGCAACGCGTCCGAAATTAGTCATGAGTAAATAAACAAAACTTCTTGAGCGACTACAGACGGTTCCTCTAACAGTTACATTAACCAGATAAAAGATGCAGGCCTGTTTCATTCCAAACATGCTGGAGATACAGATAGTACATATAAGTATCTGATATTTTTTAAAATGTATTCCAACCTCAGATCACCCAAGTGGTATGATTAGCGGTTTCGGCTTGCACCCAAGTTGTAATCAGACTATACTAAGAGTAGAAGCAGCTGCTAGTTGGCAACTCGCAGATCGCATCTGCACGCGCCATCATTTATCCCGCTTCTAGTATCATCTAATGATGACTTTGCACTAAGTCGAAGCTACTAATGGCACCTATTCGATGACCTGAGGCCGAAAAATAAAATAAAAAATTTACAACATTGCCACTGTGTTTTTCTAATAAGTTCACTTGCCCTGTATATCTTCGGTATTTCTTACACCTAAAGTGACTCGAAGTTGGAAAGAAATTCTAGTAACTGCACAATCGATTTAACACGGGATACTATTCACTTAACTGAGCGAGAACCTGCCCATGTGTTTGCGCGTTCGGCCTGATCTGCAACATTCCAGCCAGGTAGAGGCGCACATTCAGATGCTGACTACAGGGTAGGTGAGGAAGAAACAGTGCAATGGAGTTTTGTGGAGCTGCTCTCGAGTCCGCAGACTCGCGCGCGGTCTTGCCTTTCCATGGAGAAGGAGAAGTTCGTTTGCATCCGTCAGTCATCTTGAATAAGAATATCCGTACGTTTCAACGTTGCAGGAGACACAGATGTGTGCGGCCGGATGGTACACAGGAGATCGGACAGGTTTGAACGACCTTGTTCCGATGATGACAGAGGCCTCGCCCAACAACTCACCGTGCTTTTATTCACTGTCAGGTGCCCGTAAAAGTTCTGCGAGTGCATGTAAATATCTGCGATGCTCTGGGTTTCCGCCAAAAGAAACTCAGTGGCAGCTCTCTGCTTGTAACGCACCTCCGTTACAGACGCCATTTTGAAGGTTACGTATGGCGCCGCCACCTATTGGAACTTCACGTAACTATAGACACTGAAGTGGGAATATTGCACAATCTCCCACAGCAAATTCCGTATTTTTTTAAACCGAAATTGGCCGAGTAAACGATGTGTTGCATTACGTAATGAACGTCTCTCGTATTACTATCATTATTATGTTAAAAATATATTAAAATATTATAGTTGGCTGGAGTAGCAACCGCAGAATGAAATCTTCTTGAATAAATAATGAACAGCCAATCAGTTGCAAAAGGGAAGGTTTATTTAAACCTCTCAATCATGGTTTCTACGTTTATAAAAACATCATCTTCAGAAGGACATAGTGACTACTGGATTACATGTTCTGGAGAAAGTACATTGAAATATAGCCGGAAGGCTTCATAAAATGTAAGATTAAAACAGTTTAATAAGTCACGGATGCAAAATACTAACGCGAATTCTTTACAGACGAATGGAGAAACTGGTAGAAGCCGACCTCGGGGAAGATCAGTTTGGATTCCGTAGAAATATGAGAACACGTGAGGCAGTACTGACCCTACGACTTATATTAGAAGCTAGATTAAGAAAAAGCAAACCTACGTTTCTAGCATTTGTAGACTTAACTTAGAGAAAGCTTTTGACAATGTTGACTGGAATACTCTCTTTCAAATTCTGAAGGTGGCAGG
Source organism: Schistocerca serialis cubense (assembly GCF_023864345.2). NCBI lineage: Eukaryota > Metazoa > Arthropoda > Insecta > Orthoptera > Acrididae > Schistocerca > Schistocerca serialis. The sequence continues at coordinate 578,583,747 of NC_064639.1, read as the reverse complement.
GGTAAAATACAGAGAGCGAAATGCTATTTACAATTTGTACAGAAACCAGAGGGCAGTTATAAGAGTCGAGGGGCATGAAAGGGAAGCAGTGGTTGGGAAGGGAGTGAGACAGGGTTGTAGCCTCTCCCCGATGTTGTTCAATCTGTATATTGAGCAAGCAGTAAAGGAAACAAAAGAAAAATTCGGTGTGTGTATTAAAATCCATGGAAAAGAAATAAAAACGTTGAGGTTCGCCGATGACATTGTAATTCTGTCAGAGACAGCAAAGGACTTGGAAGAGCAGTTGAACGGAATGGACAGTGTCTTGGAAGGAGGATTTGAGATGAACATCAACAACAGCAAAACGAGGATAATGGAATGTAGTCTAATTAAGTCGGGTGATGCTGAGGGAATTAGATTAGGAAATGAGACACTTAAAGTAGTAAAGGAGTTTTGCTATTTGGGGAGCAAAATAACTGATGATGGTCGAAGTAGAGAGGATATAAAATGTAGACTGGCAATGGCAAGGAAAGTGTTTCTCAAGAAGAGAAGTTTGTTAACATCGAGTATAGATTTAAGTGTCAGGAAGTCGTTGCTGAAAGTATTTGTATGGAGTGTAGCCATGTATGGAAGTGAAACATGGACGATAAATAGTTTGGACAAGAAGAGAATAGAAGCTTTCGAAATGTGGTGCTACAGAAGAATGCTGAAGATTAGATGGGTAGATCACATAATTAATGAGGAAGTACTGAATAGGATTGGGGAGAAGAGAAGTTAGTGGCACAACTTGACCAGAAGAAGGGATCGGTTGGCAGGACATGTTCTGAGGCATCAAGGGATCACCAATTTAGTACTGGAGGGCAGCGTGGAGGGTAAAAATCGTAGAGGGAGACCAAGAGATGAATACACTAAGCAGATTCAGAAGGATGTAGGCTGCAGTAGGTACTGGGAGATGAAGAAGCTTGCACAGGATAGAGTAGTATGGAGAGCTGCATCAAACCAGTCTCAGGGCTGAAGACCACAACAACAACAAGAACAAGAATTAAATCATGCCCTTCATGGTGGTTGTCATTTACTATTATCTTGCCACTGTACAACAATGGTGTGCATATTTTATTTACTATAGAGGTGAAATTTTGTATTTTTCGAAGCCTTTCGGCTGTGTTTCCACGTACACCTCCACAACACGTAACGCTGTTGTTAACATGTCCTTTTAAAGAAGACAATTTTATAACCGTTGAAACCAAGGTCAAGGAATTTAACTAAACCTTCCATTTTGCAACTGATTGGCTGTTTATTATTTCTTCAAGAAAAAATATTAACTATCAAATTCGTAGGTACCTGTTGTTCGCTAAAAGTGAGCGTGACTTAAATTTACATTTGGGGGGCTCGGGAAGGGGGGTTGAGTAACATACGATGACCCCAACCCCCTTCCTTGAACAGAATGGGTAGCAACGCCTGCCCCACTCTTCCTCAATCTGACGTTGTGTTTCTCCTGTAACGACGTCGTCGTCGATGGGGTCTTTCCTCCTTCCTTTTTTTTTTTTATTTATTCGTGTCAAGAAATTCCCCCAATGCACTCGTAAAGAAACGTTTAGATGGAATCAGTAAATGAAGTACACCATAGCGAGAGTACGCATTGTACCTTCGGTCACTGAATCGTCGTGCAGGAGTTGGAGTGGATGCAGGTAGTGACCGAGTGGAGCCCTGCCAGCAGAGCAGCCGCTGTGTCCTGGGAGCAGAGGCAGCGCGTTGCGCGGGTCAGGGCGCGCCGTGCCCCTGCCGGCCGTACGCACGTTTCACGCGTAAAGAAGCAGCAGCAGCAGCAGCAGCACAGCACGGCAGCGCGGCGGCCGCTGAACCCCGGAGCGGAGCAACCACCTGCGGCACGCATTGTCAGCCCCAGCCGGCAGAGGCTGCGCTGCGCTGCGCGCTCGTAAATCTCGCACCGCGCGCGCTCGCTCGCCCGGCCGACACCTTCGCTGTCTGCCCCGTCACCGCTTCTGGGACGCATCTCACACGGCGTGCACGCGTGCGAAATGTTAATCCCACGAAAATAACTTTCTGCGTCTACATATACAGATTGAACCTGAACTCCACTCAGAAATTTTCAGAGGTGATAATATGGACCAAAACAACAAAATAATGTCCAGTAAACGTGGGATCTAAAACTCACACTTTAAGAGCTATGAGCACTTGTTCATCTTTGTCACTGTGAAACATATATCTTTTCTGCTGCACGCTGATTTCCATGTTTTGATGGGGAATGAATACGTCCGGCAAATACGGGCTCTGAAACGCATACCGTAAGTGCTATGAGCACTTGTTTGGTAGAAGAGATGTTTCAGAGGAGCAAAGCCGGAAAAAGTGCTCACAGCTCTTAATGTATGTACTTTAGAGCCCATGTCTACTGGGCATGATTTTCTTGTTTTGGTCCATTCCATTACTTTTGAAAGTGTGTCGGTGGAGTACCACCTACCGGTTCACGCTTAATAGTACGCAATTTACCGTGCAGTGCATGGCGATTAGCATTCGCATCAACGTAAAGCGCCTTTTAGACCACCGATTTTCTTGTCACTCTACTGCGGTGCCACTCGTTTTATACCTGTATCCCGTTTGTCACAAGCAATCATTTCCGTTTACATGTCAGCGTCAAATTGCTAGTGTTGTAAGAGTTGTCTGCTCTGCAGTTTTGCACCAGAATGGGGAAAGCGAGGGTTTGAAGCAGTATCTTCTTTACGAAAAAATTGAAATATAGTAGCACGGTGTAGGAGCAAGCAATGATAACAGATGTGCACACTACAGAGATGAATGAAAATTTTTACCAAGACCGCGATTCGAATCCGAGTGTCCTGCTCAGTAGGCAGAAGCGTCAACAACTACGCCATCTTGGCACATTAGCTTTGCACAACTGAACGGACTAGCCTTGTTTGCCTCCCTCCTCATTCCAATTCCTGTTCGCACCTCAGCCTCCTTGGTTTACTGGGAAAACCAAGTGGGCTGACATTTATGGGAAATACAAAGTGAATGGGAATTTCGATTGACGAGGGAGGCGTACTAAGGTACTCAGTGCAGTTGTGCACAGCCACTGTGCCAGTATGGGGTAGTGGTTAAAGCTTCTGCCTACTGAGCTGGGCACTCTGGTTCGAATTCTGCCCTTGGTACAAATTTTCATTCATCGCTTTAGTCTGCATATATACATCATAGACGTTTGAAACTTAAAAAGGTCCTTGCTACCATATAGTTCACTTGAGTGATAATGCAGTTTGCTCTTGACCGTCATAAAATTCATAGTGTCTTTTCTTGACAAAGGTGGCCTGATAGATTCTCCACACCCCTAAAAACTGAAAGAATAGCAAACGTGTAGTCCAAACATGCAAAAAAATCTACGTTTATATAATCGAGAAGACATCTATTTACAAACACATCAAACAATACTTAAACAGCAATAATTAGCGCCCTTTTACTTTATCCTTTGTATCTGTTTTTCTTCTAACTGATAAGTAAGATAGAGAATTGTTTTTCCTCTTAAATGGATATGATTTTTTTACTGTTGCAACCATTTTCGTTTAAAACCTGCAGTCTATTATAACGTTCTTACTCACGCGTGAGGTACGCCTTTTCCTCATCCACGTAGCGTTCTTGTAAAACGTAAATACCGGTACCTTTTAGCTTTCAGATATTTTGTCTTTCTTGGAGGAGGAGACTAGTAGGAAAAATACCGCGCCCTGGTGTCGCGGAAAGGAAGTGAGCTCGGCTAGCACAGCTTAACGTACGAGGTTAACAGACGACGCCACAGCCTGCTGCGTATTCAGGATTTGAGAACGCCGCACTTGGCACAGTCAGCTGACCGTTGACGTCACTGACGAAGCAGCGGCGTGGTAGGTTGCTCATTTACGCATAAGTACATGACGCGCGTCCCAATGAGTAGTTGATCAGAAAGTTGCTTGTGTAAAACAGACTGTAGCCATTGTGTAAGTAGGACGATGACTAAAGTTGCAATTACTTTAAGCATTTCATGTGGGACTATGGTGGGCTCGTTGGATTTAGTGCTCCGCGTCTTTGTTGTCCAAGTCTCAACCCGCATGAACTTGGTAGGATGTTAGATGAAGGTCTGTGCGTGCATAGAAAGTGTAAAGTCGAAGCATACGAAAATAGTAGTAAGTCGTTGGAAATCAACCTACCGATTGGTCTGTAAACTCATTTACTTTACTATCTCACAGCTGAAGATGAGACCCACGTAATAAAGAAAAAATGCACGTAGTGCAATCTTAATTGGAGTTACTATGTTCATCGACTATTTTACTGTGAACTGGTAACCAAACAGATACTCGCTTAGTTATTTATATGTTTCGAACACGTTTACCATTTATCAGTAAAACAGTGGTAGAACGTTGTAAGTCCAATGCAGATTGCGCTACATGCTTTTTTCCTTGAGTACTTGGATCTCAGCTTTAACTGGAATAGTATAAAACAAACCAGCTTCTACACTACTTGCTGGGCTGATTTGTGACGACTTAGTATTGTTTTCCTATCCTTCGACTTAACAATACGTACGATAAATGACTAACTAATATTACATACATTTAATATACGTAACTGTCGTGAAAGATGAAATAAAGTTCAACTCTTAAGGGAACACAATAAATCTCAAACGCACTGATTACCACAAAACACATAAACGTTGCTTTCTTGCCTGCCAGAAACAGAAAAGGCCTGCTCCTTGCTCTATTGAGCCCATTTCGCACCCACTGCATGACGTCACATTCACGTACTACAGAGAGTGTGTTCAGACTACTGAAATTGCGCTAGTAAAAATTACAAATCGTGCAGATCAACAGCTGCCTTAGCTCAGCCTGAACCCCTAGAGTCCAGGTCACGTGCTCTATCGGCTAAGTATCAACAAAAATATAATCCATATGTCGTGTGACCAGTTTGATCCTACAGCCACTATGAATCAAGACACAAAGAGATTAGACACCCAGTGCGATACAAATTTTCAACTTACCACATTGATACAAAGCAATGCCCACAGGCAGCTACTGTCTTTAATTCCTTTGTGTCTTGAGAAATACACACATCAAAAAAAAGTTTTGCATCACCTCGGTTCCGAGAGTTCCGGAACCTGTACAGAAAATTGGAATAGAGGTCAACATAAACATCATTTCCGCCATTTTAATTGCTCACGAAAACCATACACTGCTTGTTGTACCACCATACAGCGAGACCTTCAGAGGTGGTGATCCAGATCACTGTAAACACCGGTATCTCTAATACCCAGTAGCACGTCCTCTTGCATTGATGCTTGCCTATATTTGTCGTGGCATACAATCCACAAGTTCATCAAGGCACTGTTGGTCCACTCCTCAACGGCAATACTGCGTAGATCCCTCAGAGTGGTTGTCGGGTCGGGTCACGTTCTAGTCGATCGATGTCGTTATCCTGAAGAAAGTCATTCACAAGATGTGCACGGCGGGGGCGCGAATTTTCGTCCATGAAGACGAATGCCTCGCCAATATGCTGCTGATATGGTTGCACTATTGGTCGGAGGATTGTATTCGCGTATCTTACAGCCGTTACGACGCCTTACATGACCATCAGCGGCGTACGTCGGCCCCACATAACGCCACCCCAAAACAGCAGGGAACCTCCACCTTGTTGCACTCGCTGGACGGTGCGTGTAAGACGTTCAGCCTGACCGAGTGCCTCCAAACACGTCTCCGATGATTGTCTGGTTGAAGGCATAAGCGACACTCATCGATGAAGAGAACGTGATGCCCAATCTTAGCGGCCCATTCGGCATGTTGTTGGGCCAATCTCTACCGCGCTGCATGTTGTCGTGGTTGCAAAGATGGACCTCGCCATGGACGTCGGGAGTGAAGTTGCTCTTCATGCAGCCTATTGCGCATAGTTTGAGTCGTAACACGACGTCCTGTGGCAGCACAGAAAGCACTATTCAACATGGCGGCGTTGCTGTCAGGACTCCTCGATCCTTAATCTGTAGCTAGCGGTCATCCACTGCAGTAACCCTTTGGCGACTGAGCGATGCATGTCATGACAGTTCCTGTCTCTGTGTCTCCTCCATGTCCGAACATCATCACTTTGGTTCCCTCTGAGACGCCTGGACACTTTCCTTGCTTGAGAGCCCTTCCTGACACAAAATAACAATGCAGACGCGATCTAACCGCGGTATTGACTGTCTAGGCATGGTTGAACTACAGACATTCCTGGTGGAGTGACTGAACTGATCGGCTGTCGGACCCTCTTCTAATAGGCGCTGTTCATGCATCATTGTTTACATCTTTGGGCGGGTTTAGTGACATCTCTGAACATACAAAGGGAGTGTATCTGTGATACAATATCCACAGTCAACGTCTATCTTCAGGAGTTCTGGGACCCGGGGTGATGCAAAACTTTTTTTGATGTGTGTATTCTCTCTCCCATAATGTCGTGAGACGCCTACACAGGATGAAAATTGATCATCCGGCATTGAAGGATTAGTCCTTAGGCTGGTAACACGTCGACGCGCATGGATTTGTCCTTCTCTTACAGTTTGTAATGCGTGGTTATTTGATTTACCAGAATTCAGGAGATTCGTCTGAAGACAGATTGCAATATGATCCACTGGAAACAATATGTGTAGTGGTTGTTGTTGTTATCAGTCTGAAGAGCTCTCCATGCTCACCACCCCGTGGAAAATCTTATTGTCTCTATGTAACCATTGCAACCTACATGCTTACTGTATTGAAGCCTTAGTCTCCCTACGCTGTTTTTATCCTCTACACTTTTGACCGTTACCAAATTGACAATTCGTTGATCGCTCGGCACCTATCCTATCAACCGATCCCTTTTTTCAGGTAAGTTGTACCGTAAAGCTTTTTTCTTCCCATTTCGACCCAGTACCTCGTCATTAGTTACTCGATGTGCTCATCTAATCTTCGGTATTCTTCTGTAGCAACACATCTCAACAGATTCTGTTCTGTTCTGTGGTGTTTTTGTCCACGTTTCACTTCGAGCCTATAGTGCAAGCAAATACTTTCAGAAAATACTTTCTAACATTTAAATTTATGTTTGATGTCATCATTTTCCTTTTTCTCAGAAAAGTTTTCCCTCTCAGTTGCCGGTCTATATTTTCCATCGTTTTTACTTCTACCTTCAGCTGTTACTTTGCTACCCAAATACGACCTACTACTTTTAGTATCTTACTCAGTCAACTCACTTGAATTAATTTAACTGCAATCCATTACCTGTGTTTTACACCATATTTTATGAGTTCAGAACTCAAATAATAATCCCCCGGAGCCGTTCGAGACAATTCTCGAGAAAACAGACTTTGAAGTTTTCCTAACAATATTTAATTCCCTAAATGAAGACAGATTTTTCGACGGGTAGTGGGGCTCTTTGGTAGAACGCTTGCTTTCCACGTGGGCCTAGGTTTGATACCTAACCGTCATAATTTTTCTAACAAAGGTGTGCATCTCCTAGGAGTATTTTCGTAGAGTAGAAGATACATAAAGATAAAAAAGTTTAGTTCGAATGATTTTTAATTTAAAAACTTCATTATTGATATTTTATAAAAAATCAGTTAAGAATTTATATTTTCAATGATAACTGGATATTTTTGTGCGATATGTAATTAGAAACAAGAAGATGTGCATTTTCATGTATATTACAATTATGTATCTGATGAATTTTATATTTAAGTATTCGAATTGAATAGAAAAAAGAAAAAGATTATGACTGAAACGAGACCCTAACAAGCTATGATCAGCCTTGAGCGCCACCGATATTCTCTTATTTTCATTTTTATGTATTTTACACTTCTTGGAAATGATCCTAGAACACACACCTTCGTTTAAAAATAAACATCGGCGGGAAATCGAACCGGGGTCGCACAAGCGGCAGGCGGTCATTATACCACAAAGTCACAAAACACTTGCAAACATTGCCTTTGATTTAGGCAATCAAAGGAGCTCGGAAAACTCAAAAGTCTATTTTCTGTAAAAATTTTGGAGAGCTGCATCGGCTTGTTTTGGGATATCGATATATGAGTATTGAACTTTACACGTCATAAAAACTACAAAAATCCGATTGCTATGTGGTCGTCTTGTTGACTATATCGTCTTCCCAAGACTGTATCCATTCCGTTCAGCTAACATCGTGAAATGCTTGTCGCTTACGACAGAATTACAGTGTCATCCTCTCACCTTAAAGTTTTTGTATCTTCTCCCTGTCCTTCGACACAATTTTTCAAATTTGAGCATAAGTTTCCTTTACTGCTTGTTCTATGCGCAGATGGGATCACATGAGGAGATGCTACGACCTTATATCACTACCTTCTCGGTTACCACCACTTTTTCATTATTTTCGAGGCTTATAACTGCAGTCGGATTTATGTACAAAAGATAACGTTTCGTGTTAGTTGCAGTTCGACCTATTCCTTTGGCATATGAAACTACTCAAAAAATGAGTGCATTCATCGGTACGAGGCCTGATCTCTTATTCTTAAAGCGTCTACGAGACATGTATGATGGATGTAGGATATTGTTGTACAGCTACCCTACATTTCGCCGGAACAAAGTCATCTTTAATTCGACTTTAATCCTCTTAAACTTTCACATGAGTTATGCCGATGTATTGTTATCCTAGGAGCAAACCTCTGAATTCCTTCGATATCCTTCGCCAAGGTTAATAATTGCGAAAGACCATATGGGCTGGAGCATACTCTACAATAACGCGCTAGCGTCTTGGATGCGATTTTATTAACATTACGCTCTACACTTTCTCAGAATACTTCTGATACACCTATTATTCCGTCCGTCGTCTCTACTAAAGATTTCACGTGCTTGTTCTATTTTGGGTCACTTCGTAGCATTGTCTCTAGCTACTGAAAAGGTGTGGCAAGACCAGATGTCGGGTTATTTCTCTTTGTCATATTAATTATCTTTTAATTATTTATTCGTGAAAAGAGTACTATTCATTACATTCAGGATTCATTACGATGAAGCTAAATACGAATAGACATTTCCAAGGCAAGCGTGTTGCCGTACGGAATTTTTCGGAATTTTCGAACACTTTTACACGAAGGCAATCGACAGATTTCCCGGAAGTTTCCCAGTATCCTTCCAGTGACCGAAACCTGTCATCTCCCTTACTTGGACCTGAGCCTGTCGATCTTCCCCCTGCATAATTACTTCCAGGTATTTATGTAATAATACTGAAACCCGTTATCTCAATTAATTGCACAACCAACACGCACTCTGCCGGACATCGTGGCCGAGCGGTTCTAGGCGCTTCAGTCCGGAACCGCGCGACTGCTCCGGTCGCAGGTTCGAATCCTGCCTCGGGCATGGATGTGTGTGACGTCCTTAGATTAGTTAGGTTTAAGTAGTTCTAAGTTCTAGGGGACTGATGACCTCAGATATTAAGTCCCATAGTGCTAAGAACGATCTGAACCGCAAAATTTCGTACATGGCTGCACGTTCAGAGACCGTGAATAGTTACAATTGAAAGAAAAGAGCCCTCGGTCACTATTTTTAACGAATTAACCGGGTTTCAACACTGCTAGGAGTGTCTTCCTCAGAATTTATATCAAAGAATGGCCTATAACATGGTCACAGAATTATGACTAAAAACATTTGATACAGAGTATAAATCTTTGATTTAAATTCTGAGAAACACACTCCTTGGAGTGTTGAAGCCCGGTTAATTCGTTAAAAATGGTGACCGAGGGCTGTTTTCTTTCAATTGTAACCATCTGTGATACATTTGTATACGCACTCATTTCTGTCCATTAAAGTGCTTTCTAACAGTTCACTACGTTAAGCACTACTTGTCAGTCTTCGCACGACACTTCTGTTTGGTTCTGATCTGATTGATTGTAGGGGAGTCTCTTTTGCGCGCGCGCACACACACACACACACACACACACACACACACACTCGCCTACAGACTACAGACGGGGGGGGGGGAAGAAGAAAAGGGGGGAGAGAGAGAGAGAGAGAGAGAGAGAGAGAGAGAGAGAGAGAGAGAGAGAGAGACCGAGAGAGAGACCACGTCGTTAAGACGAGGTAGGGACTCCAAAACATCGTGTAATGAGAACATCAGTCACGATGGGAAGTATGACATAAAGAATGGAAACTGTCAAAGTGCAAAGATCACTCAGTTGATCTGTAATCGAATTTTTATTTTTTTAAGGCATAAGTGAAGTAACTGCTGCGGTGACATCCTCACTTCCTACACACTTCTAATGATAAGAAGTTTGTGAGTTAAGGTGTCTGTCGCAAATCACAACGTGTTACGGAAGACGCACCAGAATTTTTAAAAGTCAGCTCATAGGATATCTATAAAATGGTGCTGTAATTTTTGATGTACGCGAGCATTCGCCACGCTGGTGAATGAATGGACGCACTGGCGAGCGCAAGCTGTGCTGCGCAGGCGGCGGTTCCCTCTAGCGAGCGTGGGAGGAACGACGCGCTCACAGCACAGCCGGCTGAGGACGGCGTCTACAAAACGACGAAAGCGGCAGGAGAGAATCAGCATGCACGGCGACGTGTTGTAGAGAGCTGGTGTAATGAGCAACGCGGAACATTGGGCGTAAAGGGATTACCGATTATTAGATGCTCCCCTGGAGACATTGTTATATCACCTTGAAAATAGACAGCGACGATTAGGACGCCTCTGAATTAACGTCGTAACGAAAGCTTCCGTCTGTCCTATGACAAAAGTCATAGGACAGCGATGTGCACATATACAGATGGCGGTAGTATCGCGTACACAAGGTATAAAATGGGAGTGCACAGCTGTCATTTCTACGTAGGTGATTCATGTGAAAAGGTTACCGACGTGATTATGGATACACGACAGGAATTAATACGCTTTGAAACCGGAATGGTAGTTGGAGCTAGAAGCATGGGACATTCCATTTCCAAAACCGTTACGGAATTAAATGTTCCAGGATCAACAGTGTGGAGTGTTTGCCCAGAATACCGAATTTCAGGCATTATCTCTCACCACGGATGACGCAGTGGCCGACGGCCTTCACTTAACGACCGATAGCAGCGGCGTTTGTGTACAGTTTTCAGGTTGTCAGGGACAGCACACAGCGTGAAATAACCGCAGAAATCTATTTGGGACGTACGGCAAACGTATCCGTTAGGACAGTGCGACGAAATTTGGCGTTAATCGGCTATATCAGCAGACGACCGACGCGAGTGCAGCACAACATAGCCTGCTGCTCCTCTCCTGGACTGGTGACCATATCGGTTGGACCCTACACTACTGGAAAACCGTGACCTGGTTAGACGAGTCCCGATTTCAGTTTGTAAGAGCTGATGGTAGGGTTCGAATGTGGCACAGACCACATGAGGCCATGGACCAAAATTGTAAACAAGGCACTGGCAAGCTGGCGGTGGCTCCACAATGGTGTGGGCTGTGTTGACATGGAATGGACTGGGTCCTCTGGTCCAACTGAACCGATCAGACTGGAGATGGTTATCTTTGTCTACTCGAAGACCATTTGCAGCCATTCATAGACTTTTTTCAGTAACAACGATGAAAATTTTATGGATGACAATGTGCGATGTCACCTGGCCACAGTTTTCGAGCGTCCGACGTGAATCCCGTAGAACATTTATGGAACATAAGCTAGAGGTCAGTTCGTTCAAAAATCCTGCACCGTCAACAGTTTTGCAATTACGGTCAGCTGTACAGGCAGCATGGCTCAATATTTCTACAGGGGACTTCCAACGACTTGTTGAGTCAATGCCATATTGGGCAAAAGGAGGTTCGACACGATATTAGGAGATAATCCCTGATTTTTGCCACCTGAGTGTAGCATGGTTTGATTACAGTCCAAAGGAACCTCAGACCTCCGTAGAAGTAACTTCACATTGACGACTGCCAGCAGTAGTGCGCCCAGATAAACGATGCTATGATTGCAACAACCTTAGCGACGCTGTTACTAAAGGCATGAGAAGCCGAGGAGGAAAAATGCATTTAATGAAATAGTTGCAAAACAGATTGGTTGCTGTACTAATAGTTCAGTTACGTTCAGAGTCTTTGCTTTTGTGAGTTTTAGACTATCCCGCTGGAGATGCTGATAATAAAGCAGGTATTCCTGATAGCTGAATTCCATGTGGTAGAAAAAACTAAAATTCGTTTCCCATGCTTGTTCAGAGGATACTCCATGCAAAGTTTCGCAGTGTTAAGACACTAGACTCACATTCGGGAGAACATTGGTTCAAAACCCCGTCCAATCATCCAGGTTTAAATTACGGTTGGTTTACCTAAAGCATTTTGGGAAAACGAAGGGACGATTCTTTGAAACGTATGTGACAAATTTCTTCCCACTCCTTATACCAAGTTTGGCTTGCGATCAGTCTCTAATGCCCCTGTGGTTGACGGGAAGTTAAGCTCTAACCTTACTTCCTTTTCTTACAGGGTACGAGCCACTTGTGTGTGGGAAGACACATACGTCTTTATAATCCCCGATGGGCCTTCCCATGTGTAGGGTAACATTTCCTCGCTATATTGCAAATACATGAACCTATGAAATGACTGCACACTGTAAATAAATCAGTTTCAAGTCTTGAGATGCTCTGGAGCAGACATCCATATGTTTTATTCACGCATATAAATTAAGAGACAATTTTTATATAGCTGTACCTCAAAAATGCACAAGCTTTTGTCAAACATTTCTTTAATTTGTGAAGTTTGCCACTAAGAACGCATTTAGATGTCATATTATCCTGTAATACATCATTGTCGGCGACCGTATGTGTTCAGGCTTGACTGGTAGTATCAGAAAAACTTTATTTGTGGGTTCTGGTATGGATACTTTCCGCAAAGGGCCCGAGATAATCCGTTACTTGATCCTCCGCTGTTTTAATAGTATACTTAGTCTTGTTCTCTAAGTTCATATAATAAACTACATGTAGTTCTTGTTACAATGGATTTCGGACCAATAGTGTGGCGCAAAAGAAAAAAAAGTTGGACACACTATCTGGCTATCAGATCTCATAAAAAAACTTACGTTGTAATACAGTAAAACCTACATTATATCCTTTAGCTTCACTATCTGAGTCAAAACGTTATTGGACATGAGTTAATTGGACCGTTGCGGAAATACTTGGAAACAAGACTAACGTCTAATGCGCACACACAATGTATCAAAAATAAGTTACCTGTTCATAAATCAAAATCCTTCGTCTATAGGGAACAGTTCCTTTCTTCTACTAAGACTTCTGTCATTGTCATCTTTCCTATGGGATTATCGAATGGGGCAAATCCAGGTGCACAAGCAAAGGTCATATGGAAATAAATATTACGTTCAGGAGAGTTAGAGGCATTGCAAGCACAAAATCATGTTGCCCATAATTCGAAATGTAAGGATATTAACTTCGTACTCCCTTAAAAACAACGCTTTAGTTCATTCAATGTAAGGCAAGTAGTCTCCACCGTTTTTAACGTTGTGCTAGAAGCCATATAGACATAGAATACACTGTATTCACTTGACAAAATAGCTTCGAACGTACCAGGATGTAGCTCTATAATATACGGATTGGTTATAATTAAACTTTCCCCATTCAACACGTTGTAACACGGAAGCTAACTACCGTACGAGGATCAAACTTGGTAGCGTTAATGTCAAGGACATGGGGAAGCGAAATACGGCAGAATCAATCCAGTTCAAACACTTTTAATGCGCTGCTACGGTACGTCATACCATTACATACCGGTACCGTTACTGCTACAAAAGGCGCCCATCAGTGTCCAGAAGCGTCTGAAAGTGCAGAATTGCATTCTACACAGCAGAAAGAAGCATGCCCGTAGGTACGCTGTCTGTCTTGATATGCTGCTCTTCAGATCAGCACATGCGTGAATGTTCCCCTGGGAAACCATGTCCTTCAGGTAGTCCCACAACCAGAAATCACAGGGAGTGAGCTCAGGTGATCGTGCCGGTCAAACATTTGGAAACGATCGGCGATGTGCGGTGCGGTCCCATCTTGCATGAAGACTGTCGAGTTCAATGCGTCCCTCTCCTGTAGGGAGGGTATGGCATGCTGGCGAAGCATATCGCAGTGACACTGGCCAGTCACACTGCCCATCTTTGGTCCTTCAGTGCCAACCTGTTGGAAAACGAATGGGCCAGTGATGAATGTAACCGTGATCATACGGTGACACGTTCACCATACAGAGGAACTTCATGCACAGTGTTCGGAAGTGAAGATCCACAACACTCGGCAATTTTGTGTGTTCACCTCACCTGTCAAAGAAAAATGAGCTTCAATTCTTACGAGAGAGCAAAAGTCGACTCGTCGTTGTACGTCCTGTGGATCAAGCTGTTGCACGATATGGATCTTGTACAGATATCATTTTAGAATGGTTCGAAGCACCTTTCGTACATGAGACCACAGGATGTTCAAATATCGTGATACAGAACACACACTGCCTGACGATCGGAAACTGCGCGCAGCGTTGTCTGCCGTAGCAACAGCGATTTCATCAACCACCTGTGGTGCAACCGGAGCGACACCCAGTTCTCCAGTTGATTCGAACTTTATCATGCTGTGCATAGCAGGTGGAGAAAGAGGACACTTCCGTAATCCTTTCAACCGGCGATATTATCAAAGTGCAACTGCAGTATTACTGTTGTTTTGATAACAGAGCTTCACCAATAATACCCTGCTCCTTTTGTCCAAGCTCATGTTGACTCGTCAACAAGAGCACTGTGACTGGTCAGGTGTGTGAGACTATGAATCACGATGACTGATCACGGCACCTGGTGGCCATAGTTGGAACTGGACGGTGGCGGTGTAATGAATGGAGATCATGCACACCATACTCATGACATTAATGCTACCAAATGTGGTACTCATACGGTAATTAGTTACTGTGTTATATCGTGTTAAATAGAAAAAGTTTAATTATAACCAGCCGATACATCTCCGCTGAGAGAGACTTGCCCTTTGAGGTGTACTTGCTGCAAAATGGCTCTGAGCACCGTGGAACTTAACACCTGAGGTCATCAGTCCCCTAGAACTTAGAACTACTTGAACCTAACTAACCTACGGTCATCACACACATCCAAGCCCGAGGCAGGACTCGAACCTGCGACAGTAGCGGTCGCATGATTCGGGACTGAAGCGCCTAGAACCGCTCGGCCACCCCGGCCGGCCTGTACTTGCTGCACATGTAGGTCAACAAATGTGTGGATACAGTGGAAAATTTGATTATTCCTCATAGATTAAAGATTTTCACTTGTTTTCTAAATGTAGTTTGTCATGTTTTATTCAACAATGTTGTAAAATTGACGTTAATTTCAGGGACTAAAGACAGGTATCAGTAATGTATTCCATTATGTTGAACTCGAGTGGGCGCCTCGATGGAGATCAATTTCGATTTCTATGGTCCTCGCTGTCGGAGGGATATTTGATTATTTTCTCTTAACATTCTATTTACACTGCGGGTGTTTGTACGTTGTTCAGCAACCGCTAATACGCAAAAAAGCGGATTCGATTTGGAAAGAAGTTCTCACTTAGGTAAAGCAGCACTGATGCAATTATCGACTTGACAGATGCTTCTTCTAAGCTAAAAAGTATTGTAATATGGTGTGTGGTCACCCTAAGCTGTGGCGTACCATACGAACGTCGTAAACTGCATCATTGAATCATTGTTTCATGCTGTAACTGAAGGAGATAACCAAATATGGTAGCGGAAAGGGGATGGAGGAAACATCGTAAAAGGATAAACGATAACAAAACAATTCTATAAAGTTATAAGATAAAGGATTAGGAGGAAAATGAGTGTATAGAAAAAATCGCTAGATTATGCTGATAACTTCATCTAAATACATAAGCTTCGAAATCTGTGTCGAGATGTAAATGAAAAATGCGACTGGCAAAATAGTGAACTGGACGACTCCTTTTCGCCACATCCCGGTCTAAGGATTTGCGGCGACTGTGTGTACACGTGGTGCTTATTGGCGTGTGCGCTGAGTTCTTGCCGGCACGGTACCGTGAGGAGAGCGTCGACCCTGTTAAGCAGAGGCGAGAGGCGGGCAAGAACTGTGCCGTGAAGAGCTTCTTTGTCGGCGTCCATTCTGCTCGGAGCGCAGCACAAGGCGGCCGCACACTGCACAGCCCGGCGGTTGCATAACTGCAACGAGCGGCGAAGCAGCGGCGGTGGTCCTTCAGGGCGCCGCCTCCTGCCCATACTGACCTGCTCCCCCCTACTCCTGCCAACAACCACAGTGTGAGCCGCGCATCTCCTTCGGTCGACACTGTCCTCGAGAACTGCCTGCGTATTTTCTGTACTCGACGCTGTGCCCACAAACCACAGAAACTTGTACATCTGAAAAAAAGGGAAAAATGGAAACTGCTAATAAACTTAGGATTTGTGAAGCATATAGCTTCTTTGCAGGTGTCAGAGGTACTTCACTTATTGGCGTGTACAAAATATGAGTCAGTAACAAATTAAAGATAAGTAGCACCTTTAATATTACTGAAATACTACGCTGAAGCGCCAAAGGAACTGGTATAGGCATGCGCATTCAAATAGATACATATGTAAACAGGCAGAATACGGCGCAGTTGTTAGTTCGGTTGCTGTTGCTACAATGGCGGGTTTGAACGTGGTGTTATAGTCGGTGCACGAGTGATGGGACACAGTATCTCCGAGGTAGCGATGAAGTGGGGATTTTCCCGTACGAGCATTTTACGAGTGTACCGTGAATATCAGGAATCCGGTAAAATATCAAATCTCCGACATCGCTGCAGCCGGAGAAAGATCCTGCAAGACGGGACCAACGACGACTGAAGAGAATCATTCAACGTGACAGAAGTGCAACCCTTACGCAAATTTCTGCAGATTTCAATGCTGGGTCTTCAGCAAGCGTCAGCGTGCGAACCATTCAACGAAACATCATCGACATGGCCTTCCGGAGCCGAAGTCCCACTCGTGTACCCTTGATGACTGCACCACACAAAGCTTTACGCCTCGCCTGGTCCCCTCAACACTGAAATTGGTCTGTTGATGGCCGTAAACATGTTGCCTGGTCGGACGAGTCTCGTTTCAAATTGTGTCGAGTGGATGGACGTGTAAGTGTATGGAGACAACCTCATGGTCCTTGCATATCGGCAGGGGATTGTCCAAGCTGGTGGAGGCTTTGTGATGGTGCGGGGCGTGTGTAGTTGGAGTGATATGGGACCCCTGATACGTCTAGATACGCCTCTGACAGGTGACACGTACGTTAGCATCCTCTTTGGTCACCTGCATCCATTCATGTCCATTGTGCATTCCGACGGACTTGGGCAATTTCAGTAGGGCAGTGCGGCAACCCATACGTTCAGAATTGCTACAGAGTGGCTCCAGGAACACTCTCCTGAGTTTAAACACTTTCGCCTCAGACATAAACATCATTGAGCACGTCCGGGACGCCTTGCAACGTGCTACTCAGAAGAGATCTCCACCCCCTTGTACTCTTACGGATTTATGGACAGCTCTGCAGGATTCATCATGTCAGTTCCCTCCAGTACTACTTCAGACATTAGTCGAGTCAAAGCCACGTAGTGTTGCGGCATTTCTGCGTCCTCGTGGGGGCCCTAGAAGACATTAGGCACGTGTACCAGTTTCTTTGGATCTTCAGTGTAATTATTTGTATTATTATGGAAAGAAGAAAACTTATTCCCAGGCACAGGGATATTTTGGTTATACTGGCATCTGTAGCTCAGTAAAGTAAGTTACGTGTCAACTTTATCTCGATTTATATGGCTTTTTAGAATAGTAGTGCTGTGTGTGTCTAGCTCAGGCTAATGGACTATAAAATTGAGCAACTGGCGATTAAAGGTGCGAGGGTGGATCAAAAAGTAATGCCTTCTGTCATAAAACATTTAATAATAATAACCATATAACAGCGGAATCATTAAAGATCATAGCCTGAACTGTCCTCAACAGAACACTACCATTCAACGTAGTCGCTACGCATTTGTACACATTCGCGTACATTCATTGAACCCTGGTATCAAAATCAGTTTCAAAAAATTCGAGAGTTTGCATCTTGCTACATTTTTCTTATAATGATTATAAAGCTGTTGATTATGAACTGTCATCTCGAATCACTTCATCAGCACGTTCTCGACTACCATCTGTGACAGACGATGTCGACCGGAAGCTACGTGGCAAACATCTTCAGCCAACGCCGCACATTACAATGTGTCGATCCGCTTTCTTCGCGGATGAGGTTACAACAGCTTTGAAATCTTAGGTCAAGAAGAAAAACACTGAATTTTTCCAGTCTGGTTTTGATGCCAGGGCGCAAGTGTACAAAAATACATGAGGACTTCGTTGAACGATAGTATTGTGCAGAGGGCAGTTCAGGCTGTTATCTTTACTAATTCTCAGGAGACATTAATTTTTAAACCACATACTTTTTAATCTCACACCGTAGGTGTGTCAGAAGCAAGTGCACTTTGTGACTATAGTGTGCCTTTGTGCAGAAGTGTTGCGATTGACTGAACGTTGAGCAAAGGCAGAGGCATAAACGAAAGTTAAGGTCGATTTAAAAAGAATGCATCCAAATTCTTGTACATTGATAATTTTTACTTATGGACCGTCTGACAGCAACTGAATAAAACACAATTTTAGTGCCATACGCGTTTCGCCTTTATTTTCTGCAAGGCATCGTCAGTGGCCTGGAGTATGTACATATTTTTGCTATTTAATTTACATTTTTGTCACTGTACCTATAGGTTATAAACAGTTCTGGTGGTTGGTATTTCCTATTAAATAGTGATGTTGTGAACTGTACTTACAGGTTGCGTGGACAATTTTTTTTACATATTACGCTCCTGTTGCATTTTGTTGTTGTTCTTCTTATGAATGCCAATTTGCGGTTTTTTCCCCACATTCCACAGCACTATGAACTGAACGCTTGTTTCAATACAATGTTTTGGTTTCTGTTGCCGACTGTCAAAAACATTTGGCAAAAACATTTGACAGTTGGCAACTGAAATGTTCAGCACTTGCGCCACAACTGCTGCACTGCTGCACTGCTCGAAGATCGAGCATTGACAGCATTCTCAGCCTCGGCAACAGTAACGTCAACCATTTGTGGCGCAGTTGGCCGGCGGGCCTGTCCCAGGTGCAGTTCCCAAATCGCCAGTTAATTTGAACTTCCAGATCATGTTCTTCAACCCCATTGCGAATGCAGGGTCTCTCTGTATTCCTTTAATGTGCCGATACTCGCGAAGAGCAGTAGCAGTACTGCCGTTGTTTTGATAAAGCAGCTTACCAGGAAAGTTCTGCTCACTTCGTCTGCAACTGTGATGCGCACTTATGTTTGAACCGCACGTTGCCGTACCAGTGTCGTCGCCTAATGGCAAGTCATGATACCAGCACTGCTAACAACACAAATCCTACAAGCAGTCAGTCTGAACAATATTCCTACCAAGTTGGGTACCCATGCGGTAAAAATTTTCCTCTTTACACTGTCTCAAGCAGCGAAAGTTTGATTATAAACACCCTGTATTGTAGTCCTTATTGAGAATAAATAACGGTAGCGTTTAATCTCTCGGTTATGTTCGCGATTGTAGGCATTCTGCAACGCCCGGTTTTGCGGTATCTTAGTAAGACTGCTGCTGGCAGTTTTAGGGTCCTCGAAAGGCTGTGCTAGAGAGCATTTTAGTTGAAGCATTCGGGATCCAGTGCGTCCGAGATGCCGATAGAGCTCTTAGTTGTAGGCAATTCAGCTGTACTGTGAGGACATATGAACGATAAAATGTGACGGAGAGAATTTAACGCCTGCCAACATGCCACTGAGCAAAGCGAAAAAGTCGCTTGACGCAAGAGAATCGATCTCGCACTGGCAGTGTCGTGCCGCTGAGGGGAATGTTGTGCAGGAAGTACTGAAACGTCATTTCCCGGCCAGGATGTCCGGGTCCCGCGGCGCTGTCCTTAGAAGCGAGGCAAGCGCCATCGCTTTGTCTCACTAATTTCACCAGCCAATCGAAATAAAATTAATAATAAAAGGCGTTTCTGGGAACATTTTTTGCAGCCCAAAAGCGTTGCATTCTTTCTTTGTCCGCCGCTGTCCTGCTTCTCCTCACCGTGAAAGTCCTTAAAGTTGATAGTCCATAATTGGTGGGAGATGTCTTCCTGGTTCGGCCCATTGCTCTTTAGGTCTTTCCCTTCCTCTTTCAACCATTTACTGGAGGCTTTAGGTCTAGTGTCTAGTGTAACTAAAATGGCTTGTTAATCAGGTTGCGTCCATCCTGAAGAGATGTGCGTAGGATTTCAGTCATTTTCTTATTCAATCCACTAGCAGTTCATTATCCCTGGATAGCTCTTGTCATCCTCGATGTCGTAACTTAGGACCCATTATATTCCGAAGGATGTTGCGCTCAAAAAATTCGACGTCTCTCAGTCCAGCCTTTCCCATCATTGAGGCATTTGCTTTCATACGGACATTTGCTTTTGATACCGGCGTTAAAGTGCCCAAGGTTAGCTCTTAATGACACTGACTTTGTCTTTTATAGCACATGCGTGGATGGAAAGCAAAGGCCAACTTCTCTTCTGCTGTCGTTGTATTCTCTTTCACGACTTCTCGCCTATACTGTTTCACCGAGATACCTGAAACTTTCTATCTTGCCGTACTGCTGTTATTAAGTGATAGAGCGCTGTTCGGATGTTGGCATGTTCTCTCGAAAGAAATTTGGAGGTCAGCTTTTCTGTTTGTTCATTCAGCGTGTTTATCTGTTCCACAGCTGTTTGTGTTTCTTGACAATATGACCAATTTTGTGTAGTATGTCTTTCTGGGCTAATTCCTTTTCTCTTCCTCGGATGGCAATCTCTAAGAGGCAGTCTAAGACAATTGGGAACATCCATGATTCAGCAGGACCCTAATTTTAAATAAAAAATCTTTGTCCTACGAAACTTACTTTTGAATGTTTGTGTTGAGAGTTTTCTTGATAATTTCTACTGTTTCTGGGTCCACTCCCCATTCTATTAATGTTAAACATTACTTCCCCGTCGACAGAGTTACAGGGTTTCTTGAAGTCGACGAAGGCAACGAGGACATTTGTAGAAGAGTAATTTTCCATTACTCGTGGCAGATTCCACATCAGCTCGACGCAGGATCTTCCTTTTCTGATACCCAGCTTAATGTTGACCAATTTGGTGATCTATTTGCTCCACCAGCCTTCCCTGATGCTATCCACTAAGTCATTTATATATATTGTGAAAACTAATGCTCCAGTAACACTTTTTTCGCCCGAAGTTACTTTTACGCCTGAAGATTTCTGTGTTCTGTTTGCTAGAAACTCTGCAATCCAATCCCACACCTGGTCTGATATTCCGTACGTTTGTATTTTGTTTATTAGGTGGCAATGGTGAAATGTACTGAACGCCTTCCCTAAGTTAATGAAGACTGCGTCAACGCGGGCACTGGTATCTAGATATTATTCCAGTTTTCCAAAACTCTCAGCTTAGGGAATTTACGGGGATTTGTCCTCCATTTTTCAACAATTCCGCTGTAATCGAGTCTTTCCTGGTGACTTATTTGTTTTCCACTTCCGCGGAACTGGAAGGACTCCTACAACAAAGTTCATCGGTAAGAAATTTTCACCAACACTCAGATAATGCTATTCGATAGTATTTCGACTTATCACTGACAAATGTAGCGATGCCGTGTTAAAGAAAGCATTCTGCACAGTAGGTGGTCCTGAGCTGTGACAGAATCAAAACTACGAAACTATGCCAAGGCGTTCATAACTGAGAAAAATAAAAGCAGATTAGAGTTTAGCGTCGAGAGAGAGAGGAGAGAGGGGGGGGGGGGGGGGGGGACGACGACGACAGCGACGTAGGGTTTCACGGCAGGTATTATGTGAAGAATGGCAGCAAAGTAACAAGGAGATAAGCAGAAGGCAACGAACACTTTAATCTTGAATAAACGTGTAAGAAAGCTCTTGGGCTCGTAACGGGCTGGAGATCCGCTTCATTATCAGGTGAAACATGGGCCAGCTATCGCGATTAATACTTCCAGTGACTTATTCTAAGTCTCTTTTGCGAATATTCCCATCGTTTATTGCTACCTTCGTCCTCGTGCTAGTGCTAGAAGTCCTTAATAGCAGCGACGTTGTCACTACTTCAGACCACATATCGGCCACGTGAACCGTGTGTCTGACTGTTTTTAGTTTTGAAAAAACAGAGATGCTGCCTAGAATTCGGCGCAGATGGAGACTGGAGCGGTAACATAAACTTTCAGAATCGCTTTTATTCTCATCCGTAGAGGAGGAACGAAAATGAGTAAGCAATAAAGGCATATTGTATATACTGAAAGAAGTATTGTGCTGACAAAAAGACCGACATACATGCAGCAATACCAAAACGAATTCTTTCATTCTTATTCGTTCGCGTCTTCCTCTCTTGGAAGTACACACGCTTCTAATGGTTAAATGAACTTGAAGAAAAAGGATTTCATGTTGATGTAGATGTTAGGCGCACCATTTGCCTATCTCATGTTCTAGTTGGTCTGTAATAATAACAACAGCTATGTGCCCAGCTTGGACTTCAAAGCGTACCTTTAATCGTTCGTAGGTAATATTCTCACCGCAGTGCCACGTAGACACATCGACATTGACAATCTCAAATTAGTTGTTACCTCTCTACCACTTTCCAAACTTAAAGAATCTCTCCTGCATACATTGCTTTGACTACCATGCCTGAAACAAATTAAGTTCGGGAAATAGGCAGGCGGTACTAGTAGAACTGAAGCTGTGGTCATGGCTAGATAACTGAGTCATTATAAGGATTGTCTGCGGAAGACAAGGCTCTGGGCTACAGCAGTAATCTCTCTCAGCAAGTTTCTTAACGGCTCTTCTGCTGCCACGCTCACAGCCGTCATTACATTACGCGGGCGTTAGTTGCTACGTCAGTACTCGTCCAATGACCTTCTTTCGCCGGAAGCGAAATCAGTGGTGAATAAATTCTCAGTAAGTAATTTTGCCGTAAGTCTGCTATCTGCTTCCATGTAAAGGACAGTCCGCACACTAAGTTTGTCATATATCCCTTTAACTGCGCAGGCTAAACGGATCAAAAACTGCCGCAGTATTTCTGCTTCTAAGCGAAGCATTGCCTGATAAAAACAATGAAACACCCTGAATAGGACAAGGAAATGAAATGGAAACTTCACGGGTTGAGAAGGTATATGTTGAACCACCTCTGGTCTGGATGCATGTACTCATTCGGTCGGTTGGGAAAAATGTCGTAAAGCTGTTGTGCCTCTCCTGGGGCAAAGTACACGACGACTGCTGTTAAGTGGTCCCTGGTATCCCGAATACCGGCGGTGGGAGAGAACAGACTTGCGAACTGGTCCCACACATGTTCTGTCAGGGACAGATCTGGGGGTCTTGCTGGCCACAGGCGTATCTCAGCATTACGCAGACTCCAGAATGAGATTTTCACTCTGCAGCGGAGTGTGCGCTGATATGAAACTACCTGGCAGATTAAAACTGTGTGCCCGACCGAGACTCGAACTCGGGACCTTTGCCTTTCGCGGGCTCTACCAGATGGTAGAGCACTTGCCCGTGAAAGGCAAAGGTCCCGAGTTCGAGTCTCGGCCGGGCACACAGTTTTAATCTGCCAGGAAGTTTCATTACGCAGACTGTTTATAGAGACGCTGGCCATGTGTGGGAGAGCATTGTCCTGATGAAAAATGGAACCACGATACTGTCCCAAGAGAGGCAACACATGAGTCCGTAACGTACCGTTGTACCGACAGGGTTCCCTCAGCCACTGCCAACAGTGCCCTTAAGTCACACCCAGTGTCTCCCCACACTAGGGAGCCACGAGTAACACCGCAGTTCTTCACCGAAACGTTTGGAAAAATGAGGTCTTTCCCCCAGTAGACACCATGCTCGGCGAAGATTGTCATATGAGTTAGTGCATCTACATCTACATGGATACTCTGCAAATCACATTTAAGTGCCTGGCAGGGAGTTCGTCGAACCACCTTCACAATTCTCTATTATTCCAATCTCGTATAGCGCGCGGAAAGAATGAACACCAATACCTTTCCGTACGAGCTCTGATTTCCCTTATTTTATCGTGGTGATCGTTCCTCCCTACGTAGGTCGATGTCAACAAAATATTTTCGCATTCGGAGGAGAAAGTTGGTGATTGGAATTTCGTGAGAAGATTCCGTCGCAACGAATAACGCCTCTCTTTTAATGATGTCCAGCCCAAATCCTATATCATTTCTGTGACACTCTCTCCCATATTTCGCGATAATACGAAACGTGCTGCCTTTCTTTGAACTTTTTCGATGTACTCCGTCAGTCCTATCTGGTAAAGATCCCACACCGCGCAGGAGTATTCTGAGAGAGGACGGACAAGCGTAGTGTACTCAGTCTCTGCAGGAATTAGGTCTGTTACATTTTCTACGTGTCCTGCCAATGAAATGAAATGATCGTGTGGCATTGTTGGCCGGGAGGCCCCATGCGGGGAAGTTCGGCCGCCGTATTGCAAAATGGTTCAAATGGCTCTGAGCACTATGCGACTTAACTTCTGAGGTCATCAGTCCCCTAGAACTTAGAACTACTTAAACCTAACTAACCTAAGGACATCACACACATCCATGCCGGAGGCAGGATTCGAACCTGCGACCGTAGGGGGCGCATGGTTTCAGACTGTAGCGCCTAGAACCGCTCGGCCACTCCAGCCGGCCACCGTATTGCAAGTCCTTTTTAGTTGACGCCACTTCGGCGACTTGCGAGTCAATGATTATGAAATGATGATGAAGAACACATAAAACCCAGTCATCACGAGGCAGAGAAAATCCCTGACCCGGCCGGGAATCGAACCCGGGACCCCGTGCGCGGGAAGCGAGAACGCTACCGCAAGACCACGAGCTGAGGACTGTCCTGCCAATGAAACGCAGTCTTTGGTTAGCCTTCCCCACAACATTTTCTATGTATTCCTTCCAATTTAAATTGCTCGTAATTGTAATACCTAGGTATTTAGTTGAATTTACGGCTTTTAGATTAGTCTGATTTATCGTGTAACCGGAGTTCCTTTTAGCACTCATGTGGATGACCTCACACTTTTTGTTATTTAGGGCCAACTGCCACATTTCGCACCATTCAAATATATTTTCTAAATCGTTTTGCAGTTTGTTTTGATCCTTGATGACTTTATTAGTCGTTAAACGACAGCGTCATCTGCAGACAACCGAAGACAGCTGCTCAGATTATCTCCCAAATCGCTTATTTAGATGAGGAACAGCAAAGGGCCTAGAACACAACCTTGGGGAACGCCAGAAATCACTTCTGTTTTACTCAATGACTTTCCATCAATTACTACGAAATGTGACCTCTCTGACAGGAGATCACAAATCCAGTCACATAACTGAGACGATATTCAATAAGCACGTAATTTCGCTACGAGCCGCTTGTGTGGTACAGTGTCAAAAGCTTTCCGGAAATCCAGAAATACGGAATAGATCTGAAATCCCTTGTCGATAGCACTCAACACTTCATGGGAATAAAGAGCTAGTTGTGTTTCACAGAAACTATGTTTTCTAAATCCATGTTGATTGTGTGTCAATAGGCCTTCTTCTTCGAGGTGCAGAACTGCGATTCATTACTGAACATAATGAGACACCAGTCAGCAGCAGAGCATGCTTCCCCACTCCGAACGCAGTCGTTGGTGTTGTGTTCTGACAACAGCAGCCTACGGATGGGACGGTAATTCCGTAATGTGGCCGCGGGCTGTCTCCTACGAATGGTACGGGGAGACACAGAACGTTGCGCGGGGTTCATCAACTGTTCTCGGACGGCAGGCCCAGATGTGAAGGTGTTACTGTGTCCTTAGTGCACAATATGGTGATCTTCCCTTAGACGAGGTCGACCGGAACCTTGACTCCGAGTATGCCTGCCGCCACGTTTCCATGCACACCGACATCAGGCCAGTCACACCCGAAAGCCCCACATATCTGCATACTGCACGATCCGACTAGCCGGCCAAACCAAGACCCACAATGAGAAATGGTTCAAATGGCTCTGAGCACTATGGGACTTAACTGTTGAGGTCATCAGTCCCCTAGAACTTAGAACTACCTAAACCTAACTAACCTAAGGACATCACAAACATCCATGCCCGAGGCAGGATTCGAACCTGCGACCGTAGCGGTCGCGTGGTTCCAGACTGTAGCGCCTAGAACCGCTCGGCCACTCCGGCCGGCCCACAATGAGAGCCTTTTGTCGGGAGCTGATTACGGTGTCTCACACGAGTACGCAGTATGTGTCCTCAGTGATCACTCAACACGTTGTTCACGTGTCATATATACCCTACAACGCGCCTTAACAACACTGCACAAGAACATCTCTAGTGCACTCTGGTTGCGGTTCTACATCTCACAGGGAATTGCCACTCTAATCATTCTCATACTCGTCAATGATGTGTACGTGTACGAAGTCACAAAGACAGTCACCCACTTCTTCTGTATGCTTAGTACTTTTTTGTCAGGCAGTTAATTTGTATCCATTTTACATATCTGTAGAGTCTCTTTAAATGTATTGGCCGTTTATCAACCAAAGACCTACTAGAAACAGTGTAAAATTGGTTCATTTACAGTACCAAAACGAATTGTTTATTTTGATTGTTATTTCCCTTACAATATATTGATCTCAAAAAAAATATTTTTGAGTCAATCTCAATCTTACGTGGCGTCAGTAACAAGTTTTTCGTTTGCTTCAGTCGTTTTATCGCGATCAACTCAGATGTTTCATTTTATCCATGTACGTTAATCAATAAATTCGATGGCGAAGATTTTTCATGACATTCAAGTTACTAAAATTGAGGAAAAAATGAAAAATCTAATCACAATACGCCAACACAATCAGATTGGCCCGGTTCCAGTTCTGCGATTGCCGTATTTGGGTCTCAGCGCCGTACACATGACGTCAAAGTTTTCCGCTGACTTGTTTGAAGCTTCATGAATTACTAAGTTAACCCCGCGGGTAAAAAAATAACCGTGTGAACCGACCTCAAGCAGAGACGTGTAACGGATAAAGCGACAATGCACTCGCTCCTGCCTACACACGAATGAGGGTACCCAGTTGCATTGAAGAAAAATCGCTTATGCGTTGTTACTCGTTGTAGTATTTCCTTGAGTCTTCATTACATGGGCCATTAATTGGTGGCCGAGCGGTTCTAGGCGCTTCAGTCTGGGATCGAATCAGAAGGTTCGAATCCTGCCTCGGGCATGGATGTTTGTGATGTCCTTAGGTTGGTTAGGTTTAATTAGTTCTAAGTTCTAGGCGACTGATGACCTCAGAAGTTAAGTCGCATAGTGCTCAGAGCCACTTGAACCATTTGAACCATTAATATGCAAGGTAACGAGTTTCTGACGTCATAGCATGAAAACGCAATTTTCTTAGTGTTTTCGGATTTTGAAAGCTATGTTAATCATGTCAGGTACTCTGAACCCGCATTCGTTGAAGTTGATCGTCACCTAAGTCACACGTAGGTCGCTTCTGTTTGGATATGGCGAGAGCACCATGGCTGCCTGTAGACGCCAAGAATTTTGTGTAAAAATATTGTGACCGAGGACGGAATATCAGTAATAAATATGTCCCTAATTCAATAGTTACAGTCATGGCCAGTGCAGAAGTTAATGGTAGATACATTTATAAAAGGGCAGTGACTGTACAAATAAAATGAACATTATTACAATAAACATTGTCGCACGGGTGTTCTATATCGTTTCTTTGTCCAAGTGAAAATCTGGTTTACTCTTGTCCGTTTAGAAAACTCGCCCGTCATTTTTACCGCCCACAGTGCCCGGAGCGCTCTCTGGGTCGCAAATAATCACACCGCAGCACACGTGCCATACGAACGACCTGAAGCGTTTCAGCAGCGTGGTTGATATCATGTCCGCGTGTTAAAAGTTAAATGGGATGCGGCAGTGATGAGTCCATCGGGACTGAGTGGCTTGGTTCAGTTCGTCGTACAGTTACTGCTTGTGGTCCCAGCATCTGTGTCCGGATGTCATACTGGTTAGCTCACAGCCGAGAGACAGTAGTGTGGGAGCGAAGGGCAGTATCTGTGGCGTTTCCCGGAAGCCGCGCTGGTGCCGGCTTATCAGAGCAGTGACGGCTGCGCTAATCCCCCAAAAGGCCCCCTGGGGGAGGTCGCGTTTGCACCGGCCTGTCAGTGATGGAGGGCGCATCCCGCCGCTGTGACATCTCTGGCAGCCGGAGGTTCCTCCTTGTCAAGCAGAGACCAGGGGCAGTGGTTCGTTGACGTACGTACAACTGTTTCTGTTTTGGAATGAACACTACTCCACATCCCCCATTTGTGACCAACGTAACTGCGCCATTTCTCTGTCACAACTGATTGGATATCTCAGGAAACAGTGATATCCTTTGGAATCATGAATAAAAATCGTTGTACGGATCAATATTCTTTAATTAACGAACACCAGTTTGTATACGACTTGCAGATGTTGTTTAAGTCACTCTAAAAATGATCGTAAAAATGATCGAATGGTACTGCAAATAACATTATAACCTCATGAACGTATTCATACCTAGTGTTCCAAGGTGCAGGTTGTCATTAGTAGTAAGAATATAACATGAAACTACGTAGAAATGTACAGAGGATGGACGATTACATAGTCTATCACGTGTCATGTGCACAAGTCAACATCCTCGCAGCAGAGACCAGTATATCCGTACAGTGTAAAGTGCATTATTTATAACGTTACATTTATATAATGTTTCTATTGTCGTGCCTCATTCTTAGTTTCCCAAGTTACATCTGAAGATAAAATGCTAGTAAGATCGAAAGCGTTCATCATTAATAAAAAATGATTTTGTAGTGTTTTCCATTCATTACAGGTTTCTGTTGGTACCAAGACAGTTTCTTTTCCGTACCACATACGCAGTTGATATGTACACCACTAATAGTGCTCTGTGATGTGCTGTAACGAAAGACAGTAAATACAGCATACATATAAAGAACAAAAAGGGAACAACGAGAACGGGCAAAGACAGAAGCGCTGGAATAACAAGCGCGGAAGGCAGGAATGTAGCCTTTCTCCCCTACCACTCAACATGTACGCCGAAGAGACAATGACTGAAATAAAACACGGGTTTAGAAGTGGGATTAAAATTCAGGACGAAAAGATATCAATTATAGGACTAACAGACACAACGTTATCCTCAGTGAAAGTAGGGAAGGAACAGGACTTTTTGAATGAAATCACCAGTCTTACGAGTACCGAACATGGATCGAGAGTACACAGAGAAAGATGGATCTAATGAGGGGTAGCAGTAATGAGACCAGCGAAAAATTTGACATCGAAATTGAGTGTCGTGTAACAGACGAAATGAAGGAATTCTGTTACATCGAAAGCAAAATAATGTGTGACGCACAAAGCAAGTATGATGTAATAAACAGCTTTGTAGGAGCAAAGAGGCCATTGAGGGCAAAATAAATCTAAAAGTGTCAAACATAGGTCTTAATTTGAGGAAGAAACTGCCGCGAATGTACTCGTAGACCACGGAATTATATGTAGAGGAATAATGTAGGGTGGGAAAATCGGAGAAGATGACAATCGAAGCACCTGAAATGTGATATTTTCAGAAGAATGCTGAAAATAAAGCGTATGGATAAGAAATGAGGGCAACGATCAGAATCGCCAAGGTGCGTAGGAAACACTGCCTGGAAGAAGAACGGTCATGACAGAAAATGTGTTGAGACGTAAGGCAATAACTTTTCACGGTACAACTGGAAACCTTACACGCCAAAAACTTGGGGAAGGGGAGGTTGCTGGGGCAAAGAGGACAGTGATTTGAACGTGCTCAACAAATTATTGAGGGCCTTGTGTATGTCTTATTCGGAGATGAAGAGGTTGACGCAGGAGAACTTCGTGCCATGAAACCAGTCGGAAGACCAATGATTCTAGAAAATGGAGGATTATTTTCAAGCACTTATCAGCACGCCCTGCTTACTTCGGATAAGGAAAATGTAAAGATTTCATGAACCTTGAACGTTTAATGGACCTGTTACACTTTTCATCAATTTTTATTGGTTTTTAATTCCTGACGATAATAGTATGCGGTGACAGATATTGTTTTACGTACGTATAAGTCACCATTTTGACCCAGACCCACTTCAGTTACTTGGATGTGTGTGAGAATTCCCTGTGTCACTAATCACCCTATCCAGCAGAGATTTAGCAGACAATTATCGTGGATGATGGAGTTAAGAGTACTTATAAATCCTTCTTCGCCACACTGTTGAAGGGGGTAGCAGCGTGAAAGTAAGTTAAATTAAGGCTCAGCGTCTAATCGATAGAGGGGACAGTAGAGCAGAAGAACTAAACCTGTATTCTCGAAGCAGCGATTGGAAGAGTTTAAGAATTCACCACTTTTCGCCCGAAAGGCTGTGCGACTATATTGAGAACCGAGCAGGAAAGGGAACTCTTCGAATAATTCAAAACAGTGAGATGCTGACATGTTAATGGTTAAGAAAGAAAATCAAATTTGTGATTTACGATGACATTGGCTTGTTTATCGCATGCATTGCCATATCAGTAAACGAATAGTTCACGATAATGTACCAAAAACGTGGCCAAATTTCCACACAGACTGAGGGTTCCGAGGGCACATACCGAATTGCATGCCAACCGTTCTTTCGCTTAGTATTAGGCCATGTTCTGAGGATGCCATCTATAGGAGACTTTGATATATTTATTTACTCCAGTCAGAATAGGATTCTATAAACCTACAGTTAAAAGTTAGGAGATACATGATATAAACATCAGTCTCTAAGCAGAAACGACCGACTGTCACAGGATTTTCTTGTGCCTTGAACAACTCCTCTTCGTTGCATGAATCAAGGCAGTAGAAACACTCATACAGATATTATTTCATTGTCTGTATTTTTCACATTCATTCAGTGTTGGCCCTCGTCATTATCCCTATTTCATTAGTTTGTCGTTAGATTTTCCAGCACCCGTTCGTAACCTCTTCAGTGATCTCCTTGCAGCCGAGTCGTAATTGTGTCTGGCTGGTAAGCTTTGTGCTGGCTTTAACCCTTCTTGGAGATGACGTATTTTGGCTACCACCAGCTTTCTCTGGCTTGCTTGGATAACGTATTTAGTGCAGATGTTGACTGTAAGAAGCACTTTCTAGACTTCGATATAGGTATTGGTGGAGTATGTAGCAATTTTAGTAGACCGTGATGTTAAAATTCGATGATGTCTGTCAATGCTAATTCGCATAACGTAATAAGAGTGACTGTTATATGAACTGTAATCGGTGTAAGACTCAAAGAATGGGGTAATCATATTGTGGATCCTCATCGTAGAGTTAATATGAGCCATGTGATGAACATACAGCCGGCAACGGCATGACAGCACATGGTATATGTTGTGAATCTCACACGACAACCACTGCTAATATCTCCCGAAAAAACGTGCAACTGATGCTCCGTTTCTATATAACGGTAGTAGTCACATAGCTCACAAAATATATAGAAATTATAACAACGTGGAAAAAATATTTGTAAGTGATCGTTTTGAAATTAGAATTGTGCCTCTTTTTTATCAACTAACTGGAAGATGGAGAGGAAAAGATTTCTTAAATATTTACTCTTGCATACTGACTCATCAGTAGCACCTGATACTTGTAAATTCGTAAAATCAAAATGATAATTCCATAAGTATTACCTAGTTGGAGATTTCTTTGGACGTAAAATCAATTTTAAGGCAATAAGCACAAGGATTAACTTTTTTACTAATTTTTTATCGATCAGATTTCTTGGGACCACGCATATTCGAAAAATAGTCCTCTTGTAATAACTCTTCTTAAGTCGATCATGACTTGGAAATAGTTTACTAATTGTGTACGTGTGTTAAAATGTACTTACTTGATGCACGGTGTTCAGCAACAATGGAGTATGGAGTCTCACCGAGCGTCTTAAATGTTTTGTGAACAAATGGTGTAGGACCGTACTGGCGCATGTGTTTCCGTGGTACTGTCTGTTTTTTTGAGTCCTCAGTCTTCGTAGTGGTCTGATGAGGTCAGCCACAAATTTCTCTCCTGTGACAATCTCTTCATTGATGTCTTAACAGATATCCTGTCATCCTGTCCTTATTCTTGTCAGTGTTTCCCCTATATTCCTTTCCTTTCTCCTGCGCAGAACCTCCTCATTCCGTACCTTATCAGTCCACCTAATTTTCAAAATTCTTCCGTAGTACAGTATCTCAAATGCTTCGATTCTCTTCTCTTCCCGTTTTCCCATAGCCCATGTTTCACTGCCTTACAGTACTGTGCTCCAAACATACATTCTGAGTAATATCTTCCTCAAATTAGGCCTGCGGTTGAAATTAGTAAACTTCTCCTGGCCAGGGGCGCCCTTTTTGAGTGTTAGCCTGCTTTTTATGTCCTCCTTGCTCCGTCCGTCATGGGTTGTTTTGCTGCACAGGTAGCAGAATTCCTTAACTTCATCCACTTCGTGATCACCAATCCTGAATTTAAGTTTCTCGCTATTCTCATTTCTGCTTTTTCTCATTACTTTCGTCTTTCTTGGATATATTCTGTCTATATTCTATGCTCATTTGACTGTCCATTCCATTCAGCAGATCTTGTGATTCTTCTTCGCTTTAATAGTTACTATTAAAATCAGTCTTGATCACAAATTTATTTATTCTGGTAACCGGTTTCTACCACGCCTGTGGTCATCTTCGGACCAAAATCCTATATGAGCAGGAGCCGCCTCCTGGTGACTTACCACCAGAAGGAGGCTCCTGCTCATACAGCATTTTGGTCTGAAGATGACGACAGGTGTGGTCGAAACCAGTTAGCAGAATAAATAAATTTGCGATTAAGACTGATATTAATAGTAACTATTAGCAATAACATTGATCACTGTCTGCTCCCACGATGTATTCAAAAGTAATTAACTTCTTCGCTTTCACTGACGACAGCAATGTCATCAGCGAAACTTTTCATTGATAGCCTTTCACGTTGAATTTCAATTCCACTGTTGATCCCTTCTCTCGTTTGTCACCGTTTCTTGGATGTGTAGGTTGAACAGTAGGAGGCGAAAGACTACACGCCTGTCTTACACACTTTTTAATACGAGTACTTCGTTCTTCATCAACTCTTATTGTTCGCTCTCTGCTCTGTTACACATTGTATACATCCGTCATTCCTTATAGCTTATGCCTATTTTTCTCAAAATTTCTAACATTTAGCACCATTTGACACAGTCGAATGCTCTTCCCAGATCGACAAATCTTGTGAACGTGTCTTGATTTTTGTGCAGTGTTACTTCAATTATTAGCCATAAGGTGAGAACTGCCCTCTGGTGCCTTTACATTCCCTAAAGCTAAACTGATCATCTGACACATCCTCAGTTTCTTTTTCACCGTTATTCTGTGTATTGTTCTTGTCAGCAGCTTGCATGCGTGTGCTGTTAAGCTAATTGTGCGGTAATTTTCACTCTTTGTCAGCTCTTGCAAACTTCGGAATTGTGTGGTGATGTTTTTTTCAAAAGTCTCACCAGACTCATACATTCTACACACCAATGTGAATAGTCGTTTTGTTGCCACTTCCCCAATGTTTTTACAAATTCTGATTAAAAGTTATCCATCCCTTCTGCCTTAATGAACCTTAAGTCTTCCAAAGCCCTCTTATCACGTCATCAGACAAGTCATCTCTTTCGTAGAGGCATCCAGTGCGCTCTTTCCGCCAATCTGCTCTCTCCTCTCACGTAACAGTGGAGTTTGTTGCCCGCTTAAAATATATATAGTCCTGTTTCTTACTAAATCTTCGACGTCTAGCGTAGGAAGACACTTGGCACAAGTTTAGCTATCGCATGTTGCGGCAACGCGTTTGTCTGCTCAAATTGCGCTGCAGGCGCC
Source organism: Schistocerca serialis cubense (assembly GCF_023864345.2). Lineage (NCBI taxonomy): Eukaryota > Metazoa > Arthropoda > Insecta > Orthoptera > Acrididae > Schistocerca > Schistocerca serialis. The sequence continues at coordinate 578,549,837 of NC_064639.1, read as the reverse complement.
CGGGGGCCGCGCATAATTACTGGTTTCTAAATGGGGCACCTGATGATAACAGACCGGTTCGAAACGTGCGCACTCAGCACGCCCGCCTGTTCGTATCTGTCGGCCGAAAAATTCAGAATTTTCTCGTACTGTTTTTCATGTCTTGCTAGTGCATGGTCTGAAGTGTTTCTTGTTTTTCCTGTACTGAAACGAGGACACGTACACATTCATCCACATCCATATGCGTCATAGCAGACCTTCCCTGACAGACTAACTTACGCATGTCCACACAGCTATATTCTAAGCTGCAGTATCTTTAAAATAGGCATATATATATATATATATATATATATATATATATATATATATATAATAAATATTGCATGTTAAATAATAAATTCAAATTCCATCTGATACTGTTGATTATCCGTCTTGAGCTGACTGCAGTTTAATTAAAAAGAATTATACCAGAGGTGTTTAGCTTTTATTTATAAAGCTTTTTCCGTGGTTATTCTGCACTTCGATACATGCCTTTCAAAAACAACCAAAAATGTACAAACGCATGTGTCCAATTTGTAGATTAACTACGGAAGCTGCTTTATAATTAAAAGCGAAACGTGTCTGGCGTAATTATTTTTAATTAAACTGCAGTCAGCTCAAGACAGATAACCAGTAGTAACAGATTGTAACAGCTGCTGCGGAAAGTTGACATGCAAACAAACGTATTATCAAATTCCATCGTTTGTCATAAATATGTTTTCATTGTCTGCCGATGTTATATCCAGGGTAAATCATGTTTGTAGTTTGACCTTGATACATCTTGGCACCTTCATTATCCAGCAATAGCGATTGAAATGTGTGTGTATAAATGTCTTGCTGCCTAATACATATCACTATACGGTAGCTTTCTCAAGTTTGTCGCTTACAATCAACAGTTTTGTATTTAGTTGCACAGGCATTTCTGTCTATTCGAAGTTCTCAGAGTAATAAGCTGAAGCACTGACGATGAAGTTGTGCTTTCGAGGTACGCATTTTCGGTTAGTAAAAGTTTTGTTCTTGAGACAGTTGGTGGGGTTTGTCACTTGCCATTTCATTCACCTTACTGACCCCCACTGCCAAAATAAAATAAAGGGTAGTTATCACAGTACATCGACATTGGTGACACAGTACGAAAATTTCCGAAATTGGAAGCATTTTGTTTCTTCTGCTGGCTGCCAATCTCTTCATCTGCACAAATGAGGACATAGTGTACTCTGCGTCTTCGCAGTTAATCCATATTTCACTTTCCCTGCAGTTTTACCTACTACCACTCATTTCATTGGTAAAGTTTGTAGCCGTGATTGTGTCCTATCAAACTCTCCCTTCCACTAATAAGCTTCGTTCAGAAAATTCTATCTCCATTTCATACTTCACATACTCACTAAGTAAGTAATATCGTCCTGCACTAAAATATTGCTTTTTTCTATTCTTCTTAATTTATCCTAGTATTCTTGTTTCGCTTCTCTACGGTCCAGTACAATTTAAGATACTCAGAATCGTTATTATGAAGTTTTTGTTAAAGAAACCTTTTTTCGCAAGGGAACATTGATTTTTTGGGAGTCCTTAGTTCGACACCTTACATATCTCTTAGATAAAAATCCTTCGGTAATTCTACTTTGTAGAATTTTAGAAATCTCCTGTTTCATTACTGTTCACTTTTCTTAAACACCATTCCGTGCTAAAGAGCCACGCTTACAAATTTAATTCCTTTGAGCCATCTGTATTTACACCCATGAAGATTTGATTCAAGTGACTGAAAACTAAAGTCCTTTCTGCAGGGTGTTCCTTCTTGGCTTTCATTTGTCCACAACAACGAAGTTTTGCATTTCTTTCATTATGTTTTCAACGTGATTATATGTTACTTGCTTATTGTACTCTTTTTAATTGTCACCATTTTTTTTATAAAAATGAGCCTCAAAATTCTAAAGGTCTCAGTTATAGTGTAGGAACACAAGAGTTACTTATAAACTCCGAAAACTTCATTAAACTTCATCACTCTGTCGCCCTAAATAACACTGAATACCGACCAATATTTGCTTCATGCTCTGCTGTGACGTCATTATAAGAGAATATTTGAGGTCAACAAATTGTTCTCCTGGTCCTTAATTCGGGCGATTTGGTGTAGTAGCCCTCCATCCTCCATCTATGAAGGTGTCGGTTTGGAACTGCAGAGGCTGGGTTCAGAGACATGGGTCTCGACAGAGGGCATCGCACCAATGGATTCTTACGGAAAGTCGATGAAGCAGCTGGGAATAGTGTCAAAGTGGCAGAGACTGGCCAGGATGTTCCTTGTAAAATATTAGAGAATGTAGGAGAAACTTGTAGAATGTTCAAAAAGATTTCAGAATGTTCTAAAATTTTCGAGAGTGCTCGAGAATGTTCTATTATTTTCTTGTGCGGGGGATACGTTCCATCTTCAAAGGGTAGACCATGCCGAGATGCATGCGCCAGCATTATTTTTAAGGTCGATTGAGTGGATCAATAAAAAGTATTTTAGAGTATTGAGTGATATTAACATTTTACAGGCTGCTGATACACTGGTCAATGGTGAACTGGAAGGAAGGAAATAGAAAGAAAAGCCAAGAATTGGAGCAGATGAGAAGCGAGAAGCACGTATAGTTTACAGTGGAAGAGGATGAAGAGATAGAGGGAAAACTTAAGAGATGAACTTACTGTTAAAGAAGAGGATCGAGCGAAACCTTCAGCAAGCAAACGTAGAGAAACCGCTGAAGAAATAAGATTGCGAAACTAACTAAGTGGACACAATAAGTGAAGCGCGTGAAAGACAACGGCCGCAAGTGCGTGAACAAAATATTTATGTACTAAAAGGTCAAAGCAGAAGAATTAGATACTACAGTGTGGCAAGTGAACCATTCCTTTATGGATATATGACAACAAAGTAGTACATATAACTTGTACCGCTATGAAATAGCTGGTAATCCCAATATCAAGCCGGCCGGAGTGGCCGTGCGGTTCTAGGCGCTACAGTCTGGAGCCGAGTGACTTCTACGGTCGCAGGTTCGAATCCTGCCTCGGGCATGGATGTGTGTGATGTCCTTAGGTCAGTTAGGCTTAATTAGTTCTAAGTTATAGGCGACTGATGACCTCAGAAGTTAAGTCGCATAGTGCTCAGAGCCATTTGAACCCAATACCAAATAGTAAAGAAAACGTAATGTAGAAGAAAATATTGAGTCTCAGACTAAATCTCAAATGCAAGAGTATACCGTCTCACCTGAAACTGGTGTGGTGTCAATGCCACTATGTAGGACAAACACGGAATAATCCTGGAACCAGGTGTGCAGAAAACATGAGACTTTTGAAGAGTGACAGCTTCTCTCCATCTTCGTACAGCATTTAATGGCTGGGAACCACCACTCTTCGTACATTGAAAAAGGTGCATGTATTCTTTAGACAGAAATCGCCAACTTAATGAAAAGGCTGCTCCAGTTGCTCTGTACAACTTTGTTGAGTCCACTACCGGTTACAGTTTTTTGTTAATCCATTATCAAGTGGGATTGAAATGTGGCGAAGTAATATTCCAGTACACAAGTAGAAGTCTGGTAGATTTAAAATATTGCTTATCTAATGATGTTGTGATAATATTGCTTTCTCAAGATGTATAATTCATTAATGTAATGAATTTCGCAATAGTCTAATTTAGGACCACACTGTCGAAGGGGTGTATAAAATCCCGCTTTAGAAACCGTTTTGTTTGCAACTGGAAATAAACAGACGCTTTCTGTCGACATTGGACGTGATGAGTTAGTTGCATTCGTCTCTGCTGAAACCAGCTACACACTGCAAGAACAAAACTGCAAGAATCTGCCGAAGCACCAAAGTAAATGACTCTGTCGATTCTTAGGAGGGGCACCAGTGTACACGAAAAAATACCGACAAACTTAGAGAGGTTGTTATGGGTGTATTGAGCAAATTGAGGATAGGAATCTGTGTCCAAAAACAACATTCAACGACGATATAGAGCGTCGAGTTACAGACGCCGGCACCTGCCGGTAGGCAGCAAACGCTACTTTGCTATGATCGCCAGGGAAAAGATGAAGGTAGTTGCTGCCTAGAAAGACCTTGTCTCCTATGAATGCGATTCTCTGTTGCCTCAGTAGAAGACAGTTTCGAACAGAGGTTTATTTTTTTTTCTTGAAACCGTCTAAAACCTATGTTTTTCCGTATACATGAGAAAAATAAACTACGGATGGAGACCCGCGTCGGAAACTGTCATCCATCGAGGCAATAAAGCATCCCATCCATAGGAAACAAGGCCTGTCTATGAATCATCTCCACTGGCGATAGTGGTACTCAGTCGCGACCACAGGATGACTGACAACATTGCGATATGTACCACCTACGGTCCGTCAGCGTACAAAGTCAAGTTTACTGCCGAAGGGGTGTCCTGGCGGCAGGAGACACGGCGCCTGTAACTTCAGTGTCCTATATCATCGTTGGAGACGTTCCTGGACACGGGTTCCTGTCCTCAATTTGTTCAAGACACCCTTTACAACCCCTCGAAGTTTGTCGGTATCATTATGTAACATCCTGTATATACTACGAAATCGTCTCTTGTTGTAGACGTCATTACAACCTTCAAAATTCCGGTTTCTGTAATTGGTTTAATAAGCACATACGTAACTAACGTGGTCTCTCTCCTTTTTTGTCCTGCACAGGAAGATGCCTTGCAAAATGCTACGTTACACTTAAAATGCGCTCAAAAGATAAGAAAATTCAAATATTGCCGTAAAACTAGTTCCGGCGAGAAAGTTGCTTCTTAGCAGACCTGAAAGCCACTAATGAGGCTATTTAACCTGAAGTGTCTGCAAGCAGTGTGATGAATTACGAAAAATAACTGTACTTCGTTTTAAATTTACGAAATTTTCAGTTTGTCGAAGGGTCTCTGTTAGCACATTTCCTTCGGATATTGACTGCGGATTTTATCTGTGCTGTTGAAGACAGCTCAGCATAGCTTCGTAGAAATTTGTATATATGCCAGAAAGATACTGTGCCACGCCTGCGGTGAGTATACCGCATAACGAGCTGTGTCATTCTCTACGAACTTAATTACTCTGACGTGATGTGGTATTACGTACTTCCCCATCCCAATGTACCAGACAGTCATTGACTAAATCTATGGTTTCGTATGGATACTAAGTTTTCTTATACCGCCACTGTCAGCTGCTATTTGGCGTAGATGATGGACATTTTAGGAACTGTTGCTTGGAACGGCATTCCTTGCTTCTTAGCATGCAGTGACAGTCAAAACATTAGCTATGAGATCAAGGGACTGTGTTTCGTTTTCATCTTCTACTATAACAGCAAGGAATTTATTTACATTACAGGCTTTGGTATAGAGTTCAAAATTGCACACGCCGTACTGCGTACACAAAATGCCTCTCTGATAAATGAGGGTGATACTGCAGATGTGTGCTTCGCGTCGTTGATTTGCTGATGTTCGGAAATTTATTCGAGTGCTTCGATTTTGCTTACATCCAGTGAAGGGAGAAATAGGCACACATGAAATATTTTACCAAAAGGAATAAATATCCATCGCCGTTATTGAGCCGTGGCGCCATTGAGTTTGTAGACTGTTCTGTCTGGAGCCACTGGCTGAGGTGTAGTATCGACTATCCCTCTTGCGGCCCCATTGCCAAAATCTATGAGGAAGAGTTGGTATCCCTGGGTTGTGCACTTAGAAGGTGTTTGCTTGCCGATATGTATACGGGGTTCGCTGGAACGAGAGGGAGGCACGAGGTTTGGCGGTAGCATCGCGACAAGAGGTAGTTACGAGTTCCGAGCGGCAAAAGCCACGAACTACCCAAGGAGGGCCTGCACAGAACGAAGATACTGGAGAACTTCACCGGGGTCAGCGTCGACCATAAGCAGCAGGCCGACATCCCGTCGGTTGGTTGGCAACATTCGTGTCGGACGACCGCTCGTGGCCTGGCTGCCCTCTTCTACCTGGTTGGTTGTCATCGGCACCAGTCACAAGGCAACCTCCCCATCGCCCCCCCCCCCTCTCAGATTTAGTTATAAGTTGGCACAGTGGATAGGCCTTGAAAAACTGAACATAGATCAATCGAGAAAACAGGAAGAAGTTGTGTGGGACTAAGAAAAAAATAAGCAAAATATACAAACTGAGTAGTCTTTGCGCAAGATAGGCAACATCAATGAGAGCGTGAGCTCAGGAGCGCCGTGGTCCCAAGTTTAATTTTTTATTTTCAGATAATTATCAAGGTTCAGGCACTCACACATAATCAACTTCGCTCTCCAAAATTCCAGGACATGTTCAGATTTGCTGGGACATATGCAGGATTTGATGGTCTACACATGGAAAAATTTGAAAACGTTAGAAAGATATGTTTTGACAGAGCACAGGGAAAACTGTGCGACTGTGATACTGTTGCATTCATTTGTTGCAGTTTATGTGACAACCTCTTATGTTTTCATCACTTTTTTGGGAGTGATTATCACATCCCCAAGAAAACCTAAATCGGGCAAGGTAGAGGAATCTTTTTACCCAGTCGCCAAGTGTAAAAGTTAGATTGTTCAAAATGGTTCAAATGGCTCTGAGCACTATGCGACTTAACTTCTGAGGTCATCAGTCACCTAGAACTTAGAACTAATTAAACCTAACTAACCTAAGGACATCACACACATCCATGCCCGAGGCAGGATTCGAACCCGCGACCGTAGCGGTCACGCGGTTTCAGACTGAAGCGCCTAGAACTCACGGTCACACCGGCCGGCCAAGTTAGATGGGTCGACAACATATTCCTGTCATGTGACGCACATGCCGTCACCAGTGTCGTATAGGATATATCAGGCGTGTTTTCCTGTGGAGGAATCGGTTGACCTATGATCTTGCGACCAAATGTTTTCGGTTCCCATTGGAGAGGCACGTCCTTTCGTCTACTAATCGCACGGTTTTGCGGTGTGGTCGCAAAACACAGACACTAAACTTATTACAGTGAACAGAGACGTCAATGAACGAACGGACAGATCATAACTTTGCAAAAATAAAGGCAGTAAACTTTCCACTCAAGCTGCTCACGCTAACCACGGGACCACGGCGTCCCTGAGCTCACATTCTCCATGATGTTGCCTATCTTGCGCATGGACTACTCAGTTTGTATATTTTGCTCATTTTTTTTCAGTTCCACACAACTTCTTCCTGTTTTCTCGCTTGATCTGTGTTCAGGTTTTCAAGGCCTATCCACTGTGCCAATTTATAACTAAATCTGAGGGGGGTGCGATGGGGAGGTTCTCTTGTCAGTAACCGCACCGACGCTCCGTGGATCCATGGAACTGCTTGCTGATAAAGGGGAGCAACATTCTGTAAACCTCGTGATGATTTGTTTCTACCTGCCCTCGTTATTATTTTCTGGTTTGTACCCGACCCTCAGTGTTTTACTCGGTCGGCTCTGGTCGTAAATATAGGCAGTAGAATTGTACTAAGACACTAGTTGCCGTTTGAAAATTTGTCCCGCTATTATATTGCCTTTCCTTTCTGGTTTGTACCCGATCATTAATGTTCTAATTAATCTGCTCTTGGTCGTAAATAGAGCCGGAAAAATTGTACTAAGGCACAGGTTGCCGTTAAACAAAAGAGAGACTTTGTGGTTAGATTTAGCTGTTAACCGGTTCAGTTGTTTGACTGTAATTGCATTTCTCAGTCATTTGCTATAATCTGAACAACTTGTTGTACTAAGCTGTTTGTTACTGTGTTTGAAAGACCGGGTAATTATTGGTGTATTTTAGCTGGATCTTGTGGTTCCGCCAAATGAGTTCTCTTGTAATAAATGTTCACAAGTAATGTTTTAAGACGTTCCTTCAGAGCGGTCTTAATAACTGACAATCAGTTTAAGTTTGAAAATATTAACAACCGTCACCAGAGCTTTAGTGAAAATAAAATTGTCAGAAGGGACGGGTTGGGATCCAGTCGCACCTTGATTGCTGATTGAAATTAAGAGGTTGGCTGCTCTGAAGTAAGCCTTATTATTGTCATATTGTTTACTAATCTGTTTAACCTTTGAGCTCAGGTGCGCATCTTAACCCCGAATCTTTCGACATACAGCTTTCAGATTAAAAGTTAAGTCATCTGTTTTGAATAATTGAATTACTCTTGACATCAACGGCGCTTACATAGTTTTCTTGTGTTGCAGAAGGACATTTAATAAGACAGACTGTGTCCAGCGCGGTAGTAAACACCGCTGTTTCACCCGATAACAGGCGTGCGGCAGGTCCATATCCGTCTTGTAATCATTGTCATATTGTTTGCTGTTTGCAACATAGCACATCAGATTTCTTTTGGAAAGATTAAAAGCTTATTCAACTTAAGGTTTAAGGTCAAAAGAATTGTGCAAACTGTTCATTCTATTAACGAAAATTTTATGGTTAAATGCTTCGATTATCTGTAAAACACAGTTTATACTCGTATATTGTTAAATAAACAGGTTGTCTGAAAAGAAAGTTATATTGGTGAGTCCTCCCTTCCACGTTTTCCTTAATTCCAGTAAGTACCACGTATCAGTTATCTTCATAAGACTGCTCTATACATGTCACAAGAAAACTTCAGTGGTGCGTGTATGCAGTAGTGCGTCTCAACTCCGAGAGAAATATTGTTGATTTAAGGTAGCATTTATGGCTCCGTCCGAGCTGCTGAAGTAGGGTTTTCATTATTTTTCCTGTCTTGATCGTGTCCGAAAGGACAAACACCAAGCGGAATCTGCAGCTATGAAACATATTACGCAAATTGAAGGCGCAGAGGAAAAAGGAAAGGAAAGGGAAGGGTTAGTGATATAAGCTGCATCAGGACTTTATGCGACATCAGCGACGACGAGAGGAAATGTGTGCCGGACCAGGATTCGAACCCGGCATCTCCTGCTTGCTACCGAAAGAATAAATACGACGCTATACTTCGAGGGCAATGAATCCACCACATTAAATGAGAATGCACTATTACGTCCGAGCTCCTGTGGTAACCTCTAAGTAGGGAGCATGGAGGACATGGACAGGGGCTACGGATAGGTGGCGCTAGGTGGGACTGTGGGTCGTCCGACAGGTGTGCCGTGATAGTTCGCGCAGCTGCCATTATAAGCGTCCGGGTGGTGCAGTGGTTAACGCAGCTGTCTTGTAAGCAGGACATCCCGGGTTCGAATACCGGTCCAGCACAAGTTCTCACTCGTCGCCGCTGATGCTGCACAGAGCCTTGATGCAGCTGATAACAATAATCCCTTCCCTTCCCTTTCCTTTCCTTTCCTTTCCTTTCCTTTCCTTTCCTTTCCTTTCCTTTCCTTTCCTTTCCTTTCCTTTCCTTTCCTTTCCTTTCCTTTCCTTTCCTTTCCTTTCCTTTCCTTTCCTTTCCTTTCCTTTCCTTTCCTTTCCTTTCCTTTCCTTTCCTTTCCTTTCCTTTCCTTTCCTTTCCTTTCCTTTCCTTTCCTTTCCTTTCCTTTCCTTTCCTTTCCTTCCCTTTCCTTTCCTTTCCTCTCCCTCCTCCTTCATTTGTGTAATTGTATATATAGTGTCCTATGTATGAATCGTCATGTGAATTTTTTCTGGTGTTTCGGCAGATTTTTGCATTTTCATTATTGAAATGTGTAGCAGAAGTCAGCTTAAACAAATATTGTTATTCATATCTTTCATGTGATACCCAGTGTCAACGCAGATCGTCGATTTGTTATCCATTGCCGGCCGGTGTGGCCGTGCGGTTCTAGGCGCTACAGTCTGGAACCGCCTGACCGCTACGGTCGCAGGTTCGAATCCTGCCTCGGGAATGAATGTGTGTGATGTCCTTAGGTTAGTTAGGTTTAAGTAGTTCTAAGTTCTAGGGGACTGATGACCTCAGAAGTTCATAGTGCTCAGAGCCATTTGAACCATTTTTTGTTATCCATTACAAACGAGACGATTGTTAAGTCAGAATTTTACGTGCCCATTCGACACAGCGGCCCCAAATTAATATAGTGCAATATTTGGTTTCTCGATATGTATTAACAACGACTGTAAAACACGAAGAATAACCGGGACTCGTGCAGTGACAGCGCGCCCTGGACCACGCCAGCTGCTACCGCCATGCAGCAGCGCTGATCAGTCGTTGCTGGAGTACTGGTTAGCCTTCCTGTTTTGCAGTCGCTGTTAATAAATATCGAGAAACCAAATATTGCACTGCACCAATGGGGACCGTTATAGTGCGACGGCACCAAACGGGTTTCTGCTGCTGAGCCGCTCTTCTAAGCGGCAACCCATACGAGCAAACCACCGGCATCTTTACCTGTGGTTATCGTACGTCAAGTACTTGGCCTAAGCACGGATCTGTTCAAAAGAAATAGCTTGGTGTAGTCGCAGGATAGAACTGCGCAAATCTGCTTTAATACCCCATACCTAATCCGCTGCAAATAATAGTTCATTGCTGCGATCCCGCAGTAAAATAGGCCATGCATTGGTTACAACTGCGAGTTAATAAAATACACAGAAATACAAAATAAAAGTTAAATGAATAGCTTAATAACAAGGGTTGTATGTATAATTGATGTAAACGACAGAGTACTATGTTAAATAATAATTATTCAAGAAAGAATATCTCAAACTGGAAGTGGTCCCAGGTTACTCAGCGAAAAGACTCATAGAAAATACCTTCATCAAATGCAGTTACGTCCAGAGCGTCTCGAGAATGGCAGTAAAATCGACAAACTAAATTGTAATCAAATGGTTCAAATGGCTCTGAGCGCTATGCGACTTAACTTCTGAGGTCATCAGTCGCCTAGAACTTAGAACCAATTAAACTTAACTAACCTAAGGACATCACACACACCCATGCCCGAGGCAGGATTCGAACCTGCTACCGTAGCGGTCGCTCGGTTCCAGACTGTAGCGCCTAGAACCGCACGGCCACTCCGGCCGGCAAATTGTAATCAAAGATACACGAAAACTAAGTGCATTTCCTGATCACAATACATGAAAGATTCACCAGCTCAAAATAATCCAGAGTTCAACATGATGATTCACAAATTAACACACACAATGAAAAGAATAATAACTCACACTCTGTCCACCCTCAGTTCCATAATAGAAGGGGAAAAAGTAAGAGCTCTACTGGGGAACACATTCAGACATCTCGAAATATGAAGTCCCTTCAGAAGTTAAAGTATGGTAGCAGCTATTCACCGCCCCACGAAAGGAAACGAAGCAAATGTGTTACAGAAGCTAATGAAATAGCTGCACTAGCGGCAGTGCACCGCAACCCACGAATAAGCGCCCGGCAATAACACCGCCATTTCGGTATGTCCGCCGGCCGCGGTGGTCTAGCGGTTCTTGGCGCTCAGTCCGGAGCCGCGCGACTGCTCCGGTCGCAGGTTCGAATCCTGCCTCGGGCATGGATGTGTGTGATGTTCTTAGGTTAGTTAGGTTTAAGTAGTTCTAAGTTCTAGGGGACTGATGACCACAGATGTTAAGTCCCATAGTGCTCAGAGCCATCAGTATGTCCGTAGGTATTATTGTCACAATACTACATCGTCGAAAGTATAATTCATATCACGTGCCACTGCGTCAAGAACTTCATGGCGCCGATTTCCAAAACCGGGTAGTGTTTCGTGAATGGTCACGCCAATAACTGCAAACGATCCCCACTGTTAACCAGTATTATATGCATTATTGGAGTGTAGAAAATTCCCCCTTTTTTACGGCAAGTTGACCATTAACGTCCTTGGTAGGTTAACGTATGGTCCGTATTTTATCGACGGTACGCTGAAGTGTCACAAATATCAAACGTTTTTGGAACAGGAACTACCGGTATTACTGCAGGATGTTGCCCTAGACGCTCGACACCGTATGTGGTTTCTCTAGCTCATTACATAGCTGAAGCACGGCAGGTATTAGACCGTGTTTACACTGATCGATGGAGCGGCAGGTGTCCCTATTAATTGGCCCGCTGGGTCGCCGGTTTTGAGGTGGCCGGATTTCTTTCTGCGGGGGTATTTGAAAGATAAGGTGTACCACAAAGTGCCAACAGGCCATGAAGACATAGTCGGCCGCATCAGAAACGCTTGTGTTGATATTCCCGCAGATATGCTTCTATCCTGTGTACAGCCATTTGAAAAACATGTATCGAAGTTGGCGGTAGTACGTTTGAACACTTACTCTAATTGGAAAAGTAGAGTGTCGTTCGCCTCGAGCCACAGCACCAATGGCGCGTCGAGTAGTCCCTTGTTCGATACGTCGGAGGAATGTAACGTTGCGATTGGCGTTTCTGATTAGAAACTATGAAATACTGGCCTGTCCTACCCTCGCAGCCTGGAGGTGGGGTCCCACGACGTGCCATTGGATATTAAAGGGCCATTGAGTAGCTGGTCATAAATTATGATTGTGTAGCCATTTCTATTCTTCAGATTACAGCGCCATCTGTGGCGAAACGAAGAAAATGCTTCAGACAAAACCTATGTAGATTTTGCCGTACAATCGTGATCGGAAATAAAAAACGGGGTATCCCATTGAAGATTTCAAAATTGCCCCCCGCCACACACACATGAGGTGGGTTGGGGGGGGGGGGGCGGGGGTGGGGGGTCGAGTGTAATATCATTGGATGTGTCCCCTCTCCCCTCCCCAAAGACAAAAAAACTGGAATATAAGTTTTTGTGGTCCGATGCGTAGGCCTTCGAGATATTTGACTGTCCTCAGTTAAAATGAACACCTTGTATATACAGGGTGTAACAAAACTGTAGTGCACAAATTGTAGGACACATTCATCTACATCTACATTTATACTCCGCAAGCCACCCAACGGTGTGTGGCGGAGGGCACTTTACGTGCCATTGTCACTACCTCCTCACACGTAGACGCAGAAAGTATATTACACGACATGGTTCTGGAAACACTTTGTTTCCTCGGTACCGCTCATTTTCTCCAACTCATTTTCTCCAACTCATTAATCATGGTAAACACCTGCGATAGCACACGCTTCAACTGTTTCTCAGAGGAGATGTTCAATATGTAGTTCGTGGGCATTGATAAATGCATCAACGTACCGTCGTAGCGAATCTCGAACGCGCTGATGTATGCTTGCATTATTGGGCACGGTTTCGCAGCCTTGCATAATGCGGGCACAGAGAATCTGAACATCCTGGACTGGAGTGCCATACACAAGAGGTTTCGAATGCCCCGACAAATAAAAGTCCAGTGAGTTCAGGTCTGAAGAGCGTGGAGGCCAGGGAACTGGTCCTTCTTTGCGTATCCGTCCGACACTGAATTTGTTATTTAGAAGACGACGGACATTAACATTAAAATGAGGAGGTGCTCCGCTACGAATAAAGCACATGTTTTGTCACACAGGTAAAGGAACATCTGCTAACAGATAAGATAGAACGTTGTTTACGAAATTGTAACAGTTTCGTCCGGTGAGCCTAGGTGGAAGAAAGTGAGGCTCAACCTGTCGACGACAATGACTGCCCAAACATTGACAGAAAAACTTTGTTGATGACTTAGTTCAACAGTTGCGTGAGGTTTGACTTCTGCAAATACATACCGATTGTCAAAATTTACAATCTTATTTCGTTGAAACGATTCCTCACCTGTGAACAGCACCGTTGCATTAAAGTTAGGATTGACACTTTGTTGAATAAACCATTCTCAGAAGAGTACCATTGCAGGAAAATCAGCTGCTGATAGTGCCTGCACACACTCTAAATGGTACCGATACAGCTGGTCCTTGTGTAACACTCGCCAGACAGTCATGTGGTCAACACTGTTGTCCTGGCACTTAGGTCGCCGTCAACTGCATAAAAAATTGCCGCCTCCCACTGTGGTGTCCTCGTCCTTCTAGGCCTACCCCGGTCGCGAGTATCAGGTTTAAGTGCCCCATGTTATCCAAATAGACGATCACTGGCTCCAAACGCTGTTCTGTCGGTCCTGGAAGTCTCTCCCGGTACAAACGCTGAGCGCGAGCGTCATTGCCGTGAGCTAATTCATACATCAAATGGGCATCTGCCATCCCGGCATCTGCGTACGCTGCCATTACACGAGCCAAGTCTGCGATTAACCATACGTAGTACCCTGTGTGCTTACTGATCGCTGGAACAGTTGATGTTACACGTGAACAAGCAGTGACGTACGTCGGATGGCAATAGGGACTTGTAAAACAAAACACTGGCTGTGCACAACGTAACCATACGTCACCAAGAGTGCATCTTCCGCATGATACTGACGTTCTGTTCTTGTCTGTTTCCAATGATCAATGAGTTGTAACACGGAAACAAAGCGGTTCCAGACCCATGTTCATATAACATAATTTCTTTGTCTACGTGTGAGGAATCTGCCGTGCAATTTGTGGCATACGTTTTTGGTTCTCTCTCTCTTGTGTGTGTGTGTGTGGGGGGGGGGGGGGGGGGCGCTAGTCTATGCTGCTGCGAGTGAGTGGAGCCGCTCGGTTGCAGCCAAACTGCGTGGAGTGGTGCGAGGCATGCAGGCGACAGCTATCGCGGCGGAACAAGCGTGCCGGGTCGGCTATCGGTGGCGCCGCATTCGCATGCGGCATCGCCGCCCGTACCCAGATAAGAGGTTGCTGGCCTGGCCCGGTCCGGCCTGCCAACCCGGCGACACCTGCCTGCCGTCAGCGGTCAAGCAGCACACGTGCAGAAACCGCCTAGGGCGCCACGCATGCTCTGACAACAGTGAACGAGAGCGACAGTTTCTGCCAAAAAGTCGGTGACTATCTTCGGTGCCGATCTCAGAGAAATTACAAATAACTAGGAAATAACCCATCATAGTGGAGGTTAACATCAACAAAAGCAAAACGAGGATAGTGGAATGTAGTCGAATTAAATTGGGTGATGCTGAGGGAATTAGTTTAGGAAATGAGACGCTTAAAGTAGTAAATGAGTTTTGCTATTTGGGGAGCAAAATAACTGATGATGGTCGAAGTAGAGAGGGTATAAAATGTAGACTGGCAATCGCAAGGAAAGCGTTTCTGAAGAAGAGAAATTTGTTAACATCGAGTACAGATTTAAGTGTCAGGAAGTCGTTTCTGAAAGTATTTGCATGGAGTATAGCCATGTATGGAAGTGAAACGTGGACGATAAATAGTTTAGACAAGAATAGAATAGAAGCTTTCGAAACGTGGTGCTACAGAAGAATGCTGAAGATTACATGGGTAGATCACATAACTAATGAGGAGGTATTGAAGAGAACTGGAGAGAAGAGAAACTTGTGGCACAACTTGACTAGAAGAAGGGGTCGGTTGGTAGGGCATATTCTGAGGCATCAAGAGATCACCAATTTAGTATTGGAGGGCAGCGTGGAGGGTGATAATCGTAGAGGGAGACCAAGGGAGGATTACAATAGACAGATTCAGAAGGATGTAGGTTGCAGTAGGTACTGGAAGATGAAGAAGCTTGCACAGGATGGAGTAGCATGGAGAGCTGCATCAAACCAGTCTCAGGACTGAAGACCACGACAACAACAGTGGAGGTTTACGGTCAAGTAGAATGTTTTGGATTAGATGTTCACCGTTGGATGTCTACAGTCAACGACGAACAAGATGTCTAAAAACAACGTCTAGGAAATAGTTGACATCATACACGAAGATTTAAATATGCAGACGATCTTTCCCCAATTTTTACCGCACAAACTGAGTGGCAATCGGAAGGAACAGATGGAAACAGCTCGACGTTTGATCCTTCTTCTATAAACAGCGGTCACAGGGGACGACCATGGTCTTATCAGTTCCATCCCTAGCGGGTTAGGCAACCATCGTGGTCGTGGCGCCCTGTTGTCTGCATAATGCGGGGTGCTTCATAATGGTTAGTCCGATTTCAGAAAACTACACTGCCCGTCCAAAAAGTTCGGAGGCCTGCTTTTATACCTCTTCTGTAAGCGACATGAACGCAGTAAATAGGATGCCAGTTTCAAGTAACAACTGCAACAAGAGATGCGCATTCGACCAGCACCGAGCGAGGTGGCGCAGTGGTTAGCACACTGGACTCGCATTCGGGAGGACGACGGTTCAAATCCGCGTTCGACCATACTGATTTAGGTTTTCCGTGACTTCCCTAAATCTCTTCAGGCAAGTGCCGGGATGGTTCCTTTGAAAAGACGCGGCTGACTCCCTTCCCCATCCTTACCCAAGCCGATGACCTTGATGTTTGGTCCCTCTCCCCACACCAACCAACCAACCAATCAATCAACCATTCGACCAGCCAGTTGTGAGCTGGCAGTGTTCAGCAGTGCAGGTACGGCCGTAGTGTCAACGTTGTTTGTCAGAAATCGCAATGGAGCGACATCTCTCAATAAAAGTGTTAGAGACATTCTGCAGACTGATGTCAAGACGAGAAAAGTGTGTACGCGCAAATCTTTTCCCGCACACCTTGATTACCAAATAAAACCAATGACGCGTGGACACCTACCGCAAGTTGATTGAGATGCATAAGGCGGACAATTCTTTCCTGTTAGAAACCACCATAAAAAATCCGAGAAAGTGCAGAAATTCAAATGACTGGATAACGATTTGACCACATAAGCGATTCTGAACCCAATGTGACGTGCTAGTTGACAATATCCCAAAGGACTCTTCCGGCATTCTCACATGGTTGCCTGAACGTTGTGTGAGTTGCACTCAAGCGGGAGCAGACCTGATGCATTAAAACCATCATGCTGACGTTTCTCTAGGTTTTATAAATCCAGTCTTAAACCTATTCGTAATAACTGCGTATCTTCTACACGAATGCAGATAGAGACGTGGGTAAATTTTAACTTACAACAAAGCTTTTATTTACAAAGGGACCACCTAATTTTCCAAGAGTCTATCGTTCAAATGCATGCACCCACGACGATGGCAGCTTTTTTTTACAGTACCTTTAGGGTCAAATTCTTCAATTATGTTTCACCAATGTTCAATATGATCTTCAACAGAGACAAGGCAGACATCCGGACGAAAGTGAAATCCATCCTATACTTCCTCGAGAACGTCTGGAATCGCTACATTCTCTGCTGCTGCTATTCGGCGCCGTATTTCAGCCAAAATTGTTGGACGGGGAGATAAACGACCAGGAAAAAAGGTTGTCTTCAGGCGATATTCGAGGATAAACATACAACAGGAGTTCCGTACGTCACTTACGTAATAAGAGCAGCAGTGCCGTATTGTCGACGAAAATCACGCCGCACAGCTACAAGTAAATTACATTTGTTCACAGGTGATCGCATAACGCGAGCGAGCTAGATGCACCAATGAGATCGCTACTGGCAGCCACGTGAGATAAAAACTCGCGCCGATGTAAATAATTATTTTCGAGGCGTAAATTAATTTCTGTGGTTATTTATGTAGAAGACAGTTTTGTAACCATTACCTAAAACGTATTGTGACCAGTAAACGTCGCCTTGGAGGTGAATAAAGGTATTTTGTGTGTCAAGAATCGCGAACTCGGTGAATGATTTTTGTGTAGCTTCTCAATAGCTGCAAGCTATAATTTGATTCTGAATAAAGTATAAAGTGGACAGAACAGTGCTCTCTGTACTCCCGTCACAGAATTTTGTTGTTTAGAGTGATCCTGTGTTTACCTGAAGATATAGTTTTATTTGCAAGACTACACCTTTGATTTCATTCCAGTTGATGCTGTTCAGGATTTAGCATTGAGTTATCTTCCCATTACTGTCACATAACTATAAATATTAACAAAAAACGGATTAGAAAACGACAGAAACTCTGTTTGGGGGAAACATTGTATGTCTTTAATCAGTGTCAAATGCGGGAAATGTAGCTACCCATTTCATTAAATGGCACACTTCGTAAAAATTCAATCCTACAGCTTGAGAGGAAGATTCTAAAGTTTCTGATTTAGTTGTTATTGAATACATGCCACAAGGAATTGAAGCATGGGGACTACTCCAGAACATAATGGAGGAGGCCAATGAGACAATGAACGACAATGTTGAAAAGATTAGTGACGGATGTACCAGCGGTGAAATTCCCTGCATCAGCAAATTGTAGTGGATTTATACTGACTTAACGTTAGCATGACATGGCGAGATGCTTCAAATGTTGCCCTTCATCAGTCTATGCCTATCACTATCCTAGCACATCGAAAGACACTGGAGAGCGATTTATTCAATTCCATTTCCACACGCTTGGGCTTTCGTTTATTTTTAACTTTTCTCACGTGGACCATCCGATGTCATGTTTCCATGACTGATTACTGGCCTGCTGTGCTATAGCTACTAAAAAGTTCTATAACTGATACATTAGGCTCAGTTGATCCTGCCCTTGTTGATATAATTCCCCGTAGCAAAAATAATTTTTTCATTTGTCATAACAGCTGCTGCCCTCTAGCCACGCTGCTTGTCGTAAGTCTGCAATCATTGAAAGGAAAACACACTTCATGTCTCTCGATCGTACCCCGTCCGTACATTAGCTCCCATCCTAATTTTCTGGTAATTTACCTATCATAATCCAATATTAATCTGTCTTTTTTATTGATTGTGAAAGATTTTGTGGAAGGAGGACGACGAGAAGGTTCCACATTTAATACGCCAAGGAAATTGAAACGAGAAGCAGAAACTCACTGAGACGAGCAGAGAAACGGATCATAAAAAGATGAGAACCCCAAAGCGATAAATGATAAGTATATTGGGAGCGGTAACATATCTCCACCCTCTAGCGGTAGAGTACTAATGCTGTTTGGTTACCACAAAGAACCGATGACACTTACGCCAGTGCGAAAGAAATATTACGAGGGCAACAAAATACTAAAATGGCATGATTATCAAGTGTATGAGTTGCTCAGTGCTAACAAGACTTACAGGATGTTTCGAGGATGCGAAACCTGTTGATTTCGAACTCCGTGAAAAATCTGAACTATGTTTTTTTTCCTAAGGCGGGCAATATCTGCGAGAATATGACGTTCTAAAGAACTTCTTTGGAGAGAGACGTTGTATTTTGATCTATAATTGATTTATGTTGTTATATGGTGGGTTCAGTCTCCTCTGTCAGTGTACAGTACAGTACGTAACAAATGCAGAACTGCTCCCTAAGAGGTATTGCCTACAACCGTGATGGAGGCAGTATGTATAGCGACGCACCATCGACTGTCTTACGTACTGAAGTATTGTGATGTGGTTGGCGTCGATGAAGAAATAGCTCAGCATTGCGTTCAGTGAAGCCATAAACGATGTTCGTATCGGCCAACTCTTCATCGGTAAACCTGTCGGTAGTGCTCCTGTATTTCACTATTAACGTGCAACTAACACTGCTGCTCCGGTACGGACTATGCCTTGTAAAGCACTCTAGCGTTAAGACAGAAACCTTCGGATTAAGGACTGCTTTCGTAACATCATCTCTTTCCTTTAGTAAATAACCTGCCGAAACAAAAGTAGCTGCTGTAACACCAATTACTCTGCTACGTCTGTTGTACGATTTGATAACCTGCCTGTGGCAAGGTAAGTAATTCAAATTATTGTTAATATTAAGAGAAATTAAGGGAATAATGTGCACAGCAATCACACCCAAATCGCGGATTCGGAAGTTACTGAAGGACCCTTATGTCCTGCGACCGTTCACGTCTTCTACACAAATCCTAATTTGTGATCAATGTGGTTTGAGTAGAGCCTGATTATTACATACAGAATTCCTGTCTCTACATACAGAAGTAAATGTCCTCTCTGACTGACTGACTCAACATCGCCCAGCACCAACCGCTAGGGATGCAAAATTGAAATTTGGCGAGGGTGTTGATCTTATACTGTAGGCATCGTTTAAGAAGAGATTTTTCAAAATTCCACCACTAAGGGGGTGAAATAGAGGCTGAAAAGTTTTTTTGAAAATATGTCGCTATTAATGCAATATTTAACCTAGGACTATGAAAATTGGTATTTGGTTACTCTGTAAGAAATAAAGAACTATCTGTTTCATCATTTTTGGATTCATAACTCCTATGGGGATGAAATAGTGGATGAGATTTTTTAAAATCAATCAATCCTAAGGAACTACTGGAACATTTTAAAAGTTACATCTAAGAAAACTGGTATTTGACTTCTCGGCTAGAATTAAAAGAAAGGCTGTTTTTGGAAATTCACCTCTAAGGGGATGGAGTAGGAGATGAACATTTTTATGAAAATATTTCTTTATGTTAAATCATTTTTAAATTTAAATCTATAAAAATTGGTGTTTGACTTCCAAAGAGATATCTGGTATGGGATGAAAGTTTCTGCGAAAATATCACGACAAGAACTCAAATGGCGGGTTTAACAAATGCCTCAGCCTCCAGCTACCAGAATCGTTTTTTGGACAATTGTATGTATGTTAGCGAAAGGCCATGCTTCTTTGGCTTTAATTAGTGTGAAATGTTCAGAAGTTTAGAATGCGTGTAGACCATACAGTCTACGCAAGTGAAGCAGCGGGAACTAAGCCAGTATTTACTTATACAGTTATTCTCTATATTACATTGTTGTGAATGGAATGTGTCTTCGTCCCATAACTGCTAAGTCCATTTCCTTAACACGTGCGCCTCTCTTCGACAGTGAACGAAAAAATTCTGGAATTACCAATTAGAAAGTGAGCTTTGTGGAAATTTTTTTAATGTGAAGTTATTTCTCACGTTCTCAACTCTCACACCAAATCCTAGAAATACCATTAGGCCCCTTATAATCTACAGTTTAGAGATAAAACAGTTCAAGCAAGACCTCTTGGTAGTCAAATCGTTGTCATGGATCAACGACACATGTACGTCCCGTAAGATTTATAAAATTTGCGTCTCTCTTAAAGGAGTGCATTTTCCCCAATCATTAGCACGTTACTCTAACCTTTAACTGCAGTCCTCCATCGACGATTTGTTAACATTATGTGAATTCATAAGCATGGGGTGACGAACATACTTGAGAAGGGAGGTGGCTTCCAGAGGAGAAAGACGTTCGGTGTAAAGTTACTCTAGTTCCTCGATGAAACTTCTTTTTCACCGAAATATTTGGTTCATTGCACATTTGCAGCAAGCTACAGCAGTATACCGGCTCAATATTCCAATCCACACACACCAAAATTTAGTAGAAGGTGCTCGTCAAATTACACAATCCCCGCTCTCTTATAAGTTCGAGTAAAATCAACTTTGTAGCTGGTTCTTCGCGATAGTATAACTCTCTCATTCCTGAGCTGCTCTTCCGCAGCGATGTTGAATTCTAGCACTCCTGCGGGAAATGATACGAAACAATGAGCAAGTGCAGCTAAGAGACAAGTGGCGCAGTCATTAACACTGAGGACTCTTATGACGATATAGATTTCAATCCGCGTCTGGCCATGTAGTTTGAGTTTTCCCGTGGTGTACTATTTGTTCAACTGAGCCACTACTCAGTCTCTAACAATCCCAAAGTCGAGGTTTAAGCCTCTTACGCATTTTCTTTCTGTCTGTAGGATTCTTGGGGAGATGAAATTTCTTCATCCCTGCCTTACATTAGCTGCTTTGAATAGCTGGTTGCAGAATTCTATGTAGGTTGGAAGAAATGGAAAAAATAGGCGGTAGATTGAAACCTATCCCCCCCCCCTCCCCCCCCCCCCCCCCCCCCCCCCCCCCCCCAACGGTTCAGCTGAGTGACCACTCTTGCAGTGTGCAACGTAACGGTTTCGAACCACAGTACTGAAGTGAACTTTAACTCGTGACAAAAGTTTCACGCAAGAAGTATTTCATTTGCAAACTAAGAGAGCTGTATCGGCGGCCTTCAGTGTGAATCTCGGTATAATTTCTGACACATCAACATAGCAGACACCCGCAAGAAAATCTAAGAGAATGAGTGGACTGGGATCAAGAGGTAATACAGTCCCCGAAGTGTGGCATTAACAAGCATCGATGAGTAGGTCATTGGGTAGCGCGTGTGTGGCTTGCGCAATCCTGCCGGAGAGCGGGTCTGTGGCTCGGCAGTGCCGTGCCATGCCATGTGACGGTGATTCAGCTCGCCGTTACGCGGCCGTTTAGCCCTCAGTAGTGGATTCATTACATCTCGCGTCTAAAGACACTCCTGTCCGGCGAACATTCTCACAGCGACCAAGAGGTACAGACAGCTGCGACTCACTTGTTCCAGTCTCAGGCGGCATACTTCTATAGCGGGGCAACTCAAGCGTTACTCCACGAAATAAGTTCCTGACACACGCGATTGGTACGTTGAGAAGTAGTTCTGCGACTGCTGTACCTGTTGTAATACATGCTTCCTGAAAAGTTTCTTATACTAGTGGCACTTGCTTTATGTTTAAGTTACACTTTTGCTAATGCACCATAACACTTAAATCAGAAAAAGCCGTAATTAATCTATTTACATCGAAGAGAAGATTCGAGGAAAATGTGATTATCAGGATGTACTAGGCAGTAGAGCATCCTGGTACACGAAATGACATCAAATTCGAGATCCTATGGGGTCCTCAGATTTATACTTACAATTACCACGAATTACTGCAAAGTACAACACAGGAGGTGCTCAGGCTATCGAATTATCTACTACGTTCCTAAAATAACAGAAAGAAACGAAACGTCAATCCATTCCCCTGTGTACCGTAACACATTTTTTTAAATGAATTTGGGGTAGAAGATACAGTACAAGGTTGTCGAAGAGGATCGAGTTAATTGAAGAAATGCAGCAACTAGCCACTTTTTGTTCAGATTTATGCCAAGGTGCGTTTAGAGCTTTTACCAATCTTCAATTGGCGTAGTACATTTATATCTTCGCCAGTGTAAAGTTTTTATCTTCTGTATTTTGAACGCTACAACTGCCTTTTGTTCTGTAATATGTAGCTTATTTTTGCGCCTTTGTAAGGAAACCACAAAAAATTACAGTTTCGCTGGTGCTTTTTGTGTAGTGCAGAATCACAGAAAAAACGGCAACTGGAGCGTTCGAAAGCAGTCGATGAAAACTTTGAACTGGTGAAAATCTAAATGTATTACCCCAGCTGAAGATGACCGAAAGCCCAAAACGCATTTGGCGTAAATAAAGCTGCATATGAAGTGCGTGGTTCCTTTATTTTTTAAAAGTAACATAGTCCTCCACGGAGTTCAAATACCATTAACATGGTTATATTAATGGGGATTAGAATGTTGTCAGAATTTTAATGTCTTTTCAGCAGACGACCCTCTCAGAAAAATGCCACAGAATTTGGTCACTACATTAGAAAGATATTAAACTGTGGTATTTCGATGGGGGATTTGAAGGACCACTTCTGACGAAACAAGCATTGCTCCAGAGAAATCGAATAGTGCGGACTCATCGAACCGAAGAGAGACGGGTAATTTTTGTACTTTTATGAAGACGATGTTAGTTAGATTGTCACTTTCTTTCGTTTTTTTAATTTTTTGTGAACAAAGCTTGCAAAATTGTTAATAAAAACATAGCTTGTATGAAAATCGGGACAGTTTTTTCTACCTGCCTGAGCTGGTGAGGTGGTGCTGCGGTTAAAGCTCTCTGTCCACCTTCCCCAGCGCCCTGTAGATTTGGTAGCTTCCTCCGGAGCTACATTGGCAGAACCCAGGTGAGCGTGAATACATGACGAATCTTGTTTCCCTATGGTACCTGCTGAAGGTCGCATTCCAATTGGACGACTGAGACAACCGTAAACGCGCATTCAGAGTCCCAAACTCAACTTCCAGTGCCACGACTGTCTGATGATCCTTGAAAATCGCGGCAGATACAACGCTGTTAGTATCTAACAGTCTCGAGGAAGCGAATTTTATGAACAGTTTGACACTGATGTAATACTTCAGGCTTTCCCGGCGATCTGTTGACATTTGGAAAAAAAAGAAAAAAAAGTGACTTCTGCCGCATGTTCGCGTCGTTCTCGCACGCAGTTTGACGTTGTTGCTATAGGCTTATCTTTGTCACTAGTAGCAGCTTATATTTTTGTGGAACTTTTTGAACAATAAGCATTACATAACTCGCCACTAAAGCCTTCTCGTTGGCTCCATATATGGATGACATATTTGTTGTATAGCCACACAGCAAAGGGGAGTTTCATAGATTCCACAATTTATTAAATCAAATTCGTCCCAAAATCTTCTCTTCGGAAGCGTAAAATGAAATCGGTCTCCCTTTCCTAGATGCGACAGTCTACAGATGATCTGAGAAGAGTCTAGGGCACAGAGTGTATAGAAAGCCAGCAGACACAAGTAGGTGTTTAGATAGCGCTTGCGACCACCGCCCAGACCAGAAGCAAGCAGTGCTCAGCAGTCTTGGCTTGTCTTCCGTATCAGTGACAATAGCAGTTTTGAATAGTAGCTGGATTTCTTAAAGAAGGCCATCGGCTATGATAATTTGTTCATACTTAGCGATTTCCAACGAAATATTATTTATGCTAATAAGCAGGACGAGGACCCACCTTCTGACTCTGTTAGGTTACCGTCTTGTTCTAGTTACTGATCGCAACAAGCACAATTGTACAAAAATTATGTGTAGACCACATTTGTCGGTCAGCACAGAATAACAAAAAACGAACATAACTGATAACCAAATTGCGGGAGTCTATGAAATAATGTGTGCTTATGGCAGAGCGCATGTAGGCGAAACAGGCAGAAGAGCAAAGGAACGTGTTAAAGAGAATGAACACCATACACTGTTAAAACAAAATTTGAAATCTCTTGTAACAGAACAAAAGGAGAAATGCAGCCGAGACATTGATTACAACAACGTTCGTGTAGTAGTCAAGGAAACCATTTATAGAAGAGAAGTCAAGGAGGTGCTTGAGATTTCCGTGAACGAATTTAACTTCAATAGAGGACACATTTATGGTCTTCCATCTTCGTGTCTTCCCACCATAAGTAAGTGAGGTGCTAGAAACACAAAGTCGAGGAACCCATCTCTGCGGCGCGACAATAGTCTTCACGTATTTCGCTTTCTGTCCAATGACAATTGCCCACCAATACTATCCGGAAGAATTTTACCCAATAAGCTCACTTCAGAATAAACGTGGGAAAGCTCCCTACATAAGTTAACACGACAATGGTCTTTGGCAGTGTTCAGCCAATCCGCGAACACCAGAAGATCCCAGCAGTAGGGTCGAAACTTCGATTGCGTAGAGAAAATTGAAGCGGAACATGATATGGCCTAACAACCTAGAAAACTTCAATGTATTGTTTTATTTGTGTGGGTCGCAGAAAAATTGTCCCAGTGTGAGGCGGGACAGCACTGAAGTCGTAGTCTTAGTTCTACCAAAACAGCTAAAGAGCGCCAACTGAAGGGTGAATAATGCTACGAGCGACAAAAACTTTTGAAAAGCTTTATTTGAACGCCCCATCTTCAGATGACTATACAGCTAGTACATATGTAGCGGCACACAACGTTTTCATGTGCTTGTGTAGCACAAATACAATACAGAAGTGCATTAGATTACATCCATCAGTAATACAGACACAGAAGACTCCCGTATCATAACACGGGCAGATTACTGTATGTCTGTCACTAATGGACGTAATCTAATGAACTAATGGATAGTTTTTGTGCTACACACGTGCATGAAAAAGTTGTATGCCGTTACATATGTATCGGGTAAGAAGTCAAAGATGATGTGAAACGTGAGGTTTGTGATAAGTTCCAATATTTTTAGCATGGTGCAGCAGAGTCAGCAACTGTAAAATGTAATTATATTAAACAACAGCCTCTAGCTGCATAAGCAAAGAAATTTTACCTAGGTTTCGTCTATAATAATGTAACCTTCTTCAGAAATGTCACAATATAAAATTAGAATTAAAACATGCCAGATATTGGCCTTATCAAACTTAAAATGTTAGTACTACAGTGCATAGTCATAAGACTGCGTCACTTCTACCAATGTTTTGCAGACAGATGTGTAGTGATAAGGCCAATATCTGGCATGTTTTAATTTTATATTGTGACATTTCTGAAGGAGGTTACATTATTAAAGCCGAAACCTAGGTATAGTTTCTTTGCTTATGCAACTGGAGGTTGAAATTTTATATAATTTGTGATAAGATCATGAAAATGACTGACTGTATTCATTAGCTAATGGCACAGAGAATACATAGAGTACAACATACTATGTTTTATTTCATAAAAATATGCTTCATGCCAGTTAGAGCTTCATACATGCTGTTTACATTCGATATGTTTGAATACAATGCAAGGAGCATCCACTAAGCAAAGCTAATTTCCTACTGAGCGAAGGTCTCAAGCAAGTGAAGAAAATGTGTGGGAGCTGCAACACATTAATAACAGAAAAATGCTTTTACTCTAAGGATGAACTTATTATTTGAGAACTATAGCACGAGTTCATTTCAGGAGGTGGAAATTCTTCTAACGAAATATTATGAAGCCATTACATTTCATTTTCTTTGCTTAGTTTAGATCTTTAATGAATAGGAAATTAATGATATCTTTGCTTACTGGATACTCATTGCACTATATCAAAATAGTCGAATGGGAAGCACAATTTCTAAGCTCAAACTACACGAAGAATATTATATACAGTTATTTATTTAGAATGTGTTTCGTTTATACCGCAACAGCGTATACATGGTCGTATACATGGTTCTTGAAAAGCGTAAGGACGATATCCAGTGGAACGTACGTAAGCGTATACAACTGTTTCACTTTATATCTAAGTAAAGGCGGGTGCATTAACATGTTTTTAGTATCAAAATGACATAGAAAGTAGCATTAAATATTAAAGTGTTTTTGTACAGTGAAGGAACGGACGGTATGCTGCTGTCGAAAATAATCATGCAACCGGAAATGATAGCCATCTGAAGATGGGCATGGTACCGTGAAACAGGCTATGACATTAAAAAAAAAACCATTTTCAAAGTGTTGGTGAATAAAGCTAGAGCCACGAATAGTCATTAGGCCGCGGAGTTAAGGAGATGCAGCTTGGGTAGTCAATTTTAATATTTAACATTAATTAAACTATAGAGTCGCAGATTACGTGGGAGAATATTTGTGGTTACTACCTTGAGGAAGAGAACAGTAGCGACTGGTCTTCCGAAGGCGGGCTCTGTTGTGATCTGAGTGATAGACAGGGCAGTAGAGTCCCGAAGCTCGAGTCATACGACTGGAGTGGGATCAATCCCGTGGCTACAGACGCTCATTTGAAGAAGTCGTTCCACCCAGTTGCATTAAAAGGGTATTACGCGTGGAAATCTTGCCACTGAAACCTCCCCGAAAGATGAGAGGCACATGAAGGAATTTCGTAACGTATGCTAGGAATCCCCATTTGGGTACACAGTGCACAAGAAAGAACAGATGACACACATATAAATACACGCCCCTTGACGGCAATCAATGATCTTTCAGTGTAGATGCACTGTTCGTCCGACCTCTCGCGGTAAACAGCATGAGGCTGCGAGCAATGAGGATAACGGACAGCGGACGCTACGTATGTAGTGTGCGACAAGTTGAGAATTTCGATTGGGTTGGGAGTGAAGCGTGCTCTGATAGCCGAAGTGCTTAAGGCGACCGCTCGCGTGAAACGGGGAATCCGCCTTAGAGTCCTGGTCCGGCATGAATTTTCACTCTCTGTTGATCCGTCGTGGATTCGAAACAGTGGCCGGTCAGATATTTAAAAAAAAAAATAAAAAATAAAAAAAACCAACAAACAGCTGTATGTTTTCAGAAGCTATTTTATTTACAGGACCAATTTAGGCATGTCATTAATACCATCTTCAGTCCCCTGTGCACTCCATGAATAGGGAATGAGATACATAGATGCGTGCGTGACAGTAGCCATCACTACATGGATTCCATGTATATTTTGTGGAGGGTCTACTTCGAAGACCTGACGAAAACTCAAGTCTTCGAAGTACATACTCCACAAATGAATTCAGGGAATCGAGATATTGATATCTCCTGTTATGGATGCATCAATCTCTGTAATTGTTTATATATGGAGAGCGTAGGGGCGTACAGATGGCACTGATGAGATGCTGAAACTAGTTGTGTAAATAAAATAACTTCTGAAATCATCAGGCTGTTTGGTGATTTGCCGAAGGAAAATTTTCACTTGTCGCCACTGAACCTTGTAAAGTTGATGCATTAAGTTGTTCTGAAAGCGATGCTGATATTAAAGATAATAAAAACGGGTTAAAAGCTGTGAGCTATCTGGGAAAGTTATCCTTGCACTACTGAGCGACTGTTTCACAAGGTATCCAGTCTAGTTTACCAAATCGCCAACAAGACTAACATTAATTATAATCTTTTAATAGTCAACCGGTGATATATACATATATAAAAAGAGAATTTAAGTGAAAAGAAATAAATCAGTTTATATTTGGGCATTTATTTTAACATTGATCATTGTTCCGTTAAATTCCAGCATATTAAACTTGGTTCATAACTAAACTGGCGCCTTATTTAGGACTGTGAAAATGTGAGTTTATAATCTTACAGAACACATCAAATATGGAGCCAAGATTGGGAGACTCCATACAACACAGCATTCATAAAATAACACACGAAGAACGTTGAAACACATGCAAGAGGAAATTAACCTCAACCAACTGATTCAATTTTCACCCAAAGAAGTTACGGTCGTAGCGCAATCCTGTCCGTCATGAAATTACCACACACTGGTATACTAAATTCATACTAATTGTCTGTGAAATCTTCTCGAAAACAATAGCTGAGGGCTACTTTGATGATTACACCACATGGTTCACGTGGTCAACTTGGTTTACACAAGGGGTGTAACCCCACAAAAAAATTTTTATAATTGAAATAAATTACATCGAAACGCAATTTAGAAAAGAAAAACCTCGAACTGGTTACTATCGTCATACTATTAACCTGATAGGTCGAACAATTGTAAAAGCATGTGGTACTGGTCTCACAAAGTACGCCCCACGTGGGTTGAACTTACAGAAAAGTTGCTATATTGAAAAATATTGTCAACACGAGACGTTATAATCTCACGCACATTCGCATTTAAGATTGATGATCTTAGTTAGAGTTACGGATCACCAACTGCTGGTTACACTTCGCTCGCATTGTAGTGACAAAGCAACTACTGGAAGATATTCTGAACATCACACTCGATTTACACTGCGTTGTAATTCAAGATAACATAAGATATTTTAGTTCTAAACCTGAAATAAAGGTGATTAAATTTTCAGTTAGGCTGGACTCACGAAATCCATTGTCTTACAGACTTAGCAGAGATGCGCATAGCCAGAGATCTTACCACTTCAGATGCTCGCCGCCGACAGACTGGCGTGGGCCCCTACCGAGGGTGCCTCACAGATACAATCTGAAGTGACCAGAGAGGCAGCTTCCTATACCAACACGACAAGGAACGGACAGGACCATACCAAGAATAGAAACCTCTTTGCTTTTAGAAAGCGTAGCTACCTGTTCTGACGTTGGTCCTACTGTTCTCTAGCAGACAGGCTTGTCTGCTATCATCAAGATTGCAACTAGAAATACATTTGCTCATTCATTCTTTCACACAGAAGGGAAGGGGGATGACAGTATCTTACCACATACACTATATAAAAGAAAGCGGATGTAGGTTACATTTGAGACTGTGTGACATGAATTACATATAAACTGTGTTTTAAAGTGTAGTAGTGTGACAGATCGTTCTGTTTGTGTGTAAAAGTAAAAATTTGCTTAAGTTGCGCATCTGGTGGTCTCAGGTCACAAGGATTTCCACTCGCT
This sequence comes from Schistocerca serialis cubense, assembly GCF_023864345.2. Lineage (NCBI taxonomy): Eukaryota > Metazoa > Arthropoda > Insecta > Orthoptera > Acrididae > Schistocerca > Schistocerca serialis. The sequence goes on along the minus strand of NC_064639.1, from coordinate 578,520,209 downwards.
AGTTCCGCGGGTGTCGTGGCGCGGCTGCGCGCGTCTCGGCCGGCTGGAGCGCGGACAAAAAGCTCCGGATGCTAATGGGCCGATGCGTTTCCCGGCGTGCAGCGAGCCCACGCCTCTCCGATTTGTACATCCCGCGAGTGTGTGCGTGCGTCCCACTCCGTCTCGCCTCGCTCATTACCGGACCGGGCGACTGCACGTTCCTAATTTAAAAAGAAGGCGACAGCTCAGCCGGGCTGCTAACGATGGCGCTGCGGCCGCTAAACGAGCGTATACGACCAATAACCATTAATTAGGCGGCCGCGAGTCGAGCCTTCAAAAAAGGCGGCCGGGCGAGTGCAGTGCGGCCAGGCGGCTATGCGCCGGATCCCTGATTTAGCGCTGCTGCCGCCGCGGCCGCGGCATTCCCACGGCGCGGCCCGCCGGCGCCGGCTGCGCCTTCTCTCGCGAGCTCACCAGGGGTCACCGCGTCCCACCCTCCGCAGCCTGCCTGCTTTATAGAGCCATCCGGGACGTCGTTCGGCCCCATAAAACCCGTAAACGCATACTAAACGGGAGCCGCCTTCGTCGCAGCTGCTAGCCTTTCTAATAATTCCTTGAGCTTATTATATCTTCTACTTGGACAGTATCCGGGCAACAGAAAAAACAGAAGCACGTCTCGTGCCGCCGCCCCGAGGAGCTGATTCATCATCGGAAGACAAAGCTCCTCGAAACACTCGTATGCCTGAATGCTGCTGAGGCGAAGGGTGGTCTGTGGAGGACGCACTTGCCAAAGTAGGATTCTTACGAATAACTTAAACCATTTCACCAAAGTATCACATCTGCACAGGGTGATTCATCTGCCCCTTCCTCTGTAGTTTTATGCAAACCGCAATGATATATCTGGCCTTCGAAAATTGCACGCGAAATTTTCGTATTCTCTTCCTTCGGTATTCGCAAACTATTAGCATTATGCAAAAAAACAAACAGGACCTTCTTGTAGGAAATTTAGTGTCGCTAAATTTTGTACTGGGTTACGTTTTCGTTAGAGCCCGCAGTTCTCGAGTTATTCAAGACAAACCTGCAAAAGTGACGTTCAAACGCACCCCTTAGTACCGCAGATGTATGTTGTTCACGGAACTTCCTCTTATCACTTTACAGAAATTTGCAACGGTACAAATTTCTTCCCACGTTCGATTTTTTTTGGTCTTCATTGACTGGCATCATTACGGCCCCGGCTTAATCGAGCACTTACAAACTGTAAACTCGATGTTTGCGTAAATTTTACCTAACAAAAAATGGTTCAAATGGCTCTGAGCACTATGGGACTTAACATCTATGGTCATCAGTCCCCTAGAACTTAGCCGGCCGGAGTGGCCGTGCGGTTCTGGGCGCTACAGTCTGGAACCGAGCGACCGTTACGGTCGCAGGTTCGAACCCTGCCTCGGGCATGGATGTGTGTGATGTCCTTAGGTTAGTTAGGTTTAATTAGTTCTAAGTTCTAGGCGACTGATGACCTCAGATGTTAAGTCGCATAGTGCTCAGAGCCATTTGAACCAACCCTAGAACTTAGAACTACTTAAACCTAACTAACCTAAGGACAACACACAACACCCAGTTACCTAACAATTTTGTGAATTTTGACAACATAAAGTAAACAATTACATCGATGTAACGTTTTTGTAGCAAATGGAATGTAGTTAAATTTTGTAATGGGTCAAGTTTTCGCAAGAGGCCGTAGTTCTCAATTTATCCAACAAAATCGTACAAAAGAGAATTTCAAACTCACCTCCATTCCCAAACTGAGTCCCTACCTGTAAGGATTTCCCTCCTACCACTGTACAAAAATTTGCGACTGCAAATTATTTCCGAAATTCGACCGTTTTTGGTCTTCACTGACTGGCCTTACTACGCCACCGCCTTATTCGAGCATTTAAAAATTGTAAAACTGACGTCTATGATAAATTTTATCTAACAATTAACTGTATAAATTAAACACCTACATCGTTGTACTCGTCAGGCGTTCTAACTACGAAACTACAGTGCTCGTAAGGGTTAAGTTCGGATCGATGTTTACAGAAGTCGTTCCCCCATAGGGTCCATTTAAATTAATAGTATTAACAAAGCAGCCTACTATGCAGGTACTGTAATAGCCCAATCACTAGCGACCAAGAAAGGTTGAATATTAGGAATAGTTCGTATAGTTAGAAATTTTTGTGGTGTGGTAGGAGGAAATACCACGAGCAACATAGTAGAAAATCTGACTTGTAGGGATGAATGTGTGGGGGTGGAGTCGCGTTTGAAGCTCACTTGTGTGCATTTTTTCCTTGAATTACTCGAAAGCTGTTGCCTCTAGCGGAAGCGTATGCCAGTACAAGATGTAACTACGTTAAATTTCTTACAAGTACGTCCTTTTCATTTTTTTTTCTGTTGTGCTTATAGCACGCGCGCTGCGAGCGAGACAATACGAAAATCTCTTGCGTGGTGTTTGAAAACCAGATATGACATTTTGGGTTGCATAAATCATCTGTAGGGATAGTTGAATCACGCTGTATTTTTCCGATATAATTTTTCGCTACTTTACAGCAATGCCTAAATATCCAAACAGTTAAGTTATCCTACAAAAGCTGTCGCTGTCTTATCTGCAAATCACTGAAGTGCATGGCACAGCGTACTTAGCACTGTACATGTTCGAGCTGTCTCCCGTTCCAGGCGCATGTGGAGCGAACCAAGAGTGGTCCGTCTTTGCTGTACTTACTCTAGTCTCGTCTTACCAGGCCCATGGGATCGATACGTAGCGATTGTAGAATATTTCTAGATTCATCTCTTAAATCTACTTCTTGTATCCCTTTAAGCAGGTCTTCACGGGATTGTTGCGTGAATCTTTTAGCGTCTGCCAATTCAGATTCCCCAGCATATCGATGATGCTCTCCTTTGTGGTGAACCAAACCTGTGACTAAAATTCGTACTTTTCTTTGTGTACGCTCAATATCTCGTGTTTCCGCCTGCTTAGTTGAGTGGTAATATGGTCGCCTGCCATGCACTGGGCCCGGGTTCGATTCCCGGCCGGGTCGGTAATTTTCTCCGCTCGGGGACTGGGTGTTGTGTTGTCCTCATCACCATTTCATCCTCATCATCGGCTGCAAGTCGCCCAATGTGGCGCCGACTTGGCGCCCGAACCCGAATGGGACATCCCGGCCAACAATGCCACACGATCATTTCATTTCATTTTTAATACCCCATGTTAGCCATATTTGATATGCGTCCCACACACTATATGAGTGTTTCTTAGCACCTGTTTCACTGAAGACTTTGCCTGTCCCTACAAACCGTTAACCCAGGCATTTGTATGAGTTGACTGATTCCAGTTGTGACCCGCTGACATTGAAGTCATTCTTTCGTTTCATGAACTTCACAATTTTACATTTCATAACACTTAATCAATATTCCAGTCTTTGTACGACGTTGAAACCTGATCAGAATCTGAATCGATATTTCGGTAGCTTTGTCTTGCATCAGAGTACTGCAGTCACGAAATTCAGAATATGTTTTTAGGTGATCAGAAAGGCCACAAGTCTGTTAGAACAGGGCAAAAATCCTCACTTACTGCTGTAATTATCATTCAACTAATATCTTCATTAGAGTCATCATAAGTACATTCAGCTGACTAGAATAGCCTTTTATCAAGTAGCGATTATATTAATTTCAAATAATTTCTATCTACTGATGTTTCGGAAAAAGATATGTCAATGAAGTGAACTATTAGCTACCTAATGATGTTCCTTCGTGCCATTATCTACAAGACATCAGGCATAAATGTAATCGAACCGATCCTTCATAGCTTTGGAATGTCTTTAAGAACGTATCAAAAGTACTAATACAGGGACTGAAATGAAAACAGTTAATGCTTCTCGGAGAACTGCAGCCAGGCATTGCAGCATATGCGGTGCTGCCATATAGCTGATGATCGACAGTGGTGCAGCTCACCGTCAGATTAATCCGAGAGGACAAACAAATGCGGGCATAACACAGCAGTTTAGTGAACACTGCTGCCAGTCATGTTACGAAGCAGAGATTTCTATAGCCATGCTGGCGACTTTGTGGCTACATTAAAGGAAACGGATTTTCTTCGTACTGCCGAAACTGGAAAGTAATGGAAAAGAAAATTGACGATCTATTACATGGTCAACATGGCTTTCGGGAAGGTAAGGACACCAGAGAAGCCTTAAAGATTGCTAATGGAAGTACGAATTATGAAAAATCAAGACACGCTCATATGATTTGTCGACCTGGAAGAAGCGTTCGATAATATAAAATGTTACAAGGTGTAGGAAATTGTGAGAAAGTAGGAGTGAGGTATAAGGAGAGAGGGGTAGCTGGGAACAATGACTCAGTCCAAGAACGAAGTGCCAGGATTAAAAAGGGTGTAAGACAGAGGTGCAGTCTTTCGCTCGTACTGTTCGATCTATAAATCGAATAATCAATGATAGAGTGGGATGGAAATTCAGTGTGAAAGGATATCGGTGATAAGTCGTTGAATGACATCTTCAGTGATAGTGAAGGAAAACTACAGGACATGTAGAATGGATTGGTACTCCAGTGAGTAAAAAATATAGATTGAGACCAAACCTAAAAAGACAAAAGTAATGAGGAGTAGCAAAAATGAAATTAGCGATGAACTTGAGCACTAAATTGATGACTACAGAATAGACGAAGTAAATGAATAGAAGAAGCAAAATAACACTTGACACACGAAGCAAGGAGGACGTAAAAAGCTGATTAGCACCGGCAGAGAGGCATTTCTGGCCAACTGAAGTCTGCTGATAGCAAACATAGGCCTTAATCTGAGAAGAAATTTCTGAGAATGTACGTTTAGAGCACAATATCGTATAGTACGAACTGCGGGTGTCTCTGAAACAACAGATTTTCGGTTGTATCGTTTTTTTTCCACGAATGTTAAAACCTCTCCAAATAACCGGGTTCTGAAATAACAGAGTTTCGGTTTTTCTTCTTATTATTTCCTGTAATAAAGTTATAAATCGTACAAAGATTGAAAAATTTTGATTTCCTAGGTTGCAAGATGCATAGAATCAAAATATTAAATTAAATAGGGAAAGAAAAGAAAACTTAGTCCGCACACCGTTCGCTGCTTTTCTTGAAAAGTGGTAAATGGTAGAATACTACAAAAAAATCACCAGTTTCTACTCTTCATTGATCATGTAATAGGGAATCACATCGCTGTTTAGGCATTATGAACAGTCAGAGCTGAATGTCAAAAAATGAGGTTGGAGAACTTAGTTATTTCGTGTTAATTTGTCCGTCTTCAAGGGCTAGAAGCAGTTAAAGGCATATTATGTAGATACAGGTAGTAGATCATTGACTTTCTATTTTTATTATATACTGCGAATAACTATTGTTAAGTTATCAATTTATTACTACTACCATAATTTCCTTCTTTTATTATTTCATAGAAATGACAGAAAAGTCCTTTAAAGGAAATGATGCACTGTACTTCATTGCCACGTCACTTCATAAAAGTATTTCCAGACTAGGTTTGGTGCCATTTTCCAATATAATGGATGTCTGGCAAAGACAGCGAGAAACTGCAGTATAGAATAGCGGCGGCCAGTCTTGCACAATGCATGCCCATGCATAACTTAAACCACGACACATGGCTACATGAACCTTATTGTCTCAGTAATGCTGTACCTATTCTCATGCCATGTGTTTGTTGATAGTTTCTGTCGGCATTGCTATTAAAAATAGCGCTGATCGCTTTTCTCATTTCGGTATTTCAAACCAACTGAAATTTTACGAATAAAAATTACTCCTTTTTTAAAAAAGGTTTATTTAGACACGAAAAAATTTAGCACTGCTGCTATGGCTAATTATGATTTCCGTTTTTTCTTGGTTGTTAGTAAAAAAGAAAACATATCTCATAACCGAAAGCAAACAAACACAGCTGTGAGTCCTGCATTGTTGGAACGTGTGGACAAACTCATTTGAGGTGATGGACGGAGCACAGTGCAACAACACCTCGCTGCACGACTGGACGTCTCTGTTAGTGACACGCTCATCCACCCCTCGTAATACTCAAAGCTGTGTGCCTCCCGGGTTATTCACAGCTTAACAGAAGACCATAAACGGAAACGAAGGACCATCTATGCGGAATTACTTGCGTGTCACGACGCTGATTGTGACAGTTTTTGTCGAATGTCATCACAGACTATGAAACATTGGTTTCATCACTTCGAATCGGAAACACAACGGCAGTGCATTGAATGGCACCACAACATTTCTCCTCACGAGAAAAAGAGTAGAACCGCACTCTCAGCCGTTAAAGTCCTCTGGGATTCTGAAGAGGGTATTTTGTCTGATGTCCTCGCTCATGGTGCAACAATCAGCTCTGAAGTACATTGCGTTACCCTCAGGAAATTGAGGAAGTGACTTCAGTGTGTTCGTCGCTACAAAAAATGAGCGAACTACTACTCCTCTTCTTCCTCCTCCTCCTCCTCCTCCTCCTCCTCCTCCTCATCATCATCATCATCATCATCGTCATCCATGACAACACAAGGCCTCACACAAGTCTGCGCACCCGAAAATGGTTCAAATGGTTCTGAGCACTATGGGACTCAACTGCTGAGGTCATTAGTCCCCTAGAACTTAGAACTAGTTAAACCTAACTAACCTAAGGACATCACAAAGATCCATGCCCGAGGCAGGATTCGAACCTGCGACCGTAGCGGTCTCTGCGCACCCGAGAGAAGCTCTCAAAACGTCATTAGATTGTTCTTCCTCATCCACCTACTGCCCGGATCTCTCACCTTCCGACTTCCATTTGTTTGACCCAATGAAGGTTACACTCCGCGGGAAGCAGAAGTGGATTATGGGGAGATTATGTCGAAAAATAGGGTTTTGTAGCCAAGAGTGGTGAATAACATGGTGTATTGGAGTCCTGAATAAAACCAACCAGCTTTCAGAAAAAAATGTGTTGCATTTTTTATCGACGTCACTTTGTATAATTACTTTTGTATGAGAAGCGTGTTAATGCCTGAGCAAGGGGAGCAATAAATGTTGTCCTATGGAATGAATGGAAATGTTGGTGTGTCAGCGTACAGCGTGATGAATTTTGTACGAAGTCATTGGCTGTGAAGACTTCACTGTCCTCGCGAAACGCCCCAATATCCCACGAGGAGTGGAGGCGTTTAGCGCAGTACGGGCGCCAGGAGGTCTGGCTGCACGCGCGCATCGATGCGATGCGATGGCAGCGGAGATGAGATAGCGCGCCGAGCCGCACCGCCGGGTCAAGGCGGCGACCTGCCACAAAAACGCGGCCCACTGCCGCCGCCCGCGCCGCCCACCAGACACGTGCGCCGCCCTTATCGCCCGATATATTGCTCTCAGCACGCCCCCCTCTAAATTGTGGAAAACCATCGTCCGCCTCCTTGGCTACCGGCAAGAAAAATGAAGGCGGCGGACAAGAGAAGGGAAAAAAAATGTGTCCACTGAAAGGCGCGTTTTTACGGTCCCACATAAAGGGGGGCGATCTCGCGCGAGGAACTCGTATTTAGCCCGTAGCAAAAAAATGCGTGTATATTTAAATCTGATACGCTCTTTAGCTCGTCTCACAGTAACAAAATTAAGCGAAAAGTAGTGCTTGAACACGGGAGGGAACATAGAGCCTTTACACCAGGTGGTAGAAGAAATTTCTTGCCACTGCAATTTTTCCGGCACACAGAGATGGCGAGGTACAGTACCTAGTCACCACCCCTTGTATCCATCTCTTTCGCCACGGGAAATGTGGAAATGCGACACTGTTGACTGCGTTCTGTTGCCCTTCTTTTGCTTTGGTAATGTCCATCTTATGACCTTGTTTCAAGACACTGTACATCCAGTTTACCTGCTATTCCAAGTCTTCAGTTGACGCTGACAGAATTACAGTGGCATCGACAAATTGTAAAGTTTTTGTTTCTTCTCCCTGAATGTTGATTCCGTTCTCAAATTTCTCCTTGCTTTCCTTCACGGCTTGTTCAATGTACAGATTGGCTAGCACTGGGAATAGGCTACAGCTTTCATTCTCGTGCCCTTCTGCTCCTGTGCCTGTCGTAAGGTTCCTGTACGAGCTGTCAGTCTTTCGCTTCCTGTTTTCTACGCCTGCCACATTCAAAAATTTAAAGTGTGTAGTCCAGTAATACATATACGATGGGCCTTTGAAAAGTCCGTGCAAAAATAAAAACTACTTACGTGTTTGGGGTAACCCTTTTTTATTTTTCGACATAGTCTCCTTTTAGACTTATAAACTTCGTCCAACGCTGTTGTAATTTGTTGATCCCTTCCGAATAATAGGAATTGTCCAAGTCTGCAAAACAGTTATTAGTTGCTGCAATCACCTCCTCGTTTGAATAAAATCTTTGTCCCTCCAGTCATTTCTTCAAATTGGGGAACAAATTGTAGTCCGAGGGAGCCAAGTCTGGAGAATACGAGGGGGATGTGAAACGAGTTGGAATCCTATTTTCATTAATTTTGCGACCACAACTACTGAGGTGTGTGCTTGTGCACTGTCGTGATGGAAAAGGACTTTTTTGCGGTCCAATCGCCTGCACTTTTCTTGCAGCTCAGTTTTCAAACGGTCCAATAACGATGAATAATATGCACCTGCAATAGTTTTACCCTTTCCCAGGTAGTCGATGGGGATTGTCCCTTGCAAATCCCAAAAAACAGTCGCCATAACCTTTCCGGCTGAAGAAATGGTCTTCGCCTTTTTTGGAACAGATTCTCCCTTGGTAACCCATTTTTCGATTGTTGTTTGGTCTCATGAGTATAGTAATGTATCCATGTTTCATCAACCGTGACGAAACGATGCTTAAAGTCCTGCGGATTCTTTCTGAATAGCTGTAAACCGTCCTTGCAACACTTCACACGATTCCGTTTTTGGTCAAGCGTGAGCAACCGCGGAACCCATCTTGCGGTTAGCTTTCTCATGTCCAAATGTTTATGCAAAATACACTCCTGGAAATTGAAATAAGAACACCGTGAATTCATTGTCCCAGGAAGGGGAAACGTTATTGACACATTCCTGGGGTCAGATACATCACATGATCACACTGACAGAACCACAGGCACATAGACACAGGCAACAGAGCATGCACAATGTCGGCACTAGTACAGTGTATATCCACCTTTCGCAGCAATGCAGGCTGCTATTCTCCCATGGAGACGATCGTAGAGATGCTGGATGTAGTCCTGTGGAACGGCTTGCCATGCCATTTCCACCGGGCGCCTCAGTTGGACCAGCGTTCGTGCTGGACGTGCAGACCGCGTGAGACGACGCTTCATCCAGTCCCAAACATGCTCAATTGGGGACAGATCCGGAGATCTTGCTGGCCAGGGTAGTTGACTTACACCTTCTAGAGCACGTTGGGTGGCACGGGATACATGCGGACGTGCATTGTCCTGTTGGAACAGCAAGTTCCCTTGCCGGTCTAGGAATGGTAGAACGATGGGTTCGATGACGGTTTGGATGTACCGTGCACTATTCAGTGTCCCCTCGACGATCACCAGTGGTGTACGGCCAGTGTAGGAGATCGCTCCCCACACCATGATGCCGGGTGTTGGCCCTGTGTGCCTCGGTCGTATGCAGTCCTGATTGTGGCGCTCACCTGCACAGCGCCAAACACGCATACGACCATCATTGGCACCAAGGCAGAAGCGACTCTCATCGCTGAAGACGACACGTCTCCATTCGTCCCTCCATTCACGCCTGTCGCGACACCACTAGAGGCGGGCTGCACGATGTTGGGGCGTGAGCGGAAGACGGCCTAACGGTGTGCGGGACCGTAGCCCAGCTTCATGGAGACGGTTGCGAATGGTCCTCGCCGATACCCCAGGAGCAACAGTGTCCCTAATTTGCTGGGAAGTGGCGGTGCGGTCCCCTACGGCACTGCGTAGGATCCTACGGTCTTGGCGTGCATCCGTGCGTCGCTGCGGTCCGGTCCCAGGTCGACGGGCACGTGCACCTTCCGCCGACCACTGGCGACAACATCGATGTACTGTGGAGACCTCACGCCCCACGTGTTGAGCAATTCGGCGGTACGTCCACCCGGCCTCCCGCGTGCCCACTATACGCCCTCGCTCAAAGTCCGTCAACTGCACATACGGTTCACGTCCACGCTGTCGCGGCATGCTACCAGTGTTAAAGACTGCGATGGAGCTCCGTATGCCACGGCAAACTGGCTGACACCGACGGTGGCGGTGCACAAATGCTGCGCAGCTAGCGCCATTCGACGGCCAACACCGCGGTTCCTGGTGTGTCCGCTGTGCCGTGCGTGTGATCATTGCTTGTACAGCCCTCTCGCAGTGTCCGGAGCAAGTATGGTGGGTCTGACACACCGGTGTCAATATGTTCTTTTTTCCATTTCCAGGAGTGTATTATATACCCGTTCATTCGAGATGCCCACAGCACTAGCAATCTCACGTACCTTAACTCTTCTGTCATACATCACCATATCATGGATTTTATCAATAATTTCTGGGGTCATAGCCTCCGCAGGGCATCCAGAACGTTCAGAATCACTTATGCCCATATTGAGAGGCACCCACATGCCTTGCTCATACTGTGGCATCAAGCAGTCAAGCCTGCAAGATGAGTGGTCTGCCAAGCGAGTGGATTCATTCTTATTTATCGAGTAACATGAACTCTCGTACTCACAATTAAGTTACAAATTATCCTCCTGTATGAATAATACGCAACGGAAACGCACATCTGACTATCAGTGATTTACAGAGCTCTGACTGTTCACTACGCACTGGCAATACCACATTTTCTTTTTGTCTTTTATATAACGGCTTTTATCAACACGTGGCCACCGCACTGAATATGAATGGCGCACACATTATAAATTCGGGACATCATGACAACATACAATTCGAAGGAAAAGTCCACCAATCTTTTTCTTTTCACTATATTATTTATTCCGATAAATTCTATAACCTAAACACACAAATTCTATAACCTACAACAATAACACATGAGAAATTCCGCCCAGTGGGCATGGCTTTACATTGGTGAATCTCTATATTATGGTCTCGAAATTATTTAACGCTACAGTGCACTTTCTGGATAGGATGGTGGATCTTTTATTATTTCTCACACTTCGACTCTCACAATCATCATCACGAAACTTTCCTCCAGACCGAGAAGTACAAAAGGAACACGCATAACCCACTAATCTTTTGAAACTACCTCGCTACTCTCCCATGCAAACCACACATACCCAAATTACATGACATACACCATACTACAATATGAAATACTACACAGGGAATAGTCACAACATTATCACTTTCAGCTTTCCCACTTCAATTAACATTTATCCCAGCTTCACACGACACTGCCCCACTTTGTAATTCTACTTTCCTACTATGAACTCTGGAGATATTTGCACGTCTTCCTGTGCAAAGCAAGCCAAGTGGCGTTGCTGGATAGACGGCCGACTCACCTTGCTTCTCTCTCAGAGTTTGAATCTAGCGTCACACGGAATCATATCACGCAAAGTAATATTAAGAACATATTCATCACACGCGCGAGTCCTCAACTGATACCATGGACGAGTACTTCTCTTTATCCTTTGTCTCATACACAGATTGAGACTCACACAGTACTCACCACGTGGAAGTACTCGTCTCTAATTTCAAGTCCTGCACACGCCATTCCTTAAATATTTCAACTTATGGTACACACGCTATTTCTTAATTATTTCAACTTATTGAACACACGCTAGTAATTCAGCTTAACTTAAGCACACGGAAGTATTTCAACTTACTGCTACACGTGGTTGTTTCATTGTGACCGTTGGTCACTTCCGAAGATTACTACAATCCCATTAATACTACCTGCCTGACATTTAATTCTCCCCACAAAAGTTCCTGAAATAGAGAAATTATTATATCAAACTACTCTTAAATATTCCACATGCATACCATGTTTCTAGCATTTGTAGACTTAGAGAAAGCTTTTGACAATGTTGACTGGAATACTCTCTTTCAAATTCTAAAGGTGGCAGGGGTAAAATACAGGGAGCGAAAGGCTATTTACAATTTGTACAGAAACCAGATGGCAGTTATAAGAGTCGAGGGACATGAAAGGGAAGCAGTGGTTGGGAAGGGAGTAAGACAGGGTTGTAGCCTCTCCCCGATGTTGTTCAATCTGTATATTGAGCAAGCAGTAAAGGAAACAAAAGAAAAATTCGGAGTAGGTATTAAAATTCATGGAGAAGAAATAAAAACTTTGAGGTTCGCCGATGACATTGTAATTCTGTCAGAGACAGCAAAGGACTTGGAAGAGCAGTTGAATGGAATGGACAGTGTCTTGAAAGGAGGATATAAGATGAACATCAACAAAAGCAAAACAAGGATAATGGAATGTAGCCTAATTAAGTCGGGTGATGCTGAGGGAATTAGATTAGGAAATGAGGCACTTAAAGTAGTAAAGGAGTTTTGCTATTTGGGGAGCAAAATAACTGATGATGGACGAAGTAGAGAGGATATAAAATGTAGACTGGCAATGGCAAGGAAAGCGTTTCTGAAGAAGAGAAATTTGTTAACATCCAGTATTGATTTAAGTGTCAGGAAGTCATTTCTGAAAGTATTCGTATGGAGTGTAGCCATGTATGGAAGTGAAACATGGACGATAAATAGTTTAGACAAGAAGAGAATAGAAGCTTTCGAAATGTGGTGCTACAGAAGAATGCTGAAGATTAGATGGGTAGATCATGTAACTAATGAGGAAGTATTGAATAGGATTGGGGAGAAGAGAAGTTTGTGGCACAATTTGACCAGAAGAAGGGATCGGTTGGTAGGGCATGTTCTGAGGCATCAAGGGATCACCAATTTAGTATTGGAGGGCAGCATGGAGGGTAAAAATCGTAGAGGGAGACCACGAGATGAATACACTAAGCAGATTCAGAAGGATGTAGGTTGCAGTAGGTACTGGGAGATGAAAAAGCTTGCACAGGATAGAGTAGCATGGAGAGCTGCATCAAACCAGTCTCAGGACTGAAGACCACAACAACAACAACCATGTCTCCGCTCTTTTGTGGTTACTGAGCACAACTAAAACAGGTCTTAACAGCACAAGATCCAGCGGCAGAGTGCTGAAACGTGGCCGTTCTTGAGGTCCTCTCGCACCTCTGCTGAAATGGGGGAGCACCTTGCTACCGTATTGGTCAGCCACATTTCAGGCGCTCAAAGCTCAGGTAAATTTCATCTATTTGGTCCCACCAAAGGTGGCCAAAGGATCGTCTCAAAGATGATCATATATTCACATTCACTATCTACGGTTAGCAGACGACCATACATTCATTCATTTCACAGATCTCACCAAACTGGATGTAGGGATTTATTTTGTGGGAGTGCACATGTGATCAGTTAAATAAATAAATTGTCATTCTTTCCCACACTGGTATCCGGCTTCACTGTATTAATTGAAATTGAGTTGTTATTAGAAAAAAATGTGTTGTTCTGACAAAAATAATGAAGTATGTTGTACCTATTTTCAATGTCGGGCGGGACTGTACCCTTTCAATATGGCCACTCCGAAAATTTTGAAACCACTTATAAACTGTTCTAATCGAAGGTGCAGAGTCACCGTAATGTCTATCAAGTTTCTCTTTGGTCTCCTGGGGCGTTTTGCCTTTCTTAAAGTAATGTTTAATCACCACAAGAAATTCTTTTTCGTCCACTTTTTGACAATCACTCGACTTCCTTGATTCACACGAATATCAAACACAAAGAAATAGACCAATATGGCTGAAACTTGGTGTGTGTCCTTTCCAAAGATGTTACTAACTAAACATGACCTCGATACGCGCCGGTGGTGCCATCGCTCGGACTTTGTATGGACTTTTCAAACGCCCCTCGAATATAAGGAGTATGGTCAGTATTACCCCACGTGTTCCATCACTTCTCCGGAATCCAAATTGATGTTTCCCGAGTTGGCGTATATCAGTATTTCGATCCTTCTGCAAATAATTATGTCAGTACTTTACAACCATGACTTATTAAAGTGATTCGGTAATGTTTACCCCTGTCAGTACATGCTTTCTTTGGAATTCGAATTTTTACATTCTGCTTTAATTGGAATTATTACGTTCATTCCTTGTCTCATACATCCTGAACAGTAGGTGGAATAGTTTTATTACGGCTTGGTCTCTGAAGGGTATCAACAGTTCTGAGTGAATGTCGTCTACTACAGAGGCCTTGTTTCGGCTTATGTCTTTCAGTGCTTTGTCAAATTCTTCTCTCAGTACCATATCACCCATTCCATCTCTTTCTGTTTCCTCTTTCCCTTCTATAACATAGTATTCATATCCCTTGTATAGCCTTCTACGTATTCCTGCCACCTTTCAGCTTTCCCGTATTCGCTTAGTAAACTTCCCTGTGCGATAGACAGAATACTTTCTCGGGTATCCAATTGGTTGCTCCCAGCGGCTGATGAAGACAGCTATGGCAGATGTCGAAACATTGTGCAAAATGAAAATCTTGCTGTATGCCCAAAAAAGTTGACGGAAGACATAACTTGGTCGCTTCACTAATGTAATAAAGAACTGGAACTGACCGAATACAACGAAATACTACATGTCATTCTTTCACTGCGGTTCTTCTATTACACAATGGATATTTTCGGATAAAATAAGTCGCTTCTCACTTAAAAGTTTGCAAACATTATACAGTTTTGAATGTGATCTGTCTTCGCCTGGCCAGTTCGCAGAATTTTTGGTTTGATGATGATGTGGATGATGATGATGATGATGATAACTGGGTTGTGGGGCGCTCAACTGCGCGGTTATCAGCGCCCGTACAAATTCCCAGTCTTTTCTCAGTTCAATCTCACCACTTTTATGAATGATGATGACATTATGAGGACAATACAAACACCCAGTCATCTCGAGACAGGTGAAAATCACTGAACCCGCCGGGAATCGAACCCGGGACTCCGTGCTGGGGAAGCGAGAACGCGACTGTGAGACCACGAACTGCGGACATTTTTGGTTTGGTTTCAACCATTCTTAATGGAATTAGGGCTGACTAATTGTATCAGAATGGCTACGGCGTTGCCCCTACGTGTTCTTAACGCTAGAGTATCACACTGCCCCACCATCAGCAAGTGTTTTACAACGATTGTTCGTATATGTAATTCGGCAAAGTCCTGTGCAAAACAATATATCATGTTGCGCAGTGATTGATATTCTCGTACATAGTATTCGAAATGTACTTTAAACGATTTTTCCAAAGACTTAAGCTCCTTCTGATTCTTGAAGAAATCAGACACTTGCAGAAAGCGGTGCAATAAATAAACGGCGAAATAATTTCACGAATCGATCTCACTATTACGTAAAGTGCCTTATTATTTCGAGATGCTAATTTATTAGATTTGTGAAGTGTTTGACACGAGGAAAAATCCGACGGCCACGCCGCGTGGAGGCCAGGCAGCTGCGGGGTCAGAGGTCACTCCGTGACGTCAGCAACGGCCGCATGCAAACAGCCTCGGTTGCGGCTGCGGCTGCGTCTGCGGCCGCGGCAGGGCCTTCTGTGCGATAAATAGCCTGCCACTCTCAGAACGGTCCTCTTTTATTTGAATTTTTGTTGTGTAAAAATGCTGACATTTTGGTTTGATCGAATGTGGCTGATGGCCTGCAAAAAAGCTTTTTTTTCGACTATATCTCTTTTATAGCGGCAGCATGAGCGCCTTAACATCAGATCATTTCGATATAGGCTCTTCCGTGGAAAGTGGGGAAAGGGACTTGGTGTTTCGGCGGTGGTGGAACATACATTCCCTTCCTATACTCCCGAAGGAAATTCCGAAAATCTCGTTTGGGATATCCGTTCACATGGTAGTTGAAGTCCGAAGACTTTCTTTGATTCAACCCCATATGCTAGCTTATCTTTTGCAAATCGTTTTCGTATCTACGTAAATGTTGCAATCAACATGCTTTTGAATGTGCTTCCTGCAGTCAACCATTGGTTATTACCCCTACACGCTTCAGTGCAATGTTAAGAATTCCTTCGTGTCTAAGGATGTATTCTATAAGTGTATCCCTTTTTTCGGTTAAGTTGTTCCTTAAAGCTCTTGTGTCTCCAATTCAGTTCAGTACATTAATTATCCTGTCAACATATCTAATCTTTAGCATACTTCCGTAACACCACATTTCAATTCTTCTTTTCTGTTCTGTATTGTTTATCATCCATGTTTCACTTCCGTACAAGGCTACATTCCAGATACTTTCAAAAGAGACCTCCTAGCACTTCAGTTGATGAAACTTCCTGGCAGATTAAAACTGTGTGCCCGACCGAGACTCGAACTCGGGACCTTTGCCTTTCGCGGGCAAGTGCTCTACCATCTGAGCTACCGAAGTCGTGCTTCTCTTGAACTCTTCATTTAGGAAATACATGTTTCCTCTAATGACAGGAATCCTACAGCTTTAAGAAATACGGAAGACATTTTGAAAACCTTCATTCTGTGTTTTCTGTATTCACTGAAGGTTACTTCATGTAATAGTTTCTGCTCTTTTTTTGATTGATGTCTGCACAAAATAATCTAATATTTTTTGGGTTTGGTTTTGATCAAAGACACTTTCTATTTCAAATATGGTTTCAGCTACATTTTAATACTATCAGTGGGTTTTTAATTTTAAGAAAACAGGAAATGAAGGTGATAATGAAGATGAACAGTGAATATAAGTTTCTGTACAATGATTTACGTTACAAAATATGTGCTGAAAAGTTACAGTACGTTTTTTCTTTCACACATTGCCGCACCGTTACAGGTTGTAGTCCTCAGTATGGTGTTCGATGCTTCCACTGCAACAACGTCCGCTGGGGACAAAAGAACCGACGATCGACATTTGATGGCTGTTGAACGATATGCTGTGTCTTCTGCACAGATATAGGGCAAGGAGCTGTGCGGCCAGCACTCCAACACTGGTGTTCACGCACGGTCACGCGACCTGGCTCCGACTGAAATGGAAACAGCGCAAGGGGTTATCGTCTGCACCCAGACCAGCCCTGAACCCAGCGGCCGAGCTGGCTGCCGCCTATGCGAGGTCCTTCCAAGGGAAAAAAGGAGATAAACGAAACGCAGCCACCAATAAAAGCGGCTATAAATTTAGATCTTCACGGCTACGCCGGGGGCGTTCCACCTTTATACTATCGACGACCTTTCTGCGACACTTCCAGTGCTAGCTGCAGAAAACACTCCTGAATTCCATTCTGTACCTCCGCCTGCCTCACTACGACCTTTTGATGATGGATACAACTGCAGGTGTCATTCGACGCCAGTTGTTCATAGGTCTACGTCGCCTAGTCTCGCGAGCCGCTTGTGGGCCAACGATAACTCCGTAACTCCTCTCGACGCGCATGATTAAGAGGCTATGCTGTGAGCTCGATATCCAGTATCTTGTGACGTCAGCCTGGAGATAATGTGCCCAGGCGTGACGTAGCAGCCCACACTCCGTGACACTACACTAGCGGATACCCTCACTTGTCTCCTAGCAAGACGCTGTCACTCGTCAAAGCAACTGAATAGCGAGAGAACGGGATTTGACGTACCGTCGACGGCAAAATCATTAGAGAGACTTCACAAGATCGGAATGGGGAAGGCGGAGAAAGGAAACGAGCCAGGACTTCTGCAAAGGTACCAATCCGGCATTTACCTTAAAAGATTAAGAGAAACAACAAAAAAGTTAAATCTGGATGGCCGAACACGGATTATAGTCGCCGTTGTCCCGAATGCGAGTCTAGCATCATCACTATGCCTCCTCGTATGGTGAAAGTGATCAACACTACCTGATACCAGTGTATAAATTTTTATTTGTGGGACATCCACAACAGTTTCTTGTACAACATGTTCTTGCTAAACAAAACCGTCATAGTTCTAAAATGGCTTTATTGACCAAAATATTAGACAACAGAAGTCAGTAGTATTTAGGAACTTCTGCCGTGTAGGACTTCGATTAATAAAAGCATTTTACAACTGTGGCGTATTTATTTAGTATGAACGTGATAGAAAAGTGTTCGTATTCGGTAAAACTGTATTTCTGGCGCATTGGAATGAATAAGTAGCTTATTTATAGTGTGATCAAAACGAACTACCGATATCATCTGCATGAAGGCGTTCAAATAATTCAGTGGCGAGAGGTGAAAATTTGTGTTGGTCGTCCTAACCGTTTCGGCTATCCAAGCACGCTTCTCGTTTAGCCCAAATTCCCAGCTTGTCGCGCACTATTTCCTGGTGTCAGTAACTGTCTAGTATAATTAACAAGAAAGAGATTGACATGTCTGCCGAAAATGGCACAAAAAGTACCCAGTTAACAATGTTTGGAAAAATTTATTTACCAAAAATTAATAGCAAATCTACTCCGATGTGGACTGAAACGAAACACAAATCACTTCTTGAAACAGAACAGTAATACTTTTGGTGGTGAAGACCAGTTAGATTGTCACTAAGTATTAGTTCATTAAACATACACATTGTAAAAGTTTAGAGTCCTATAGAGAGCAAAACTGTCTGTCCAGAGTGTTGCCATTTGTAAGTTAAACTGGAATAAATTTAAAAGTCCACAAGTCTACCACAACGACAGACTCCCCATCTTCTTCAGTGAGGAGGCCTTGAACACTCTAAGTCCGCAGCTGGCAGCACCTGAAGTCAGATTCGAATGGCAGCCATATCGTGGATGTGGCTCTTGAGTGAGAATCCTGACTGATAGAAACCTTGCGGAACTGGCATCTTGCCCAGCAGACTTAACTGGAGTGAACTTGTCTGGTCTGGCCCGGCCCGAGCACTACAGTAGTAGGTACTACTCAGTGTTAGGATACAGTTTGGCCTATTTTAGATCTCATGCCTTACGGAAGAGAATAGGCCCATGTGGCCCTCGGCCTCTAATGACGCTTCGGCCGCCTTCTCGTGGACGGTCGGAGCATCGCCATCTGTCGCCCAGAAAATTGTCCCTTGTGTGTTAGGCATTTTCAAAGCGCTGATGTGTTGTGGGTTGCTGATGAAGCAGGCATTAAGACTCGGTACAGCAGAGGTGGCTATTTAGGACATACTACATGAAACAAATCTCTTCTTGCAGCTGATAATTGAAGGAAGAGTAAAGAGGAGATCTTTTCACTGAAATGTTAGGCAGTGAATGGAACTGCATAGCATTCAAACACACACAGAGCAGGAGGCAAAAAAGCTATGAACAATGTGGTCACAAACATTTATTGGTACATATGCATTTAAAGAAGAAAAGGTGGTTTCTGAAATCCTAACAATCGCGGATAAACTGAGCGTTTTTGCATTTCCCTTTACATTGTTTGCTTAGGTGTACGGGTTCTGTGGACTGACACTGCTCACTGTTCACCCCATATCATGTTTGGGAAACCACCTCGAACAATTTGTATGACCTTTATTCATACTGGAGCCTACAGTTTTGTAATTTGTATTACAAATAAAAAATATGTAGCATGTAATTAAGATTCAGGTTCGGGTATACTCTCACTACAAAGTGAATTTGTAACTGGCATAGTGTGGGAGATGCAGATAAATATGATAAAGTGAAAAATTAAGGAAACACACAAACTGTTACAGCTTTTTCCAGATATTTAGTTCTGAGTATGATACTTTATGGAAATACCTTAACTCTCGTGCCAAGGACAACATTAAAAGCTACATGTGACATTAATTTGACAGTTTTGGGAAGATGTTAGAAAGAACTAATGAAGAGAAATGAACCACTAAAGTATGATCTTCATACTTGAGCTGATGAAATTAGGAGTTGACTCCAGAATGCGAAAAGTAGCAAAAAATAAGAGACTTCAATATGAATGTTCATGCATGATGCACGTTAGGAAACTGACGATAAATGATCGTTGAAAGGACCCAGGACAACACCTGATGGCAGAGGTGGCGACAAAAATATATTTCTAGTCATATTTGAGCATGATGACAGTGCGTTCCGTTATGTTCCTAGACATATGCGTAAAAATTTTACTGATTAAAACACGCCTTACGAAATTATACATTTCAGCATTCCCCATTCTTCATATGGCATAATGTATACAACACTGATAATTCGAAAGTGAGTACTGTCAAAACGAAAGTCATATTCTGGGTCGAAGTCTTACGGCACGAACAGCTGCCCATTGATAGCATCTGTTAGTCTCAGTCGATGAATACACAGGTAATTTTACGTACAGAGGCAGGGAACGCAGTTTAAGACGACTTACGTGCAGGCGATGTTGAGGAAGACTTCCTCATTCAGACATAAAGTTAGTGACAGATCCGACTGCAATTCATGAACAAATCATAGTCTATTAGACCGTGTAGAAATTGGGGTGCGTGGATTATCTGGCTAGTCAAGGTGGACTGTGCGACTTCGCATCAGAATCTTAGTGTTAGTATTCTAGAATCTAACGATCAATATACACTGCCCTAAGCTGTTTCTCTACAACGAAACTATCAGTTACAAACTGTTTTGATTCAGAATTTATGAAGCAGCATGAGCAGCACTGTCTCACACAGATCAATCTTCCATGGAAAAACTTGCTTCATCTAGACCATTCTGTTTCACATATTGTATGTGCAGACAATAGAAGATTTTCAAATCTAATGTTGCAGAAAAGTGCTGAAGATTAGATAGATAACTCGAATAACTATTGAGGATATACTGAATCGAACTGGGGTAAAAGAATTTATGGCACAACTTAACTAAAGGGAAGGTTCAGTTGATAAGATCCATCCAGGGATCATTATTTGGGTAAGGAAGGGAATTTAAGGTGGAGGTTGGAGGGTGGGAGATGAAGATTGTACAGAGAGACCACGAGCTGAATACAGTTAAGACTCATATGATTATAGACTGCAGCAGTTATGCAGAGGGAAAGAAGCTTGCAGAGGATAAACTAGTGTGAGGGGCTGCATCGAACCAATCTTCGGTCTGAAGTTGAAAGTAACCGAAATTAGCTCAGGAAATCAGTAGCAACATGCGAGAATACAGCATTCCCTTTCGCTGCCAAATAATTTGCATTTCTTGAAGGTGACAGTGCTGATAGTGGCACAATGGAAGGTGTCACTGCAACCGTAAATTCGTATACGACTCACCGATATTTTCGGTAGAGATCTGTTAACTACACTCCTGGAAATTGAAATAAGAACACCGTGAATTCATTGTCCCAGGAAGGGGAAACTTTATTGACACATTCCTGGGGTCAGATACATCACATGATCACACTGACAGAACCACAGGCACATAGACACAGGCAACAGAGCATGCACAATGTCGGCACTAGTACAGTGTATATCCACCTTTCGCAGCAATGCAGGCTGCTATTCTCCCATGGAGACGATCGTAGAGATGCTGGATGTAGTCCTGTGGAACGGCTTGCCATGCCATTTCCACCTGGCGCCTCAGTTGGACCAGCGTTCGTGCTGGACGTGCAGACCGCGTGAGACGCCGCTTCATCCAGTCCCAAACATGCTCAATGGGGGACAGATCCGGAGATCTTGCTGGCCAGGGTAGTTGACTTACACCTTCTAGAGCACGTTGGGTGGCACGGGATACATGCGGACGTGCATTGTCCTGTTGGAACAGCAAGTTCCCTTGCCGGTCTAGGAATGGTAGAACGATGGGTTCGATGACGGTTTGGATGTACCGTGCACTATTCAGTGTCCCCTCGACGATCACCAGTGGTGTACGGCCAGTGTAGGAGATCGCTCCCCACACCATGATGCCGGGTGTTGGCCCTGTGTGCCTCGGTCGTACGCAGTCCTGATTGTGGCGCTCACCTGCACGGCGCCAAACACGCATACGACCATCATTGGCACCAAGGCAGAAGCGACTCTCATCGCTGAAGACGACACGTCTCCATTCGTCCCTCCATTCACGCCTGTCGCGACACCACTAGAGGCGGGCTGCACGATGTTGGGGCGTGAGCGGAAGACGGCCTAACGGTGTGCGGGACCGTAGCCCAGCTTCATGGAGACGGTTGCGAATGGTCCTCGCCGATACCCCAGGAGCAACAGTGTCCCTAATTTGCTGGGAAGTGGCGGTGCGGTCCCCTACGGCACTGCGTAGGATCCTACAGTCTTGGCGTGCATCCGTGCGTCGCTGCGGTCCGGTCCCAGGTCGACGGGCACGTGCACCTTCCGCCGACCACTGGCGACAACATCGATGTACTGTGGAGACCTCACGCCCCACGTGTTGAGCAATTCGGCGGTACGTCCACCCGGCCTCCCGCATGCCCACTATACGCCCTCGCTCAAAGTCCGTCAACTGCACATACGGTTCACGTCCACGCTGTCGCGGCATGCTACCAGCGTTAAAGACTGCGATGGAGCTCCGTATGCCACGGCAAAGTGGCTGACACTGACGGCGGCGGTGCACAAATGCTGCGCAGCTAGCGCCATTCGACGGCCAACACCGCGGTTCCTGGTGTGTCCGCTGTGCCGTGCGTGTGATCATTGCTTGTACAGCCCTCTCGCAGTGTCCGGAGCAAGTATGGTGGGTCTGACACACCGGCGTCAGTGTGTTCTTTTTTCCATTTCCAGGAGTGTATAAAGGATAATGAAGTTTGTGCACCTTGTCTTACCACTGGAAACAAACATTTGCCAACGGAAAACTCTTTTCGCTATAGCCAAAGCCACGTAATTAACCTGGAAGTCGGATTATTTTCATACCTGGCAATCAACTGTCAGCCATTGGGTCAAAGCGGTATTCTGCTCTAGAGTGTAATTGAGAAGAAAGACAATTGAAGTACAATTCTTTGGCAAGCTGTGTGTACACAGAATGAAATATTATGCTTGGGCCTTTCTGGTTATGAAACATGGGACAAGGTGTCAGAGGGGCAATTGCTTACACTGGCGCTAGCCACACGACGGGGGGTTTGACCGCGTCCAGCTGTTAGTATGTGGCCCGTCTGGCATCGCGAGACAGCAGTGGAAACGATTAGCTGCTGACGTCACCAGCCTTAACAGGTTTTCAGCTTATACGTTGCGGGAACATATACTTAAGTTCTCGTTTGGCGGCTCTTTGTTTCGCTATCGAGACTCCTCTAGAATCTTGTTTCTTTTCCTAGGCTGCATTTTTTGCTGTTCGATTGAAATCTTTCTGCAGTTTTCTCATCTTGCTTTTGGAAGCAGCTCGATCAAGTTAAGATACGCAGGGAATAAAAGGGATCTCGAACTGCGTTGTACGTTGTACATTTCAGCTGCTGGAATTGAATTTACGCATTTTTCAGAAGATATTGTTAACATATTTACGTTATATTCTTCTACTTCGTCTTCTTTCTCTTCTTCCAAAGCAGTTTGGCACGGTGTGCAAGTTAAATTATGTCCCGTAATATTCTCGATTCAATAGCCAATGATTTAATTTACGCTGAGAACTGCTGCATCCAGGTCGAATAAATGAGCTGATAAGCAGCACATATTGGGCCACAAATATTACACCGTAGTATTTGAAAATGTGCAAATCTTACTTTGCGAGACACTCGCTCATCCTCCATATTCGGGTGAAATCAAATTCCTATTTTTTAACCGTCTTGGTTTGTTTCACTGATAAATAATTGCACTAGAAACTTTAGCGCCATTTTTGGGTTGTTTTAAATAGTAAAAGTACGTCCTCTTAGAGTTACTGTCGTCTAAAAGCTCCGACATTTCATGAAGCAGAGTGCAGTTTGTTTTACATGGCGTCATCAGTAAGTAGTAATACTTTGTAGTAGTTGCTGCTGTTGTTGTTTGTTCAACTTCTGACTCTTTTCACAGACTGCTGAATGTAGTCCTCTCGTTTCACACCAAGGTGTGCGGTTTGTAGCGTCTGGATCAAGTTCTGTAGCCCGGCAGTCGTAGATTGGGCCTTCCAGCACTATGTCATATCAGGAGTTCGCATTCCAATATTTTTGTGAACACATGTACTCGCGTTCCGTCTTGTAATCTCACTTCGATTACACTTTGAGTGCCACTGTATGCTTGTCGCACATGTTGCCTTGATTCTTTCACGAATTTCCGGGTCTGGTATATTACTGGGAACTGAGGTCCCAATCAGGCGTCTCTCAACTATCCCTTAGTGAAGCAGTGGATTCCAGATCACAATTTTATTTTGTTTCATTACTAGCAAGGGTTTTTCTGAATCGAAAGCTTCAATACAGCAAACGGCGTATCTGCATTTTAACAGTGTCAAACAATAAGATAACTTTAGTGTTGCGCCGAGTCTCAGTTACAGAGACTACTCCTTTGGGCGTCAACACACGTTAATTACCCCTCTATTGAGACTGATTGGAATGCTTTGGCTCTTCAGAATGAATTTAGATTTCTGAATAATTCCCAAGCAGACTTCCATCGTTCTCTCTCTCTCCCTCTCTCTCTATCCCCCCTCCTTCCCTCCCTCCTACTTATTCTTGCTTCTTCCAAACGGCATCCGTGGGACACTCAACAAAAAGTATTTAAAAAGGAATAAGGCTCTGAGCCCAGGGTCATCCTCACCATGAACCTTATCTCTCACATGAGTGGTGGAGCTCAGACAGGTAGCTCTGAGGGCGGACTGACACACCGTCTCGGGGTCCTTTGTTCGTCGCGCCGATGCGAACGGCGCCGCGCGGAGATGATGCTGGGCGGCAGTGTGTGACATTCCGACCCGGGTCCCAGATAGCAGCTACACACCGCCTTATCGTCTGTTTGGAGACGATACTCTTATTTACACTCTGCAAATACGGCACACATCCCGTCATCGCCTTCGGAGATCGCTCGGCTTTGCGTATTCTCCCTCTACACAAAATATCTCGTGTCCGACAGTGCCTGTGAAGCTGAAGTCTGCGGCCAGATTATCACGCGAGTGTCTTTGAAATCTTCCGCTGCTTCTGGCTATTTATGTTCAGTTGCCAATGCAGTGCAACATTGAAAACTCCAGATTTCAGTTCAGGTGTATCATTACATCAGGAACTGCACCGTGAATGAAACATGGTAGAGTCAAGATTACAGTTACGTTAATGATAACTCATACTAACATAAAAGAGAAACTTTCACTCAGAGGTACCAGTACTCTACATATTTATTCTGCAAGTCACCGGACCGGCTGGTGCAATGATAAAGACATGACTTCGATCTCGGATCGCTAAAATCTTGGGATGCTAAATTCTAACCTCCTCCTGATTTCTTCCAGCGCACGAGCGCACACACCCATGTTTAGTATGCCGAAAGGTCGACAAAACACTTCAAACTACGACTTCCAGGGATCTCTCGGAGACGTTGTCACTGCTGAGATTTTCATACTTTTATCGTTCGTGATACGACAGCAATTTCGACATTTCATACCGTATGTAGCTAATGAACTTGCGATTAATATTGAAGGTGATCAGGTAAAACGTGTACAAACAGCTTTGTGATCTGACATTTGCTGGCTCATTCAGCAATACATCGTCTAATTAATAATGGACAATCACAAGCCCAACACGTGTCCGCATTTATGCTTTTGTGTCTGGTTTTGTTTCGGCACGCTAAAATAATATACGGGGTGGTTAGAAACAGTCTGATAAGCTAGCAAGGGTGTTGTAGGTTAGGTTATGCTCAGAAATGATTGTTAAGAAAAAAATTCGATACGTTGCGCTATTTCCGAGTTAATTAGCATTAGCATTGAATTAGCGGTTCGCCAGGTACAATTAGTGTCAGTTGTTCTCATAGCGTAGATGATAACACACGGGACTGGTCAGCATTTGACTCGGATTTTATCTTTACTACCATCTCACGTCCAGTTTTTGTATCGCTCTCCTGTATGGTTTTAGGGAACAAAGGACAAACACGTTTGGCAACACCGTCGCCGGCTTGCTGCCTAAATTTGCGCGCACAATGGCCTGACTGGCTAACTTTAGTGCTAAGTAACTCGTAAACGGGGCAACGTTTCGAATTTTGTTCTTAACAATCTTACTTTAAAAACTTGTTTATCTCTTATTTTCATATCCGAAAGAATTTTTTAAAACATTTTTCTGCCATTTGTATCTTTATTTCAGTCTGACTGACGGTATTTTAACTGAAATTCCCATTATGTCCTGGTAAGTACGTAAATTATTCCTTTTCGTAACAGGATTATCTCTATTATCCTTGTACTATTTCCACTTACTGGGAGACAAATACAAATTCCTAGAACTGTGCTGGCTTAGAATGTGTACTATTTGATCTCCATGAGAGGTCTCGAGACGCTGATTTTCCTTGGAAGCAGCAGTCTTGCAAGCCTATCAGACAGTTTCTCACCATCCTGTAGAGGTACTTGATTTTCCATACAAAGTATCAGTTTGGCTCACGTTCATCTACCTCATCCTACACATCAACAGGAATGTAAAACATTTAATGGAGTGAATTTTAATTTTTTTTTTTGTAGAGAACTATATGCTGAACAAGAAAGTGAACAAATAATACAAAATGGTTGAAATGGCTCTGAGCACTATGGGACTTAACTTCTAAGGTCATCAGTCCCCGAGAACTTAGAACTACTTAAACCTAACTAACCTAAGGACATCACACACATCCATGCCCGAGGCAGGATTCGAACCTGCGACCGCAGCGGTCGCGCGGTTCCAGACTGTAGCGCCTAGAACCGCTCGGCCACCACGACCGGCCAAATAATACATTTCATACTCTTTTTCCAAGGAAAATCAGCGTCTCGAGACCTCTCATGGAGATCAAATAGTACACATTCTAAGCCAGCACAGTTCTAGGAATTTGTATTTGTCTCCCAGTAAGTGGAAATAGTACAAGGATAATAGAGATAATCCTGTTACGAAAAGGAATAATTTACGTACTTACCATGACATAATGGGAATTTCAGTTAAAATACCGTCAGTCAGACTGAAATAAAGATATAAATGGCAGAAAAATGTTTTAAAAAATTCTTTCGGATATGAAAATAAGAGATAAACAAGTTTTTAAAGTAAGATTGCGATATACAAAAATAACCTTTTGTAACGACTTATAGAAACAACGAACTGTTTCATTTCTGAAACGCAGACCTTATACCAACGAAAAGTAAGCTAAATGCTGTCATAAACTAGGTCAGACAATATGGAGCGATCGTGACTGACTTATAGATAAGAGTCAACTGCAGAAACATTGATTGTTATCTTTATAAATAGCAGAACGCCCTGAGGTAGTAGGCAACAGACGGGGAGAGCTAATGAAAACACTGCCCCTACTGGGAACAAAGATCAAATGTATATTCGGTAGCTCCAAATTCATACCGTCAGATTCCCAATTCTTCAGCATAAATGCCTGGAAATAGATAATCCAAGAAACAGAATCAAGTTACTCATGCCTGGCGAAGCTTATACTCTTCTCGTACACAAAAGAGCTGTATTAGTTCGAGTGGAATGAGGTATCGAGCTTGAGAAATTACCTATAGAGTTAAACGGGGAGCCGGCCGCTGTGGCAGAGCGGTACTAGGCACTTCAGTCCGGATCGGCGCGCCTGCTACGGTCGCAGGTTCGAATTCTGCCTCGGACATGGATGTGTGTGATGTACTTATGTTAGTTAGGTTTAAGAAGTTCTAAATCTAGGGTACTGATGACCTCAGATGTTAAGTCCCATAGTGCTCAGAGCCATTTGAACCATTTACACGGGGAAATTAACTGCCAATGAGATCCTAACCAGATTTAAACTCAAAGTGAGACCAGTAGAAACAGTAGGAAATACGGTATTACATTTCATGTAAAGGAAGGGAAGGTTAAGCTAACGAAAGAAAAATCACGTTGCATTATATCGACACAGCCTTCAGGATTTCGAACACTCTGTTTAGGATGACAAGATAAATTGGCAGCGCCTTTCTGATGGTGTCTTATTCTTACGTCACTTACTGCTCCGTTCATTTTCTTTGGCAGCGTAGCGCTTCTCTAGTCTGAATTAGGATATTATAAATTATCTAATTTATCATTGTCTACTGAATTTGGCACTGAGTCGTTTTCATCTGTTTTCTTACGCACCTTCCTCCACTTAAACAAGTGAGGAGTTGATATACGCCCAGACGACCACCTAATAGTGAATACAATGAAAATACACGGCTATCTTAAAACTGTAGTGGTCTGTCTTGGTTTTATTCGTGTGCATGCCAAACAGATCTTAGGTGAATGGGAGTGTATCTTGAATAAAAGAAAAAGAACGATAAAAGTCTTGATCTAATATCGACGCAGTGTGAAAGAGGGAGTTTAATATTACTGTGTTGGGGGAAATGCGAATACGACAAAATGAAAGATCTCTGGAGTTGTGCATTGACATTGTAAAGCGGAGAACAGTTGACACACACTTTCTAGAAGAGTTAAGTAATTTCAGCTGATGAATGTCTATCACCTGAGCAGAGCTTCAAGTAAAAGATGAAGAGATGTGTGTTTCGTGGTGAACTAGGGAACTCAAATGTAGTGGCCCAGTTTATCGTGATTAAAATGAGTAGGAGAGAAAGTGAAATTCTCAAGAAACGAAAAACCAAATGCAATCGTCTATTTTTGAAAGCGAGAAACTGTCGTGATGAATTACCTCGTAGGCTGTGGGAAAGTACAGCGTGTGTGAAGACAATAAAGCCAAGGTAAAAGAAAACATTTCTGCAGG
The DNA here is from genome assembly GCF_023864345.2 of Schistocerca serialis cubense. Classification (NCBI taxonomy): domain Eukaryota; kingdom Metazoa; phylum Arthropoda; class Insecta; order Orthoptera; family Acrididae; genus Schistocerca; species Schistocerca serialis. The sequence continues at coordinate 578,491,621 of NC_064639.1, read as the reverse complement.
AAGGTACACTGTTGAAGTCAGTGAAAGCCTTCCTGCGTATCAGGAAACGAACTGCATGCGTAGCATGTGTGTGTGTGTGTGTGTGTGTGTGTGTGTGTGTGTGTGTGTGTGTATGTTGTCAAGAGCTTTTATTCTAAAGAACCTGCGAATGAAAAGTTAGTAGGCTCTTGAAACGTGGAACCAGGAGAGACTGTTGAAAATACCGTGGACAGACAGCTCCGGCTGGCGAGATACTTCGAAGAGCAGAAGTACTAAGGAGAAATACAATGATCATAATAGAAGAGACATAATTTTTTAAAAATTGAATTTATTGGCATTTAGCTTACACATTAAATCCAGCTCATACATACATAAAATATACAGGTATTGATAAGAAATTATCGTTATACCAACACCATACAATGGGTGTAAAATAAAATGTTATAGAACATATTTGTGCAGACCATTACCAGCCCATGTTAGTCTTAAATAGGGGTACCTGCGGCAGCAGTGAATCTGTACATCGCGTGGAATATTCTACGATGGATACAAAATTTTATGATCCTATGTTGCTGCCAAAGCTATCACCCAGACTGCCAATGGATGCCCAAGCTTCACAAGCTCTTGTAGTACACTGAGGTGACAGAAGCCGTGGGGTACCTCTTAATCGTGTCGGACCTCCTTTTGCCCGACGTAATGCAGCAGCTCAGTGTGGCATGGACCCACCAAGTCATAGGAAGTCCCCTGCGGAAATATTGAGCCATTCCACCTCTATAGTCGTCCATAACTGTGAAAGTGTAGCCGTGGCAGGATTTTGTACACGAACTGGTTTCGCGAGTATATCCCATAAATGTTAGATGGGATTAATGTCGGGCGCTCTGAGTGTCCAAACTATTCGCTTGAATTCTCCGGAATGTTCTTCAAACCAATCGCGAAAATACACTCCTGGAAATTGAAATAAGAACACCGTGAATTCATTGTCCCAGGAAGGGGAAACTTTATTGACACATTCCTGGGGTCAGATACATCACATGATCACACTGACAGAACCACAGGCACATAGACACAGGCAACAGAGCATGCACAATGTCGGCACTAGTACAGTGTATATCCACCTTTCGCAGCAATGCAGGCTGCTATTCTCCCATGGAGACGATCGTAGAGATGCTGGATGTAGTCCTGTGGAACGGCTTGCCATGCCATTTCCACCTGGCGCCTCAGTTGGACCAGCGTTCGTGCTGGACGTGCAGACCGCGTGAGACGACGCTTCATCCAGTCCCAAACATGCTCAATGGGGGACAGATCCGGAGATCTTGCTGGCCAGGGTAGTTGACTTACACCTTCTAGAGCACGTTGGGTGGCACGGGATACATGCGGACGTGCATTGTCCTGTTGGAATAGCAAGTTCCCTTGCCGGTCTAGGAATGGTAGAACGATGGGTTCGATGACGGTTTGGATGTACCGTGCACTATTCAGTGTCCCCTCGACGATCACCAGTGGTGTACGGCCAGTGTAGGAGATCGCTCCCCACACCATGATGCCGGGTGTTGGCCCTGTGTGCCTCGGTAGCATGCAGTCCTGATTGTGGCGCTCACCTGCACGGCGCCAAACACGCATACGACCATCATTGGCACCAAGGCAGAAGCGACTCTCATCGCTGAAGACGACACGTCTCCATTCGTCCCTCCATTCACGCCTGTCGCGACACCACTGGAGGCGGGCTGCACGATGTTGGGGCGTGAGCGGAAGACGGCCTAACGGTGTGCGGGACCGTAGCCCAGCTTCATGGAGACGGTTGCGAATGGTCCTCGCCGATACCCCAGGAGCAACAGTGTCCCTAATTTGATGGGAAGTGGCGGTGCGGTCCCCTACGGCACTGCGTAGGATCCTACGGTCTTGGCGTGCATCCGTGCGTCGCTGCGGTCCGGTCCCAGGTCGACGGGCACGTGCACCTTCCGCCGATCACTGGCGACAACATCGATGTACTGTGGAGACCTCACGCCCCACGTGTTGAGCAATTCGGCGGTACGTCCACCCGGCCTCCCGCATGCCCACTATACGCCCTCGCTCAAAGCCCCCAACTGCACATACGGTTCACATCCACGCTGTCGCGGCATGCTACCAGTGTTAAAGACTGCGATGGAGCTCCGTATGCCACGGCAAACTGGCTGACACTGACGGCGGCGGTGCACAAATGCTGCGCAGCTAGCGCCATTCGACGGCCAACACCGCGGTATCTGGTGTGTCCGCTGTGCCGTGCGTGTGATCATTGCTTGTACAGCCCTCTCGCAGTGTCCGGAGCAAGTATGGTGGGTCTGACACACCGGTGTCAATGTGTTCTTTTTTCCATTTCCAGGAGTGTATGTGGTCCGTTGACATGGCGTATTATCATCCACAAGGGAAGTCCGTGAATGGCTGCAAATGCTCTCCGAGTAGCTGAAGATAACTATTTCCAGTAAATGATCGGGGAAAACATGTAAACACAGCACACAGAATTATGAAGCCACCACCAGCTAACATAGTGCCTTGGGTCCATGGTTTCGTGGGATCTGCGTCAAATTCGAATCTTAGAATCAGCTCTTAACAACTGAATTCGGGACTGATCTGACCAGTTGGTTTTCAAGACTTATAGGATCCAAGCGATGAGGCCACGAGCCCAGAAATGGCGCTGCAAGTGATGACGCGCTGTTAGGAAAGGCACTCGTGTCAGTCGTCTGGTGCCTTAGCCAATAACGCCAAATTTCGCCGCACTGTCCTAACGGATACGTTCGTCGTACAATCCGCATTTATTTCTGCGGTTATTTCACGCAGCGTTGCTTGTCTGTTGCCAGTCTTCTATGATGCTTCTATGCAAGAAAGGTTAAGAACACAGAAAGACTAACTGCAATAAAGTAGAAAATATGAACGAGTACACCGAAGTTTAGGTTGAGGAATAAGAGGACAAGAGGAACAAGAAGATGGAGTTACTATTGGAAGTCTAAGCATTATTATTACGAGAAGTCGGAATCTAGGAAAAGCAAGACTTATTACATTTTTGCAGATACAGCACAAATAAGTGCATGAGCTGAGGTCTGGGGAGTCTAAAACAGTCACATGCAGCAATTTTTGTCAGAATTAAAGAGGCGGTTATTTCTATATCAGTGGCGTGATGGAGACTTATCGAGTGGAACATGGAATAAAATAAATCAGAAAAGCTAGCAAATACAGTGGTCCACTTTCTAGAATGGCCACCTGTCTGAATAGAAGTGATAACAAATGTAATGCAAGACGTAAACCTCACATAAGAGAATAAAGGAATGACTCGGCAATTTGCTTTGGCCAGAGTGAACAGACTGATCTTTACCCCACCGATTGCTTCCAGCACTTAAAACTACAAACTAAAGCGAACACGTCACCACCTTCGTGATTGTACTGGAAGTGGTATGCTTGACTTACCCAGTCAGTTTTAGGAGGACCTCTAATTTAACTTGGACACACAACAACGGTGCAGAGAGATTTTTTTTCACATTAGTTGACAGAACTCAAAGAAGCGATAAGAGAAAAAATTATAGGACCGAGAAAGAGCGGAACTCCAAATCTCTGGATTCTTAGTTAGTCCTTAGTCCTTTTGTTTCTTTAATTAACTTAGCCACCAGACCATTAAGATTTATGGCCCGGCGGAACCATTATAAACATAAGCGTGATTTTTCACTGTCAGAAAAGGTGGCAGAGGAATGCTACAAAGACTGCATTCTGCCCGTTTTGTCATTCTGCAGCCGTATTTGATGTTTTACCTTGAAAGGGCCTGACATGAACGGGCCAAAGCTGTATCCTGTTTCTGAACGATGCTGCAGGCCGAGGAACAGACGTGCGACGCAGCTTAAGTTGTTTGTTTCTGTGGATAGCTTAAGCTGATGACGTTTGCCCCATCTAGCAAAGCCGTTGCCAGATCTTTCGCCGACCCTTGTGCATTCGTTTAAAGCGACATCACTGTGGGCGCATCGTCAAACAGTAATGGCGAGAATTCGCTAGGGATCGAAGAAGATGGTACCATTTTTTACATCGACAAGCTATTGGAGATGATGTATTATGCACAATATACATCAGCTGTGTCCATAGTCACCGTTAATTGAGACAAACATTACATGAGACCACGTCTTTTAAACCTCTAGATTACCTTTCACAAGTCTAACTTTTTTGGTAGAAACGATTTTGGCAATGCGCCATTTCACTTTCGTTAGGAATAAGACAGACGAGAGTAAATAACCTGCCGAAATTCGGAGCCGCAAAGTAACGCAGTAGGAGCAGTGGAGCTTAGATTTAGGACCGAAAGTCCTATTGAAACCATGATTGTGCATGAACATTTACATGAGATTAGCATCCAGTTTTGATTCTCGTTCACCATATTCGTTATCTTAAATTACTCTGAGGATAGTAATGTACAATTTTACCTATCGCTGCAGCACTGTTAATAATGCACTGGACTCGTATTTGGGAAATGCGAATATTAGGTAGGTTTCTTCAGTAACGCTGCGACTGATCAATTATCACATTTTGGCCACAATTATAATATTAGGTGTGCATATTTCAGAAAATTAATCAAACGTAGCAACTGAAATAAGGCGAAGTACAAAAATTTAAGCAAGCTTCCAGCAGAAATAATACGGGTAGATAGTAAAAAAATTCGTAAGCACTTACGAAGAAATAAAGAGAGCGATTAGTTAAAAAACAGCTTCAGTGTTTCCAAATGTTACATACGTTCTCGTGAATTCCCTAATTAGTCAAGATGTGCAGCCAGACAATCCTACTGGGCTGTGTGAAAAGCTTTCTAAATCCGTCAGCACAATGTCCTACAGTACAGGAGTTAGGCCAATTTGTGCTGAAATTTTCAACATCTCGGTACTCTCCAGTCGCTGACAAACAGGCTGGCTCTGCAGGTGTATCATCATCATCATTATCATTATCAGTCAATTCAATCATTAAATGATGTGGCCTCTTCGAGTCGTGGATTCAGGTAGGCTTTCAGCAGTCCTCCCCAAGTGGAACGGTCTTGGGCAGTTCTCTGCCACGTGCTACCAGTGATCTTCTTGACATCTTTGTCCCATCTGTCCGGTGGTCTTCCTCTAGGCCTCCGATGCTCTCTCGGACTCCACTCCAGTACTACCTTATTCCAACTGCTGTTTTTTCGTGACGTGACCAGCCCACTGCCATTTTAAGGAGCCTACTCTAAGATGTCCTTAACCTACTTCACAAACCGGGTGTCATCTGCCCAACTTCTTGTGCACTTTAAACAATCATTTCCGCCAAATCTTCATCTTTAGTTGCGTAGAACTTGCTTTGGAGCACTTCTTGGAATTCCGACGAATGTTCTTTCACGTTTTTGAGGTTGATTGCACTTCTCTTCCCTTTCATAAGTTTTATTCCTTTCATCTCTTACATTGAGTTCGACCCTTGCTCTCTCCAGACGGTGATCACTATCGGCGCTGACCTGATTTAGCACCGATACGTCTTTTACAATCTGTGGAATTGACAGAATAAAGTCCATCTCATTTTTGACACTGAAATTTGGGCTGCTCAAAGTCCATTTTCGGTCAGGGTGCTTGTTAAAGAATGTATTCATGATGGACATGTTGGTGTACTCAGCGAACTGAACTAATCTCTCACCTCTGTCCTTTCGGTCATCAATCCCATAGTTGCCCATCACTGTGTTACCTTGTTTCTTGGTGCCAACTTTTGCATTAAAATCGCCAATAACCAACTGTAAGTGACAATCGGTGCCTTTTTGCAAGGTACTATCCGGGCTTTCATAAAAAAATTCCATTTCTTCGTCAGGGTGGCTTGAGGTGGGAGCATAACCTGAACAATCTGTATTTTATAACTATTCGACACTTTAAGGACCATTCGAGATATCCTGTTTGAAGTTTCTTCTAAGACAAATCCTCTATCAATGATATTCTTGTTAATTAAGAACACAAAGCCATTGAGATATCCTTCCGGGTCGCCACAAAAGTAGAGCAAGTTGCCAGAGTGTAAACGGAGACAGTCTTCCCCTTTTCGGCGTACTTCGCTTAAACCAACAATACTGCAGTTGATTTCTGTAAGCTCTTTCTCGATCTCTTCTAGTCTTTCGTTGCTGAGTAGAGAGCGACAGTTATATGTACAGACTTGAAAAATCTGCATCTTCTTCTCAGCACATCTTGGTGTTTGGGACATCAAAGTTGCTCCCACCCGGATATCCGACTGTGGGGCTATTACTCCGGAAAATTTAACATTAATGTCACACATCATGACTCAAAGGTGAGAAGCATAATCACAGCGCTTGCTTCAGAACGGATTGGTGCTATAATTTCCAGGCCGCCCCTGACATGGGGTGCAGACGCCTTTGGTAGGCCGCTACACTAGAGTACAGACGCCACCACGTTGCTAGTTTTGGTCCACCCCGGCTATTTCATTTCCACGGTGCCACCCATATCTGAGAGGCTTTCCCCTATCCACCACCTGGGAGGCGCCCGATGGGGGACTAGCGGCCCCACACTTTGAATTAACAGCGTGTATTTGGGGCGGGTGTGTGGAGACGTTGAAAGTACTGGACATCGCAATGCGAGGCGTCAAACTCGGTCCATCTCGCTGATATGCAAATGCAGGAACCTAGAGACGGGTGAAAAATTTCCTGCGGACCTGTTGAATTTACGAAAACGTGTGATCTGAACCATGCCAGTGGCTCTTTATAGTGTACCGGCGATCACGTTTGAAACGCGAGTTACGGTTTCTCCTGTGCCGTCAGCTTCATTTCCTTCAACTAAAGTGCTACATTCTCTCTCTCTCCCTCCCTCTCTCCCACCCTCTCACCCTCTCCCTCTCTCTCTCTCCCTCTCTCTCTCTCCCCCTGTCTCTCTCCCCCTGTCTCTCTCCCTCTCTCTCTCTCCCTCTCTCTCTCTCTCACTCTCTCTCTCTCTCTCTCTCTCTCTCTCTCTCTCTCTCTCTCTCTCCCCCCATCTCTCTCTCCCCCCCCTCTCTCCCCCCTCCCCCATCTCTCTCCCCCCCTCCCCCCCTCTCTCTCTCTCTCTCTCTCTCTCTCTCTCTCTCTCTCTCTCTCTCTCTCTGTGTGTGTGTGTGTGTGTGTGTGTGTGTGTGTGTGTGTGACCGCCGCCTGCCTGCCTTCGTGCGCTCTCTGGAGGCAGCAGAATCTGACCTCACATTCCTGACGGTAAGGTGCTGTTAACGTGACCCGTGGCACGTCTCGAAAATGCACGAACAGACGTTTCTGGAGGACGCTTAGACCTAAACAGCAGCGACGAGACACAGTGTTAAGAAGGTTTCTGCTATTTGATAAAAGTGATGCTACCACTCTTGCACAGTCGTCCTGATTCGCCGTTTTGTATCTGTGTAAAGACAGTTAAAAGGAAGTTTTTAAAAAATTACGGGTCAGATTTGCTGTCTTTTTCTTGCCCAACCCAATTTTGTGTTGTGGCTTTAACGACGTCGACTGTGATGGAACGTTAAAATAAAGCCTTCTTCGAAATTCTAATCACATTGACCGATGTGGGGCAGCAATAAACCGCTGAGCCTGTAGCGAAAAAGCAATGATTTTTGCCGAATAATGTACCAGCCATCTCTACAGCGAAACGCCTCTGCGGTTCCGTAATTAAGGTCATGTCTCCTCTTTTCTGAAGCTTCTGTCAAGCAAAAAATTGTTATTTTGATAAAAGAACAATTATTTATTCCAACGGTCGTCTGTGACTAACGCATGATCATACAATATTTCAGTATATATCCGAAGTATTATTGAACAAACAATCAAGAATATCAAAATGATGTAGTGTGAAAGTCGGAATGAAAATAATAACGATGAAACTGTTGTTTTAATTGTGATGACTATTTTCTTCATTTGTGTGGCCGTAGTGTCCTTAGTTGCTTTATAATTCTTGAGGGTATTTTTGTTCTGTCGTTGCAACTACAAAAATGCGTGATTTTTTTCACCAGACGCGTTTGGCTTTATTGAGATAAAGCATCATCAGTGGTCTATAATTAAGTTATTTACAAAGCAAATCAATATGTAAATAACTTAATTTCAGACCACTGAAGATGCTTTACCTCAATAAAGCTAAACGCGTCTGGTGAAAAAATCACGCATTTTTGTAGTTGCAACGACAGAACAAAAGTACCCTCAAGTGATGATTATTGTTGTTAAACATTAAGCGTAAGAATTTACTTACTTTGCAAAGATTAATAATGGACAGGGAAAGGCAACGGTTCTATGACTATGACTTTCCTGTAGAAACTATTTCGGCACTCGACTGGAACGATGTGCAAAGGTCTTGGAAAACTCAAATTAGAATGGCGGTTTAGGTCAACAGATCTGAATCTTGCTTAAATCAAAAATTCTACGTTACTGTGAATTTTATTGAGTTAAAATTAATGTAACCTAAATCAACACTTCGCAAGCCACTGCCATCTCCTCCCCTTTCCAGTTCCAGCGGCGAATGGTTCTCGGGAAAAAAAGATGACCGGTTAGCATCCACATGAGATCGATTTTAACTAATTTTATCTTCGTGATCTTTTCGCGTGACATACATAGGAGGAAGCAATATATTTGTTGATTAATGTTCAATATATTTTATTCCAGTCTTTGATCACAATATGAATTCTTTACGCGATGACCGGTTTCAATCCGTAATGGCCATCCTCAGATCTATAATATACAAATATATACACCTAGTGAGCAGTGTGTCTTTCACCATAATACAGCAATACGTATCGCAATATACTATCATACAACCAGGGAGATGTACAGAAAATACAGTAAAACGTACCTTTTTTACACCATGTTCTAAAGTGACATGGCCATAATGGCATCGTCAAAACAAATAAATATAATCAGCATAGCATCGTCATATAGATCTAAAATAAGATGTAGAATAGGCCGCATCGTCCACATAGTCATTATTGCAACTGGCTACTAAAGTACAGTAGCTACCAGAAATCTGTTTGCCTACATCATCCCTAGATGTCACTACTGTCGGTCTAGATGTAGTCATCATTTACGCAAAAAACATAATCTGATAAAAACACGTTATGTAAAATACATGTAGCAAACTTTTAAAATTGATAACTATCATAGACTCTTCTAGGAACGTACGCTGCAGGAACTTTGAATGATGATCTGTTGAAAAACAAATTTCCCTGCAGATTTCATTTATGCGCGTTTTCTGTGTAGGTTCATTTAGTAAGCAAGAAAGCATCATAGAAATGGCCAAACAATTCCAACGACAGACTTCAACTCTAGTGGAAGCGTATTGGAAATGAAACTTCCTGGCAGGTTAATGCTGTGTGCCGGATCGAGACTGGAACTTTCGCTGGCACGTGCTCTACCGACTGAGCTACCGGCCTAAAGCTGCTAAAGCGTTTTCCACAAAAAGACAAAGGTCTCGAGTTCGACTCAAAGTCCGGCACACAGTTCTAGTCTGCCAGGAAGTTTCATATCGGCCCACATTCCGCTGCAGAGTGAAAAATTCATTCTGGAAACCCACTGGAAATATTTGTTGTAGAGTGATATACAATTTTTGACCGATATTCGCGGATGATTTCGTAACATCAATATCGTTATTTGACAGTATGTTTACTGAAAAAGTAGCCAGCCACAAATTTTATACGTGATGAGTTCAATCTAGTGTTTTCTTTTGTCCTAGGAAAGATTTGTTTGGATTAAATACTGGTGAACACCAGGGCCTTCAGGATCAGTGTTCTGTATCACTTCTGACGAGGCCAGTAATAGGTTTTTCGAAGGTTTGTTCCAACATAGACAAAGAGACGGAAGCAAACGATCGTGGATAAATGCGAGTACATATTGGGGTGACCTAGAGTACAAATACAAAATTTCACCACAGCCCCTGTGCCAAAATGTGAAATGGCCTGACACACTGTCGAAAGATAAAATTACATTCAGGTAGGAGTACAGTTTGCATACTGGACGTAGTAGGGAAAGGAGAAAAGCAGAAAGGTACAAGCGGAAATATTTGTTTGTACCGATGACCATAGATTACATCATTATTTTGGTGCGAATATATATTTATAAGTGACAGAATTCTCATCGGAAAAACCAACACTGAGAGTAATGTTCATCGATAGTGAGGAGGAGCATAGGTAAAATTAATCAGTAAGTTTTGGCATCGGAATATGATTAAAGCATCACAGGGTGAGAAAGTAACTTTGTAAAGGACTTATTGTCTTCGCGTAAAGTACAATGCCCTCATATTTTAATGATAAATATTGGTTACGACGCAGTAAATGACGCAATTAAATGTGTTTCATAGTTAATTGACAATATTTTGTAAATGTTATGATTTTAATGTAGTTCTGTTCGATATTTCGTGTATCTCTCTCTTTCCAGAATTATATAATGTTCAACTAATATTTGGTATTTACTATAGACAGTTCGTCGTCTGTGTGGGTTGTTTGAGTTTTGTACAAGTCAATAAGTGTTCGGCATTTTGTAGTTCTCCAAACTTGGCGCTTCCTTCTTCGGGGAAATTTGCCCATAGTTTTACGGGATGATTTCTTGGCGATGATACAAACTTTCATGGGTGATGGGGAAGGGCAAATGTATCAATCTGAGTCAAGGAAACCTGGTTCGGAAATGACAGAGTCGAAAGTTGTAAGCGAAAATTCTTCTGACACCCCTGACAGTGGAATACGTGTGGCCGCATACCTGTTGCTAAGATTAATGGTTAGGCTACTTTTAGAGGTGGCAGTATGGACCAAAACAATAAAAACTGTCCAATAAACATGGCCTCTGAACTGCATACCTTAAGAGCTAGGAGCACTTGTTCATCTTCGCTAGTGTGAAAAACATTTATTCTACTGAGCAAGTGGTTATAGCTCTTCAAGTATGGATTTTAGAGCCCATATTTACCGATTAAATTTCTTTTATTTTGGTCCATACTATCACTTTTGAACGTTGCCTACCTTACAATCTTAGCAACAAGAGTACCGGTAAACGTATTTTACTATTAGAGGATAAGAATTATTTTGAGTTATAACTTTCGACTCAGTCGTTCCCGCACCAGGGTCCCTTACCTCAATAGTTAGCCAAATGTTGAGAAAATTTCATCCATTTACAGTATTCGAATCAGTTTACCTCGGAGTCGAACCCCTCTGCACAGGACGCCCCCGCCCTCCTCTCTCATCCCTCCCACCTTCCCAAGATTTTCTCAATTTATAGAGTTCGCTTACGGTATTCGTCACGTTCCCTATTTGCAGACCTTGTTGTCTGAGCGCCAGAGATCTATCCAAAGTAATTCCAATATATTTCGCTACACCCTCCACCCCACCCTCCTCTCCATACATTATATCCTCCCTCTCCCCGTTGTATGCTCGACATTACTGAGCACTCCAAAGATGTTTCAGCATCACCTTCCTATTTGCATACACTACTCACTAGCCGTCAGAGAAGTAGTTATGCTGCAATTGACACATGTCGAGACGCACAGGATTGCGCCGGTTCCTGATAAGAAGCTGCGGTCGCGCGATGAGTCACAGAAAATGAAAGGCGGGACAGACCCAGCCTCTTTCTCGAGCTAGTTTTGCTTGTCACATGTGTGGACGTACAAGGAAAAAAGTGAATCTTAAAAATATCGGGAGTCTTGCTACCACTCGTCATTTACATTTCGACTGCCGCTTGGACAACACGCGGAGTAGGCACGATACCGGTATTTGAGGTGAGTCACCCAGCGGTTCCTCCGGGTTGTGGCCGTCTAGTGAGCGCTAAGGGAGACACGGAGAGGGTGGAAGGGATCCTGCAGCCGTCAAACAGTTGGGAAGATTACTCATTCGCGGGCCAGTATTTGTGCCGCTGGGACTGTTCCAGTGTGTTTACTAATCCATGCTCCAGTGTGGTTATTACTCTACGCAGCAACTCTTCAACGTTGATCTGGATATACTTCACCACGTCGGTGATTTTCTGCAGACATTTTCAGGTATGACACAGAATGTTCGGAAGAACGGTTAGAATATTTAAAGGGGTAAAACTTTCGTGTTTCACTTTCTAAATACATTCACGAATGGATATTTTCTTTCCGCGTGTGGTTCATAACAATTGGCCTATACCACCTGATAAGACAACAAATACTATCTCATATACGTTGCAAAGATCTGTGTTCCTTTGACTATCGTAACAGCCGGACTCAGTGATACGGGGCTTCACATGCTTCTGTAGAGGACGCGGGATCGAGTCTCGCTCGGTCATTGATGTCGGTTTTGAATTTGCCATTTCTGTACATACACCCTCAAAATAATGTGGAATTCATTCTTAATTAATTGTGGCCATACTGGCTAAGTTTGGGAACCGTAACTATTTAGAATAATTATTTGTCTTACCTGTTACATGTCACTTTTATTTATTTTACGTTAAATTAAATGAATTACAGTGCGGTTCACACATGTTTTGCTCCTCTTCAGGCGTTTATAATACACAGAATCGTTCCTTAAAAACAGATTGTCTTAATCTAAATTAACATAAAACTTTTTGTTTACTTTTCGCTGTTGGAGTGGCTGTTGGGGAATTTGGAAGGGCGGGGGGAGAGGAAGCAGTGGTTGGCCTGAAATTAATGTCTAGTGATGCCTGTTGGTGTGAGGGTCTCTCTCGGTGTTTACTGTGATTGGCAGCACAGCCTGTGTGAGATGCTGATAGTTTTGCGCCAGCTGTTGTGCGAAAATTGTGTGATACACTTTATTGTATGACAGTCGTTCACTTAAGAGTTTGACGCCTCAACGCTTCGTTTTCATCACTGGTACACTGTCGGGGCTGTTGTGTTATATTACACTACTGAATTACTTATTTCGGAACTATTTAAACGTATTTTTGGCCAAAAAGATTGTGACAGTACGAAGTTAAAAACATCATGAACGTGCCAGGTGCTAAACCATAATCTCGCAAGATGACGTTTACATTTATGATTATTGTTTACAATCCAACTACATACTCTCGTTGACCCACAACACGAATGCATCCACTACATGACTACAATTAATGATGATTATTTTCATCGCATGTTCACCACATTTTTACCCTTGTAAACGATCTGAAGACTACTGTAGGAAACAACCGAAACAAGTCATTGTGCTGTAACTTTATACCGAAAATTGCGATCTAGGCCTAAAAAGTTATTTACAGTAAAGAAATATTCGATAAATTACATTACGACCGCCGTCTCCTCCCTTTTTTAAACTTGACAATCTGCCCGCCTCGACTTCACATGGCCGCACGACTTGCCTGGCGTAGCCTAGCGGTAAAAAATTATACAAACCAACCATTTTCGTGAAGCAGTCTATCCGTTCGTGAAATCCGTTTCATCAACCCTTCAATAGTTCATGAGATTGTCCTTCACATAGAAAAAGAAAAATGCGACGGGGGACTTTGTCATTTGTGTAAAGAAAGTGTTCATCCGTGACCTGATGATGATCGCTTGACTGAAACTTGTTGTCTGTGAATTAATATTATTTACAACAGCTTTTAGTGGTTACGTGGTGCTGTTCTTTGAAAAATTAAACATTCTGTAATTTCATCACACTATATTCTAAAGTTTCAGTGACCTTTGCAGATATATTTTGCACTTGTAGTTTGTTGCCGCAGCGTCATTTGCTTACGAAACGATCGTAATACCATTAACATGTAAATGTGTCTTCTACTGTCGCAGGCTCTTTCGTTGAATTCTATATTTTTCGAGTGCCTCACGAATATCGAAACGCGTACACAAGACCAATTGAAAACTGTTGTCCAACAACGGCTTTTGACGAATGTCTGTTTAATTTCATAATCAGATTTTCCTTCTAACCGAGGTTGTGTGGCATGATTAAATCTCTCTACGTTTATGCCTAAAGAAATTAACCTTGAAACTTGACGACCTGGGTCTTAGAAGGGTTCACTAAGAGAGAATCTGGCGAATGTCCTGTGGCGTCTTGTTCCACACTCATCGCTCCCAGTCTAGCTAATGTTTGTTTATCACTTCTTTAGCCTTGAGGCCCTCTGTTACATCTGACGAGGAACAACACTTACCAGAATACTACATAACAATCAAAATAATAATAATTTGCAATAATAATAATAATAATAATAATAATAATAATGATGATGATGATGATGATGATGATGATGATGATGATGGAGGCATTAATGATGAATATTGTTTAGTTTAGCACTTTCGAAGCCTTGTTTGGTATTAGAAGAAGTGGAAGGGATAATGAAAGAGGAGAAGAGTGATATGAAAGTGACAATTGTTGCCAGGAAAGAAAATAATTTCAGTAGAGAACTCTGTAGACAAAGGGAGGAAAAAGTGGAGGAGGAGAGAGGGTTAAAGAGAGTGAGCTGTACGAAGAGATAGCTGTTGTAATAGAGGGTGCGCCATTAGCTGTCTTTTGAAGTTTGAAACGATTTTAATTTCTCTAATTCTTTAAGCAAGATTGTTCCAGAGTCGGATTTCAGATACAGAAAACGATTTAAAGAACATGGCAGTCAGCTAAGGTCACCGAACTGATGAGACGTACGGTAACTAAAATAAAGCTGTCTCTCTCTCCTCCCCCTCCCCCCTCCCCCCCCCCCCCCCCCCCCCCGACCCAATAGTTTCAAAAAGCTGGTGCAGTACGTAGTTGAAACTCTGGACCATCCAAAAGTTCTCCCCATTTAATTACACTTTATTATACTTTTTGGTTTTAGCGAATGGAATCACCAGCATCATCATCATAATTGTACAGTTACAGTTTCCCAGGTACTGTTTGAGCCGCTTCCACTTTCTTCTGACCATGTATAAATTACGGAGAACATAAACCGTTGTCCTTCCTCTGGCAGCGTGCTCTTCATTGGTCAACCAACGTGTTCTGGGTCTTGTTACGGGACATTTTGCTTCCAACTCTCTTCCCGAATTTATTCGAGCCGTTCTTCTAAAGTCCAACCTCATTGCAGGCCAGTACCATCGTAGTATGGATGTGCTGATTCCGTCTAAAACGGACACCTTGATTCCGGCTTTCTTCCTCACCTCCTCATTCTTTTACTTGCGCTCTTAGTACAAATGGTACAAATGGCTCTGAGCACTATGGGACTTAACAGCTATGGTCATCAGTCCCCTAGAACTTAGAACTACTTAAACCTAACTAACCTAAGGACAGCACGCAACACCCAGCCATCACGAGGCAGAGAAAATCCCTGACCCCGCCGGGAATCGAACCCGGGAACCCGGGCGTGGGAAGCGAGAACGCTACCGCACGACCACGAGATGCGGGCTGCGCTCTTAGTCTTCTAGGCGGTAGATCTACGAAACTTCATTTCTGATGCCTGAAGCCTCTCACTCTCTCTTCGTGAGGGCACATAATTCGATATCGTGGTCAATACTGGTACAAAGTTGCTGAGGAACATAGTTAATTTTGCTTTTACTGGTATCTTGTCATCTCATAAAAGGGTTATCTCTTGCTGATAGAATTCAACACCCTTGTAATTTTGTTTGTCATCAGTCTTCTGTCGATCCTTTCTCGTGACAATCTCTTCAACTCAGAATAGCACTTAACACCCCAAGTTGTTGTTGGATGTATTGCCGTCCCTACAACTTTGTCCTCCATGGCCCTGTCTAGTACCATGCTTGGTCCTGTCTTGTAGTTACTGTTTCCCGTATGCTTCTTTCCTCACCGATTCTGCTCAGGGTCTTCTCATTTCTTATATTGTCAGTTCCATACAGTACTGTGCGGTCAAAATGTACAATCTCAGAAATTTCTTTCTCATATTCGATATTTTCCTTTCTCTTCGATACCAATGAATCCGTTTTAGAGAGGAACGCTCTCTTAACTTCTACTGTTTTGCTTCTTATGTCTCCACGCTCAGTGTGTCAAACGTTATTTTGCTTCCTAGGCAACAGAATTCCCTCACTTCATCTACAACAAGGTCCCAACTTCAAAATCAAATTTGTCGCTGATCGCCACTTCTCCACAGTTTTGTCTTTATTTTGCTTACTCTTAATCCATATTCCGTACTCAGTAGACTGAGATTTGAGTGAGAAGTTCTGTAACACTTCCTAGCTTTCTCAGAGGATTACAATGTCACCAGCAAATCCTTACCATGTCATCATTTCACCCCGAAGTTTAATTCCAACTCTTGAATCTTTCTTTTACTTCCGTGATTGATTCATTGTGTCTTATTTGATTGTAAAACTACTACCGATCGTTTTACAGCTTACCACTACGTCATCCGAGGATTTGTTCTGTGTATTCGGATAGCAATTATCTGTTAGTTCGCAAGTGTTGGAATATCTTTCTCCATGTGTAATTTTTTCTCAGAGATTCCATTTTTTATTCATGTTTGCGGTTTAAGAATAATAAAATCGTATGCTCAATACCCACTGTTTTAATTGAAACGAACAGCTTTGCAACAACCTTTGTACTGAGAACAAGAGTCTGTTACCCTTCCTTGGAGCGCTTCTGACCTTACTTAAATACCGAATGAGCGCTCTTCGTCCTGACGAGATACTGTTTTCTATCGGTCCAAAATTCTTTACCGAGTAAATGGTATTTGCTTCTTCGTGAAATAAACATTACGTGGCTGTCGGGTCTTTCGCGACTGCAGTATGTCTCCTATTAATTTCAAACAGTCATCAAAGATCATGATGTAGTGTTTTCTCCAAAACAATGGCGATAGTATTTGATTACTCAGCACTACAGTACATAGAATTTAATCGTATTGGTGTGTCATTTAGGAAATAATACACTCTTCAACCCGTAGAATCGTAGCAGAAACGATTTTCAGGCTTCTGTAACTTATTATTAAAAATTTGCGGCTGTGTAACGAGCCCATGCACTTTTTATGCTGCAAGTGCGGTGTTGTTGTGACAATTTGCTGTTGGTGTTGTGAGAGAATAAACCCAAGAAATGTAAGCAAATGACAGTTTGATCACGGCTCTGAAGTTCATAAAGCTGTCCTTAACATGAAAGTTGGTTCGATTACTGGAATGCTTTGACAGGCCTTCTTCTTCTTCTTCTTCTTCTTCTTCTTCAACCTCCTGTGGCCCATTAAAAGTATGTGCCTGATGAATATGCTCCTATTACGGATGATGATCAAAATTCTGTCCATCTGGGTAAACATTTCTTGCTTCGTTCGTCTTCTATATTGACTGTCTACCGCACTTGGAGGTCGCAGTATTCTTTTAAGGAACCTTAGTTCCAAAAGTTCTAGTCTCCTGTTCTCACTGGGCTCAGATTTGCTGCTCAGTATGAGGCTTCATGGCGGATCACTGTCTGGGTAATGTCGCAATTTTGCATTGATAGAAACATTTACATTGTAGGTCGTATGCCCTTTCCTTCCTTCAGCATTTTAACTGCCTTACCCAGCCACTTACAGGGACACCTACAAGAGACATTGACTCCGAACCACTACGGTGCAATTTAGGGCTTCTCTGAAATACAGATCACAAGCATACGCGAAAAACCGATAAATGGCGGAAAAATTTCTTGAATAGACGAGGAATAGAGGTCCCCACGTGAAGATTTCCAGCATGGCGGACACCCATTGAGCTGTACGACTGCGTTTGGTGGAGATAAAAACTTATTGCAATAGTAATAGGCGTTATAACCAACGCATTGTTCTTTTAAAACACTCAAGGTAAATTTTAATACAGCTTATTTTTCTGTGAAGGCTGAGTATAATCTGATATCAAGAAACCATCTGTAGAAGTCCGTACAGAAACTCAGGCACAGTCATATAGAGTCGGAACATTTTACGAGTTGGTTGTCTTAGCCTGTAGCCATATATTCCCTATTCGATTTAACTGTTTGGTTCAAATGGTTCAAATGGCTCTGAGCACTATGGGACTTAACTTCTGAGGTCATCAATCCCCTAGAACTTAGAACTACGTAAACCTAACTAGCCTAAGGACATCACATACATCCACGCCCGAGGCAGGATTCGAACCTGCGACCGTAGCAGTCTCACGGTTCCAGACTGTAGCGCCTAGAACCGCTCGGCCACTCCGGCCGGCTTAACTGTTTGTTTTAGTTAATAAATACCTTTGTAATAATAGTTATATGAATTAGTTATCCAGGGGATGATCAGAACAACAACACTTAATCACGCCTAACAGGTTGTAGGAAATTTATTGTCATACAAAAATGGATGAATACGGGTGCTTTTTGGTTTCCAGGGTAATGTTTTAACACTATCTCGCAAAACAGTAGCAACTTCAGGCAATGACGACAGAGGTGGATAGAGATCACGCACCATTCTTCCAAAGTAGACCGCAAAGATTCAATAATACTTAGATGTGTTGACTGTGTTGACCAGGAGAGACGCGAGAATTCATACTCGTGCACGCAGTACCAGGCGTCGACGATCTGTGCTGTGTGAACAGGGTCAGTGTCGTCTTGAAATACAGCTCCACTGTTGGTGAACAAATAGTGTACCATGGAATGGACCTGATCAGCCAAAATGGTCGCATGATCCTTGCAGTAATGCGACATTGCAGAGTAACCATGGGTCCACGGAATACATGGATGGCTGGCCAAATCATCACCGTACTCCGCCGTGCTTCACTGTTGAGACTAAACTCGGTCTGAAGCTCGAAACAGTGTGGAACAAGACTTATCCGGCCAAACGACTTCGTTTCATTGCTCAACAGACCAGGTTTTATGGCTTCGGCACCACGTTTTTCTAATAGGGACGTTTGTGTCACTGACGAGTGGTTTTGAATTCGAGCTCGCCCTTTAATTCCTTGCTTTTGGAGCTCCCGTCTTGTTTTGATGCTGAGATGGTTCGCGAGTACGGGATATTCAGTTCTCCAGTGACTTTAGCAGCTTTCGTCCCCTCGTTTTTCGTCACAATCATCTTCAACGACCGTCTGACACGATCATTCAATACACACTTTGGTTCGCGTTGTGACTAAGCGTATGATGATTTTCCGCTTTCCCAGTATGCAGTATAAATTTTCTATATGGTGATTCTCAAAACACCAAACACCCAAACACTACCTTGGTTACCGAAGCATCCAGCATACGAGTACCAACAATTTGCCCACGCTCGAATTCACATAGCTCCGACAAAATGCTCTCACAGCTACAAAGAACACTGTTTCGACCACGACTGACACTTGCATCGTATTGTGGACATTGTACAGGTGCCGTCTCTGCTCAAATAAAGTGGTACAACCAGCAGGCTTAGCTAGCATCTGCATTTATATTCCAGAATGCACTTCTCATGGTGTTTCCATATTTTTGTGGAAACCGTGTACAATGCATTGTTTTTGAGCCGTGAACTTCATCGTTCAGACATTCTTCACAGCAATTTAACGTATAAGTAAGTTGTTTTTCTCGCATCAGTGATACTGAAGCCGCGGCGTGTGCTGAAGAACACTCCAAACATTTTCCGGCATAAAAATGTTAGTTTTGCATATCATTCATAGAATTACCTCATTAGCGCTCTGTTGTAAGTCTGTAAAGCGACACAAGTCTCACATTACCCATCACTGATGTTACCAAGCACTAACTAATGAGCATCGCTGAAAGCGGTCTGCTGTTTCAGCTGCCACCTGCATAGTAACATCAACCGAATGTGTAAAGACCATGACAGCTATAGTTGCGCTGATACTGAAGTATGATAAAGAATTCAACAAATGGAATACGAGAGACTCCAGTCAGCGATCTCTGAACAAATTAACCTCAGCAGGGATAGTCAACCCTTTTTACTAACGCCCATTTTTGCATCTCTGCTAGTAACGAAACTTCCTAACTGGCCATCAGTTCCAGAGTAGTCGTGATTTGTTTAACAGAGAAATAGCTTTGTGTATAAAATGTGTAAAGCAAATTAATAGAAAGTTAAAGCATATAACAATAATCACTTGCCATATATTTTATGAAAACCTAATGAAGATGTTTTGAAAAGCCGTACCGCCAGCCACCTATCATGAAAGTTGGAACGGCCATTAGTGTGCAGTAGGGACCGGGTTGACTACCATTGGACTACAATGACGGGAGGAAGACAGTGAGGCCTTAAATTCTCGCGCTAGACAAACTGCCCAATGACTGAAGTAACATTCTATCACATACATATGTTTATCTTTCTCCATATATAGCCTATATACCCTCAGCAAACCAATGTGAAGTGTATGGCAGAGGGTACGTCCCACTGTATTAGTTATTAGTTTGATTTACCGTTCCAATCACGTATGAAGCCCGAGAAGAATCCCTGTTAAAATATCTCTGTGTGTGCTGCCATTAATCTAATATTATCCTCACAATAGCTGTGGGAGCTGTACGTAGGGACTTGTAGTGCACTCATAGGGTCATCGTAGAAAGCCGTTTCTTGAAACTTTGTAAGTAGGCGTTCTCGGGCTAGTTTACATCTATCTTTCTTCAAGAATCCATCACTTCAGTTTCATCGTCATCATCTTTGTGACACTCTCCCAAGGATTAAATAAACCTGTGACGATTCACGCTGCCCTTCTCTGTATACGTTCTGTGCCCTGTTCTATTTGGTATGGGTCGCACACACTTGACCAATATTCTACAATTGACTGCACGAGTGATTTACAAGCTCTCTTTTTTGTTGACTGATTGCATTTCCCTAATATTCTACCAATAAATGGAAGTGTATCACCTGCGTTAAACTTTGGCTGAACCTATGTGATCATGCCATTTCATATCCTTACAAAGTGTTACACCCAGGTATTTGTATGAGTTGACCGTTTCCAGCTGTGAGTCGTTGATATTATAATCACAAGATACTACGATTTTTAGTTTTGTGAAGAGTAAAGTTTTGCGTTTCTGAACATTTAAAGAAAGTCTTTGTACCAGATAACTACATCACCTGCAGAAAGTCTGACGTTGCTATTAATATTGTCCACAAGGTCATTAGTATTACACAAGTGAATAGCAAGGTACCCAACACACTTCTCTAGGACGTATACGAAGTTACTTCTATATCCGTCGATGACTCTCCATCCAAAATAATTTTCTGCGTCCTACATACCAGAAATCCTAGATCAAGTCTCAAATTTCGCATGATACCCGCATATGATCGTAGCTTAGACAATAAGAGTAGATGTGGTACTGATTCAACTTCTTTTCGGAAATAAAGAGACTGCATAGATCTGATTGTTTCGATTCAAAGCGTTCAATAGGTTAACTGAATACACTTAGAGTTGGGTTTCACATGATCAATTTTTTAAGAGGAGGTCAGTTTGTTCGAGATACCCCTCTGTGTTTGAGCTCAGAATATGATCTAAGAGTCAACAACGAATCCACGTCACGTCCCGTAGGACCAAATTGAGGAGCAAATCTGCAAGGTCGTGAAGTATGCCAGTACATGAAATTACAAAATAAAAGGAATAACAAATAAAAATAAAATGTTTATGAACCCGAAAAAAGTCAATCGATAAGTTTAAGTAAACGCAGTCAACAATACAACAAGAATCAACTAAATTTTTCAAGGAACTCCTCGACAGAATAGAAGGAGTGATCCTTGAAGAAACTCTTCAGTTTCGATTTGAAAGCGAGTGGATTACTACTAAGATTTCTGAATCCGAGCGGTAGCTTATTGAAAACGGATGCAGCAGTGCAGCAGTATACTGCACACCTGTCTGCACAAAAGTTAAGGAAATCCAATACAAATGTAGGTTTGATCTCTGCCGAGTATTAACTGAGTGAAAGCTGCTTATTCTTGGGAATAAGCTAATATATATATATATATATATATATTAGAGAGAGAGAGAGAGAGAGAGAGAGAGAGAGAGAGAGAGGCCAATGTCAAAATACCTAACTCCAGGGGTCGACTGGTCCGTGAACTTATCACTTATTGCCTGAACCGCCCGTTTCTGAGCCAAAAAGCCAAAAATATCCTTTTAGAAAGGGGAGAGTTACCCCAAAATATAATACCATACGACATAAGCGAATGAAGATATGCAAAATCGACTAATTTTCCTGTTGAATAATCACTTACTTCAGATACCGTTCGAATAGTATAGCTGACAGCATTAAGTCTTTGAACAAGATCCTAACGTGGGCTTCCCATGACAGTTTACTATCTATCTGAACACCTAGAAATTTGAACTGTTCAGTTTCACTAATCATATGCCCATTCTGTGAAATTAAAGCATCAGGTTTTGTTGAATTTTGTGTTAGAAAATGCAAAAACTGAGTCTTATTGTGATTTAGCGTTAGTTTATTTTTTACAAGCCATGAACTTAGGTCATTAACTGCACTATTTGAAACAGGGCCAATGTTACACACAACATCCTTTACAACCAAACTAGTGTCATCAGCAAACAGGAATATTTAGAGTTACCCGTGATACTGGAGGGCATATCATTTATATAAATAAGGAACAGGAGTGGCCCCAACACTGATCCGTGGGCCACCCCCCACTTGACAGTACCTGTTTAGCCCATCCAGTACCTCACAGAGAAAAGAGAATGTAGCATTTTCTGTTTTTAAGCGACTTCTAAAGCCGAACTGTACATTTGATAGCAAATCGTGTAATATAAAATGATCAATTATCCTTACATACACAGCCTTTTTAATAACCTTAGCAAACACTGATGGCCTAGAAATAGGTCTAACGTTGTCTACGATATCTCCTTCTCCCTTTTTATAAAGTGGCTTTATTACTGAGTGCTTTAACCGTTTAGGAAACTGACCATTCCTAAAAGAAAAATTACAAATATGGCTAAATACAGTGCTAACATGTGCAGCACAGTAATTTAATATTCTGCTAGGTACTCCATCATATCCATGAGAGTCCTTAGTCTACAGTGATTCTTACTATGAACTGACTTTATATCGTCGACCTTGTGCTGCTGACCAGACGCTTCCTTCACAAATGACTATATGGTTTTAATTTTATCCTGTGACTTAGCTATTCTATTTGCTTACCACATACTCTTTGCCTTCCTTATAACATTTTTAAACACCTTACAATACTGTTTGTAATGGGCTACTGTAGCTTGATAGTGACCACTTCTAACATTTTGATGTAGTTCCCACTCTGTTCGACAGTATATCCTTATCCCACTAGTCATCCACCAGGGCTGCCTATTACTGTTAATGCCCAGTTTAGAACGTTCTAATGGAAAGCTACGCTCAAAGAGCATGGGAAATGTGTTGAGGAAAGCATTATATTTATCATTTATGTTATCGACACTATAAACATCCTGCCAAAGTTGTTCCTTGACAAGGTTTAAAAAACTCTCTAATAATGTTGGATTAACTTTCGTACATAGTTTGTAATTATATGTGACATTTGTTTGAGTTCAAAAGCCTTTTAGTGTTAAAATTTGTGCATCATAGTTTGAAAGGCCATTCACCTTTATACTAACAGAATGCCCATGTAGTAATAAAGAATGAATAAAAATATTATCTATCGCTGTGCTACTGTTCCCTTGTATTCTAGTTGGAAAAAACACAAGCTGCATCAGATCATATGAATTTAGCAGATCTACCATCGTTTTCCCTGCACCATCAATTACAAAATTTATACTGAAGTCCCTACATATAACTAATTTCTGGTACTTCCTACAAAGTGAATCAAGCACGCTCTCTACCTTGCGCAGAAATGCTCTGAAGACAGAGTTAGGGGACCTATAAACAACAACAATTAGACGTTTAGTTTCAGTAAGTTCAGCTGCCTCTGCACAACAATCAAATATCGATTCAGTGCAGTGGCGTGATGCGTCTATGGACTCAAATGGAATAATGTTTTTTTCGTACATAGCCACTCCCCCACCCTGCAAGGAACTCCTTGAAAAACAGCCAACTAAGCTGTATCCTGCTAAAGGAAGCCTCTGAATTGTCAAATTACGTAAGTGATGCTCCGATATACGAACAATTTCAGAGTCAACATCTATAAGCAGATCACTAACTTTATCTCTAATACGTCTTATATTTTGATGAAACGTGCTAATTTCTTCTGTACTTGGAAACATGACGTCCTCTGAAGGTAATTCCTTAGTTAGAGGGACTTCCTTTAAGCAGGTATACCTATCAGTTGACTTCAATCTAAAACAGGTGCAGCTCTAGCGCCAACTAGTACAGGAATTTTTCTAAGAGTGATCCCAGCACCACCCACTACAGTCACCTATCAGCTTAGCCAGCCTCCCCTGGATCACTTCTATTGCCCTTCTTGTAAGTGGATGCGGCCTGTACGTTTCGAAATAGAGGGCACATTTTCTTGTTCGAGAGATCAAGGTAGATTTGAGTTAAAAGAAAAGCTAACTTGGCCGCGGATTGAGTATAAAATCTAATAGGGATTGCATCGGGCCCTGGAGGATTGTTCAGTTTTAACGATTTCAACTGTTTCTCAACATCACTGAGACTTTCACTTAATTCACTCACCTTTTCAGTGCTACAAGGATTAAACTGGGACAATTTTGCTGGGGTTTCCTTTGTAAAGGAATATTTGAAAATGGGGTTAAGCAGTGCTTTTGCACTGAGACAGTTTCAATACCTGCCTCGTCTGCGAATGACTGGAGACTAATTTTGGTGCCTCTGCATAGCGAATGACGCAACAAGTTTACTGTGACCAGTCAATTTATATTTATATCGACAGCTCATGGCGATTTGTATGTGTTAACGTGACGTGTGTTGTCTTCAGACTTTGGGGTAGCCTGTGGCACTGTCTCCAGTAGCCACAGTCTCTTTTTCTGTCGCCATACATCAGATGTATGCTTCAAACGTTCTAAACAAAGATGATGTCTCCAAAATTATGGCCGACTGCTATGGCCGAGCGGTTCTAGGAGCTTCAGTCCGGAACCGCGCTGCTACTACGGTCGCAGGTTCGAATCCTGCCTGGGGCATGGATGTGTGTGATGTCCTTAGGTTAGTTGGGTTTAAGTACACTACTGACCATTAAACTTGCTACACCACGAAGATGACGTACTACAGACGCGAAATTTAACCGGCAGGAAGAAGATGCTGTGATATGCAAATGATTACCTTTTCAGAGTATTCACACAAGGTTGGCGCCGGTGGCGACACCTACAACGTGCCGACATTAGGAAAGTTTCCAACCGATTTCTCATACGCAAACAGCAGTTAACCGGCGTTGCCTGGTGAAACGTTGTTGTGATGCATCGTGTAAGGAGGAGAAATGCGTACCAACACGTTTCCGACTTTGATAAAGGTCGGATTGTAGCCTATCGCGATTGCGATTTATCGTATCGAGACACTGCTGTTCGCGTTGCTCGAGATGCAATGACTGTTAGCAGAACATGAAATCGGTGGGTTCAGGAGGGCAATACGGAACGCCGTGGTGGATCCCAACGGCCTCGTATCGCTAGCAGTCGATGTGACAGGCATCTTATCCACATGGCTGCAACGTATCGTGCAGCCACGTCTCGATCCCTGAGTCAACAGATGGAGACGTTTGCAAGACGACAACCATCTGCACGAACAATTTGACGACGTTTGCAGCAGCATGGACTATCAGCTCGGAGACCATGGCTGCGTTACCCTTGACGCTGCATCACAGACAGGAGCGCATGCGATGGTGTACTCAACGACGAACCTGGGTGCACGAATGGCAAAAGTTTTGTTTACAGCATCATGATGGTCGCATCCGTGATTGGCGACATCGCGGTGAACGCACATTGGATGCGTGTATTCGTCATCGCTATACTGGCGTATCACCCGGCGTGATAGTATGGGGTGCCATTGGTTACACGTCTCGGTCACCTCTTGTTCGCATTGACGGCACTTTGAACAGTGGACGCTACATTTCAGATGCGTTACGACCCGTGGCTCTACCCTTCGTTCGATCCGTTCGAAATAATACATTTCAGCAGGATAATGCACGACCGCATGTTGCAGGTCCTGTACGGGCCTTTCTGGATACAGAAAATGTTTGACTGCTGCCCTGGCCAGCACATTCTCCAGATCTCTAACCAATTGAAAACGTCTGATCAATGGTGGCCGAGCAACTGGCTCGTCACAATACGGCAGTCACTACCCTTGATGAACTGTGGTATCGTGTTGAAGCTGCGTGGGCTGCTGTACCTGTACACGCCATCCAAGCTCTGTTTGACGCAATGCCCAGGCGTATCAAGGCCATTATTACGGCCAGAGGTGGTTGTTCTAGGTACTGATTTCCCAGGATCTATGCACCTAAATTGCGTGAAAATGTAATCGCATGTCAGTTCTAGTATAATATGTCTGTCCAATGAGTACCCGTTTATCATCTGCATTTCTTCTTGGTGTAGCAATGCTAATGGCCAGTAGTGTAGTTGTAAGTTTAGGCGACTGGTGACCTCAGATGCGATAGTGCTTAGAGCGATTTGAACCATTTGAACTAAATTTATATACGACCAGAATTTTTTGGGGTTTTGTGAAAGATGAAAGCCCTCAAGCAATGTTCTCATCTCAGACAATTTTCAAAATGGTTCAAATGGCTCTGAGCACTATGGGACTTAAGTTATGAAGTCATCAGTCCCCTAGAACTTAGAACTACTTAAACCTAACTAACCTAAGGACATCACACACATCCATGCCCGAGGCAGGGTTCGAACCTGCGACCGTAGCAGTCGCGCGGTTCCGGACTGCGCGCCTAGAACCGCGAGACCACCGCGGCCGGCGACAATTTTCATTCATCATCTTTCTACCTATGATCAGTTTTATATTGTTGTCCCACTTCAGACTACTGCGTAACCATTCTGACAGATATTTAATTATTTGGGTTGTTTGTGGGAAGAGAAAAACTGCGAGGTCATCGGCGTCGTCGGATCAGGGAAGGACGGGGAAGAAATTCGATCGTGCCCTTTCAGAGGAACCATCCTGGCATTTGCCTGGAGCGATTTAGGGAAATCACGGAAAACCTAAATCAGGATGGCCGGACGCGGGATTGAACCGTCGTATTTCCGAATGCGAATCCAGCGTGCTGACCAATGAGCCACGTCCCTCGGTAGATAGTTAATGGCTTCGAGTGTTTCCAGGGATTGTCTGGACATCTTGTAACCGCACAGTAGCTGGCCTTTTCTCGTGTTGACGTACTCGATGCTTTCTCTGTTTAGCTCCGAGCGTCGGCGATTACATCGCCGTCCGCGTGGAAGACGGGGAGGACAAACTGGAGTACGCGGAGGAAGTGAACAGTCAGCAGCAGCAGGAGGCGATGGCCGAGGGCAGTCCCCAGCAGCAGCAGCAGCCGCAAGCGGCGGCGCAGGACGAGGAGGAGGCGGGCGGCGCATGCGCCGTGGAGCAGGACTACCTGGCCCCGCCCCCCGCGCCGGCGGACGACGGGCCGGCCGCGGCGGCTGGGGGGGAGCCCAGTCCGGCCGAGCAGCAGCAGGCGCACGCCGCAGCCGCAGCCGAAGCCGCCGCCGCCGAGTACCAGTACTTGGACTGCGTGCGCGACCTCAGGGTGGTCTCGCAGGCGCGCGCCGACGACGACGATGCCATGCCGTACCACCACCCGCACACGCCCCGGCACCACCACCACCTGTCCCCGCCGCCCGCGCCGCAGCAGCAGCAGCACCAGCCGCAGCACCACTACCAGCTGGGCGCGCTCTTCTCGCCCGTGAAGGACTACGGCGATTCGCGCCACCAGGACGACGTCTTCCGCTCGGTGTTCAAGCAGGAGGACCAGCAGCAGCCGCCTCAGCAGGAGTACCTGCCCGAGGAGTACCTGCGGCACGCGCACGCGCAGCACGAGGGCTCCGTGTCGTCGGCAGAGTCCCCGGACGTGTCGTCGCGCAACGGCGAGGCGGCGTCGCCCGTGGGCGAGCTGGACAAGTCGCGCTTTACGCACCTGACGACGCTGCAGCCGAGCGCCGCCGGCTCTCCGGAGGAGCGCCACGATCCGCAGAGGGACATGTACGGCGCCGGCGCGGCCGCGGGCGCGCTCGAGCACCACGGTGCGGCCGCGCACCACCTGCACCACGGCTACCACCACCCTCACGACGTCGCCGTCAGCAACGCCACCTCCGTCCTCATACACGCGCAGACCAGCCTCAACACCAGGTAACCCGCAACCTCATTCACATTCGCTGCACTGCTGACTTAACCAGCCTTTTAGCTTACTTTGGCCACAACGGAAGAAGAATATTTTTAGACCATACACAATATACATAGCACTAAAAATAAACGATGTAAAAAGAAAGAAAACGGGATGTACCAGCGAGAGAATAACATCAACTGGTGGTAGCTTTCAATTTAGAATACTCAGTTTATCGTAACTTCACATGAATCCAATTTTATGCAGCATCTTACCGATCTTGTGATAGATGCTTACTTCTTGGGTCGCACTGGTACTTGCTTCGGCCAGCACGTGGTCTGCAGGTAGGACAGCCCTGATCTAACATTTGTCAGCCTACTGGGACACTCAGTATGATTTTTCCAAGGGTCTAGACATCTGAATCTGCATCTATTCCTTTGATAACGACCTCAGATCACGGAGCAAGACACTACGATTCGTCACAGTAGAATTCTGTACATGTTTCCTTAACACTGGAAATGCGTTTCCCCACGCCACTCCCAGTCGTCTTACCATTAATGTCGCACAATTAGTCCATTTCATATCACTTTGTAATGCAACTGCCGACCGCAGTGGCCGAGCGGTTCTAGGCGCTACAGTCTGGAACCGCGCGACCGCTACGGTAGTAGGTTCGAATCCTGCCTCGAGCATGGATGTTTGTGATGTCCTTAGGTTAGTTAGGTTTAAGTAGTTCTAAGTTCTATGGGACTGATGACCTCACAAGTTAAGTCCCATAGTGCTCAGAGCCATTTGAACCATTTTGTAATGCAACTGCTAGGTATTTAAACGACGTGACGTGCTCCAAGCGCTTACCTCTAATGCTGAAATCTGATACTATCGGTTCCACTTTCTGTGTACAGCATTACATGACACTCATCTACAGGTCGACTCTAAAGGTCATTAACACTTGAAAGTCCAATACTTCACGGAATAATGTAGGCACAGAAGTAAAACGTGACAGACATGAAATGACATGATGTTTTGTTGAAACCGAAGACGAGTACAAAAACCGGCCAACATGAAGGATGGTGCTCCACACCATATTCCTAAACGTGTGAAAAATCTCTTGCGCACGTCGCTTGGTGAGGGTCGCGTACTGAGCCGCCATTGTCATCGTGCTGGGCCTCCCAAGTCTCGAGACCTACGGGGTTACCTGGAGTCGCAGGTCTACCGAAATCATCCGATCTCATTAGGGATGCTAACAGACAAAATTCGACGGCAGTTTTTCACCGTACCTAGTGTTTTGCTGTTCAGCGCTATTCACAACGTTGTTCCTTGACTAATGTTATTGTTGATGAATGATGGCCGGCGTATTGAGAATTTGTTATAAGGAATTCTTTTTTTTTTTCTAGTTATTGCTTGTCTGTTGGATGAAGTACCATCTGTTGGTCATTTGCGAACTTTCCGGTTTCAATAAAACCCCATGCTATTTCAAACATATGTGTAAATTTTTGACTATATACCTACATTATAGCGTAAAATATTGAATTTTCGAATGAAACTGACTTTTGGATCAATATGTAAATTTCAAGAACAATACATATATAGAGCGTGTCCCTGGAGGAACGGTAAATACTCGGGAATATGACAGGAACACTCATTTGAAGCAAAAAACCTTCGTATGTACTTACGCCCTACTCCAAATGGTTTCTGAGATGGAACACATTCAACGTACGTCTTTTTTTGGGATAGTGATGCGCACGTGTGTGTCTTACCCACCCAACCTCTTTGGCATTCTATTCTAGCCCAACCTACCTCGTTGCTTTCAAACTCTTTGGTCAGGGTGTCTTTCTACCATAGGAGTAGAAGTGAACCAAACACTGAACCCTGTGGGACTCCCTTTGCGATTTCTCTCGAGTCACTAAAATGTTCTCTCTCTCCAATGTTCTTTGAATTATTCGGCACAAGTTTTGGCACTCTGTTTATTAAGTGTAACTCAAACCATCGTATGTAAGGCTCCAGTTCAATAAATAACAATGTGCATTAAATGTGTTCTATCTTGGAAACCATGCGGAACAAGGCATATCGTCATGTGCAGTTCACTGCTTAAAACGAGCGTTCCCGTCTTATCTCGGAATGCTGACCACTACTCCTGGGACACGCTGTATACTCTGAAAACACCTGGCGTCTAGCTTTAGCAGGAATAAGGACCTTGGAACTAATTTATTGAGCGCAACGTGGACTCCCTTCCACGGTGTCATTTCGTATTTTTAACACAGTGGAAAAAATCTAACATCACAGAGGGTTAGAAGACTGGATTACTATAAGAGCAGCACTTCCACACCAAACCACGGTGGCTCGACAGCTAGCGTTGCTTTAACAGACACATTTACCACTGGGAACATTACTGTTATTTTTCGTAATATATCTGTAACTGATGAGTATTAAGTTGACAGGGTCTCACTTTCAAAGAAAGAAAAAGTAGTAATAGCTTCTACACTGCATAATTAGCTACTGCTTTAATCCGTCTGTCATTTTAGACCACAACAGTTTAGGATGACGGTGCTATGATAATAGGCAGCTATCGATGCCTTTGGTAGTCCAGGATCGCAGCTTTTTCTGTTCCATTCACATATGGAACGCAGAAGGATAATCGCATAAATGCCCCTGTCCGCGTGTAAATAATCTAATCTTGCCTTCGCGACCCATAAGGAATCGATACGTAGGAGCTTGTGGTATTTTCCTATACTCCTCCCTTAAAACTGGTTCTTGAACTTTGCAAGTTGCCGCTCACGGGGTAGTTTGCGTCTGTCATAAAGTATCTGTCAGATCAGTATTTCCATGACCTCCGTGACGATCTTCCACGAGTCACGCAAACATGTGACCACTTGTGCCGCCCTCCTTCGTCGACGGTAAATATCGTCAGATAGTTTTCTGAAGTGGATGCCAAATACTTGAGCAGTCAAGTAGGACGGGTAGCACTACTGTTCCGTAACCAATCTACTTTGTTGACTGACAGCATTTCACTGGTATCACACCAATGAACCAAAGTCAGCCACCACGACTGAGCCTATGTTATCATTTCATATCCCTACTAACTATAACACTGAGGTATTTGTATATGTTGTCAGATTCCACTTCTCAATCATTGATATTTTAGTCACAGAATACTAGGTTTTTCGTTTTGTGAAGGTCACCATTTTTAAATTTCTGAACATTAATAGAAAGATGCCAGTCTTGGTGCTACTGTTAAATTTTATCAAGACATAATACTAGGGCAGCTTTTTTTAGGGCAGTTCTTAATTATAGATAACTGCGTGATCTGCGTAAAGTATGAGAATGCTATTAAAATTGTTTGCAAAATCGTTTTTTTTTTCTTTTTTTTTTTTTGTCATCAGTCTACTGACTGGTTTGATGCGGCCCGCCACGAATTCCTTTCCTGTGCTAACCTCTTCATCTCAGAGTAGCACTTGCAACCTACGTCTTCAATTATTTGCTTGACGTATTCCAATCTCTGTCTTCCTCTACAGTTTTTGCCCTCTACAGCTCCCTCTAGTACCATGGAAGTCATTCCCTCATGTCTTAGCAGACGTCCTATCATCCTGTCCCTTCTACTTATCAGTGTTTTCCACATATTCCTTTCCTCTCCGCTTCTGCATAGAACCTCCTCATTCCTTACCTTATCAGTCCACCTAATTTTCAACATTCGTCTATAGCACCACATCTCAAATGCTTCGATTCTCTTCTGTTCCGGTTTTCCCACAGTCCATGTTTCACTACCATACAAAGCTGTACTCCAGACGTACATCCTCAGAAATGTCTTCCTCAAATTAAGGCCGGTATTTGATATTAGTAGACTTCTCTTGGCCAGAAATGCCTTTTTTTGCCATAGCGAGTCTGCTTCTGATGTCCTCCTTGCTCCGTCCGTCATTGGTTATTTTACTGCCTAGGTAGCAGAATTCCTTAACTTCATTGACTTCGTGACCATCAATCCTGATGTTAAGTTTCTCGCTGTTCTCATTTCTACTACTTCTCATTACCTCCGTGTTTCTCCGATTTACTCTCAAACCATACTGTGTACTCGTTAGACTGTTCATTCCGTTCAGCAGATCATTTAATTCTTCTTCACTTTCACTCAGGATAGCAATGTCATCAGCGAATCGTATCATTGATATCCTTTCACCTTGTATTTTAATTCCACTCCTGAACCTTTCTTTTATTTCCATCATTGCTTCCTCGATGTACAGATTGAAGAGTAGGGGCGAAAGGCTACAGCCTTGTCTTACACCCTTCTTAATACGAGCACTTCGTTCTTGATCGTCCACCCTTATTATTCCCTCTTGGTTGTTGTACATATTGTATATGACCCGTCTCTCCCTATAGCTTACCCCTACTTTTTTCAGAATCTCGAACAGCGTGCACCATTTTATATTGTCGAACGCTTTTCTCAGGTCGAAAAATCCTATGAAAGTATCTTGATTTTTCTTTAGCCTTGCTTCCATTATTAGCCGTAACGTCAGAATTGCCTCTCTCGTCCCTTTTTTCCTAAAGCCAAACTGATCGTCACCTAGTGCATTCTCAGTTTTCTTTTCCATTCTTCTGTATATTACTCTTGTAAGCAGCTTCGATGCATGAGCTGTTAAGCTGATTGTGCGATAATTCTCGCACTCGTCAGCTCTTGCCGTCTTGTGTGGATGATGCTTTTCCGAAAGTCAGATGGTATATCGCCAGACTCATATTCTACACACCAACGTGAATAGTCGTTTTGTTGACACTTCCCCCAATGATTTTAGAAATTCTGATGGAATGTTATCTATCCCTTCTGCCTTATTTGACCGTAAGTCGTCCAAAGCTCTTTTAAATTCCGATTCTAATACTGGATCCCCTATCTCTTCTAAATCGACTCCTGTTTCTTCTTCTATCACATCAGACAAATCTTCACCCTCATAGAGGCTTTCAATGTATTCTTTCCACCTATCTGCTCTCTCCTCTGCATTTAACAGTGGAATTCCCGTTGCACTCTTAATGTTACCACCGTTGCCTTTAATGTCACCAAAGGTTGTTTTGACTTTCCTGTATGCTGAGTCTGTCCTTCCGACAATCATATCTTTTTCGATGTCTTTACATTTTTCCTATCGATACACAACGCGGACAGCAGGCCTAAAGAACAGTCACACTTATTGCTATTTTGTCGAAAACTGACTTCCTGAGACCGTGGTCGTTTGAAAGTACGGGTTAATTCTTACAATAAAGTCAGCACTCAGTCACTGTTAGTAATGCTGTATCTTAAGAACTGACTGTTTCATCGTGAGACAGCTGTTCACGTTTGAAATTACATACAGTTTATGCTGCACATGTGATGTTGGCTGTTTTTCGTTTCAACGAAAGTTGATGATTAAGGTGGTGGTGTCATAGCCCTCACGGTTTCCGATGGCACTGCCATCTCGAGGAACTTAGGCAACGAAGAAATTCATCACACGTACAGCATAAGTTATATATAAATTTTAAACAGAAACAGTTGTCGCACGATGACGTTAACAGCGTTGTTTCTTCTTAAGAAATGGCGTTACTGAAACTGGCTGGTTGCTTACTTTGTTGTAAGAATTGACCTGTAATCATGCTTCTTTCGCCTTCACTCTGTTATTAAGTGGGTTTTACAATAACGACAGTGTAGGCAATTTGAGTGATAGTGTAAGTGGATGGGTGAATGTGAGTGAAATAGTAGTGTGTCCTGTTATTTCTCAGTTTATCTTGAACATTTTTCATACTTTTCAAGCACTTTCGTCTTCGACTGCTTGTGTAAGGACGCTAATAAACTCGCTGTCGGCACACACACACACACACACACACACACACACACACACACACACACACACACACAATTTACCTTAATCTTCTTATGTTAATGATGCCTGTGCCAGAAATACGAAGAGTGCTGTAGCTCTATTATACAGTCTACCTTGGATACTAGTACACTTACGGGATAGTTAAGATACTAGCTGCGCGCCTCTTCATGCACTCGACGCCTGTTGTCAGCTCTACTTGATAAGCACCCGAAACACTAGAGCACTGCTCAAGGATAACTCGCACTATCTTATGTGCGTTTTCCTCAGGACGACTTCAACAAATTTTCTCAATCTTCAAAGCAAATAGCTGTCTTCCATTCGGCTTCCTAGTAATGATTTAGTGTTTTCGGTCTCTTTCATATCACTTCGTACTATTACAAACGCGAGTAAACTGGCAGAATGTCACAGCCACTAGCAGATTTTCGTTGCTAGTGGCTCGTATGCTACACATGATACCGAATCTTCAATAGAATGGATAGTTACGTCCGGTATGCCTTAAAGAATCGTAACGGCACCGTGGCAGCATTCTTCAGTGTTCGCTGATGATGCTACTGTCTGCAGGGAAATATTGTTCCCTGGATGATTGTAAGAAAATCAAAGATGCCTGTTTATTATCATTTGGTGTACTGAATAGCACCCTTCTTTAAATACGTATAAATGCAAGCAAATGCATTTTAATAGTGAAAAGGACCTCTGCACAATTAATTTGAAAGTAGGACTCTCATGGAGTCTGTCATATGCTTTGGACGCCAAATGGTAATGCTGATATGAAACAGAACGGAAAAGTTAAATCAGAATTAGAAAGGCGAATTTAATTTCTGATTTAACGGTATGAACTCGACTATCTGCTGAGGCGACCGGATAAAAGATAACGTGAGCCGTCCTAGGGTCTGCCTCCACTGTTTGGGATGCTTATCAAGCAATGCTGACAGCAAGCGTCAAAGAATGTAGAGACGCACTTATGGTACCACAACAAGCTGCTGCATCCCGTAAGTGTTCTTGTATTGAAGGTAGACATTCCAGCAGCCCTGCTGCCGCCATTGTATACCTAACTAGTACAGGGATCGCGAGGATAACATGATTAAAGAGCGTACGATGCAAATCCAACCTTAATTTTTATCTCTCCTCCTTACGTAAACGAGTCGGGGAGTTCCTATTATCGGTACAAGGTATTCTCGACAATGCACTGGAAAATGAGAAGAAACGAGGTGCAAAGGGTAGGCGTGTTGCTGCATATACGTACCAAATATAGTCAGGTTTCGTCATAGGATAGGTTTTGGCTCTAAGCACTATGGGGCTTAACATCGGAGGTCATCAGCCATAGCATAGGTTTTACAGAGTACTGTATACACGTTTGTAATAACAATACTGCAACCTATCCCAGAAGATTTAAGTTGAGCAAATACACTAAAGAGCGAAAGAAACGAGTAAGTCTGCCTAATGCCGTGCATCGTGCAGGGCCCGCGCGAGCACGCAGAAGTGCCGCAACACGACGTGGCATGGACTCGACTAATGTCTGGAGTAGCGCTGGAGGGAACTGACACCATGAATCCTGCAGGGCTGTTCATAAATCCATAAGAGTACGAGCGAGTGGAGATCTCTCTTGAACAGGACGTTGTAAGGTATTCCTGACATGCTCAATAACGTTCATGTCTGGGGAGTTTGGTGGTCAGCGGAAGTGCTTAAACTCGGAAGAATGTTCCTCGAGCCACTCTGTAGCAATTCTGGACGTGTGGGGGTGTCGCATTGTCATGCTGGAATTGCCCAAGTCCGTCGGAATGCACAATGGACATGAATGGATGCAGGTGGATCAGATTGGACGCTTACGTACGTGCCACCTGTCAGACATATCAGGAGTCCCATATTACTCCCAACTGCACGCGCCCCACACCATTACATAGCCTCCACCAGCTTGAACATTCCCCTGCTGACACACAGGGTCCATGGATTCATGAGATATCTTCGCACACGAACACGTCCATCTGCTCGATAAAATTTTGAAACGAGACTCGTCCGATCAGTCATCGACAGTCCAATGTCAGTGTTGACGGGCCCAGGCGATGCATAAAGCTTTTTGTCGTTCAGTCATCAAGGGTACACGATGGACTTTAGGCCCCGAAAGCCCATATCGATTATGTTTCGTTGAATGGTTCGCACGCTGACACTTGTTGATGGCACAGCATTGAAATCTGCAGCAATTTGCAGAAGGGTTGCGGTTCTGTCACGTTGAACGATTCTCG
The DNA here is from genome assembly GCF_023864345.2 of Schistocerca serialis cubense. Lineage (NCBI taxonomy): Eukaryota > Metazoa > Arthropoda > Insecta > Orthoptera > Acrididae > Schistocerca > Schistocerca serialis. Next base: position 578,455,658 of record NC_064639.1, on the reverse strand, counting down.
TCAGTCTTCGTTGGTCCCGTTCTTGCAGAATCTTTTTCCGACCGCAGCGATGTCCGAGGTTTGATATTTTACCGGATTCCTGGTATTCACTCGTGACTTGGTCGTACGGGAAAATCCCAACTTCATCGCTACTCGGAGATGCTGTGCCCCATCGCTCGTGCGCCGACTATAACAAACTCCTTGATATCTGCCATTGTAATAACAGTAAGCGATATAACAACTGTCTTATATGGGCGTCGCCGACTGCAGCGCCGTATTCTGCCTGTTTACATATCTTTATTTGAATACATATGGCTATACCAGTTTCTTTGGCGCTTCGGTGTAGCTCTGTATATTTTGATATGTTTTGTTAAGATGGTGTGATGTTCCAAAGAGGAAAATACTAACCTAACTAGACAGCTTTATTGCCAAAAAAAGGTTCCAAAGAGGATTTCTCATTCACTTCCACAAATCTCAAAGTAATATGCATTTCCTACGCATTTCTTAGCTTATTTTCACAAAAGCATTTATCCCTGCCTGTTCCTTAGTGTTTCATTGACATCTGAACGCTTACTTCTAAATTCAGATTTATACTAATGTTTCGTTACTAGCAGATACCATAAAATGGCATATCACTAATTACTGTTTCACATTGGGCAATAAGCAGAATAATCTTTCGACTTTTCAGTACAGGGCAGTAAAGTGTATATTTTTGACAGGGTCTTGACTCCTGTTACAGCTGCTGCAGTTCCGTGTGCGTGACGTTCAGTGAAACAAAGCAGTAGGACTGTACTGATACGAAGTGTGTACCCTGAGATGAAACTGTACTAATACAGGGGAGTGCTCCATGAGATGAAACTGTTTGGACACTCGGTCATAAGTTTTTATACTGTTTGGTAAATTTACTTTTTGACGATACGTTGTCTCCAGCCACCCGCTAATGTACCTGCTAATTATGTTTGCCATTCAATGACGCGATATTAAGTTTACGTATAGGTGGATCGAGCTTGGCTGCGCATGCAGCGCTCAGTCACTGGGGCTCGTAATTGGCAGAAAGGTGGCTGAACTCCCCACAGAGGGATTTAGGTTTTCTGTGGTTTCATGAGTCGCATAAGGCAAATGCCAGGATGACTCTTTTGTTGGGCACCCCGCTGATTTCACCCTAAGCTTGTGCTCCATTTCTAATGACCCGGTGCTCGACGGAGCGTTAAACCCAGCTCTTCTTTCTTTCTTCCTTCATGTAACTGGACTGCATCATCAGCGTCTCGCACAGTATGCTTGAATAAACGTTTAACCTTCTCCAGTGTTTCTTAACTCTCTGGCTAATTCTATTTGTAATTGGTTGCACAATGGTAAGGAAGACGAAAGATAGAGTTCAATGCCTCATCGGTGTCTAGATTTATGTTATTGTAGGCTTCCTCGGCGAATTCAAATGACCAAACCTCCCCGGATGATCAGCCGAGTGATGGCGTCGTCTTGTGGCAACGTTTCAACGAGTTTCGTTACCATCATCTTCAGGCGAAGTTGATGGGTACGAAACTCATTGAAATATTGGGACAAGACGGCGCCATCAGTCGCCTGACCACCTGAGAAGATGTTATCATCCATGTCGCGGTGTTAATGACGGGCTTCAAGCTCATATGGAGGAGGAAAAAAGAAAAGAAATGGACAACGGTTTTGGTCTTATAAATATATCAGCATTCTCATCAAGGGCTTCAGGGAAACCACGGTAAACGTAAATGACTAGACTGAGGTTTGAAAGCTGGTGGTCAGGGCACTCATAAAATGTAATTGACATTTAATACTGTAACTTGTACTCCAAATATAAATAAGCAATAAGAACTTAAGCAAACGTCTCCGGGGTCCCTATAACAAGTTTGAATTGCGGAGACGCAGCACTGGAACTCTAGGGATGTTAACGGATGTCGTTTGTCTTTGGCCTCTACCGAAGGAGACCCTAACAACAATGGAACCCGGAAAGATATTGATGAAATACGAACCTATTTGTGATTGTGTATTAGTGTTAAGTGTGAAAAGTTCGATATCCCACCTGGCTACAGTACAGTAAAATATTTTAATCGTAGAAATGTGTGTAGATATTTAAAATAAATTCTCTGATCCAGTACATACATACTGAAGCAGTCTTGGAGAATGACGTAGGTCCGAGTATCAAAATTCTCTGACGCTGCGCTTCCCCTTGAGAAGTGGCTCGCTGATAAGAGGCTCAGCCGCAGCTACTGGCAGCCACAATAGTCGTCTACCTTTGCATAAGATCACTGACTGTGATTATCCACCACAGATGCGTTAAGTGACGATTGTACTCAGCTGTGGTACTGGATACAATAATATCCAACGGAATAAAACCGTTTTTACTGCATCAGTCACTTTATTTTTACTATTTGGTTACTGCCCCTTTCGAGGATATGGCTTCTTCAGATGCCATCTTAAGTACATCCACATATTGAAAGACAGAAAGAGATTTAAAATGTTGTTGTTGTTGTTGTTGGTGGTGGTGGTGGTGGTGGTGGTGGTGGTGGTGGAGGAGGAGGAAGAGGGGGCTGCGGGGAGGGGGGGAGGGAGGACGCGATGCGTGATGGAGGAATCACTGTTCTCGAAACTGTTTAAGAAATAAAAGCCTTTGTTTAATTCGGTCTTTATAACGGCAAAATAAAAGAATAAGAGAGGTTTCGTCCGTGTTGCCTCGGTCATAGCATTTTAAGTGTTTTGTAAGTCGACGCGGCCGTGCGTCTAGAAGGATTTTAATGAGGTCGATAATGCTCACGACGAGCAAGGGGGTTAATGTTGGGACTCGGTTACTGCAGAATGAAACATAGGACAGCGTTCTTAATGTCCTAATCGGAGATAAGGTTCACCACCAATATCTTCACATGCCCGCACACCGTGAAAAGTTGGAGAGATGTTTGAGATACAAGTAAGGACATTGGCTCCCGATCAGGTACTGAGGTGAGAATTTTCACTCTGCAGCGGAGTGTGCGCTGATATGAAACTTCCTGGCAGATTGAAACCGTGTGCCGGATCGACACTCGAGCTCGGGACCTTTCGCGGGCAGGTGTTCTACCATGTTGGTAGAGCACCTACTCGCGAAAGGCAAAGGTCCCGGGACCTTTGCCTTTCGCGGGCAGGTGTTCTACCATGTTGGTAGAGCACCTGCCTGCGAAAGGCAAAGGTCCCGAGTTCGAGTTTCGACCTGGCACGTGGTTTTAATCTGCCAGGAAGTTTCAGGTACTCAGGTACTTTCGACTACAATACTTCCGCTTTTCGGGCCCAGAAGGCACTGAACATCTTGAAGTGTCTTAGCCGCAGTTCCAGGAGAGCCGACAGGGTGCGTCTGCTCCAATTTTAAAAGACCTTCGTGTGATCGCTGCTAGACTAGAGAGACGCGGTGTACAGGTCAGCGAGGCCTACTTAGTTGAAGATCATTGATGCTGTACACCTTGAGGGGATCAGGCTGGCCACAGCTGCTCACAGGGCCAGACCAACACCCTGTCTCTGCGCTCAGACTGAAGAACCACCAAGTTCTTCGACACTACCACTTCACTAGGGTACCATTCCGTTGTTCGTCCACATATGGAACGCCTCTTTACCAATCGACCACGGACGACGAGGCCGTTTGGGATCCGCGCGGAATGCGTGCTGGAAATCCTTGGTGTGATGTATGTACAGCCCCAAATCCGTGGTTTTAACAGAGTGCCACCCTGGTTACTGGAAAGGTCGAGTGATTTTATATATGGTGCAGAACAAGAGAGGCTGCACTTCTGCTTATGCTTTTAATACAATATTTTCCGACATTTTAAATAGTCACCACAACTATGTAGCTATGTACAGTGATGGGTCCGAACAGAGCGCCACATTTTATTAGATTGTGTTTTATTTTCATGTTAGAGGTCTGTGGCAGATGTGCCAACAGATCTACCCTCTATTTTAAGTGACATCCAGACAAATATGGTTAGAGTTTTAAGGTTTTGCGACATCAACAACTTGTTTCCACAAAATTTTAGGGAGACGTTTCTAATGTGATGACAACATGGTGATTGGCTCACTCATTTTTTTTGTAACTGGTCAGCCAGTCAGTAACTGACGACATATACGTTTTCTCAGTAAAGATCTGCACCATTTAACTCCTGATCACAGCTATATTTCATCTTAAAATGAAAGCGGCTGCCATCAGTTGTTAGTCGCAGTGTCAATACTGTGAGCCCTGAGACTTTTTGAGACATTAAGTCTGCATGCCGAATAAGGATTTGGACTCGGACCTTTGCTTTTCACAACCTTTACCGAGAAACGACACAGCTATTCTGGTACATCGTGAGGCCCAGCACAAGTTTCAATATTTTGGGTAGCTTATTCTTTCATAATTTACAAACTCCGCAGAAACTCAGCTGCATGCTCACGAGTAATAGCGAGTCGGTGAAAGTGGATCTGGCGGAGATAAACTAGATCATAGGCTAGGCACTCTGGCCAGGAGTCTGGACAACTTCGACGAAACAAGCTCGGAATGTGTAAGGAAGTGTCTAGCACGCAGTTTGCACCTCAAGTTACACCCCAGAGTACACTCATATGGAATGGACGATTACTTTTGTTCCAACAAACTGTCCCATTTCTGTATTCGGGATTTTCTGATTGGTTTTGCTGGTGTTACTGGATTTTGTCCCTTATCTCCTTGTCCTAGATTGAATGAGAAGGCCTCACAGTTCATATTCCGCACCTGCAACTAGAGGTGTTTGGTTCAAACGACAGCGCGGTTATCTTGACGTACGACTTCCGTTGCCTTCCTTAGCGGATGAAGGCGAAAATGGCGTGGCTGATATCCTTGCCTTTTTTGTGTTTAAAGACTTTGTCGTCAAAAGGATGTTAAATCTTTCCTCCTTCCATCTTTTCTCTGTTCCGGAAAAGTCTAAAGCAGTGCTGGGCTTCTAGAGCGGACCCAGTCCCGAGCAGGGGAGGAGTTGCTTAATTTAGCTTCGCGGTGACTGACGAAATTGTTGAGCTTTTATGAGAACGGCAGTGGGTATGTTTGCTACTAGTTGACGTCCATTACGTGTTTTGCCTTTCTTCAAACTGATGTTGAACCGATGCGTCTGTTTATTTCCCGGGGCAGGACCCGGGTTCAATCTGCGTAGATTTTTTTAGACAGGGAAGAAGAGTAATGGAGCTGACCTCCCTGCCCTTGGCTGGGTATGCCCCTTTTGGGAGTCGAAACAAACGGGTCTTCCTGCCTAAACTTTAATTTAGTGAAACTTCAATGAATCTTCTAATGAGACTTAGTTGCAGTTTACTCTTGACAACTCAGAAGCGAATGCCACTGATCATACGAGATAACCCTGTTATAGTTGAACCATTCAGTTTTAAGGTCATAAAAGAAAATCTACAAATGTGGCAAATTGGTTTTAAGGCCCTGAAGTCGTATTATGGAGAGGCGGGGTTCCACATCCATCCAGATGTAGCTTTTGCTGTGGTTTACCTGAACGACGTAAGCCTAATGCTGAAATGCTTTCTTTGAAGAGACTGCGGCCTACTTCCTGCGTCTTCCTCGCTCAGTCGGAACAAGTACATAATAACCTCGTCGACGAAGCATTAAACCCCAGTCTGCCTTCGTTCGCATACACAGTGAGGTGACAAAAGTCCTCGGATACCTGCCAATATCATGTCGGATAGCCTTTTACCCGGCGTAATGGAGTAACTCGACGAGTCATGGACTCAACGGGTAACTGTAAGTCCCCAGCAAAAATACTGAGCCATGCTGTCTCTGTAATTGTGAAAGTGCTGCCAGTGTAGGGTTTTGTGCATGAACTAACCTCTCGATTATGTGCCAATATCTTCGATGGGATTCATGTCGGGTGGTTTGGATGGCCAAATCACTCACCCGAATTGGGCAAAATGTCCTTCAAACCAATTACGAACGATTACAGCACAGTGACATGACATCGTTGTTTTGGAACACGAAGCCCATGAACGGCTGCAGATGGGCTCCAACTAGCCAAAAATAAGCATTTTCAGTCAATGTTGATTCAGCTGGACCAGAGGACCCAGTCTCTTCCATACAAACACAGCCAACATCATCACGAAGTCACCACCAGCTTGCACGGTGCCTTCTTGACAATTATGGTTTGTGGCTTCGGGTTCTGCGCCACACTCGAACCCTACCATCAGCTCATACCAACTGAATTCGGGATTCATCTCACCACATCACTGTTTTCCAGTTGTCTAGGAACCAGTCGATCTGGTCACGAGCCCAGGAGAGGCACTGCAGGCGATACCGTGCTGGTCATCTGCTGCCATAGCTCACTAACGCCAAATTTCGCCCACTGTCCTAATGCATACGTTCGTCGTATGTGTGAGATTTGGTACAGTCGGCACACTCTTGACACTATGGATCTCGGAATATTGAATTCCCTAACAATTTCCGGAATGAAATGTCTCATGCGTCTAGCTCCGACTACCGTTGCCCGTTCAAAGTTTGTTAATTCCCGTGGTGCAGCCAGTAGTCATGTCGGGAGCGTTTTGACACGAATTCACATGAATGACCTGATTAGAAATGACATCTCCGACAGCGCACTGTCCTTTTATACTGCGTGTATGTGATGCTACCACCATCTGGATATGGGCATATCGTTGTTCCACGACTTTCGTCACCTTATTGTATGTCCCATGGCTCACTGATGTTAACTTCCGATCAGACATCACTTCAGCGGTTCGCGAGTCTATTTACGACAACAGATTCAAAGTCGGCGTCTTGCAAATCAGTAGACCGCTTTGTAGCACTCTCCATTCACGAAAAATTTGGATACGACGACGACTGTTTGGGGGGGGGGGGGGGGGGGAGGGGGGGGATAGATTACGGAGGCGATAGTGTCGGATCATAGAAGTCGTACTCTGTTTGGAACATCCAAGTTGCATAAGAGCAACAGGTCCAAATGCGAACTAGCTGAGACTGTGCTGACGGAGACAGCGCCGGTCAGGTGACTCCTATTGGGAGTGCTCCTGTGGCAGAACGCGAGTGCAGCGTCATAGAAACGCTTCGTGGCCTCTGCGAAACAGACGGCGCGTTCGCTGTAAAATTGCAAGGTGTCTCCTTGAGCTGGCGCAGCTGGATCCGTGTCGCGCTGGGCGATGAATCACGGCAGCGCGCTGATAAATGTCGCTTCAGCGGCCCGCGGCCGCCACACCACGCCGTCGCCCTGGCAACGCAACAGCTCACCCGCACTCCTCTCTGATGGCGTCACGCGTCACCGCTCTACTGTCTTGCATCGATTCAGTCGCGAGTGATAGCCGTGGGTACGTGCCATTTGTTATTGTTACGTTTGTGATTAAGTTTGTCACTTATCGATATATTAGTAAAAAAAAAAATTACTGTTTCAAACGGAAAGACTTTTTGTTAAAATAAGGGCGGTTTCAATGCCTGGTTGCTTCTGATACTGCAGTTCACGCTGCTACTCTACTAGTAGCCAAGCATTTTATATCTACATAGGGTATTGATACGAGTCATATATTAATAAAAACACTATAGCATCGAGGCAGAAAATTTTTGATTATTAACAGTTTTGCAATAGATACATCCCAGTGACGTCAGTATTTCAGTTGAGGCGGCTCGAAGTAGAGGCGTGTAAGTGACAAAACAAAGTATTTGGAGAGCTATGCACCATATTGCAGTGGAAGAACTAATCTGTTTGATGGAGAAGGGTCTACCAGATGATCTAAACTGCTTCCTATCGGTTATTTAAAGAACTACTTAACAAGAAGTGTTTTGCCCTTGGGTACAAAGAGGTCCAAGTGCACATACATGCTTTTGTCATAGTGGAGGGCCAAGCACAAAATCTGCTAACGATGTGATGCCTTCTGATTATGATATTTGGAACCCATAGTAGACATTTCCTACGAGATAAACAAAGAGATCTGTGTGTGTGTGCGTGCGTGCGTGCGTGCGTAAGAGAGTACTTGTATTTGTATGTAACATAGATTATTCCTTTAATCCATTATATTTATAATCTATAAAATTCGAGTGTATTAATTAATGTAATACGTGAAAATCGGACGAGATATTGTATTACGTTGTTTTGGATCACTCAAGCCTGATATTTATGAGAATCAAAGGGATGTTGGTGACAACCTGGAGGCAGAGGGGTCTCAGTGCTAGCTAGGTTACTGAGCACAACATTCTGAGTTTGACTGATACTGTATTTATTGCTTCATTAATAACTACTCCACGTGATGGTTACTGTAGATAATATGACGTGAACATAGAATTTTGAATGTGATACAAACTTCAAAGCTCATTTTCTCAGAATCATTATTTTATCACTTACATCCTTTTTATTTACTTTTACCTCCTCAACTATGGACATAGTAGAAAAATTGTTATCTGCGTATTAAATAAATTACAGCTTCGGATAGGTGCAGTGACTTATTGCTTCTTACTGTATTCTCATTAGCTAGTTTCCGTGAAGTTTCAGGTTCACCATCAGATAAGACGTGTAGAAGTTAACATGATGGTTCTCAGAGCACGATGCTGGGCGCTGAATGTTGCGAAACATAGAGAATCCTTTAATTCCTGGCCTTATGTTAAGGGTGTTCGTATCTTTGGTCACAATGAAGCAACATGCAGTGTCCAGCATCATGTTTTAAGAACGATCAGCCAAAATTCCCGAAGACTCATCTGAAGATCAGTCTGAAATAGTCCGAAAAGTGATGAATGAAAATCAAGTAATATTAGGGCCTGCTGCAATTCATTTACATTTTTACGTTTTATCGCCCATGGAAGCACACGTTGACAACTGATGATTAGACATTTTCATGGTATTCTCTACCGTTTTTCATTTGACATAATGAATGCAAAAGAAAGCAAGGTCTTTTTAGCTCATGACGGGGAAACGGTAGCCATACTGTATGTCTGAAAGATTATTTGCAAGATTCGAAGTGAGCCTTTTTGGATTTCGGTCTGGACTGTTCGATGACTGTCTCTGGTTCACTACGTTCCTTGGAGGACAATTCTACATAAATTAGTGGTTGTTTGGATTCCTTTTTCCCTCAGGAATAGGAGGAGATATGAAGTTGGTCAAGTAATAAGGTCTACTCTCCCTTAACGGTGTAAAAAATTTAATCTTCTAAGCCAGCACAGTAAAAAAATACGGCTGTTTTTGTCACATAATTCGATAATCGCACAATCACTCATCAAAAACCTTAGATGAAATTTATATATACATAATTAGGTCATAAGTATGTACGAACACTGAGTAAGAGTCCTGCTCCTATCCCTTCGGTTTTTTACAGAACAATGAAGCAATTCTCAGTGCAGCATATAGGCAGACTGTAGCGGCGAATTAAAATTGTCACCAAGGCTGGGGTTCGGACACGGGTCTCCTGATCACAAGGCAGTTGCGCTAACCACTACACCACCCTGACACAGTGCCTTTGCACAGTTGCATGGATTACCCTACGACGCCTCCATCATTAATCCAAATTCTCTTTCATGCCTCAGCCCACTTGGTAGCCCCCCCCCCTCCACCAAACTCGAACAGTGTTACAGAGGCTCTCCAGCTGCATTAGAATAGCACCTCAGCATCGAACGAAATGGGGAATCCTGCCTAAAACCCAGGCGTAGGTGCTTTAATCAAATGAAACTATACGGTTCCAGAGACATTTTCAAGTTTCAAACACCTATGATGATGATGATGATGAAGATGATGATGATGATGATGATAATAATAATTGTTTATTATTATTATTATCATTGTTGTTATTATCAAGTGTAGCCCGTAGAGCAGTATTGCAGCCATTGCACAGTTACTGTGGTGAGCCGCATCAGTTCGTTTATTCAAACAAAGTAGATAAATAAGATCTGTGGAAAGAATTTTCATGAGGTATTTAAACATATATGATCTGTGTGTCTTAATTTTAGTGTCTTTGCTGTCTGGTTCAAAGTGTGTGTGTGTGTGTGTGTGTGTGTGTGTGTGTGTGTGTGTGTGTGTGTGTGAGGAAGATGATCAAACATGTACACGTATATACATACATTTATTCCTTTCACAAAATATCACGAGTTACTAAACGTATCTCAAGAAAATGTGGTTATTGTTTAACTTCAGTAATCAGTTACAGTCTTACAAAATAGTGATAATCGTAATATTCTTTCAAAATAACTTAGTTTCGTGACCAAAATGCAACTGAACACTTTCGATTTTAACCCTTCAGAAAATGACGCTCTTTACCCCTCTGGGGCTAATAACCAATCAGATTGACAACCGTTGCTATAGACGAATACACATTCTCCAAACAACGACGTAGTTAGGATCTATGGAGTTTTTTTCATATGGCTGCACATCTTGCATTAAAAATTTGACTATGACTATGCTTATAAGTAGAGACTCCAGAAAGTAAGTTCCACACGTCGTCCCAAGTTAATACTATAGCACAACAAGAGTGCTACTTTGTCAGAACAGAGAAGTTACGCATTTCCTCCTGTAGAGGAACAACTGCCTCTCAGCGTGCGGGTGAAATGACGAGGGAACTGGAAACGTACTGCAAAGTTACGTGGGACAATACGAATTTCGTGGGCAAAAACGTCTAGACTACACACAGATTCACTATGAAAATCTGGCGATATATAGACAAATACAATACCGTTCGAGTCGTAGTGAAATGGTGTCAACAGTTCGACTAAGACAGCAAAGACGTGGGTGAAGCCATCGCAAGGTCCAAATTCAGCACCATGCGATTTCCATTTTCTCAAATGGTTCAAATGGCTCTAAGCACTACGTGAATTAATATCTGAGGTCATCAGTCCCCTAGACTTAGAACCACTTAAACCTAACTAAGCTAAAGACATCAGACACATCCATGCAGGATTCGAACCTACGACCGTAGCAGCAGCGCCGTTCTGGACTGAAGCGCCTAGAACCGCTCGGCCACAGCAGCCGGCTTCCATTTTCTCGGAAATGTGAAAGAACGTATGAGGAAGGGGAGGGAGGGGGGGGGGCAGAAGCTGAGGGGGAGGGGAAGAGAATTGCCAACGGTGAGGTCGCTCACATAGCGGTTCCCGAAAGGCTCCATGATCAAGGAAGAAATTTTCAAGGTCGAGAAACTGAACGGTTGGCAGGACCTTCCGATCTTTGTATACAGACATGGCAACTATGTTGAAAAATAGTGTCATGTACCTGTGTCACTTAGAGCTGTAGTGCAGCATTCAAAGTTACTTGCCCTACCATAGTAATGTGTAACTTCCTTTTTGAAATCTTCTTGTAGTAAGAGTTAACAAAGAACACCGCTGTACCTCGTCACGGCGTTAAGCTTACTACGAGTATACTCGCAATACAGTTTAGCACGTGTAGCAGGGAATGCTGAAAACGAGGTGTTACCTCTCGGCGGCAACATTAATAAACAATCTATATTGTTCACAGTAGCACTTGTAATTTGTAGCGAAAAGATTTCAATTTCGACTATTGGAAAAAAGTTAAACGAACGTTACCTTCATGTGTTATCTGCTTTCGTTCATATACAATGATTTGGATAGTAGAGATCGCTAATACCAGCTCCCCCACCCAGGGACCCGCCCCTACCTTGCCCTCCCCCTTCTCCATGGGTACGAAGTGCTAAGATTGATTACGCGTGTGCAACTGCCTGGGCTGCACTCGCCTTTGTCAAGGTTTACAAAAGTAACGGGTTCCGACAGTTACAAGTACTTCTTAGAGGGCACTCACCTAGGACCTTGACGAAAGCAAAAGAGTATTGTCCGTAACACAAGCGTTCCAAGCAATGCAGTGTGGTATTCAAATCACCCTACAGGTTGAGATAGATCTCACAATTTGCATAGCCCATTTAAATGGTGAGACACGCCACCTGTCAGATTTCCTTAAAAATCAACGGAACACCGGCCGGTTACCTTCACAAAGAGTTTAGACTGCTGTTCTTCACAAGCCTTGAAGACTGTGACCGTATAGATTAAGCATTGGTTAACATAAAAGCACGCGTCGATTCATTGGTAAGATGCCTAGGAAATGTAGTTCTACAGTACAGACTATCATTTAAAAAAACATCTACGGCGTATACTTCAATTCTGTTCAAAAGTGTGGAATTTCTATAATATTTGGCCAACGAGAGCCATCAATCGTAAATAATGAGGGACAGTGCTATTACTCACTGCCTTGTTTGACCATTAAGAGGCTGCAGGGGCTCCGAACAGAGGAGTCCATCATCATGCGATGTCCCGCATAAAAACCTTTACAAATCGTTTTGCATGTCGAGTCTATGAATATTTCAAAGTCTATCGGGTATCATTCTGGTTGGGACTAGAAGCGTAGAATGAAATGATCATATGGCATGAAATTCTGATACGAGAGTGTTCCCAAAAAGGGGATATAATGGTATTGAGAGAATCAGTCATTGTAAGCAACTAGTTTTAGAATGAAGAAGTACAAGTTTCCCTTATCATGAAGCGCTAGTGCGTGCGTACGTCTGTTTGTGCATTAATTTGTGAACTAAGCTATTTACCGAAGATAATTGTATCAGAAAGAGTTTACGATAGACGTTAATCTGTTCGCCATTAAAAGACTATTAAATAAATAAAAGCTATACACAGTCAACGATCGTAATATGTACACATCAGAACGGCAGGTTATGGCCTTTTGCAGATCTGCAAGGATTTAATTTCTCACGCAAATCTTCAAAGTAACTAAAATAGTTCCCCGTTGTGTACTTGCCCTTCTGTAGTCATGCTCTTGATTGCTGCGTTGCCTGTGCCCAGTACTTTAGTTTTCCTAGAAAACGGACTACTGGCCTTTTTTTCGTATCAAATTTACAATCATTTCTCTCTGCAGACAGAGAGAGCAATAGAAAATTTGTGACCGTGAAATCTGTCAAGTATCTACTGGTCCTGTTTCTTGACACCAGTATGTATTCCATTACTGATAAATCATAGAAATTTTCTGGTGTAAATACGCACTGGAACCTCTTCTCTACATGTCATCAGTATTCTAGACAGAGATTTCTTTCGAAATACGTGATAGGAAAATAAGACTGTTTTGTCGTTTCTGACTCTTGCAGTGAAGTCCTTTTCACTTTCGTGTTAATTTGTTAATTAGAAGTAATTGTTAAAGACAAATATTAATCCGACTTAAGCCTTCTGCTAAAATCTATTGTTAACCACATAAACAGCACGTTCCTAGTGTTCACTGAGCAGTCTGGGGCCAGTGTTTCGCAACCTTCGTAATGGCTAAGCGAGCTTTTGTGTCTGTCTAGTCGGCGCTGTGATAGATATCGAACGGAAAGTTGCCACTGGTTTGTTGAAGCAACAATTCGGGTATTTCCTTGTTTCGGTGGAAGACTTGATAAGACGGACAGCATGCGCAATCGTAAGGATGACGCGTGTTACAGCAAGCAGGAGAGGAAAAAAAAACCTCAAATATAGTTGCCGCACTGGAGCTATACCGTTTAAGAGTTTTCTGTTGACAACAGCGTTCAAGGAAAGAAACGGTAGTGCGAACAGATTTCCGTAGTTTAAAATGTTCTAAAAAAATAGAGATTTCCGTTGATTGTGAGAGCAAACTCAGAAATCGAAAAAATGTGATTCTTCTTGAAGATATGGTCAGAGCTGTTGACCACACAACGCACAACCTGGAGCAAATTTCACACCGTGTGAGTCATCTGTGTGACTCAGTGCCGTTGCCAGCTGAATCCGCGCTAGCGACTGAGGAGTCACAAGGGTTAAAGTCCGGCTACGACCCGCAGGGAGCAACACCGGCACCGGGTTTGTGTTTGTTCATGCCTGCATCGAGTGGAGACCACGATCTTTTTGCTGCAAAGAATACGACATAATAGGTAATGTGCTATTCAAGTAATTTTCCCATTACTGGTAGACGGTGGCATTCCGATTGTATCCTCTGCGTTATCTTGAAAGTTATACGAAGGCACAGTTCAGCAGCGAAAGTTTATGCAGAAGGTAGGACGATATACATAAATGCTGCTCTTTCTGTCTGATTTGAGAGACTTGAAACACCAGATGATCTCTTCTGGCGGTACTCGACTTCGTTATGCACTGTTCAGGCTAGCCAGAACGCCAATAGTTCTTCCATCCAAAACTTGGTCGTATTACAGTTTCTCGGATCCGATAATTCAGACAAATGTCTTTATGGTGCGTTTTTACTTTGCGTGCTTGGGTTACTACATACCGTTACTGCTTTCAGCATATTCCCTTCAGCCGGTTGGTGTGACCGTGCGGTTCTAGGCGCTTCAGTCTGGAACCGCGTGACCGCTACGGTCGCAGGTTCGAATCCTGCCTCGGGAATGGATGTGTGTGATGTCCTTAGGTTAGTTAGGTTTAAGTAGTTCTAAGTTCTAGGGGACTGATGACCACAGATGTTAGGTCCCATAGTGCTCAGAGCCATTTGAACCATTTTTTTTATTCGCTTCAGCTAACTGCTGCTCATAAATTATGCAGCTTACTTTAAAAGTAAATAAAGGCAACGTAAGATTTCGGATAGAAAACGGCATATACTGTATATCATCTTTTAAGACTGTTCGGTGTAAGATGTTGAGTAGAGGCAGTTCATATACAGGTCAGTAGCTTTACGTTCGTCTTGTGCCCGAAAGCAATTTTAGATTGCTAGCGGTATTGTTAACTCTGAATAGTTGGGAAAGCAGAACACGAATAGAATAGTATTTTCAACCTGTAGCGTCGTATACAGAGCGATTCTGTGATTATATTACAGACTTTCAGTGCTGATAGAGAAGGGTAAACGCATCAATTTGAGGTCAGGAACCCCGGTCCGGTCCGGTCCGGTCCGGAAACGATCGAGTCTAAAATTATATGCAAAAATCGTTCTTTTACCTCTGACAGGCGACCTCTTCCAAGGCAAGTTCTTTGCTTTCCATATTTTGGGTCCGTGTAGTATACACCAAAACAAGAAAAAAAATATATGGGCTGTAAAATGCGTACTTTAAAAGCTATCAGCACTTCTTCGGTAGGACAGCGATGTTTCACAGTAGCAAAAATCAGGACATGCTCATAGCTATTATGGTATGCGCCTTAGAGCCAATGTTTACGGGACGTTTTTTCTTATTTTGGTCCATACTACCTCCTCCCAAAACATGGAAGCAAAGAGTTTGCAGTAGAATATTTGCACTGTCAGAAGTGTCAGAACGATTTTCGCTTATAACTTTCGTGTCGGATGTTTCCGGAACAGTGTCCCTTACCTCAGACTGATGCGTTTATCCTTCTTCATCATCCCTGAAAGTTTGTAACATCACGGAATCACACTGTTTCTGTGTCCATATAGGAGCATTACCAGCTTGGCTGTGTATAATGTGAAGAATTTATTTTCCGACATTTCAGTAAATGAAGAGCTATCCACTTAGAACTAAATATTGTTGATTGCTTAATTTTTCACGAGGTAATGTCATTCAACCAGTTATTGCATTCATTAACAGTTTTCACAAGAACGTGTTATGTATTGAACAGTTGCTCGCATCTATGCAGCTAATTTACTTGTAACGTCTTCGAAGAGTTCCCTTTGGAATTTTCTTTTCACAAAAGGTTTAAAGTGGATGACAGATGTTTCCTTTCAAGGTATACTTTTTTGTGGCCGATGTAGATCTTCTGAAATAATAAGTTAACTTAAAATTACCATCGACTATCAAAATGGTAGCTGAAAGTTACCGCTTTGAGTTACGGCAGAACTTTGCAACGTCCTCAAAAAACGTGTGTGAGAGCATCGTCCGTTATTAGGTAGACACAACAGAGCAATTTTTTAGTTAGATTATTCACTTATATAGTGATTCTACTTGCGAATCCCTTCCCGATCTTAAACGGTAGCATGAGGCACTTATACACAGAGCACTCGATGTAAGGTGAAACCACGGAAAATCGCTTTTAGGGATTAATGTGGATATAATAGTTTCCAGTAATGTTTTATCACGTAGCCTAACTCTCAGCTCTTGACTCATCAATATGCAAACTGCAGAGGAAAAAACTGCGATGCATAACATGCACATCTGTTGGTTCTGTTCAAGGCTCGGTTAGTGCTGGTCCTTTTTTGTGCCTCGAAACCAATCTAAGTAAAACAACCTATAAGTTTTCCACTTAGTAAGATTCAAAATACGGTTCTGGTGAATTGTGTGCTGAAACTATTATATGCTTGCAAAACAAAATGTAGTACTTCAGATAAGACAGAATCCAAAAGGACAAGGGAACTGACAAATTAATCGACGTTATAGTGTCACCATTAAGAGCGTTATTAAGTGATTTAAGCTGCTTTGCTATACCGAGGAGATCTACTTCCAAGTTACTCATGTTGGCTGTTCTTCATTCGAATTCTGAAATACTTACTTAGTCTTCTTTGGCGAAGGAATTTCGTAAAACTGTATTTAGTAACTCCGCGTTGGTGGCACTGTCATCGGTACCTTTACCATTACTATCGAGCAGTGAAGATATTGATTGTGTCTTGCCGCTGGCGTACGTCACATTCGACCAGAATCTCTTTGGATTTTCTGGCAGATTTCGAGATACGAGTTTCCTTCTGCCTACACATCCATATTGTGCTAATTTCAGTGTCAAAAGACGAGATTAGCACTAAAGGCGTCCAATGTGATACAAAACAAACACTCTTCTAACTATGACAGCGTGATATTTCACCTACGACGACAAACTAAGATGAATCTAAGTTTTTCATACTGGAAATGATAAAACGTCCGACTTATCGTATTTCATTAATGAAATTAATCAGCTAATAAGTGAGGGACAAGGAATTGTGGTCTGTGTACTAAATGTTTGTCTCCGCATTTTATATTTTCATAAAGACAGCATCCCTCTTCCAAACATAAAGGTGATTACGCCACCCGTGATACCGTGAGGTTACAGCAGCAGAAAGACTTCTGCTTATGCTAAGAATGAATTCGCGTATTCTTCAGCGTCTGTGAAAGGAGAGCTTACTTCCATGTCACTGTACCAAGTTTTGCAGCATCGTTAGAAGATCTGACGAAATTCCCTAAGGACCTAGTCGACGACAGAACGTTAAAACATGTCTCCTACCAATTTAACTCTCTTACTTAGTTATTACTGGCTGCATAGACTTAAAATCAATAAAGGAATCCTCATAAAACCAATGTCACACAAAACGCACATGTAGAATGACAGGACGTTTAATAGTATTACTCAACTTTCCACGGAGCTGTTGTTGAATACTTGCTGTAATAATAAACATAGTACGGATTAGGTTTAGAGATCTTAGGTTTACATACCACATGAACCAGGTAGGTAAACCGTTACTGGTTTATTCACATACAAGAAGGGCTAGCTTTCGAACACAACAAATTAATTTGTTCATAATTGGTAAAGAGAAGTGTTATTACAGGAATTATACTGCAACATCTTATACATATTATATTCACTTAAGCAGAAGAAAATTTGCTTAGGAATTGTGAGTTTACTGGAAGAATTACGTGCGGGGGCCATTGGTTAATGGCCGGCCGGAGTGGCCGAGCGGATCTAGGCGCTTCGGTCTGGAACCGCGCTGCCGCTACGGTCGCAGGATCGAATCCTGCCTCGGGCATGGATGTGTGTGATGTCCGTAGGTTAGTTAGGTTTCAGTAGTTCTAAGTTCTAGGGGACTGATGACCTCCGATGTTAAGTCCCATAGTGCTCAGAGCCACTTGAACCATTTGAACCATTGGTTAACGAATTTCGTCTGGATGCTCTTAGACTAAAGCGTGTGCTAATAACTAGTATTTGTAATAATTTCATACGAGACAAAAAAATTAAATTGTGCACTTTTGCAGTCTTTAACCAGAACAGTGTGCATATGTAACTAAGTGCTGAAAATGAAATTACTGCATCATTAGAGGTCATTCAAAAGATTCACAGCGTTTATCCGAACAGAACAAGCGTAGCGTTCATCGCGTCTTACTCTATACCCATGTCTTCAGTGTAGCGAAGGTACTGCTTAAATCACTGGAGTACGAACGACGCGTGCTAGCTGATCGCTTATCACCGGATGATGTGATTTTTTCACGGCTGAATCAAACAGCTGATGCAATAGGTACCTGGTGTAAAGCAGAATGCTCACTGATCTTTTCCATAGTTCCCTGTTAGAATGTTTCTTACTTCTGAGTAGCACTATAGTAATTTCATCTATACACATAGTCCTGTGTATCCTGTACAATACAAAAATTTATTATTATTATTATTTCTTTACTTTCTCAGACGTTATTATTATTATTATTATTATTAGGTTTACTATTATTACGCTTATGTCTGGGTTGAAGAAACATGGTTTCATATTTTCCATTATTTGTAAAAAAAAAAGAAAAAAAATGGCTATGAGCACTATGGGACTTGTCTGCTGAGGTCATCAGTCCCCTAGAACTTAGAACTACTTAAACCTAACCATCCTAAAGGCATCACACACGTCCATGCCCGAGGCAGGATTCGAACCTGCGACCGTAGCGGTCGCGCGGTTCCAGACTGTAGCGCCTAGAACCGCTCGGCCACTCCGGCCGGCCATTATTTGTAGCTGGCCAAAGAAAATAGAGCAGAATAAAGAAGATTATTACATGTTTAACTGGAAGAATGAATACCTTTCAAAATGGTTCCTGAAACGCTCACTTAGAGACCGATAATTTTGTTTACCGTGGCCTAAGGGATGTTCACAATGGTCAAGCTTTGTGGAGGTGAGTCAGCACTGAACGGGGGCTGAATCAGTTTTGTAAACACCCTTTGCCGTGACTCCTCCACGTAGGGTTACTGAGGCCTTGTAAACAATAAACTTAAAGGCTTGAGAAACGAAACTGGCTCGTGCCAAACACATTAGCGATCTGGATCAGTTCATTACCAGAATTCATTCTGGGTTAGGAAAGGATGTAAAACTGAGCAGCACACTGTGTTAGCTGGCCACCAGTGGTAAATATATTCCTCACCATAATGTAAGCGATGGTTCAGATCCGTTACATAGTCAACTACCACAGCATGTAACCATTAGATCGCAAGTTCTAGAACGATTTTCACAACGGAAGAAATGTAACACAGGATTACTAAACGCTAGTAAATTTACGATTGCAACGGGTATTTCCTCGCGGTTTCAGTCAATCTGGCACATGAGCGGCATGTGTTCGTCAGTATCTTCATGGCAAACATTGTTGTTATCAACGCCTGAATAATTTATTTCCTTTTTCCAGCGGTTTGCTGACATTGGTGCCCTTGTCGTAAATATTACGGATGTTTAGGTGTGCCTGTTTTGTAATAGTTGGCATATTTCTTTTATCGTTTAGGTTTACCTTAGCGTGTCATCATAGGCGAAATATGACTCAGTAACAGACAGAAGTGTGTTACTTTATATCACAATTGACGTCTTTTAGTGCTAATCTCGTCTTTTTGTACTGAAATCAGCGCAATATGGTGGTGCTTAGTTTGATTTTGACACACACTGGGTGATTTGCTTGAAGAAGCTGATAAAGATACAGATGATGCTGAATTTAGTGAAGAGAACGATTTTATTGAAGAAGATAACACTGTGTTTACATATAACAGTGAAGTAGACCCAGACTTTGAAGCAACAAATGAGAAAAACGAGGAATCTGAAGAAGAGTACCTGGGTAATCAAGGAAGATCGAGACGGGTCGTACTTACATCGTAAAGCAGAAGGCACGCTACTCATTTTATGTGTAAAATACTCTTGGAGCCATAATAATTTGTAGCTAGTGCAGAAAATAAGTTATAACTTAAGCAATTTTTATTCCATAAGGAACTGTTGTGTACAGCGACCGTAGACTATTAGCAAGGAGAGGCACGCAGCAATCAGTCACAATCCCTATAGTTTTAATTACTCTTCCATATATAGATTTCGGCTATAAACAGCCATCTTAAGCGCATCTGAGTTACAATACAACAAACTCGCCGCGGTACCTGCCGCCATGCAATGTTACTGGTGTGCAGTCAGAAGGAAATTCTGTATTGAAATCTGCCAGGAAACCGCAAGAGATTCTGATCTTATGTAAAGTACGCCAGCAGCAAGAACAATCAATACCTTGACTGCTCGACGAAAAGGTAAAGTTACCGGGGACAGTGCCACTAAAGTGGAGTCACGAAATACAGTTTTACGAAATTCCTTCACAAAAGAAGACGAAGTAACTACATCAGAATTCGAATAAAGAACTGACAAAGTGAGTAACCTTCCTTCCCGAACGCCCGAGATCACTCCTGTTTTTCTTTATGACTTTCCGTCAGTTACTACGTACAGTGACCTTTCTGAAAGGAAATCAAGAATACAGTCACACACCTGAGAAGGTACTCGATAGGCATGGAACGTCATCATAATCCTCTTGTGAGGAAAGTTATCAAACGGCTTCTGGAAAGGATCTCCTCGGTGTAGCAAATCAGCTTAAATCACTTTAATAAATGGAATCCTCCCCTGTCCGGATTATATACCCGTTAGATTGCTTTTAGAGTAAGATGATACGAAAGCACCGTACTTACTTGTCTCTCACAACAGCTACCTCGGCGAAAGATCCATATATAAAGACTGGAAAGTTGCACAGGCCACACCGATACTCAAGAAAGGAGTAGTAGTAATCCGATGAGTTAATAGATTCGTATGACTGACGTCGATTTGCGGTAGGATTTTAGAACTATGCTGTGTTCAAATATTATGAATTACCTCGAGAAAAATAGACAGCGCGGATTCAGAAAATATTGTTCTTGTGAAACACAACTAGTTTCTCGTTCTCACGAAGTAATGAGTACTATCGATAGGGGATCTCAATCTGATACCATATTTCTAGGTTCCCAGAAGCCGTTTGATAACGTTGCTCACAAGAGCATTATGATGACGTTCCATGCCTATTGAGTACCTTCTCAGGTGTGTGACTGTATTCTTGATTTCCTTTCAGAAAGGTCACTGTACGTAGTAACTGACGGAAAGTCATAAAGAAAAACAGGAGTGATCTCGGGCGCTCGGGAAGGATGTTAAATAGACCTTCCGCTCTCCCTAATATATACAAACGATTTAGGAGATAATCTGAGTAGTTCACTCAGATTGTTTCCAGATGATGCTGCAATTTACTGTGGCCTAAGTCATTAAAAGATAAAAATCAGTTTTAAAATGATTGAGACAAGCTATCTTTATAATGCTAAAAGTGTCAACTGACTATAAATAACGAAAAGTTGGAGGTCATCCACATTAGCACCGAAAGGAATTCATTATATATGTTACATAATAAATCACAAAAATCTGAAGACTGTCATTTCAACTAAATATCTAGGAATTACAGTTACGAACAACTTAAACTGGAACGGTCACGTAGAAGATGTCGTGGGGAAGGTAAACCAAAGACTGCGTTTAATAGGCACTTAGAAAACGCAACAAGTCTATTAAAGAGACTGCGTACACTACACTTGTCTGTGCGTTCAACTGTGTGTGAATTACTAAGGGACCAAACAGCTGAGGTCTTCGGTTCCTAGACTTACACACTACTTAAACTAACTTATGCTAAGAACAACACACACAGCCATGCCCGAGGGAGGACTCGAACCTCCGGCGAGTGGGGCCGCGCAGTCAGTGACATTGCGCGTTTAACTGCGCGGCCATTCCGCGTACCCTTCCTCTGCTAGAGCACTGCTGTGCGGCATAGGATCCTTACCAGAATGGATTGACGAAGGACATCGAAGAAGTTCAAAGAAGGGGAGCTCGTTTCTATTATCACGAAGCCGGGGAGTGTGTGTCACGGGTATGGTAAGCGAATTGATGTGGCAGTCATTAAAACAAAGGTGTTTTTCGTTGCGGCGAGATCTTTTCATGAAATTTCAACCATCAGCTTTCTCCCCCGAATGCGAAATTTATTTTTTGACATTCATTTACGCAAGGAGAAATGATCATTGTAGTAAAATAAGAGAAATCAGTATTCGCACGGAAAGATTTAAGTGTTCTTTTTTTCGCGTGCGCTGTGAGGCAGTGTGACGGTAGAGCAATAGTGTGAAAGTAGTTAAATGAACCCTGTGACTGCAACCTAAGCGTGAATTGCAGAGTATTCATGTAGAGGTAGAACTCTGGACCTTCAACAGTTAAGTTTAATCGTTTTTCTTTTACCGTCTCTGGTTCGTATAGCGCAATTGAGACTCTGAGGTGTTACCGATTGCTAGGTGAAGGGCGCCCGCGATTGCTGACTATCCACGGTGCGCCGCCTCTTCAGATAGGCACACAAAGGCGACCACGCCACCTTACCTTAGAAGCGAGCGCGCCGTGTTAGCTCCGGCGGGCTGTTGGTAAACACGGCAGGGGGAGGGGGTGCCTCTCTCTCTCTCTCTCTCTCTCTCTCTCTCTCATCCACCTCTGGTGACACTTAATGATAAAAGAAAAGGCTAAGCTCGTTAAGCCAGATTGTAGTAAAAGTACCAGCGTTACCACGGCGAATATGTCTTCATTTTATACAAATGAACGTGGAAGTCTGACAATATATATGTAACTAGTTGACAGACCCGAGATTGCCCAATACTCATTTTGCCGATTTTCTATTAGAAACAAAGCAATGAACTTTGTCTGTAGTGAAGGATCGAGGAAAATTCATTTCTTTGTATTCGTGAAAACACCTTTGAAATTATGAAACAATTGCACAAAGAACTATGCCTAACGTATAAGTGCAGTACCAAAATTAAGAAACATGATCCCGAACAGTTACTGTACGCTGGAGGCAGCTTCATCGCATGACTATAACGCGATTTTGTAAACGTCTCTATGATGACGCCTCTTTGCAGCACTATATACAGCTGTAGTTTACGCCTACAGCAGTTTGCGCTTCACACTAATGACAGGTGGAACTGTTGGTAACTATGCTCGAAGAAAAAAAAATTAGCCACAGGTGGAACAATTTTGTTTATTGAATACAGCTGGTTACAACTTTAAACGTCACGCGGGATTAGCCGAGCGGTCTTGGGCGCTGCAGTCATGGACACTGTGGCTGGTCCCGGCGGAGGTTCGAGTCGTGTGTGTGTGTGTGTGTGTGTGTGTGTGTGTGTGTGTGTGTGTGTGTGTGTGTGTGTGTGTTTGTCCTTAGGATAATTTAGGTTAAAGTAGTGTGTAAGCTTAGGAATTGATGACCTTAGCAGTTAGGTCCCATAAGATTTCACAAACATTTGAACATTTTTTTGAACAACTTTAAATAATTACAAAATGGTACGAGAAGACTTCATACACAAAAACAAACATTGGGAGTAATTTCATGGCAATATGAACTAGCAACAGGATACTTTAAAACCGTGCAAAAGTGCGTATCATCTCGATTCGTACACGACGACTAGGGATTACCTACTCGCTATGGTGAATTCTAAACACTGGCAAGTCTTCACATACTCTGGGGATTCAGCGTGTTGGTGGCAGGTGCAGAATCCTTGCATTTCTCTCCCAACCTATTTTCAGGTGGCTTCTAAACGACTTCCTCCGGCTTGTTATAGAGTGCTTGGACTGCAGCTCTGTTGTGTAGTTGGCCGTGTTGAGTGCGAGGACGAAACTAGGTGCTGGCAGATGCTCTTTTCATCTCAATACTAAACGTCTCATTCGACCTACGCATCATCAGCAAAATCGACACACGCGCTCACTCAGTGATGCATTACATGGAGATTTACAGTTTAACCCACGGCATTGGCGCAATGCCTGGCGATAAGGAGCCTTACGACACCATCTCTCTTCCCCTTGTTGACCAAATATTCGCTACGATTCGAAATCGCTACCTTCGGATTGAACGCCACAGCACAATCGTGCGTAAGCGACGGATGTGGGCTAAGATGGAATAGCCCTTCTTACTCGTATACTGGCACGCTTACGAGGGCGACACCGCGTAACGTACGTATATGAATAATCAAAAGTCAAAGAAGTCGGATACTCTGCGTATGAGCGTACGAGAGCAGATGCAGGAATCCTACATCGTCGTTCTAGGCAGGGTCCTAGTGGAGGTAATTTGCCTTCGTCATCT
The DNA here is from genome assembly GCF_023864345.2 of Schistocerca serialis cubense. Lineage (NCBI taxonomy): Eukaryota > Metazoa > Arthropoda > Insecta > Orthoptera > Acrididae > Schistocerca > Schistocerca serialis. Next base: position 578,431,718 of record NC_064639.1, on the reverse strand, counting down.
CGCAACCTGTTACGAAGTGTTATGTGTACATGCGTCGTGTGTATGATTGATACGAGTGTCGGATTTGTGTTATAGATGAAAGGAAGGGAGAGGGTGAATCCTAGTGCCGGGACACAGCCTATTCCTTTCGAAGAGGGCCGTCGAGAGTAAAGTCCACATCACAGGGACAGTTTACCTTCAATAGTGTCAGGACGTTTAATATTATTACTCAACATCCCACGGAGCTATCGTTGAATGCTTGCTGTAATAATAAACATAGTACGGATTAGCTTTAGAGACTTTCGGTTTACATTCCACGTGAACCAGGTAGGTACACGGTTACTGGTTTATGCACATACAAGAAACGCTTTTCGTGAGACATTGTGAAGAGGCTTGGAATTTAACCCAGGGCATTGGCGCAAAGACTGGTAATCAGGAATTTTACAGTACTACGACTCTCCCACTTGACGACCAAATACTGGCAGTGGAAATTTTCTACCACCAGGATTCGAACGAGCGTACCTCAGACCTGAGAGCCACTGGACAAGCATGTGTCAGCGACCTCATCTACGGAGGGGTTTTTGTTAATAATAGTATCTGTAAAAGGAATGAAAGAGGGAGAGTGCATTTTTCCTATCCTAGCATAACCATTAACTGCCATTCAGTGTGAATGGCACACCTGAATCATGCGAACTATCGTATTAGAAGTAATTTGTTGGATATAATCCTAAGAATTCTGTGGACAATAAATGTGAAGGCCGTTTGAAACCGAACTTGTCACTTGCTTTCCTCTAGTTCCTTTTCACTTTGCGAGGAATAACGCGTGAAAAAAGAAACAAATGATGAAGGAAAGTCGATGGCAAGGTATATACGAGGTAGGCTAGTACCGACGTAATTGAACTGTCAGCCATGGAAATCATGGTACAGATTTATGAGAAGAGAGACCCTCTGCCCTTTTTATTAACCACAGTTCGCTCTCGAATATCGTAACTCAATGAGATTTTCACTCTGCACCGCAGTGTGCGCTTATATGAAACTTCCTTGCAGATTAAAAGTGTGTGCCGGACCGAGACTCGAACTCGCCTTTCGCGGGCAAGTGCTCTACCATCTGAACGACCCAAGCACGACTCACGCACCGTCCTCACAGCCTTACTTCTGCCAGTACCTCGTTCCTACCAACCAATCGTTACAGAAGCTCTCCTGCGAACCATGCAGAACTAGCTCTCCTGAAAGAAAGGAAAGGTAGGAGACGAGATACTGGCAGAAGTAAAGCTGTGAGGATAGGAGGTGAGTCGTGCTTGAGTAGCTCAGATGGTAGAGCACTTGCCCGCGAAAGGCAAAGGTCCCGAGTTCGAATCACGGTCCGGCACACAGTTTTAATCTGCCAGGAAGTTTCATCGTAACTCAAGTTTGTATGTCAGTCTTCTCCAAGATTTCCAAGCCTGACAGTTTGGCTAAGTTCAAAATGGCTCTGAGTACTATGCGACTTAATTTCTGAGGTCATCAGTCGCCTAGAACTTAGAACTAATTAAACCTAACTAACCTAAGGGCATCACACACATCCATGCCCGAGGCAGGATTCGAACCTGCGATCGTAGCGGTCTTAAATCCCTTTCCCATCGTCTTTCCCTCAACATTTGTTTATTTTATCACACATTATTTCTCGCAATATGAAAGAGAGGGAGAGAGGAGAGCCGGCGTGAGGCCAGAGGAAGGCAGCGCCTAGGTTTCCGGAGAGCGCCCACGCTATCTGCTTGGCCCATCCGCCGCCGGTAAACATCCGCCCTCCCGGCCTTCCAGAGCTGACGTCGCCGATCGGCCGCTTCCCCACCTCCGTCCTGTCAAAGGTGCCGGTGCTCTGCCGCGCGCTGCCACCTACGGAACCTGCCCAGACCTGCACATCGCGTTACCCTAAAACGACGCAAAAGGTAGTCTGGCAATTACGCCGAAGAACTAGGCATACACGGAATGTTTCAGATACCCGGACCGTCTGGAGACACAATCACCAATAATACACTACTGGCCATTAAAATTGCTACACCAAGAATAAATGCAGATGATAAACGGGTATTCATTGGACAAATATATTATACTAGAACTGACATGTGATCACATTTTCACCAAATTTGGGTGCATAGATCCTGAGAAATAAATACCGAGAACAACCACCTCTGGCCGTAATAACGGCCTTGATACGCCTGCGCATTGAGTCAAACAGAGCTTGGCTTGTACGGGTACAGCCGCCCATGCAGCTTCGACACGACACCACAGTTGTGACTGTCGTATTGTGACGAGCCAGTTCCTCGGCCACCATTGACCAGACGTTTCCAGTTGGTGAGAGATCTGAAGAATGTGCTGGCCAGGGCAGCAGTCGAACATTTTCTGTATCCAGAAAGGCCCGTGCAGGACCTACAACATGCGGTCGTGCATCATCCTGCTGAAATGTAGGGTTTCGCGGGGATCGAAAGAAGAGTAGAGCCACGGGTTGTAACACATCTGAAATGTAACGTCCACTGTTCAAAGTGCCGTCAGTGCGAACAAGAGGTGACCGAGACGTGTAACCAATGGCACCCCGTACCATCACGCCAGGTAATACGCCAGTATGGCGATGACGAATACACGCTTCCAATGTGTATTCACCGCGATGTCAACAAACACGGATACGACCATCATGATGCTGTAAACAGAACCTGGATTCATCCGAAAAAATGACGTTTTGCCATTCGTGCACACAGGTCCCTTGTTGAGTACACTATCGCAGGCGCTCCTGTCTGTGACGCAGCGTCAAGGGTAACCGCAGCTGTGGTCTCCGAGCTGATAGTCCACGATGCTGCAGACGTCGTCGAACTGTTCGTGCAGATGGTTGTTGTCTTGCAAACGACCCCATCTGTTGACTCAGGGATCGAGATGTGACTGCACGATCCGTTACAGTCATGCGGATAAGATGCCTGTCATCTCGACTGCTAGTGATACGAGGCCGTTGGGATCCAGCACGGCGTTTCGTATTAACCTCCTGAACCCACCGATTCCGTATTCTGCTAACAGTCATTGGATCTCGGCCAACGCGAGCAGCAGTGTCGCGATACGATAAACCGCAATCGCGATAGGCTACAGTCCGACCTTTATCAAAGTCGGAAACGTGATGGTACGCATTTCTGCTGCTTATACGAGGCATCACAACAACGTTTCAGCAGGCAACGCTGGTCAACTTCTGTTTGTGTATGAGAAATCGGTTAGAAACTTTCCTTATGTCAGCACATTGTAGGTGTCGCCACCGGCGCCAGCCTTGTGTGAATGCTCTGAAGAGCTAATCATTTGCACATCACAGCATCTTCTTCCTGTCGGTTAAATTTCGCATCTCTATCACGTCATCTTCGTGGTGTAGCAATTTTAATGGCTATTAGTGTAATTGACAAACTTACTCATTTTGAAAAAAAAGGTTGGAACTGTGAAAACAGTGGTAACCCGAAACAACTACCGATAAAATAAATGTTTAGTCGCTGCCATTTTGAGATGATTTGTTCCTGTCTCTTTATTTTTCGGAAGATTTTCTACTCTTCACTTTGTGTCCTCAATAGATAACTGAAAGACTTAAATTGTATATTTTCTAAAGAAAAAATACTTTGTGGTTATCTAAGTTGAGCCATATGTTTGTTACACGCCCTAAAAACTTTCTATGGTGACCTACCTTGGTTGTGCGTCTATGGGAGTAGTTAGGATTATGCAGCTTACCATAAATGACTTTTTCATTTCTAATTCACTGCTGCTTTGATGCCAAAATATTCCTGACTCTTTCTTCTATGCGAATACGCACCTGACTATCGAAGCTAGCCATCGGAAACATGTAGCGTGGTGCATCAATTAATTCACGTTTGCAGAGGTTAAATATGATCCCTGACTGGAGATGCAATATCTTATTGACCACCTCTGGCCACCACCCAGCCGATCCTACGTGCCCCCACACCCCGGTCCCCCTCCCGTCACTTCTGCACAGGAGTCTATAAAGCAAAGGCAAATACTTAAACCATTGTGGTCCTCGTGTGAAACATAAGAAAATAAATTTGCCTCAACGTTGATTAGTTTCTAAATTACGAGGTTTAAAGCATTGTCTGTCAACCCGCCCGGGTAGCCGTGGATGTAAAGGGAGGGGGAAAAGCACCGGCACCAGATCGAATCTGGCGGCGTACTAACAACGAGGACCGGTGTGCAGGCCAGCCTGGATATGGTTTTTAGGCGGTTTCCCACATCCCACTAAGTGAATATCGGGCTGGTATCCAGGTACCGCCTCAGTTACACGATTCGCAAACATTTAGAAAAATGGCTCTAAGCACTATGGGACTTAACATCTGAGGTCATCAGTCCCGTAGACTTAAAACTACCCAAACCTGACTAACCTAATGACATAACACACATTCATGCCCAAGGCAGGATTCGAACCTGCGACCGTAGCAGCAGCGCGGTTCTGGACTGAAGCGCCTAGAACCGCTCGGCCACAACGGCCGGCAAACATTTCGAAAACTTTCGCTCACTTTCACATGGTTAACACTACATATAGACAACTGGGGTACATATACACCTTCTGGGGTTATGGGGGATGGGGACAGGGTGGGGGAGAGATAACGGGGTGGCACAGGAAAGCCATCGAGCCCCCTTTAAACCAACCATGACAAATCCGTTCTTAACATGCTGACCTGCACCTATGCGGGCAAAGGCACAAGAAAAAGAAGAAGAAACTGTTGTATGTCACTTCAAAAACTGATTATTATTTGTCATTTCCTTTATTTTAAGACTGATGTTCCCACACAGATTTAAAAAGGGCTTGTCCTCGGCCTGAATATAGCAAGCAGTTCGCTACAGTGGTACAGAATAATCTCAGATACACTTAGCAGAGTGCGTACTGTAGTCTTCCTTGTGGTTCCCCTACTTGCACAAGAAGAGATGCTCCTCCACTGAAGTCAAGCAGGCTGCAAACAGTGACTGTTCGCGAACTGTCAATAAACCTCTGAAATAAAGACCGAAATTGAATTCGCTGTCTCATAACGCAGGAATTAAACAGTTTATAATCATCTTGAGGACATTGCAGTTCTTCTTTCTGTGCTTGCTCGTTCTCACCCAGATACATTTCAGCACTTTTTGTGCTATCTTCAGTGGGTTTATTTGTATATTTTCCTTCAACAAAATTATTACATGTTAACCTTTAAAGAAACTTTTGGTACAAAACAATTACGTTTGTAAAATGAGCAATTATTATCAAATACTTTGGTTTGATTTGCATACAATACAGGATTGGGCCATGTATCACGGAGTTGAGGCTTTCTGTGCTGTTATGATATGTCTAAAGTTCCTAATTTTAGAGTACGTTTGGAAATAAAATGGATGTATGCCTTTGTTCACATCTACATCTATACTCCGCGAGCCACCTTACGGTGTGTGGCGGAGGGTACTTATTGTACCACTATCTGATCCCCCCTTCCCTGTTCCATTCACGAATTGTGCGTGGGAAGAACGACTGCTTGTAAGTCTCCGTATTTGCTCTAATTTCTCGGATCTTTTCGTTGTGATCATTACGCGAGATATATGTGGGCGGTAGTAATATGTTGCCCATCTCTTCCCGGAATGTGCTCTCTCGTAATTTCGATAATAAACCTCTCCGTATTGCGTAACGCCTTTCTTGAAGTGTCCGCCATTGGAGCTTGTTCAGCATCTCCGTAACGCTTTCGCGCTGACTAAATGTCCCCATGACGAATCGCGCTGCTTTTCGCTGGATACCTCATATGAAGCTACTGGATATTTATATTTGTAGCTTTGGGTTTTCTACGCAGTCTACAGCTTGACATCTGCAAACAGCCAAACGTTATTACATTTTTATGTTTCTTGAGTATTTCCGACCGAGAATAATTATGTATCACGTTGTTTGGCACGTTACCCTCAATTTTAATGTCGTTTGGGTTTTGTCGAGGTATCACGCTTGTTTCTTGCGCTCTTGTCGTCACACGTTGAGATTTGCGATTTGTTAGCACAGTACTGGATAGGCATGTAGAGTGAATGATGTGTAGTACGGGTGAAAGGCCCGCTAAATCACGCAGGGCTAACAGGTAATTAGGATTGTGGAAAGGGCCAAGAGAGTTGCGGTTGGATTCATTTCACAGTTGTAATTTATTATCATTTAGTTCGCAAATACACTTTTGAAAGAATTAAATTTGCTTCGCGGCTAAGGCCACCAAACAGATGCTTTAGAATAAGCTCAATTTTGAAAAGACATGTCACACAGTTAAATTTACGAATAAGATAAATCGTATACACATATGAAATGAGCATGCGGAGCGGCTGAAGGCCGCCGAATTAAATCTTCAAAATTTCAAATATACTATGATGGTTACTGAAGGTAGAAGGCCACAATGTTTTAAGATGCTAACAGGGGTGATGGCCCACAAGGTGCACAGAAAGATAAACAAACGTAATAAGATGGCTGAAGGCTGCAAGGTTAAATTCTGCAAATTAAGGAAATATGTATTGCAACCATCGGTAAAACAATACATTAAATTTAAAAATTTCCTTTTTGCAACACCAACGGCGGAAGGCCCACAGTAACTTGTAAAATCTTTCAGAGGAAATTACGATAACCTTTCAAGAGCAGAAGGCGATAATGTTTGGACTTGAAGGAAACTCTGAGAACATGTTTCCAGGGCTGAAGGCCCACAACTAACCTTGCCAAATCAAAAAATATAAAATACAGTTAAATTACAACAACATTAACACTGCCTAAAGGATAATTAAGAGAACGGCACTCAGGAGTCTCCAGTGGATCGGTCTGCCCTCGTTCATTTAGGCGAGACAGGTGGTGAGTCAACTACACTTAATTCCTGCGAACCAAACCAAGGGACAGTCACGAACCGAGCGATCAACTTCTTGCTTGGCACTACGGAGTACACGAGAATTCAAGGCCCCAAAAAATTTGCAGGTACCGCTATCCCCAAACAAACACGTATGTGAACTGAGCTGCCAAAACTACACACCATGTTGGGCAGCAACAGCACGTGAGGAAAAGACACTGCCTAAAAACTACGTTAGCGGCCAGGACAGGTAACCAGAACACTAACGGCCACAAGGCAGAAAATTTCTCTGGTGCACTTGACTATGGGTAAATTAATTTGATCAATTCCACCTGACGGCAGCTATCCCGAACACTTCACTCGTTGTTCCTCACAGGAAAACCTCCCCAACAGCGAACCACCGAAACGAACCGCACAATGGACGTTGCTTGGGTAGTTGAAACCACTACTCAGCTTTGACGTCCTGGGTCGGTGAACCGCGAAGCTCGTAGCGATCGGACACTGCACAGGGACTGCCAGCGGACTCAGCCGACTGCACCACGCGTAGATAACTTATAACTTCCCTGATCCACAGCAACCGACCGACTCACTGCCAGTACGCCGACAACATTAAAAACAGGTCGTCAGTGAAAATCACACACACACACACACACACACACACACACACACACACACACATGACTCATGATCGATCGGCGAGCCAAAACGAGTCGTCTGGTAGAACGACCGACCGACGATCCACCAAGACCGTGGCCCGGCTCAAGTGACGCCTGGCGGCAATGGTCATGCGAGCCATGTCGCTGCAGATTTCACTGCTGCCCCAACCCGACTACACTAGTGTCACATGGCAACTCCCCGACTGGCAGGTCCGGACTGCGCTCCAGACGCGTTCCAACTGACTGGCAGACCAGAACTCGCGACCCGAACTCCCTTACGACAGACAACGACCGGGAAGTAACAGCAGTCGAACAAAGACGTTACGAGAGGGGATATATCGATACGCGTTGCTAACACCGCTTATGGTCAGGCAAAGTAGCAACTCAGTGACAGTAGTAATTTAAATTAACGTAGTGAGGTGGAAGTACGTTAAAAAGAGGGTGTGAAATACGTGATAGCGAGAACATGAACCACATACGGCTCAACGGGGAAGAGGGAATTTTATTTTTGAGACTGGACAGTTCTTCTATTGTGGTTAGAAGGGTTTTATTGCACAGTGATGTGTGTTTGTTTACTACTTGTAACAGTCTATAACAAAAATTAACAATAAAAGGAAACCACCACACCATTCACACTACACGCCTATCATCAACTCTCTCTCTCTCTCTCTCTCTCTCTCCCTCTCTCTCTCTCTCTCTCTCTCGTTCCCTCCCTCCCTCCATCTCATCTCCAGCGTTCTTCTGTAGCACCACATTTCAAAAGCTTTTATTCTCTTCTTGTCTAAACGGTCTATCGTCCATGTTTCACTTCCATAATGGGCTACACTCCAGACAGAAAAGACCTGTAACTACTAAAATCGATTTTCGATGTTAAGTTTCTTTTTTCAGAAACGCTTTTCTTGCGATTGCCAGTCTACGTTTTATATTCTCTCTACTTCGACCATCATCAGCTATTTTGCTACCCAAACAGCAAGCCTCATATATTACTTTAAGCGTCTCGTTTCTTACTCTAATTTCCTCAGCATCACCTGATTTAATTCAACTACATTCCATTATCCTTGTTTTGCTTCTGTTGTTGTTCATCTTATAAGCTCCTTTCAAGACTCTGTCCATTCAGTTCAACTGCGTTTCCAAGTCCTTTGCTGTCGGACAGAATTAAGATGTCATCGGAAAATCTCAAATTGTACCATATCACACAAAAGCAATAATTAAAATAACAATCGATTTTTAGCGAGAATGATGGTCTTCATAACAAATGCTCAACAGGTCAGCCGTCATTCATCGACAACATCCGTAGCTGAGGAACAAAGTTGTGTTGTCCGTTAGCATCCCTAATGAGATCGGACGATCGCGGTAGACTCGCGACTCAGGTAACACCACAACCAATAATCACACAGACTGAAGTGTAGGTGCCTGCGAGGCCATGCATGAAGAAAGTTGCGTCTCGGCACGCGATCCCCACCAAACTATGTACGCACGAGACCTTTCACAAGTCTAGCAATATGGGGTGGAGTGACATCTTGCTTAAAAATAGTAAAATCGTACCTTTCGCAAGAGCATATCAGCCACGCTAGGGATGATGCCATTGTGTAACATATCGGAATATTCGTACCGCGCAAACGTTAATTTGTCTGTTGGAAAAGCAGTACCCCGCTTTTCTTGGAAGAAAAAGAGTCTGATCACGATTGATGTGGTAAATCCAAACCAGACCGTGACTTTCTCGTTATGCAATGGTTTCCACGACAATTGTAGGATGTTTGATAGCGCAGATCGTGTCCTTGTGGGTACTGACGGACCCTCGGAGTATGAAATGGGCTTGGTCGGTCCACAACGCATTAGACAAACAATAGTCATCTTCCCCCCGGTTTTGAAGTGCCAACACCGCAAATGCACCCCGCGTCACAAAATAGGTGGATAACAGTTCATGATGACGCCGAATTTTGTACGAAAAAAAGAAAAAAAAACGCTCGGCCACTCCGGCCGGCTTGTACGAACAGCATTGGAGAGTACTCCTTAGTGCTCTCCAAACAGTGGTGTGTGGAATGCCGGTGCGACGTGCGAATCCACTTCACTACTGGGTGATGAACCCGCTATACATTTCTTCCTGAACTATCCGAGCAGCAGTACAACTTATCTGCTCGCCCACTACGGGGTTGACCGTCTAAAGAACCTGTGGCTTTGAACTTAGTGATCATTTTCTTCACAGCGATACTTGTCACAGGACCTTTACCCGCTCGAATATCCTTCTCATGGTGATCGGACCGTAAAGATGCAGTGCTGCATTCTTTATCCTGATAGTAAAGCTTCACTAACAGTGGATTTTTTGGTAAAGTAAACATGCTGAGATTGCCGGCGCATCTGACTCCCTTTCTCACTGCAGCTCATTTTATACACGACTCGGATGCGGCATCACTGACGCGTTGCTGTCCAGCTCAATTTGTTGGCCGGTTTTTGCACTTGTTTTTGCTTTCAGCAAAACCACGTGTCATTTCATGCATGTGTGACACGTTTCACCTCTTTACCAGTATTATTCCCTGTATTCGCGCATATTTCAAATTTTAACCTGTACGGATTCCTCACGCCACAACATGGTGCGGTGCATAAGGTACCTTGTAACAGTATTATTCATTTCGTTTCATATTTCACTCACAAGCAGAGAGAGAGAGAGAGAGAGAGAGAGAGAGAGAGAGAGAGAGAGAGAGAGAGAGAGAGAGCGCGCTATCTATATCCCTCCGTACGAGTCTCAGTTTCTCTTATCTTTCGATCGTTATGCGAAACGTACGCCACCGGCAGTAGAATCGTTCTCCAGTCAGATTCAGAAGCCGGTTCTTTACATTTTATCAATAGAGTTCAGCGAGAGGAAAAACGTCTACCCTCCAGGGATTCCCATTTGAGTCCTCGAAGCATCTCGCCGGCCGAAGTGGCCGTGCGGTTAAAGGCGCTGCAGTCTGGAACCGCAAGACCGCTACGGTCGCAGGTTCGAATCCTGCCTCGGGCATGAATGTTTGTGATGTCCTTAGGTTAGTTAGGTTTAACTAGTTCTAAGTTCTAGGGGACTAATGACCTCAGCAGTTGAGTCCCATAGTGCTCAGAGCCATTTGAACCATTTTTTTTCGAAGCATCTCCGTGATATTCGCTAATTAACAGAACCTATCGTAAACAAATGTAGCAGTGCATCTTTGAATTGCTTCGACGTCTTGCTTTAATCCGACCTGTTGGGAATTCCATACACTGGAACAATACTCAAAAATGGGTCCCACTGGTTTTCCATACGCAGTCTTCTATACAGACGAACAACTTTTTCCGAAATTCTCCCGATAAACCGAAGTCGAGCATTTACCTTTCCTGCTACCGTCGTTAAGTGGTCGTCCCATTTCACATAACTTTGTAATTCACACCTAGACTTGTCAAGCAACAGACAACTAATGCTGTATTCGAGCTTAACGGGATTGTTTTCCATACTTACTTGCACAGTTTACCTTCCCGTACACCACTGCATCATCAGCACACAGCCGCAGTTTGCTGCTCACACTGTCCGTGAGATACTTACATGTCTGAGAAGGTATTCCATATGCTCGTACTCCCATTAACAGCCTGCAGTGGGGCACCATGTCAAACACTTTCCAGAAATCTAGGAATACCGAATCTGACTGCTGTCCTTCTACCTCTATATCTACATATTTACTCTGCAATTCACACTTAAGTGCCTAGCAGAGGGTTCATCGAAACTTTTTCATACTACTTCTCTACCATTGGCGCGTGGGAAAAAGGAACACCTAAATCTTTCCGTTCGAGCTCTGATTTCTCTTATTTTATTATGATGATAATTTCTCCATACGTAGGTGAGTGTCAACAAAATATTTACGCATTCGGAAGAGAAAGTTTGTGATTGAAATTTCGTAAATAGAGCTCGCCGCAAAGAAAACCGCCTTTGTTTCAGTGACTGCCACCCTAACTCGCGTATCATATCAGTGACACTCCCACCCCTATTGCGTGATAACACGAAACGAGCTGCCCTTCTTTGCACTTTTTCGATGGCCTCCGTCGGTCCTACCTGGCAAGGATCCCATACCGCGCAGCAATATTCCAGCAGAGGACGGACAAGTGTTATGTGGGCTGTCTCTTTAGTGGATTTGTCGCATCTTCTAAGTGTTCTCCCAACAAAGCGCAGTCTTTGCTTCGCCTTCCCCACAACATTATCCATGTGGTCTTTCTAATTTAAGTTGCTCTTAATTGTAATTCCTACTAATTTAGTCGAATTGACAGCCCTTATATTTGTGCGATTAATCGTATACCCAAAATTTATCGGATTTCTTTTGGTACCCATGTGGATGACCTCGCACTTTTCTTTGTTTAGTGCCAATTGCCACTTTTCGCACCATACAGAAATTCTCTCTAGATCATTTTGTAATTGGAATTGATCGTCTGATGATTTTACTAGACGATAAATTACAGCGTCATCTGCAAACAATCTAAGGGGGCTGCTCAGTTTATCACCCAGATCATTTACATAAAACAGCAGAGGGCCTATGACACTACCTTACGGAAAGCCGGATACCACTTCTGTTCTCCTCGATGATTTACCGTCTATCACTACGAACTGTGACCCCTCTGAGAGGAAATCCATATTTCGCCAGATATCCATTGAGAAAAAGGAAAACTGAGTTTAGCACGAGCAAAGCTTTCTAAACCCGTGCTGATTTGTGGACAGAAGCTCTTCGGTCTCAAGGAAATCTATTGTATTAGAATTGAGAGTACGCTCATGGTTTCTGCGACAAACCGATGTTAAGGAAGCTACTTGTCGCTAAGCAACTATGCACCGTGAGCTAGTGCTCTTGAAACAAATATTGTTGTGTATGGTGATTCGGAAAGGTGTTAGTGCAGAGCAGTGGTGGGATGGTGTAGCGTGCTGTCCCTGGAGCGGGCGTTGCTCCTCTGGACCGTGGGAGCGCCGCTGACGGCGCGCATACCACACCCCCGGGCGTCGCTGTCTGCGTCGACGACGCCACGCTGCGAAATCCCGTCGGCTACACACCTAGCGTTCCGCAGGCGGCCAACTACCTACCGGCGAGCAATTAAGTTCCCGCGGGACGCTTCGGACCACACCGTCTAAACCCCCTGGGAACCAATCGGAAAATAACGCATATTAAATGCTCACCGATTTCGAATATGAATTATGCGAGGGCCATTTCATAAATAATTTACATCTAAACGACAATGTAGAATGGGTATCACAAGATCGATAATTATAACGTAAGATCGCTGTTGAAAGATAGGGGGTGGGGGTGGGGGTGGGGGGGGGGGGGGGAGGGGGAACGCAAACGCTTTGATTCGAGCATTGCGTAATGCGACTCTGAGCGATAAAAGTTTAAAACCGTACTGGGATATAATGCTTAGTGAAGATCCGAAGCCTTACCTACAGAACGAACCTTGACAAGCCTGATATAAACTTACACTGAAGCGCCAAAGAAACTGGTACAGGAATGCATATTCAAGTACGGAGATATGTAAATAGGCAGAAAACGGCACTGCGGTCGGCAACGCCTGTACAGGGTGTTACAAAAAGGTACGGCCAAACTTTCAGGAAACATTCCTCACACACAAATAAAGAAAAGATGTTATGTGGACATGTGTCCGGAAACGCTTAATTTCCAATGGTAGAGCTCATTTTAGTTTCGTCATTCCAACGTGATCAAATTGTAAATTTTCACAATCAACATGTGTGGGCTGACGAGAATCCGCACGCAATTGTGCAATCACGTCATCAACACAGATTTTCTGTGAACGTTTGGGCAGGCATTGTTGGTGATGTCTTGATTGGGCCCCATGTTCTTTCACCTACTCTCAATGGAGCACGTTATCATGATTTCATACGTGTACTCTACCTGTGCTGCTAGAACATGCGCCTTTACAAGTGCGACACAACATGTGGTTCATGCGCGATGGAGCTCCTGCACATTTCAGTCGAAGTGTTCGTACGCTTCTCAACAACAGATTCGGTGACCGATGGATTGGTAGAGGCGGACCAATTCCATGGCCTCCACGCTCTTCTGACCTCAACCCTCTTGACTTTCATTTATGGGGGCATTTGAAAGCTCTTGCCTACGCAACCCCGGTACCAAATGTAGAGACTCTTCGTGCTCGTATTGTGGACGGCTGTGATACAATACGCCATTCTCCAGGGCTGCTTCAGCGCATCAGGGATTCTATGCGACGGAGGGTGGATGCATGTATCCTCGCTAACGGAGGACATTTCCTGTAACAAAGTGTTTGAAGTCACGCTGGTACGTTCTGTTGCTGTGTGTTTCCATTCCATGATTAATGTGATTTGAAGAGAAGTAATAAAATGAGCTCTAACATGGAAAGTAAGCGTTTCCGGACACATGTCCACATAACATATTTTGTGTGTGAGGAACGTTTCCTGAAAGTTTGGCCGTACCTTTTTGTAACACCCTGTATAAGACAACAGATGTCTGGCGCAGTGGTTAGATCGGTTACTGCTGCTACAATGGCAGGTTATCAAGATTTAAGTGAGTTTGAAAGCACGAGCGATGGAACACAGCATCTCCAAGGTAACAATGAAGTGGGGACTTTCCCGTACGAACATTTCACGAGTGTACCGTGAATATCAGGAATCCGGTAAAACATCAAATCTCAGACATCGCTGCGGCCGGAAAAAGATCCTGCGAGAAGGGGGCCAACGACGACTGAAGAGAATCGTTCAAAGTAACACAAGTGTAACCCTTCTGCAAACTGCTGCAGATTTCAATGCTGGGCCATCAACAAGTGTCAGCGTGCGAGCCATTCAACGAAACATAATCGATATGCGCTTTCGGAGCCGAAGGCGCACTAGTCTACCCTTTATGACTGCACAACACAAAGCTTTACGCCTCGCCCGTGCCCGTCAAATCCGACATTGGACTGTTGATGATTGGAAACATGTTGCCTGGTCGGACGAGTCTCGTTTCAATGTGTATGTAGTAGATGGACGTGTGTGGGTATGGAGACAAGTTCATGAACCCAAGGGCCCTGCATTTCAGCAGGAGACTGTTCAAGCTGGTGGAGGTACAGTAATGGTGTGGGGCGTGTGAAGATGGAGTGATATGTCTAGATACGACCCTGACAGGTGACATGTACCTAAGCATCATGTCTGATCACCTACATCCACTGTGAATTCAGACATACAGTGCCACACCTCACGCGTCTAGAATTGCTACATAGTCGCTCCAGAAACACTCTCTTGAGTTGAAACACTTCCGCTGGCCACCGAACTCCCCAGACATGAACATTATTGAGCATATCTGGGATGTGTTGCAAAGCGCTGATCAGAATTGATCTTCACTCCCTCGTACTCGTACGGATTTATGGACAGCCCTGCAGGATTCATGGTGCTCAATTCTTCCAGCACTACTTCAAACATTAGTCCGCAGCACGTGGTCTCGCGGTTGCGTTCTCGCTTCCCAAGCACGGGGTCCCGGGTTCGATTCCCGGCGGGGTCAGGGATTTTCACCTGCCTCGAGATGACTGATTGTTGTCCTCATCATTTCATCATCATTGATGAAAGTGGCGAGATTTGGCTGAGCAGAGGTTGGGAATTTGTACGGGCGCTGATAACCGCGCAGTTGAGCGCCCCACAATCCAATCATCATCATCATCATCATCATCATCATCATCATCATCATACTTCAGACATTAGTCGAGACCATGTCACGTCGTGTTGCGGCGCTTGTGCGTGCTCGTGGGGGCCCTATATGATATTAGGCAGGTGTACCGGTTTCTTCGGCTCTTGAGTGTATATTGGTTAAAAAGGTAGGAAGATAAATTAGGGTGTAATGTACCGTCGACGACGAGGTAGAGACAGAGCAAAACTTGTACTGAAGAAGGATGCGGAATGAAATGAATTGTGTATTCTTTTCAAACAAATCATTCCTGACCTTGTCTTAATCGATTTATGGGAAACAACTTTTAGCATAAATTTGGGCGAATGGACAGGGGTGAAAACCGCTGTCGTAACGAACGATCACCTAATGCATTACCTCGCTCATCCACAGTGATTTAAGTGAAGTTTGCAGTGAGTTAACGGTCAACTTTTGTTGTTCGTCTAATAGTTGTCATCGTGGTCGTGTGATTATAAACGACCTTCCAAGACTAGGTAGACCAAAAACATCGACATATAATCTATGAAAGTTGGTATTGATTCTGTCGAGGACCGTTATACGACTTGAGAGATTTTCTGAGATCGTAAGAATTCCGCCAATCTGATTTTTATACAGGTGATTTAGAGAAGTAGTGAACATACGTTCATCTGCCCCCTGGATGTTTCATTGCAGAATACAAACAGAAATTACGGGGCGTTACACTCTTGTCGAAAGCAGATTAGACACCGGAGGTCAACCGTTTTAAGTATCGAATTGCCGTCGTTAATCAGACGTGGGTCTGAGACTTGGCACAGAAATCTGAAATCGAAGTCTGTCTGACAACCGAACAGATCAAATTTCCTTACGACCTGCCCTATCAGGTCCACAGAATGATTCTTGATTACATTCATCACTCAATCACCGCACCAGTGCTCCATTTCGAATAAATCTCGTAGCACTTTGTAACAGTGATTCACACGGAACTGAAAGACAAAATGCATAAAACCTCATAAATCACCCATGTTAGATCGCTCACTCTTGACGACAACGCTGTCCCACATAGCGAAAATGTAAAACTAAAGTTAAGTCATAGTCTGGATTCAAGTCCAACACAGTTCGGGCTACTCCCGTAGCTGAAGAATACTTTTTTTGGTTGCACCTTTTCTTCTCTAAAAATTTATCTGCAGTCATCGCTCATGTTGTTCGACAGATGGTCAAAGATAATGTCTTAGAGGGATCTAGAAAACTTGCCGGACTTCGGAACTCAGTAACTTCAAATGCTTCAAATGGCTCTGAGCACTATCAGACTTAACTTCTGAGGTCATCAGTCTCCTAGAACTTAGAACTACTGAAACCTAACTAACCTAAGGACATCACACACATCCAAGCCCGAGGCATGATTCGAACCTGCGACCGTAGCGGTCGCGCAGTTCCAGACTGTAGCGCCTAGAACCGCTCGGCCACATAGGCCGGCAACTCGGTAACAGAGAGGCATGGAAACTAATGTGGAAGAATGAGATTTTCACGCTGCAGCGGAGTGTGCGCTGATATGAAACTTCCTCGGATATTAAAACTGTGTGCCGGACCGAGACTCGAACTCGGGACCTTTGCCCTTCGCGGGCAATTGCTCTACCAACTGAGCTACACAAGCACGACCCACGCCCCGTACTCACAGCCTTACTTCTGCCAGTACATCGTCTCGTGTCAGAGCACTTGCCCGCGATAGGCAAAGGTCCCGAGTTCGAGTCTCGGTCCGGCACACAGTTTTAATGTGGAAGACTTTAAAAATACACTTTAAAGTAAATGTCTAGATAAAGAAAAAAGTATTGTGTACGTTAGTTATGAAATGTACCGTTCTCTGTCAATTCCGCGGCCCCAGAAGTCGAGATGTAGTGGAGACAGCGAGAGAATGGGTGGTCATTAGGGTTCACAAACATTGACTCACCACAGACGCAATAAACAATGTCGGCTTCTACCTAGCTGCCTCGTTCCTGAGCGCGCGCACACACACGCACACACGCACACACGCACACACACACATATCGCCTGCCCCCCCTCCCTCGCCCCCCCCCCTCTCATACACACTCACACACACACACACACACACACACACACACACCCACCCAGAAACCACCTCGTCTGGAACAGTATGAATATCCAGTTTCTGCAGTATTCTTTTTTCAGTTTAACTATTCACCCAAAAACATATTCCCGTATTTATTGACGTGACCGTTTCATGTCGGTTCTGACATTTGACGGTTCGCATATGAGCTTACACAAGTTGTCTTCCCTTGATTACAGTTAAAAAGAAAATAAAAAAGACAGCATCTTATTAACTAACACTATTACATATGCTATTGTCATTTGACACAAGAGTAGACAGCGTTTTGTCTTTTACAGTTAAAGAGAAAAATACTTTCACTAACACTACTTAATTAAATTCGATGCACTTGCTATCAGGTCATTGTTTCCATTGCTGTCGATCCTAGTTTCCTCACACATTAACCTAACCCTCTCTTATAAGTACCACTTCAAGGGTTTTTTCTAGTCTCTGCATTTGTCTGCCCAGACGGGTTATTTTTCGTGTATTTTCGTGTTTTTATCGAGTGACCGGACTCTCACAAGAAAACATCAACAACCTGACTGCCTGGTCTTGTTAAATAAGTAAGAACCAACCTTTTCCTCTAAGAGAACAGATTAGGTGTCTTAAAAAAACCGGAACTGTTTTATCCTGCTAATATACAGGGCGTTCAGAAATTCCCATTACAAACTTCTACGACTTGTAGAGAAGAGTGCGTGCATAATATTTTGAATAGGAACCCATGTGCGGAAACGCACCATTTCCGTGCTACGACAGTTTCAATTCAGACGTGTAAAGCGCCCACTTCTGCTGAGGGACGGAGAATAGTCTCAGCGCAGCTCGTCCTGGTACGCAGTAGGGTAGACAGGCTGGTGTATACTACGTCAGACGGTCACCTGGTGTCACTTAACGTCTGCCTTGCAAAGTTTAATTTACAAGACTCCTGTAGAGACAGAGGAAGATCTGCTGGCTCGAAGTCTGGCCGCTGCACTACAAACTGGAGAGGCACGAAGTGGGATGGAGAGTGAGCACCACAGCGTGCTTCGTAGGCAGTGCGCCTGCAACAACGTTGGTGGTCACCACATCGAGCCGCTGTCGTAATGCATCAGTACTTCTATGTACGTACGGTATGCTGAGTTCCTTTTTGTTTTGGTATAATTTAAACAAACGTGCTTTAGTGATAAACGTGTGTATCACTATGTTTCCTTTCGAATTGTTCCCTGATGATTGTACTGCGTCACGCGTCATCAGTTCCTCAAGCAGAAGTGGATGAGTTAAATAACGGAATTGAAACCGTCGTACAACGGAATCGCTGTTTCCGGACATAGATTCCTGTTCAAAATACATGTACTCATTCCCGTCTACAAGTCCTAGAAGTAACGGGAATTTCCGAACGCCCTGTGTACTGGCAAATGGGGTATACGTAGATTCCTTAGTCATTTTCAAACTGAGTTACTGTGGTTTCAAAATATGCGTTTTTTGCAGTACTGCCCTGCGTCCTGAAGATTGATTTGGTCTCTACCTACACGCAGGAAATCAGAAATTTTTTGGCCAACGAACAATAGATAGTGTGCGGTTTTCTTCAGCATAGAGGTAGCATGACCTACGCGTATTCTAATACGGATATCAGATTTTTCTTTCCAGGAGCCACAGCAAAAATTCCATTATCAGCCTTGACTGTTATACAATCACTGTCACTCATTCTACGAACAGATAGTTTTGGGTGTTGGCCATATTCAATGCGTACACCTATACATATAAATTTACGACGACATCCTTCGATCTTTTTAATACGCAAACCACTGTCGTAGTAACCACGAACGAGAACAACGTTTCATATTAGTGAACGCTTTAATGTAACATTTTTGCATAAACATGAAAACTCATATCTTGCATGCGACCTTATTTTGTTGGGCTTAATTCTCTACTCTGCTTGAAAATGGTAAAGAGCCGAAATCAGCTAATCGTTGTATAAAGGACGGTGATTGTGTAACAGCCAGGGCAGGAAATGAAATTATCTTTCAGTACTTTAATGTCGTCCCAGCAACACGCCTGATGAAAATGTAATTGCAACTGCGAGTCCAATTTGATTTTTAAAGCATATTAATTACTTAGTGTGCTCAGTATCAATGTTAAGTGATACTGAAAACTCGTCCAGGTTCCCAGACTTTTATTCTTTATTACAATTGTTACAATTTCGCTCAAATATTCACGATTATGGGGTGTTTCTCTTAAATTTTCTTCATGAATTTGAGGCGCAATATTCTATAGTTCTGTGCGGAACATAAACGTGTTACGTTAGAAAATATGTGTGAAGTAATGTGTTTTATGGAGTGATCTTGACGTCACTTTGTAATTAAGTGTTTCCAAATCAGCAGCTTGTAGAGCGACGCTTGTAGGGGATAACATTAATAATGAAGAAAACATATCCCAAATGCGAAGGAAGATTATCGGTACACCAGCCCAAGAAACAGTAAAGTAACTGATAATGATATTTGCACTGTGAGTTAAGATCAAACATTTCCGTTGCGAACTGAACGATCGTGATGCTCATGTAATGACTATACAATCGCAGAATGAATCACGCAGATTCTCTCTGACTCAGCTTCTCCTCAGTTTTTATTTCTGTAACTTGGTAAACGTCTTTATACTGAAGACTATAACGGTTCAAATGGCTCTGAGCACTATGGGACTTAACATCTGAGGTCATCAGTCCCCTAGAACTTAGAACTACGTAAACCTAACTAACCTAAGGACATCACACAACACCCAGTCATCACGAGGCAGAGAAAACCCCTGACCCCGCCGGGAATCGAACCCGGGAACCCGGGCGAGGGAAGCGAGAACGCTACCACACGACCACGAGCTGCGGACAAGACTATAATATGAGGAATCTACCACCAGTTTCTTGTCCAACTCGTGCCAGTAAGTAGGTGTCACATTTGCGACTACGAGTTAATGAGAATTGACAGTGTAGAGGGCAGAAGAGGTAAAATAAAGATCGAGTAAATATTCGATATTTGATGAAACCCGATGAAAGAGTTAGAGGAGAAAGGGGCCAATGCATGGATGACTGTTTTCCGTGTAACCCGTTGGTTCCCGATTAGTATACACACTTTCACTGATGGCAGTCAGCAGTAGTACATTCCCAGAATGTCTGTCGCGAAAAGGTTTATATATTTCTTTTGAAATTGACACCGAAAACAATACTGTAAATTAATTAAATTTTTTCCCTTTTTAGACATGCCGAAGCTCGCTCTTTTTATAAAGTATCATGTCGCGCATCTGAGAGGATTTAAGGCAATGTGGTAGCTGAAGTGTTTTCTCTCCACTTAATAGCCACATTAGAGGAGTCGCTACGACTACCGGCGTACAGTTAGCTTGTTGCTGGAAGCTCGCGTCGAGCGCCGGATGGTATCCACGCTGGAACTGTGTTTTGCTGGCTTGCAAGAGCTGGCGGCGTATGCCAGAAACACTGCAGTGTAGTGCGAGGTCGCGCTTAGAGCCGACCGCGCAGGCGCCCGCGACGTCGCCTCACTGACCCACAAACCGATAAATAAGATACCTGCGCACGGCTAATGGCAGTCAACGACCCCGTCGAGACGACAGGTCTACTTCTGTTGTGGCCTTGTGGGCATTCGTTCAGTACTTCCCTCGAGCTGCCAGACACCTATATTGGGGAAATTCTTTCTGCCCATTAGGCAAAACCCGCAATTCTGTGACATCCTGTCCTAGGTACCGCCTACATGTGCCGAAAAAGCTCTGTGTAGTCCAAACGCGGAGACCGGCGCACCTATATCACACGGACATCGTGCTGTCTTACTGTTAACACCGCAGACTGTTAGTCTATTGCAGAAAATGAAATTCCATCCCCGCAAGAACTTGTGTTTCTAATAATGCTGACAGTTTGGGGCGTTTCACCCTCTTTTTTTCGGAATCTGAGAAATTCCTAGCAGACGATGCGAATTCCTGCAGGCCAGTAAAACCCCGTTGGAACTTGTTTGTTTAAAGCCATAGAGTTGTGCTCCGAGACTAATAGCAATTAATGACTGCCACTGCCACAACACCGGTAAGATTTCTAATAATGTAGGAGAAGACAGTAACTGCCTCGCTTTCGTTCTCGTTAACTTCTCCGACTTTGGTCGCTGGTTCGAATCCTGCCTCGGGCATGGTTGTGTGTGATGTCCTTAGGTTAGTTAGGTTTAAGTAGTTCTAAGTTCTAGGGGACTGATGACCTAAGATGTTAAGTCCCAAGTGCTCAGAGCCATTTGAACCATTTGAACCTTTTCCGACTTTTCCTTCTTATTCGATAAACAGGGACTTGACGCAGCAACCACCAAAAAAACGTCTCTCCTGCGATGGCAGTATCGAGGATGTCCGTGACATTATGTACATAATTGGGTTAGCAATCCTAGTACTGACATGTGACGACGGAACTAAACGCTAAATATACTGTACATTATTTTGCCAGAGGTGGAATGCATCTCTTTCCGCAGATTGAAAGGTCAGAGAAATTAGATGGAAGGATGACAACACTCAAAGATGACAGCTGGTTTTCTAACAGCGGGGAATGCGGAACTTGTATGAGACGCTAGACACTATTAGTCGACTAGGGTGACAATCTTTTGTTCAGATCCATTCGCAGCAACAATGATACGGTATGTGAGACTGTGAGAGTCGATTTCTGTGGGAGGTGAACTTAAAGTAATTTTCATTAATTTATGTACAGAAAGTTAGCCAGACATGAAACTTATTAATTATTTTGCGAAGTTACCATATCTTGCAAGTACACTATGTATTCAGAGAGTACACAGCACATTCAAAAAATGTGTGTGAAATCTTATGGGACTTAACTGCTACGGTCATCAGTCCCTAAGCTTACACACTACTTAATCTAGATCGTCCTAAGGACGAACACACACACACACCCATGCCCGAGGGAGCACTCGAACCCCCGCTGGGACCAGCCGCACAGTCCATGACTGCAGCGCCTCAGAGCGCTCGGCTAATCCCGCACGGCACAGCACATTAACTTAGAATCTAACGTTTTCTATCAACAGTCTTGTGTATTTGGCGTAAATTGGAATCCCATAGCTAAATCTGAGAGGACGCTTGAACCAGTGACGGTAACTTGAGACCAAGGAAACTTGTCTAGTGGAAGTAAATAAACGGGCTAATATTTTTTAATGTAATTTACGAATAACAAAGTTCAAAAGCTGAATGTAAAAAGCAGTCTGATATTATTTTGCAATTTTTTGGAGAAAAATAGAATAGTCACGATGGACGTACCGTACGCCTGAAATCATAGGGAGATGAATTTTTGATTAAAGTTGTTGGAAGGGTAACGAAGTAACCCGGATGTCTACCCAGTGAAATTTAACTTAAACTATCAGAGCAGTGAGGAAATGTGGAATGTTGGTTTCCTCGCCCATGATTTTACGTTGGGAATTTTTACGAAATTGTCTTGTTCTTTTTAAGTATAGGGTAGCACTGTGAGAACCTCTAAGGATGCTATTCCTCAGCTCACGTCTCAACAACGTCGGCAGTTTAATTTCTGTTGCGTCGGGCATTTCAGCATTTGCTGACGTGTCTGGTAAAACCCACCACACATTCAGAGGATGTACATGCGATGCCAGAATTTTAGTCATCTCATTAAGGCACGTGGAGCTGCGGTCGGCTAATAGGATGTTGCGACACTGGGGGTCTTTTGAACAAACCATTTCGGCAACTGCTGTCTGCACGAGTAGCATAAACTCAGTCTGTTGGTCGCGCAGGAGTCTCCCGATCTACTATTACTGTCAAAAACACTTTAGTATGGCGGTAAGGAGAACAAGTAGATGTAGGTTTTATGTTTTAAAAAAGTAGTAATGTAGATCGTTGAGACATCATTTTGCTTCTAAGAGCGAAGTGGACACGTATCGAATGCTAATCCTGTACGTTTACTTCGGACTGCCCAGTTGTTACCGTTAAAAATGGAAGTCTTGCTACGATAGTGTAGGCTGCAGCTTCATAGCACTCCGATATTACGTAAAGCGAATAACTGCTAAAGGCTACTGGACATTCCAGATTCTAAGCACCCACTAAAAGACCTGGAGTAGGAGACCAAACGATAAAGGCTGACTTCGTGTCTATCATCTGCCTGCGTTATCACTTGGACGTCAGAATAGATGAGAACGTTGTTTACACACCGTTCTCCTCTCTTTTAATCAAAATCGGTGCCGCTATTTTTCGTTGAAGTTGATTCTGATGTGTCCACACGAATTTGTTTGCCCCAGTCAAAAAATGGTTCAAATGGCTCTGAGCACTGTGGGACTTAACTTCTGAGGTCATCAGTCCCCTAGAACTTAGAACTACTTAAACCTAACTAACCTAAGGACATGACACACATCCATGCCCGAGGCAGGATTCGAACCTGCGACCGTAGCGGTCGCGCGGTTCCAGACTGTAGCGCCTAGAACAGCTCGGCCACCCCGGCCGGCCTTGCCCCAGTCAAGCACGGCAAAAGTTCTTCTCAGTATGGAGGCTGTAGCCGGATGCCTCCACGTGGTAGCGACCGTTCGGCTATGGATATGCACCTAGATATACATCCTGTTCTCTTAAATATAACTCAGGCATAGTCTTTCAGAGTAGACTGTCGAAGTTCATACGGCTAGTTCCGTTAAGGAGACAGACATCACCTTCGCTGGAGTGTACCAGTAATGTGAACATTGTAGCGTACCTTCTACTGGCTTTAGAGCAGGAAATTTCTATCTTCGTCATATCTTAAATAGGTGGTTCCAACTGCAGTATTTGTATGCAAACAATTTATATTTCTTTCATCAATTTCCCATAGTATTACAGGTATGTAAAAGGCTCAAATTGGCCAAATTCACAGTTGAATGTTGATTATATGTAAGCATTACGAAGTTCGATGAACTGAAGAGGTAAAGAAGATTCGAACATTAGCTGCGCCGTTAGATACGAACGGACTTATTTTACCAGAATTTGCCATCGGAGAGAAAAGGGGTGTGGGAGGAGGAGGAGGAGGAGGAGGAGGAGGAGGAGGCAGGCTGTTTCAGAAATTCCTGCGAACGTATGTGGGAGAAAGATTTTCGTTTCTTGATATATCTTGAAATATTCGCTTCGGGAATTGTAACAGCCAACTCATCGTCTTTAAAATATAAATAAAACACGTAGTAAACACTCATTAAATTTTAATATTTTTCGGAGATTTTGCTCCATCAATAGGCGTTTCGAGCAACGCACTTGAGCTGAGCACTGGAATTGTCACCCAATCACGAAGCGTACGCTTCGAAAGGCGTCTTAAATAAAAGGCTTAAAATGTGTTAAGTGGTTCACTTGTGTTTTTATTTCTGTTTTAAAGACGATGAGGTTACTGCTAGAATTTCCGAAACGTATGTTACAATATGTGCAAGAAAGCAATTATTTTCTTTCATGTAAGTTCGCAGGGATTCGCGTTCAATATAAATGGACCGATAGCCTTTGTTCTCGTACACCACGCAATAACGGTATAAGAAAGTTTGGGAAAATGAAACTTTAATGCAGTTGTACATCTTTTAACCTCCGTCGCACACGTATAATGTCTTACGAAGCACAAATACACACTCGTGAACAATTTAACTATTGTGTATGCTTAATAGCGTGTAGCATAGCCTTCCGTCCTGATGGCTGCGTCACGTTGTGCCACTGAAAGCGTTGTGGAACCAGCGTGACATGGGGAACACGCGCCCTGGCGATAGGCTTGGTGTTCTTTTAACATAGCAACTGTCTCTAATTGAGCTGTAGTAAGCCAGGTACCGAAGAGTAGGAAACAAGCTCACAGGAAAAAAAAAAATAGTCACACCATTGTTCACGCATAGATAAATCGTTAAGCCTTCACAGATGGTACAGCATTCGTATCACGTGCTCAACCGCGCGCGCACTGCCACTGAGACATCCATGTTTTGCATGTTTAAATTGGATACTGCACGTAAATATGGCTAAATGTAAGGACGTGACAAAGTGGCAGAGAGGGGCAATCGTATTTGGTCATACAGATGGCCATACAGTGTATGAAGTTCCTGGATGTGTTAGTGTTTCGCCGGCCTAAGTGGCCGTGCGGTTAAAGGCGCTGCAGTCTGGAACCGCAAGACCGCTACGGTCGCAGGTTCGAATCCTGCCTCGGGCATGGATGTTTGTGATGTCCTTAGGTTAGTTAGGTTTAACTAGTTCTAAGTTCTAGGGGACTAATGACCTCAGCAGTTGAGTCCCATAGTCCTCACAGCCATTTGAACCATTTTTTTTTGTTAGTGTTTCGCGGCGGATTGTTGAACGTGCCTACAAGCAGTGGTGTAACCCATGTGACCACGAAACACGACGTCACAATTCTGGTCCTGACTGAGAGGGACAGGCGACGCGTTGCCCTGCTTGTGAATCGAAATCGCGTCAAAAACCCGACAAGAATTGCTGCAGTCAGTGAAGGTCCATAGCAAATTGTTAGCGAGAAAACATTACGACGGGAACTACATGCAACGAACATTGGGATTCTGTCACCTCACACGAGGCCATCGCTCACAAAGGCTCATAAAGACAACAGCAAAGTTTATCGGGCTGGAAGAATATGTGATTGGTTTCCTGAACTACCCCCCCATCCTACTAGATTTAGGCTGCCCTGCAGAATCACCTGACTTGAACTCTATAGAGAATGTGTGGAACAGCGGGTAAAACGGAGACGTCAGTATTCCCAAAATTTCGTGGAAGTGCAGGATCAATTCCTCAGCGATTGGCTTAACATGGCTGCGACGTACCTTCACAACCCTTTGGACTCACTTCCTAACCGAGTCCAGGTTGGTAACAAGTACGGGGGATGAATTGGTTGGTTGATTTGCGGGAGGGGCCAAACATCGAAGTCATCGGCCCTATCGGATGTTGGAAGGATAGGGAAGGAAATCGGCCGTGCCCTTTTAAAGCAGCCAGCCTGGCATTTGCGTGAAGCGGCTTAGGGAAATCACGGAAAACCCTTAAACAAGATGGCTGGACGTGCGTTTGAACCATTGTCCTCCCGAATGCGAGTCCAGTGTGCTAACCACTGCGCCACCTCGCTCGATGCTCATAAACAGCTCTAGGAGTGACTAATGTTTCTGTCCGGGGAGCTTACGTAGAGGACAACGCGCGGTGACCGTGAAATCCTCGTCCTCGGGGACGGCGGGGTGAGTCTGCGGGAAACGCCCGAGCAGCGACGGCGACAAAACAGAGTCTCCCTCAGCTGAACTTGACTTGGCGTGGCGTCTTCTGGCGGGGTTGCTGCTGCAGCTGCCGCGTTGCGCAACAGCTGGACGCCGCTCTCGGCTCGCGCCGCATTAGCTGCGGGATATCACGGCTCTGGCTGCGCCCAGACGCGGCAATCGGCTTTTAACGAGCCTGTTGACTGCCGCCGTTGGTAATGCGCGGTGGCTCACCCCAAGGGCCCACCTAGGGTGGCCGTCTCTCCTCTCCTATCCTAATCTAGCCATCCTACCGTATCCTATCATACCCTATACTCGACACTACAGGGACGCCCATGGTATCTACACCACTGGCCATTAAAATTGCTACACCAAGAAGAAATGCAGATGATAAACGGGTATTCATTGGACAAATATATTATACCAGAACTGACATGTGTTTACATTTTCACGCAATTTGGGCGTATAGATCGTGAGAAATCAGTACCCAGAACAACCAACTTTGACCGTAATAACGGCCTTGATACGCCTGGGCACTGAGTCAAACAGAGCTTGGATGGCGTGTACAGATACAGCTGCCCATGCAGCTTCAACATGATATCACAGTTCATCACGAGTAGTGACTGGCGTATTGTGACGAGCCAGTTACTCGACCACCATTGACCACACGTTTTCAATTGCTGAGAGATCTGGAGAATGTGCTGGCCGGGGTAGCAGTCGAACATTTTCTATATCCAGAAAGGCCCGTGCAGGACCTGTAATATGCGGTCGTGCTTTATCCTGCTGTTTCGCAGGGATCGAATGAAGGGTAGGAGCTAGGGGTCGTAACATATCTGAAATGTAACGTCCACTGTTCAAAAAGCCATCAGTGCGAGCAAGAGGTGACAGAGACGTGTAACCAGTGGCACCACATACCATCTGGCCGGGTGATACGCCACTATGGCGATGACGAATACACGCATCCAATGTGCGTTCACCGCGATGTCGCCAAACACGGATGCGATCATCATGATGCTGCAAACAGAACCTTGATTCATCTGAAAAAATGCCATTCGTGCACCCAGGTTCGTCGTTGAGTACATCATCGCAGGCGCTCCTGTCTGTGATGCAGCGTCAAGGGTAACCGCAGCCATGGTCTCCGAGCTCATAGTCCATGCTGCTGCAAACGACGTCCAACTGTTCGTGCAGATGGTTGTTGTCTTGAAAACGTCCTCATCTGTTGACTCAGGGATCGAGACGTGGCTGCACGATCAGTTACAGCCACGCGGATAAGATGCCTGTCATCTCGACTGCTACTGATACGAGGCCGTTGGGATCCAGCACGGCGCTCCGTATGACCCTCCTGAACCCACAGATTCCATATTCTGCTAACAGTCATTGGATCTCGACCAACGCGAGCAGCAATGTCGCGATACGATAAATCGCAATCGCGATAGGCTACAATCCGACCTTGATCGAAGTCGGAAACGTGATAGTACGCATTTCTCCTCCTTACACGAGGCATCACAACAACGTTTCACCAGGCAACGCCGGTCAACTGCTGTTTGTGTATGAGAAATCGTTTGGAAACTTCCCTCATGTCAGCACGTTGTAGGTGTCGCCACCGGCGCCATCCTTGTGTGAATGCTCTGAAAAGCTAATCATTGCAAATCACAGCATCTTCTTCCTGTCGGATAAATTTCGCGTCTGTAGCACGTCATCTTCGTGGTGTAGCAATTTTAATGGCCAGTAGTGTACAAGAGGACTGAAGTAGTAATCCTCCAGCCCACTTGCTGATCTCAGAAACGTCTCCGGACTGGATTTTCCGTAGTTATTCAAGGAGAACGATTTCCCAACTGTGGCTTTTCTGGTACATAATTATCACTAAGAAACTGCACAGTTTATTATTTATGTTGAGCAATGAGCAATTAGTCCCTCTTTTTCCACTACAACTTCTTCAAAGATAAATTCGTCGTATTTGACTGTTAAGATTACCGACTTATGACTTCCACAATTGCAATTTTAGCCACTTAGCCACTTCGAAGTGCAACATAGTGAAAATCTTCTGCTTCATACCTAATAATTTTTGACACGTGGTTAACCACAAATTTTCGCTGTACTTCGCTTTAAAACGACTAAACGGCCGAAACAGCAATAATGGATTTTATAAATAATTAATTTTAACACTCAAATCCGACTGTAATGCCTTAAATAAATCCCGATAAGTATGAAGAGAACTCACTTACCGAGGGTTTCGTAAAAACTTAATTGTGTGTATGGACCGTTGATCTATTCGGGGAATCGAGAATTTTGACGGTTTGTCCCTGTTGCCGATGTCAATACTGGCAAGATGTCAAAAACTAGCCCTGTGTTTTGACTGCATTGACGTAGAATCTTACAATGTTTTTACTCCGCCAAGAGAACGACGAATGCAGTTTGTGTAATAAATATTCAGTTGGATACCTTTACCCGTTCCGGAGAAAAAGTGGTCTTAACAGACGGACGGACAGACGGACAGACAGACAGACAGACGGAGAAGAAAGTGACCCTATAAAGATTCCGTTTACACCGATTGAGATACGGAATCCTGAAAAGAGTAACTTTCAAAATTTCTGTATCCTATGATCTGTCTGGCTCGCAATTAGATCGACGCACGTACTGGGGAAGTTACAAGAAGACACATAGCAAGAATTGCTTGGCGTTCGAACCCTGCATTTTGGCGTTCTGCACGACAAAAATGTGTACGTAATTGTAATTTTCTGACGCGTATTTTTTTTTATCGTGTAACCTACGATACGAAGCGTAATGAAAAAAATTCAGATCGATCTCTGCGACTGTAAAGGTTGTCAAATCTTTGTCGACAGGGTCAGTCTGGACTTTGGAAAACTGGCATCAGTCGTACCAGATCTTCTTTTTAATTTTTTTTTTAAAATCGAGGATTCGAATTAATAATTTGGGATTGCGTCGGAAAACACAGGAATCGAAATATTTTTCTTAAGAAGCATACACTCGTAATCTGTACTGCCTGTGTGACATAACCATGTTCTTCTCGTCTTTCTTTGAATTTCGGGTTTTCAGTCGACCACACGTTTGGTGACTTAATTTTCTTATCTGAGGGCATGTTCAACCCAGTAAAATGTACACACTTAATGTAACGTAAACGGTTCAAATATGAAAAAAATATTTTTAATGTTTCGTAATCCGAAAAAAGGAAGAGTACTTTGGGATACAGATAATACATACCGAATTGTTGGCAATATTTACTGTTCCTTTTTTCCTTGCGCATTTTGAAATTGCGTTAGAGACCTAGTGAAAAGAGAATTAAAATTTTACAACCGCTCATTAATTTTTCTTTCTTTCATTCTTTCACTGGTGCCATGTTCAGCACTGACTCAGGGTCGGCATTGTTAGGGACGGATTTGGCAAGGTTAGGATGAAAGGGGGTGGCCAGATGCCGTTCCTGCCGCCACCCAGTACCCCCTGGGACGGAATTTGTGTACCCCAGTTGTCTGCGTCTAGTGTAATTCATGGAATAATGCGAACGTGTTCAGATGTCGGCGAGTCGTGTAACTGAGGCGGAACGTGGGGAGCAGCCCGGTATTCACCTAACGAGATGTGGAAAACCGCCTAAAAATCACATCCAGGCTCTCCGGAACACCGGCCCTCGTCGTTAATCCGCGGGGCGGATTCGATCCGGGGCCGGGGCGCCTACCTGAGTCCAGGAAGCAGCGCGTTAGCGCTCTCAGCTATCCTGTCGGGTATAACCACTCATTAACATTTGCAGTAAAATTTTTCGCAAAAATAACGGTTTTTATGACAAGGGTTCAACCCACGTTTTGCTGTCGTTACGTCTGCGTGGAACAATGTTGACTGTCACATTTCTTGCCCCCATCTTCCTATAGGAATATTTAACTGGCATATTTGAAAAGCGTTACATCACTGCACTAATCAGCTATTCAACGAAAGAGAACATAACTGTTATTAATATTTCAATGTTGTTGTTGTTGTTGTTGTTGTTGTTGTTGTGGTGGTAGTGGTGGTGGTGGTGGTGGTGGTGGTGGTGGTGGTGGTGGTGGTCTTCAGTCCAGAGACTGGTTTGATGCAGCTCTCCATGCTACTCTATCCTGTGCAAGCTTCTTCATCTCCCAGTACCTACTGCAACCTACATCCTTCTGAATCTGCTTAGTGTAGTCATCTCTTGGTCTCCCTCTATGGTTTTTACCCTCCATTCTGCCCTCCAATACTAATTTGGTGATCCCTTGATGCCTCAGAACATGTCCTAACAACCGGTCCCTTCTTCTTGTCAAGTTGTGCCACAAATTTCTCTTCTCTCCAATTCTAGTCAATACCTCCTCATTAGTTATGTGATCTACCCATCTGCCGGCCGAAGTGGCCGTGCGGTTAAAGGCGCTGCAGTCTGGAACCGCAAGACCGCTACGGTCGCAGGTTAGAATCCTGCCTCGGGCATGGATGTTTGTGATGTCCTTAGGTTAGTTAGGTTTAACTAGTTCTAAGTTCTAGGGGACTAATGACCTCAGCAGTTGAGTCCCATAGTGCTCAGAGCCATTTGAACCATCTACCCATCTAATCTTCGGCACTCTTCTGTAGCACCTCATTTCGAAAGCTTCTATTCTCTTCTTGTCTAAACTATTTATCGTCCATGTTTCACTTCCATACATGGCCAAACTCCACACAAATATTTTCAGAAACGACTTCCTGACATTTAAATCTGTACTCGATGTTAACAAATTTATCTTCTTCAGAAACGCTTTCCTTGCCATTGGCAGTCTACATTTTATATCCTCTCTACTTCGACCATCTCCAAATAGCAAAACTCCTTTACTACTTTAAGTGTCTCATCTCCTAATCTAATTCCCTCAGCATCACTCGATTTAATTCGACTACATTCCATTATCCTCGTTTTGCTTTTGCTGATGTTCATCTCATATCCTCCTTTCAAGACACTGTCAATTCCATTCAACTGCTCTTCCAGGTCCTTTGCTCTCTCTCTCGCAGAATTAGAATGTCATTGGCGAACATTAAAGTTTTTATTTCTTCTCGATGGATTTTAGTACCTACTCCGAATTTTTGTTTCCTTTACTGCTTGCTCAATATACAGATTGAATATCATCGGGAATAGGCTACAACCCTGTCTCACTCCCTTCCCAATCACTGCTTCCCTTTCATGTTCCTCGACTTTTATAACTGCCTTCTGGTTTCTGTACAAATTGTAAATAGCCTTTCGCTCCCTGCATTTTATCCCTTCCACCTTCAGAATTCGAAAGAGAGTATTCCAGCCAACATTGTCAAAAGCTTTCTCTAAGTCTACAAATGCTACAAACGTAGGTTTGCCTTTCCTTAACGTTTCTTCCAAGATAAGTTGTAGGGTCATCATTACCTCACGTGTTCCAGTATTTCTACGGAATCCAAACTGATCTTCCCCGAGGTCTGCTTCTGCCAGTTTTTCCATTAGTCTGTAAAGAATTCGCGTTAGTGTTTTGCAGCTGTGACTTGATAGTTCGGTAACTTTCTCATCCGTCAACACCTGCTTTCTTTGGGATTGGAATTATTATATTCTTCTTGAAGTCTGAGGGTATTTCGACTGTCTCATACATCTTGCTGACCAGATGGTAGGACTGGCTCTCCCAAGGCCGTCAGTAGTTCTAATGGAATGTTGTCTACTCCCGGGGCCTCCTTTCGACTTTGGTCTTTCAGTGCTCTGTCAAACTCTTCACGCTGTATTTCAGCAGCATTTCAGTTGCTAATTTAATTAAGAATACATTTTCTTTCTGTCACTGGCCGATATTTTGAAATGTAGCGAACTAATGGGAGTTTCTTCCTCCGGACAAGAAACAACTCGTAAACGACTATTGTGCGATCCAAAAAATAGTGAGGTATTTTTACTTCAGAACCACAATGTTGTTTAAAAAAGAATTGGCGCTGTACCTTGCCCTAGAGTGATCGATGCGATACGCTGGCGAGACCTCGTCGAGTGGAGAGGGACCGCGCCCGCAGACTCGTCCAGGTGGGCAGGAAGAGGCCGTGCTAGCGGCACGCGCCCGCTAATGGCGCTTCCTCGGGCCGCTACAAGCATCTTCCTGCCGCGGCTCCACACACTGACCTGAAAGCGGGCGGCGGCCCAGGCCGGAAGCCGGAGAAAGCCTGTCTCCACAGTTTGGCGCCAAAGCAACCACTCGTCAGCTGCCACGGTGGGCCGAAGTGGGCGCAGTCTAAAACGACAATGGCAGTAGCTAACAGGAGGCCTTTCTTGCTTCACTTACCGGATGGCTCCACTTGATAAGTGCTGCTAGCACACTGGTGTGCAAAACTTAATGCCGAAACTAACTTTTGCGTGAGTTGTCACTGCCAATTAACGTAGCTCGATGAAATTTGGGCCATACATAGAATGAAGTGCTACAGTATGGTTCGTAACAGAAATACACAATGAGACGAAGAGAAGTGCCATTTTTATTCAAAGACAACGATTATACTGAAGTCACCGCGATTTTTGATGCTCCTCTGGCCATGACAAAAGGCAGGATAACGTTCTGGGACCGAAAGGCTATTTACAATTTGTACAGAAACCAGATGGCAGTTATAAGAGTGGGTTGTAGTCTATCCCTGATGTTATTCAATCTGTATATTGAGCAAGCAGTAAAGGAAACAAAAATTTGGAGTAGGTATTAAAATCCATGGAGAGGAAATAAAAACATTGTCATTCTGTCAGAGACAGCAAAGTACTTGGAAGAGCGGTTGAATGGAATGGACAGTGTCTTGAAAGGAGGATATAAGATAAACATCAACAAAAGCAAAACGAGGATAATGGAATGCAGTCGAATTAAATTGGGTGATGCTGAGGGAATTAGATTAGGAAATGAGACACCTAAAGTAGTAAAGGAGTTTTGCTATTTGGGGAGCAAAATATCTGATGATGGTCGAAGTAGAGAGGATATAAAATGTAGACTGGCAATGGCAAGGAAAGCGTTTCTGAAGAAGAGAAATTTGTTATTATCGAGTATAGATTTAAGTGTCAGGAATTCGTTTCCGAAAGTATTTGTATGGAGTGTAGCCATGTATAGAAGTGAAACATGGACGATTAATAGTTTGGTCAAGAAGAGAATAGAAGCTTTCGAATTGTGGTGCTACAGAAGAATGCCGAAGATTAGATGGATAGAACACATAACTAATGAGGAGGTATTGAATAGAATTGGGGAGGAGTTTGTGGCACAACTTGACAAGAAGAAGGAACCGGTTGGTAGGACATGTTCTGAGACATCAAGGGATCACAAATTTAGCACTGGAGGGCAGCGTGGAGGGTAAAAATCGTAGGAGGAGACCAAGAGATGAAGACAGTAAGCAGATTCAGAAGGATGTAGGCTGCAGTGAGTACTGGGAGATGAAGCAGCTTGTACAGGATAGGGCAGCGTGGAGAGCTGCACCAAACCAGTCTCAGGACTGAAGACCGCAACAACAAGAACATAGTGTGGTCAGGACGGGCAGAAATGCATGCTCCGCAACGTGCTCGCTGGCCTCAAGACTGGTAAGGGGTTCTTGTGATACGGCGTTCCACTCCTCCACCAGCGCGACCGATGGTCGTTGATGCATGTGGAAGCAATGCAGTACCTCTGCCCAATGCATCCTACACGCGCTTGATGGGATTTAAGGCGAAGGAACGGGTAGATCAGTCCATCGCCGGTTATCCTCTGTTTCCAAGATCTCCTCCACCATTGCTGTTCGATGGAGTTGTGATTGTCATCCATAAAAATGAAATCATTGCCGAATGCGCCCCTGGAAAGAGGCACATATGGAAAGAGTAAAGTGTCGCATTGACGTTGACCAGTGAGTGTATTATGTTCAAAGAGATGGAAGTCAGTACAGTACACCAATGCAATGGTACGCTACCCCCACACCATAACAGATGGACGACTAAAATGATGACGTTCAACAATATTGCAGGGTGCGTTACGTATTCCCACCTCTCGCTGTATTAGGGTACTTCCACCATTGTTGGAAATGATCGTTTTGTTCGTCCAAGTGTTACGTTTTTTTCAGGATTGAATTCCGCCCGGACTTCAGTTTTATGGACCAAAATCACTTCAGTATCGAACAGCGCTGGTGGAGCTGACTCGGAAAAAAATTTCTAGTTGATGTGATGAACGGCAGTTAATACTGAATGTAAAAAAATGTAAGTTAGTGCAGATGAGTAGGAAAAACAAAGCAGTAATGTTCGAGTACAGCATCAGTATTGTGCTGCGTGACACACTCGCATCTACTGAATGTCTAGTAGTAACGATGAAGCAACAAGAAATGGAATGAACATGTATGGTTAAAGGTCAACGTCGGTGTATTGAGAGAATTTTGGGAAAGTGTGGTTTGCCTATAAAGGAGACCGCATATGGGACATTAGGGCGACCAATTGTTGACTATTGTCCGAATGTTTGGGATCCTCACCAGGTCAAATTAATGGAAGACATCAAAGTAATTCAAGAGACGTGTTGCTTTATTTGCTACCGGCAGGTATTACGGAGATGATTCACAAACCCATATGGTGATCACTGGAGGAAAGGCGGCGTTCTTTTCGATGAGCACTACTGAGAAAATTTAGGGAACCGGCAGTTGAAGCTGACTGCAGAACGATTCTATTGCCACCAATGTACATTAGACGTAAAGACCATGAAGATAAGATTACAGTCTTGAAAGATTACAGTGATTGGGGCTGGAACGGAAATACGAAGACAGTAGTTTCTTCCCTCACTCTATTTGCGAATGGAGCAGGAGGAAAATGGCTAGTCGTGGTACAGGGTACCCCCCGCCACGCACCGTACGGTAGCTTGCGGAGTATGTATGTAGATGTAGACAAGAGGTGGCCGTTAGGGCGGCTGTGGCGGCGACGCGGCGGCGGGATGTGCTCCGGCGAGCGCCCGGCTCGGCTCGGCTCGGCTGGGCCGTGGCCGTCACGGCGTGGCAAGGCGCGTGTCCAGGTTTCCCGTTGCGCGATTACGCTTTGCACTTAAACGCAGCGCGTGCCGCCCAGCTGCCGGATGCGGCCGGCACATCCACGTCCACATGTACAGCCCGTCGCCGGCCCTCTCTTGTTACCGCCACCGGCGACGGGCTTCGCAGCTCCTACGGCACACCCAGCCGGAAGCGGTGAACCAGTCGTACTGTTCTCACGATTCTTTTACACTCTTAGCCTTTATGAAGGCTTGGAATCTATTGGGGACACGTTCAGTAAGGTCTTCCTGCAAAGCCATAACCAGAGACGTTAGTGATCTTGGACTCTGCGGCGTGAAGTTGACGTTCTAGCTCATCAGAGAGATGTCCCATTGGGCTCACGTCGGAACTCTGGCCATGCCCGTCGCTATCAGAGATGTTATGATTCACAAAACATTGCCTGACAGATGTTGATTTACGACAGAGTGCGCAGTACAATCAATCACAGTATACGTTCCTATCCTTTCTCATTTTGAGCTCTCTTAGGTACAGTGAGAGGACCACACGCTAACTTCATACAGTAATACCACTTCATCCTTACAACTCTGTTGGCACTACGCGAGATGTCAAATGATATTTTCCAGGCACTTGCCAAATGGTTCAAATGGCTCTAAGCACTATGGGATTAACATCTGAGGTCATCAGTCCCCTAGACTTAGAACTACTTAAACCTAACTAACCTAAAGCACATCACACACATCCATGCCAGAGGCAGGATTCGAACCTGCGACCACAGTAGCCGCGCGGTTCCGGACTGAAGCGCCTAGAACCACTCGGCCACAGCGGCCGGCGCACTTGCCAAGCCCAGACCATTCCACCGGATCGCTGCAGTCTACAGTGACTCATCATATCACTCCTATCATCCACTGTCCACTGGCGTCTGGGTTCACAACACCTTAAGCGTCGCTCGGAAATGTGTGTCCCACGACAATCTGCTAGACCATTGTACCCAACTCTTTTTAACTCCCTATGCACAGTCATTTTGTAAGCTAGACAACAGATAGCGTTCTGAAACTCACGAGAGATTCCTACCGCCGATTTCGTCCGATTTTTTGGAACCACACAATGCAATGCTCCACGGTTTACATCTACATATAATCTGCAAATCAGATTTAAGTCCCTGGCAGAGGGTTTCAAGGAACCACATTCACAATAATTATTTATTATTCCAATCTCGTAAAGCGCGCGGAAGAAATGGACATCTATATCTTTCCGTGCGAGCTCTGATTCCCCTTATTTTATTATGATGATCGTTTCTCCATATGTAGGTCGGCGCCAACAAAATATTTTCGCATTCGGAGGAGAAAGTTGGTGACTGAAATTTAGCGAGAAGATTTGCTGCAACGAAAAACGCCTTTTTTTCCCTGATGTTCACTTCAAATCTTGTATCATTTAGTGATACTCTCTCCCTATTTCGCGATGATAGGAAATGCACTGCTCTTCTTTGAACTTTCTCGATGTACTCCGCCAATCATATCTAGTAAGAATCCCACACCGCGCAGCAGTATTCTGAAAGAGGACGGACAACCGTAGTGTAGGCAGTCTCTTTAGTAGATCTGTTACATTTTTTAAGTGTCCTGCCATAAAATGCAGTCTTTGGTTAGACTATCCCATAACATTTTCTGTGTGTTCCTATTCGTCAGTACATGGGGCCTGCCTTGTTCAAATGGTTAGACACTGGACTCGCATTCGGGAGGACGACGGTTCAATCCCGCGTCCGGGCATCCTGATTTAGGTTTTCCGTGATTTCCCTAAATCGCTCCAGGCAAATGCCGGGATGGTTCCTTTCAAAGGGCACGGCCGACTTCCTTCCCCGTCCTTCCCTAATCCGATGAGACCGATGCCCTCGCTGTCTGGTCTCCTTCCCCAAACCAACCAACCAACCAACCAACCTTGTTCAAATGGGTCTGAGCACTGTGGTACTTAACATCGGAGGTCATCAGTCCCCTAGAACTTAGAACTACTTAAACCTAACTAACCTAAAGACATCACACACACCCTTGCCCGAGGCAGGGTTCGAACCTGCGACCGTAGGCAGTCGCGCGGTGCCGGACTGAAGCGCCTAGAACCGCTCGGCCACCGCGGGCGGCGAAACAACCCAATACACAGAACCACTTCCGGTTTTAACTAGACCCTCTATGCTCTGCCAAGAGGCAAAATCGGGAGTCATTTGACCACGCTACAAGCCTTCAGTCAGCTAACTGTTCAGTTGCTGTTTTTTTGGTCCATTGAAGACATGAGGCTTTGTGTGTCGCTATGGCATGGCCTTCTGTCGGGGTATCCGACTCCAGATGTCCATTGTACGCAATTCCCTTTGCAATGTTTGTCCGGAAACTGGAAGAGATGTACTTGCATTCACTGACATAATCAATTCCTGTCGGGTTTCAAACCGGTTATCATTGACAGTGTGTGCCACTGGTCTCCTGTCCCTGTCGGCTAGGATATTTTTTGCGACCACTGTTCCCCCTGTGTTACTTCGCTCTGAGTCGAGCACCATTCTCTGAAGAAAGGGTGGACAGTTGGCGTTGATGCACCAGTACGTCAGACTTCATTTACGTTGTGGCCATATGCACGTCCCAACGCGATAGCTTCATTTTCATTCTCTCTCGTCTTCACGTCGATCCATCTCATTGCGTCGCACTCATGCAGTCGACTGGCGCTTTCACAAAACATTTCGCTGCCATCACTTCTGTTCTTTGTGCAGGGTCACATAGCTGCATGGTACCACTTCTACGCCATCTGGATCGCTCGAAAGCGGCAGTGTGGTTTTCCAAGTGGGTGCATAATACTGCACCCCAAGAGCTATATAAATAAATCATGAATGTAAACGCCCCTCTTACTCAACAAATTTAATTCGTGTCCTTATTGTGGCTTTCGATTCTGAGGAAGTCGTTGGTAAAGGTCAGTAAATTTCTGCATTCTGGTCACGTCATCCTCCGCCAATGGCGTGTGGTAGGGTATGTGGTCAACACACCGCTCTCCCAGTCGTTGTGGGTTTTTTGACCTTTGAACCACTGCTAATCGGTCGAGTAGTTCCTCAATTGACCTCACGAGGCTGAGTGCTCACCGTACTGGTTCTCTCACCAAGGAAAACTCTGGTTCTTTGCCTGCCAGCCAGCGCGCTGACCACTCAGCTACGGAGACGGACTTCGAGTCCTGTTAAACAAATTTCAAAATCAGATTTAGGTGACCAGACGATGATGACCAACAGCGCTTCTATCTCTTCTTAAGCCGCCATTGGACGGTGGTATTAGGGAGGCGTATGGTTAAGGCACAGATCTCGCAGTTGGTAACGTCTTCTTTCCTAACAGTAATTGCTGCTTCAAAATGTAGCTCATGGGTTCTCGTCACGAGGGTGATTGGAGCTCGTGGCAATTCTTGCACTACTGAAAAATTCCTTACAGTACTGGGTAGCGACTGGAGAATAAGCGTACCATCTAGGCACGCTGCCCACTAAACTACCAAGAGACGGGAATCGATTCCTGAAGATGAAATAAATGCTAATCAAATGTAGACCAATATCCCCGGTTAAATTATAAATCTCTTTTAAATAAAAAAAGTTATTAACATTATAGGCTACATCTTTATTCTTCATATCTATATAATTGCAGCTCTCTGCCACTAGAGGGCGGTGTCTGACGTAACTATCTCGGTGCGTCATAAACAGCGTGCTACAACCTAGTTAGGAATTCTCAGAATTCTCACACGGAGCACCTTCTCCTTTAGCATGACAACGCAAGACCTCACATGAGACTTGCGACATCTGCCACGATCCGACACTTTGGTTTCACTCTCATCACCACAGTCCCGAATTGGCCTATCCGATTTTCATGTGTTTCCGAAACTTAAAGAACGCCTTCAAAGACTCCACTTTGATAGTGATAAAACGGTGCCAGCAAACGTGAGGTAGTGGCACCGTCAACAAAGTCAGACTTTCTACAGTGATGTTATCAACAAACTGGTCTCT
Source organism: Schistocerca serialis cubense (assembly GCF_023864345.2). NCBI lineage: Eukaryota > Metazoa > Arthropoda > Insecta > Orthoptera > Acrididae > Schistocerca > Schistocerca serialis. The sequence goes on along the minus strand of NC_064639.1, from coordinate 578,392,390 downwards.
CGCCCGGAGAAATGTGTTTGTCACCATGGTGGCTATGTTGAGAAATTAATATTTAGACGTGAAGAATAAACATATAGAATGTTTCATTTAAAAAGCTTTAAGAGGTTTCACATGAAAAATTCGGAGACATTACTTTCCAGCACGCCCTCGTATTTCTAGAGGATACCGGGTGCGACTTCCTCACATGACGGTTTTACGTCAAAAAAGGGTTGATATTTTGAAGGAAAAATGTCTTAACATAATACTTGTACAAGGATCTTTAAAAGCAGTGGCATTCCTTAACTTTCTACAACTTTCAAAGCGAAAGAACTGGTACTGGAAACAACGGTAGTTCATAAAAGTCGGGATTGCTGATGTACCTATTGTAGCCTGAGGTGTCTTCGGTTCATCACCAACTTCCAGAAAACGTATTCTGGCGTTAAAATGGGCAAAAATAGAAAAAACAGGCATTAAACCATATGGCACCTAGCAATGTCCTCGACGAATGCACCAACTATGAAGTTTTGCTATTCCCAGTAAAGAAGTTTTGAATGCCATAGTACAAGCAAGTTCGAATATGCCTGGAAAAATATGCTTTAGAAATATCTCTAATGGATTCTCTCCAGGCGATTTCTTGATGGCGTTGTTGTAGAGAATTTTCCCTTTTGTCAAAACACTATCAGTTCCAAAGGTACCCATAGTGATACTGATTATATTCGTTTCCTCAAAATCGCAAAAGCAGTCAGCCTGTAGATGTTTCTTCATTAACATGTTTTCGGCTTTCTAATGCGTCAAACAGTTCCAGAACGATCAGTTGTGAGTAGCCCCACTGACGAAGCTTCGTTAAATGTCACTCAGCCAAAAGAACTCTGCAGAATATTATTTTCACGCAAAGCAAGTTAATACACTCGCAGATGCACGTACTGCCTGCATTGTCTGATACGTGGCGTTAACAGCTTTTCCGGTAGCTTAAGGTAGCTGACCTATTGAACATAGGTGCAGTCAAAGAAGCCACTGCGAGATGCAAGAAATCTAAAAAGAAATACTGTAAGATACTGTGAGACGTGTAATTTTATATAGCTTACGTCAAATATACAAAAATAGCAGAGTAACGTAAGGGTATGTACTTTACACGACACATATCCATTTAGAAACTGCATTCTGTACATCTCTGTGTGTGTCTGCTGTTTGTCGAACTAACTGGCCACTTTTAAAGTATCGGTAAAAGCTTAGGTTTAATATTAATACTGCTTTCCCTGGTTTCTCGTCCGTTCGAGCTAACCCCACGCACTAGTAATATCACAAGCAATAAAATCCTAAGTACGGTTATAAAAATGTTTCGAAAAATCAAAAATAAAAAAAATCAGATCAGAGACCAACTACCTTTCCTTTACTCACTCCCAATGAGCGAGGTGGCTTAGTGATTCGGGAGGCTGCGGTTGCAGAAGCACTCAGCATTATATTTCTTGCTCTATGTGCATTACTCTTTCGGAAAACAAATTACGAATTTTGTCGAACATTCACTTGAGATATATGATCTGAGACATTATTAATGCCAGAATGAAAAATGCTCCTACCGTAGGACAAAAAAGGCGAATGTGTCCTGCGCAGAGTTAGGGATGTAAAAGAAGGGAACTAGTGTTTCGATTTACCTGGCAGCTTCAAAGACATTTAAATCAAAACATCTTGACCTATTCCCGCTAATTATTTGTTATGGGGTGTAGAAAAATATCCGCTACCAGTCACAATTGTTATTGTGACTGGTAGCGGATAATTTTCTACGCCCCATAAAGGAACAGTCATGGAGTTCGACAGCACCCACTATGGATAAAATTCAATTATTTGTTAATATTAGTTTCCATGTCATGTAATATAATACATCGTGTCAAGTAAAGAACATGATACATGATGTCATATCCTATAATACGACCCATGCAATCCTGCCATCCCACATGGCATTTGACATGTCGTGTACTGTAACACGACGTGTTATTAAGGTTTAGGCTGAACGAATCCCCACTCTTGGATCCTTCCTGTTGTAGCTGCACCCCCACTCCCTGATACTTCATACCGTAGAAGCGTCCCACCCTCTAGACGCACGTAAATTTGTGACTATTTGTTGTTACACCCCTCACCGTGCATGTAACAAGGTATCGGTCTAAGACAGCTCACTACGCTATAAAAGTAGGGTTAACTCACAAAAAACCGCAAGTGTATGTTCTGATTCAAATGTCTTTGAAGCTGCCAGATAAGTAGAAAAGCTAATTCCTCTCTTTCATACCCCTAACTCCGCCAAGGACATATCCACCATTTTGCTGCTACGATAGGAGCATTTTTCACTGTGGTTCACAGCTTTTACTCTACCGCAATTTTGACATTGGGCCTCCATAGCTTAACAACCAACGTAGATTTCTGTTGACTTGAGCGACGACTGATCCGGTATAGGTCTTTTTTAATTGCCTTTCGATCCTTGTTGCTTTTATCGTGGTAATGGATAAAGCTTTCACAAAACACCAATGCAACCGTTAATTACAAGTATTTGTCTACCTTCTCACAAAATTTGAACCGATTCGCACAAGTCTGAAACACAGAAGTGGTGGGCGGAAAAAATTCACAAAAAACGTATTTTTTTAGCACGTAAAATCCAAACGTAGCACATTTTTTTTAAATAGTTAAAAATTATCTTAGACCAATGTCCGATACGCTAGAGGACTAAAGTTGAACTATGTCTCGCTCCTATCCGAAGTGAGTGTTTTAGCACATAAAACCCAAGTAATATTAGAACGGTGCACATAAAAATAATGCCATTAGCTGGGCATTGATTTCAGCCCAGTTATAATCTTTTACAAAAGGAATTAATCGATTCGCACAATCTGCCTAGGTGCCAGCTCCGGTTCATCGTTCCAACCTGCTGAGTACACTGTAACATAGCTACAGTAAATTGTTGCTGGTCCCGGTTAAACCTAAGACTATTTACCCCGTGTTCCTAGCTCAAATAGGTACCGAGTACCAAGACGCCACCAAACCGCTATTCTGTGCGCAGCCTTTTCAAACACATTAGTTGCTGCGCTTCCACTGTGTAGTGTTTCATAGTTGTAGAACACTTTGTTTCTGATTTCACCTTAATGCGTATCTTACATAACATTTAAGATCTAAGCTGTTTGCTTATTGTAAAAGGAACAGAAACGTCTTTTCTGTAAAGCGTGACTGTTTTTAATTGTTGTTACAGAACCTATCTTGTCATAGAACAGTATTTGGTACATTTACACAGTTTGTAAAAGCAAATCTTCCGATGCGTAAGAAAGCGTCAGACTACAAATTCAAACCTTATAATTTGGAGTTATGGTTATTGGTAAGGCTTCAACTGACATTACTTTGAGGACTTTCTGCGCTCGCCCTATGTGAAGACTGGTAGTTTGCATCACATTTTGATTGCATTTTAAAGTTCTCAACCAGGTCGGTGAACCGTTTCACAAGTCTGCATAATTACAGATCGCACCACCTCCAACATTAGTGCCATGCCTGGAAAACCACTCGGACCTTTGAAGAAAATCTTTCAGCTGTTATGTACTCAAGCTTTCTGTACGACAATAATGGTAACGATGTGTGTCTTTGGCGGCAATACAGAGAATTAGTTGGGGTGGGGTGGGGAGGTGATTTGATGGCAAGATTTGCTGACAAGTCCGTCCGGAGCTGCCCACTATGCAAGGTGAACCTGAAGTTAACAAAAGAAATTTCTAAGTTTGTTGAGGTCTCTTGATACAAGGCGCCCATTGTTTCTGGTGCCTCGTAGCAGAGTAATTGCGTTCCGTTACATTAATTGCGCCCATTTATCATTGTGTCTGTATTGCACCGCAAATATTTGCGGCATACTGCAAATATTGACGGAATGCGCTGTCTTGTTCGGAAACAAAGTTGTTTCATTCTTTCACGGTACGTGCTGTTAACAACAATAATGTCCACTCTACTCTTCGCTCCAAGTTAGTCTTCAGTACTACTCGGTTCCGTCTCTGGTTTGTTTTTCCGACAGTGTTGGTTGTACGTCAACAGCGATCCACAGTAGTAGGGATGCGTTTACCAATGAAGCGTTGGCTGGTACACAAATCGCGTATCGGTTCAGGGAACGCTACTTGTACTCTAAGAGTTGCTGTATTACTCTCTGTCCTGCAAATTTTGGTAATTTAGTATTACAAAAAAATGGCTCTGAGCACTATGGGACTTAACATCTATGGTCATCAGTCCCCTAGAACTTAGAACTACTTAAACCTAACTAACGTAAGGACAGCACACAACACCCAGTCATCACGAGGCAGAGAAAATCCCTGACCCCACCGGGAATCGAAACCGGGAACCCGGGCGTGGGAAGCGAGAACGCTACCGCACGACCACGAGCCGTGTTCACTGTTGGAAGGTACTTTCGCAGAAACAGACGTAACTGGAGTAGCAATTCGCATAAATGATGATTAAATTATTAATTTTTAATGAGTGCTCTGTTGTATCAGAATAAGAAAGTAATGAGGGTAGTTTGAAAAGTTCTCGGAATGAAATAAAGAGAAGCGATTTACCTCAGTGAAATTTTATTTTTCAACATATTATTTCTGTAGACTAATGCTCTTGGTCCAGCGATTTTCCACTGGCTTGTCGCATATTAAATTCCTCCAGGGCTGGAAAATCCCCACCAACTTTGGCTATCAGTTCTTCGTTTGAAGGAAATGCCCGTCCATCGAAGGAAAATTTTGAGCTTAGGGCGTAATGGAAGGTTGATGGAGCCAAATCGGGAGAATGTGTTTTTGCCATGCCAACGCTACTAGTGTGTGAGCGGGCACTGTTTTAAAGAAAGAGGACTTCCTTCCTTGCCAAACCTGGGATTCTTTCGCGTATTTCTTGATGTAATGAGGTTAGCGTAGAATTGTACCGTAATTTTTTGGTCAGTGAGAAAATAATTTATCAGCAGAATCCCCTTCGCATCCCAGAAAACTGACGCCCGGACTTTTCGTGAGCCCGTATTTTGCTTTGTTTGGTGGTGGTGAATCGACGTGTTTGCGCTGCTTTGAATTGATTTGTCTTTGGGAATAATAGTGGACCCAAGTTTCTGCTGTGGTCACAAACTGGAGCAAAAAATCTTGTGGGTGGCTCTGAAAACAGGTCAAACATTGTTCGGACGTCCCCATTCTGATGCGTTTGTGATCGTGCGTTAAGAGTCGCCGCAACCAGCTGGTAGATAACTGTCCCACATCCAATTCCACCGTTAAAATGTGACGTGCCAGTTCAGATGACGTTCCTACAGCTTCAGCAGTTTCTCGCGCTGTCAGTCTGCGATCATCCATGACCATTTCATGCACTTTTGTAGTAGTTTTTGAGGAAATGGCATATCTTGACCGGCCATTACGTGAATCTTGACCTAAGCTGCCCCAACCAAATTTAAAATAGTTTGTCGACTTGGCAACAGTGGAATATGAAGGACCAGAGTCCCGCCAGTGCGTTGCGAAAATCGACATGAATTTCCTTTGCTTTCGTACCTTTCTTTATAAAGTTGTTAATCACTACTTTTCTTTTTTCCCCATCGTCACAAATCACTACACGGAAAGCACAACAGAGAGGTGTCCGTAGGTACCCACTATCATACACCATAAGATTGGTGGAGGTGGTGGTGGTGGTGGTGGTGGTGGTGGTGGTGGTGGCTGCGGCGGCGGCGGCGGCGGCGGCAGCAGCAGCAGCAGCAGCAGCAGCAGCAGCAAGTTCCTATGGGACGAAACTGCTGAGGTCATCGGTCCCAAGGCTTACACATTACTTGATCTAACTTAAACTTACGCTAAGGAAAACGCATATACCCATGCCCGAGGGAGGTCTCGAACCACCTCCGACGGGGGGAGCGGCGCGACCCGTGGCAAGGTGCCTTAGACCCCGAGCGGTTAGTGTGGCCATACCACGGATCTATAAGTAAGCACTAACGCGTCGTTTGTTGGTTCGTAAAGGAAATTCTATTATTATGCGGAAACCTAGGTACGCCAGTGCTAACACCTGGCGGTGATTCTGCAAACTTCTCAAACTATCCCGGAACAGTTTCCGCAATTTCGTCGATGAAATTCAGGTAGAGCTTCTATATCTCGAAACTCGAGTGCGCTGTAAAAATCGTTCTAACCGTTTCGAGCAGTGCATATCCTGGAAACGGCCAGCGTGCAGGCTGGAGGGCGAGCAGAAGTGGGTTTGCGCGCGACCTCTGCGCGAGGGCTGAGGCCAGTCGTATTTACGGTGGCGTCACGGAGGTGCCTTCGCCGCGGCGCGCTTGTCGCCCGTGGCGCAAAAACCGCCTTGTGCGGTCGCGGCGTCGCACCTGGTCCGGCCGGCGGCCTCGCGCCCAGGTAATAAGCCACGAGCTCACGCGCGCGCATATGCGGGCGCCGCCGGTTTTCGGTGCGACAGACACGCCCGATGGGCAGCGCATCCCTTGAGTGGCGGTGGCAGCACGACCGTTGGAATACAGGAATTGACAACAGTCCTGCCAGTCTCAGTACACTGTAATGACAATGCCCTCCCACCGACAAGCGCCGATTATCTGGCTTACAGCTGACAGTCATTATTACAAGCCACAATATCTCGACTGGGCATATTCCAGTCGTCGTGAGGTGAGCCGACGAAGACTTCTCTTGCCCCGCGATGCTTTCAGTTCATGTTGACACTACCTGGCGGGCGCTGGCCTCGCTGGTGGTGCTGCGGAACTCGCCGCGGCCATCGGCGAACTCTGTCTTCGTTCAAACAGTGAAAGTGAAAGTGAAAGTGACGGCGTCACAGGCACGAATCCGCCCGGCGGATTTGTGTCGAGGTCCGGTGAACCGGCCAGTTTGTGGATGGTTTTAGGCGGTTTTCCATCTGCCTCGGCGAATGCGGGCTGGTTCCCCTTATTCCGCCTCAGTTACACTATGTCGGCGATTGCTGCGCAAACAAGTTCTCCAAGTAAGCGTACACCACCATTACTCTACCAAGCAAACATAGGGGTTACACTCGTCTGGTGTGAGACGTTCCCTGGGGGAGGGGGGGGGGGGGGCGAACCGCACAATAGCCCTGAGTTCGGTGTGGGGCGGCGGAGGGGTGAAGTGGACTGCGGTAGTCGTCGTGGGGTTGTGGACCACTGCGGCTGCGGCGGGGACGGAGCCTCTCCGTCGTTTGTAGGTCCCCGGGATAACATACAATACAATACAATACAATACAATGCAGTACCTACTATCACGGCAGAGCGAAGTGGCGCAGTGGTTAGCGCGCTGTATTCGGGTTCGAGAATACGTATGTTCAAATCCGCATCCGACCATCCAGATTTAGGTTCTCCCTAAACCGCTCGATGTGAATACGGAGACAGTTCCTTTGAAAGGGAGCGGTCGATTTCCTTTCACATGCTTAAAATATTCCAAGTTTGTTCTCCGTCTCTAATGACCTCGTTGTCGACGAAACGTCAAACCCTAATCTCCCTCCCTCCCTCCCTCCCTCCCTCCCTCCCTCTCTCCCTCCTTCCTGCTATCACGGTTCATCAGACTTCCCACCGCGAATTCTCTAATAATGAACCGCAAAAAGATCGTAGTTCATAAAGCTATACTTTTTCACTATCACAAGATTGTTCTTACAACAGCACTGCACACAGTGGAGACATCATCTTTGCTTAACAATGTCACAGACATCTTCATTATCCACCAACGCCAAAGACATCGCAAAAATAGAAGTAGAAAAATTCAGAAGAATATTTTGGCCCAAAGCTCAAGATGGTATCTGAAGGCGCAAAATCTCAGAAGAATTGTATTCGCTGACTGAGCGTTTTACCTCGCTTGCATAGAAAAAACATGCGAAATTCTAATGTCGTATTGTACGAATGGACAACTCTAAAAGCCAGACGATGTGGCCGAGCGGTTCTAGGCGCTTCAGTTCGGGACCACGCTGCTGCTACGGTCGCAGGTTCGAATCCTGCCTCGCGCATGGATCTGTCTGATCTCCTTAGGTTAGTTAGGTTTAAGTAGTTCTAAGTCTAGGGAACTGATGACCTCATATGTTTAGTCCCATAGTGGTTAGAGCCATTTGAACCATTTTTGAACAACTCTGAATCTGACCAAGAAAATCTTACACATCATCATCGGAACCCGACAATCCAAAATACAGTTGCTGGTAGTCACCCAAAGTGACCTCATAGAAATAGGTCTCGATCCACTAGTAACTACACCGACTACATACAGGCACAAAATAAAGAACACATAATGTCGTGACCAAGAATCCCACAGGAAGGAAATTTTGAAACTTAAAAATTGATGCATCCAAGAAAAAAGACAGGCCAGAAGTGAAAGGATGAGGAAGTTTTGGAAGGATAAGCAGGATAAGAAAGCCCGACGTCCACGTGCTCCATAGAGGGCGAAACGAAATTATAAGTACGCACTATAATGAAGTCCAAAAAGTGCTTTCCATGGTCAAAACGGCTGTGTTCTATTGCACTCGCTTCATGTCCGGCAGATACACAGCATTCAGAAATTGCAGACGTGGATCATTGTAAGAGGCGATTGTGGCTTTACTGTTCGGTTCAGTGTTTCTCGACAGTGCGCCTCGTCTGGTAAGCCATACGACAATGCCAAAGTATTTCGTACATTTCAGACTCCCGCAGTAACGTACACTATGTGATCAAAAGTATTCGGACACCTGGCTGAAAACGACTTACAAGTTCGTAGTGCCCTCCATCGGTAATGCTGGAATTCAATATCGTGTTAGCCCAGCCTTAGCCTTGATGACAGCTTCCACTCTCGCAGGCGTACGTTCAATCAGGTGATGGAAGGTTTCTTGGGGAATGGCAGCCCATTCTTCACGGAGTGCTGCACTGAGGAGTGGTATCGATGTCGGTCGGTGAGGCCTGGCACGAAGTCGGCGTTCCAAAATATCCCTTGTGTCGTGTAACCACTCCGCCACAGGCCGTGAATTACGAACAGATGCTCGATCGTGTTGAAAGATGCAATCGCCATCCCCGAATTGCTCGTCAGCAGTGGGAAGCAAGAAAGTGCTCAAAACATCAATGTAGGCCTGTGCTACGACAGTGCCAAGCAAAACAACAAGAGGTGCAAGCCCCCCTCCACGAAAAACACGACCACGCCATAACACCACCGCCTCCGAATTTTAATGTTGGCACTACACACGCTGGCAGATGACGTTCACCGGGCATTCGTCATACCCACACCATGCCATCGGATCGCCACATTGTGTACCGTGATTCGCCACTCCACACAACGTTTTTCCACTGTTCAATCGTCTAATGTTTGCGCTCCTTACATCAAGCGAGGCGTCTTTTGGCATTTTCCGCCGTGATGTATAGCTTATGAGCAGCTCTCCACCGTGAAATCCACGTTTTATCGCCTCCCGCCTAAATGTCATAGTACTTGCAGTGGATTCTGATGCAGTCTGGAATTTCTGTGTGATGGTCTGGATAGATGTCTGCCTATTACACATTACGACCCTCTTCAACTGTCGGCGGTCTCTGCCTGTCAATAGACGAGGTCGGCCTGTACGCTTTTGTGCTGCACGTGTCCCTTCACGTTTCCACTTCACTATCACATCGGAAACAGTGGACCTAGGGATGTTTAGGAGTGTGGAAATCTCGCGTACAGACGTATTGACACAAGTGACACTCCATCACCTGACCACGTTCGAAAACCGTGAGTTCCGCAGAGCGCCCCATTCCGCTCTCTCACGATGTCTAAAGACTACTGAGGTTGCTGATAAGGAATATCTGGCAGTAGGTGGCAACTAATATGAAAAATGTATGATTTTGCGGGTGTCCGGTTTTTTTTATCACACTTCACTGACCCCAGAAGATCTACAGTCTTATTTGATAGGCGGAAACCACTTTGAGATTACCGGACGATTCTGATTGTCTTAAACGAAATATTGTCAACATACAGAACAAAAAGCAGTTGTTTTACTATCGTGTTCTCCGTTTTATTCTTTTCCTGGTTTTTGGCTTTAACTGATACTGCTCTGTTAGTCAGCCAAGTGGAACCCATTTTTCCTGAAAACTGTCATGAGGCAAGTGAGCTCTGTAGGCAAACTATTTACATTCGAGGCTGTGTGAGCTCTGTGTGGAAGTGTTTAATGCACACTCGTAGTTTGCGACAGGTGTTAACTCGAAGACTGCACACACAAATGAGTAGAAATGGGCTTACGATCAAATGGGTGCCCCAGAGGACTATCATTGTTTCGTACAACCAAACTGTCCAGTAAAGACAGACAACTATCTTTCTCTATTTCCATAGAAAATTGAATAATGTTGTGAGTGGAGCTGGCATAATGTAAAAACATTTTCAAAACAGAAGTGTGGAAGTATCGTTTACATAACTCCGAAATAATTTGGTTCAAGAGGTGCAAGTACTACTGAAAAAAGCTGGCCAGCAGGAAAAAAAGACTACCATGGAGACACTGTCAGCTTGCGCAAGAAATTTTGGTCGAATGTAAAATAAGTTGAAGAATGAGTGTGGTGAAGCAACTTACTGATATCTGCCTGAAAGTTTTACAAGTTAGCGGCAAGTCGAAATATAGTGTAGTGAGGTGAATGACGACTCACTGCAAGCCCGAAACATGTCTGAATATTCAGTTTGTCAGGAATGCTTTAAAATTCACAATAAACATGATAACGTTGCATGGTAGTCCAGCAGTTACGGTTCGCCTACAGCCATTTATTATTACTCTGCTTTAGCTTGAATATAGAATAAAAGTTGGTCTGATAGAAAGTCATGTTTACGGCTCTCACAAAGTAACCTTAAAAAGAGGCTGCAGTTCAATGAAATTTTGGAAATAAAATTATCGTATCATTAAACTATTTACAATGCTTTGCATATGCTGACTAACGTAATTGTCAGCAAACAACCAGCAACACGAAGTATGGGTATGTTTAGATGGTATTCCTATTGGATGGAACACACATTCGACATCCCTTAAGTTTCTGTAGATGGCGAAGGAGAGACAAGCCCGGCAAGATAGGGTGTTGTGTAACTTAATGGAATTTGATAATTATTGATTATTTGATATAATTTACATTCTTCCATACTAATGAGTGTGTTTCAGTTGCTGCTTCTAGAATCATCGAATTTCAACTACTGTTGACTGCATTTTTATTCCACCTGAGAACCACGCTATTCACAGCATGAAAACTTAACACGGCTGAGAATGAATCCTAACTGTGTTAAAACTGGTTGAATGAACGCAGCTGGCAACGGGAGCAATCCATTTCAATAAACATGGTTTACCTTTCCAAGCATCCGTGGTTGTACTTAAATATTGGTTACAGCATTGCTCCTAAATTTGAGTCACTGCTAGGAAACGTATGTGTCAGCGTTTACTTCCAGTCCGAGGTAATTTCATTACGTCACTGGAAAATTCTCCATACATTAGTATGAGAGGATTTGTTTATGCTGTGTTGGCAGAAGAGCCAACACCGTGTTGCTAGAGGAGGCCGAAGTGCACGCGTTTAATTACACGCAGACTGGCGTGAGGTCTGGAACAGGTCAGAGAAATAAGACTAGCAAAACAGGAGGTAACTGGTAGAATACTTAACTTTAATCTATAATTGGTGTACATCTCTCTTGACTGTACATAATTTCCATTTCAATATAAACTGGTAATGGCGCCTTGCTAGGTCGTAGCAAATGACGTAGCTGAAGGCTATGCTAACTATCGTCTCGGCAAATGAGACCGTATTTGTCAGTGTAGCATCGCTAGCAAAGTCGGCTGTACAACTGGGGCGAGTGCTAGGAATTCTCTCTAGACCTGCCGTGTGGCGGCGCTCGGTCTGCAATCACTGATCGTGGCGACACGCGGGTCCGACGTATACTAGCGGACCGCGGCCGATTTAAAGGCTACAACCTAGCAAGTGTGGTGTCTGGCGGTGACACCACAGTTTACATACGAGATACCGACAAATTGTTCATAACATTTTCTATGAAGTCTATGGTCGTGCATACTGTTCAAATGGTTCAAATGTCTCTGAACACTATGGGACTTAACTTCTAAGGTCATCAGTCCCATAGAACTTAGAACTACTAAAACCTAACTAACCTAAGGACATCACACACATCCATGCCCAAGGCAGGATTTGAACCTGCGACCGTAGCGGCCGCGCGGTTCCAGACTTCAGCGCCTAGAACCGCTCGACCACTTCGGCCGGTGTGCATACTGTATTAGTCAGTTCAAGTTAAGAAACAGTCTGGAATTAAAAAAAAAAACGCTTTTCTCAATAATATGCTGTCGATTTCTGCCGAATGCTTCTCCAAATACAAGTGTCTGATCATCTAGGATCAGAATACAGGAACGCTCATAGGCTCGATGCTCATAAGCTATTGTAATGGTGCGTCACGTGTAGAGACGGAGCCATCGCTGTGCCAGGGCACACACACTTTCAACAAGTACGATGGCTGACTGGATGCAGAGTGGCAGACAAAGAATCGCTTTCACTTAATCCGACCTGCACTGACAGGTCACAAAACTGTTCAAGTACGTACATCAGGGAACTGATTAATGCTTTCTTTCTGTCTAAATTGTGCCAAATAATAAACAAATACGAATCTGAAAACAAGGAGGCTATCTTCTACAAACCTTATATATATATATATATATATATATATATATATATATATATATCAACTTAACAATCCTTGTAGACCGAGCGAGGTGGCGCAGTGGTAGCACACTGGACTCGTATTCGGGAGGACGACTGTTCAATCCCGCGTCCAGCCATCCTGATTTAGGTTTTCCGTCATTTCCCTAAATCGCTCCAGGCAAATGCTGGGATGGTTCCTTTCAAAGGGCACGGCCGACTTCCTTCCCCATCCTTCCCTAATGCGATGAGACCGATGACCTACATCTACATCTATACTCCGCGAGCCACCTTACGGTGTGTGGCGGAGGGTACTTATTGTACCACTATCTGATCCCCCCTTCCCTGTTCCATTCACGAATTGTGCGTGGGAAGAACGACTGCTTGTAAGTCTCCGTATTTGCTCTAATTTCTCGGATCTCTTCGTTGTGATCATTACGCGAGATATATGTGGGCGGTAGTAATATGTTGCCCATCTCTTCCCGGAATGTGCTCTCTCGTAATTTCGATAATAAACCTCTCCGTATTGCGTAACGCCTTTCTTGAAGTGTCCGCCACTGGAGCTTGTTCAGCATCTCCGTAACGCTCTCGCGCTGACTAAATGTCCCCATGACGAATCGCGCTGCTTTTCGCTGGATCATGTCTATCTCTTCTATTAATCCAACCTGGTAAGGGTCCCATACTGATGAGCAATACTCAAGAATCGGACGAACAAGCGTTTTGTAAGCTACTTCTTTCGTCGATGAGTCACATTTTCTTAGAATTCTTCCTATGAATCTCAACCTGGCGCCTGCTTTTCCCACTATTTGTTTTATGTGATCATTCCACTTCAGATCGCTCCGGATAGTAACTCCTAAGTATTTTACGGTCGTTACCGCTTCCAATGATTTACCACCTATGGCATAATCGTACTGGAATGGATTTCTGCCCCTATGTATGCGCATTATATTACATTTATCTACGTTTAGGGAAAGCTGCCAGCTGCCGCACCATGCATTAATCCTCTGCAGGTCCTCCTGGAGTACGTACGAGTCTTCTGATGTTGCTACTTTCTTGTAGACAACCGTGTCATCTGCAAATAGCCTCGCTGTTTGGTCTCTTTCCCCAAAACAACCAACCAACAATCCTTGTACGATTCTGTACTTTCTGTCTTACATGGGGACACGGTCTTATTATGTCAGATACGCTAATGAACACATCGTTATTTGCTCCCACGGGATAAGTACAGTTAATTAATTGGAATGTTTTTCATAGACTTCAAGAAATGTGAATGTTGTGTGAAGTGTATCCATATAGTGTGCATCCATTATGGTATTATACCACCATAATTTTTGTTTTAAAACCGCAGAAGGGTGGCTACTTTGGTTAGCGTCTCCAGGTGCCTGGTAAACTGCTCCACTACCTTCAGAATAGTCACTATTCTAGTAGCTTCGGTTGTGAAGGTATATGCAAGTGGCACCTAGGGTGTTGCCGAATTGGACGCCACAGGAGGGCGTAACGAAAGGGGGTTGAAAAAGCCTGCTTCTTCGGATAATGTTCAAATTTCGCCGAATGGTTTTGAGGGGTCCTTGATTTGATTTGATTTGATTTTATCAGGAAAACAGAAACAACATTGGTCAAGCCCGCTGCTGCTCGCACCGAATCAGACTTTATTTTGTGGCATCGTTCCCTGTGCCTTTAGTAAAGCCAACCAGTGGCCTTGAACAGTGCAGGGAGATCCTTTACCAGTGCTTTGCTAGACACAATTTCTTTACGTCTGGTTGATCCGAATATTCTGCATCTTTTAATCTCCAATACCTCGCATTCAAAATCAAGTGTGATGCGGTTTCCTCGCCCACACCACACATTCTACATTTGGGGTCTTCTATTATCCCCATTGCACGTATGCGTCTTTTTGAAATTCCCATGGCCTGTCAATAATCCAACCATGGGTTTAACTTCACACTTGATGGGTCCTTAGTGGTTCTGCCCTTTATGCCAGAGCAAAAATTACATTCGCACTACACTACTAAGGGGTTAGGTCGCTTTCAATGGGGTTCCAGCCCTGCAGTGTCCTTACAGAAGGGGTGAATCGCCTGAGGGTTGTTCGCAGAGTGAAAGGGTGTCAAGAGTGTCGTTCTGTTACACGCCGCACTGTACAAGAAATTTGTGTAAATAAACGCAGCAGAAGGAGTAGTTTCATTGACACCCTTTATGCCACCTCCTGAGGCCATTCTTTGTAGATACTGAGGGGCGGAGTGCCTGATAAATTTTCAGCCACCGATAAGAAAACCGCGTGATTTCAGTGCTGAGCGTCGCGGTTCTGATCTCCATCGCAAAGGCTGAAAGGGAAGGAAGGAGATGGGTTAAGAGAAAGTGTGACGACCTTCCCATTGTGTGACACGTCCACAGAATTGTGGTGAAATTTGTTGCCAATATAATCTCACTAACCCCTCCTTATACCTCAAACGAAGTTCTGAGCTCTGGGCTTTATTTGTATGTGTCGACACCTTACTATTTGGAGTGTTGCCTAGACCGAGGCTGACGTCAGAGGGAAAGTTGTAGGAACCTTCGAGCCGAATTTCATACTTCTTCGACGCAACGGGGGACAATAACAAGGTTTCAAAACAGTGGCCCTTCAGTTCTTTTGTGCAGTGTAGAATCATGTGCATGACCTCGGCCGCTCAGCGTATATTCGTTGTTAGGATGAGTACGGAGCCAGTGCCGGCGGAATGTATGGAGCGTTGAACCGTTGCTATCTCGCGCTGCGGATCGCGCAGCGGCACGTTCTCCGCAGCCAGAGGACAGGCGGGTCCTCGTCAACTCACGTTGGCCCGTTATCAGCTGGCGGTGTCGCTGCCGCCTGTCCACGGCTACCGGCGCCACGCGATGGCCTCCACTCCGCCATACCCGCGCGTTTTTTGTGCGGCCGCCACGCTGCCTAACAGAGCACACATTGTCAGGCAGCATCCCCTCACCCTTCATCTACGCACGGGCACCTTCCTCATTGTCACGTTTTATCTTTTAATGTAGTTACATCGACTACAATCTTAAACTTACAGGTACTGCTGTTGTTTCGTTTGTATCAGTAATATTAACTCCTGTTAGAAGGAATTTTATCTTAGAAAATGTTTTTGTTCCTGTCTTGTTATTTCAAATGCCCACGAACAGGTACCTGATGCGGGTAGGGATACGTTCGGCCAATGTTCTCTCAACGGCTTATAGTACAAAACACACAAGGTGATAATTATGATTTTAAAGCTATACATTAGTGACAGTTTCATAAAACTTCACTATACACTGGTGATTATGACAAAAGAGATGTGTACACTGTCCCTAGTATTATTAAATTTATACATTAATCTAGTAGTAAAAGAAATCAAGGATAAATTTCTACGCGTAATTAAAGTTAAGGCAGAAGAAATAAATACGGCCACGTTTGCCTATGACGTTGTGATTCAGTCAAGAAGATAAAGAGCGTGAAAGGGCTATTGAAGGGAATGCACAGTGTCTTCAAAAGAGGACATAAGATGATTAACAAAACCAAAACAAGTGTAAGGGAATGTAGTCGAATTAACTCGGGCGATGATGAAAATATTAGGACGTGAGACATTAAAAGTAGTGGACGAGGGTTTTAGCATTTAGTTAGTAAAATATGTGATGGCCGAAGGAGAGAGCGTATAAAATGCAGGCTAAAAGTAACAACAAAAGCACTTCTGCAAAAGAGAAATTTGTTAACATCGAATATAAATTTAAGTTCAAATGATTCAAGTGGCTCTGAGCACTATGGGACTTAACTGCTGAGGTCATCAGCCCCTAGAACTTAGAACTACTTAAATCTAACCAACCTAAGGACATCGCACACATCCATGCCCGAGGCTGGATTCGAGCCTGCGACCGTAGCAGTCGCGCGGCTCCGGACTGAAGGGTCTAGAACCGCTCGGCCACCGCGAACGGCTAAATGTAAGTGCTAGGAGACATTTCCTTTCCCTAGAGTATAGCCCGTACGGAAGTGAAATGCGGATAATAAAGAGTTGAGATAAGAAGAGAGTAGAAGCTTTTCAAATGCGGTACTCCAGGAGAATGCTGTATATAAATGGGTAGATACAATAATTAACGAGGAGGAAGTGGTTGGTTGATTCGACACTTCCTTAGGCGTGAAGTAGTCGTTAATTTGGTGATGGTAGGAACGATTTGAAGTGGAATGATCATATAAAATTAATTGTTGGTAAGGCGGGTACCAGGTTGAGATTCATTGGGAGAGTGCTTAGAAAATGTAGTCCATCAACAAAGGAGGTGGCTTACAAAACACTCGTTCGACCTATACTTGAGTATTGCTCATCAGTGTGGGATCCGTACCAGGTCGGGTTGACGGAAGAGATAGAGAAGATCCAAAGAAGAGCGGCGCGTTTCGTTACCGGGTTATTTGGTAACCGTGATAGCGTTACGGAGATGTTTAATAAACTCAAGTGGCAGACTCTGCAAGAGAGGCGCTCTGCATCGCGGTGTAACTTGCTCGCCAGGTTTCGAGAGGGTGCGTTTCTGGATGAGGTATCGAATATATTGCTTCCCCCTACTTATACCTCCCGAGGAGATCACGAATGTAAAATTAGAGAGATTAGAGCGCGCACGGAGGCTTTCAGACAGTCGTTCTTCCCGCGAACCATACGCGACTGGAACAGGAAAGGGAGGTAATGACAGTGGCACGTAAAGTGCCCTCCGCCACACACCGTTGGGTGGCTTGCGGAGTATCAATGTAGATGTAGATGTAGATAAGGGGGGGGGGGATGGGGTGTCGCGAGGGGGCTGGGTTAAAAATTGTAGAGGGAGACCAAGGCACGACTACAGTAAGCAAATATAAATATATGCAAGTTGCAGTAGTTATTGGAGATTAAGACTCCTGCGCAGGATAAACTAGCGTGGAGTCTTCCGACTAAAGACAATGGCAATAGCAGGTGATGATGGCGGTATAAGTAGACTACAGTATTATTGGACCTGGAAACGGGGGCGCTTCGGTCGGCTTATCGTGAATTTTTATCTTTGTATTTCACGGGTACACGATGAAACACTTCGTAGTTTACCCACAACTGTCTTGAAATATTTCACAGTTCAATGTGTTCTTCGTAGTCACCACTGTGATTGTTTACTGTAACTTCACCATGTGTTTCCGATAATGGCCACGCGAGGCCAAGTGCAACAGTATCTTGGTCGGGGGGTACTGCAATCAAAAAATAACATGTTCACTTTGCAGTCGCGTAGGCGTGGTGTGTTGATGGGTGTGCCGAGTGGAGGTTTAAACCTTTAACGTGTCGCCATTAAGGCAGCCCGATATCTGAAGTCCTTGTGTCTGATGAGCGGAAGCACAGAAGTAGCAATAAATCAAATTACACGTGAATAGTTAGGTATATGTGGGCCGCTGGAAAATGGAAATAATAATTGCTTGAATAAATGGTAAAATTGATTGGAAGACTAGTTGAAAGAAATTTGAAGGTAATTCATGAATCTGCACACAATCCGATATCAACAGACCTTCAATGTCAAAACATTCAGCCGGCCGTTGTGGTCGAGCGGTTCTAGGTGCTTCAGTCTGGAACCGCGCGGCCGCTACGGTCGCAGGTTCGAATCCTGCCTCGGGAATGGATGTGTGTGATGTCCTTAGGTTAGTTAGGTTTAAGTAGCTCTAAGTTCTAGGGTACTGATGACCTCAGATGTTAAGTCCCATAGTGCTCAGAGCCATCAAAACATTCAAGGCCAATAAACATAATTTTTATTACTTACGGCATCACATAAATTCCATTGCGTTTAATTGTGATTGTGAGAATGTCGATGCAGGGTCTCTCCTTCCAATCTCGTCTAAATTCTTCTTATCTGCTCTGGACCTCTTGATGCAGGATCGCGGCGGCGAGTGAATTACGGTTGAAATACACATTTTTAACAATACTGGTACGACGGATCCGTGCAAACATCCACACGTTACCACTTACCTTAACAAACAGGTGAAGATACAGGAATTAATAAATTGAAGAGCGTATTTCTTATTTTGATTCAATACATTATCATTGCTACAAAACAACTCGTTAATTTATTTGTCGGTGTCTATAACCCATTCAGTTTACATATAGCTTACATATAAGAAAAGAAAAGAATGAAAAAATATGATTCAACACACACGCTGACTGTGGAAGTTTATTGTACATTAAATGTGATCACATTGAGGATGGGATTATGTTTACAACCATGAAGGGGGCTTATTAATCTAATTGCGGAGGAAGGTGGGGTGGAAGTAGAAAGGAAAAACGTCACGGAATATATGAGATACTGTATTTTTATATATGGTTGGTAGAATGGGCTTGTGTGTGGAGACGGGTACCAATGTTGAATGGGAGTTGGCTCACATTCGTCAGGAGAGCATAGACAAGGCAAGAAAGTTCATGTGACATCTAATTTGGGTGTATAGTGAGGCATGGCATCTGGATTGGAGATAGGAGGAGTGAATGTGAATAGTGGGACGGGATTATCCCATCTGCCTGCTGGATTAGTAGGTGCTCCAGGAAGAGCACAGAGGGGAAACAGAGGACATGGTACAGGATGCGAGTTGTGCAAAGCAACCCGACACGGGAGACGAGGTGGAGTGCAGGGGATATGTAAGCTCTGAGCGGCGGAGATCCACAAATTGCATTTAACTCCATTTAAAACGTTTATCGAAATTACGCTCGCAGTCTAGAACTTGCAGCTTCCTTATTAGTTTCTGACAGTGACATCGAGGTTATCTCTTTTATCTCTGTCGTTATATGTATTTTGTACTGTTTTCGCTAAACACCTTACTACTTAATCAGCCGTAGATCAACTTGGTGAAAATTACTCGCTCCGTCAAGGATCCTTACTCTCAATGACCGCCAAAGTCAGGCAGCAGATTCAGCGCGGCCTTCTCGTGACGGCGGATTCCCCAGCCAGCCGAGCGCCGTTTTGGGTTCGTTGTCTTGCTAGTCGTTTGGTGAGCTGGCATCGTCTGGCCCCGGCTCTATCTCTCAAGGCGCCACTTTTCCCCCGGAACACAGATTAATTTTCACTGTACAAGCGATTACCCCCTCGTTCAGTGACCCCTCTTAATGGCTCTGTTATCTGCCTAGTCACGATCCTTGATGGGCAGCAACGTGAACAACGTACAAGACATTCCCCGATAGAGAAAATCCGGAAACTCGAAGCGTGGTTAACGGTTTTCAAACCTATTTGATCAAAGCTGTTACGTTTCGTTTCTGAAGATACAGCTTCTGGCTGTGCACATCAATTCATGTCTTAGAATTTCAAATACTTACACCATCTTATTGACCTAGGAAGATATTAGACATTTTTCTGGTGATAATCACAAAATATCATAAACTTCCCTGAAATCTTCTCCGATTATTTGAACAGTTGTAGTGTCATCTTGAAGCGACGTCCCCTGTTACTCACCTTCGCCTGCGATGACAATTAATAAGCTATTTCCAACACTGATCGAAGAAGCCTGTGGCACTCAGCTGAAAACACGAGGGCATTTGAAGGGCTTGGCAGAACAAAGTGATCACGAAAGAGAGAGACATTTTCAATTACCGCATGTAATATAATGGTTAAATTCAAAGACAAGAACACTGAATATGCCTAGAAAATTTATGAAGCAGACAGAACTGATCGAAAACACAGAGGGTACTTTGATCAAACCGATCCTTGCTGAGTTCAGGGTCGGTACTTTCTCCCACATATACCTTCATTTCACCTGCGAAATTAGCTGAGAATGTCTGCATTTTTATATCACACACCTAGCTTTTTTAAGAGAGAATAAGCGATGAAAAGTCAGCTGTTATTCTGAATAAAAAACTGGCGGCAAGCGTTCATTATTCGTGTGCTTTCTAATTATTTTATGTTGTTTTTAATAATTTCAGTACTTTTGTTAGTTGAGCTGTACAAGTTTTCGTTTTGTTATCGACTGATACCGTCAGTAGGTACTTTGTCCAGCCATGTGATGGGTGTACCTGCCGATGAGCGCAATGAAATGAAATGAAATGAAATGCAACGATCGTACGGCACTGATGGCCGGCAATACCCAATTGTATTCTGACAAAAATAAATGAACCTGATAGTTTCGTTCCCCTACACAGATACTAGATACTCTCAAAATTGTCAACAGAGATAAATTTCATAGTTTCAGTCTAGAATCGATAGGTTAAAAAGTTGACACGTTTATCTTTGCCTGTTTCTCATATTTGGGACCAGATATGTAAGTATAAAATTGACTTTCAACCCTATCCCTAGATAGCGCAGTAATAGTAAAGTTTGTGAAACAAGGTTAAAGAAGCATTTCGTTTAGTTAAGACAGTGCAAAATAATAATCGAAGCAGGCGAAGATTTAGAGAACGCTTTAGAGAAATCTTTTGATAGTGTTGATTGGAATACAGTCCTTGAAATTCTGGAGGTAGCAGGAATGAAATACAGAAACAAAAATGTATATACGCAACTTGTACAGAAACCAGACGTCATTCGGAAAAGTCGAAAGGCATGAAAGCGAAGTAGTGGTTGAGTAGGGCCTAAGACAGTATTTTGGCACATCCGCGACGTTATTCAATCTGTTCCTGAAGCATGTTGTTTTGGAAGCCAAAGAAAAGCTTGGAGAAAGATCTAACGTTCAGGGATAAGAAATAAAAAATTTGAATTCTACCGATGACGTTGTAAAAAATCTCTCACAAACAGCAAAGGACTCTCGCAGAGGTTTTTTTTCTCTTAGGTTTTATCTTGGCACTTTTTTCCTCTGCCGTTAAACTTTCGACCAGTCTATCTCCAGATGAACACGTATTAATGGCTAATCGCCGAGCGGGATTAGCCGAGCGGTCTCAGGCGCTGCAGTCATGGACTGTGCGGCTGGTCCCGGCGGAGGTTCGAGTCCTCCCTCGGGAGTGTGTGTGTGTGTGTGTGTGTGTGTGTGTGTGTGTGTGTGTGTGTGTGTGTGTGTGTGTGTGTGTGTGTGTGTGTTTGTCCTTAGGATAATTTAGGTTAAGTAGTGTGTAAGCTTAGGGACTGATATCTTTAGCAGTTAAGTCCCATAAGATTTCACACACATTTGAACATTTAATGGCTAATCATAACCAGACATACGCAGAAACCGCAGTACCCACATTCTGCGAGACCTCACTTGGTGAAAACTAACCAATATGCAGAGATGGTAGTTGACCTTTGTGTTGGCTGAACGGAATGGATAGTGTCTTGAAATTTTTTAAGACGAATATCTACAAAAACAAACAAGGATAATAAAGGTAGTCTTGTTAAATCGGGCGATATTCGGGGAATTAGATTAAGAAACTGATGAGTTTTGCTTTATGGGCAGTAAAATAAGTGATAGCTGAATGGAAACGACATGAAATATACACTGAAAATGTCAAGAAAACGTTTACGAAAGAAAACGAAAATTTTAAAACCGAATGTGTTACAAAATCTTCTGTGAAGATATTTGTCGGGAGTACAGCCTTGTGCAGAATGGAAGCGTGGACGATAGGCAATTCAGACAAGAAAAGAAGAAAATGTTTTGAAACGTGGTGCTACAGAAGAATGTTAACAGTTAGATTTATAGATCGAATAATTGAGAAGAACGTTCTGAATCGAACCGAAGAAAAAGAAATTTATGCCAGAACTTGACTTGACTAAAAGAAGGGATCGGTTTATAGACCACATCCAAAAGCATCAAGGAATTGCCAGGATTGTCACCTTCATGATAGGTCGTTGTGCTCATTGCTGAGCGTTGTGACCCCACGAACCAAGTGTCTCCATCTGGGACTGGGGACTGTTACCAGCTTTTCTTAGAGTCTGTTGAAGAGACGGACTGGAGACATTCTTGATTTGATATATCTACCTGGTCGCTGGTACCTCCCTCGTGCCCTCGACCTTTCCTTCCACGATTATTTTCTAGAGATACCATTTCATACGCAGCGTCCTGCATCAGCACCGACCAGGTTCCCACGAAAGATTTTTTGGGGAGTGGGGAACGAGGCAGCAAACCGGAAAGCTAATTTTACCTATTGTGACCTGTTAAATTATAATATACAGATTCGATTGAACCTTTTAACAGATCAGACTGGCAGTGGTCAAGAATTGATTTGCTGTTTTCATTCGCCTTAAAAGATTCATAAAAGTGGTAATAGCTCAAATTTCCGCAAAACTGCTAGATTAATATTTATTTAATTTACAGCAGTGTTACTGCATTGTCAGTCTCAATGCTACTAGAAAAACCCCATTGTATCTAGTATAAGCCTAAACCCAAACATTTTGGCAGGGGGGGGGAGGGGGAGAGAGCGAGGCAGGGGCTACTGCCCCCCCTCCCCCGCCCCTTCACCTACTGCGTGCGGGCCTGGCTCCAACGCTTTTCTTGCCTCTATACGCTGGTTGTTTCTGACCTTAAGGGTCCGTGTTTCGCAACCGTAAAAGAGGACTAAAAACGCGAGCGCTTTAACAAGCTGGATCTTTGTGCTTTTCGTTATCGCACTGTTGTATCGGATCTTGGTGAACTACTTCGTAGCCACCTTCAGAGATGAGGCTTGCACTGTATAGACTAGCGGAGAAAGCTGCGTCAAACCAGTCTTCAGACTGACAATACTAAGAACATGGGCAGTTTACAGAGATGACCAATTGCATACTTTGAACCTGAGGATGGTAATTACGCTCTCGTAGCAGTTCTTTTCAGGCTGTAATCAATGCTTGATGTTGCTGTTTATTGTGTTGAAAAGCTGCAAATATTAACACGTTTAAGTTCTCTGTGGTGCCTAGCAGGTTCAGGCATCAGCAAAAACTCCCAAAAAATAAGTGATCAAACGAAATTTAACAGCCTGTCGACTTAAAAGTTGCTGTAGATAACAATGTGAAGAAAAAGAAGGACGGTAACAACTATAAAATACATCTCCGTACCCAATTAAATATACTGTTTGGAGATAAAAGAATCACAGAGGATCAGGGTACTTGGTTCTGAAAAAAATTTACAATATGTTATGTTTTATTGAAGCTGATGACTTGAAATAATTTTAGTAAAAACTGTTAAATTCAATGTAGAAATGTAGGGTGATGCACTATTGATGTAACAACCAACAGTCACGCGATCGTCGGATCTGGTCCGCTTTTTTGTGTAACATGGAGGAAGCATGAACCGTAGAGAGAACGGAGACTAGACTGTTGCATGACAAGCAGGGGTGGAGACGAGGGCTGAGGTAGGCTGCCCCTTAAAAACCAGGATACCGCCTCTATGCTTTGCTTTGGTTAGGAGTGACTGTCGTGTGCAGTAATTGCTGGCGCCACATCCTGCTGCCCCCCAAATGAGTGATTTAGGGCGCTAGCTCCTGGACGCCTCGAGCTCAGATTTCGCTGACGCTGTACTTTTGTTGGTGTTGCAGCCCGCTGTACTCTCGGAGCACGCTGTACCCCAGCTCCATGTCCTACCTCACCACCAGCGCCGCTGACGTCGGCCAGGCCGTCGCAACGTCGCCCATGTGGACGCAAGGTACGTCTCTAACTCACCGCATCCAGTCTCTGTAAACTTACAACTTGCCCTCCCCATCATACGCTGTAATTGTGCAGAAAATGCAACTACAGAAGTACACACAGGACAGCTAAATTCGCTATTGCCTTTGCGATCTCACAGGTTTCCTCGGAGTGGTGTACTTCCTGGGGCTCAGCAAGGTCGTTGATTACATTTCATGCACGATATTTGGACGACGGACCCAACCATCGTCGTGTCCAAGTGATGCGAACTGTGTCACTCGAACTCGCGGACTGGACACCAACCATACTGTCAAGTACTGTTGGTGTCTCGCCGCTGTTTAGACTGTCTCATCAAATGTATCCGGAAGTAATGTGGACTGACGTCAGAAGAGGCCGATCTGCCAATGTGGGAACAGGCGGGGACTGTTGGTTGGTTGATTCGGACGAGGGGACCAAACAGCGAGGTCATTGATCCCATCGTATTAATGAAGGATGGGGAAGGAAGTTGGGCGTACCCTTTCAAAGGAACCATCCCGTCACTTGTCTCAAGCGGTTTAAGGAAATCACTGGACACCTAAATCAGGATGGTCGGACGTGGGTTTGAACCATCGTCCTCCCTAATGCGAGTGCAGTGTGCTAACCACTGCACCACCTCACTTGGTAAAGGCTGGTTGTGTTGATGGTAGAGAAGCAAATGGGTCGGTCAGGAGAGGTCAGGAACTTCGAATATGCACTAGTCGTTGAATGTCATCTGAGTAACACATCCAGCAGGGACATTCCAACCCTCATGAAGCTTACCGTAGAGACTTGTTTTTCCGGCATTGGTACAAATTTCTACTCGCTGCTTCGGTTTATACTCATAAAGCCATACTGCATGAGTCCAGTAAATTCTCTGAAATTGTGTCATTTAATTTGTATAGCTTCCCGCACCTGGGTTTCAGACTGGATTCCCCATTTACGTCAGTGCTGAGGTGCTGTTCCAGAACAAGGAGTCGTGCAGTCTAGGGCGCCTTGTCACGGTTTGCGCAGCTCCTCCCGTCGGAAGTTAGTCATCCCTCGGGCATGGATGTGTGTTGTCCTTAGCATCAGTTAGTTTAAGTTACATTAAGTGGTGCATAAGCCTAGGGACCGATGACCTCAGCAGTTTGGCCCCATGGGAACTTACCACAAAATTTTCAAAATTTTTTCAGAACATTGAGAGCCTCAGCAATTCTCTTCGTGTACACGGGGAAATCTCAAGTAGACTGTGGCGGCAGTGAGAATTTGGATCCAGGAGGGGGAGTGCCAGGGTAATACGTGCAGTAGTGAGAAACGGTGTGCCAAGGTGTATTAGTGGATAACGCACCAGCCTAGTAAGCAGGAGAGCAGAGATTTTTACTCGCTGCTTCAGTCTGTATACATAAAAAGACTATTGGTGACGTGAACTGGAAATGCGAAGGAAAAATGCATAGCCAAATCACCACCAGACAGACCTCATGTACTGACACACAGGGACCATCGAGAATTGTGGACGGTGGCTGAAAAAAAAAATGGAATTGATCACTCCTGAGCTCCAAACTGCTGCCTCCTGTCCAACTAGCACAGTGACTGCGCGAATGGAGTTATAAAGGACGGGCTACACTGGCCGAACAGCTCCTCACAAGCCACACATCTCTTTAGTCAGTGATGCATGAAGTGGCGTGTAGAGTGACGCCAATGAACAGTAGGTGACTGGAAGCGAGTGATTTGGAATGGTGAATCGCGCTAATATCCTGTGGCAGCGCACTGAGTGAGTTTGGGTTTGACTAATGCCTGTAGAACGTTACCTGCCATCATGTGCAGTAACATCAGTGAAGAAACGAGGAAGCAGTGTTACAGCATTGGCGTATTTTTCGTGTTTAGTGTGTAGTCCCCTTATTGTACTCAAGAAAACGCTAAATGCCGAAGGATATGACCACAGTTTAAAACATTGTGTACTGCATACAGTAGAGAGGCAATTCGGAGACGCTGACTGTGTCAGCAGTTTACGACCCAGTCATTAAGCTGCATCTGTGACCAATAGTTTGTGAACAATAACATTACCAAAAATAGACTTGTCTGCTCAGTGCCCCGACCTAAACCCAGTGTAACTCCTCTGGTATGAGTTAGAACATCAACTTCACTACAAACCCCATGGTTCAACAACGCTGCTTCCTCTGGTTTCGATTCTTGAGGAAGAATGAGTTATTCCTCCACAGATATTCCGACACCTTACTGAAAGTGACCCCAGCAGAGCTGAAGTAGTCATCAAGGCTAAGGTAGACACACCCCACACTACTGTCCGGATACTTTTGATCAGATGATGTATTGGCGAATTCGACTCCCTGTTCCCCTGCTCCCATTGATCCTTGCTTGTTTGTTTTTCGGAGCCCCCACTGTAATTCCCTGAAACTCTCATTCTCTCAGTGTTTTCCAGCTGTGATGAATGAGATGGCTTGGACATCTCAACAAATTGTGGTTCGAACCCTGAGCCTCGTTTAAGTTGAAACCTCCGTCACGGTTTTTTAGGTTTCCCGACATATTTTTCGTGTCCCGGAAACTTAACTTTCCACCACGATACTAGTCTCGTCTTATTTCCTTTCACTATTACGAAATACGAGGTCAGTACCGTGGTACAACATAAGTGCGAAATCTGTGGAAATAAAGATGTCGTAAAATCTTTTCTTTTGCGGAGGGTTCAATTGTTGTTAGTAATCGTATGTCATTTAGAAACCAACTTGTAAATTACGTACATATTTTATTTTTATTTCTAAATTTACAGACACGCCGTTTTTACATAATTGTTCACATCTGCTGTAGAGTCGAAGAAGTCAGAGAGATTTCCAGGAAACGAATTTTGATGACTCTTTCCAGCAATATGCCTGAACTCCATAATTGACGCCATGTCTAACGAACCGTAACCCGTTTGTTATAATAACTAGGAAAACACCATCAGGATCATAACTTTTTATTTATCGACTACTGGTTGCAATTTGCGGTGCATATTATCTTTATGTCTGGCAACGGAAAGTGCAGTTCGAAGTGCGATGATTCAAGACGATCTGAGATCAAGACGGCGTTTGCTTATTTTTTACAATGTATCTGAAGTCCGTTTTGGGAAGCCACAGGTGCCCTCTGCAGTGGTAATTTTTCCTCATCTGTATAATAAGTTATCCCATCTCCCATGGTTAGTCTACCTACGTGGCGTATCAAGTTCCCACGGTTTGTTGTTGACTTCGAGAAAGCTAAGGACTCCGATGGGGAGTTATTGTAGCATTCTTGGTCCAGGATTCCTGGAATTGAAGTTATGGCCCACCATGCTGCTAGCTATTCTGAGCGGTGAATGCCTGGAGCGGAGTCTGTTGATTCGGATGAACTGGCAGCTGCTGGTTGTTACAGGTTTTCTTATGTTCCCTCAGTAGGCTATTCTTTGTTCCCAGGTTTGGTGGTGAAATACGGCTCATTGTAGGTAATTTGAATGCAGCAGTGGAATTAGTTGTGCCAGGAACAATCCGCCGTTTGACTTGGTTGTGTGTGCTACACTATTCTGCTGTTTAGTAGACAAGGTCATGACCTCAATTTAGCTTCAGACTTTGTTTGACGAAGCCGAAGAAGACGATTGGGCCGCCAGTCAAAGTATCGTGCATAAAATGCAGCCCAGTAACCACTGTTGTCTTGAACTGAGGTAAACTTGTATCAGACCACTTGTTTATCTAGGTTTGCAATAGAATGTATGTTTTCTTAGAAGGCACTTGAGATATTGCATGTCATTTCTGTGAGTTAATTGCGATTAGGCTCCTCTCTCTTCAGTACCATGTTATTTACTATACTTCCCGTGCATCATTCTTAAATACTGTTGAAAAGCACATTTAGTAGACACCAAACTTATAATTGTTTACTATAGTCAAAGTCAGAAAATTTAAGAGTAGACGGTGTATCGCACATATTGACTAGACTTCTAATTTCCATATCAATCTAAGGTAGCGGCAAAACTGTATTTTTCTTCAACCAAATATCCAAATTTTTGGCCCTTCATGGATGTGGTGCCGAAAAATCGATTACTTATATGCCCCTTGTGCGAGCTGTTATTAGTTAGATTTTATTTTCGCAGTTTCTAAGGAAGGGAAACCTAGAGGAGTGAAGAACATTTAATGTTATTCTCTCCTGCGGGTCAGAGAAACCTTTCAAAATTGGCGATGCCTTTCTCTGTACATGCCCTGCATTCACCATTACTCAAACCATAGTTGATCCCATATTCATGCCTAGAATATTTCCTGTAAGTGATGCAGTTTCTTTCTAACATCAATTAAGTCTTTGAAGTCTTCTAGATAACCGATGGCGGATTGAAACGAAAGAGTAGAAAAGCTCCTGGAGTTCTAGCGAGCGCATTTGTTTATAAATATGATGAACACTCAAATACATATATAATGTACGATATGCTGACGATATAATAAATTGCAAAGCATGTTTGGATATTTATCTCCAAAGAACACTGTAATGCAGATACAAATTAGCATTATTTATGGTTTTAAAAACACTGTTGGATTTATTAACGGAGAAAATTAAAATAACATTTGTTCGTGAGGCTTCTCGAAACTTCTGATCGAAATGCTTATACGGTTCTCAATTACTGAACTATTTGGTAAAGTGGTGGTTTATCCCCACTTGTCACCAGTTATGTGTTCGAGAAAATAGTAAGGAACTGGAATTAATAACTAGAAGAATATAGAATATCACCAGCTATGCTTCGGTGGAAGGATAGAAATAACAGAATAAAATATCTTAGATTTGCGGAGGATTTAGGCATATAAATACAAGAGCTATATGAATCAATCCTCTTGAATTCAGATGTAAAGAACATCTGAAGAAGTAACCAAATTGTAGACAGTTATAAAACCTACCTGAAAAAATTAACGACAGCTATAGATCTCAAAGAGAAAGTAAATAAATGAAAATAATGGGTAGATAAATAATAGTTGGAGAGAGCATACGGAACAAAGAAAAAATTACGACAAAATATGTTTACCAGAAGAAACTGAATTAGTATACTATAGTACAGTAGTGAAACCAGAGTGCGTGTATATGAACAAGTATGATGTACTGAGTTATATTTTAAACAAGTTAGAAGTAAGTGAAAGTAGCTTTGTTATGAGGACATTAGATATGATAGCAGCAGCAGAAATCTAGTAATTAAGACATATTAAAATACGAGGACGTGCTGACAAGTAATGCCTTCTAATCCATTTGTAAAAACTCTTAAAGCTTTTTAAATAAAAAAATTAAGGTTCTACATATTTATTTTTCACGTCTACATATTTTCAGCCGTCTGGCGTCAGAGGGCTCCGAATTGTAGTATGTAATATATGACAGTTTGTATCGCTACTGTGCGTGCAACAATCTGAAGCATTAGGTTCAATGTCATTAATCATCCTGCATACAGTCTTGGAACCATCAGATTTTCATCTTTTTACAAAACTTAAGAACACTTTCGAGAATTTAAGTTCAATAGTGATGAAGTGGTGCGAGCAGAGGTGAGACTGGGGCTCTGTCAACAAAGTCAGACATTCTACAGTGGCGGTATGAACAAACTTCTCTCTCGTTGGGACAAATGTTTCATCGCCAGGATGGCTACATTGAGAAATAAATACATAGACATGAATAATACAGAGGTAGAATATTAATAACGTTAGTTTTATTTAAAAAAGTTTAAGTTTTCACATAAGATATTCGGAGGGAATACTTTTCAGCACGCCCTGGTATAGAACAACATAGAAAGTATTACGGAAGAGACGGCTGATGTCCATTTAACATCTCTGCGGGATAGGTGAGAAGGTAGCCAACGTCGGTTTGAAATGTGTGAGGGAGAGGAAAGCGTGAACGGTCTTGTGAATACAGTTACCACATAAATGCATAAGAGAAAAAGAACCGAGGATACAGTCATACACTAGAAAACATAATTAGAAATGGGATGTTTCCATGCTAAGTCTGCCACAAAGTGACCCGAAGAGAGAGAGAACTTTTTGGATTCTTAAGAAGGTTAAAATGGTAAACGACCAATAATAATAAAAATGTCTAGTAGATGCACTATCTGGAAACAACAAGGTTTCTGCAGTTCTGGCTCACGTGTGATCTAAAGTGAGAACAGAACTTGGAGGGGGGACAGAAAAGAAAAAAAAAAAAAAAGAAAAGAAGAAAAAGAAAAGAAAAGATAGCGATCTCGTTTTGCATCTTAATGGGCGAGCATTAAGTGGCCATCGAAAGCCGTAACGTGTGCTGGATGGATCTGGCGCCACCGTTTCTAGGAATTTCATGCCCACATGTTCCACGAGCACTGATTGGCTTGTTGGATGCGTATGAACAGGGGTAAATGTCACTCGTCTGATGGGAAATGTCCCAAAATAACAAAAACTCATCCGCTTCTTTCAGCGTTTCATTCACTAATCTAATTCCCACAGCATAGCCTGATTCAATTTGACTACCTTCCATTATTCGGGTTCTGTTAACGGTCATCGTATAATTTCTCTTCTAGATAGCATCCATTCCACTAAAATGCTCTTGCAAGCCCTTTGCTGTCTCTGGCAGAATAACAATGCCATCGACAAAGTGCAAAGTTTTTACTTCTTCTCCAAGAACTTTAATTCATTTACCAAATTTCTCATTGGTTTCCTTCACAGCTTTCTCATTGTACTGATGGAATAAGAATGGGGATAGCTAAAACCATGCCTCTCCCCCTTATCGAGTACAGCTTCCCTTTTACGTCCTTAGATACACTATAACTGCAGTCTCGTTTATGAGCAAGCTGTTCATAACTTTTCACTCCTTGCGCCATTCAACATTTTAAGAGTTTAGTCTAGTCCACACTGTCAAATGCTTTCACTAAATCTACTCCTGTTACGGAGATAGTTTTGCCTTTCTGCAACTTATCCTCTAAGATAGGTCGTAGGGTCAGTTTTGCCTCGTGTGTTTCTACATTTCTCTTGAATCCAAATTGATCTTCCATAAGATTGAGTTTTACCAATTTTTCCGTTCGACTGCAAATAAATCTTGTCAATATTTCGCATTGTTGACTGATGGTTCGGTGGCATTCACACCTGTCACCACCTACCTTTTTTTGGAATTCTTTCTAAAGTTAAAGGATATTTCGGCTCTCTCATGTGTCTTGTACTCCGGGTAGAATAATTTTGTCACGGCTGGTTGTCCGAAGGATCTGAATAATTTTAAGGGAATGTCGTCTATCCAGGCCCTGGTGTCCACATAGGTCTTCCAGTGCTCTGTCAAATTCTTCTCGCAGTATCATCTCTTCAGCCGGCCGCAGTGGCCGAGCGGTTCTAGGCGCTACAGTCTGGAACCGCGCGACCGCTACGGTCGCAGGTTTGAATCCTGCCTCGGGCATGGATGTTTGTGATGTTCTTAGGTTAGTTAGGTTTAAGTAGTTCTAGGGGACTGATGACCCGAGAAGCTAAGTCCCATAATGCTCAGAGCCATATCATCACTTCATCTGCTTCCTTTCCTTTTTCTGCAACATCGTCCTCAAGTTTGTTTCCCTTATACGGACCATATATATAGTTCTTGCATCTATCAGGTTTCCCTTCTTTGCTTAATACTGGCTGGCCACCTGAGCTTTTGGCATTCATACAGTTGCTTTTCTTTCTTCCAAAGTCTCTTCACTGTTCCAGTAGACGGCATCTGTCTCTCCCGTAGGCACGTTTGTTTCTACAGTTTTACATTTGTCTTCTAGCCATTCCTGCTTAACAGTTTTGCACTTCATGAATCTCATTTTTTAGACGTCTGTATTCCTTTCGCTTTCTTCATATGCTGTCTTTTTATATTTTCTCCTCTCTTAAGCTAAATTCAGTATCTTCTAAGCTATTAACAGATTTCTACGTGGACTTTTTACCTATTTGATCCTCTGCTGCTTTCATTTCACAAAAACTACTCATTCAGTTCAACGTTGCATAATCTCTGATTTATTAGCTGTGTCCAGGTCCCATCTCCTTAAGTTCCTAACTTTTGCGATTTCTTCAGGTTTATTCTGCAGCTCATAACTAATAAGTGTTATCAGAGTCAACATACGCCACGAGAAACGTCTACAGGACAGTGTCTGATTTATAAATCTCTGTGTGACAGTTATAATACAAATCTGAAGTCTTATGGTGTCGTCAGATGTCTTTCTGCAACGTTTTGAACCATGTGTCAGCTATAAGTAAATTATGCTCTGTGCATAATTTCACCGCCGGCCGCGGTGGTCTAGCGGTTCTAGGCGCGCAGTCCGGAACCGCGCGACTGCTACGGTAGCAGGTTCGAATCCTGCCTCGGGCATGGATGTGTGTGATGTCCTTAGGTTAGTTAGGTTTAAGTAGTTCTAAGTTCTAGGGGACTGATGACCACAGATGTTAAGTCCCATAGTGCCCAGAACCAACCATAATTTCACCGAGTGTCTTCCTGCTTCAGGTAGTTCCCCAGTTCATGTCTTTCTTCAATTTTTTTTTTTTAAATTCTGTTCTTTTTCCTGTTGCCGAATTCACAAATAACTTTTCATCTCATTTAATTATTTGAATAATCTCTTCATCTCATCATTTGTACATTCTTCTAGTATCTTCATCTGCGGAGCTAGTAGACCTACAGACTTGTACTACTGTGATGTATGTTGGCTTCGTGTCTATCTTGAGTACTATAATGCGTTGACTATGTTGTTCATAACACATTACCCCATTCTCATTTTCTTATTTATTATTAGGCCTACTCCTGCATTGCCCCTATCTGATATTGTATTCATGATCCTGTAATGACCCGACAAGGTCTTGTTCTTTCTGCCACCGTACTTCACTAATTGCCATCTATCCCCTCCCCTTTTTAAATTCTCTAAGCTACCTATCTGATTAAGGGATCCAACATTCTGCGCTGCCACACATAGAATGCCAAACTTAGTTTTCCTAATGACGATATTCTACTGAGATATCCAACCAGAGATCCAACTGGCGGAGTATATTACCTCAAAGTTAGAAATAAAAGATAAAAAAAAAACAAATATTCACTCGAGATACAAATTAGAAAGCCAAGACTGCTTCTGTAATAAAATTCTGTACTCCGAAGTGGAACAGGTATAGGAAATCATGGGATGGCTACTGTGTTGATAAGTCTAAAAAATCCCGCAAGCAGTTGATAAATATGGACTCGAAGTAGTACACTGATGGAAATGGAAAGTGTTACACCATGAAACACCAGTTGCATATTTATCAAACTTTCTGAAGATTTCATTATATGATAGGTATGTCGTATTATGATCTCGACCTAGCGAGTTCCAGTAACATCACACCCAACAGCCATAACATACTTCAACCATTCATCACCAGCACGAATGGGTTGTTTCTTGTTTTGTAAATAAACCCGCATAATGATGATATTTTAATAAACATTTCTCGCAGGCATGGAAACAATAGAATAAATTATCTGTTTGTTGTGTTCCTCGAGTCTGATAAACTTCAGAAATGACACCAAGTAAACTGCGATAAAAATATTCTTTAATATTGGCCCGGGTTTTGTGAAAGTCCATTTTCCAGCACAGTTCTGGTTAATATCAAAAGTTATTTTTTTTTTACATATTCTATACCACATGCACCTGGCTACTAACCAGACAGTTTCCAGTCGAATTTTTGACATTTTGCTCCTTTCTTGACGCAACTGTATTCGAATGTAACTTTTGGTGCTTACCAAAACTGTGTTAGAAAATTGTCTCTGATTGGAACTGGATGTTTAGTAATGAACATTTTGCATATATGTGGTGTTTGTCCTTTCGAATATGCCCAAAAGAACAGGCACCACTTATATAATTCGACGAGGACAAACAATGATCCCTTCAACGAGGATGCACGCCAAGACTGCAAGATCGAACTGTTACAGGAATCAGCACGATGCTGTGAGTAATGATAATGGGTACCTCATCAGTAGTGTGTGAATAAGTTGAAAATTTGGGTCTAATGGGAGGCGAGCTACGGTAGTCCGTGCAGCTGCGATGACTGGGGACAGTGGTCAGAGCATCTGCCTGGTAAGCAAGAGACCCGGACTCGAATCCCAATTGGGCACAAATTTGGAACTTCCTCCAATGATTTTAATCAATGCCCACTGCCAGCTAACGTCTTTAATCCCTCTGCGTTTTGAATATTTTCCAGGCAGTTACTGTCTTACATGAAGTCCTTCCTAAATCTGAATGTATTTGATAGCATTCCGTCAAGGTTTTTTTGGTGTAGCTCTACCAATTCCCCTAGCTGTATCGGAATATGGTCACAGACTGAGGTATCGCTTCTTCCTCGCGCAGCCGGGCTGGACGACTACAGCCTCATCAACAAGGCTAGCCAGATGGCGCCGTCGCTGCCGCCGTTCACGCAGCGGTTCAACTCTCTGGTGTCGATGGGGAGCAACGGTGGGGGCGGCGGAGGCGGCGCCAGCAGCCCGGGGGCGGTGTCGGTGTCGTCGGCGGCGCACCTGTCGCACGCGCGGCCCTCGCCCTACACGCCGTCGTCGGCGGCGGCGCCGACGCAGCCTGCCTCGGCGACGTCGAGCGCCGGGGGCGGCGCCGCGACGTTCGAGGCGTCGCTGTGGGGGTACGAGGCGTCGCCGCTGCAGCAATACGGCGTGTCGCCGCTGGCCGCCTCCAGCCGCGCCAGGGCTGCCAACCCCTCGGCGCCCGCCGCGCCCTCGCCCTCGCCACTGTCCGTGCCGGCGCTCACTGCCAGTGAGTACCGCTCGCTACCTGCCAGCTTGTATCGGCACCACGACATTCCTCTGTTCTGCCCTGTGTACTTCGTGCGAGGGTCATTCAGAAACTAATGCCTCCCAATTCTTTTCATGGAAGCTACAACAGCTACGGAAAGCACCGTTAACTCAAACACAGCAGTATTTAAGCTACATACTGTCATTTTTTTTCACACGGTCACAGTCATAAATGAACTGACGGAAACTGCAGAACGATGATAAAGAAATAATGAGGGAACATCACCACCTCGACATGATATTTTAAGGAGAAAAAAGGACACTTGCAAGAGTTCAGTCCCGACAATTTGGGCCGTGATTCTAAAAATACGCGATTGTGACCTTCGGAATGTACAGCTTTTAAACTCCGTACTAGGAGCTGTTTGTCACTCGTTCAACACCCATCGCAACTTCCTACTACCCGAACGCGAACTACTGAGCAGCAGTTTGTGACAGGTACTTGCACATAATGTCGACGAATAAAGAAGCGATAGTGCTTCG
The DNA here is from genome assembly GCF_023864345.2 of Schistocerca serialis cubense. Lineage (NCBI taxonomy): Eukaryota > Metazoa > Arthropoda > Insecta > Orthoptera > Acrididae > Schistocerca > Schistocerca serialis. Next base: position 578,357,085 of record NC_064639.1, on the reverse strand, counting down.
TTTATTTAGTCAAATTGCGCGGTTTGCACCCTTTAGTAGCTGTCAGAGATGTCTTTGCTCTGAACACTGTCACGTTGCGATTCACAAATGCAGTGTACTTTAATGAAATGGTCTGTCGTTAAAATAGTAGTGTATCGCTATTCAGCCATTAACATCGCTGCCAGGAGTTTATTTTCTTTGGATTGAAGAGCTGGCATCCTTGTAATGAAACACGTTTGTAGGAGTTGCGGCGTTCTTCAACGTGATTGGCATGATTAAATTGCAAATCGAAAATCATGAACACCATTTCATAATAGTTCTTCAGTTGCTAATTGTCACTTCGCAGTGCCGCACTTCGCGAGCGGGCACTGAGCGGCTGCAGTGGGGCGGAGATAATGACAAACAAAAAGTGTGCAAGAGGTTTAAAAGCAGTATATTCAGAAGCTGCGTACTATCATAATTATGTCCGAAATTTTCGTGCGCTAAGTATTTCTGTGGCTGATATCTTACAAGTGTGTCTGTATTTTTCGTCGTTGAAATTTAAAATATGCTATCGATTTGGCGATGTTTCCTTACGAGTGACTTCCTAGTCGAGGGAATTTGAAAGAAGTCATGTGACATCCGCAAAGAACAACTGGCGACATAACGACGAAAAAACAGATTTAAAGAAAGCAAAAATTGGTTAACGTTGCTGGCTTCTACCACGAAAGTCTCTGGTTCACTACCCAGTGGCCTCCTCGGAAACCTCTTTACAAAATAAGCGGCGAAATCGACTTGTAACCACCGAAGTGGCATTAAATAGAAAGGCTTGCATCAGGTTAGTCCCAACATGACATTTGGCTACATACTGTCATTTTTCCACTAGTTACTGTGGTATAAACCTCCCCAGGCCTCACTCCCTCACCCCACCCTCACACTTCCCTTCTCCATCTACGATTAATTGTTTGCCTGTGGGTCATTGATTATTTCCATAGTCTGTGTTAGTGTGATTAACTGAAATACCATATCCCAATAAAGTACTGTCACTAGATTACTCAACGAATCCTCTAAAATTGTAAAAGCTCACTCTAATAGAAATAGTGTTCGCAGAAACGCTGTGGATCGGAGGACAATGGTTTAGTCCTACTGGCAAGATAAAGCAGCAGTATTGTGATCGGGTATCAATTCTAAAGCTTCTCGATGGATGAAGGTAGCATACACACAGAATTTATTGACACAGGAATTCTGGTAAAAAATGCGTGTGTTCTAAATGACTTTCAATGCACAAGCTATGCTGACGAAAGAAGTGGGAGAAATCAGAGTTTTACAACAAACGGGGAATTTACCTGCACACTGGAACCTGATTTACTGCAGCTATCGTGGCCTCGCTCATCCTTCACAGAGACGGCTGCACGACACTCCGACTCTCCAGCTCTGTCCATCCAGAAGTGACCTCTTCTTCTACCACGTAACCCGTTGACCTTTCTTCGACTGCTGGCATCAGTGTGTGTCCTGCGCTGGCTCCTTCCATGTTGTCAACCCAGCTGATGCTGTAGGCACACTCCTCCCCCAGTAACGACAGAAGAACTTTTCTCTGTTACGTTTCCTGGGATGGTCCACTCTGCACGAGGCCTGTGACTTACATTATCTTTGAACTAAGCAGCAGCGGCGGTTGTACAACATTCCCCACGACACACGATCAAGGGCCATGTTTCGCCAAGTGTGCTCTCGCTCAAGTCATAGACTGTCTCGAATCCGTATGTATAAATATTGCCTCATTAGGTATGGTAATGAATTAAAATGTTCGTACCATCATTCGTTATGAACTTTTCCACAGTACCGCTCGCGTATAAACCTGAATCTGCTCAAGCTAGCCACTGTGTTGCAGTTTGACAACAGAACCTGAGTCTGTAAAATGATGGCTACGCAGTCCATCTTTCTTAGGCCCAAAGAGATGGAAGTCTGAAAGTTACTGAATCGGGACTGTATGCTGGATTTCGTAGAACAGTCCAGCAAAATTTGTCGATGTGTTCCATAGTCATGAAATTGTTGTGCGATCTGACCTTATCGCGAAACTTCCCGGCAGATTAAAAATATGTGCCGGACTGAGACTCGAACTAGGGACCTATGTATTTCCGCCAGTTGCTAGGCTGCTATCTTCGAAAGTTCGCACAACGTCTGTTGTGAACTTGAGGGACTAGTGCGTCTGGAAGAAAAGATATTGCGGTGACATGACTTAGCCACAACGTTAGGGATGTTTCCAGAATGAAATTTTCACTTTGCGGCGTAGTGTGCCCTTATATGAAGATGAATATGGTAGAGCACTAGCTCGTGGAAGGTAAAGACCCTGGTACAAAGTTATAATCTGCCAGGAAGTTTCACACTAGCGCACATTCCGCTGCAGAGTGAAAATGTCTTTCTGGTAACGTTATCGTGTTGCAAGCGGAAGTTTGTCATCTTCTGTGGCGTGACTAGAAATTTGCAATCTTAGCGTAGTCTTCCGAACAGGCATTTGATTTGGTTTCAGAGACATCCAATTCAATCACACCCTTCCCAACTCTTAAAACTGCGCACCTCATTTTGTCTTCGGATGACTGTATCTTGAACTGATCATTTGCTGGAGAATTCCCATGCCGCCAGTCCATAGAATGCCTCTTCGATCCAGGCTCTTAGTGGTGATGTCATACCTGGGGATGATGGTTCCAGAAAATGGTGTCCTTCACTCTCGTGATGACGGTCCAGCAGAGTCCAACAAATTTTCTTTCACAGTCTCTTTTAAAAAATTCGTGGGACCCAGCTCACATAACACTTCCTGATAGCCAAGGTCGCGTCTCATCTTGTCTGTGGTATACAGGCGCCATTCTGCTGGGCACACGATTCCTTGGTCGTAACCCACCGACGAATACTTTTGAGATGATGGTGGCGCCGTTAATTACGAGAGATGGTAGCTGAGCAGAGTCGACTGGGACGTATCTCGTCATTCGTACACTTCTCTTCACCACTGAAGAGAAGTAACCTTCATCTGACTTCAACAACGTCTACCGTATCGTCACAATACACCTTTAGCAAACGCCGATGGATTTCAGTTGTTGCACTTTCTTCATCAGTGATGAATCCAATGGTTCATCTCTGTTTCATACTCACCTCGGAGTCATGCACCAGTTGGAACTATTTCCTACAGTTGCTGTCTGTCGCAGGACATTGAAACCAACATGACATTAGCGGTAAGTTGCAGAAAATAGTACTACGCATTGTAACCTGCCACGGACTTTCAATCACAACAGAAAAACTTAAGGCATCAGTTTCTGAATGACGCTCGTACAATTTTTCTCTTCCAGGTCTACACTAATTCGTTTTGCTGTGCGCTTCTCGCATTTTCTGGCTGTTGTCGTGCACTGCAAAACCTTCAGAGCTTTTAAGTACAGACACAGTCAAGTTCAGAATGTACTCCATGAATATGCTTTGGCCCCGAGGCTGAGGTGTTACTCAGGAGCACAGTTCTTGAATAACCTACGAGTGAAACTGACGCAAATACTCAGGATGTATCACGTCATATCTAACACCTTATTTGAGTGGTAGACGTCGTTTCACTTAATAATTTCACGACTGCCATTTTTCCGCTTTACTCATTTAGACCCAGGGGAACCAATAGCTAAAAATAGAGCACGGAAACCTTGAGACAAAGACCGTACTTTCTTGTAATGTTACCACATCACTTCATACTATTTTCGTTTCAGTATTCTGAGGTTTCAGTTCACATGAAATATCTAAGCGTTAATTGTTCCTAACGAATAACAAAACAATTTTCCATTCCGTAGATATGGTTACCAGCGCTGTATAGCGGTGGTGACACTTAACCTTCAACAGTTGTTCCTCTCCCCTTTCTATCACCGCTACCTACGAGTAGATGGGGCAATCAGTACTTCCTGCACCCCGTTCTCCTTTCTGATATTGCTAAAGAAACTGTGGATAAATAATGTCATCCCTTTGCGTATGTCCCTTTTTCTATTAAACACCCTGTGCAGTTCTAATAATTAAACCCCAGTGTCTGTACCTTTAGTTGAAACTTTTCACTCATTTTCCTTCAATCTGCGAATTTAAACCCTATAACCTACAAAAGCAGAATTCCCCCCTCCCCCTCCTTTTTCTGTTCTGCTCGCAATTTTATGCAGGATGGTTGAGTGTTGGGTTTCCGTATGCAGCTCCTCCAACTAACGGAGAACGCATCGGTTAAACAGCTGAAATAAGCTACATCTCCTTTCGTCCTGAAAGAGCATACAGTATCTATCCTTACAGAGGAAACTTGATCAATGGGACTTACCTGTTGGCGATCTCACTTACGTGGCATCCGGCAGGTTTCATTACAGATGCCCGCTTCATATCAGCGTTTGTGGAAGTGAGACGTAAAAGTCAGTCTCTTACGGTATTCTTTCCAGAGCTTGTTATAGCGAAACGAGGGAAAGAAAGAAAGAAAGGTAGTTAGTATAAGAACGTCGTTGGGAAGGTGACTAACGCCGTACAGTCATAAAACGGGAAAAGGGTCCAGTTCATTTATGTGTATTGCCACGTTTACTTCGCGAGTTTTGACTGTGCAGATTACGTGGAAATTAGTGTTATGGTTGTGAAGAAGAAAACGTCTTGGGGTTGTTAGTTTACGCATTATTTGAGGAGAGCAGCAGCATCTGTGTATATCTCATCATTTGCTGTTATACTCCAGCCTTGTTTCGGAGCTCACCTGTCATTGGTACACAGGCTGGTGACTATAAACTGTACATACTATTAGCATGACTGTTCTTCATGTCAACCAGTTTATTGAGCTGATGACTCTGAACGAGCTATAGCTGCAAACAAACCTCCTTAGAGTGGATGGTGAAGAGTACTTCGGGTATCACGCTAAGCCCTCCACCTTTTTTTCTGCTGCACTCTCGAAAAAATGCTCGTTAAGAAAGACTGTCGATAAGCGTCCGTACAACCTCGAATTTCTCTGAGTGTCCAGTGATGGCAATTTTATGATATCTACATCTACAACCATATCCCGCCAGTCACAGTATGGTGCTTGGCTGCGGGTGCCCTGGACCACTATTAGTCATTTTCTTTCCCGTGACACTCGCAAACAGAGCAAGGGAAAAACGGCTGGCTGTATGCGTCTGTATGAGTCCTAATCCCTCTAATCTTATCTTAATAGCCCTTACGTGAAATTTGCGCTGGCGAGAGTAGAATCGTTCTGCAGTCAACTTCAAGTGCCGGTTGTCTAAATTTTCTCAATAGCGCTTCTGGAAAAGAACGTCGCTTTCCCTCCAGTGATTACCATTTGAGTTTTTGAAGCATCTCCTAAATACCTGTGTGTTGTTCGAACCTACCAGTAGCAAATCTAGCAGCACGCCTCTGAATTACTTCGATGTCTTCCTTTAATCCGACCTGATGTGGATCCCAAACACTCGAACAGTAGTCAGCAATTGGTCGCACTAGCATCCTATATGCGGTCTCCTTAATAGATCAACCACATTTTCCCAAAATTCTCCCAGCAAACCGAAGTTGACCGTTCACTTTTCCCACTGCAGTCCTTACATGCTCATTCCATTTCATTCTGCTTTGCAACGTCACAGCTAGATATTCAGTCGACGTGTCTGTGACAAGCAGCACGCTACTAATGCTGTATTCGAACATTACGGGTTTGGTTTTCTTACTCATATGCACTAACTTCCATTTTTCTACATTTAGAGGGAGCTGCCTGCGGCACCATTGACGATACTACTGTCTCTGATGAGCTCTGGGCGTTGAGAACAGCGTCTGAGTGGGCAGCAGTAATACACGAGGTGTATTCGTAAAGCTTTAATTATCATCTCGAAAAAATAGTTATCTTTTGTTTGTTTGTAGATTCGTGTCAAACTTACGGTACTTACTGATATCTCCGTGCCACAGTGCCGTAGCGTGCTAATAGTGGAGCCAAAAGAAGATGACGCAGTTCGTGTCCACTGTATCAGTGACCTGTACTATAGTTTTGTTTTGCCTCCACTAGTACCGTGCTACGGTACTGTAACTCAGGGGTTTCAATGAGTACCGTAAGTGTAGACAGGTACCTGCATGCAAGCGAATAAAACTTCATAACTACGCCTCGACTCCTCTTGGAATATGCGCTCTCTGAATTCTAACTGTAAACGTCTCCCTGCTTCACCATGCCTTTCTTGTAGCGACTGTCAGTGGAGATTTGATCAATACCTCTGTGGCGCCCTCGCTTGTTCTAAACAATCCAGTGATAAACGCCGTGCGCTTGTCTGGACCTTCTCTATTTCCAGAAGGGTTTTGACGCCTTTGACGGAAAATCACCGCGTGAAACAGATGTGATATCCGGAGTTCCCCAAGTAAGTGTTCAAGCCCTCTACTGTTCCCAGTCTGTATAAACGGTTTAGGGGGCAACCCGAGCAGTCCTCTCAGTTTGTAGCGTCTAGTAAAATCTTCAGCAGATCAGTACGATTACAAAATGGTTTAGGCAAAATACCAGTGACGATCGACTGTGAACAATAAAAAAAAAAATGAGGTCCTGTACATGACTACTAACAAAATCGATAAATCATACAATCGATAAATCATACAACGCTAAAGGTTGTCGATTCAGCTAAATACTCAGGGATTACAAACAACTCAGATCTGAAGCATCAGATGTGGGAGAAGGCGAACCTGTTCGTTGATACCGTCACCGTAGAATGTTCCACTTTGTTAACGGAGCCACAACGTCACCTCTGCTCGTACCGCTTCATCACTATGAAAGTGAGGTTCTCTAAGGTGTTTTTAAATTTTGGAAACAGACGAAAATCGTATGGGGCCAAGTCGGGACTTCATGAAGGATGACGGATGACAGTGAACCCAAAGGGTCGGACTGTTACAGATCGTGTGTGGTCTGGCATGGCATGCCCAAGGGAGGGTGCTCCATATGTGGACGAACTGTTTTGCGGTCAGAAACTTGTTCAGAGCACTCTGTTTCTCACGCAGTTACATAGTTGCGTTACACACTGCCATGTTACAGGCTACAATTCGGAGCCCGCTAGCGACAGGGCATTGCAAATATGTAGACAAAGATAAAGATTGTTAAAAACTTTTGTTTCATTTAAGAAGCTTCAAGAGTTTCTCATAATAAATTCGGGGGCAGCACGCGGTCGTACTAACGAGTGAGTACATTAGCTGTTAGGATTGAAAGAGAACATCGAAAAAGTTCATAGCTCGTTTTATATTATGGTGAAATATGAGAAACGTCTCACTGAGTGAGACGGGAGCTGGGATGGAAATCATTAAAACGAAGACATTTTTCGTTGCGGCGAAATCTCTTCATAAATTTTGATCAGAAACATTCTCCCCCGAATTCAAAGATGTTTTATTGACTTCCAACTACGTAGGAAGATACGACTGAGGTATTTCAATGAAAAATTTCTCGGTAAGCGACGATACAAAATATTACTAAAGACAGAAGACTTGGTTTAAGTTAATTAGTGCGGCAAAAAAGTGCATTACAATGACGGTGGGAAAATTCTTTTTATGGAAATATCGTGGACTGGAAGTAAACAGATAATTCTATAAAATAGGATTCATGAATGTTTAAATACACAATTGTCAAAAAATTAGCGGTGTAACCTCATCATGCCAATGAGTATGTTGGGTGTCGTCATTGTCCTATGATGCATGACCTATCAGTTGAGAACATACGGGTCTGAAGCGGTAGCACAGATTTTATCAGGAAATTAAGCAAGATAAAGAAAAATATAATCTCAGTGCATTCTGTCTTCAGCTGCAGAAGAATCGACGATAGAACACCAACAGTGTTCGGTTGTTTTCTCCTCGAATGATCCGCGTCCAATTTCTCGTCGTCGGTCACTGGAATTAAGAAAAAAAAGCAATTAAAATTGTGTCCGTGGCATAGAAAATGAGGCAGGTAAATGATTACACATAATTGAACACGGTAAGTATAGCAAATACGTTAATTATTCCCAGAAAACTGCCATATAATGAATTTACTTCCGAACTCTCGGAACTCACACAGCAAAAAGGCGCAACAACATTACTTAGACAGATGAAACGATTATATTCCATGGTGATGTGCCACAGCAATACAGCATATTTTGAAGGAATGCACTGCCATTTTACTGTATATTTCTGTATATTTCCTGTGTACAAGCTAGATTTTGGCTTTCACGTCATTGTTGAGTACAATGTTCTTATACCATTAACGTATTTTGCTGTGTACTGTTCAATATTACATATTATTTCACGCCATTATCGAGTCCAGTGCTTTAGCCGTTGACATTTAAATATATGCTCAAATGCCTAGTTTACCGACCTGTCCAGCCATTTTAGCATGTATTTAAATATCAACGTCTAAAGCACTGTACTCATAATGGCGTGAAATATGTCATCCTGCACAGTACACATCGAAATACGTTAATAGTCTAAGATAGTTGAACTCGATAACGGCATGAAAGCCGAAATATAGGTTATATAAAGTAAATATATAGGAAATATACAGGTAAATGGCGGTGTATTCCTCCAAAAGAATGATGTACATTCGTTTGCTATAAACAGTATAGCGTAGCAGTTTCGGAGAGTTACAGAAGCTTGGCTTCTTTGATAATATTCGCTTTGATTAGCAATATGAAAAATTACTGAATGGTTTAAATAGTACTTTAAAATGTAGTGCTCAAGTATTAACTTTTTCCACGTGCTATTCGATAGCGGAGCGACCCCGAAATAGTCTGAAAGTGAAACTTCCTGGCAGATTAAAACCGTGTGCCTGACCGAGACTCGAACTCGGGACCTTTGCCTTTCGCAGGCAAGTGCTCTACCATCTGAGCTACCCAAGCACGACTCGCAGGTTCGCAGGAGAGCTTCTGTAAAGTTTGGAAAGTAGGAGACGAGGTACTGGCAGAAGTAAAGCTGTGAGGACGGGGCGTGAGTCGTGCTTCGGTAGCTCAGATGGTAGAGCACTTGCGCGCGAAAGGCAAAGGTCCTGACTTCGAGCAGGCTGCGGTAGCCGAGCGGTTCTAGGCGCTTCAGTCCGGAACCGCGCGACTGCTACGGTCGCAGGTTCGAATCTGCCTCGGGCATGGATGTATGTGATGTCCTTAGATTAGTTAGGTTTAAGTAGTTCTAAGTTCTAGGGGACTGATGACCTCAGAAGTTAAGTCCCATAGTGCTCAGATCCATTTGAACCATTTTTCCCTGAGTTCGAGTCTCGGTCCAGCACACAGTTTTAATCTGCTAGGAAGTTTCATATCAGCGCACACTCCGCTGCAGAGTGAAAATCTCATTCTAGTCTGAAAGGGTTTCTACGAACTTTCTACCAAATAAGTGTGAATTTCGGAGTACTGATGTGTACGTAAATGTATTACATCTGTTAATACTATTTCGTTGGAGATACACGAACGAGCAATACTCAGGAATCGGTCGGGTTTCGTAAGCTATCTTTCTGGTGCGTCGTTAGGATTCGTGGACTGAATCTCAGCACGGCAGCTGCTTTTCCTACGAGTTTTGTGCCGTCTGTTCCGCTTGAGGTCGCTCCGGATGCTTACTCCGGCTCGTTGGTGATCTGCTGTAGGGTCCGAACAAGCGAGTAGAGACAGCGGCAGGTTTCAAGGCCACCGAGCCCGGAGAGAAGCCGCGGCGACGCACGGTAGCTGGACGTGACGCCGTGTAAACACTGCCGGACAACGGATTCGGCCTGCCTCACGTAAAGAGCGTATCTCGGCGAGACGTGACCCGCCGCGCGATGATACGGGCCGTGGCGGGCGTCTGCGACCGTGATGGGAGTGGACGGTGGCGGTGGCGGCGGAGCACCTCGGCGTTCCGCTGACGCGGCTGGCCTGGTTAGGCGCGTCAGCTCGGCTTCCCGGGAAGCGCGTTGCTTACCGGGCGGCGCTCGGCCGCCTCGCCACGCCACGCCTCACCTTGCCCTTGCCTCCCGGCGGAGCTGGAGTGGCGACACGGCACGGCTCGCTCCAAAACAAACCGCCGGCGCGACCTCCGCCAGTGCGTCGCCAAACTGGGCGCTCCGGCACCGGTTGTGGGCCACGTCCTACTTTCCAACGGTGGTGCGAGAGCCCTAAACATGACACTCTTAGCGTACTTAGAAAGGGACCGCGCATACTCGTCAACACCGATTTCGTCCAAATTTATAGTGCATCTACATTCAACATCTACATTTATATTCCGCAAGCCACCCAACGGTGTGTGGCGGAGGGCACTTTATGTGACACTGTTCCAGTCGCGTATGGTTCGCGGGAAGAACGACTGCCGGAAAGCCTCCGTGCGCGCTCGAATCTCTCTAATTTTACATTCGTGATCTCCTCGGGAGGTACAAGTAGGGGGAAGCAATATATTCGATACCTCATGCAGAAACGCACCCTCTCGAAACCTGGACAGCAAGCTACACCGCGATGCAGAGCGCCTCTCTTGCATAGTCTGCCACTTGAGTTTGCTAAACATCTCCGTAACGCTATCACGCTTACCAAATAACCCTGTGAAGAAACGCGCCACTCTCCTTTGGATCTTCTCTGTCTCCTCTGTCAGCCCGACCTAGTACGGATCCCACACTGATGAGCAATACTCAAGTATAGGTCGAACGAGTGTTTTGTAAGCCACCTCCTTTGATGATGGGCTACATTTTCTAAGGACTCTCCCAATGAATCTCAACCTGGCACCCGCCTTACCAACAATTAATTTTATATTATCATTCCACTTCAAATCGTTCGTACGCATACTCCTAGATATTTTACAGAAGTAACTGCTGCCAGTGTTTGTTCCGCTATCATATAATCATACAACAAAGAATCCTTCTTTCTATGTATTCGCAATACATTACCTTTGTCTATGTTAAGGTTCAGTTGCCACTCCCTGCACCAAGTGCCTATCCGCTGCAGATCTTCCTGCATTTCGCTGCAATTTTCTAATGCTGCAACTTTTCTGTATACTACAGCATCATCCGCGAAAAGCCGCATGGAACTTCCGACACTATCTACTAGGTCATTTATATATATTGTGAAAAGCAATGGTCCCATAACACTCCCCTGTGGCACACCAGAGGTTACTTTAACGTCTGTAGACGTCTCTCCATTGAGAACAACATGCTGTGTTCTGTTTGCTAAAAACTCTTCAGTACAGCCACACATCTGGTCTGATATTCCGTAGGCTTTTACTCTGTTTATCAGGCAACAGTGCAGAACCGCGACGAACGCCTTCCGGAAGTCGAGGAAAATGGCACCTGCCTGGGAGCCTGTATCTAATATTTTCTGGGTCTCATGAACAAATAAAGCGAGTTGGGTCTCACACGATCGCTGTTTCCGGAATCCATGTCGATTCCTACAAAGTAGATTCTGGGTTTACAGAAATGACATGACACGCGAGCAAAAAACATGTTCTAAAATTCTACAACAGATCAATGTCAGAGATATAGGCCTATAGTTTTGCGTATCTGCTCGACGACCCATCTTGAAAACTGGAACTACCTGTGCTCTTTTCCAATCATTTGGAACCTTCCGTTCCTCTAGAGACTTGCGGTACACGGTTGTTAGAGGGGGGAAGGGGGGGGGGGCAAGTTCTTTCGCGTACTCTGGCGGGGGCGGGGGGGGGGGGGGGGGGGCTTAGCCAGAAATGTAAGCGGCAGAAGTGGGAACTCCATAAGGCCAAGCGCTTGGAAAAAAAATAGCATATTTAGAACGGGTAGGGAGACTCGTGAGCCATTTAAGTTCTATTACCTTTTAGGTAGTGGTTGGCGCACCGGAAATAGTACGAAATGATAATCCGAGGGTCTTGCGTTCGAGCCACTATGTGGAAATTCACTTTTTATTTCTAGTTTTTGCGTTACTTACAGTAAAACTAAATGGAAATAATCATCAGTACAAAATTGTATTCCTTAATGTATTGAGAAATGATATGAACAGGTAAAAGGAAATTTGGTATCGCAAATTAATTTCCAGAAAGTGATTGTTAGTCGTATAGGAGAGTTTCGTACATAAAATTACACTTTTATTACTTTAAAGTTGATGATTTACACGTGCTGGGGTGATCTTAATCGTAAACACACGGGATGCAGTAATTATGTTGTCTACTTGTATACGTTATCAACGCCTCGTTTTTACTATCACATGGTGGTTTTAAAGTTTCTACAGAAAATCGAATTTTATTTTCAGGAGCGATTGCCCCCACAGTTATTACATATTTCAAAAATGTCGTATTGTAAAATGTAAACATTTACGGCCGGAAATGTCACAATTAATAAAATGTTCCGGGCCATTATGACGTGGTCGAATAGATTTCACCTTAAAATCCAACGTTTCGTCCCCATCTGAGGAGGATATTTTTTACCATGGAGGAGGAGGCAGGCGGCAGATGTTATTTTCGTGATGTGCTAGTTTTCAAGAAAGATGATGACAGCATGGGCCGCGCGGTTTACCGAAAACCCATGCACGCAAATTGTTACCTACACCGGAATTCGAACCATCATCCACAACAAAAGTGAGGCATCATAAAAAGAAGTTGGCGGATAGAGTAAGGAAACTGTGCTCTTTTATGCAGAATTAAAAAATGTCACCAGTGCATTTTTCAATAACGGTTATTCGTCCTCTGAGGTGAAGAAAGAGTTAAGACCACCGCGTAGAAATCATAGCGATGCTCAAGCGCCGGTGAAATCAAAAGTTTTTCTACCTTTCATTAAGGACATTACTGACCACGTAAAAAAAATCTTGAGAAAGAGGAACACCCCGGTAATCTACAGATCCACCCGGTAGATAAAAGACCACCAGAGATTCTCGCCAACCGCTGGAAAAAGCAACAATTTATGGGATTCCGTTTAGTTATGGGGATTTATACGTGGGTACTACGAAAAGGAGCGCCAAAAAACGACTAGAAGAGCACAAGGGCGATTGCAGAAGAGGGGAGATTGACATATCACATGTTGTGCAACATGCTTTGCAGCCAGGAGGCTGCTGATAGGGCTCAAGTACACTATATGATCAAAAGTATTCTGACTTTCCCTAGTCGACATTAATATGGAGTGTGTCCATCCTTCGCCTTTATGACGGCTTGAACTTTCCTAGGGACAGTTTCAGTGACTTGTCTGAATGCCTGCAAAGAAGTGGTAGCCCGTCATCGCCGAGAACCGAAAGTAGAGCCGATATCGATGTTGGACGCTGAGATCTGAAGCGAAATCGACGTTCTGAATAACCCCAGAGATGTTCCATTGGGTTCAAGTAGCGACTCTGCGCAGACCACTCAATATTAAGAATGTTGCTGTCAACAAGCCATTGCCTGACGAACGGTGCTTCATGACGGTGCACTTCAGTGCTGACACAAAAAAGAAAAAAAAAAAGAAAAGAAATGTTCAAATGTGTGTGAAATCTTGTGGGACTTAACTGCTAAGGTCATCAGTCCCTAAGCTTACACACTACTTAAGCTAAATTATCCTAAGGACAAACACACACACCCATGCCCGAGGGAGGACTCGAACCTCCGCGGGGATCAGCCGCACAGCCCATGACTGCAACGCCTTACACCGCGCGGCTAATCCCGCGCGGCGTGCTGACACAATCGTCGTCTCCGAACGTTCTCTAGCCATTTGCCAAACCGAAACCCTCCGGATTTCCACAGCATATAATTTGGTTCATCTCTCCAAACCCTTCGTTTCCGGTCCTCCACGGTCCAGTGGCTTCGCTCTTTCCATCCCCTAAGGCGTCGCTTAGCACTGACTGCAGAAATGTGTTGCTTATGAGGAGCTGTTCGACTGTTACACCCAATTCGCTTCAAGTCCACACTAACAGTCGTGGTGGCAGCTTTACCGCTGGTAGCACTTTGGAACCCGGGAGTGATTCCTTTCATAGATTTAATGGGATTTTTTACAACGATCCGCCGCAATGTTTGACGGTCCCCGCCCGTCAATACGTACAGCAGTCAGTCTTCTTTCGTGTCGATAATTTATTTGAGCGTTTATATTTATTTATTTATTTTGCTCTTTCAATCCTTTAGGTAGCTCCTATGATCCTAATCTTTGTAGTCGCCTCATGTCAGCGATCATAAAATGTTTTTCATCTTAAAAAATTAGAGAAACAAGAAAAGACTCACGTTCCGCTCTGACTGTTACGGCATGGACGATCGCTGGAAACCCTGCATTGCTGTACCTGCAAGAATAAAAATTCTTCTGCTGAGTTACTCAGTTAATGCAGTCGGTTTTATTCAGATAACATTTAATTACTAATTTGAGTCAGGAGAATAATTTCTCAACATCTCTTAAGAACAGACAAAGGATTCTTATATTGTCTTTCAATAGACTGGGACGTTAAATAGTCCGTCTTGTCGCCTGATGACTCAGAATTGACCTGAAAAGATTTATGATAGCCGACTTAGAATGCTCGCCATAGGTCCTCTGGCTGAATGCACTAACGCCACATGCCGTGACGTAGCTAAAATAGGCCCTATTTCGGTGTCACTTTGTTGTTATGCTAACGCGAATGTCACAAGTAGGCGCCATAAAGTAATCGAAGTCTTCACTGTTTACGCCAGTCACCTTGTTAAACGTTTGGTTAATGTAGTTCTTATTACAACTTTTTCTATATTGCGCTTTCTCGCCCTCCCCCCCCCCCCCCCACCACCCACCCCCCCACCACCCACCCCCCTCCACACACATCAATCGTGCTTCACGTGGACTTGATACAGTTCACAGTGCGTCCTTGCAGCAAGTTGCCTCGTGTTATTTAGTGAAACACAGGGTGGAATCCGTTAGAAGAAACGAGAAACAGATTATCCTTAATGTATTCGATACACTTCTCGGAAAAAAACAAAGAGAGAAAATGGTCGCTACCGATACGGCAGATTTCAGAAATATCATTTGAGTTTACCAGAGCTTGTGTGTCAAGTCTATTACGAAGTATATTACGGGCGCATAAAGAAAAACAGAACACGGGTATATACACTGAGATGCTAAAAGTCACGCGATGCCTCCTTATTTCGTGACAGATCTCCTTTTTCCCGGTGTAGCGCAGCAACTCGGAGTGTCAGAGACTCAACAAGTCGTTGAAAGCCTCCTGCAGAAATAAGCCATGCTGCCTCTATAGCCATCCATAACTGTGGAACTGTTGCCGGTGCAGGATTCTGAGCACGGACTGGCCTCTCAATTATGTCCCATAAATGTTCAGTGGGATTCATCTCGGGCGTTCTGGATGGCCAAATCATTCGGTCGAACTGTCTAGAATGCTCTCCAAACCATCCGCAAACAGCTGTGCTCTGCTGACATGGCACCAAGTAGGCGAATCAGTCAACGATCGGTGCAATTGGACCAGAGGACCCAACACAAGCCGGCCGCGGTGGCCGTGCGGTTCTGGCGCTGCAGTCCGGAACCGCGGGACTGCTACGGTCGCAGGTTCGAATCCTGCCTCGGGCATGGGTGTGTGTGATGTCCTTAGGTTAGTTAGGTTTAAGTAGTTCTAAGTTCTAGGGGACTTATGACCTAAGATGTTGAGTCCCATAGTGCTCAGAGCCATTTCAACCATTTTCTGAACCCAACGCAAAAATTGGCTCTGAGCACTGTGGGACTTAACAGGTGAGGTCATCAGTCACCAAGAACTTAGAACTACTTGAACCTAACTAACCTAAAGACATCACACACATCCATGCCCGAGGCAGGATTCGAACCTGCGACAGTAGCGGTCGTGTGGTTCCAGACTGAAGCCCCTAGAACCGCTCGGCCACCCTGGCCGGCGGACCCAACACATTCCATGTAGACACAGCCCACACGATTATGGAGCCATCATCAGCTTGTACAGTGCCTTGTTGACAACTTGGGTCCATTGCGTCGTGGAGTCTGCGCCACACCCGAAATCCACCATCAGGTCTTCTACCTGAAATCGGGTCTTATCTGACCGGGCCACGGTTTTCCTGTCGAGTCCAACCGATATGGTCACTGAGAGAGGCGCTTCAGGTGATGTCGTGCTGTTAACAAACGCACTCACGTAGGTCGTCTGCTGCCATTGCCTGTTAACGGAAAATTTCGCCGCACTTTGCAGGGACACTTTCGTCGCACGTCCCAAATTGATTTCTGCGGCTATTTCACGTAATGTTTCTTGTATGTCAGCACTAACAACTCTACACAAACGCCGCTGCTCTCGGTCGTTAAGTGAAGGCCGTTGGCTACTGCGTTTTCCGTGGTGAGAGCTAATGCCTGAAATGTGGCATTCTCTACACACCCTTGATACCGTGGATCTCGGAATATTCCTAACGATTTCTGAAATGGAATGACCCATGCATCTAGTTCCACGTTCAAACTCTGTTCCCACAAGTGCTTCATGAACGACAACATTATGCTGCGAGGGTTACAGCGTGGGCAGCAATTTCCAGTCACGGACTTATTGGACCCTTTTTCTTTGAAGAAACTGTGGAAACTTTGAAAAGCGGGCGTTATTTGAGCATAATTCGCAATAGGTTCATTCCACAGCTTCTTGCCGGCCGAAGTGGCCGTGCGGTTAAAGGCGCTGCAGTCTGGAACCGCAAGACCGCTACGGTAGCAGGTTCGAATCCTGCCTCGGGCATGGATGTTTGTGATGTCTTTAGGTTAGTTAGGTTTAACTAGTTCTAAGTTCTAGGGGACTAATGACCTCAGCAGTTGAGTCCCATAGTGCTCAGAGCCATTTGAACCCACAGCTTCTTGCTACTGCCTTGCCCTTCAACACGCAGTGGTTCATGCAAGATGGAGCAAGGCCACATACTGCAAACACTGTGTTGGAGTTTTTACACGAGCATTTCGACATGCGGATCATTCTCTCAGGTTTCCAGTTCGCTTCAATGACGGACAAAATTGACCCCCAAATAGTCCAGACCTCAATCAGTGTGACTTTTTTCTTTGGGGGTACCTAAACATCCACGTGATTTAATGGCGCGCAGAAGTTATTCTTCAAGCGTGCAGTGAAATTACGGAAGACATGTGCCGTAGGGTAATCACTAAGTTCAGTGTTCGTTTGAAGATAGTTAGGAAACGAAGTGGTGGACATATTGAGCATGTGCTGAGTTAGAACAAATCTCCATGGACGGCTCTTCATTGTAGTATATGATCCTTTCAGATTACATTGACAATAAAGTTTATATTCAAAAACAAAATGGTAACAGATTTCGTGCGCCACTCTCTAGATTCATCGCGAGATCCTCAGCTTCCCTGAAGTAGTTTCGAGGACACAATGGCGAGCTGCACTTTCTCAGAAGACACAGTGGAAAGAGCGGCAAGAGGCGGTGGCTTCCGCCGCACCTTCTGCGAACGGCGGCGTCTGATGCGGAGCGCAGCGCCAGAGCGCCAGGTTGTGGGGCGTCGCCGGTCGGCCGCTGTGGCCCGCGGCGAGCCGAGCCGAGCCGAGCCGAGCCGAGCCGAGCCGAGCCGAGCCGAGGCAGCGAGGGCGCCTGGCTAGCGTCTGCGGCCTGACGCGCTCCCATAAATTCCACCCCTCGCCCTCACCCGCCCCCGCCGCCGCCTCCGCAGGCAAATTGATCCGCCTTTTTGCCGCCGCGGCCGGCCCAGGCGGGCACTCATTTTTCTCCGCTGGCCGTGGCGCCTGCGGAGTCTGCTGGCCGGGCACCGTATTAGTACCCCCAAAATAAACTGCTCCTGTCCCGCCACCTCCCCCCGGGTATTCTCGGTGTCGTGTGCGGCGCCGCCCTTGTCCAGACGCCGGCCTGCCGCTATTGACGGCCGTTTCCGGATGCGCTTTCATCCACACTCAGATACCGAGCTTTTAGTTCCGCCTGCTCGCATCTGCTCTCGTCATTAGACTGGCGACCTTTAATATTTACGCAGCATCAATGTAAGTATAAAGCTCCGAAGGCGTGTTCTCCATTTCGAAATGTACACCGCTCACAGTGGCCTCCTGACGATCGTATCGATTTTAGAAAGTGCCAACACCACGGTGATGAAACCCAGATAGGGACTTCTGGTAAGATGCCCTTAGTTCACTGGCCCAACACTTGGAGCGCTGCAAGTTTATCAGTCCACCATCTGGCTTTCTTATTGGCTGATTTCTAGTTTTCCAAGTTTGTTTTCTTTTCATAGTTAAGAGAAGTTGATTTCATCACAGTGTGCTTCTGATTACGACTTCTCGTCTGTTCTGAATTGCGTTCTAAATGTTGTTACTCGTATTATGATTGCGTTCTTCCTGCATCTGTAATACTGGGTAGGGTAAACGACTACAAATCTGTTTTTGTTTCATATAAAACAGAAGCATGCTCTCGTTGCTTGGTGTTCAAAAATGGTTCAAATGGCTCTGAGCGCTATGGGACGTAACTTCTGAGGTCATCAGTCCCCTAGAACGTAGAACTACTTAAACCTAACATCACGCACATCCATGCCTGAGGCAGGATTCGAACCTGCGACCTAGCGGTCACGCGTTTCCAGACTGTAGCGCCTAGAACCGCACGGTCACCCCCGCCGGCTTGCTTGGTGTTCTGCGGACTTTCTTGTGTCTTTTATTTCTTACGAATCCGTGTGTGAACTGCTAGATTTAAATGCACTGTAAGTATATTGTTCGCATTCTACACTATTTTTGTTTGCACCTGTTTTCTGCACTTCGTCGCATTTAATGGAGAACTCCGTGTTAGCAGCTTTTCCACAGTATTGGTACTGAACATTATTATATCTTGCCACGAGAAGAGTATATAATTCTGCTTTTAATGGTTTTGCGTCTTGCCACTGAGTTCCATGCACTTCGCAGTGTCCTGCAGAGTTTGGATGTAGATGAGTAAACCCTATATATGTTTGTCTTTTACAGTGCTTCATTCTCCACAAAAAAAATATTAAGATTAATATATGATTCTGCTATCTCGTTGGCATGTACTTTCGCAAACGTCCCGAACCGATTATCCCATAGTAATGTTTTTTTTTTTTTTTGTACCTTTTATTCTCTGCTCCAAACAGTAGAGAGTCCGTTTGACATCCATCTTACTGCAGAGTCGCACTTATTTTCAGCCAAAAATCCCAATAGTCTGGGCATGGGGGTGGAGGGAAACCCAATCGAGAATATATGGGATGAGATTTACAGTTTAGGAATCTGCCTAATAGCCAAATCAAGGTGCAGTGATTGGAAGTACTTTTCAAATGGTTGAAATGGCTCTGAGCACTATGGGACTTAATATCTATGGTCATCAGTCCCCTAGAACTTAGAACTACTTAAACCTAACTAATCTAAAGACATCACACAACACCCAGTCATCACGAGGCAGAGGAAATCCCTGACCCCGCCGTTAACCGAACCCGGGAACCCGGGCGTGGGAAGCGAGAACGCTACCGCACGACCACGAGCTGTGGACAAGTATTTTTCATCTCTGCGACAAATTGTCAATTGTTTCAGACAGTATTTAAAATTATCCATACACTAGCGGGTAACAGTATGTATCTGCGGCCTGACGACACGTTTGGCAAAGCGGGTATAGATTGCATACACGTATCTTCCTCGTGAATCAGTCTATCAGTCTATCAGTGAAGATTGAATAAAAACCGTTGCAGTAGTTCGTGAAACTAGCCTGTGTGTGTGTGTGTGTGTGTGTGTGTGTGTGTGTGTGTGTGTGTGTGTGTGAGAGAGAGAGAGAGAGAGAGAGAGAGAGAGAGAGAGAGAGAGAGAGAGAGAGAGAGGGGAGGGGGGGAGTAGGATGAGTAGGATAGGTGTTAATCAACGGCGCGCTAACCCACGTTGGAGGTTGAAAATGTGCATAGCGATCGAAGTATCCAACATCCCTTCCAAGATGTTTCGAGCAACATTACAGCAATATTTTTTACGATTCCAGGCTATCGTGGATGCAGATGGTCGTCATAATGAGCAACATTTGTAGCCTGGAACTTAAACATGGTACGCCGGTAACAAATGTTTCCTTCACATGCGAAAATTTAAATGTCTTTCTTTCAATGTAAAAATTGTTCCATTCCATTGTCGAAGGGTGCTACAACAACCAGGTTCACGTTATTTCAGAATAAAAAGTGTCTTGGTTTGGCAACTAAGAGTCTTTCTATTCTGAAATATTTCTTTTAATGCTTCATTCGTTACTTCCCTACCGCATGTCCTAACAGATGTTTCCACGAAATTTCAGTGTCCTGCTATCACTCGTTTCTCATGGGGAGCCTTTCAAGTAGCGAAAGTTTAGCTGTACCCACCGCCACATTATATAGCCTCCGTCGCAATCCGTACAGTGGCTTAGAGGAATACGTATGTGTGAGCGTAAGGAGATTATTAACGGCTCGCAGTTCGCGAAGACAGATACACACCGCGATGACAAAGGTCATGGGGTACCTCCTAATATCGTGTCAGACCTGCTTCTGTCCGACATAATTCATTTACACGGCGTGGCGTAGACTCAGCAAGTCGTTCGGTCCCCTGCGGAAATATTAAACCTTACTGCCTCTATAGCTGTCCATAACTGCGAAAAGTGTTGCCTGCGCAGGATTTTGAGCACGAACTGACACCTCGATTATGTCTCATAAATGTTCAACGGGTTTCATCTAGGGCGATCAGGGTGGCCAAATCATTCGCTCGAATTGTGCAGAATGTTCCTCAAACCAACTGCGAGCAAATGCGTCCCAGTGACATGACGCATTGTCATCGATATAAATTCCATGGTTGTTTGGGAACGTGAAGTTCATGAATAGGTAGCTGAACATAGCTGTTTCCAGTCAATGATCGGTTCGGTTGGACCAGAGGACCCAGTCCGTTCCTTGCAAACAGAGCCGACCCTATTATGGTGCCACCACGAGCTCGCACAACTTGTGTCCATGGCTTCGTGGGGTCTGCACCAAGGTCGAAACCTACCATCAGTTCCTGCTAGCGGAATTCGCTACTCGTCTGACCAGGCCACGGTTTTCCATTACTTAATCTAGCGCCCAATCGATATGGTCACGACCCCAGGAGAGGCGCAGCAGTCGCTGTCGTGCTGTTAGCAAATGCACTCTCATCGGTCGTCCGCTGCCATAGCCCATTAAAGCCAAATTCCGCCGCACTGTCCTAACGGATATGTTCGTCGTACATCCACATTGATTTCTGCGGTTATTTCACGTAGTGTTGCTTGTCTGACAGCACTGATAATACTACATAAACTCCGCTATTTTAGGTCGTTACGTAAAGGCCATTGGCTACTACGTTTTCCGTGGTGAGAGGTAGTGTCTGAAATCTGATATTGTCAGTACAGTGTATACATCGGAATATTGAATTTCCTGAAGATTTTCGAAATGGAATGTGCCATGCGTCTAGATCCGGCTACCATTCCGTGGTTAAAGACTGTTAACTCCTGTCTTACGGCCATAATCGAGTCGGAAAGCTTTTCACATGAATCAGCTGAGTACAAATAACAGCTCCGCCAATGCAGTGCCCCTTTAATGCCTTGTATAGCGATACTGCCGCCATCTGTACATGTGCATATCGCTACCTCACGACTTTCGTCACCTCAGTGTAAGAATGTTACAACTGCCGCTGGTTTAAGTGAAGTAGTAGGTCCGACAAGGCTAAAAATGTTACGTAGCTGTTCCTTTACGGAGGAACCGATCAGATTTCGAGCGAGCGAGGAAAGAACTATTTTCGTCCGAGGAGCCTAAATTTCTGCGAGTTGCGCCACAGACGGAATTGTTCCGTGAATCCAGGCCGTGTGGCGAGGTCTCTGGATGCGGGTCGCTCAGTCAGCAGCCGGCGGGCGACGTGGGAGCGCGGCGCACCTAGCGAGTGCACAGTAGCGTTTTTTTCCTGCTCTGCCGTGGCGGCGGTAATGCCGTCCGTATCGGCCCATCTGGAGTGGGCGGCGGCGCCTAAAAGCCCCGCTCGTGGCTGCGCAACCCTTTCTGTACCGCCGCGCCGCACCACGCCATGCAAGGACTGCACCCTCGCACAGATACGAGTGGCTCCGTACATCTCGCCAGCCACCCCGTCTGCTTTCTGTAGTCTACTGAGTAGACTAGCCGCCTTACCTTTAACTAAACTGCGCCATCTTCTTCAGTCTCCACAGCTACCCCCTCAGCCCAAAAAGTTCAGAGACTGGATACATAACGGAGAAAAGTTCAACAGTCTCCCACTTCGATTCAAAGCACAGAACGTTCATACAGGCGTTGGAAAAAAATACGGAAATGCAGATGCTAGGCTAACCCCGAAGTTGCACTGTTGTATTTGACCAGCAACGTCGTCTCTGTATTGTCAAGTATCAATCATGGTCCGAACAGGTTTCATGAGTCCATTCGAACGCGGGCAAACTGTCGGTGCCCGTATGGTGAGTGCTTCTGTAATCAAGGTAGCCGAAGTGTGTGGTGTTTCAGGAGGCGCCGTGTCAAAGATTTATACCGCACACAGTGAAAGAGGAAAAGCATCCGATACATCACAACGCGGACAAAATAGTTTTTTGAATGATCTTGACGGACATGACTGAAAAGGTTGTGACTAAAAACAGCTGCAAAAGTCACTGCAGGAAATGGAGCTCTCTTCATGTTTGTTTAGCTCTATTCATGTTGGTACCAGTCCAACATGAAGAGAACTCCATAAGGAGGGAACTGAAAGGCGAACTGGAATTCCAGAACTACCTATCAGCGATGCAAATACCTGTAACAGAAAAACGAGGTGCCGAGGCCACAGAAACTAGATTATGTGGCCAGGAAGAACGTAATTTGGCCGAAAGAGTCTTCTTGCACACTGCTTCCAACTTCTGTCTGGATTTACGTCCCACGAGTGAAACAGGTCGAGCTTTTGGTGGTGATCTGGAAAATCTTATGATGGTATTCCGTGGGCTCCATGGTTACTCTGCAAGGATCGCATTAGGCCTACTGCCAAGGATTATGGAACCAATTTGGCTGATCAAATCCAACCCATCATACAATGTTTGTTCAGAAATAGTGATGCTGTATTCGAAGACGACAGGGCCCCCGATCACATAACTCAAATCGTCCAGGACTTGCTTTGAGAGCACGGGGTATGAATTGTGGCATCTCCCCTGGCCACCACAGTCATTAGATGTCAATATTGTTGAGCCTTTGCGGTTTTCTTTGGAGAGAAGGGTGCGTGGTCGCTATCCAACTCCGTCGGCGGTATCTGAGTTCGCCACTATTTTGCAAGAAGAATGGTATAACGCTCCCTTGAAAACAATATTGGAACTGGATTTAACCATTCCAAGACGACTGGAAGCTGTTTTGAATGCAAACCGCTTCCCTGCGCCGTGTGAAACGTACCCTTAGGAAAATTATGAATTACTGTGCTGGTAAACCTCTTACGTTATTTGATTTTTAAACAGCTGAGCAAAACTGAACGTACTCAGACATTTCTCTCTTTACTTATTCTGATCATCACTAAACTGACACACAATATTTTTAGCGCATCGCAATCTGACTTTCAATAATCCCTACAAAAGATTGGCCCTGACTAACAATAACCGATACCTTTCATGAATCACTTACCCCACAAAAATCTTCGTTACTCGAACTACTGCAATACAGCGAGTGCCAATACTGCCAGCTAAATAAAAGATTCTAACCAGTGAAGGCACTAACTACTGATAGGCATAGTTAGCAAATGAAAGATTTTGAAAGAGCAAACAATGTATTTACCTTAATATTGTTCAAAAGTCATTATATATATATATATATATATATATCAGTTCATGACATTCAGTCTTACAAATTTACTCTCTCTGATGGACATACGTCCATATCATCCGCTCTCAAAACTCCACCATCTCACTGCCCACATCCACCACTGCTGGCGGGTCACCTCCAACTGCTCAACGCTACGCGCTGTTCACATCCAACTGCCCAACACTACAATAGCGAATATTCCAACAATGCCAACCAGCCATAGACTTCACACAGCACAGTCAGTGATTTTCATATCCAGCGCTACGTGGCGTTACCAACATAAGAACCTAAACGGCCTACTTACACGTGTTAGGCATGGTAATGTGATGTGTTTATGGTGTCTACTTATTTTTGTTCCCCGCCTATACAACCATGTAAAATTGTCAGTTGAGTCCTTCTTTGGAATGTTGTTCAACTCTGATAAACTGGGTTAAAAGTCTATTATGTCGTCAGTGTTGATACTTCATATGTTTTCTACACTTTGTCTTCTTTTGGTAAATTCGTATTGGCAACGCCAAGTGTTGTCACCCGTCATGATTTTTTTCCAGAAAATAATTCAATCAAGTCGCGGTAGGAGTCAATGCGTCCTTGTTTTCGTTCGGGACTCAGGGTACGCGGGACACGCTTTATACATACTTTTCTCTTATTCAAAACATTCTGCAAAATATCTTGGGGCGGTCGCTGTAGCCGAGCAGTTCTAGGCGCTTCAGCGCGGAACCGCACTGCTGCTCCGGTTGCAGGTTCGAATCCTGCCTCGGGCATTGATGTGTGTGCTGTCCTTACGTTAGTAAGGTTTAAGTAGTTCCAAGTCTAGGGGACTGATGACCTCAGATGTTACGTCCCATAGTGCTTAGAGCTATTTGCAAAATGTCTTGATCGCAAGGTTTAGAGATGCTGCTCCACTGCAAACTGTGTGTTGACACACTGCGCCACGTCCACTACTTCACACTGCCTTTTCTCTAGTGACTGGGCGAATGCACATCCGTTGTTTACAGTTGTTAGTTCAAGCTGCTACCGTAGCTACTGCGCTGACGTCTCTTGTAGGTCAGGAAAAAACCTTTTTCTTGGTCGATTAACCACGGCAAAGAAAATTTTGCAGAAAATGATTTTTTTTGTGAAAAAATTACAGTGTAATCTATAATCTCTTTATACACGAGGACTGTGCAGAATGATACAGTATCAAAATGCTGCCAATACGCACGTAATACGATATACAGGAACATTTGACGTCTACAACGGCCTAGGTTCTCTTAAGAGATCTACGGATATAAACATTGAATGCAGTTTCATACCATTCCTTGCGAAGAAAATATTCTGATTTCTTGGCAACTTATGAAGCTGGTTAATGGGGCTTTTGTTTTTCCAATGCAAACCACTGTGTGCCGATGGTACTCACATCTTTTAAACTGCGAACATGTTCATTGTGTCATTGCATTGTCAGTACAAAACTGCTTATTTAGAACTATGTGAATGGAGGCGCGGTGAATAATTCTCTGCTGGGGATACAAAAATGATTTTACGGGGTTTAACAGTAACTTCTCCTATTACTGCAGGTCAATACATGACTAAGCATTACACAGCATCCACAGTGCTTCAGAGATGGAACGTGTCCTTTACTGATCAACTCCACTGATGTTACTCATAAGGAAATATGCTCTGCCCAAATGAACTATGAAAAAATTATCTGTAGCCACAACACGCGAACGACGACATTCCGGTTCAAAATTTTTTTCACTATTCTTGCTGCGTCAGGCTTGAGCGAACACACTCGCTTTCGACAACTTCGTGAGTGATCGTCGTCAGAGGCTGCCTGTCTTTGTGGTTCTGATATTTGTCCCGTATCGCTTATGGTGACGTCACATGAAGAGAGGTTAGACCGGTGTCTGCAACAGAGAGATATTAGTAACGTCACCGTGTAACGTTGTTGCTTTAATTTGCTATGAAAGCGGTACTGATAGACAATAAAAGCTGGTTAAAAGCTGTGAGCTGTCTGGGGAAGTTAAGCTTGCATTACTGCGCAACTGTTTCACCAGGTATCCAGTCTAGCTTACCAAATTCCCAACCAGACTAACATTAATTATAATCTTTTAATAGTCATACGAAAACCGGTGATATATATATATAT
This sequence comes from Schistocerca serialis cubense, assembly GCF_023864345.2. Lineage (NCBI taxonomy): Eukaryota > Metazoa > Arthropoda > Insecta > Orthoptera > Acrididae > Schistocerca > Schistocerca serialis. The sequence goes on along the minus strand of NC_064639.1, from coordinate 578,331,403 downwards.
ATATATATATATATATATATATATATATATATATATATATATATATATATGAGAATTTAAATAAAAAGAAATAAATCAGTTTATATTTGGAAATTTATTTTAACATTCATCATTGAAATTTCAGCATATTAAACTTGATTCAAAACTAAGCTGGTGCCTTATTTAGGATTGTGACAATGTGAGTTTGTAATCTTACAGAACACATCAAATATGGAGCCAAGATTGGGTGACTGCATACAACACTGCATTCATAAAATAACACACGAAGAACGTTGAAACATATGCAAGAGGAAATTAACCTCAACCAACCGATTCAATTTTCACCCAAAGAAGTTACGTTCGTAGCGCAATCCTGTCCGTCATCTAATTACCACACACTGGTATACTAAATTCATACTAACTTTCTGTGAAATCTTCCCGAAAAAAATAGCTGATCGCTACTTTGATGATTACACCACTTGCTTCACGTGGTCAACTTGGATTACACAAAGAGTGTAACTCCACAATAATTTTGATAATTAAAATAAATTAGATCGAAAAGCAATTTACAGAAGAAAAACCTCGAACTGGTTGCTAACGTCTTACTATTAACCTGATGGGTCACACAATTGTATAAGCACGTGGTACTGGTCTCACAAAGTACACCCCACGTGGGTTGAACTTACAGAAAAGTTGCTATATTGAAAAATATTGTCAAGACGAGACGTTATAATCTCACGCACATTCGCATTGAAGATTGATGATGCTAGTTAGAGTTACTGATCAACACGTGGTTCCACTTTACTCACAAAGTAGTGACAAAGCAACTACCAGAATATATTCTGAACTTCACACTCGAATTACACTGCGTTGCAATTTAAGATAACATTAGATATTTTAGAGCTAAACCTGAAATATAGGTGATTAAATTTTCAGTTAGGCTGAACTTAAGAAATCCGTTGTCCTACGGACTTAGCAGACACGCGCTTAGCCGGAGATCTTATCACTTCAGACGCTCCCCGCGGACAGACTGCCGTGGTCCCTTCCTGAGGGTGGCTCACAAATACAAACGGAAGTGGCCAGAGGGGCAGCTTCCTATACCAACATGACAAGGGACGGACAGGACCATACTAAGAATAGAAACCTCTCTGCTTTTAGAAAGCGTAGCTACCTGTTCCGACGTTGGTCCTACTGTTCTCTAGCAGACAGGCTTGTCTGCTACCCTCAAGCATGCAACTAGAAATACATTTGCTCATTCATCCTCTCACACAGAAGGTAAGAGGGATGACAGTATCTTATCATATACAGTATATAAAAGAAAGCGGATGTAGGTTCCGTATGAGACTGTGTGACATGAATTACATATAAACTGTGTTTTAAAGTGTAGTAGTGTGACAGATCGTTCTTGTTTATGTGTAAAAGTAACACGTTCCACTACTCAGTCTCCTCCCAGGAAATCAGAAACGCCACAGTAAATTTAGAAGAGGAATTTATGCCGTAAATGACAACAGATTTAAGAAATTAACATGAAAGGAATCCAGCAGAGACCTTTCAACCGATCTCGTTCGGAAGTAAATAATGGGCACATTTCTCTGTCTTCTGCACTGCCCTGGGTATAGCTGCTATGCCTTGATGACAGAATGCCAACAGAACAATCGACAAAACAAGGGTCTTGTATTAAATATTATCCTGCTCCTCCTTGCGAGACTGTGTTCGACAATCACTGGTTTGCCCAGACATCGATATGTATTTGCCATCGTTGTTCTGAACGCTATACGTATGAAGTGATTGATACAACAGCTGTTATACTCTCAAGGAGCCGGCCGGGGAGACCGAGCGGTTCTAGGCGCTACAGTCTGGAACCGCGTGACCGCTACGGTAGCAGGTTCGAATGTGGGTGTGTGTGATGTCCTTAGGTTAGTTAGGTTTAAGTAGTTCTAAGTTCTAGGGGACTGATGACGTCAGTTGCTAAGTCCCATAGTGCTCAGAGCCATTTGAACCATTTTGAACTCTCAAGGAATATTACACATTGTAGGACCCCTGAGACCAAAATTGTCTTTTATCGGGTATAGCATCTATCTTATATTTTGGATGGATAGAAAATAGGTTGAATGCCATGTTTACTAGGGTTCCGGCCTTCTCTTTTTACTGGGAGTAGCCCCGCATTAAGGGACGAACGATAAAGCCCATCTTCTAGTGCGTCAACATTTCCGCATCGGAAGTCCAACGTTTTTGATACTTTCCCCACTGAAGCCACTTCCTTGCTGTCACCTGGATTCCAAGATAATTCGGTAATAGCAGCTCTATCTTGAATGTGTTAGTTGTGGAGGCCCCGTCACACTATATTAGCTGCCACCGTTTTCTTCTGATACGTGATTTGCTCACTTGTCATTCATTACCAGAAAAATATCAAACTTGTAAAGTGAGTGGATCTGTGACATACTTCAACGATGAAAGCCAGAGGAGCAATTTGTCACGGGAAAATGGTTAGAACACACCGAGTCTGCATTACTTATAATAATACGTGGAAAAACGTAAACTGTCGGACTTACAAGAGATACATTAACAGTTGGTTAATGCATGATTCGAAATGCAGTCTTATATCAATTAGGTACACTTACTTAATGGCTAAAAGAAAGGTTTTAGCATAAAAAATATTTACGAGTGTGGTGATATCCGCAGCTTATCTGAAGGGAAATAGAAAAAGTTATCACTTAATTCACAAGGAAAGAAGAAGCAGAGCTAGCTTATTAAGCTGTCTGCTAGGCGTGTGTGTTGAAACAGCACAAATAAGGGGACGGTACTAATGTAATGAAACTGTGCCCTGGTAACATTTGAACCAATTGAGTGTTACTATTCCCAGCTGTCATTCCATACTGCACCTTTTCGAGGTCTCTCTCTTCTTCAGCTTCCCTTGCCTTCACCCCATGTTCTGTGACGTCCACTCGTTATACACCGTGTTATCTGATGCTCCCCAGAGTCCCCCACTCCAGGTTGTTTGTTGGGTAAACGCTCTATATTCTATTTGGTTTTTACAGAGTCGTTCACCGACGATTAGTAATTAAAGTTACTGGAAAGGTTACGTGATCGCACATGGAAGAGATGTAAACATCAAATCTGCCAGCAATGTGCTTCGTAAACTCGAAGTTAAGTTTTCTGACTGGTGCACCAGAACCAAACTCAGACTTAATTTGAATACTATTACCACGCTTACGAGCACGACTATATTGTACAGAAGAAAAGACAGTAATATTTTTTTCAAAATGCAAGCAGAGATGGCGTGCTGGTCGCTCAACATTTCTGTAGATTGTTTGCCGTAGATAGTGTTTGGGTTTCGTTATTGATGCAGGTGACATGTCGGAGATAAGAAACACAGAGACACCATTCACGAACGCCAGATAAGCGCGGCGGACGGTTTAAATTTCACAACAGGTACTGCGGAAAGACGTGCCGCGCGCGACCGCGTCCATATGCAATACAGCCCACGCTGCGCGCCCCGTTAAGTCTCCTAATTTTCGCGCAACTCATACGCCGCCAACAAAATCTCTTCATGGATTCATTTTGCAACAAGGAAAAATTTTCCTGCTTACACGGATACCAGACTCAAGCTGGAGGTTAGTGTCTCACCCGCGCCCTAAGACATATTCTTATACTTTGCGCCGATGACGAGTATTGGCATGAAACGTTGTTAAGACTTACGTCACACGAAACCTGGTGAAGATCCGTAGAGCACTATTCTTAATGTAATAGCAACAGTCTGTGCATAGTAAAAATATGGTAGTCCTTGACTACATGGTTGAATTGCAACCGGAGCGATTGAAATATCTAGGAGTGACAGTTTGTGGTGATATAAAGCAGAACGATAACGCAGGCTCAGCTGTACATAAATTGCAGGCTTCGATTCTTTGTTAAGGTACTGGGAAACTGTTTTTCCTCTATACAAGAGGGACTGCCTGCAAAACACTTCTAGGGCTCATACTGAAACACTTCTCTAGGGTACGGGACACGTATCCAGCGTCTTTAACGGTGTATATTGAGATAAGGGTGGAGCGAATGGTCACAAGATTATTTGACTGGGTTGAGTCCATAGAAATGTTGGACTTCTTAACTGCCATATACTCGGAGAAAGACGCTAAATATCTCAAGAGAACCTGTTTAGAAAAGTACAAGAATTCAGGGCAGAATCTGCGTATATCCAGCAGCTCCTAGAGACAGCGGAGATAAGATATAATTAGACTCTTACTCGTATCCCGGTTCTCCAGTGAACAGAACAGGTAGAAAACCATATGGTTAAAAAGAATACGCGGTGGCATATGCTTCACATTGATTTCACGAGTATAGATGTCCACGAAACAGACTGATCACATATCAATGGGGCTCTGTTCCAACCAAACCAAATGATTTAAGAGCAAGTCTGAGTAGATTACACATCTGCCGGATATTTTCCCTTTGCTCACTTCAACCTGTCGAGAATCAAATAAATTAATTTTCATCATCTCTTTATTTTTACTGGCGCGAGAAAGGTTTTCCTTTTTGAGGGAACCATCTGAAATTAAGGCTAATTATAAAGTCCATGAAACGTTTTAAATAACCACTGTAGGTAAATGGCTAAAACGATTGGTACAGTACGTGAAGGACAAACTCTACTAGAAATTTTTTTACACATGATGTCGGTTGCCAGCAAGTTTGGAAAACAGCCGACAGAGGCTCCATCGACTGTGTTTCGGCTTTGGACGTGGCACTACTGAAGTGGAGGCCATGGTCGCTGGACTTGACTCAGAGGGATTTTTTCTTGTGGGGCTACGTCAAGGATAGTATATATGATCCACCTGTACTGCAGAACTTCGAAGGGAAGTAAAGTGTTTAGTTGATCTTGGTCATTTATCTGTGCTTATTTCTTAAAATGTTTTGCTGACACTAAAAGATACGCTGTATACGAAACTCAGAGATCGTATTTTAGTTCCAACGGAGATTACAGCGGAAATAATTTTTTCAAACCACAATAATATACCTCACTGGCTGTCTTAACTTGGATTAGAATATGAACATTATGACCGCCTACCTAACAGCCGGTGTGTCCACCTTTGGCACGGATAACAGCGGCGGGGCGTCGTGACATGGAAGCAGTGAGGCCTTGGTAGGTCGCGCGCACACACACACACACACACACACACACACACACACACACACACACACACACACACCTAATTCCCGTAAATTCTGGGGAGGGTAACAATGAACTCTGCCGCCATGACCAATCGCATCCCAGATGTGTTCGATTGGGTTCAGATCTGGCTGATTGGTGGGCCAGCATATCAATTGCCACTGCGTTCCTCGAAGCACTCCATCACGCTCCTGGCCTTGTGGCATGGTCCATTATCTTGTTGCAAAATGCCGTCGGGAAACATGATTGTCATGAAGGGTGTGTGTGGTCTGCAGACAGTGTACGATACTTCTTGGCTGTCATGGTGCCTTACACGAGCTCTACTGGACACGTGAATGCCCACTTGACTGTGCCTAATAGAGCAGCCGCCAGCTTGTTTCCGTCCCGCAATATAGGTGCGAAGGAGCTGTTCTCCTGGAAAACGACGAATTCGCACCTTTCTGTCGGCATGATGAAGAAGGTATCGGGATTCATCAGACTTTGCAACGCTCTGCCACTGCGCCAGCCTCTAGTGCCAATGGTCGCGTGCCCATTTTAGTAGTAGTTGTCGATGTCGTGGTGCTATCATTGGCACATTTTTGTCGTCGGCTGCGGAGGCCCATCGTTACGAGTGTGCGGTGCACTGTGTGTGTTCAGACACACTTGTACTCTGCCAATGTTAGTTCTGCCACAGTTCGCCACCTGTCCTGTTTTACCAGTCTGCCCAGTCTGCGATGTCCGATATCCATATTGAGGGGTGGCCGCCCAACGCCACGATGTCTGGGGATGGTTTCACCTTGGTTCCGTCAAGTGCTGAAGACATTCGGTGCTCTTCGAACACCCGACAAGTCGTGCAGTCCGAAATGCTCGTGCCGAGCCTCTGTGATATCACTATCTGCCCTCGATCAAACTCAAATAGATCGCTCGTCTTCCCTATTCTACACACGACAGCACGCACCCTGATACTACACCCTCTGTGCGTGAGTCCGACTAGCAGTCACCCTTCGCTAGGTGATGCTGCTATCGCAGTGGTCTGACTGATCAGTGTATGGGTTACAGTCAAACTTAGGTTGGTCGTACGTTGTGAAAATACCGTTAGGTGACCGAACTTGGTAATCAATAAAATGAAAGCAAGTGTTTTTTGCATAGCTTATTTCTAGTCACCATTGCGTATTCGAAGAAAACGTATCAGCATTCCCCTGAAACAATTTCGTGAAACCACGCGGAAGCTAGATTTAAATTTGAGTTAGATCCTTCAGAATTTCTGTTGCTTCGAAATTCGACAAGGAAGTCTATGACAAGTTGACGCTGTCAGTAAGTTCGCAATGTTTTCCCGCCTGCACAATCGGGATCCCCCTTGTATCTATAGTCAGATAAGCGCGATAGAGTCCTGGTCCTGAAAACAATTTTCAAATTTATCACAAATGATCAGTGCTGTATGAAGGTCGAATGAAATAACTGTCTGACTGACTGACCATAGTGATGGGGGCAGTGTTGCCGGCGTGTAGCCAGCCACGCTTGACAAGGCTCTGTATAACAGACAACACAGTGAACGTGAGGCCCCCGAGAAAGCAATAAGATCAGCTGGCTGCGTGTCCCTATCACTCGAGCTCCTAGAGAGTCAAAAGTTAATCAAATCTAAGTATAGATTTTGACAAGTTAGCCTCCGTAGCTGACAGCTCAGCGCAGCTGACTGCCGTACGGAAGATGCAGGTTCACTTTCTGGTACTGCCAAGGATTTTTGCTTGATGAACAGTCTGTAACGGGGTGCACTTAGCCCCGTGATGGCAGCTAAGGAGCTACACCATGTGATCAAAAGTACCCGGACACTCCCAAAAACATACGTTTTTCATGTTAGGTGCATTTTGCTACAACCTGCTGCCAGGTACTCCATATCAGCGACCTCAGTAGTCATTAGGCATCGGGAGAGAAAAGAATGGGGTGGTTAATGGAGCTCACAGACTTCGGACGTGTTCCGGTGATTGGGTGTCGTGTCATACGTCTGTACGCGAGATATCCACCCTCCTAAACATCCATAGGTCCACTGTTTCCGATGTGATAGTGAAGTGGAAACGTGAAAGGACACGTACAGAGCAAAAGCGTACAGACCGACTTCGTCTGTTGACTGACAGAGACCGCCGACAGTTGGTCGTAATTTGTAATAAGCAGACATCTATCCAGATCGTCACACAGGAATTCCAAAATGCATCAGAATCCACTGCAAGTACTATGACAGTTAGGCTGGAGGTGAGAAAGCTTGAATTTCATGGTCGAGCGGCTACTCATAAGCCACACATAACGCTGGTAAACGCCAAACGACGCCTCGCTTGGTGTAAGGAACGTAAACATTGGACGATTGAACAGTGGAAAAACGTTGTGTGGAGTGTCGAATCACTGTACATAATCTGGCGATCCGATGGCATGGTGTGGGTATGGCGAATTCCCGGTGAACATCATCTGCCAGCGTGTGTAGTGCCAACAGTAAAATTCCGACACGGTGGTGTTACGGTGTGGTCGTGTTTCCATGGAGGGGGCTTGCACGCCTTGTTGTTTTGAGTGGCACTATCACAGCACAGGCCTACATTGATGTTTTAAGCACCTTCTCGCTTCCCACTGTTGAAGAGCTATTCGGGGATGGCGATTGCATCCTATGGAACACCTTCGGGATGTTTGGAACGTCGATTTCGCACCAGGCCTCACCGACCGACATCGAAACCCCTCCTCAGTGCAGCACTCTGTGAAGAATGGGCTGCCATTTCCCAAGAAACATTGAAGCACCCGATTAAACGTATGCCTGCTGGAGTGGAAGCTATCATCAAGGCTAAGTATGGGCCAACACCATATTGAATTCCAGCATTACCGACGGAGGGCGCCGCGAACTTGTAAGTCATTTTCAGCCAGGTGTCCGGATACTTTTGATCACGTGGTGTACTTGGGTGAGAAATAACGGCTCCAAGATTCGCTAAGCCGACAACCACTGGGAGAGCAATACGTTGAAATCCACGCCCTCCATATCGCGTCCTAATGACACTATTATCTAAGGATGACACGGCAGTTGGTCGGCCGCGATTGGACCGTCTGAGGCCAGAACGGTGGAGCATCTGTAAATATAGAGGCTGACGAGAATAAAGGTGTTCTTGTCCAACGCTCTTAGGATTGGTCACTACTTTGTCTCTCCTCGTGACAAAAGTTGTAACAGCAATCCCGAGAGTTGTACGGTCGAGAACGGTGGTGGTGTCACTTTGGTGGATCGGCGAGCGCGTATCGCGGCTGATGCTGTGAGCGGAGATTGCGCCGTTTATCGGGCGGCTTCGTTATGCAAGGCTGTCCCAGTTGTGGCGGCGGCTGCGCCCAGCCCTGCTCGGGCCGGCTCGCGCCCACGTGCACACGTTCCCAAGCGCAGGCGGAAGGGCCGGCGCGCTATCGCAGAGCTGAGCTTCCTGCGGCCTAATGAGCCACGGCCCGCCTGCAGCCTGCGATAGCCAGAGGTGACTGACTGGCTGGCTGGCTCCGGGCTCAAGGCTCCGCACCGACACCGACTGACACCGCCTTCCAACCAGTCGGTGATACGCCTTGCATACTCACGGGTGATCCCGACTCCGTGCAGACCCAAGGTTTTACCAGCTCTTCAAGTGGTCAGGTGCGTGTGGTGTCACTTTTCGAAATAAGTCACCTGCTCCTAGTGGCCTGTTTTTGGCTACAGTCAACTACGGGCGGAGAAAAACACAAATTGGCACTATAGCATTTTCCTTCGGAGTTTCAGAGACATTTGTCTCTCTATAGCCGCCAAGCTAGACCAGTCACAGGAATGCTTAAAAGAGCTTGATTACTCGTACCTATAAAGGGGCACCCGTCAAGATATTTAAATACACGGAAAATGCAGAAAAAGGAAATATTCGAATGGGACGGAGATAGGTAACTGTGATGTACATCTGCAAATAAAGAAATCATTATAATTTCAAAAAAAGATAGGATAACTTATTCCAGAGAAAGGGCTTCACAAAGTGAGCAAGACAGAAACGCATCCGTCCACCTCTGGCCTTTATGCAAGCAGTCATTCGCGTTGTCATTGATTGGCAGAGTTGTTGGATGTCCTCAAGAGGTATGTCTTGCCAGATGCTGTCCAACGGTGCGTTAGATCGTCAAAATCTCCAGTTGGTTGGAGGGCGGCCCTGTCCAAAATGTTCCAAACATATCGTATTGGGGAGAGATCTGGTGACCTTGCTGATCAAGGTAGGGTTTGGCAAGCATGAAGACAAGCAGTAGAAACTCTCGCCGTGTGCGGGCGGATATTATCTTGCTGAAATGTAAGTCAAGCCGCTGTGCTGTGAGGATGTGCGGATGACAACAAAGACGTTCTGTTACGAAGAGAAATGGTACCCCTAATTATCATTCCTGGTTGTTTGGCCGTATAGTGGCCGACAGTCAGATTGCTCCACCTCACCCCCCCCCCTCCCCACCTATCCCTCTCACCACTGTCTGGGGAGTCTCCAGAAACGTCTTTACTGCTCATTGGGGCTAATTTGAATTGGGACTCATCACTGAACACATTTCTACTTCAGTCAATTAGATTGCAGGCCGAAGACGTCTCTGGACACGCTCTGGACAGTGGTGGAATACGAATTGACTTTCGCCCGCCATAATGTCCAAGACCAACGAGTGATGGTTTGGGACGCCATTTCTTTTCATAGCAGAACTCCTTTGGCATGTATCCGTGGCACACTTAACAGCACAAGCTTATGTTGACGATATTCTACGCCCCTTTTTTATGCCCTTCATGACAAGCCATCCTGGGCTTTGATAATGCCCGGCTCCACAAGGCGGCCCATGCACGACTCAAATTTTGAACTTACCGCACGCTGCAATGCAGCATTCCTCATCCATTAAACACTCTGCCCGCAAGTCCTGATTCCCGTGGGATTTCTGCCGATATTTGTGCATTCGAACTGAAACAAACATCGGGGAACCATCTCCCTGTTTCTTCAGGAATTTACATGTCCGACAGAACAGGCGCCACTCAGATATATTCATAAAGTTATTTCTTAAAGTCCACTTCTAAACATAGTCGAATGTCATAACACTGTGCCATTTGTAGCATGTTTCATTTTTCTCTCGCGATTTCGCCGTGTTAATCGAGTTTGTAAATCAAGCACTTCTAGCCAGTTGTTAACATTACGAGCTGTTAAAATTTTTATTCTAGTGAGGTAAGCTACAGAACCTACTTCAGTCAAATCAGTCCTCCTAACATGTTTTAGGTACGGGAAATGGTAAAAGAGGGGAAACTAGGCAGGCCTAAGAGAAGCAGTGAGTGAACTACTTTTGGATTGATGCTATTTTGTCGAAAAGTGCCATGGGAAGGTCGTGGCTATGTGAAAACACAGATCAATTCCTACTAGTCACCGTCCAATAGTTTATAGTTGACTGTAAGAATTAACCTGTATCTTCGATGACTTCCCCACGGTAATCCCGTATACTAGTGTTTAAATTCAGCCCAATCAAACGATTGGCGTTTTTGTAGTTTCATTAAATCAAGATAGGTGAACATGAACAAAGACTCCTTGCTTCTACAGACGCCTACATTTATGAGACGTCCCCTTTTTAATTGCTTAGATATCGACTACAGACTCCAATTATTTTAAATAATTTAACGTCGGTAAGGTGTTGATTCAAATATTAGTGTTCGATATGTTCCTTGGATTAAGACAAGAAGAGTTATTTATCTATTACCTGTCTGAACCTGTGACCTAAACCCAGGGCTCATTTCCTTTCTTTTAAAAGACGTAGAATATCAAATAAGTTGTATTTCACCAAGTTAGGAGTGGCTAGTTCTGACTGATACACTGCTGTCGAAGAAAATATTCCCACGAGGAAGGAAAACTACAAATGTAAGAGTTGCGTGATGTCATTATTCCCCATTAATGTCGCAGTACCGTGCAACGGCCTCTCGGCGGGAAAACCTCCGCAGCTCCGCTACGAAAGCTGTGCTCGTCAATCTATGTTGTTCCCGCCTGTTGTATACAGGAGTAATCTGTCCAGTCTCGACAAATTTCAAAGTTGCATGATGGTAATAGGTGACCTGATCATTTTCGCTGCAAAACAGTATCTGCAGGACTAATGCTGTGCAACCGATTCTGTTTACGACCCTCTAGCAACGCAGCATACGGTGAGAAGAATTGTATATCAAAGACATCACCTGAGGAATGCACCGGAATAAAAGACATATCAGTTTTGACAGACACTGGGCCTGTGTGCTGGTTATTACAACAGTAATAATAATAATAATAATAATAATAATAATGGAATAACTTATCTGAAACCTAAAGATCAAGCAGACACAGCAAACCCAGCAAAACATCGCCCCATAACATGCCTACCAACAATATACAAAATATTAACTTCAGTCATTACACAGAAATTAATGACACATACAACACAGAACAAAATTATAAATGAAGAACAAAAAGGCTGTTGCAAAGGAGCACGAGGATGTAAAGAGCAATTGATAATAGATGCAGAGGTGACATATCAAGCTAAAACTAAACAAAGGTCGCTACACTATCCATACATTGATTACCAAAAAGCTTTTGATAGTGTACCCCACTCATGGTTACTACAAATATTGGAAATATACCAAGTAGATCCTAAATTGATACAGTTCCTAAATATTGTAATGAAAAATTGGAAAACCACACTTAATATCCAAACAAGTTCAAATAATATCACATCACAGCCAATACAGATTAAGCGTGGAATATACCAAGGAGACTCATTAAGTCCTTTCTGGTTCTGCTTGCTCTGAACCCACTATCCAATATGCTAAATAATACAAATTATGGATATAATATTACTGGAACATACCCACACAAAATCACACATTTGCTATACATGGATGATCTAAAACTACTGGCAGCAACAAATCAACAGCTCAACCAATTACTAAAGATAACAGAAGTATTCAGCAATGATATAAATATGGCCTTTGGAACAGACAAATGTAAGAAAAATAGCATAGTCAAGGGAAAACACACTAAACAAGAAGATTACATACTGGATAACCACAGCGACTGCATAGAAGCGATGGAAAAAACAGATGCCTATAAATATCTAGGATACAGACAAAAATAGGAATAGATAATAGAAATATTAAAGAAGAACTAAAAGAAAATATAGACAAAGACTAACCAAAATACTGAAAACAGAATTGACAGCAAGAAACAAGACAAAAGCTATAAATGCTTACGCTATACCAATATTGACCTACTCATTTGGAGTAGTAAAATAGAGTAACACAGACCTAGAAGCACTCAATACACTTACACAATCACAATGCCACAAATATGGTATACATCACATACATTCAGCAACAGAAAGATTCACATTAAGCAGAAAGGAAGGAGGAAGGGGATTTATCGACATAAAAAACCTACATTATGGACAGGTAGACAATTTAAGAAAATTCTTTCTAGAACGAGCAGAAGCTAGCAAAATACACAAAGCAATCACTCATATAAATACGAGGTGCATTCAAGTTCTAAGGCCTCCGATTTTTTTTCTCCGGACTGGAAGGAGAGAGAAACATGCGCATTGTTTTAAAATGAGGCCGCATTCATTGTCAATACGTCCCAGAGATGGTAGCACCATACGGAAGATGGAGTTTTATCGCCAGCGGCGAGAATGAGAACTGTTTTAAATACTTAAAATGGCGACGTTTTCCTTACTTGAACAGCGTGCAATCATCCGTTTTCTGAATTTGCGTGGTGTGAAACCAATTGAAATTCATCGACAGTTGAAGGAAACATGTGGTGATGGAGTTATGGATGTGTCAAAAGGGCATTCGTGGGTGCGACAGTTTAGTGAAGGCAGAACATCGTGTGACAACAAACCGAAACAACCTCTGGCTCGCACAAGCCGGTCTGACGACATGATCGAGAAAGTGGAGAGTTGTTTTGGGAGATCGCCGAATGACTGTTGAACAGATCGCCTCCAGAGTTGGCATTTCTGTGCACACAATCCTGCAATCCTGCATGACGACCTGAAAATGCGAAAAGTGTCATCCAGGTGGGTGCCACGAATGCTGACGGACGACAACATGGCTGCTCGTGTGGCATGTTACCAAGCAATGTTGACGTGCAACGACAGCATGAATGGGACTTTCTTTTCGTCGGTTGTGACAATGGATGAGACGTGGATACCATTTTTCAATCCAGAAACAAAGCACCAGTCAGCTCAATGGAAGCACACAGATTCACTGCCAACAAAAAAATTTCGGGTAACCGCCAGTGCTGAAAAAATGATGGTGTCCATGTTCTGGGACAGCGAGGGCGTAATCCTTACCCATTGCGTTCCAAAGGGCGCTACGGTAACAGGTGCATCCTACGAAAATGTTTTGAAGAACAAATTCCTTCCTGCACTGCAACAAAAACGTCCGGGAAGGGCTGCGCGTGTGCTGTTTCACCAAGACAACGCACCCGCACATCGAGCTAACGTTACGCAACAGTTTCTTCGTGATAACAACTTTGAAGTGATTCCTCATGATCCCTACTCACCTGACCTGGCTCCTAGTGACTTTTGGCTTTTTCCAACAATGAAAGACACTCTCCGTGGCCGCACATTCACCAGCCGTGCTGCTATTGCCTCAGCGATTTTCCAGTGGTCAAAACAGACTCCTAAAGAAGCTTTCGCCGCTGCCATGGAATCACGGCGTCAGCGTTGTGAAAAATGTGTACGTCTGCAGGGCGATTACGTCGAGAAGTAACGCCAGTTTCATCGATTTCGAGTGAGTAGTTAATTAGAAAAAAAATCGGAGGCCGTAGAACTTGAATGCACCTCGTACATCGGCTACACCACTGCAATTTCATAACCACTCCTACAACCCTTTAGATCACATAACATCAACAAATACGAAGAAAGTAAATTGGAAAAAGAAAACACTACATGGCAAGCACCCGTATCATCTAACACAGCCACACATCGATCAAGACGCATCCAACACATGGCTAAGAAAAGGCAACATATTCAGTGAGACGGAAGGATTCATGATTGCAATACAGGATCAAACAATAAACACCAGATATTACAGCAAGCATATTATTAAAGATCCCAATACCACAACAGATAAGTGCAGACTTTGCAAACAACAAATAGAAACAGTAGATCACATCACAAGCGGGTGTACAATACTAGAAAATACAGAATACCCCAGAAGACGTGACAATGTAGCAAAAATAATACATCAACAGCTTGCCTTACAACATAAACTTATAAAACAACGCGTTCCCACATGCACCACAAAATGCACTGGAGAATGATGAATACAAATTATGTTGGAACGGAACCATTATAACAGATAAAACAATACCACATAACAAACCTGACATCATACTCACCAATAAAAAGAAGAAATTAACACAACTAATCGAAATATCCATACCCAATACAACAAATATACAAAAGAAAACAGGAGAAAAAATTGAAAAATACATCCAACTGGCTGAGGAAGTCAAGGACATGTGGCATCAGGATAAAGTTGACATTATACCAATTGTACTATCAACTACAGGAGTCATACCACACAATATCCACCAGTACATCAACGCAATACAGCTACATCCAAACTTATATATACAACTGCAGAAATCCGTAATTATTGATACATGTTCAATTACCCGAAAGTTCCTAAATGCAATATAACATATACCGTACAGTTAAAAGGAAGTCACGCTTGATGACGGTCCGCGTCACTTTCCATTTTTAACCAGACATAACGTGTGAGAAAAGAAAGAAATAATAATAATATAATAATAATGCAGTTACTGGTGTGAAGTTAAGGGCCTCTGTTTCTAATTACACTACAGCAGAAAATATCTGAAAACCAACTAGGAATGGAAACCAGACCGTCCGTGTTGTCGGCTACACCGGGCTCTTCTGAGGTGTTCGCTTTCCCTATTTAAGAGAACTCATATCAGGTGGTTATAACCAAAGGGCAGCTACTCATAGAGGTCCAGGGCGGGTTGTAAATGTCCTTTAGCAGCGAAACTTGGTAGATACTCTAAAGATTAATGCGGAACCGATTTACGCTGAAAAAAAAAAAAAACATTAATTCCCCCATCAGCAGCTAATATGACACTGAATGCAAGAAACACCTCTATAGATGTTTCCATATGTAATGGGTTAGGAACGGGATGTGAGTAGAAAAGTTCAAACAAACGAGAGAGGCATTTTGGTACTAAGCGGTGCTTCCACAATTTGTTACACATGAGCAAAGAGATGTTGCATCTGTAAAACGACGTGACCAACTGTTTATCGCAACAGTTCCGTTGGGATCTGTGCAACGTGTTGCTTTATACTGGCCTTCATATCAGGTAGAGACCATACGTATCTCTGATAGACACGTTCTTTTAGATACCCCAGAGCCAAATGTCACATGGATTCAGGTCAGGTGATCTTGCAGGTCATGACTCTGGAAAATCGCTGGAAATATCACTTTCATGGAAGATTGCATTAAGCAGGTCTTTCATTGGGCAGCGACATGTGTTGCTCCACCTTGCATGAAAACATTGATTTCCACACAGTTGCGCTCTTCCGAATCAGGAGTCACACGCTGTACAACATGGCCTCGATAACGTGCGGACGTAAAGGTACGCCTGAAAGGCCCTTTGGGTGAATTATCTTCAAAGAAGAACGGACCAGGAATAAACGAGCTTGTGAATCCACGCCATACAGTCACATATGGCGAATGTAGTGGCTCTTCATGCGCAACATGCGGTTTAACAGCACCTCAAATTCATTAGCTCTGTGTATCCACTGCAACCTGTAGTGTAAAATGGGCCTCGTGAATCTACTGAATATTTCCCGGCCCATGTCGTAAACGTCGATCCATGCCAGAAACAAAAGAGCAAATTTAGAACGTTGCTACGGATCGTGAGGTTTCAGTTGCTGCTCTGTCTAGACCTTGCGCAGATACCAGTGTAAAACAGACCGCAAAACTTTCCGTACCGTTTGATTCATAATACTGTTAACACTGCGTGAGCTCTAGCACTACCCGGGGCACGTGCTGCACGGTCAGCTACAGCAACAGCAACCTTTTCAATCACTTCCACTAGAATTGGACCTGCGTTTTCAAATTCCATTACCGTATTCTGTAACTATTTAATGACATCAGGCCTCTCCTCAGAACTTTCAGTCGGCGATTCTCGTTCAATTCAGCGCTGTAATTGCTGCCATTCGCATAAAACAGTTTCACTACCAGCGCACGGTCTGTGCTCTCGATAGCCTTACTGTGCACTCGCGTTATGGCCTGTCAAATGACAGCCTGGATGTCATACGTTAATACGAACAGCGTAGAGGGTCAGATCTGCACCTGGTGGCCACAACTGGAACTAATTTGTTTTACAGCGTGAATCGGCTCCTCATTTCGCTGCCATACGACAATTACAGCCCGCATCTGCATCGCAGTTTATTGACTCGCCTTATATAGTCAATAAACTGAGATCTAAACTGAACATTGTTGATAAGTGCCAACATGATTCGAATGGCTCTAAGCACAATGACACTTAACATCTGAGGTCATCAGTCTCCTAGACTTAGAACTAATTAAGCCTAACTAACTTAAGGACATCACACACATCCATGCCCGAGGCAGGATTCGAACCTGCGACCGTAGCAGCAGTGCAGTTCCGCACTGAAGCGCCTAGAACAGCTCGGCCACAGCGGCCGGCTGCCAACATGATAACTGACTTCTGTACAGCTTGCTTTCAGCACTGTAACTAAGAGACTGTCTGTTTATGTGACTTACAACTGCTCACGTGTAAGATAACGTTAACGTGTAACTGTGCCCACTGATTTGACTCGCTACAGGTAAACGCTCTTCCAGTTGCAACAGATCATCCACATCTAATGTGTCTGGTTGCCGTAGTTCGCCTCTAGTAGTATGTTTTGTTTTATTTGATCGCAAGGTACAGAGTAATGTTGACTCTTTTTTCTGTAGTGGAGAACTTGGCGGTTTTGAATATACCAGCAACGGACAACAGACCAGATGTTTGACAGAAAAAAAGACAGCAGAATTCGAAGAACTAACTGAAGTAATCCCTGGAATCGCTTTTTCCCGCAGAGGTGGCGGAAGACGCTTGGATAACATTTCGGGATTCCCAGCTTAATGCTTTTCACGGCTCTGTCAAGCAACTATAAACAGACTAATCGCGACTGTATGTGTGTGTGTGTGTGTGTGTGTGTGTGTGTGTGTGTGTCGTTGGTCTCTCCTGCTTCGACTCGAGAAACTATCCAGGATGTGCACCGTCCATCTCTTGCAATTGTGATGGTTCTAATTAGAATTATTCTTTCCGTGTGAGCGCTCGCTGTTTTGAAAAAGTTACCCGAACTACTTTATGTTATTGAAAAACGAAGTGACATCACTGCTTCACATGTATATCATTAACACTCTGCCTGTCACTGCACATCGTTCGTTGACAGGAGTCAGTTACACAGATGAAGCTAAAAATAAATAAATAAATACAGAGACGTTAGTGACGCGAGACTGGTCTGATGGCCTTCCGCTTCCCCCGGGGTTTGTGATGTCACACCGTCTCAATGTTCAATATGTAGCTCCCCGTTCTTGAATATTTACTCACACAGACGAACAGTAGAATTCGCTTGAAGTCATAGAATATCCGTGAGGATTAGGTCCAGGGTAGGGAAGGGCTGGAGGAAGGAAATGAAAACTACTGGCAAACTTCGCGCCGTAGACGGTCGCTCCTTCAAGCCACTCGTGAGGCGAACCCAGGCCTGTAAGTACACTGCTGAGTCATTATGTCGGGAAGCGCCCCTGTTACTCGCACTACTCGCATGTCCTCCTTCTAGAAGATAGGGAAAATTTCCCGAATTTTTCTGTATCAAATTTTATTTTCACATGGAAAATAATTAAAAATTAAGAAATGTTATTTTTGTTAAAAGCTAGCTGAACACCCTGCATTGCCCAGATATGTATTTATTCCAATTCTGCTAGCTCATCTCCTCCTTACCCCTCTCATTATCCATGTCCGCCACCCTCCGCTCCGTTTATCTCCCTGTCCTCGTGCCTCTCTGTCCACTACCTCCACCGACGGCCATCTCACTCCTCCTGTCCTTCTGCTACCCCACCCACCTTCTGCCCACCTGATTCTCAACACTCAGTGTCCATCAACTACTTCCCCCGTCTCCATCTCCCCCACCCGAGTTCATCTCCAACTGTCCTGTCTCCTCCTCCTCCCCCCCCCCTCCCCCTCAGTTCATCTCTTCCTCTCTTCCTCTTCCTCTTTCCTTCCTCTGCTCATCTTTTCCTCTCTCATAACTGTGTCCATGTCCTCCTCTCACACCTCTGTCCATCTGTTCCTCGCCCTTCTCTCTCCACGTTATCAACCCCCCCCCCCCCCTTAAAGGACGTTCTTGTTTCGAACCCCAGCAGTATTTCTTTCCAGATAGTAACACTTGTTCCACGTTTGGTTCACATATATTTAACATATTTCACACATATTTGTACTCATATTTCACCTTTATACGTAGCGAATTTCGTCCTGTAGATTCGTGAAATCAATTTCATCTCTCTTGAAAAATGTGCTATAGAATGATCAAATTTTGCAGATACATTCAGTGACATATGTGAGCACCGTCTGCAAAATGTGTCGTGAATATAGGCAGCAGTCACAAGAAGTAATAAATTAAAACGTCGTGCTCATTGCAGCATTTCTGCTGCATCAAGAGCGAAAATGCAGTAGCGATAACTTTTTTTCCTTTCAGTATTTTGTCGGGATTGTAAGCAAGATAAAGTTTCGTAAAGGTTTGAAATTGTGTGTAAAGTTTGCTGCAAGTCACTAAATCGTTTCATTCTCAAATGCTGGTTGAATAAATTCTGCGAATTCGTGCATCGTGGGGTACACTAATTTTTTGCTCTTACCTCCGTTCCCTTGATAGGTACAGCGATTCTCACCACACAGTAAGTGACGTGTGTACCGAGAGTGGTTAAAGTTGGTCCAGTGGTTTAGGAGGAGATGTGGTACTTACGTACATAATAAATACATACATACATTTGTATATCCATTTTTGTTAACATGTGTGGTGTGATTCAATATTTCTTAATTAACATTTCCATTTGTTAGTAAGTATTTAATTAAAAAAGTAAAAAAAAAATGCTAGCAGCGAGATTCGAACCATAGACTTCGTGATTACAGTCAGATTACAATATGCGCTTTCTTTTCTGGCGCTACTTTATTTCCTTAAAACATTGTGCATTAAAACATAAAAATTAACAGAAGGGACTGTTAATTATCACAATTACTACTGTGTGATGTCCTGATGTCCAGGATCTTTGACCATCTGTAGTGCCAGAAATTCAGAATATCGACGTAATAAATTTATCTTGAAATTAATTATCTTTTTGAAACCACGACTTACACAGGGTGTAACGAGTATAAGTGCAGATATGTTTATGTGCAGTACCTCAAATTGTTCAGAGATTAGTGTGTTCGTTCCTTTTTTATCCCTGCGTCAAACAGTCTTCCAACAAACACGTCCCAAACTTTACTTAGTGAACACACAGTGTGTTGTGGGGGCGATCACTCTGTTGTAAAAATAATTCAAAAGCCAAGATCGCTTAATTACTGTTTACTGGATGACCGGTTGTAACACACTAAAGGTGCCATCATCGGATCTGTGAAGACACAATATGACAGGTGTGAGGGAGGACTTACATGAGTTACACTATATACATTACTATTAGTACAGTACCACATACCTGAATGTAGCTTAAATTTTATGAGCCGTTTGGGTATAACGATACATGAGGCAGACCAGCTGATATAAAATCATTGTCACAGAAATAAAAAATAAAAACAACTGCTCTCATGGTCATTCTATTCAATCAGATATGTAGAACCGAAGTCACAAGATAAAACTACTTGGTACATGACCGCTGCTCGACTGACAGCGGTCGGCATCACACTGCCCTATTCCGCGCAGGTATACGTACCTGCTGCGATTCTAGTGGTTCACAACCGGCCACTAGATAGCGCTGTCCCACCACTGCACACACACTCCCACGGTATAACAACTCATTAGTACTACAATACAACTTTACTATTATTGCTAATCAAGTACCCATGCAAAGAACACTTCTGCATACACTTACTGTACATATTATACATGCTATGCATACTATATATACTATAAAGTATGGCAGGACACGCCCCACAAACAGAGAAAAAAGAGAAAAAATTACCCATAAAATACCTATTAATTTAATCTTATTGATATCTGGAAGTCAGAAATTTACACATAGTAAGCTGTTCATAACGCGACTTAGATACAATGTGACAAACTTTACGACTTGATGTTTTTTGCACGATCGTAACTGCATCGCTAAGTGAACTGTACCTGTCAGTACGGACTAAACGTTTTGTTCAAAAGGGCTCTAAGCACTATGGAACTTAACATCTGAGGCCATCAGTCCCTAGACTTGTAACTACTTACACCTAAGGACATCACACACATCAATGCCCGACGCAGGATTCGAACCTGCGACCGTAGCAGCCACGCGGCTCCAGACTGTAGTGCCTAGAAACGCTCGGCCTCTACGGCCGGCGAGAGTCGATCAGTGAAAAAGTTTTGTCCTGTATTATGTAGTGCGTCTAAAGTCCAGGCAGCTGGCTGCAGCTGTTTGTTTCCGCGTTGGGATATAGCGTCCAGTCTGGTTGTAGGACATCCATAATCTTAGTTTCCCCTGAGGCAAATTTATCATGATCAGTTTCTTTTTTTCCCCACCAGTCCACTTTCATTAACTACTGGCCATTAAAATTGCTACACCACGAAGATAACGTGCTACAACGCGAAATTTAACCGACAGGAAGAAGTTGCCGTGATATGCAAATGATTAGCTTTTCAGAGCATTCACACAAGGTTGGCGCCGGTGGCGACACCTACAACGTGCTGACATGAGGAAAGTTTCCAACCGATTTCTCATACACAAACAGCAGTTGACCGGCGTTGCCTGGTGAAACGTTGTTGTGATGCCTCGTGTAAGGAGGAGGAATACGTACCATCACGTTTCCGACTTTGATAAAGGTGGGATTGTAGCCTATCGCGATTGCGGTTTATCGTATCGCGACATTGCTGCTCACGTTGGTCGAGATCCAATGACTGTTAGTAGAATATGGAATCGGTGAGTTCAGGAGGTTAATACGAAACGCCGTGCTGGATCCCAACGGCTTCGTATCACTAGCAGTCGAGATGACAGGCATCTTATCCGCATGGCTGTAAAGGCTCCCTGAGTCAACGGATGGGGACGTTTGCAAAACAACCATCTGCACGAACAGTTCGACGACGTTTGCAGAAGGATGGACTATCAGCTCGGAGACCATGGCTGCGGTTACCCTTGACGCTGCATCACAGACAGGAGCGCCGGCGATGGTGAACTCAACGACGAACCTGGGTGCGCGAATGGCAAAACGTCATTTTTTCGAATGAATCCAGGTTCTGTTTACAGCATCATGATGGTCGCATCCGTGTTTGGCGACATCGCGGTGAACGCACATTGGAAGCGTGTATTCGCCATCGCCCCTACTGGCGTATTACCCGGCGTGATGGTATGGGGTGCCATTGGTTACACGTCTCGGTCACCTCTTTATCGCATTGACGGCACTTTGAACAGTGGACGATGTGTTACGGTCAGTGGCTCTACCCTTCGTTCGATCCCTGCGAAACGGTACATTTCAGCAGGATAATGCACGACCGCATATTGCAGGTCCTGTATGGGCCTTTCTGGATACAGGAAACGTTCGACCGCTGCCCTGGGCAGCACGTTGTGCAGATCTATAACCAACTGAAAACGTCTGGTCAATAGTGGCCGAGCAACTTGCTCGTCACAGTACGCCAGCCACTACTCTTGATCAACTGTGGTATCGTGTTGAAGCTGCAAGGGCAGCTGTACCTGTACACGCCATCCAAGCTCTGTTTGACTTAATGCCCAGGCGTATCAAGGCCGTTATTATGGCCAGAGGTGGTTGTTCTGGGTACTGATTTCTCAGGGTCTATGCACCTAAATTGCGTGAAAATGTAATCACGTGTCAGTTCTAGTATAATACATTTGTCGAATGAATACCCATTTATCATCTGCATTTCTTCTTTGTGTGGCAGTTTTAATGCTCTGTAGTGTAGTAAATGCGAGCAGTAAACAGGTGTGTGGTTCCACTCAGCAGTTTCGGCCTGCGGATGATTCATAGCTCCCTGGCATACCCAGCGAACAACATACAGCGTTTCCGCGTTTAAGTAACACGGCCGCCTCGCTACAGTAGTTTGTTCCGGCGAGCGCGCGCGCGGCGCCGCGGCAGTGCGCAGTGAGTGGCGGCGTCACCCGGCGTGTCGCGTCGCGTCGCCCGCAGCTGCGCCACCCAGACGACGGGCCGGCCGGCCAGGAAGGAAGTGAGCGGAGGCCGCCGCTGCCGCCTGCTGGCGCCGATAGCGCTGCCCGCACGCGCTTATCGCACCGCCGCCGGCTCCACACCACGCACTGTGCCAAACCCCCAGCTCTGACAACACTCACCAGCCGCGCTTACTCCCTCATTACTCGCTGACGACGCTGCTGTCTGCAGGAGAGTGTCGTCGATTGACGATTCTAAGCAAACTCTAAGCTGGAATGAGATTTTCACTCTGCAGCGGAGTGTGCGCTGATACGAAACTTCCTGGCATTTTAAAACTGTGTGCCGGACCGAGACTCGAACTCGGGACCATGGGGGCAAGTGCTCTAACACTTACCCGCGAAAGACAATGGCCCCGAGTTCGAGTCTCGGTCCGGCACACAGTTTTAATCTGCCAGGAAGTTTCAAACTCTAAGCTTCTTGCTACACTAACCGAAAGATCCGGGCACGCCTAAGTCATGTGGAATTGACCATTAGATGACACCAGTACCGGGCTCGCTGGTAAAAAAAGCAGGCGAGGAGTATTGCGTTGTCGTTAGAGAAACAATAACAGCGGAATTTAGGAGAATTTAGGAGAATTTAGTGACATCGGACGTGTACTAGTCATCGGATGTCACCCGAGGAACAAATCCATCAGGGACACTTCAACCGTTTTAAAGCTGTCCAGTCGTCTGCTGGTGATGTGATTTTGAAGTAGAAACTAGAAGGAACTAAGCCAAGACTGGGCAGACCTCGTGTACCAGGTGGATGTAATTGAAGTGCAGCTACTGAGAGACCCAGTGTGAGCTATAATTACCGTATGGCAGCGAAATTATGGTGGATATGCTAATGCGTAAATTGGTTCCTGATTTACGCTCGAAAAAATTAGTAAAAATTTTGTCCACCAGGTGAAAATCTGGCGCTGTACGGCATCTTATCGGCGTCTCCAGTGTTCATATTGAACAAAGTGTCAATTCGACGGTTAATAATAAAATCAACATATTATACTTATCCATTACGGATATTTTCGAATCGTGACTGTATACTGAATGTAAATAGGTTATAGAAAACTGCAACCAGTCACTTCTTTGAATAATTATGTTTTATTCCATGAACCAGTTTTCGAATCTTTTCAGGTTCATCTTCAGATGGTTTCAGGAAGTTACATCATTACTGGTAGCATAATGCTGGGTGCTGGCTTGCGACAGTATAGGCGGTTTTTTTCGGTTAGTGTCCATCTGTCTGCCTCCATTTTGATGTCCAGCATGCTGGAAAAGTCTCGCTGTCAAAGTGTAAATTAATATAGTTTGCGTGGAAGTGTGTGTACTGATATAACTACTGGACATAAAAATGGAGGCAGACAGATGGACACTAACCGAAAAAAACCGCCTATACTGTCGCAAGCCAGCAACCAGAATTATGCTACCAGTAATGATGTAACTTCCTGAAACCATCTGAAGATGAACCTGAAAAGGTTCGAAAACCGGTTCATGGAATAAAACATAATTATTAAAAAAGTGACTGGTTGCAGTTCTGTATAATTTACATAAAATCAACATTATGTTTCCTTCACTTGTTTGAGGGTTTCTGTTCACGTCCCGTTTCCGATCCGCTACATAAAGAAACATTTCGATACGACTTCTTGCATTCACATCACCAAATACGCAACTGGTGGTCACAATTGGAACTAATTTTCTCTCAGCGTACATAGGGTCCGCATTAACACACTGGAACATCTACCAACTTTCGGTGCCATACTGTGTCTGCAGTCCACACTGGACCTCTGTGGGTAGAGGCACTTTAATTGTAACCAGACCCTATTAACAGGCAGCACTGGCGAGCACTGCGGCGGATGCTTGTAGAAAGTCACGCCAAGTCAGCGGAAGCAATCACTCGTCAGTTACAAAGTATTACCGGCAGTCTAGCTACCGAAAATCTGATAAACTTCGAAGTTCAGCTGTCACTGAGAAACGAGATGTATCTTTATGCTGGATTCATAACAGGGCAACTTTTCGACACGTACATGGAACAGGAATGTTTAATCCGATATAGAAAAGAACTGGACGAAATCCTGTTAAAATTTGGTTGATTTGATTCCCAATTTTCTGAAACTGTTACTTAAATTCTTTTAATGAGGTTCATCTAGAGGGATAATTCGCATCATTTGGTTTGTAATATCTGTTGTTTCTTTTATTAATTACAATTCCGTAGTGGCAGATATTGACAGAAAACTGAAGTAACTACGTAAAAAGAGTGGCACGTTCTTCACGATTTTTTTGTTTTTTGTTCCTGAAACACTCTAGGCAGACTGGAGTGGTTCTGCAGACTATGCCGCTACTAGGTTCAGTCCCCCTCTTTGCTAATCCGAGCTTGTGCTATATGACGTCGACGTTAGCGGTACGCTCAAATATAGTCTTCATTATGGGTATCTGCTTCATAGATTTTCCAGACTTTGCGTAGGAACTCCCACTACAATATTATTATTAGAAAAAAATGCAGCTCGAGTCATTGACGCCTTTCTAGAATTGAAACAAGGGTCTTACAAACGTCACTAGTATAGAGCCGAGTATACATTGGTTCGCGAAGGTTGCGCACATTCTTTAGAACACTTGCTTTGTTGGTCTGAAACAGCTTTTGTAATGAGCAGGAGCTTGACAGCACTAAAACATTAACGCGCTGCAGTAACGTGCCACAGTGGTGGCTTTTACACGGCCAATTAGGATAAAACATTGAGACGTAGCTAGTAATTCAGCACTTCGTATGATATATTGTTTCTGGAATCCGGAGTAATACTGATGATTTGCTTACGAACAGTGGCACTTTTATCCTGTGTCTCTCTCTGTTTGAAGCGTGCGTGTGTGTTGCGTTTCTGAGGAAGAGAGAAGAGTCCGGAATTTGCGAAGTTGGGTGAGGGAAGCTGTCTAGATAACTGGAAAATAGTTGTTAAAGCGTTGCAACACCACTCTCTCACGCTCTTCTGTTTTACACGGTATCACTCTAGCCTGTGGCCTGTTAATTATATTCTGTTCTTCTTTATCCGTTGGCTGGATTCATCTACCTCGCTTAAAGCCTATTTCGTAAGGATAAACATCTGAATGGCTCTATATGGTTTTGTTCAGTCCCGTAACACTGATCGTGATCACTGCGGAAGTATTTAACTGCGCGCCACGGTTCTTCAGCCACCCGGGCACTTCCGCCTGAATTACGAGATCGGAGCGCCCGTCCAGAGGCGACAGCAGGTGAGAAACAGATCCGTTGCTGTCAGCGCTGCGCCTGGCGGTGACACGTCATTAGAGCAGGCGCCAGATTACGCGGGGCTCGCGTGCGACACGGAAAAGAAGGAACTGCGGCCAGCACTCAGCTAGCTTATCTGACGTTGGCGTGTCTCCTTAACAGGCCGGATTCACCCTACCGCAGTACCAGATTAGTCTAACACAATCACATTTGTACCTGGACACCTCCTTTATACCTGGAACGTCAATGATCGGCCTCTACTAGTTTGCCCTGAACCAAAGCAAACTAGACACGTTGTGGTCACCAGCTGTTACATACACCGACGAAATGATTGCTTTTCCGAATGATTTTGCTCACGAGAACTATTGTCAGTTTAGGAATATTTAGATAAAGAGACTTTTGTTCGGTTGCTCATTGGGAAGCGAATCGTCTTCTCATAATCTCGTGCCCAATACAGACACACTGCAAACAACAAAATCTTACGAGTCTTTTTCTTTAATCGCACCTGGTTGTTTGAGTAGTAATGTGGTAGTTAAATAATAAGTTGTGCAATACGTTTTGTATTTGCTTTCATCTGCTAAACAAATAATACATTTAACAAAGTTTCTGTTACTTCATTCTGACCACTTACACTTTCTGTTATCATTCGCGTGGAAACAATATGGTTATTTCCGAAGTCATAACGAAACACATTAGTTTGCAGTTACTCATAACTCCTTGAATCATTCTCCTCTCCCCCCTCCCCCCGCCTTCTGTCTACTGATTCGAATTATTCAATTTCGATTTATTAATAATATTGGTGTCAGTAACCAATCAAAAAGTGACTGGCGATACTCTTTCTTTTCCCTTCAGAGTACCCAATTTATTAAAAAAAAAAAAAAGGGATGAATATGTCGCACTGTAAGTAAGTCTGTCTTATGTATGTAACTTCAGATCGCTTCGTAATTATTGTACCGCTGTATCTTCGCGGACCGCTGCAGAGCGTTTGGAAGAGTATTCATTCCTTTCTGTATTCTTTTAAATCATCGGAAGTTCCATTTTTCTATCTTTCTCGTTTCCCATGTGTTATTTCTTTATTTCTTGTCATTGTTGGATGTTATACATGCGCGATTAGTTCAGCATGTCCTGTTTCTTAGAAACTACTGGCGTAGGGTCCGGCCACAAAAATTGTTGCGTCAATTGGCAGTTATGAAGCTTGAGATGTAAGTGGGCGTCAACTAGGAAGCAGCCACTTGTCTGCTGTTTTCGCATATTTGTTGCCAATGTGTTACTAAACGGAAATAGGGCGTTGGAGTGCTAGCGAAGGGAAGTGGAACAGCGGATGTATTTTAAAACCTATCAACCCAGATTTGATTTATCTAATGGTTCAAATGGCTCTGAGCACTACGGGACTTAACATCTGAGGTCATCAGTCCCGTAGAACTTAGAACTACTTAAACCTAACTAACCTAACGACATCACACACATCCATGCCCGAGGCAGGATTCGAACCTGCGACCGTAGCGGTCACGCAGGTCCAGACTGTAGCGCCTATAACCGCTCGGACACACCGGACGGTTGATTTATCTACTCTATCTTGTTTCACGTATGTTACAAGGTAACTACTGCAGAATGGTAAGTCTGGAAAACAAATGCTCTTTTACTATTGAAGTCTTCATCTGCGGAATGTTCCTCTAGGAAGGAAGAAAGGACGGATGTTTGGCGTCGGAGTTATTTGAAAATCACAGCCAAATTTTGAAGGCCAATGGAAGGGAAGTGGTAGTCACCTTCTTTAAATACCTTTCCCGTTATGAGCCCTACTTAGACAAAATACATGAACTATAGTGGTGGTGCGCGGATTATAACTTCGTTCTACATTTACGCTCCACAAGCCACCTCATGGTGTGTCGTGGAGGGTACTCTCTGTATTATTTATACTTTCTTCTTTTCTTGTTCCGGCCACGAAAGGTGCGCGCGAAGAACAGCAGCTAGTAGACATCCGTATGAGCTCCAATCTGTGTAATTTTGCGTGTGTGGTAATTCGCAGGGTGTACGTAGCAGGAAGCAATGTGCTGGTTGACTCTTCTATGAATGTTCGCTCTCTGAGTTTTAACGGTAAACTACAACGTGACGAACAATGCCGTTCTTGTAAGGTCTGCCACTGGAATAGTGCGATTAGCATCTCTGTGAAGCTTGCGCGCTGACTAGAGCAGCCTGTGTCGAAACGCGCTGCTTATCTTTGGATCTTACCTATTCCCTCTATCAGTCCCTTGTGGTATAGGTCCCAGACCGACGAACAACACTCATGTAGCGGTCGAATGATGGTTTTGCAAGCTGCCTTCTTCGTGCGTGGACTATACTCCCGAGGATTTCTCCAATGAATATCAGTCTCGAAACTGCCTTTGCTACTGTTATTTTTGTGTGGCAGCTCCACTTCAAATAGCTCCATACGTATACTATCAGATACCAGTTGTTTATGACTGCTTGCAGTGACTGTTTTGCAATCCTGTAACCATACAGTAACGGGGATTCTCATCTATTTATGTGCAGTGTCAGACATCTGTTTATGTTGACCGTCAGGTGTCAGTAGATGCACCAGCCATCTATTCTTTATAGGTCTTCTTGTACTTATTTACAGTTTTGTAGCAACGCAACTTCTGTGTATGCAACAGCATAATCCGCGAACATCCAGCTTCCTTTAATTATTCCTGGAGTAGGCCCAGTATTACTTCCACATCTGAAGATTTCTCTCCGTTAAGGACGACACTGTGTTCTATTCGATACGAACTCTTCACTTCAATCAGAAAGATGGTCTGATATTCCGCGTCTCGTGAAGCTGTATCGAATTCCTTCCTTAAGACAAGGAACACGGCATCAGCCTGGCCGCCAATATTTCCTGCCTTCTGGGTCTTGTGAATTCACACTGTCGTTTGTGGAGCGAGCGTCGGTTCAGTACAGAGACATTCGCCCTCCTGAAAGGAACCTAACCTAACCTGAACAATACGCCAATGTAAAACGTGTTGTATAACGGACTGTCAGAGATTCAAGCGTATAGTTGTGTGCGTCTTTGGACGACCCTTGCATGAAACAAGACTGTCCTGCGGATTTTTCAAACCATTTTGGGACTCTTCGTTCTTCCACCGACGTCGTGATAAGAGCCACTTCAGCACCTGGTTGTACCGCTATATCTCGAGTCGTTTGTTTACCTATTGTGCTCGGCCCGCAGCGCGTCACAGCCCGCGCGCCGACTGCTGTGGTCTTCCCGCGGGGCGACAGAAGTGCGCACGCAGCGCTAACCGCTCGTATGCCGCCTCGCTGCCGCGCCAGTCATCCGTCGACTGCATCCGCACTTTCGCAACGACAGCTGCGACGCGCGGAGGCGCTGCCGGAATTACGACCCGCCGTTGGGCTCGTAAATAGCTTACGCCACGAAATGCATTCCAGAGCTGGCGGCTGTGGTCGCCTGCGCAGTCCTGCCGGCACTCATAATTCCGCTGAAACTGTTACTGGCTGCGCTTTATTTCCAAGGGCGCCACTGGACCACCAACAGACGGCTCGCTTGCACAGCACCACTCGCTGTGTGCGGGGGTCGAAAGAATTTAATGACTGTGGGACTCGGGTGAGAAGTCAGTGCCCCCAAGAGTCAAACCGTGGGCTGTTGAAAATGACTGTCCAGGCGAAACCAGTATAGCCACATTAATAATTATGCGAGTTTTGAGCGTAGTAATCTTTCCTATCCAATGCACTCAGTTTTGTACTGCCTGCAGTAATACGAGTAGGTACAACAACTATACACGCTGTCTGAATGACTCATAATTCCATTTGTATATGATGATGATGATTGATTTGTGGGGCGCTCAACTGCGCGGTTATCAGTGCTCGTACATATTCCCAACCTTTGCTCAGTCGAATCTCACCACTTTCATAAACGATGATGAAATGATGAGGACCACACAAACACCCAGTCATCTCGAGGCAGGTGAAAAATGTGTATATAGTGTTATGCACATACCGAATGAAATGGCACAGTGGTTAACACACTCGACTCGCATTGATTCATATCCCCGTAAGGCCATCTTCCATGGCTTTCCTTCATCGATTACAGCAAATGCAGGATTGGTAATTTTTTTTTAATGACACGGCCGATTTCTTTTTCCATCGTTCCCCAGCGCGAGCTTATGCTCCGTCACGAGTGAGCTCATCGTCAACGGAGATATGTTGCTCCGTAAGCCAATCTGTAGTGCATGGAAGAGTGTGCACCATTACGATATTATCGATTTTCATTTCTATTCCATTCGCGTATTGATACGTAAAAGGTGACTATCTATAAACTTCTGTGCTGAGCCTGATCTGTTACCTTATTCTCAAGATCCCTGCTCGATATAAACAGTGATGTTTAAATGTATATGAATTCCTAAGGGACCAAACTACTGAGGTCATCGGTCCGTAGACTTACACACTACTTGAACTAACTTATGCTAAGAACATCTCTCTCTCTCTCTCTCTCACACACACACACACACACACACACACACACACACACACACACACCAAGCCAATGCCGGAGGGCGGACTCGAACCTCCGGCAGGAGTGGACGCGCAATCCGTGGCATGGCGCCTCGAACCGCGCGGCTACTCCGCGCGGCTAAACAATGATGGCAACATGACAGTCGAACAGTCTCATTCGAATATAGACTCTCTAATTGTATCCAATAGGGTTTCGCGACGACTACCGGCTGGTTGTAATTAAAGCGCAGCTACCCGTAGAGGTTCAATGTCGGCTGTAATTATCGTATGGCAGCGAAACTTGGTAGATATGCTGCTAATGCGTTAATGCGGAGCCGATATACGCCGGAAAAATTAGTTACAGTTTTGACCACCAGGTGCAAATCAGGCGCTGTACAGCATCTCATAGATGTCTCCGACCATTGTATTGAACAAATTGTGAATTCGGCGGCTAATAATATCAACTTGATGCCTTTCTCACTTATTTGACCCTTTCTGCCCACTTCCCGTTCCTGTCGTTTACATGTGAAAATATGTGTAAAGGATGGAAGATCTCCATTCACCTTCTATGATACTGCTTTTAGCTTCTTAGTATCACCCCTAAATATCTATTCAATATCACAGCTCAAGATGCTTACGTCATCTTGCTAGCAGACTTTATAATGTTCTACAGCTTTGTTATTGACATTATCTTAAATTCATCCACATCTGAAGAGCGCTGACATTTATTGCCCAAGTTGGAAATTTTGTACAAGTATTTCTGCTGTTCTTTTGTTCCGCGTACACAAGAGCATGGCTGATAAATCGTTCCTATATATTGAGAACATCGGAGGTGCCACTATGCTTCCTTGAGGCACACCCGATCGCCAACTACATCTATACTCAGCAAGCCATATGATGCTGTATAGTGGAGATGCATGTGCTACCACTATCAGGCACCTCCCTCCCTGCCTCCCTCCCTCTCTGCCTCCCTGTTCCATTCGCGAATGGTGAGTGGTGAGAATAATAGGCAGAAACCTTCGCGACACGTACATGGGAGGAACTCTTGCTGGAACGTACCCTCTTGCGATTTCAATAGCAAACTGCTCCACTATACACAACACCTTTCATTGTCACGTCTGCCACTGGAATTTGTCAAGCACCTCTGTGACGCTCTCGCGCCGACGTAACGGTCCCGTGACGAAACGGCCCGCACTTCGTTGGGTCTTGTCTTTCTCCTCTATTAATCCAACCCGGTAACGATCCTAGACTGATTACAAACACATTCAGGAATTGGTGAAACAAGTGTTTCCCAAGGCACTTCTTTCACTTAAAGGTTAATTCTTCCTGTGAATCAGAGCTTGGCTTCTGCTTTTCCGGTTATTTGCTTTGTGTGATAATTCCACTTTAGATCGCTGTGGGTGATTACTGGAAGGGTTTTTTTTCTGTAGCTACTGTTTCCAGCGATTTGTCTCTAATGGTGTAATTGTACAGTAGTGGAATTCTCCGGCTGTCTTTTGTTTCTGGGAGCACAGTTACGTTCTGTCACTTTGTTTAGTGACCTGGTAGGAAGTAACTGACCTGAAATGAATTTTTACGTTTAGATGTAAGTTACGGTATGGGAATGAGGCTAGGCGCAGGAATTAAAGGCAATGCGACGAAACGAAAACAGTGGTTGAAGTTAGGCTGAGAAATGAATGTGGGGATAAAGACAAGATCACTGTTTCCTGCGTATTGTAATAAGAGATGACGAAAGTCACTGCGCAACGACACGCACGCGGCAACGCAACTGCCGTCACAGATCAGAGACAGAGGGTAGTCCCCCGCACACAGCAGCGGCGAAGCAAGTCGGTGATCCCTGGCAAGACACAGCCCGTCGTTACGCAACGCCTGCCAATGAGCGAAAGACGTTCCTCAGCGCTGTCGTTTCACAGTTGCGTTTATGTATCGTAGTAGATTTTAAGCTCCGTTTCCGTGGTTGCAAAAATAATAAATTAAATAGGATTCGCCTCCTTTCGCTCATTATGTACGAGGGCAGTTCAATAAGTAATGCAACACATTTTTTTTCTCGGCCAATTTTGGTTGAAAAATCCGGAAATTTCTTGTGGAATATTTTCAAACATTCCCGCTTCGTCTCGTATAGTTTCATTGCTTCCGACAGGTGGCAGCGCTGTACGGAGCTGTTAAAATGGCGTCTGTAACGGATGTGCGTTGCAAACAACGGCCAGTGATCGAGTTTCTTTTGGCGGAAAACCAGGGCATCTCAGATATTCATAGGCGCTTGCAGAATGTCTACGGCGATCTGGCAGTGGACAAAAGCACGGTGAGTCGTTGGGCAAAGCGTGCGTCATCATCGCCGCAAGGTCAAGCAAGACTGTCTGATCTCCCGCGTGCGGGCCGGCCGTGCACAGCTGTGACTCCTGCAATGGCGGAGCGTGCGAACACACTCGTTCGAGATGATCGACGGATCACCATCAAACAACTCGGTGCTCAACTTGACATCTCTGTTGGTAGTGCTGTCACAATTGTTCACCAGTTGGGATATTCAAAGGTTTGTTCCCGCTGGGTCCCTCGTTGTCTAACCGAACACCATAAAGAGCAAAGGAGAACCATCTGTGCGGAATTGCTTGCTCGTCATGTGGCTGAGGGTGACAATTTCTTGTCAAAGATTGTTACAGGCGATGAAACATGGGTTCATCACTTCGAAAACGGCAATCAATGGAGTGGCGCCACACCCACTCCCCTACCAAGAAAAAGTTTAAAGCCATACCCTCAGCCGGTAAAGTCATGGTTACAGTCTTCTGGGACGCTGAAGGGGTTATTCTGTTCGATGTCCTTCCCCATGGTCAAACGATCAACTCTGAAGTGTATTGTGCTACTCTTCAGAAATTGAAGAAACGACTTCAGCGTGTTCGTAGGCACAAAAATCTGAACGAACTTCTCCTTCTTCATGACAACGCAAGACCTCACACAAGTCTTCGCACCCGAGAGGAGCTCACAAAACTTCAGTGGACTGTTCTTCCTCATGCACCCTACAGCCCCGATCTCGCACCGTCGGATTTCCATATGTTTGGCCCAATGAAGGACGCAATCCGTGGGAGGCACTACGCGGATGATGAAGAAGTTATTGATGCAGTACGACGTTGGCTCCGACATCGACCAGTGGAATGGTACCGTGCAGGCATACAGGCCCTCATTTCAAGGTGGCGTAAGGCCGTAGCATTGAATGGAGATTACGTTGAAAAATAGTGTTGTGTAGCTAAAAGATTGGGGAATAACCTGGTGTATTTCAATGCTGAATAAAACAACCCCTGTTTCAGAAAAAAAATGTGTTGCATTACTTATTGAACTGCCCTCGTATTTATATAAATGAAACTCTTACTAATGTGAAAGTTTCTCTTTGATAGCGACTTTTATCTCACTGTAACGTACTGACTGAAGACCACGGACGCTACTGAACCGCAATATTTTAACATACTGCGCGACTACAGGTGAGGCTTTCCATAGTAACACTAATAATGATGATAGCAATTTCGTCTCGCTCAATTGCAACATTGAGACTCCACTTCAGCGACTTGCGTGTCCCTAACCTCCCCAGTTATCCAACTGCGGAAAGGAGACCCACAGTTTAATGCAGAATGCTAACCGCGTCTCATTTCTGGCGACTCCTCGCAGTATTGCGGTGAAGGTAACGTTAAGACGAAGGCTGAAAAGTCCCCGGTCCGACCGATATTAGATTCCACGAGCTCTCGGTTTCGAGGCAGGCGTTTTACCGCTAGACAAGCAAGCCCGAAATGCATAAAAACTTGGAACCAGTAACCATAGCAAAAGGCAACGATCAACGGGATCTTGGCTGTTGGTGGAGGTCCTTGTGGTAGGAGTACATTGCAATGTGTATCCCACTCGTTGACCTCACACAGATGATCTCACAGATTTATTAATCGAAACGAAACAACACGCGTGCTTATTCCCTAGCTGCGGCTCATGCTTTCTACCGATTGCACCAATCTCAAATGGTGAAACAGGCGTATAACTAACTCTGTTTACGAGGGAGAAAATTTAATTATCCTTCATCCTTACAATCCGACCCCAAAAATATTTCAGAACCCGGCAGTAGCACGACCGTGAAATGTTGCTGAAAGGGCCCTTTAACACTCCTTTGAAGTACTCTTGGTATTACCTTTATTTCTATCTGAATCCACAACACAATTTCCTTTCTCCGCCTGTCATCCATTCACGTGGCTACATGTGCCGCGAACCTCCATTTCAATTTTATCACAGTCTTACATTGTGATGCTTCCTGTGTTTGATTTTCTGTAGCCCCAGACAAACACCGGTGTAATGTACAATAACGACAGATTACAGTTCCTTTCTTGCCGTGTTCTAAAGATGTAACAAGATGCGAACCGTAGCTTTACATGCAAAATTTAGGGCTCCCCGTGGCTTAGATATTCACATAATTATGATAATCATCACTTTTACAGTTTACTTTTACGCATCAAGAGCAAAAATGGCAGAAAATCACACACTGAGATAAGATAAATATCTTCAACAGAGTGCAGTTATTATTTTGTCCAGTGTATAAGAACTACATGATTATCTTTCCTCCTAATTGTACGTGTAAGATTATTTATCAAACAACTATATGATTGCTTTTTCTGCTGGCTACTGTTTTAATTTCGCATTACTTCAGAACACTACTGATGCATTTGGGCAAATTCCCGTAGCTACTTAAGAATTAATTTAGTATTTTTCTTGGAAGAAAATCAGCGTAGCTTTTTCCAAGTAAGAATCTTTACACCTTTCCATAAATGTTTAATAATGCAAAAGTAAAACAACAGTGTGTTGAAAAAGTATTCACGTGCATGATATAGAGCCAAGTAGCGGTATTTCATTCTCAAGGGAAAAAAAGTAACTGGCAGCAGCAAATGTTTTCACGACAAGAATGAAACAATTTTTTGAATAGTGTAATATCCCTTACGAATAGCATATTATACTATTAAATAGTATACTACTACTGAAGTATATTAGATGTATGCTTCTGAACAGTATACATCGGTTATTGTTATTTGCTAATTTGTTCCAAAACGGGAAAACGGAAGTTAAATAAATTAAAAAAAGACGTATAGTGCACTTCTGAATATTCTGACGTGGTATAAATATTATAAACTTTTAGTATTTCATAAAGACAAGAGTTCTAGAAGGATTAATTTAGTAAAATGCTTAATTGATCAAATCTCTGCTCTGAATGAGTCGTGGAACGATGTGTGGTGTGGCTCGTTTGTTGTGTCGCCAGTGAGTGCTGCTAGCTGAAGTACTCCACGAGCGACCAGTCAGCCTGTTTCATCTCGTCTGCAGCAGGAAAACAGCAGACAAATACTCCAAGATAAGAGCACGAGATTAGTTGGAAACGACTCATTCGACAGCTGATATTGTATGCGTCGTCTGGAAGCACTGGTGCAAAGCCAAACGTAATCACACTTGAGTTCAGAGTTCAATCGGGCGTTCTCTGGGAGACTGCCTTAAGTGCTGGTTGAGCCTTTCATCCCAGAGGCACCATCATCATAAAAAATTTCTTTTTTTGTTCCTTTTTATTGTTGCTTCTGACCCAAATAAAAAATCTTCTGCACCATTTGCAGACATTTACTCAACTGTGGATGAGGCGAAGGACTACTGCCGATCAAGACAACATCCTGAAGTCATGTCTGTGATGGAAGACAGTGACAAAATTGAAATGGAGGTTCGCGGCACATGTAGCCACGCGAATGGATGACAGGCGGAGAAAGTAAATTGTGTTGTGGATTCAGATGGATGTAAATGTAATACCAAGAGTACTTCAAAGGAGTGTTAAAGGGCCCTTTGAAGCTTTCAGAGTTTCGGTATACCACCTCGGCTAAACGCCAGCCGACGCCTTCGACAATATTGTTGTTTGGGTCATCAACGGTATGGGTAGTTATATGGGGCTCTCCATTCCTGCCGCACTCCACCTATCCTCGACACTCATCGTAATTGCTGGATCCCACATAATAGACGAACCTCCTCCTATACTCATTTCTATGTCAGTCTCTACAGTACATTCTACCACTATCCCTTTAACTACAGTTTTCAGAAAAACGAATGCCTTAATGTGTGTCCAGCCATTCTCTCTCTTCGATTCATTACGTTCTTCATCAGGATTTTTTCTCGTTAACTCCTGGTAGTACGATCCCATTTCTGAGTCGACCAATCTTTTCCCTGTAACATCACATCTGAAAGGTTTCTAATCGTTTCGTTCTTGTCTTTCCCAATGCCTTTGTTTCACACCCATACGGAGCTTTTCATAACACCTCTTCTGGTCTCATGATGTATATTTTCGGAAGTTAGCAGTTTTTTCCTCCCATACATATGCCAGTCCGCTTCACACAATCATTGCTATCACGTTTTCGTTGCGTCGGCCGTATTTATTCTACTTCCGAGATAATTTGTTCAGTAATGTTACACCGGATTACATTGTTCTTGATCAATTAAGCTGTAAATCCGTTACTGATGTCTTTATTGTTGACAGCTCTTAAGGCCTAAAGTGGAAATGGAAAGTTGAAAGTAGATAAAACTATTCAGGCACTGCAACGACGCAAAAATAACGCAAAACTCGTTCGTCTAAAGGAAGAATGTCTCTTTTGTCACGTTCAAACACTTGTGAGGCATGACCTCATTAGGGTAAGGGAAAAGGTGCGTCTAAGTCTTCAAAATAAGAAAACCGGAAAGAAAGAAAGCCATCAACTTCGTAAAATATTACATTTATGTCATAAAACCATTCATTACTTAATGTTTTATAATTAATTTTCTTTCACTGAAAGCGTTCTCATTTCTCAGGTCAGATTGGTCGAATGACATGCTCAGTGGCTTTACGACTGCTGTAGAGTGAGCCGTGCCACTCCGTTTTGGTCCGATCCAAAAGTCTGTTACTTTAGGGGGAATCTGGCAGTATTTCCTCTCGAGTTCATTTGAATATATATACTTGGGTGTTATTCACATCTCTAAGGACCTCGTCGTCGACGGGACGTTAAACTATTATTCACATGAATTAGTCGGCAGTAAACTGCCATTCGTCAAGAAATGTTTATAATTTACGGGTGTGTAAATTAATTGTATATAAAAGTGGCACACTAGCTGTGTAGCATGTTGTGATTTACTGGAAAAAGTACAGCTCCGTAATAGGAGCTGAGGAACTGCTTACCAAAATTAGGAGCTTTGTGAGAACGATGTAATCAACTACAAAATTATGCTGGATAAGCGAAAAGGATCTTGAGGATATAAAACACAGTAATGCTTTGAAGATCATTACCACTGAGGATGATCACTATAAGAGATGCGTGGGTTCTGATTGAAAATGTTCTGGAAAATGACATATTGTATTTACCATGCAAACATCAGATACATGAAAACA
The DNA here is from genome assembly GCF_023864345.2 of Schistocerca serialis cubense. NCBI lineage: Eukaryota > Metazoa > Arthropoda > Insecta > Orthoptera > Acrididae > Schistocerca > Schistocerca serialis. Next base: position 578,293,737 of record NC_064639.1, on the reverse strand, counting down.
TTTTCACAACCTATTTTGAGGCAAAGATGAGCTGTAAAAACACAATGATGACTATTTCAATATTGAGAAACGTAGAACTCCTCGTTTGGAATAGACGTTTACGGATTCCAAACTGGAATTAATCACGAGAATATCACTGAATTATTAGATCTAACTGCAGTCTCTCTTGTCAAAGCATCGTCTCATACAGTATCTTTACGTGCTTCATGGAACAAAGTGGGCGTCAAAGCTATTTATTTCTTGAAAATATTAGATTTATTTGTATTTTATGCGCGATTGTGTAGATCGAAAAACGTTTCTGTGCCGATTCTGATGCCAGGGCATCATGTATGGATTCACTATTCATTCAAGAGTTTATAAATGTCACGTTATTGCTCGTAATATCTCTTACGTGAAATAAACTGAAAAATAATGTATGCTACCTGTTCCTACTGTCTGCGTGGCAAACTTTCACCTTAATAGTATAAAAAAGGAAATTGGTCAGTGCACTGAAAGGATTGTAGTAAGAATTAATCAAATCCCAAAAATAATCTGCAGTGGGATTAAACACTTCGTTTCTAATAGGAATTAATATTTTTCCAGATTTGATTTCAGTGACAAGTTCCTTGAGACATCTTCCGCAGTTGCTCGGAAATGAATATTTCGTCAACAGTACAAGTGAGTAAAAGATCCAACTGAGAGAGGCTTCATGCTGATGCAGCTGTACAATAAATGATCAATGGAAGCACATTGTATTCGAGTATTGCCTTAAGTTTCCTGGGCATAAAATGATCTATGATGTTTTATCAAAGGATAAGAACCGATAAAAGAAAATGTGTTTTTTCTGGTTTTTTTTTGGGGGGGGGGTCGGATGGGGATATTTTAATAAATCAAACGCAGAAATAATCCTTAGTATGTGATCTTTAATTACCAATATTCACTTTTCCACATAATCACCAGCCAATTGGATACATTTCTGCCAACGATGAACGAGTTTTCTGAAGCCGTCACGGAAGAAGTCGACACTTGTTTCCGTAATCACAGTCTCGCAGTTCTCTCAGTGTCTTCATCAGAAGCATAATGATGTCCCCACAGATCGTCTTTCATTATCGGGAACAGATGCAAGTCAGACGGTGATAAATCTGGACTGTATGGAGGATGCCGTACTGTGGTGAGATCGTCTCTGAAGTTCTGCTGTGGTGGCACGTGAAGTGTGTGGTTTGGCATTGTAATGCTGCAGCAAAACATTTTCCTTTTCCTTTCGGACCCTTGTTAGCCGTCGTTTCAGAGTTCGCAGCGTTGTGATATAACGCTCTGAATTTATTGTTCTTCCATGATCAAGGAAATCAACGTGGATAATATCATCTGCGTCCCAGAACACTGTGGCCGTGATTTTTCCAGCTGAGGGCTGCGTCTTGAATTTCTTTTTCTGGGTCAAGTCTTTGTGTCGATGTTCCATAGACCGACGTTTCGTTTCCAGGTCGTAATGGTGTACTCACGTTTCGTCTCCTGTCACAACTGAATGGAGATGGGCGCCACCTTCATTATCGTAACTCGAGAGGAGATCCTGGAAAATTTCAAGTTTGTGCGCTTTCATTTCAGGAGTCAGCATCCGGGGTACCCATCGTGCACAGGCCACAGCAAAGCAATAATGTGACCCACACGTTCTTGTGAAGTGCCGATTGTGCTTGCAATTTCTCTCTGAGTGATATGACGATCGCCCTGAATCAATCTGTCAACATTTTGCTTGTGAAACTCGGTGGTTGCTGTCACAGGACGTCCAACTCTCTGTTTGTCACGCAGGTCAGATGTTCCTGCCTCAGCATCTTTAAACTTACTCACATCAACACAGTTACTATAAACTGCTTTCATTCTCTGATGAATCTCCTTTGGGTGACACCTTCTGCTGTCAAGAATTCAATGACTGCACGTTGCTTAAATAGAATTGACCGACCGTCTGGGCACTGTTCCATACTTTACAGTGTAACAACACAACCGTTCACTTCTAAGGCTTTCCGCCAACTGGGGCTCTAGAGAAGAGGCTACGGAACAAGCCAGTAACTGCCGCATACCGATGCTGCCAAGGGTTAAGAAGGTGGAGACATTACTTTTACTTCAAACCTCGTAATAGCTTTATAGACGGTATTAGTGAAGTTACTACAATAGTACCCGGTTCTAGGAGCTGAAGTCTGGAACCGCGCGACCGTTACGGTCGCAGGTTCGAATCCTGCCTCGGGCATGGATGTGTGTGATATCCTTAGGTTATTTAGGTTTAAGTAGTTCTAAGTTCTAGGGGACTTGACCTCAGAAGTTAAGTCCCATAGTGCTCAGAGCCATTTGAACCATTTTGAACTACAATAGTACCAACTTGAACGCAATGAGGCAACTGGTTACCAGGTAGTTCTGAACAGTAATTATTGAGATTAAAAATATTTTTATGTGGATTTTCTATTTCCTGCAAATGTAGATACGATAAGATAAATAAAGTGGCTTTATTGATGTGACTGAAAGTGAAACTTCCAATCAGATTAAAACTATGTGCCGGACCGAGACTAGAACTCGGGACCTTTGCCTTTCGCGGACAAGTGATCTACCAACTGAGCTACCCAAGCACAACTCACCGCCCGTCCTCACAGCTTCAATTCCGCCAACACCTAGTCTGGTCCTGGCGGAAATGAAGCTGTGAGGACGGGCCGTGAGTCGTGCTTGGGTAGCTCAGTTGGAGCCGACACGGTAGCTCAGCGTGTTCAGTCAGAGGGTTAGCAGCCCTCTGTAATAAAAAAAAAAAAAACTGAGTTAATGGATCAACGACAAACTGAAACGGGTGTCTTGCGACGTCCGCCCCGAGCAGATACAAAGAACGAAGACGAAAAAAATGAGATTAAAACAAAAAAAGGAAGTTGGTAGAGCACTTGCCCGCGAAAGGCAAAGGTCCCGAGTTAGAGTCTCGGTCCGGCACACAGTTTTAATCTGCCAGGAAGTTTCATATCAGCGCACACTCCGCTGCAGGGTGAAAATCTCATTCTGTGATTGAAAGATTTTGTGGATCCCGTTTTTATATCCATTATCTTTAGGAAAAAACTTTTCCTCCTTTTTACAAGACAAAGATTATGAAAATAATAAATACATAATTAAATATTGATACTTTGCACACTCATAATAAACCTGTTGTTGGAATAACGGGAGGATAAAGAAAAAGATGCACCAGTAGTCAGATTAGATCGCGCTCGGGTGCGGACTCCTTGGTTAATGGCGACCATACAAGATATACAAGCACATCTAAAACTTACAGCCTCGATGTTCTCGAAAAGTGTTGAGAGTCTGGTCTTCCTGTTCGCATATTTTGAAGTCCTAGTCGTGCCCCGCACATCCCGCAAACATGAATCAAATTGGTGAAGAGGGCAAGTTCGCACGGTCTCCTCAAGAGTACACAATGCTGAACGGTAATACTCTGTACTCTGTCTTAAGGACCTCTACACCATGTAGACGCAGACAGCGTTGGAGTGGAATCTTCTTGTGGGGGCATTTAGGAAGGGGAAATTTATGTAAACATAGGTGGGAGACAGTTTTAGACCGTGTCTAATAGGAAATTGAGAGAACTAAGCTGCGACGCAGGATAAGGAAGACTCGGAGGTGTGCGTGTGCTCGCGCCCGGTGTGTTGTGCGAGCCGGAGGAGGCGCAGGACCACCCACGGCTGCCGCTGGCAACGCCCGGCGACGCTACGCGAGCTGAGGCGGCGCTGCGCGGCGTGCCGTGTCACAAGAGAGTGTGTGGGGCGGCGCGCTCTTCCTGGAACCAGCAGGTCCGCGCTGCAGCGAGCCACCAGCCGCCCGACCTGGTCGCGCATCGCCCCCATTGTATTAGTCACAGCCCGCTTAACGGCGCACTAAAACGCCGCGCCTGTCGCCAGAAAACTTGCACGTTTACGACGCCACCACTGGTGCACTTATTGCTTTCTTCGACATCCCGGGTTGAATAAGCCTACATATCGCCGGCTACAAATTACCAGCGGAGCACTGTTGCCAGTCTAAAACTTAAACCCAGCCGTGCAGACGTGCGAAAACTAGTTTTAAACTTCTAGTCTTATGTGAAAGTAGTTAATAAACGGGGTGACCGAGCGGGTCTAGGGGCTACAGTCTGGAACCACGCGACCGCTGCAGTCGCAGGTTCGAATCCTGCCTCGGGCAGGGATGTGTGTGATGTCCTTAGGTTAGTTAGGTTTAAGTAGTTCGAAGTTCTAGGGGACTGACAACCTTAGAAGTTAAGTCCCATAGTGCTCAGAGCCATTTGAACCAATTAATAAACGCTTAAATATTTTTTTGGGATTTCGCCTCGAGCGAAACACAGTTGTAACTTCATCAGCATTTACCATAACATGTTCCGCTCGTATCATCAACAGTACAGTCCTTCTCGTCTTGTGTGAAAGGTCAGTGTCAATTTGTTTTGCTTACTGTTTCTTGACAAACATATATCTTAGTTGCTCATTTGTTTGTTCTTGTCGGTGTCCGTGTTGCATAGCACTTACCTTCAAAAACGAAATTCAAAGTATCGTCGATATACATGTACAAACGTAAAAAAAAGGCTACCTAACTTTTCAGAGCTGTTATTTCCTTCCTCAGGGACCAATTATAGGGAATTTTTTCCAGTTCAGGGTTGTCCTACCTGCGGACCGGTGAGCCGCATGCGTCTCAGAACAAGTATCAGTGCGGTCGAAGATGGGAGCATCTATCACACGATAGGGAAAGTTTGGTTAATTTTCCTTATTTATCCGAGTAGAGAACGAAGTTCTGTCGAACTATCTACCTATACATCCTATCGCTGTAACCAATTGTAAGTAGTGATTTACCTCAATCGTTACTTTCTGTGGGAGGTTGTTGTTTGTTTCATTATCATGCAAAAAATGACGTAAACAATAAGCTTATCAAATAAACTTAATATAAATTTTCAGTGACTCTGATCAAAGTGAATAACACACTCTTCCTAATGATGGTTTTAAGACCAATTAATAAATCCCTTTTTTATATAGCAGCAGTCGCTAACGTACGTCAAAGCACTGATCTTCAATCGACAGATAGCTACTTCAAATCCTGTTGGCAGTAAGCATTTTTATCGCCTGTGTTTAGGCAGTGCTGGGTGGCAAGTAGTGGCATGTAGCTGCTGATTGCCAGTGTATCAATGTTCGTGGTAAAATCCTAAATCTCCCGGCAACATCTCGTGGAGTAAGGTCGTATAACACTGCCATCGGCCGGTTGAATTTCGCTCGTGGGCACCGAGCTATACTCGGCTCTACCGTCTTCCTACCTCGAATTCCAGCCTCATCCACACGAACACACCAGATTAGGCTTCCTGTAGATCTCCCAAATCAAATTGGTTCAAATGGCTTTGAGCACTATGGGACTTAACATCTGAGATCACCAGTCCCCTAGAACTTAGAACTACTCAAACATAATTAACCTAAGGAGATCACACACATCCGTGCCCGAGGCAGCATTCGAAACTGCGACCGTAGCGATCGCGTGGTTCCAGACTGAAGCGCCTAGAATCGCTCGGCCACGCCGGCCGGCTCTCTCAAATCAATTCAGATGAATGCCAACAGGTTCTCTTTGAAGAGGATCCTGCCATTTCGTTCCGGAAGTTTGTCCAGTCTGATAGTCCCTCCATATCTATCGACCTTGAAAGCTTACTGAACTGTAATCTACATTCTCATCTCCTCTGTCTCTATATGTACATAAACTGAAGTCGCGTCTTGGCACCTGTCTGTATACGCAGGCTAATCTGAGGCACTGCTATAAGGATTTAGGTCCGTCTTTCACTAATAGATACACGAGAAATGTTTTTGTATGCAATTTATAAGCATTTGGTGGAAATGGTCTGAATTGCGATGAATTAAAGTAGAGTTGTGAAAACAAGGGCACTACCACGTACCGAACAGACGCCATAACTCGAGAAAGTTAGTAAAAAGCGCAGGCCTAACTTTATTTGCATCTGGCGTGATGGTACAGTGGTAGAGTGTTTGGCTAGGAATCATCAAAAAGTTTTAGTATCGAATCCATCTTTTTTCTGTTTGCTTTTTAACCAAGCGTTCATCTGTCTATGATGTGGAGATTTAGCAGAAACGAAATGTCGCTCGGATCTCACGTTACACTGCAACTTCCAATTTCCCGATTTGACAACTGGTGAAGAACATTCGAGTCTATCAAATGGTATCCAGTTGATTGCAGTCGTTTCAGAATCACTGCTTAGCGAAACATGTGAGTCCAAAACCTGTAGTTTTTAATTATTTGTGCATAGAGTAAAATGCAGCACGGGATGTAGCTGGTCTTCGTTTACATAAAATAAGTTTTGCAGCAGTACAAAAAATGATTGCACTTTTAGGCTTCCTCCTTTGCTTTAGTCAAACGTAGATACGAACATGATTATCTGCCTGGTGGGACGATGAATATTATTTCCAAAATGAGATTTTCAGTCTGCAGCGGAGTGTGCGCTGATACGAAACTTCCTGGCAGATATTATTTGTTTGGACGCTTTCAAATAATACAAAGACTAGAAAAAAAATCTCAACTGGCGAAAAAAAAAAAGATTTAGGCCATGTAAAGATCATAGACACATGGAAACGCTCTTCGTGAACGGAATTCATTAATTTCTTGCAGATGAATTCACAAGATTTTGAAATACTTCTACAGATGGTTAAGGAACGTATTTAGAAATATGACAATTTCAGGTTGCGAATTTCTGATTCGCTCAGATTGCCAGTCGCAATTCGTATTCTTAATTCATCGCATATTCTTTGAACAACGGGCAGCGGGTTATTCGATTTTTGATTATCTTAATAAATACGATCTATACCGGAAAGACAACCACCTCATCATCAAGCCGTGGTATGAGACATAACATTTGAAATAATCAAATGTTTTGAACCAAAAGTTTCTCTGCAATCGTTTTAGAAAAATTGCCTAGGGAAAAAACATGCAAATCCAAAATATGTGGTGTTGTGCTGTATGTGTTTCAGGGAAAACAATTCCCGGAAAAGAATTTCAGCAGCTTCGCTTTATATATATCAGCAGCGCATCAGATGACTCGACTTTCAGCTTCATATTTTCCTTGAATCAAACGTACATGTGGACACGATTCTGTGCGTGGCACGCCGATGAAGTCTGCCATGAAGAGCCCACGACAAAAAATTGCGGCATTGAGTCTCAACAGTATATAATAGTGCGTACCAACTTTCACAAGAGGACTGCCGTAACATATGTAGATGATGCGCGTTTTTTAATCTTTTATTTGTCTCACGCCGGCTTGCCTTCGATTCACACACACACACACACACACACACACACACACACACATATACACACGAGTTGCTTACAGTCTATGCATTGGTTGTAAACATATTACATACATTACAATGTGCTCCCATTATTGCCATCATATGTCATTCCAAACGCCAAGTCAGTATAAACATATACACTTTGACGCCACCATACATCTTTCCTGGAGTGCGCTGCTTACATGGTGTTAGTTATATGAAAGAGATGACACTCACTCACTTAACGTATCAATTTTGTTCATGACCTCCAAACAGAATGCAATACGCCATTCGAGTCGTCAGGCCGTAGATAATGCTACCTGTGCGAAGTCGGCAGAATCGCTAGTTCTCTTAATGCAAGGGCCTCGGAAGGCAATGACGTTCCGAGACAACAGTGCAAGAGTCATGCCAGTCAGTGACCTCGACCGAGGTGATGTGACCGTGAGTGATAAGGAGGCGAAAGTATCAAGTTCAAGGAAGTGTAAGGTTACGCACCCTCCGCAGTAAAATTCCACCTACACGACGCGGCAGAAGCGAGAGCAGATTGGGGGCGTTGTCTGTAGCTTGACGAGTGTGGCAGCTGGCGTCTGTTTTTGCCTGAACACAGCGCGAGGAGAGAAGGTAGTGAGGCGTGTCGCGGCCGGCCATAAACACGTCCTGCACAGGCCGGCCGGGCGACGCGAAGCGACAGCCTGCAAAAGGGTGGCGCGGGACGAGACAGAGACCGAGCCCGTGTCCACGGAGGCCGCAGTAAATTTTGCGCCGCGTCAACGGGGAGCTGTGCGGGGGCGGAGGGAGAGCGGTGTGCGACGGGTGCGGAAGGTTGGGGGGCGGGGGGAGGAGGAGGAGGGATGGCTGTGCAACGGACGGCCGACTGTGAAGGCGGGCAGACTATGGACCGCGGCACTGCGCGAGGCAGAGGTTACGGTCGAGACGCCGTTGCTCGATCACGCATACTGTGCCTCTGAGCCAGTTCACGGCTACCGTGCCACGCGAGAAAATACAGAACACCGTTAATGACCGTTCACTTCTTGCAGCGTACGGCGGCTCTCCTTCATTAGGAGAAACGCAAGATGGCTTCAAATGGCTTTGAGCACTATGGGACTTAACATCTGTGGTCATCAGTCCCCTAGAACTTAGAACTACATAAACCTAACTAACCTAAGGACATCACACACATCCATGCCCGAGGCAGGATTCGAACCTGCGACCGTAGCGGTCACGCGGTTCCAGCCTGAAGCGCTTAGAACCGCACGGTCACAACGGCCGGCCAAACGCAAGATGGTATCACATACTGTAATTGGTGAACAAGTGACTGTTTATCTTTTATTTTCTTGCGATAACGATCACAAACATTAGAAATTGTACACTACCTGAACAAAAAAGCGAAGGACCCAAAGGGTTCGCGAAAAAGAAACCTCATGGGTTGAGAGAGTGACTGGAAAATCGGGTCAAATTTACAAAGAACTTGGCAGTAGGACGTTGCACCCCTTTGGCCTGGATCAGAACACTAATGTGGTACCGAGCGAGGTGGCGCAGTGGTTAGCACACTGGACTCGCATTCGGGAGGACGACGGTTCAATCCCGTCTCCGGCCATCCTGATTTAGGTTTTCCGTGATTTCCCTCAATCGTACAGGCAAATGCCGGGATGGTTCCTTTGAAAGGGCACGGCCGATTTCCTTCCCAATCCTTCCCTAACCCGAGCTTGCGGTCCGTCTCTAATGACCTCGTTGTCGACGAGATGTTAAACACTACCCACCACCACTAATGTGGTTGGGAGGAATACCATGAAGTCCTTGTATCCTCTCCCCAGGCCAGCTGGCCCACAACTGTTGTCCGCACGGGCTCTTCCTCTCTTGGTGGCACATTGGAGTGTGAGCGCACAGTGCTAGAGGACTCACTGTCCTCCCCTTGTTGTTGTAAGTGGTCTTTGATATCCCGGATACTGGCACTGGGTCACATGTTCTATCGGGGACAGATCTTTCTTAGCGACGGTTGTGCTTCAACATCACGCATACAGTTCACAGAGACACTTGCCGTGTGTGGACGAACATTGTCCTGTTGAAAATTGGGGTAACAATACCGTCTCAGGATGTCCGTGATGTAGCGTATTGCCGTCAGTTTTTCCTCATTCACTACCGGCCATGACCTGAAGTCATACCATTGGCCCCCCACACCATAACACCAGTAGTATCATTACTGCCGGGTTCCCGGGTTCGATTCCCGGCGGGGTCAGGGATTTTCTCTGCCTGGTGATGACTGGGTGTTGTGTGATGTCCTTAGGTTAGTTAGGTTTAAGTAGTTCTAAGTTCTAGGGGACTGATGACCATAGATGTTAAGTCCCATAGTGCTCAGAGCCATTTGAACCATTTTACCATAACTGCGCCTTTCCAATATAAGGGAAGAATGGAGTCTTTCCCCAGATCACTCGCCGCAGAAGCGCAGAACCGCAGTTTATTGCTGAACAGAATGTGACGCCAATCATCAACAGTGCCTCACGATCACGGCATCACTGCAAAAGCAGCCTTGTGTGCAGTGGTGTTAACGGCAGCTTACGCATGGGCCGGTAATTCCCTGGTCCATCTGCTGCTAGTCTGCGACCAATGGTGGCGGATGACTCGCGATGTTGCACGGAGTCCATTACATGTTCTCGGTTGTCAGGCGCAGATGTGAAGTGGGTTACGATGTGCATCGCCCACTGTGATGGTCAGTCGAGGTCGACCGGAAACTTGAGGTCGAGTTTTTCTGACCTCAGCTTCCCTTGTAGTCCACGGTAGGGCTAATCTTACATACTAATGTGCTACAAATCTGGATATTGCACAATTCGACAAAGTCGGTTAAATGGAGATCCACAGTGAGATGCCTTTCGAAGTCAGTCATGTTCTGATAACGCTGTCTGACAGCAGTACTCGGCATCTCCGCGTGCATCTGACTCTCTTCATATACCGTACGAAACCTGGAAACAATAATAATATGACAGCATTAACGCACTCTGGTGGCCAGTCTATGTGTCACAGGTAATTGAAACTCTAGACAGTCACTTAGTTGCCAATGAGCACGTGTACAAAATTACCTTGACAGTCGATCTTGTCTTCTGCGTGACATTTTTTTTCCTTTGATATTAGTTTGTTTGTCATTGCATTCGTGGCATGGCGAAGAGGAGAACCGACGATACGCTTCCTTACAAGTTACGAAATCTTAATTTTAGGAGTAATTGAATACATGAAATTAATTGTTGTTACGAAATACCAGTCGAGCCGGAATATCACACACTGTCATTTGATGCGAGGTGATGGTGGTGGTGTACGGTTGTGGACAGGGAGAGTTTGGGGGGGAGGGGTCTGTGAAGAGAGGTATTTGATAGGACTGAGGCCGTGAGAGTGCGAGCACAGTGGAACTGGAATCGTCCGTGCCGAAAATACGTGCAAATTTCAGCGGTGCCCTATAATACGTAAATGAGGAGAGACGGACAGCGTTTAATTACAGCGCCTCAGGAATGAGAATGCGATGTCTAACCAGTCCGGGTTCGTTGGGCTGTAAATTCGGTATGTGGGCTTAAAATTAATGCTGCAAAAATGATAATTGTTTTCTCAGATGTGTACTTGCTTCTAGAAGGAAATAGTTAATTTTTTTATTTTTCGTTAGTGAGTTTAGAAGACAGTTGGGTGTGACAGTATTGCTTGTTTATCAAAACTAGACATGATTGTCTAATTGGAATTGCTGCGCTCGTTCTTTGAATAAAAATATGACATTTCAGTCTTTGATCGCTATTTTTTATTTTCAATGGCCGGTTTCAGGCTAGCTGCCCATCTTCAGATCACATATTGCAGTTACAGAGTAACCTGTCAGTACAGAACTACTGGTTCGCTCAGTCTGGGGGACGGATGGCCTCAGATGTTAAGTCCCATAGTGCTTAGAGCCATTTGAACCATTTGGTTATTTGAGGAGGAAAGTGTAATGACTTCAACGAATCCCTAGCTGGCATTGTTAACTGGAAAAATTCATGGAAAAGCTATAAAGATTCTGTCGCAACTTTTTTCTGTTATATTGTCGTTAGGAGTAGCCATCTACACTAGAGGCCTTAACATTGCTAAAAATTGACATCCCATTTCTCGTAATAGCTCTTCTTACGAGACTATGTTGTAAAGACAATCTCTTCTCCCGTTACTAAAGAGCGAGAGCGTACTTTCGAATCATTTCGACAAGTCCCCTACCAGTCACCTGCAGTCAAAGTTCAGATAAAGATGACGAGAAGAGAAAGTGACTACACTTTGCTCCTAGACGATGGTTCTACCCGGCTGGTAACCTGAAAAGACTTCTGCAGTATGTGATGCTCTGTTGCGTGCTGGGACTTTGATTATCCTGCTTTGTGGCTGTTACTACAACTTTTTTTTCAGTCATGAGTCGTTTGACAGGTTTGATGCGACCCGCCACGACTTCCTCTTCTGCGCCAACCTCTTCATCTCAGCGCAGCACTTGCAACCTACGTGCTCAACTACGTGCTGGATGTATTCCAATCTCTATCTTCCTCTACAGCTTCCTCTAGTACCATGGAAGTCAGACCCTGATGTCTTAACAGATGTCCTACCACCCTGTCCCTCCTGCTTGTCAGCTTTTCCCACATATTCCTTCTCTCTCTGATTCTGCCGAGAACCTCCTCATTCCTTACCTTAACAGTCCACCTAATTTTCAACATTCGTCTGTAACACCACACCTCATATGCTTCGGTTCTCATTTGTTCCCGTTTATCCACAGTCCATGTTTCACTACCATACACTGCTGTGCTCCAAATGTATATTCTCAGAAATTTCTTCTTCAAATTAAGATCTATGTTCGATACTAGTAGACTTCTCTTGGACAGGAATGCCCTGTCTGCCAGGGCTAGTCTGCTTTTGACGTCCTCCTTGATCCGTCCGTCATTGGTTATTTTGCTGCCCAGGTAGCAGGATTCCTTAGCTACATCTACTTCGTGACCATCAATCCTGATGTTAAGTTTCTCGCTGTTCTCATTTCTGCTACTTCTCATTACTTTCGTCTTTCTTCGATTTACTCTCAATCATCTACATGTACGTGATTACTCTGCTATTCACAATGAAGTGCCTGGCAGAGGGTTCAATGAATCACCTTCATGTAGTCTCACTACCGTTCCACTCTCGAACGGCACCCATGAAAAACGAGCATTTAAATTTTTCTGTGCGAGCCGTCATTTCTCTTATTTTATCGCGATGATGATTTCTCCCTATGTAGGTGGGTGCCAACAGAATGCAATCGGAGGAGAAAACTGGTGATTTAAATTTCATGAGAAGATCCCGTCACAACGTAAAACGCCTTTGTTTTAATGATTGCCACTCCAATTCACGTATCATGTCTATGACACTATCTCCCCTATTTCGCGATAATACAAAACGAGCTGCCCTTGTTTGTACTTTTTCGATGTCATCCGTCAGTCCCACCTGATGCGGATCACACACCGCACAGCAGTACTCCAGAATAGGGCGGACAAGCGTGGTGTAAGCAGTCTCTTTAGTAGACCTGTTGCAACTTCCAAGTGTTCTGCCAATGAATCGCGGTCTTTGGTTTGCTCTACCCACAATATTATCTATGTGATCGTTCCAATTTAGGTTATTTGTAATTGTAATCCCTAAGTATTTAGTTGAATTTACAGCCCTCAGATTTGTGTGACTTATCGCGTAATTTAGCTGATTTCTTTTAGTACTGATGTGTGTAACTTCCTACTTTTCTTTATTCAGGGTCAATTTACACTTTCCGCACCATACAGATACCTTATCTAAATCACTTTGCAAGTCGTTTTGATCTTCTGATGACTTTACAAGACGGTAAATGACAGCATCATCTGCAAATGATCTAAGATGACTACTCAGATTGTCTCCTATATCGTTAATATAGATCTGGAACAATAAAGTGCCTGTAACACTTCCTTGGGGAACGCCGGATGTTACTTCTGTTTTACTCGGTTACTTTCCGTCTATTACTACGAACTGTGACCTTTCTGACAGGAAATCACGAATCCAGTCGCACAATTGAGGCGATACTCCGTAGGCACGCAGTTTGGTTAGAAGACGCTTGTGAGGAACGGTGTCGCAAGCCTTATGAAAATCTAAAAATATGGAATCAATTTGACATCCTCTGTCGATAGCACTTACTACTTCATGAGCATAAAGATGGTTCAAATGGCTCTGAGCACTATGGGACTTAACATCTGTGGCCATCAGTCCCCTAGAACTTAGAACTACTTAAACCTACCTAACCTAAGGACACCACACACATCCATGCCCGAGGCAGGATTCGAACCTGCGACCGTAGCAGTCGCGCGGTTCCGGACTGAGCGCCTAGAACCGCTAGACCACCGCGGCCGGCTGAGTATAAAGAGCTATCTGTGTTTCACAAGAGCGATATTTTCTCAAACCGTGCTGACTATATGTCAATGACTCGTTTTCTTCGAGGAATTTCATAATGTTCGAATACATATATGTTATAAAACTACTGCAAATCGAAGTTAGTGATATAGGTCTGCAATTCAGCTGATTGCTCCTACTTCCCTTTTTGGGTATTGGTGTGACTTGAGCAATTTTCCAGTCTTTAGGTACGGATCTTTCTGTGAGATAGTGGTTGTATATAATTGCTAAATATGGTGCTATTTTATCAGCATCCTCTGAATGTAACCTAACTGGTATACAATCTGGACTGGAGACCTTGCCTTTATTAAGTGATTTAAGGGGCTTCGTTACACGTAGGATATCTACGTTTCTCATCTTGGTAGTTGTTCTTGATTGGAATTCAGGAATATTTACTTCGCCTTCTTTGGTGAAGGAGTTTCAGGAAACCGTGTTTAGTAACTCTGCTTTAGTGGCACTCTCATCACTGACTTCACCTTTGTTATCGCGTAGTGAAGGTATCGATTGGGTCTTGCCATACTCAATCCATAGTCTGTCCATTCTGTAATTCGTCTTCAGTTTCACTCAACAAAGGAATGACATCAGCGAATTGTATCATTGATACCCTCTCACCTTGAATTTTGATTTCACTCCTGAACCTATGGTTTACGTATTTGCATTTATTCGTCCCAGTTCGTTACCTACCGGCAATCAGTGTTCAGTGAAGGGCTTATGAGAGTGACGCACTGAAGAAAGGCGTGGAGAGAGAGACGTGCGGTGTGTACGTGGGCTGCGAGCAGTGTGGGCGGTGAGCTGGGTCAGTGCGCGCCGCCTTGACTCACCCGTCTCACGTGGCAGCGCCGAGCGCCGCCTGCTGACGCCGCGTAGCCGGCCTGGCTGCCCTGGCCTGCTGTGCCGTCAGCCGGACCCCCCGTCACCGCAGCGCGGCTCCACGCCGCTGGTATCCCCTGCCACACGCTCAGACAACACGCGCCTAGTCGAGCGTTCACACCCTACATCTACGTCCATACTCCGCAAGCTGCCTCACGACATGCGGCCGATCTCGATTCGCCCCCTCTCTTCCCAGCTCTACATCTACCTCTACTCTGCTTACCGCATGCTCTGCATGCCGAGTGTACTCGTATTGTCTCGGTCTCGGAAATTTAGTTCGGGTTGAGACCTCCCAGGTTAGCAGTATACCTCAGGGTGTCCGGCCACAGAAGTTGTAAAGAGCATTAGACAGAAGATTCCGAGAAAGAGGGCTCTAAACTTTTACGCTTAGCTCATATACTGGTCACTTCACACGCTATCACAGCATAACGAAATGGCTGTGCCCGTAGCGGGCTCTTGCCACGCGGGCGGTACAGGTTCGATCCTACCTTCGGATAACTTTTTGTTTTCTTTTTAATTCTTTTAAAAATTATAACAACTTTTCAACAAACTTCATATCTAAAATGATATAAGTTAACTCACAAAGAATTTTATTTCGCTTATGAAATGACTGTTGCAGCTAATTAACATAGAATGTGAATTACAGTTAATACTTTCTTTTTTAAAAATTTGAATAATTTCAAATGCATTTTATTGAAGATAGCACTGTACAACCATTTCGGATAGGATTTTATTTACACTACTGGCCATTAAAATTGCTACACCACGAAGATGACGTGCTACAGACGCGAAATTTAACCGACAGGATGAAGATGCTGTGATATGCAAATGACTAGTTTTTCAGAGCATTCACACAAGGTTGGCGCCGGTGGCGACACCTACAACGTGCTCACATGTGGATAGTTTCCAACCGATTTCTCATACACACACAGCAGTTGACCGGCGTTGCCTGGTGAAACGTTGTTGTGATTCCTCGTCTAAGGAGGAGAGATGCGTACCATCACATTTCCGACTTTGATAAAAGTCGGATTGTAGCCTACCGCGATTGCGCGTATGGTATCACTAGCAGTTGAGATGACAGGCATCTTATCCACATGGCTGTAACGGATCGTGCAGCCACATCTCGATCCCTGACTCAACAGATGGGGACGTTTGCAGGACAACAACCATCTGCACGAACAGTTCGACGACGTTTGCAGCATCATGGACTACCAACTCGAAGGCTATAGCTGCGGTTACCCTTGACGCTGCATCACAGACAGGAGCGCCTGCGATAGTGTACTCAACGACGAACCTGGGTGCACGAATGGCAAAACGTAATTTTTTCGGGTGAATCCAGGTTCTGTTTACAGCATCATGATGGTCGCATCCGTGTTTCGCGACATCGCGGTGAACGCACATTGGAAGCATGTATTCGTCATCACCATACTGGCGTATCACCCGGCGTGATGGTATGGGGTGCCATTGGTTACACATCTCCGTCACCTCTTGTTCGCACTGACGGCACTTTGAACAGTTGACTATACATTTCAGATGTGTTACGACCCGTGGCTCTACCCTTCATTCGATCCCTGCGAAACCCTACATTTCAGCAGGATAATGCACGACCGCATGTTGCAGGTCCTGTACGGGACTTTCTGGATACAGGACATGTTCGACTACTGCCGTGGCCAGCACATTCTCCAGATCTCTCACCAACTGAAAACGTCTGGTCAATGGTGGCCGAGCAACTGGCTCGTCACAATACGCCAGTCACTAAACTGTGGTATCGTTTTGAAGCTGCATGGGCAGCTGTACCTGTACACGCCATTCAAGCTCTGTTTGACTCAATGCCCAGGCGTATCAAGGCTGTTATTACGGCCAGAGATGGTTGTTCTGGGTACTGATGATCTGTGCATCCAAATGGCGTGAAAATGTAATCACATGTCAGTTATAGCATAATATATTTGTCCAATGAATACCTGTTTATAATCTGCATTTCTTCTTGGTGTAGCAATTTTAATGGCCAGTAGTGTATATAAAACTGTTTACACTACCGTCTTTGTCAATTTGTGTTTTTATACAACCACCAGAATGATAATTATCACAAAAACGTTGAAACCAAAAAATATTTTGACATCTTGCTCAGTTTATGAAGGACGTTTGCTTCCACGGATAACCTTATTCTAAAATCTGTTGGAAGACATACCCCGCTAACATTCATAACAACTTCTGTTTTGTCAGAAAGCCTGGAAGCGTAGCAGGAGGATCATTTCATTAAAAATTGGCGATGACAGCTGATGATGCACTATTCATTGTATTGTTATACAGGCTTCACGGGAATTTATTTCTCTATCAATTTCAATCAGATAAGCGCAATTTTGTATACGGTTTTAGATTTTTATTTGTCTATAAAAATAAACGTCACGACGTTTTTGGAGGGATCATTTTCATTGTACATATCGGTGATTTCTCGTCATCCCAAAAGATTTTGTCATATAATTTAGGCCTTGTTTGTCCTCCACAAGCGCCAATAATTAATAGAAACTGTTCTTTTCGCACATAAGACTTCAAACAGCAGTTGAGAATTCAGCACACAGTCCTGTCGCTAGTACCGCATATTTTTTAGATATATTTATTAAGTTTATTAAAAGTTGCGACTTTTTAAAGCAAGTGAAAAACAATATAAAAAGTTACCCGATGGCAGTAGCGAAGCTGGGTCGCCGGCGTGGCAGGTGAGTTCGCTACAATCTTTGCCATTTCGCTGTGCTGCCATGGCGTCTAGATTGATAGGTATATCAGTAGTGCGTTAAAATTCAGAGTCCTTTTCCTCAGAATCTTCTGGCTAGTGCGGTTTTATAACGTTGGATAGACATACATGGGGTATACTGCTAGCCCACGAAGTCTGATCCGGATCTGAATTTCCGAGACCGTTGTTAGTCTCTTCCCATGGCCTTAGTCAAAGCGTGAAAAACGACCGTTTAAATGTGTCTCTGCTCGATGTACGATCCATATGGCTGCGAGAGGTACGGAGTTTAGAATATCCCTAGATTCATCATTTAAAGCTGGTTGTTGAAACTTTGTAAGTAGGCTGTCTCTGTAAAAAAAAATAAAAAAAATGGCTCTGAGCACTATGGGACTTAACATCTATGGTCATCAGTCCCCTAGAACTTAGAACTACTTACACCTAACTAACCTAAGGACATCACACACATCCATGCCCGAGGCAGGATTCGAACCTGCGACCGTAGCAGTCACGCGGCTCCGGACTGAGCGCCTAGAACCGCTAGACCACCGCGGCCGGCGCTGCCTCTGTATAGACACATACTACGTACAAGTGTCTGCCACTTCAGGTTCGTCACCATCATCTCTGTGACTCGCTCTCAAGGGTCAAACAAACCCGTGACCATTCGTGCTATCCTTCTCTGTATACGTTCATTATCCCCTGTTAATTCCATTTCATACGGGTCCCACACACTTAAACAATTTCCACAAGAGGCCGCACGTATGATTTGCAGACTGAAAGCGCTTTCCTACTATGCTATCATTTAACTGAATTCTACAAACTGCTTTGGGTACAAATGAGCCTATGTGCTCGTTCCATCACATATCCCTATAAAAAGCTGCTCCCAGATATTTCTATGACCAATTCCAGTTGCGATTCGTTGACGCTGCAGTCATAGGATACTATCTGTTTAAGTTCTGTGAAGTGCATAATTTTACATTTCTGAACGTTTAAGCAAGTCAACAATCTTTGTAGCACTTTCATACCTTATCAAGCTCTGACTCAATATTTATGCAACTTGATTCAGACAGTACTTCATTATAGATAACTGCACATCCGCGAAAAGCCTGCAATGTCATTAATATGAAACATGAATAGCAAGGGTCCCAATAAACTTGCCTCCGGCACACTTGAAGTTACATCTACATTTGTGGATGACTCTCCATCCTAGGCAACATGCAGCGTCCTCCCTACCAAAAACGATAAATCTAGAGCTCGTAAAGAACGATTGTTGGTAAAACTCCGTATGATCTCGAATGTCTCTGATTTTTGCCTTCATGCTCTTCTGGGTATAGGTGGTTTCCACTGGGAAAGTACGCTCTCGGAATTTTAACAGTAAACCATACCGTCATGCACTGTTCCAATCTTGTATCGTCTCTCATTGCAATTGGATTAGCATTTCGTGGCGCTTTCTCGATTTTAATCCAACCAGTACGAAGAGCGATGCTCGTGTGTGTGTGTGTGTGTGTGTGTGTGTGTGTGTGTGTGTGTGTGTGTGTGTGTCCTACCAGAATCAAGCGTTATCTAACTTTCGTACGTTGTGAGTGGACAACACATCCTGAGAATTCTTCTTCTAGTGAGTCTGCCCTCTTGCTTATGATTCTTTGTGATCGCTGCCGCGCGGGGTAGCCATGCGCCTCGGGCGCCTTGACACCGTTCGCGCGGCTCCCCCCCCCCCCCCCCCCCCATCGGACATGGGTGTGTATGTGTTTTGTCCTTAGCGTAAGTTAGATCACGTAGTGTGTAAGCCTAGGGACCGATGACCTCAGCAGTTTGGTCCCATAGGAACTCTCCACTTTAAGTCGCTCCGTACGTATAATCTCACATATTCAATGACTGTACCCCACTATTCGGCAATAGTGACGAAAGTTTTTTGACAGTGTAGAAGTGCACCGAACACCTTCCGCAAGTCAAGGTACATGGCATCACCTTGGCGCCTGCTTTTCTCTTTTCATAGCTGTTACCTTTTCAATAAAATTTTTGTAGCAGTATTGTAGGGGAACTAGCAAGCAAGAACAACTTGTTCAAATTCGGGTGGTTCGGGAAATCGTCTTTTCACGTTAAGAGAGGCGAAGCGGGCTGACGAAAGTTCCAAATTGTACACCAAATTCTTCTTTTAATCTACAGATGCCTAGGCAGTATATCGTGGAGTGGGATACTAAGTATGCCGTGATCGAGGAAAGTAAGTTACGTTCTGAAACTGAGCGTCATTCTCCGCATTCCTTCTGTCCTATGTTCTGTTCCAACGGCATGTACAAAAAAATGGCTCTGAGCACTATGGGACTCAACTGCTGTGGTCATCAGTCCCCTAGGACTTAGAACTAATTAAACCTAAGTAACCTAAGGACATCACACACACCGATGCCCGAGGCAGGATTCGAACCTGCGACCGTAGCAGCAGCGCGGCTCCCGACTGGAGCGCCTAGAATCGCACGGCCACCGCGGCCGGCGGCATGTATATTCTCCATTTTGAATGGATGTAACCGTACGTACACTGTCAACATTATCAGTCACTGAGAGCATGATCTCACTTTAACTTGGCGTCAGTATACTACGAGCGCACTTCAAAAAGTAAGTTACACATTATTATGGCCAGTCAAGTAACTTTCATTAAATGCTACACTACACTTCATAGTGACACACATACGTGACACTATTTTTCAAAGATAGTGATCAAGTCTCTGTAAACAGTACAGTTCAACTCCTAGACAATAGAAATCCGCTCCTTAGCCACCGTCCCATTCTATAACGGTTGTGTGAACATCCTCATCGTTGGAATATCTCTTCCGTCCCAGATGTGTTCTCTCTCGATCGTCTGAACATCGTCCTCCGTGGTCGTTGAAGTTTCTTCTCGATCAAAATCACCCACGACTGTGCGGCCTTGGTGATCTTATTGGCACAAATTCACCACGGCGGCACACGACATTGCATTTGTTCCACTTACAGCTAGAATTTTACAATGACCCAATGTGCAATTTAAACGACCTAACCACAACTATCGTATTGTCCCGCGTTCTTCAACTCTGGAGCACTTTCAAAGTTGTCGTGTCATTTCACTCCCACACTGTGATGCCCCTGTTAAACGTATCGCATCAGAACTACGTACGGAGGAAACCCGGAACATATACTCTCTTCTGACAACGTGGTACTTGCGCTGCACATTGGTCTTAGCGTGGGACAACATGTATAACTTACTCTCTGAACTCACTACGTGTAATTCTTCTAGTTGAGGACAATCTAATAAAAGTAAACAGTTGAGGCATTTCCATATACAAACCCTTGATGAACCAGGTGATCAGTCCGAACTGAACTTAAAACATAGTGAAACATCGCATTAACTCGTAGCTAGTGTCTCTTGCATTCTACACTACCAGCGGATAACCCAGTCGGTAGGACGTGCTGTGCTGCTGACTTCGCGTCTGCGACGAGCTGTTTCAGCAGCCTAATTGGAAAATTTTCTCTCTTCGTGCACAGTTCGTGTACTTCCTTCCCGAGGTTTTATCGTCGTGCTTCAGTTTTAACTTTTTAGTCTGAGTTTCTCTGATTAGTGCGTGTCACGTGAAGTGTCGTGGTTCTGTTGGCTTTAGCGACTGAAGACAAGGTGTCCCGCCGACATACAGCCTGCTTCCCTCGCAAAACTGCTACGAAGCCTCCGGCCTTAACGTCCTCGTCCGAAGGACGGACTATCATGTATCCACACCCGTACTCTCGAACACACGGAAAAAGTTTGGCATCTAAGGCAAGAGAATGGCGAACAGCGTAATTATAACTATACGATACCGCATTTCCTTCCATCGTAAAACAGTATCCATACGGTTCCTCACAATCTATACATCATGCTGTTACCAGTTACCGATTACGTCTCCTTTTGCTGGCTCAGTTCTGGTGATGAAAATTTCTTCCATAACCTGCACTTGAAGGCGGATTGCTTCATCCTAAGAAAATATGTCCTAAGGGAGTGGTAGAGCGTTCCGTTCCCCCACCAGCGCGATTCACAACTGATACACCATCATTGGTGCTTATCGAGTGGTGCAGTGCGTCTCCCGAACGCATCCCACACCTGCCCTGAGCGATTTAAATCAGGGGAACGCGAACGGCAGTCCATTCGCCGACTATCCTCTCGATCAAAAAGCCTATCCACCTGCGCTGTCCTATACGGTCGCGCACTATCACCCACAAAAATGAAGTCAGCGCCGAACCCATCTCTCAACAGATGTACATGGGGAAGGAGTACGGGATCACGTCAGCGTTGATCGGTGAGAGTACCTTACTGAAAGATTTGGACGTCAGTACGCCCATGCAGCATTATGCCACCCTACACGTAACACCTTGACCACCAAAACGGTTACGTTCGACATTGCAGTGTTCCTGGGTGCATTATGTGCTCCCACCTCTCACCATATGAGGGGACGTCCACCATTGTCGAACATTATCGCTTTGAAGGTTCGGGTACTAGCATGAGACCACGTCGCAGAGCTTGCATTGCCGCCTGCGGTGACCGCACACTCTATAATGAACCATGTCCCCCCTTTTGTAATGTAGGGGACCAACATGAATGGCGTTTAATTATTATAATCATTGCTTTAAATACAAGTGACCTTTCTATTCGTCACATTTCTTTACAGTACCGTAGTAATAGCGCTCTCTCTCTCTCTCTCTCTCTCTCTCTCTCTCTCTCTCTGTGTGTGTGTGTGTGTGTGTGTGTGTGTGTGTGTGTGTGTGTGTGTGTGTGTGTGTGAGTAGGTATGAATATTGGCAAAATGGCTCTGAGCACTATGGGACTTATCTTCTGAGGTCATCACTCGCCTAGAACTTAGAACTACTTAAACCTAACTAACCTAAGGACATCAAACACATCCATGCCCGAGGCAGGATTCGAACCTGCGACCGTAGCGGTCGCGCGGTTCCACACTGTAGCGCCTAGAACTACTCGGCCACCCCGGCCGGCTATGAATATTTGGAAGCCTTTTACAAGTATTGTGAGATGACGCTGCTCTTCTCTAGAATGTCATATTGCGCGCCAAGTGAGATACGAGTACACGTAAGGTATACCGGGATCGTATCTACGAAACAGTAAAACAATTTTTCATTGCTTGGTCTCTGTAATCATATACTGTGAAGCCGCCTCTTTGGAAATACTTCGAAGCGAGCATGGCAGACAGTAAAATACTCAAGAAACCATAGAGGTATGTTCCGTCTTGGCAAATAAATGAAAGCCAGTTTGTTTCTTACAAACGCGTTTCACTTTTTTAATTTATGAACTCCGATAATCAGCCATCTGGAGTATAGAGACCGAATGAATACACCTTCAGGACCACACACACCGACTGCAACATTGGAAATCGTCACTTCTTAAATAAAAGAAGCGAAACGCGTTTGACAAGAAACAATCTTCCTTTCATATAGTCTCAAATACGCAGCATACGTCCACGAATTTTGACCTAAACAAGGAACGACGCAAAATAGAAAAGACGACAATCCAAGAAACCATTTGAGTCGGTGCAGGTATGGATGTGAAGGACTGCAACTGCTCTTTGTAGTTGTGGCTTTAAACACTTGATGCGTCGTCGTCTCTCTCTCTCTCTCTCTCTCTCTCTCTCTCTCTCTCTCTCTCTCTCATTCAGATTCCATTTGACCTAAGTGAAACAGTAGTAATCAAGTAATCATACACTTATCCGTTCTTTTAAAACACGATATGTTACAATCACCTTCGTATGGGTAAAGTAAGACCATTTCGCGTGCTTTCGCTTTACTTTCTGCCATAGAATTTTACGGAGGGTCTTTCGATAGGAAGGACAGAGACACAACTCACAACGCCTTCCAGCTGACCTCGTCTCTTCTTTTCCGATTTCACTCCGAGGCAGGTAGTGTTGTTAAAATGTCTTTCTCCTCGCAGCGAGCGCCTGCATTCCAGGTACTTGTCCAAAGCTACTAAGATAGCACATGTATGTTGCTGCTGCTTCTGTCCACCTACCTCGAAGTCGCCTTACTCTTGACATGTCCAAAACGTGCGTACTGCGATGAATGTGGAGAAGCGGCAGGCGTACGATCACGTTTTTACACGATAAAGACGTGATTATGCGACCGTGAGTCATAATGAAGCTCCCTCGCAGCCTTGGGGCTCTAGTCGCACGTAGAACGGGCGTGCCTGTACTCTACAACTTGGCCAGCCGGGCGTGCCGCGGCTGACGAAACACACCGCTCAAGACGGCGTCCCGTCCTTCAGCCGCTCCGCGCCACCGCCAGCCTCCGTCAACTGCGCCTATGCCAGCCATCTGATACGGATATCTTCGTCTCCAATTAGGGTAAAGACACGAAGGAATTAAAGATATTGGCTGCCAGTGGACATTGGTTTATATCAACTTCGCAAGTTGAAAATTTGTGCCGGACCGGGATGCGAACCCGGGTCTCCTGCTCACTTTTTTCTTTTTTTTTTCATTATGTTCGATATATTTCGTTGCGTTTGGTCTGGGCGGACGTCACAAGACATCCGTTAAAGTTGATCGTTGATTCTTCTACTCAGTTTTTTTTATTGCAGAGAGCACGCAGCCCTCTGACCGAACACGCTGAGCTATCCTGCTTGCAGTTCGCTAGGCAGATGCGTTGACCACTGCGCCATCCGGACACAGAAGTCGCCACAGCCGCGCCGACTACTCTAACAGGCCCCGTGTTAGATCCAAATTCTCAACTTAGTGCCCCTGATCATTAGCCTCATTACTCGCGGCATCTCGCCGATTCCCGTAAGGGTCCGAACTTGGTGTGCATCTGCACTGAAGGAATCACTGGTCGTCATCGTCTTAATTATACATGTGGCGTCCGTTTTTTAGGACACTATTTTGATTCCGCAGCCACTATGAATCAAGACAGGAAGGAATTAAAGACATTGACTGTCAGTGGTCATTAATTTATATCAATCAGAGTATTTGCTGATGACGTGTAACGAGCGGGAACTGTAACCTAAGGACTTCATCTGTTACCACTGCATCTTGCATTCTGCGAAAGAGTAGATTAATGAAACTTGCTGCATAAGCTCTCATAAATGTAACTGCTAACCGATTGCAAGGAGAACGCTCACAGCCCAGTATTTCACGTAGAAAATGCTGTATTTCATTTAGAGCTGGCATAATTATTAGTGAATCGCAAAAATGGGTTCTGGATGCATTTTCTAATATTTTAGGTAGTACACGTTGCCCTTTCCTAAACTTAGTCTTGCAAAAATTAGACTCTCGGAGTACAAGTAACTGATTCAGATGTTATCGATAACGAGAGTGTCATTACTGGAATTTCTCGAAGAGAGAAAGAGAATAGCTTTCACGAAAGTCTAGATTATCACGTTTTGTATTAGTGTCTTGGACTGAAGGCCAAACTATTTTGCAATGTCTCATGATGTGAGGATGCAGAAACGTGCTGGTGATCAGTCTGTGTTTAGAGGTAGTTAAACCTCACGACCACGTAAGTCTTCATCGAAAACAAAAGTATGTCGATAACTACACTTACTTTACGTACCAAAGCTCACATACACAGCAGCAACACAGTACTGTACGTAATCTTTACCCATTATGGCCACCTTCTCATTCCCGTTACACAATTAATTATAGTAGTCTGACAGGTAAAAAGGCGCGTAGGTCGACGCTGTTGGTTTTGTGCATTGTACCCGCCACTGGTTGTCCTTAATAGAACCTCGCTTTAAATTGTATTATATGGGAAGTTATGCACCATTTACTAATTTTTAGAGCTACTCATTTCTTGCTAATTCAGTATCTCGTACTCTACGAAAATTTGTCATTCGTATAGATTCAACCTAACAGAAAATACCGAATTTTCACCTTATTGGCTGCATTGAAAAATTTTGGAAATTTGTGGTAAGATCTTATGGGATCAAACCGCTGAAGTCATCGGTCCCTAGGCTTACACACTACTTAATCTAACGCTAAGGACAACACCCACACCCACACCCACACCCGAGGGAGGACTCGAACCTCCGAGGGGAGGAGCCGCGCGGACGGTAACAGGCCGGCCGAGACCGCGCGGCTACCCCGCGCGGCGCTGCATTGAAAGTGACCTCCTCTGCCTTTCAGTTATCAACCAGTTCATTCTACCTATTACTGGGGAAGGTGTGTTAGATACGGGGTGTATTCAGAGTTCGCTTACTGTGGCATTTCTTCCGTCGATTAAACGCCTGTCACCTCCATCCTTCTTTTTTCGGGAAGACGACAGCGTTCTTGCTTTGTTACCCATTCGGCAGTAGTTTTTATCATTGTAAGCAACTGCCTCCGAACATCGTATGATAACCCTACCTGTCCACATGTAGCGGCCACATCTAAGAGAAAAGTGCAATGTCCATTATGTCTGATCAGAGGCCGGCAGCTGGGCTGATCCAAAATTCGTAGAGAAGTTTTTGGCCAGTCAGATCAAGCGAGAGTATGGAAGAACTGGATTTACATATCGATATAAAAACTGTCTCAAATTTTTCGAGCTGATTCGCATAGCCCAGCACAAGAGACTGTTTTCGTCAATACTTCTGTGGACTCAATACTTTGGTCACTGTTTTTTTATCCGGTCATAGTTCATCGGGTCGGACATATTGTTTACCGACCGTTGCACTTTCGGATTTGCATTCATCTTGTCGACACCGAATGGTACTAGAACATCTACATATACGTTTTCCCTTTTTTTCGGATTCCAGAATTATATTTGAGAGGTCTTTCCCAGTTACCGAGCATTTGTTCAATGAGTCATAGGTGCGTGAAAGCTTCTGTAGTGCAAGATAGAAGCAATGAGTTCAGCAGTGGATGTAACAATTCGTTGGCTGGTCTTGAAAGAGTGGGGATGCCGGAGAAATTCTTACACGGAGGTATGTGGGCAGTAGAGTTTGCCGGAGATCTGTGGACACCTCCTGTGCCAGGTAGTTAGGGCATCGATCCGTCGAGACAAGGGGAGGCTTTCTGGAGGTATCGATGTGTGCAAATTTCTGCTTTCAAGCCGTCGTGTATGCATCTTTTTCTACTCCCCAAGTGCATGAGGAGCCTCCACATGTTTGATATTTATTAACAACTAGCTTCGACACGCAGTGTTTACCCGTGGTTAAACAGTTATTTATAAAGAAAACTGATGCCGAAACTCACTATCCACGCGTGTGCGCCATCGCAAAGGTTATCTCCTGGAGGTATTGCGGCGCAAGCTACTAGCGGCCGAGTAAACCGCGCGACAGAAACACCAAATTTTGAAGCAATGGGAAAAGCTGATATAATACATACAGCTCACAACTCACTCGTTTACCTAAGGAAAAAACTAAACTCTACCGCTAACTTAATGCAATCATTTGATAGCTGATTTTCACGGATGGTTTTTTAATATGTTACACACCGCACGGGAACAGTAGGAACGTTGACAATCCCAAGAGAACAATCATTTTTTTCGGCAGGAAAGGTACATTGCTTGTTAATTCAGAGTACAGGGTATCTCCATGTCAAAGTTCATCGAAATCCGTCCAGCCGATTCAACGTGAATGTATAACAAACATACTAACTCGACGGAGATAGAAAATAAGCAATTTCTAGTTCGGTGCAATGTAAATTTTATAATACTCGTATTTGTACGTGCAACACGTCATCTGCCCTCACGTGTGTGTGCGTCTTATTAACGCTGGCATATCATAATTAAATTCAGCCTCAATAAAAGCTTACCACGTTCTACATGTAAAAGGCCCGAAGCCTCTCTCTCGTACAACATTTGAATGACACTGTCGTTGTGACTCTTCAGGAGTCCCAAAAACTATGGTACGCCTGACGCTCAGCGACTAAAATGCAACGGGTTTGTATGGAAATACGGATTAACACTTTAAGGGCTGCGCAAGGATTGAATTCATTAAATTCATCGTATCTTGTATGAAATATTAGACGGCATTTTACAAACACGATACGGTTCAAAATTCAAAGAATAATTCGGTTTCTGTAAGAGTAATTATTGTTCCACATTTCACACTTTATTCTTCAAATCAATAAATATCTTGTACTACACAACTTCAAAAGTAGCCTGTGTGTTAATGGAGGACGTAAGATCTCCCCATGTCAAATTTCATCAATATGTGTCAAACCGTTTTAGCACGGTGCAGCAACATACAAACTTTCGCATTTACTGCCAGTGCTTCAATATAACGAAGCCACGATTACGCCGTCAATAGTTACATTAGCATTTCCGTTGCCTACGCGATTTCGAGAGTCCGAAGTGTCGCAGAAGGATTAGGCATTGGTAGCTGTTTTATTTTTTATACGTCCTTTGGAACTTAAATAGTGGCAACTGTTTATTCACAACCGATACATAAGAGTTACATGTTTGCACCTGTTACTGTCCTTCAAAGTAGTCACCAGCGTTGTGTAGAACTCCGTTGCCAGTGATGTGGAAGTAGTAGTATACCGTTACCAGATCCTGTTCTGTTGATTTCTTGATGCAATAATTTTTGATGGTACGAATGGAGCGGTCTACTGCCTTTCGAATCTCTGGAACAGTTCTGAAGCGAATGCCACGAAGTGGTTCCTTCATCTTTGGAATCAAATCACGTCCGGGGAATATGGTGGACGGTACAGTACTTCCCAGTTCCATTGACCATACAGAGCAGCCACACTTTGCGCTGTATGCGCCCGCGCATTGTCGTGCAAAATGGTGGGTGGGTTTCGCAGAAAGTGTCGCCGCTTCTTTCGCAAAGCTGGTCGAAGGTGATACTCCAGAAGTCGTCCTGGAGTCTGCAAATATTATCCGAAAAAGAAAACAACAACAAAAACGAACAATTGCCTTAATCTGTAGCATATTACGCATGGAGTAATAACAGTTTTTTGAAATTTTGAAAGAAACAATGAATAAAGTGGTCGACGTTTGAAACAAAGATGTAGTCCTGACGTGTGTTTCTGGTCACATTCCTTACAATAACTAATAAATAAATTAAAATACATTATCTTATTAGTCCTTGCGGACATGCTCGTGAAGTAATTCAGGCAAATTTCAGAAAGATATTTTTATTAACGTGACCGCAAGCCATAGCGTCAGCTGGAGATACATTCTATCATGAAAATCTCTCGTTGTGTGGCTGGCTGAGGAGAACGGACCCTCGAGAACCTAGCGGAGAGCAACAAAATGATTTTTAAAACTGAGTGTTGGACGACGACCCGGTGGCGGCGTCGGTGGCTCCTGCATGTGGCAGTAAGTGATGCGCAGCGACAGTGTGTGGCTCGCGTGGGAGTGAGTGTGTGTTGTGGTGGGCGCGCCTGCGCGGTCGGCATTCCGGCCGGGCAGCAAGTGCGCAGTCGCGGCCTCTGCCTCTGCCGCCTCTCTACCTCTAGGCGTGCCGGCGGCGCCGTCAGCACTTCGTCGGCATCTCCAGGCTGCGTTGCGGGCACCGGTACTGCGTAGTCGCGGTCTTGCCTCAAGTTGACAGCTCTAGAGGCCGAAAGCTGAGAATCAGACACAAATGGACGGAGAAATTGATCACTACAAATGGCTGTCAAGATTTCTTCCGTACACAAATTTGAACCACCAACTATAATTAGGAATGTGGTTCAAGAAAAGGATGAGCCGTACTTAAATTTCACGGCAACGGCCTTGCCGCAGTGGATACACCGGTTCCCGTGAGATCGTCGAAGTCAAGCGCTGTCGGGCGTGGTCGGCACTTGGATGGGTGACCATCCAGGCCGCCATGCTCTGTTGCCATTTTTCGGGGTGCACTCAGCCTCGTGATGCCAATTGAGGAGCTACTCGACCGAATAGTAGCGGCTTCTCTCAAGAATACCATCATAACGACCGGGAGAGCGGTGTGCTGACCCCACGCCCACCCACTGAGGATGACACGGCGGTCGGATGGTCCCGGTAGGCCACGCGTGGCCTGATAACGGAATAAGTGCTTGCTTAAAGCTCATCCTGTTGAAGTAATTTATTCTGAAGTCAGCAACATCAAGACTGGAAGATAAATGAATGGAACAATAGATTTTGGCAATACACTCGTTACCAGGGAAAACTGTGTTTTCTACCGGTAAATCCAAGTCGTACATGCACGATATTTCGATTGCGTAATTCGCACTGGTCGACAGGTGGGCCCTGGACCTCAGGGAGCACCTGATGAACATTGCGAATTACGCAATCGAAATATCGTGCAAATACGACGCGGATTACCGGCAGGAAATCCGATTTTCCAAGATGACAACGCCTTGCCAGGAAAGTCTGAAGACCTACATAATACTCGGACTTTCGAAAGCAGTGCTATCACAGCTCGTAATTACAAGTACCTGATGAAATGTATCCAGATGCCTGTATGCAATGCGGAATACAGTGCTAGAGTTCAAGAAAGGCGGACTGGAAACCATAAAAATGACGAGGGGAGCATTGTTGGTAGAGAACCACAAACAGCACCGTTGGTCGGTCAGGGGAGGTCAGTGACTTTGATCGTGGACTAGTCGTTGGATGTCACCTGAGTCATAAATCCATCGCGGAAATTTCAGTCCTTCTATAGCTGCGCAGATCTTCTGTTGATGTGATTCTGAGGTGGAAACGCGAAGGAGCAACCATGGCTAAACAGAAACGGATAGTCGTGCATTGCGGTGGGTGGGTATAAAAATTCGCATGAAACCAACGGAAGGATTTATTCTAATGCTACAAAATTCTGCCAGCAGTCCAGTTACCTCAATGACTGTGCGTAGAGAGTTACCAAGAGTGGAGTCCAGCAGTCTATCAGCTCCTTACAAGCCACACCTGTCTGTAGGAAACGCTAAGCGATGCTTGAGATGGTGTAAAGACAGACATCGCTGGACAGTAGAGTACTGGAACCGACTGATTTGGAGTGATGAATCACACTGTACTCTGCGAGTTCTTGGAGAATGTTAACTGTAAATACGTATGGTGCCAGAAGTGAAGTACGGAGAAGGTCGCGTTACGGTAGTGGGTGTTTTGCATGGTGGGAGATGGGGATTCCTTATTACACTTAAGGAAACGCTATTGCAGGCTATAAACACATTTTACAGGATCGTGTACAGTGTACAGAAGAGGGATAGTTGGAGACGACGCACCAGCATGACGACGCCCACTGTCATAAAGCTGTGGCAAATGAGGCAATGTTCTGTGGACAATAACATTCCCCAAATGGGCTGCCTCAACATTAATCCAGTGGAGCACAGTTGGGATGACTTAAAATGCCGATTTCGAGCCACACCCAGCCTCAAATGTCACTGTCTCCTCAGTTTTTAGCTCTTGAAGGAAAATGGCCTCCGATTCCTCCTTAGACATTCAGACACATAATTGATATTGCCCCCAGACGAGTTCAAACCGTCATAAGGGCGAAGGGTGGACAGTCCCCACTAACAGGTCCAAATACTCATGGTCAGATAATGTGTCTGGAAAAGGTCATATTGCAGTCGCCAGGAGGTGGTGGTAAATAGCTCTTTATTTACAACTGGCTCGATCTCCAGGCGATCAACAGGTATCTTAAAATTATTTTCAACAACTTGCATGACGAATAACTTAAATACATAGGCTAGTACATGGGGTGCCTCTACACGAAAAGGTGGAACTTGACTGTAACATGTAGACAAGATTAACAGTGTGGCTGCACCGAACTGTTGACTAGGTAATGTAATTGACGGCAGTGACGTAGGATGGATATTATGCCATTTGACGCTACAGTTTTAATACAGCCCTCTCAGCTGATATGTAATGAAGAGCCAAAGAAACTGGTAAACCTGCCTAATATCGTGTAGGACACCGTAAGCACGCAGGAGTTACCGCAACACGACGTGACATGGGCTCGACTAATGTCTGAGGCAGTGCTGGAAGGAATTGACACCATGAATGCTGCACGGCTCTCCATAATCCGTAAGAGTCCGAGGGGGTGGAGGTCTCTTCTGAACAGCACATTGCAGGGCATCCCAGATGTGCTGCGGAGCTTAGTGGCCAGCGGAAGTGTTTAAACTCGGAAGATTGTTGCTGGAGCCACTCTGTAGCAATTCTGGACGTGTGAGGCGTCGCATTGTCCTGCTGGAATTGCCCAGGTGCGTCGGAATGCACAATGAACATTAATGGATGCACATGATCAGACAGGATGCTTACTTACGTGTCACCTATCAGAGTCGTATCTAGACATATCACTCCAACTACACACGCCCCACGCCATCACAGAGCCTCCACCAGCTTGAATGTGCATGGTCCATCGATTCTTGAGGTTGCCTCCAGACCTGTATACGTCCATCCGCTCGACACAGTTTGAAACGACTTAATCGAGCAGGTAACACGTTCCGAGTTATCAACAGTCCAATTTCGGTGTCGACGGGACCAGACGAAGCGTAAAGTTTTTTGTTGTACAGTCATCAAGGGTACACGATTGGGCCTTCGGCTCCGAAAGCCCATGTCGATGATGTTACGTCGAATTGTTGGCATGCTGACACTTGTTGAAATCTGCAGTAATTTAAGGAAGGGTTGCACTTCCGTCACGTTGAACGATTCCCTTCTGCCGTCGTCGGTCCCGTTCTTGCAGGATCTTTTTCCGACCGCAGCGGTGTCGTAGATTTGATGTTTTGCCGGATTCGTGGTATTAGCGTTATACTAGTAAAATGATCGTACGGGAAATCCCCATTTCGTCGCTACCTCGGATATGCTACGTCCCATCTAACAAGTGCGCCAGACACTTGTTGTCTTATATAGGCATTGCCTACCATAGCGCCGCATTCTACCTGTTTACATATCTCTGCATTTCAGCATGCGTACCTATACCAGTTTCTTTGGCGCTTTAGTGTAAATAACCTTAAGATACCTGAAAGTTGTCTGGAGATCGAAAGCAGTTGTAAATAAAGATTTATGTATCAGGAGTCCCTGGCGGTTGAAGTACGACATTTGCAAACTTCTTTATAGCCGAATCTCGTTTATCTACAAAATGCCTATGTTTCATTCTTATTACTTGGGATTCAAGGGTGGGAAACATTTCCTATCAGAGTCCGGAGCTTCACTTTTTCGGTGCAATCTGTTAACGCCTGGAAATCAGATTTGCGATAATGCTATCACGTATGATACCAGTTTCACGATGAGGTTGGTCACGACTACTTACTCATTGGCAGTCAAGCTCCCGTGGAGGAAGACCTTCTGACAGGTGAAGTCGTCCACCACAGGGGCTGACCAGGGAGATCTCACACGCTGTGTCGAATAGAGGAATAGTTTCCTTCTCCAGCCTGGGGGTACTTAATCGTCCCGGCAGAGGTTCGAGTCCTCCCTGGTGCATGGGTGTGTGTGTGTGTGTTTGTCCGTAGGATAATTTAGGTTAAGTAGTGTGTAAGCTTAGGGACTGATGACCTTAGCAGTCAAGTCCCATAAGATTTCACACACATTTGGACCTTTTTTTTTTGTACTTAATCACCCGAGAGGGACGGGAGGGGGGGAGGAGATTCTTAAATGATATTTCATGAGGCGATAAAAATAAAAATTGTCCAATTACGAAAGTAAATTATTTTAGAAAAATCGTCTTTGTAATTACCATTTCTCTATACTCTAATGCATTTTACACAAGCAGACAAATATTACCCAAAATTATCAAGTATAATTATATAAACTGGTGCGACAGAACCCACAGTTTATGAAACAAATATATGCACAGCTGTGTTTGAAATCCTCAAGCAGTCATCATTTACCACTGCTTGAGGCAACCAGTCATTTGCTGCATGGAGTGTTCAATGGTTCAACTAAGGTTTTTATTCACCGTGTCGCTGCTCAAGTGCTTGCTCACCGACCAAGCCAGAATAATATACTTCCAAACTGAAATACCTTGCGGATTTCTGTGGAGTAATAAATTCGCTTAACTGCAGCTTGCAAGGAAACGTAGTGATTATTGTGACAGAAAAAATTATATTTCTTTGGGAATCAGTGTCTTACCAAGACACTGGAGGACGTTTAGCTCATCACAGAACTGACTAGTCCACGCGTGCAAAGAAAAAAGAATGTTCATCCGCGTATGGAATTAGTCTACATCTACAGTAAGTAATGAATTCTGTTATCAGATATTTTCCTGATACGCAAATCATCTAGGAAATGCCTGGGGTCTAAGACAGTTTGTGGATAAAAAAGAAATATCTTCGTATACTGAGGATGTGCCAAAGTACATCTTCTTGGCTGAACATAAGTTTCGATAGATTTTGTCAATACTTACGCGGAAGGTTGGTAATTGCCAAGAAAACTTTGACTACAGATTCACTTTGCTACAGCTTATTGCTATGGAAGTGGGTTTTACATTACAGTAGCAACTGAAAAAATTGAAGAAGGTAGTAAACTTGGAGAATGATATATTTATATGCACTGGCTGAGACCAACCCGAATACAAACAACTACCAACCGTCTCAATGACACATCATTATTTTCTTTAAAAACGAATGTTCATTGGTTTCGTTGAGTCAGGGACCATATTTATCACAACTAAATATATTTGTTTCGGTGTTCTCTACCTCCTGCATTAATTTGAAGGAACAGTTTTGGAACACCCTGTATAATTGTAAAACAGCAGTGCGCAACAGTACAATTTCTTTTTTCTGTAATATCGAAGAACACTCACAGGCATTTTTCGGACTCCCCCCTCAGTAAAAAAAAAAGAAAAAAAAGAAAAAAATGTTCAAATGTGTGTTAAATCTTATAAGACTTAACTGCTAAGGTCATCAGTCCCTAAGCTTACACACTACTTAACCTAAATCATCCTAAGGGCTAACACACACATCCATGCCCGAGGGGGGACTCGAACCTCCGCCGGGACCAGCCGCACAGTCCATGACTGCACCGCCTTAGATCGCTCGGCTAATCCCTCCCCCCTTCTTAGTACTGTGTAATCATACGTGTTGGCGACAAAATGGGAAGCGTTAACGAATAGCGAAAATTACGAAGGACTCCCTTGTAATGCTCAACGCTGTAAAGAGCAGGCGCTGAAATCTTGTTAATTGGAGACGTGATACAATCGCCAGCTCTTATGGATTAGGCATTTCATCATACATTATTGGTACTGTAGTTCTTTTTACTTTGTTTTTGCAGGATTTGTGAGGCAGCAGGGAAGGACTACAACAAAAGCGGAAAATTATGGTTCAAATGGTTCAAATGGCTCTGAGCACTATGGGACTCAACATCTTAGATCATAAGTCCCCTAGAACTTAGAACTACTTAAACCTAACTAACCAAAGGACATCACACACACCCATGCCCGAGGCAGGATTCGAACCTGCGACCGTAGCAGTCCCGCGGTTGAAAATTATGGAATGGAACACTTATCGGATTTGTGAGCTAGGTAGAATAATGGATTTCCAGATCACGGTGCATTTATTAAAGAAGTTAAAGAAAATTGTAAAATCAACAAATTTCCCTTAGTGACAGTTGGTGCTGTTAACGAAGTGGACATCATTATGTTACACGTCTGTTAAAAGTTCCTGCCGTAGCTCAGAAACGAAGTTTGCTTGTCATTAGTTTGTTGAGTCTAACAGCGGCGCTCAGTATTCTCGTGTGATGGAAGACACGCCTTGAATGCGAAACGCATTTGTAACATAGTGCCTAGCACGGTGGCGTAATTGAAAATGTCTACACATTTATCATACTGTTAGCAGAAGTAGTGACAAAATAAGTGAGCGTTCAGTTCTACTGCAGCGTAATTACAAGAGTTAAAGTCCGCAGTAATTTATACAATTGGACGGTCGTATAACACTGTAAAATTACCATTTTCGATATAAGTGGGCTGGATTGTTATAAGTAACTTATGCTGTTATTGGCTAAACGAGAGTCTTAACGGAATTGACTTTTAGATTTCTTAAACTATTTCGCCATGGCACTGAAACAAATAGAAATTCTCGTTTTTCCTGTGGATTGCCTCGTGTACTGTGAGTGGTAATGACGGATCTCTAAACACTTCCGCACTGTTTAACTGCAGCGTTGGGAAGTGTATAAGCAGGCGGCCGGAAGCTCTGCCACTCCGGCTTGGCGTGGTACGTGCGACGGCCGCAAGTTCGCTAATAGCAGTTCGCTGTCAGCTGACAGTTACCTCTTCCGCCGCACAGGTGGCAGCACGTGCACAACTGTGCTGCTTGCGCTCCGTCAAGTGTAGCTTAGCACGAGGAAAGAGTTGTATTATTTCATCTCACATCTGTGATGTAATATTATTTGAAGTAAAGAGAATGTCAACTATTAACAGGTCAGAAAAGATTAACTCTGTCCACATGCTAAAATCAAGGAAAGCTTTGAAAACAAATTTGCGCAAAGCTTCGCATATCATACTAGAATGTTCTCAGTCACACTCGCCTTCGCGGTCAGAATCCAATTTTGCGTCGTTCTGCTCCACCGATTTGATTGCAAACATTTATTGGCGGACTCAGGCTTATTCTCTACTCTGTTACACTATGAACTGAGTCTGAGCAAGGTTCGCTAGCCACGTTTTGACTAGCGAGACAGAGTTTAGTTTTTCACCACTCTAAGTCATTTGTTAAAATCCCTGTACCAATCCAGTTACTTTCACGATTCCGAGATCCAAGCTCTGGACCGGAAAATATTTATCCTGTAACAGCTGGTACATAGCCTCCAACTGTCCCTAACACTTCCCGAGGCTCCGCACAAGAAAATAGCGATGCACTTTATTGTCAGTAAAGGAGAGAGTATCACAGAAACACAACACTCAAATTTCCAAGGAAGGAAATAGAATTTAATTCTTTCAATGAAACCTCGCCACGTCGGCCTGGTTCACTAACCCGCCACCGTCCAGCTAGCTAATTGGCTCCAGAACCTGATGTCCAATTTTGCCTTGTAACAGAAAAGATACTTGTGCTGTTCACAAGGCTCTTCTAACATTCTGTAAGTTACTAGTCTGTAGGTAACTAGTTTTCAATTTAGATGGTCCGTAGCTCCACGGATATTGAGAGCAGGCGCTAAAGGGAAGATCAGAGAGATGTACAATATTTGCAGCTCGAAAATGTAGGCAAAAGAGAGAAATACTGACACGGTTACAATTCTTCACTCATATTTGTCAAACTAACTAATTGCAGACGATTGATGCGGCAACTTTCCTTACGAACCTAAGTGGGCAGGTTGGGTTGTATGGATTACTCGTTTCTTCCCATGACAATCCCTAAGAAATGCAAGTCGGACGAAGAGGAAATTAGCTGCAAATGTTTGGGAGGGGACACCCCTTTCTGGAAGAAGCCTAATAACAAAGGAAATCTCACAGTGACCGTGGGCAATCGTAGCTATTGTTACATTTTTTTTTTTTTTTTCGCAGACAGACAGCAAGTGGACTATATTTTAACATCGTTTCAGAGTTGGAGAACCTGTAATTCAGTTTGAATAGTCATTTCATCATTAAAAACTGGATGAGAGAAATGAAAGCACCAAGGTCGTCTTTAGCACAGCCTTGTTTCGTGCGGTTCTGCAGACGTATTGTCGAAAATCACAAATGACTAAAAAAGTAAAAAAATTATTTATCGAATGAAAAGCAAAAAATCAGAACTGCATTAAATAAAATAAGTGTGAAATAAATATCTGATCGTTTTGAGCTTCTAAAATCCTGACAAGAGCCATTTGTCGATGGCCAGTTTTAAGGTATTTCCCTATTTTTGCGAATCAGTGTGTCCTCTGTCGAATTACATGTCTCAGAACCCAAGGTTTTAAATACTGAACTATATCACACTACATGTAAAACTACATCTACACGTGTCTGCTGCAGACTCTGACTTGTGTGAATGCTTCTTATCTCTCTCTCTCTCTCTCTCTCTCTCTCTCTCTCTCTCTCACGCACACGCACGCTCATTCTCTCTCTCACTCGATATCAAGTTATTTGCTTTTATTGGTACAATTTGGCTGAATACTGTGTATATTGCATTGCCCCATTGCTAAATAGTTTTCATTCCAGTTACATTCGTGTTGTCCCATTCTGTAAGAGTGAGTTACACCGTGCGAATCTGTATCGGAGTATCCTATCGTAAGATTTTCAGAAGTCGAGAAACTCGCGATGAACTTCGGTTCCGTTATCTACCGCGTAAAATGTTATCGTGGTAGAAATACATAATGATGAATCGTCTGGATGTTCAAAAATGGTTCAAATGGCTCTGAGCACCATGGGACTTAACATCTGAGGTCATCAGTCCCCTAGAACTTAGAACTACTTAAACCTAACTAACCTAAGGACACCACACACATCCATGCCTCCATGCCCGAGGCAGGATTCGAACCTGCGACCGTAGCGGTCGCGCGGTTTCAGACTGTAGCGCCTAGAAACGCTCGGCCACCTCGGCCGGCCATCTGGATGTTAGGTGGAATGCAAATGACACATGGAAATACGCTTTGCAATGGGGACAATTATTCATGACACGCACAGTTCAGTCGGAGCTGACGTCAAAATGACCTGTACGCGTCCAGCAGAAAATTTAAGAGTATAGCGAAGTTGACACGGACACCAGCTTCTTCCATGTGTGAGTCGACCCTCAGAAATCGCAACACATTGGCAGAAAAACAGATAAATATTTGATGTGTATATGCAAACTGAAGTGACGCATGGAAATTTGTACCAACTCCGGGATTCGAACGCGTGTTTCGTTATCCTTTGTAGAAATTTTGATTCTTCGCTTCATTCAGCATGTTTACATCATAAATGTTTGAGACTTGAAAAGGTTTCTGGAACCATATGGTTTCATCTGCTAAATATTTGTGACAAGGAAAACATGAATGTTACTGCTGCTCGTTCCACTTGCAGCAATTTACACTGTATTCTTTGGTTCCTGCTAAACCACAGCCTCGTAAATCGGTACATCTTCGGAAGAAACCGGCAAGATATTTTTGACAAGCAAGAATACAAATGCCACTGTTGGTAGTTGCACTAAAAGCAATGTCGTTCTTCGTTTTTTAGTCAGACAGAAGTCAAAAAACGGAAGGAACTCATTCCGGAGTGTGTGCACTCTTGTCTGTAAATAACATCGAGTATAGCAGATGATACTTTTATTTCATTAACAAGGTCGTAGAATCTGTTACAAAAGCGAAAATGAAAAAAAAAAATGGTTTTCTTAGAGTATATAGGAGATTGGGAATCTGTTTCCTGCAACTCCTTCACTCAGCGTCCTTAGCCACAACACCAGTACAAATACGCAGGGTGTTACAAAAAGGTACGGCCAAACTTTCAGGAAACATTCCTCGCACACAAATAAAGAAAAGGTGTTATGTGGACATTTGTCCGGAAACGCTTAATTTCCATGTTAGAGCTCACTTTAGTTTCGTCAGTATGTACTGTACTTCCTCGACTCACCGCCATGATTTGATACGGGATACTCTACCTGTGCTGCTAGAACATGTGCCTTTACAAGTACGACACAACATGTGGTTCATGCACGATGGAGCTCCTGCACATTTCAGTCGAAGTGTTCGTACGCTTCTCAACAACACATTCGGTGACCGATGGATTGGTAGAGACGGACCAATTCCATGGCCTCCACGCTCTCCTGACCTCAACCCTCTTGACTTTCATTTATGGGGGCATTTGAAAGCTCTTGTCCACGCAACCCCGGTACCAAATGTAGACACTCTTCGTGCTCGTATTGTGGACGGCTGTGATACAATACGCCATTCTCCAGGGCTGCATCAGCGCATCAGTGATTCCATGCGACGGAGGGTGGATGCATGTATCCTCGCTAACGGAGGACATTTCCTGTAACAAAGTGTTTGAAGTCACGCTGGTACGTTCTGTTGCTGTGTGTTTCCATTCCATGATTAAGGTGATTTGAAGAGAAGTAATAAAATGAGCTCTAACATGGAAAGTAAGCGTTTCCGGACACATGTCCACATAACATATTTTCTTTCTTTGTGTGTGAGGAATGTTTCCTGAAAGTTTGGCCGTACCTTTTTGTAACACCCTGTATACCGTTTTCAACAAAATTATCATTCTTTGTAGGTTCTCCTGAATGCCATTGCCGTCAATGCATCATTAACTGACTTTTAATTATAAAAAGTCGTACCAAGGGTGACATGTTTATCCTAAATCTTTGTCATTGCCTTCAAATGGCATACTGCCATAACACGTAAGTTTAAGTACAAGAGCAATCAAGTAATACGAAATCAATACGGCGTCTCCAAAGTCGCCGACTGCAGCCGTCGCATCAAGTGACACGTCGTTTTGACGTCAGATGCGAGTAACCTAAGCGTGTCACGAACGCGACCCATGCGGTGGCTGGTGGACCCTGAGTGCGGCGAGAGCAGAGCAGAGCAGAGGGCACGGCCGTCGCCCCTGTGTGGCACCTGCGCCCCAGCAGGTGGAGCACAAAGGCGCCATTCAGGCCGGCGACCGTGCCTGCCCGGCCCTTCCCTTCCCTACCCTTCCCTTCGCTGCCTGCAGGGCGCCGGCGCTGCTGTCAGCACAACAGACGCCGCGCCCGCCGCAGTAGCCTCTGCGACAGGCGTCAGTCCGTGCTCGGAGCAGTCCTCGCCCGCTGCCTACATCACTGAGTGCAAAGGGCTCATTTCCTTACCTAATACGTGCTTGCGCTCCGTCTCTCTTCCGCCGACGAGACGCTAAACTCCGACTTTTCTCCCTACCGCCTGTAACAACTTTTTTTAAAAATGCTCTCTAGACAAAAAAGAGACACATCACGAAAGGATTATCCGAATGGGACGGCAACCGGTAAATGCGATCCACGTGTACAGACAAACAAACGATTACGTTATCAGAATAAATTGGATGATTTATCAAGATAAGCAGCTTCACAAATTGAGTGCCCACGTCTGCTATTATGCAAGCAATTAGTCAACTTGGAGCTAACTTAGAGTCGCTGGATGCCTTCATGAGGCATATGGTGCCAAACACTGTCCAATTTGGGCATTAGGTCGTCAAAATACTGAGACGGTTGGAGGGTCCTGCCCACGATGCTCCGAACGTTCTCAGCTGGGGAGAGATCCGGTGACATTGCTGGCCAAGGTATAATTTGGCAAGCAAGAAGACAAGCAGTGTATCGGCGGACATTATCTTGCTGAAATGTAAGGCCATGTTAGCTTACCATGAAGGTCAACAAAACGGCGCGTACAATGTAGTCGGCGAACCGCTGTGCTGCAAGGGTGCCGCGGGTGACAACCACATGGGTCCCGCTATGAAAACAAATGGCACCTCAGACCATCCCTCACGGTTGTCGAGCCGTATGGCGTGCGACGCTCAGGTTGGTATCCCACCGCAGTCTCTGGCATCTCCAGATATGCCTTCGCCGGTCATCAGGGCTCACTTCGAAGCTTTACTCATCACTGAAGCCATTCTAGGCCGAAGACGTAACTGGAGACGCCACAGACAGCGCTGCGATGCCACCCTTACTGCACCCCGCCACACAGTCCGACAACCAGTAGTGATGGTCTGAGGTGCCACTTGTTTTCAGCCGGCCGGGGTTGCCGAGCGGTTCTAGGCGCTACAGTCTGGAACCGCGCGACCGCTAAGTCGCAGGCTCGAATCCTGCCTCTGGCATGGATGTGTGTGATGTCCTTAAGGATAGTTAGGTTTACGTAGTTCTAAGTTCTAGGGGACTGATGACCTTAGAAATGAAGTCCCATAGTGCTCAGAGCCATTTGAACCATTTGCACTTGTTTTCATAGCAGGACTCCTTTGGTGTCACTCGCACCATCCTTACAGCACAGAGTACGTCGACGACATTCTACGCCCCGTTTTGTTGCCCTTCATGGCAAGCCATCCTCATATTTCGGCAAGATAATACATTGAGCAAGCAGTAAAGGAAACAAAAGAAAAATTCGGAGTAAAAATCCATGGAGAAGAAATAAAAACTTTGAGGTTAACATCGAGTATAGATTTAAGTGGCCAAGTCGTTTCTGAAAGTATTTGTATGGAGTGTAGCCATGTATGGAAGTGAAACGTGGACGATAAATAGTTTAGACAAGAAGAGAATAGAAGCTTTCGAAATGTGGTGCTACAGAAGAATGCTGAAGATCAGATGGGTAGATCAAATAAGTAATGAGGAGGTACTGAACAGAATTTGAGAGAAGAGAAATTTGTGGCACAACTTGACTAGGAGAAGGGATCGGTTGGTAGGCCATGTTCTGAGGCATCAAGGGAGGGCAGCGTGGAGGGTAAAAATCGTAGAGGGAGACCAAGCGATGCATACACTAAGCAGATTCAGAAGGATGTAGGTTGCATTAGGTGCTGGGAGATGAAGCTTGCACAGGATAGAGTAACATAGAGAGCTGCATCAAACCAGTCTTTGGACTGAAGACCACAAAAACAATGCCCGCCCGCATACGGCGAGAGTTCTTGCTGCTTGTCTTTGTGGTTGCCAAATCCTACCTTGACCAAAAAGCGTCGGCCTTTGTGACCGAGCGGTTCTAGGCGCTACAGTCTGGAACCGGGCGACCGCTACGTTCGCAGTTTCGAATCCTGCCTCGGGCATGGGTGTGTGTGATGTTCTTAGGTTGGTTAGGTTTAAGTAGTTCTAAGTTTTAGGGGACTGATCACCTCAGAACTTAAGTCCCATAGTGCTCAGAGCCATTTGAACCAATAAGGTCCCCGGATCTCTCCCAATTTGACAAAGTTTCAATCCAACCATTTCGGGATTTTCACGATCTAACGCGACCAATTGGACAGAATTTGGCACGAAACCTCATCGAGCAGCTCTGTCCATCACTTCCAAAACGAATAAGTGCTTGCTTAAGAACCAGAGGTGGACAACGCGTTATTTACTCGCTTAGTTTGATAAGATCTATTTTTCTCGAATATATCATCCATTTTTTCTGAACTTATCATTTGTATATGTACATCACATGTAACGATTTCGACCAGTTCGGATAATTTCTTCATGGTGGGGCGTTACTTTTTTCCTTTTCTTAATGTGTTAAAGATATAATCATGAGCTACCTATCTACAATTTCCTGCGACATTAGAACAATTCTCGTAGCAAGAGCGAGCTTCTGTATATACTCGCGTCGTTGAATTCCTTAGCCAGAGGCCTTAACTAAGATTCGTTTGCGTCTCCAAGCTGCTCGCCATTTGCGAAACGCTATGATAATAGCTGTATTTTCATACTGAGGAATGACGCTGCAGAGGGGTCAATTGTATCCGACATACATCTCGATTCATCTATAGACACTTGTAACTTTTGTTGTGATTTTAATTTCGGCGTATTATTACAATCAACAATTAAATACCGAATAATTTGATTAAAAGGTACTGATCTGGGCGAAGTCTTTCAGCAGGAAGTGGAAATAATAGACCAATCTGATTCTTGGTATTCAAAATAAGCGCGATTTTTATAGTAAGTTTATCCAACGAAACACCATACCTCGATTTAGTGTTTTGAAGTAATGACCTTTAAAATCGAAAATGGTGTAGAGTACTTCTTAACATGCAAGGATACTACTGACAAACCTTTAGTTCTAGAGTTGCAGTGGTAAAATTTAAGGAAGACAGGTTCGTGCTGGCGGCAGACTGGCGATGAGAAAACCTCCCTCAAATGCAGTGAAACTGACTGTCCCATACTTTTCAGCAGTAGCATAGATATGCAGTTTCAGAACTTAATTTGGGATCTAGTATACAGACTTCAAGTGGCGCGTAGTATCTCTTTGATGGCCAACTAGGCTCTCTACGGAGAGGTGGCAGCCTGAAAGTCTGTGATCAGCACTCAAGACGCTGCGGTGTCAGTAGCGCTGGATCAGACATGTAGATGACGCCCAGCTGGTGTCGCAACCGGCTCTTGCTGACGTCATGTTAACGCACTTGCTTCGGCAGCAATGCTTGTGTTTACTTCTCTGCACCTCCACGTTACGGCTACCAATAGTGGAGGGAGTACTGTTGAAACAGCGCTTTCTGGCCGCATCGTCGTCGTTGCTGCTGCCGCTGCTCTCGTCGATGTCGTCGTCGTCGTCGACGAGCCACCATAGCCATCGTTAATGTGTAGCCTCTATCACTCGCGATATCATTTTACACAAAGCCACAGGACAGACTTGCAGGAACAAAGAAACAAATCAGCCGTAGCCATAGTGAGGCGATAGTCTGACATTTGTGTTACTGGATGGTATTCTAGTTTCTTTAGCACCCGATTCTGGTAAAATGACTCGTTCCGAATGTATAGTTCCTCAGTTTTATTAGTAACAGTATTTCTCTTTCACAGTTTCTTTCTTGCTCTATTTATTCGAGAACACGGAATTGTTTGGTTCCCGGTGGGCTGACTGTACCTCCTTTCAGACATCTTTCTGACAACTGAAATCGCGGCAACCGGTCTGATACCCAAAAATTACAAGAAAAGTATAGGATTTTTGGATCGTGCCTTAAAGCGAAACGTGTAAATCGCGATTTCGGTTTCAAAACTCGAACCATATAGTTGCTACTCTTCTTGTGGATATATTCTATTACAAGATCTTATTTTGCAACTGAAAATTAGTGTCCACAATGAGCTTTCGCTCTGCAGCGAATTGTGCGCTGATGTGAAGCTTCCTGGCACTCTAAATTCGTGGTTTGGGCTAGAGTCCCACTCCGGCACACACACAGTTTTAATCTGCCGGGACATTGAAAATTTGTTCTTCTTGTGGACAAAAGTGTGTTTCGCCTGGCCACAACATCCATCTTCGTTACGTTATGAAATGAGGAAATACAAGAATGAGCATTTTAAATATATGTAGATATGTTTGTACGCATGATCTAGTTGCCATTGTTGAACCCGCCAGCAGTTATCTTGTAAGGTCTTCGGATTAAATAAAACGTTTCTAAAATAAATACTCGTTCTCTCACAATTACTACGTTAATTGTCTAAGTTTAATGTCCGTGATAGTTCGCGCAGAGGGTTTCATTCCATCGTATATTCTACCAATGTGGACTGCAGACAGTCACAATACATAATTTATGAAAACAG
This sequence comes from Schistocerca serialis cubense, assembly GCF_023864345.2. Lineage (NCBI taxonomy): Eukaryota > Metazoa > Arthropoda > Insecta > Orthoptera > Acrididae > Schistocerca > Schistocerca serialis. The sequence continues at coordinate 578,249,545 of NC_064639.1, read as the reverse complement.
AACACAATTTACGAAAACATGTCAGATGCATTTCAAGGTACGAAGTTGTTACCTGTCTCTAGTCAGCGTAAACTATATTGATCTGCGTCAGAGAGCATTGGCATAATTACATGTGTTTGAGTTACACACACTGTACAGCTTTTCGTCGTCGAGGAGAGAAGGTGGAAGGTTTCGCAAAAAGGAGAAATCCCTGGACATTTGAAAGCTATTTAAACTCCAAGAAGGAATGTGAGAATCTTACTATGCTGGTACCTAATGAAAACCAAGACTAAACAATTCACTTAAAATGAAAAAGAGGAAAGGTTTCTCTTAGCAAGCTAATGCTCTGAACTGTCAGCATGGTCTCGTCCTTCGTGATTAGTCTCTTGAAATCCATTCAGACGTCGACTGATATCGTCTCGTCGGCAACATGCACAGACTCTATAACGTTATATTTCTTTTGAAAATGCTCCACATTTCCTATGTTCTTTCCATACCTTTTTAAGACTGCAAGGGTGATGACTTTATACACTGTTGAATTCTTCCTGTATTGTATATGCGTAACTATTGTAATAAGCGATTCTAATTAAAAAGAAATACCACCAGCAATGTTTATCTGATAGTACGAAAGACAATGTTATATTTGAATAAATGGAACATAGAAACATTCACTAGGTACGCTCGTCCTTCTTAATCTTTAGAGGTGGTCCTCCGCCTGATTCAAGTGATCTGGTCCGGATTTCTGTTGCAGAAAGCAGGAGCAACAAACCCTCCTCTCCAAACCAATTAAAGTAATACACGACGCATGAACATGCTATCAGACTGAAACTCCCTGGCAGATTAAAACTGTCTGCCGGACCGAGACTCGAACTCGGGACCTTTGCCTTTCGCGGGCAAGTGCTAGTTCTGCAAGGTCCGCAGGAGAGCTTCTGTAAAGTTTGGAAGGTAGGAGACGAGGTACTGGCAGAAGTAAAGCTGTGAGGACGGGGCGTGAGTAGTGCTTGGGTAGCTCAGTTGGTAGACCAATTGCCCGCGAAAGGCAAAGGTCCCGAGTTCGAGTCTCGGTCCCGCACACAGTTTTAATCTTCCAGGAAGTTTCATATCAGCGCTGAAGAGTGAAAATCTCATTCTGAATGCTATCAGATTGTCTGAGGTGTCACTGAAGGTCCATTACGTTATTCCCATTTCACAACAACGCTCCGTAAGGACATTCATACCTTCTCCCGTTTGGGTGTCGAACTGGCTGCTTTTATTGATCCAAAGAAACAAATGTGAATGACAATTTTTAAATTAAGTTGGTAATAGAAGTATTTGAAACTCTCAATTTTTACTATCGACCAGTGTCAGTTACGAGTGCTCTACAAGACTGTCACACGAACAGGGTGATATCGTACTTTACCTTCGTTTATTTCGTGTTGTGTTAGCGCTAAGTGAAAATAATACATTTTGTTCAGGTAAGCGCCTAATCGGCTGCAACTAGGGCTGCCAGGACCGAAAATAGACAAGTAGAACTCTGCGTTACATTTACCCGGACATAGCCGGACATTTTGCCCTAAAAGCTGGAGTAACTTTTTCAAATAAAAATAGTAGTTAGGTGTTTTCAATCGTTTATTAATGATAAGTCATAGTCAGCTTTTTTTGCGAATTCAACCTTAATAATGCTTAGTCTAACAAAAAAGTCAGTAAACGGCCCTATAATTTGGCAAATATGATAGCTGAGCAGCTCAAACTAACTCTCGTCCGCACTCGCGCGTCTCAATATGGGTAGGAGCGACGCATTCCGTGGTGGGTTGGCCTTGGCTGATCGTCACATTCTACTTTTCCTCGCTCGCTCTGGGTGTAGCGTGGCAGTGACACTGTGTGAACACAGGGGACACAGACACAGGAAAAATCCTGTGTAGTATATCTATATATCGTCATGGTGTACATCTCTATCTGCATTATTAAACCGCTACCCCAATATCAGTTGCTTGCCAATCTGACGGCGTACAGGTTCAACAAAATTTTGATTTTCAAAATTTCACGTGATTATTGACAGAATTTAAAAATTTGTGATGTTAGCATAATCTACTCATGAAGGAGTATAATGTTATCTTAAAACTTTGTGCAATAAGACAGCTATTAAAGTTAGAAACTACATATACGTCTCGAGACAGCGTAACTCACCGCACGTATAAATACCCAGACTATAGTCATCCAATGCTTGAGAATTAGAGCAATTAATGACTTGCAAGTAACTTTACACATAATTTCAAATCTTTATGAAACTTTTCGTCTCAGATCCCTCCCATAAAATGATGAAGGAAAAGCAGTTAATCGGTTGCTACGTTTTCTCTCTACATGCAGTAAAACTGCTGCGTCGGGCTCGACGCTGTAATTTATTATTTTTTTTATTGCACTTTCTATTTGCAGCACACTTTTCAGACACTATGTGCGTCTCTCACTTAATGTACTTGCAAAAATTACATCACTGTATAATACGTAATTCAGGAGATATGACGTCATCAACATTGACATGCGTGTAAAAACTAGGTTGTGCTTAAAATGGAACGGGAATTACCCGGGCTGTAATATTCACTGTTCCATCGAAGAGCACTGAGCGACTTCTAACAAAATTTAAGCATAACTTTAAGCTTTTCCTAAACGTATTTTGTGTAGGCCTACGAGACTAAAGTCAAATATTTTACACATGAACTCACTTGTAAAGTAATCAGACATTGAAGCTGTTTTATCCAGGGGAGCTCGATTCCTTAGAGAATCGGGGGTTTGACTGGTTCCTTCACCTTGCAATAGGGCTCACAAGGGAAACTCCTCATCGCACCCCCCCCCCCCCCCCCCCCCCCCTGCGGATTTAGTGGTAAGTTGGCCCATTGGATAGCCCATCAGAAACTGAACACGGATCGAGCAGGAAAAGAGAAAGAAGGTGTACTGGATTGTGGAAAAGAGAAGAAAAACAGAGTCGTGCAATATTGAGGAGCATCGATTACTTTCGTGTCGTGGTTGTGTCGTCACGGTGTTGGATTGCGAAGGGAGAGATCCGGGTTCAAGACTCGCTCAGGCCAATTTTTTATTTCACAAAATTACGAACTTTTCGTCTGGTCATTTCGTGTCTGTTCGCTGTATTAAAATTTGTGTATGTGCCGTGGTGTAATGTCAGTCTGCAACAGCGACGTGTAACTAAGGGACCTCCAGACGTACGTACCTCCTATTTGTTCTACCCAAGTACCACATGTGTTATGATTGCGTTCCATGTTCGAAGTTTTGACTCTTGAATTCCATCGTTGTAACACAGTCCATACCCGTTTATTTGTTGTTCTCATTTCTGTGAAAGGTCTATGTGGCATACAAAGAGACAAAAGTAACGTCAGGAGGCACGAAGAGTAAAGAACAGGACTGATGGAGAGGGGGGGGGGGGGAGGGGGAGGAGGAGGAGGATGAGTGACAGCACGGGGCGCCCCAGAGGCGTTGCGCTCAATGGGGTGCCAGCGCAGTCGCCGTCACATTTGGATCCGTCCCACGATCACAACACAACTGGGTCAACACAAGAGGAAGATGACACAAGAAGAGGATAAACAAAGTGGCAAAAAAGACAAGACAAAACATAGGGAATAAGTGGGCACCCTTAGCCACCATCTAACCAACCTACTTTGAGCAATGTGGAATTTACGATCCTCCTACTTCTCACTATCCCTTCAGAATACGATAAATAAAATGTCTCTTGCAGTACAACAGCCAGAAAAACAATTTGATGAGAGGAATGTCGTTTCATTGTTAATTCCAGTATTTTAGCACGTAGAGTTAAGAGTTTCAGGCAGGTCTCGGAACACGGAAGGGAGTCACCACGAGCAGCGACCGGGCAGCTGTGTGTGTGTCTACTTTGTCTTGTGTGTACTTGTGTTGCGCCGTGGCTGAGCGTCGGCATGCGCTGCAGTGGACGCGGCCGACTTCATGACGGAGGGCCGCGAGTGCGTCAACTGCGGCGCCATCTCGACTCCGCTGTGGCGGCGCGACGGCACGGGCCACTACCTGTGCAACGCGTGCGGCCTCTACCACAAGATGAACGGCATGAACCGGCCGCTGGTGAAGCAGCCGCGCCGCCTGGTAAGGCCGGGGTCCCACAGGCACTCGAGCACCGGCAGCAGCGCACGGCCCTCCTCTGCCCTCCTCCTCTCCTCCTCCTACCTCCCTCTCACACCCCTCCCGTGTCCGCTTCCTCTCCCTCCTCATCCGGAGGAGCCTGCCGGAGGAACCGCGCCAGCAGTGATCTCGCAGGTACACACGCGAGTATGCCGGGTCTGGCGTTAGCTTCAGCCTTTCTATGCGTCCGAGGTAGCTTCGTGGCCAGCACCTTAGGTTCCAGCCGGGGTTGTTTTATAAAAGGCTCCATCGTTTCACTCTTTCTTGTGGTCTTCGTGAGGAATGCCATTGACGTACAGGGTGTACCGTTAACATGTTAAAATTCATACTTCACTAGGTAGACTAGTAAAAACTGACACAATTGCTTCAAACCACATGGAGTTTTACTGAAACTGAAAAAAGTGCACAAAATGACATAAAGATGGCGCTTCATATAATACAAAAGCAAAAATTACCAAAACAATTGATTTTTTAAAAACGACGGTGTTCTTAAGAACAAATGTTGAAATGTAGGCCGTCATCATTACTGTGGTCACTGGACAATTTTGTGAATAGCAGTGTAAAGTATATCAGCAAGTATGATAAGTTACCGTCGGATGTTATCTCTTAGCATTTCTAATGAGGTCGAACGATCGCTTAGATTTACGACTTGAGGTAACTCTACATCTCCATCTATACTCCGCAAGCCAACTGACGGTGTGTGGCGGAGGGTACCTTGAGTACCTCTACCGGTTCTCCAGTCTATTCCAGTCTCATATTTTTCGTGGAAAGAAAGATTGTCGGTGTGCCTCTGTGTGGGCTCTAATCTCTCTGATTTTATCCTCATGGTCTCTTCGCGAGATATACGTAGGAAGGGGCAATATACTGCTTGACTCCTCGGTGAAGCTATGTTCTCGAAACAAAAGCCCGTACCGAGCTACTGAGCGTCTCTCTTGCAGAGTTTTCCACTGGAGTCTCATATTTTTCATGATTACAAAATGATCCTGTAACGAAGCGCGCTGCTCTACGTTGGATATTCTCTATCTCTTCTATCAGCCCCATCTGGTACGGATCCCACACTGCTGAGCAGTATTCAAGCAGTGGGCGAACAATTGCAATGTAACCTACTTCCTTTGTTTTCGGACTTCATTTCCTTACGATTCTTCCAATGAATCTCAGTCTGGTATCTGGTTTACCCACAATTAATTTTATATATAGTCATTCCATTTTAGATCATTCCTGATGCGTACTCCCAGATAATTTATGGAATTAACAGCTTCCAGTTGATCACCTGCTGTATTGTAGCTAAAAGATAAAGGATCTTTCTTTCTATGAATTCGCAGCACATTACACTTGTCTACATTGAGATTCAGTTGCCGTTCCCTCACCATGCGTCAATTCGCTGCAGATTCTCTTGCATTTCAGTACAATTTCCCATTGTTACAACGTCTCGATATATTACAGCATCATCCGCAAAAAGCCTCAGTGAACTTCCGACGTCATTCACAACAAGGTCATTTACATATATTGTGAATAGCAACAGTCCTACGACACTCCTCTGCGGCACACCTGAAATCACTCTTACTTCGGAAGACTTCTCGCCATTAAGAATGACATGCTGTGTTCTCTGTTATCTAGGAAACTCTTCAATCCAATCACACAATTGGTCTGACAGTCCATATGCTGTTACTTTGTCCATTAAACGACTGTGGGGAACTGTATCGAACGCCTTGCGGAAGTCAAGAAACACGGCATCTACCTGGGAACCGGTGCCCATGGCCCTCTGAGTCTCTCTCCACAACCAGATCACACGGATTGACGTTTGACGACTGGGAGGCCAAGCATGACGGGAGTGGCGCCTCAGCATGCGATCATCACCAAACTACGTGCGCAAGTCATGTTTCACACGTGTATCAACATTGAGTGGAGCTCTATCCTGCATAAAAGTTGTACCTTCCGGCAGGTTTCTATTGACCAGGCTAGAGGTGATAGGATTGTGTAACATATTGGCGTACCTCGCACCCGTCACGCTGACACTTTAAAAAGTAGCACTCCGCATTCCATCGAAGAAAAGGGACTGACACAATTGATGTGATAAATCCACATCACACCGTGACTTTTTTGTCATTTAGTGAGGCTTCTACGGTAGATCTACGATTTTCGGTAGCCTAAAGTCTGCAGTTGTGGGTGTTTCCATGTAGCGTCCCTGATGTGTTCCTGTCCAGCGCCATCTGTTGGCCGGTTTTTACGGTCGTTTTTAGTATGAATGAAATCCCATTTCATTTCGCGCCTGTCTCTCAAGTTTTATCTCTCTACCCACATTATTCCGTGGATTGGGAATTTTCCAACTTTAACAGATTTTTGGGTCACCCTCTACATTGCAAGCAGTAGCGAGAGATGCAACGATTGCACGTTACGGAGCCTGTTTTTTAATTTAACCTGTTTCGCGTCCTCATTAGGTATCTTCTGTTATCACGTAGTACAAAGTCTTGGAAAGTGTCCTGAGCTATCAATCACTGTCTTTGTGATCGTTGTGGCATTGTGATCATCACCCGTCATACGGGACGTCACAGACTTCCAACGACGACAAATTGTCGCTGCCTGCTTGATTGGTCCATGAATGACAACAGTCACAAATCTACTAGATATATCTAGAGATATCAATATTCAAGTTCCACCGCTTCGATCCAGTGCATGTAATTGTCATGTATGTCCTTTGTGTAGGGTAAACCATTTTCTTCCACTGATTCCAATAGAGCAGAGGTGAATTAATAAATAGTCCATGGGAGCATTTCTTGTGGTGTTCGAATATCATAGGTGGAAAGAAGCATCAGTGGCAATGAAAATTTAAGTCAAACGCGGAAACGCGCTCGGAAGCCTGAATGGTGAAGACGACACATTTCTCACAGAAAGTGACAGGATATGGTTCCATCAGAAGACCACTATGCTGAAAGTGTGCATTGGACAACATATTTCTATGGCCAACTATATTGGGAAAGGAAGAATACATTTAGCGATCTGTTCTCGCTAAACTTGCATAAATAGACCACCGTGCTTTCAAAAATTTCCGAGACGCATGCTACGCCTGGCGTATAAGCGACGTCAACGCAGAAACTACGGAATTAGTGTGAACCCACAACTGTAAACAACAGATGTGCATTCTTAATGAAAGAAAACATGATCCGTTGTAGGTTATAATGTAAACGTTCTTCACTTAAATCGTGCGATTAGGTAATTTTGACAAGAAGTCATTTTCAAGCACATTCTGATGTCACGTATTATAAGATTCTTTCTCCTTACCCATACAAAACCTGACCTTATATGCCATAATTACGTTAGGACTGAATCGCTATCAAAAGCGTTACGTCATCGCATGTCACAAGTTGCTAACTATACTCCATGTCCACTGCATAACACTCAGAGTACAGTTATGAATATGTGACATGTGATGATGTAACGCTTTTGATGTCGATTCAGTCCTAATGTAATTAAGGAATATGAGTCTGGTTCTGAATCGGTAAGGAGAAAGAACCTGATAATTACACTCCGTAATAAGTGACATGACACATGTGCTTGAAATTAACTTACTGTCGAAATTAGTTAATCGCACGATTTAAATACAGAACGTTTACATTATAGCCTACAGTGGACCATGTTTTCTTTTTATAAAGTATTTAGAGGTTATAGATCCTCACAGAAACAGAATTTGTCGTGAGTAAGCAGCGTTAAGTAGTGGACGTGAGACAGTAGTGTATCTATGTTGTTGTAGGTTTTTGTTGCTGTCGCCACAAGTCGCGATGGAACAACATCTCTGTATCAGGTGTTCAAAAAATTCTCTACAATGTCTTGAAGAAGAGAAGAAATGTGCAAAGTTTGTTTCGCACACCTTGACTCCAGAAAATAAACCACGACGCATGGACGCCTACAGCGACTTGACTGAAATGCGGAACGCGGACAGTTCTTGTTTGGAAAATTCATCACGAGTGAGGAGACTTGCTGTTATCAACACGCAGCTTACCACAAAACGACGAAGTGCAGAAAGTCACACGAAGAGTCAGTGCTTTGGCGACATAACCGACATTCGAGTCAGTGTGACATGCAAGTAGAAAACGTCCCGAAGAAGGACTTACCTGAATGATTGTATCTGAATGATTATGTGAACATTCTGCGCGTTGTACTCAAGTGAATGGAGACTATGTACAGCCCTTGAAGTACCAAAACCACAATGTTTTTCTATTTATTATTAATTCAGTCTGGAAACTTTGTGGACTGACGGTGTAGAATACCACAGCAGGACCACAGATAAATTGGGGCTCCATAACGGGTTTAGACTACTGTCCTTGTAGGTTTACCTATAGCAAGACATGATCTACATGTGGCAAACATTAGGGGAAGCGTAGAATTTTTACCAACTATGAGAAACATAGTATGTTTCGTAATGGTTTTATGGGTCAAATCTTGGTTTCCAGCGGTTCGTATAGTCAAACCAGGATGAGAGGTGATTATTAATATCAACGAAACCAGTGCAGGTGGTCGTGTTATTCAAATAGCGTTAATATTGTTTCCAGTTAGGGGAATGAATTTTCGATAGTCATCACCCATCCACTGGACTGTAAATGCCAAAGACTGATTTTTTGAGCATGATCACGAAATACTGCACTATACCGTTCTCCACAATCTTCAGAAATGAATGTTGTAGAGCCATTACAGTTTGCATTTGAAAAGCAATTACAGGCCCGCTACCATGCTCCTGCATATTTCAAGGAACTGGAAAAGTATCTTCACAAGGAATGGAGTAAAATGTCTTTGAATGCAATTCAAAACTTACACGAATATCTTCAAGATTATTAAATGTGGCTCCGTAGCTCGTTGGGTAGTTATTAATGTTTATTTTGAGCATCCACTATCAACTGTCTCGCTTCAAATCAGAAATGATTTGTCATTATTGGCAATTATCTGTTGCCTGAAATACTGAAATGTGCACCATCTCATCATGGAACGATGCTGTTTGTCTCATTTGATAGAGTGTGTAGAGACAGAAATCTCGATTATCAGTGGTAAGTTTTCGGATTCGTCGTTGGATTCGCAGACTGGCAACACCTCTTCAGTAATGTTGTTCTTAGATTCCGCAGGTCTTGTGGGAAGTGACCCAGTCTTCACAACCTCGGAAAACCATAAAATTCTTCCTACGTCGCTGAAAAGTTGAATAAAATGCTTTTTCTAAATGATGTTGAGTTTTCATCTAAAGCTTCTAATTTCGATAACACAAAAGTGAATTATAAGATCATCTGTAAAAGATAGCTGTGGATCATCTGTAAATGATAGCTATGAAGGACTTTGTAAATTTTTTAGTTAATATTACTTTCTCACATTCTGTTTAATTCAAAGAATAGCCCCCACAACATAAAGATATAATACAAAACCCAAAGCTGATTCTCCAAACAGAAATATTTCCTGTTTACTGTATAGGACAACCGATATGTTGGAAGCGATAGGTCCAAAATACATCCTGTGGATGTAGATAGCCCCCTGACTAAGTAACGGTCAGTAACACGACATTTTTAATTTCGTTATTCGGTTTCACATTGACATGCGATGGAAAATATGTGGTGGAAAATGAATATTCAGTTAAGAAATAAGTTTTATTTGCTGCAGTTAGTCAAATTTCATAGCTGGCTCTATAGCTAGCATTCGTTTCGTCTGCTACGTGCAAGATGACATCGAAGAGACGATATTTCTAGCGCTGTCTTGGGGGCGTCACTAGGCGTACTGAGTACCTGCGTCGGACCTGTACTTCGTACGCCACAGTAGCCGATGACCAAATGGTGTAAGTCCTAAAGTTTGTATCTTAATCTACTGCAGTTGAATAAATGGGTACTTCAGATTATTGGCTATTCCGTTACAGGCTTCACAGATCAATGTCAAGTTTACAGCTGCATATTAATAACTTTTCGTTGTAGTTATACTTGGAAGTCTAACGTTGCTGGTCACGAATGCCAAGTATCTGCACAACAGACAAACAAATAAATAAACAAAATAATTTGTAGCAGATCCTTGTAAACTCTAACCTCATACCACACCTCCTTGTCACCTCCCAGGCTAGACCGGACTGAATGTGCACTCGAAATACCTCCCCATTCGGGTCCGGTGATCGCTTAATATAAGCTGCATATGACACGTAGTTTCGTATTTTCCGCTTCGAAGGTTCGCAGTCGATTAAAGAGCTGCATGTTCCTACCGAAAGTGGTGACCAGCTCGCTGCATTGAGCACCAGGAAGGTAACGTAGAGATGTAGTGTAGTGGTGCCTTGTGGGAATCCCCCGGCTCTGCCAAGGGCTCAAACCCCGCCCCCCAACCACTGTTCCCGCAGCGCCTGCTCCTCTTCTAACTGGTTCGTTGTTGTGTCTTTCAGTGAACGATGCGGGGGATTTCTACAAAGGCTTCTGTTCCCTAAACGGGGTCCCGCGGCACGCGTCTTTGGAAGAAAAGCCCGGCCGGCGCTTGGTAGGTGTTCTCTCCAGGCTTCTCTTAGATCTCTCCCTTTCTCTCTCTGTCTCTGCATCTCTCATTGTCTGCCTGCTCGTCGTAGTCGTAGTCGTAGCTTAGTGTAGTGTAGTGTAGTGTTTCGTAGTGTAGCGTAGAAACTGCTGAGTAGCTTCTTCTTTCATGAATGTGCTTGTAATTTGCTTATCTTAAAACTAAGCAGATATTTCTGCATATTTCTACAATCTTTTAAACTGCCTTGCTTCATAAATTAGCTATAACAAAACGTAATTTTGTATCAGCTTTAATTATGTAATGCATGTAATGATTAGAAAGATATTAAACAATTAAAAATTAAATGGTAACTTTATGTGGTAGAGTAAGAGAACAGGAAGAATTTTTATGTTTTATTGGTGTATGTTAGTAATGCAAATAAAGTTTCTAATTGATCTGCGAAATATTTTCCCTTACGCAACTTTTTAAAATAGTCGTCTTGTGTACTTTTCGTTCAAATGAATCTCGTGAAATGCTGAGCTTTCATAGAAATTCTTTTCTGACGGTTAATTACCACCCAAAGTCGGTGGATGCTACTGGTAATATGCTCCTTAATTTTCAACCCTTAAGAAATGTGTGGTTGAATTCGTATATTTATTAATGATGGTCCATCTAAAGGACGTACACGGCAGTAGCACACCCGAAAACTTCGAGAAAATGCTCAATGTGCTGTTCGACAATTGTCGATTAAAGGTGTATGAAATAGCCCACATCATAGACATATCAGAACAAAGAATATGTTACGTTTTACGTGAAGAATTCTCTATGAGAAACGTTTTTGTAAGATGGATGCAGCATTTGTTCAATACTGATCAAAAGCGAACGCGAAAACGAACTATCAGCAATGTTCTAAGAATAATCCTACTGTCTTATTTTCATCGGACTTGCTACTGTAGATGTGCCGCTTCAGCGAGAAAGGAAACAAAGTCAAGTCTTATGTGACAGTATCATTGTTTTCTGGATACAGAAGAGATTATTCTTACTGATTGCCTTGCAAAGAGTAAATTAATAGCTGAACCAGCTAGATGAAAAAATACCTGACACGCTCAAATCACACGAGCTTTAACATTTGTGATACTCTTTCCCCGTCAGATAAATTTACACTGCAAATCTAACAATTGTGTCGGTGCCGAACACAACCAAATTACATCAGCCGACTCAGAGAATATGGAATGACAAACCCTACTAGACGACGTACTGTTGGACATAACTCACTGTTAAAATAGGCATCATTTTATTTGGGAGCTTGGCACTACGTCGGTGTTGACCAACTTGCCAGTGCTGCGTCCTTTCAGACCCGCCGTACTTCATTCACCTGTCAGACCTACATGACTTTACCTCCAGTGCTGTTCTCAGTACTGTGTTTTCCAAAATGTGAATTCTGTCCAGTGGAAATAAAATGATTGTGTGCCATTGTTGGCCGGGAAGCCCCGCCCGGGAAAGTTCGGCCGCCGGGTTGCAAGTCTTATTTCAGGCGAAGCCACGTTGGGCTGCTTCCGCGTCAGTGGTGGTGGTGGTGGTGGTGGTGGTGGTGATGACAACATAACACCAAGTCCACAGGCGGAGAAAATCTCCAACACGGCCGGGAATAGAACCCGGGGTCACTGCATGGTAGACAAGGACGTTACCACTCAGCTAAGCAGGTGAACTCTGTCTAATTAATGTTTCGAGACAACCACTCTTGGGGAATTTTAATAAAACAACCAATAAAGAGAGACTAATTCTGGTAGAAGGGGCAAAAAGACGCCTTACCAAGGAATTATCAGAATGGAATGGAAATCGGTAGTTGTAATGTATAAACACAGACAAACAGATTATTAAAATTTCAGAAAAAAGTTGATTGTTTATTCAACAGAAAGAGCTTCATAAATTGAGCAAGTCAGTAACGCGTTGGTTGACCTGTGATCCTTATGCGAGCAGTTACGCGGCTTGGTATTGACTAATGGTGAATGCCCTCCTAAGGGATATTGTGCCGAATTCCGTCTAATTGGCGCGTTAGATCGTCAGAATCCCGGACTGGTTAGACGGCCCGGCTCATAATGCCCCAAACGTTGTCAAGTGGGGAGAGAACCTGCGATCTTGCTGACTAAGGTAGCGATTAGCAAACACGAAGACAAGCAGCAGAAACTCTCGCCGTGTGCGTGAGGGTATTATCTTGCTGAAATGTAAGTCCAGAAATACTTGTCATGAAGGGTAACAAAGCAGGACTGAGAATATCGTCAACGAACCGCTGTACTGTGGGGGTGCCGCGGATGGCAACCAAAGGGGTCCTGCTATGAAATGAAATGGTCCGCTCAGACCATAACTCCTGGCTGTTGGACCGTATAACGGGCGATAGTCAGGTTGGTATGCCTCCAGCCACGTCTTCGCTGGTCACCGATAGAGGGCTGCAAATATGTAGACACGAGGAATAAAGAAGTAGAATGTTAATAACGTTTGTTTTACTTAAAAAGCTTTAAGAGTTCATACACAAAATTCGGAGGTATTACTTCTCAGCACACCCCTCTAATGTGCGGTCCACCTTGTCGTTAGACGAAATTAGTGGATGTCAAAGAAGCAACAGGACGTAATAGTAGGTGACACTGGAATAACTCTAGGTCAGAGTTATACAGAAAATTCAAGAAGGCAAGTGAAATTCGCATTCACCATTTCTGATATGGTTGTTGCTACTGTAGAGTGGTGGTGGTGGTGGTGTTGGTGTTGGTGTTGGTGTTGGTGGTGTGTGTGTGTGTGTGTGTGTGTGTGTGTGTGTGTGTGTGTGTGTGTGTGTTAGTGCAGCCTCCTCCTGTGCCCACAGTCTGCATCGCGGCGTGTGGGGCTGTCGTGTTCCAACTGCCAGACGTCGACGACGTCGTTGTGGCGGCGTAACGCTACCGGGGAACCCGTCTGCAACGCTTGCGGCCTCTACTTCAAGCTGCACGGAGTGAACCGGCCGCTCGCCATGAAGAAGGACAGCATACAGGTGCGTGATGGCCACCTTACGCTTACAAACATTAAATGCCCGACGCTGTGTGTGTTCCGTCTGTCTGTACCCTACTGACTCGACAGCGTCGGGGAGACAGTGAAGGTAGATCACACTATGAACTGCGTGTCTACGGCTCTTCGCGCTATTTGTACGTCGTGAACAGCCAGCTTGACGAACTACTACTGGCTTAGCCGAGTTGTCATTCTGGGTAAGTTGAACAGCTGATAAGAAAGCGATAGCTGTCGAGCGTGAGACCAGAGAACTGCGCTGACGTGCTTCGAAAACGAAACACACTATCATTTCTTGCTTTCTACTAAGTAAATCGTAATTTCTTCTCGCCTTACTAGCTTCTCTAAGAGGCCGACACCTATTTCAAGATGACTCCTTATCTCGCGGGCATTCGGCTGCCAAAATAGATTTTTCAAAATTACTGGGGGTGCCCGGGATCGAATCTGAGTCTTACGCCACTAACATCTTTGTCTTTATTCATTGAGGTATGAAGGTTGAAACCAGCTAAAAAGATAGAACTGTGTGTGGCAAAGCCTATCGCTAGAAACGTAAAAGTTGAGTACCTTTAAATTCCTATTTCAGTGTTTGATCTAGAATCGCCTTTGCTACCCGACTTTTAAACACGACCATAACTGTGCAGATTACTTTTAATGTGTTTGATATCAAGTAATCTAAACTGTATCTGACTATTTGTAAACGAGATTCAGTGTAAAGAATTTTTATCAATAATAATCAGAATGGCTTTGTCATGAGAAAATCACACACCTGGCTGTATGTTATGTTGCGTAATGAAAATATGCCGTGTCATAAAGACACGTCTATTGAATTTATGTCAGTTTTTTTAAAATGAATACTGCTTCTGATTTTCTCCCAGAAGGTTCGTTTAGGCTCCACAATTGTTTCTTACCTTACAAAGGGTAACTCATCTCTACTCTGTCTGCATACTGCAAGTATATGAAGTGCTTAACTGCAAGTATCTGAAATAAATCACTGCGCGGCAAACAGCCTTATCTTACTTACTTTAATTTATCCAGCTGCATTACCGGACTAAACTTCCGTTCTTTCTCTAAAAGCGGTTCTAGGCGCTTCAGTCTGGAAACGCACGACCGCTACGGTCGCAGGTTTGAATCCTGCCTCGGGCATGGATGTGTGTGATGTCTTTAGGTTAGTTAGGTTTAAGTAGTTCTAAGTTCTAGGGGACTGATGACCGCCGATGTTAAGTCCCATAGTGCTCAGAGCCATTTGAGCCATTTTTCTCTAAAAATACTGTTCAGTGCCCGCGCAGCAGCTTAAGGCGTGACAGTGCAAGTTTTACCAAATCTTTCTTTCATCTAATAATGGGCATAAGTTTCATGAGATATTTATAAATGAATGGAAAAATATTTTGAAATTATACTGAATCTTTTTCAAAAACAGGAATAACTCGCACTAACGTAAATTATGACCATTCCTTAACATTACCAGACACCGTAAAATTTTAATTTTGTGTACAATCTTTAAATTGCATGAGATTCACTCTTTGCCTTTCTTAATGAAATGTTTTAACTAACAGTGAACACGTGACTGGTAATTCACGCAGATACTGTTAGATAAAATGAAATATTTACACAACAATACTTCGCGACTACCTTGTTCCAAAAGCGTCGTCTCGCTATGAAATCCTGTCAGAATAATTTTATATCATCAGCCACATCAGTGAGCATCTCAAATAAAGTTCCTTTGTGTGCAGCTCCTCCGCCATCTAAGCTCCTCACTCTGGCACGACACAACACATTCTCTCCGTCTCTGGCCGACAACTGCTCCCAGCTGTTCCTCTCGCCCGAACTCTGCTCAGTAATACAACCTCTGGTAGCCAAAGAATACATGTCACTCATGTGTCCAGCCCTACAAAGATGCTCATAGCAGTACACATTCCAAATAAACAAATAAACCAAATAAACTGACATTTCTCATGATATGCGCATCGTAACTGACCATTTCCCCTTATGTGTACACTTTTCAAGGTGATAAAGTTTTCAAGGTTGGTATCGTTTGACGTGTAGCCTTACTCTGTTTACTTCGAATTCTTGAAGAAGTGCTGACTAGTTTGTGACAGGTCAATAGTTACATCAACTATACACAAAAAATGGAGGACAAATACAAGCTCGAGGCTGTCCAGTGAGAGAGACAAGGAGTATAGCCACTGCTGTCTCTTTAATTATTTGCAGTATTTTATGGAACAGCGCTCCATCTATTCTGACTGTGTGTTTTTGTCAGCATGACTCAAAAAAATTATTGTAAACAGAAGTTTATAGACAAAGCAACTGCTTTATCCTTGTGTCACGTGTCTAAATGATCTAAAGACGCTAACGTTTTTGCATTAATGAGTATATTCCAAGTCATAAATATCTGGTAGTTGACTGAAAACAAAAAAGTAACACCAGTTCTATTTACGGGTAAATCTTTCAATTTACAGCACCGTCCCCCATAACTGAATCCTGGATCCCCAGTTGCTTCTGGTTCATTAAATGCTCCTAATAGACAATAAAATCGGTGCTGAACCGTAGCTCTACATCTCCAACAGCGCATGTTTAAAATTCACTGTACACTAAAATATATATAGAGTTAAGAAATTTTTACGAATTTCTCTACTGAATGATGCTAAAACTTCTAAGTTGTATTGCAGTCGTAAAGAGCAGTTAATTTCCCACATTTCTACGTTTGGTACTAGAAAATCATTATTGTCTCAGTAAGTTGGAAAATAATGAAAATACTTGTAAGTAACTTTTCGGATGACGATTTCATGATAAAACAGGTATGCTCTGAAAATTTTCAGTTTGTTGCCATTGTTTACAGCGACTCGAAGAAATATAAAAATGGTAGAGTACCTGGAAACGTACTTAGTGAAACTATCCAGCTTGCTGTTCTTTAAGCATACACAGATCTGCATCCAAAGAGGTGAAACTGTACAGGGCTTATACAGCGTCTCATCACAAGTCCCCGAACTCCCCTATGGAGCACGGAACTAACCACTAGGTATAATGAAAGACAGAGCCGCCATTATCAGACTTAGTGCAATTACTCCGCTTAGGAAGTTATAAAAGAGTGGGATGGAATGGCTGAGCAACTCCTCCTAAGCCACGCATTTCTGTAATCAGTGCTAAGCGATGCTTGAGGTGGTGTCAAGAGCAATGCTGCTGGACAGTAGATGACTGGAAATAAGTGTTTTTGAGTGATGAATCAGGCTATATCCTGTGACAGTCCGATAGAAGTGTTAGGATTTGGCGAATACATGGAAAACGTTACCTGACTTCATGTATAGTGCTAACAGTGAAGTATTGAGGATGTGGTTTTAGGGTTCTAAGGTGTTTTTCGTGGTTAGGGTGTGGTGCGATTATTGTGCTAAAGAAAACGCCAATTGCGGAAGAATCTGAACACGTTTCAGCGTATAGGAACATTTAGGACACGATGATTGTTCGTTTCAGCCTGACAATACACCCTATAATAAAGCAGCATCTGTGAGGCATTAGTTTGTCGACAGTAGCGTTCCTGAAATGGATTGTCCTTCAGAGTGTCTACCTGAACCAAGTGGACCATATTTGGGGTGAGTTACAACGTCCACTTCGCGCCAGACCCCAGTGTCCACAGTAACACCTTTCCTGGTTTCGGCTGTTGAGGAAGAATTGGTTTCAGTTCTCCCACAGAGATTCATATACCTCATTGAAAGTGTGTCCAGCAGGAGTCAAACCGTAATAAAGGCAAATGGTGGACACACTCCTTATTAATGTACGCTGATAGATGTCTAATAGATTTCCGGTTACGTAGTATCATATAGTGTACACGTGTCACTCTGATGATCTGTAAGCATGCGACAGAATGCGCTATCTAATGTGTTGCAAAAGGCCGCGCATAACAACGAGACTTTTTCAGTTCTCATACTTAGCGTTCTGTTGGTGACACAAAGGTTGGGTCAAGTGTTTCGGAAAGCCCTGGGGCTACGAACCCAGCACCGGTTCGACCTACTGTAACCATTCTACGATACTGGGTCAAAGTTTGAATATTACACACTTCGTCCATCACAGGCAAATGGAGCAAATCGGCTGGTTCTTTTTTCATTACATGTAAATTCAACTAAATGCCTAGGTATTATAATGACGAACAACTTAAATTGGAAAGAACACATAGAAAATGTTGTGGGGAAGGCTAACCAAAGGCTGCGTTTTAGGGCAGGACACTTAGAAAATGTAACAGACCCCTCTATGGTGCACCTTAAGGGGCTTACGGAGGTACCATTTTGTTCCTCGGCGGTTGCTGCGAACCCGAAAAATATGGTTATTGGGTACCAAAACCGAGCCGCGGATTCCAAGACAGCTGTACACAGGAAATGGCTGAAATTTTTGAGATATATTTCTAAGGTCCCGATCTATAACAGCATTGAAAATTTTCTTGATACCTCTATCCGTTTACGAGATACAGAGATTCAAATTTACGCTCCTTGTAAACATTAAATACGCACGTAATATCTGGTGCGAGGCGAAAACGTAGTTTATGAAGTGACATAACATTGAGAAATATGCTATAAAGTATTTCCTTTATCATCAGAACCCAATGTTGTAGTACATAAGCACACGAAAAGTTTTTCTGTAGGTAAAATACGGTCTCAGGAGAAAATTAGTTTTGCGTGGTTTCAGTTTTCACGTATGTATATTACCAAAATTTTAGTGACCCATAAAGTTGTTTTCAGATGAGTGACATGCTTTGCTGTAGCAGGGAAAAGAAGGTAACCAGCGAAAAACTGCTCCTATCGACCACAAAAAAGGTTAATATGCTCCTGATTTAAAAGACTCTGACTAAAAGGTGGGGTACCAGCCGTCTCATTCTGCCTTCATCGTCTTAAAAAAATTTCCCAGCAATTTTGTTATGCGAACATATTCGCGGGTTTTTATGCTGAGAGACGGATATAGTGGCAGTCGAAATGAGACCGAAGAGCAATGAATACAAGGAGACAGTAGACAGTGGTTGTCATAGAAAGAGCGAAGAAGACAATGGCAGTGTGGGAGAAAGGGAGAGAGACATTGGCAGTGGAACACAGTAGGCGGTGAGAGAACACTGATAGGAAAAGAGTGAAGGAGACAGTGCCGGTGGGAAAGAATAAAGAGAAGGATTAAGTGGTAGCAGGCGAGAGCCAGTGATAATGAGACAGTCCACGAGAATGACAACGAGGAAGATGTAGTGGCAGTCAGAAGACAGAAACAAGGAATGAATAAGATAGTAGCAATAAGACAGAGCAGAAGGTAGACAGTGACAATGAGATGATACAGTAATAGTAGAACAGAAGGAAGGAGACTGTGGCTATGAGATACGAGACAGTGACAGACACACACAAAGAGGTGATGATAATGAGTTGGGCTGAATGAGTGAGTGAGAATGGGTGTGAGCGGGTGGGTATGAGCGAGTTACAGTGATGGAATAGTGTGCGTGAGCGAGTTATAACTAGGGGAGCTTGTGGGAGACAGATGTGAGTTGCATGTTAAAAAAACTGCGAATATGTTCGCACGCTAAAATTTTAGTGAAAACATTTGAAGGCGCTGATGAAGGAAGAATGGAGGCAGCTGGTACCGGACACTTCAGTCAATCTTTTAAAGCAGGAATATATTAGCCTTTTTTGTGCTCCGATATGAACATTTTTTCCGCTGCTATGTTACTGCACGATCCATTACATCAAGCACTCATGGTGTGTGCTGGCTACTGCACTCTATGGTTGCCCATATTGTCGCGACGTAAGAAAGTGGTGGGTGGTAGACCAGCAGTGGTCGGTGTAACTGGCAGGATCGAATATGTCGTGCTTGAGCTGCGGGTCTGTCGGGCGCCACACGCTATCGGTGCCAGGAGCGCCGATGACGGCTGGCAGGCCTTTCTGTTATTGACGAGGTGCATTCAAGTTCTAAGGCCTCCGATTTTTTTTCTCCGGGCTGGAAAGAGATAGAAACATGCGCATTGTTTTAAAATGAGGCCGTAGAGCGCGAACAGGGCAGACTCGCCTGGCTTGTCGGCACGTGTGTGGCGGACGTGCCCGCCGCCGGCTTCGTGACTGCCACGGAAACACGCGGCGCACCACTGCACGGCTGCTCGTGACAGCCATGCCGCCAACTGTCCAAGGATCCCCTGGCTTCTCTAGCACGCCGCTTCGTTCTGCCTAAAAATACTAAAACAAGGAAATATTGAAAATGACCGGAAGGTAAATACAGTACTGGCCATTAAAATTGCTACACCAAGAAGAAATGCAGATGATAAACGGGTATTCATTGGACAAATATATTATACTAGAACTGACATGTGATTACATTTTCACGCAATTTGGTTACATAGATCCTGAGAAATCAGTACCCAGAACAACCACCTCTGGCCGTAATAACGGCCTTGGTATGCCTGGGCATTGAGTCAAACAGAGCTTGGATGGCGTGTACAGTTACAGCTGCTCATGCACCTTCAACACGATACCACAGTTCATCAAGAGTAGTGACTGGCGTATTGTGACGAGCCAGTTGCTCGGTCACCATTCACCAGACGTTTTCAATTGACGAGAGATCTGGGGAATGTGCTGGCCAGGGTAGCAGTCGAACGTTTTCTGTACCCAGAAAGGCCCGTACAGGACCTGTAACATCCGGTCGTGCATTATCCTGCCGAAATGTAGGGTTTCGCAGGTATCGAATGAAGGGTAGAGCCACGGGTCGTAACACATCTGCAATGTAACGTACACTGTTCAAAGAGCCGTCAATGCGAACAAGAGGTGGCTGCACGATCCGTTACAGCCATGCGGATAAGATGCCTGTCATCTTGACTGCTAGTGATACGAGGCCGTTGGGATCCAGCAGGGCGTTCCGTATTGCCCTCCTGAACCCACCGATTCCATATTCTACTAACAGTCATTGGATCTCGACCAACGCGAGCAGCAATGTCGTGATACGATAAACCGCATTCGCGATAGGCTACAATCCGACCTTTATCGAAGTTGGAAACGTGATGGTACGCATTTCTCTCCTTACACGAGGCATCACAACAGCGTTTCACCAGCCGACGCCGGTCAACTGCTGTTTGTGTATTGAAATCGGTCGGAAACTTTCCTCATGTCAGCACGTTGTAGGTGTCGCCACCGGCGCCGACCTTGTGTGAATGCTCCGAAAAGCTAATCATTTGCATATCACAACATCTTCTACCTGTCGGTTAAATTTCGCGTCTGTAGCACGCCATCTTTGTGGTGTAGCAATTTTAATGGCCAGTAGTGTACTACCGTGTAGTGTGAAACACTCCGTTAACAAGCAGCTCCTGTATTCTATTAAGAATGAAGTGCAAATCGCGATTATGGTTATGCGTCTCCTGGAGAATTTTTTGGAACAAATGAAAATTAGCGCCGGACCGGGACTCGAAGAAGAATTTCCCGCTTGCCGCGACCGGTCGCCTTAACCACTTCGTCTATGCGAGTACGCCTCCAGGTACGGACCCAATCTCAGTCTGTCAATAGTATTTTCCCTTCCTTGTGCTCTCAACACACTGAAGGGAAAAAAGTCATGGCATAGCGATCTGCACATATACAGCTGGCGCGTACGCAAGGTATGAAAGGACTGTATATTGGCGGAACTGCCATTTGCACACTGGTGATTCTGACCACTCGACGGGAATTACCAGACTCTGAACACGGAATGGTAGTTGGAGCTAGACACAAGGGGCATGCGATTTCCGAAGTCGTATGGAACTGAATATACGGAAATCCACAGGGTCGAGAGTGTGCCGAGGATACGAAATTTCAGGCATTGCCTCTCGCCTCTGGCGTGCAGCTTCCACTTAATGACCGGCGGCGTTTGAATAGAGTTGTCAGTGCTAACAGACAAGGAACACTACGTGAAATTACCGCGGAAATCAATATGGACGTACGACGACCGTATCCGTCATGATGGTGCGGCGAAATTTGGCGTTAATGGGCTGTGGCAGCAGACGACCGACGCGAGTGTCTTTGCTAACACCACGACATCCCCTGCAGCACCTCTCCTGGGCTCGTGACTATGGATTCGGCCCTACACTACCGGAAAACAGTGGCCTGGTCAAATGAGTCCCGACTACTGTTGGTAAGAGCTGATAGTAGGGTTAGTCTGTGGAGCAGGCCCCGGGAAGCCGTGGACCCAAATTGTCAACAAGGCACTGGTGGTGACTCCATATTAGTGCGGCCTGTGTTTACATGGAATGGACTGGGTCCTGTGGTCCAGCACACGGATAACTGACTGAAGGCCGGCCGCAGTGGCCGTGCGGTTCTAGGCGCTACAGTCAGGAGGCGAGCGACCGCTGCGGTCGCAGGTTCGAATCCTGCCTCGGGCATGGATGTGTGTGATGTCCTTAGGTTAGTTAGGTTTAATTAGTTCTAAGTTCTAGGCGACTGATGACCCGAGAAGTTAAGCCGCATAGTGCTCAGAGCCTTTTTTGAACTGACTGAAAATAGTTTAGTTCGGCTACTTGGAGACCATTTGCAGCCATTCATGGACACCATGTTATGGACGGCAATGCGGCGTGTCACGGGGCCACAATTTTTAGCGATTGGTTTGAAGAACATTCTGGACAATTGGAGCGAATGATTTGGCCACCCAGATCGCCCGACATCGAACATTTATGGGACTTAATGGAGAGGTCAGGTGTTGCACAAAGTCTTGTACCGGCATCACTTTCGCAATAATGGTCGGCTATAGAGGCAGCATGCTCAGTATTTCTGCAGGTGAGTTCCAACGACTTGTTGAGCCTATTTCGTGTCGAATTGCTGCATTACGCCTGGAAAAAGGAGGTTCCACACGATATTAGGAGGTATCCCACGATTTTGTCACCTCAGTGTATTACTGTGATTCTTGGAAGGGGTTATATAGTGCCAGCACAAGTGAGTAATGACACTGTTGGCAAATGGAGGTTTGGGCCTCTCCTGAAGGCGCGCTCAGATAGCGGAAGTGGTTAAGGCGATTGCCCGCGACAAGCGGGCAATCCAGGCTCGAGTCCGGTCAGGCGCAAATTTTCATTTGGTCTGAAATATTCTACACGTGATGCGGAAACATAATAGCAAGTTCAATCTGAATAGAAGGTGAATGGTGTTAGCATCACAAGTAAACTCCAATTAAAAACTCGGGGGTGGATACCCAGCAGAGTCAATCGGATAATGTTGATAAAGACCGACGAGTTTGCTCTCTCCTCTTGGAAATCAGGGTTAGGTTGAAAATGCACCATGGCTGTCGCAGTCAAGGCTTGGCGCATCTTTCAACTCGTTATTGTCCTTACTCTAGTCATCCTCAAGGATTCAAGCTCAGTGACAGGGGCGTCTGCAAGTGCGAAGACGAATACGAAGGAATTGCAGAATACTTTGACCTGCACTCGGCATCATTTAACACCTTCAGGTATAAAATTCTGTTAGGATCCCGAAAATGACAAATAACTATCTATCTAGTAAATGAAATCTCAGAGCTTTAATAGAATACAAGGAAAGTGAGATTCAAGAGTGCAAAACAGAGAGGATCCCATAGAGACTGTGAGTAAAGTGGAGTGTAAGGTGGTACAAGGGAACTGATCATTGACGACGTTATGCGTGTGTTTCTTCTACCCTCATGATCAGGCTTCCATATCGTTGGTGGCACTCACATTTGTACACTGCGTGAAGGAAATAAACAAAGAAGTGTTGATATCACATCTGCCTTAGTTCAGAATCTTAGGCCGGCCGCGGTGGTCTCGCGGTTCTAGGCGCGCAGTCCGGAACCGCGCGACTGCTACGGTCGCAGGTTCGAATCCTGCCTCGGCCATGGATGTGTGTGATGTCCTTAGGTTAGTTGGGTTTAAGTAGTTATAAGTTCTAGGGGACTGATGACCTCAGATGTTAAGTTCCATAGTGCTCAGAGCCATTCTTAGGTTTAGCTAACTGTAGATTTGTGCTATATTTGCATAGCAGTAGTTACAATACATTTTCTGTGAAAAAATCAGTTGTAACTTTACAGTGCTGTATAATGTTGCTTAGTGAGTACTAACAACAGCTCTGTAAGGGAAACAATGATCTTCAGAGCCTGAGCCACAGTCGCAAGGTCGCATGCCAGTGGAAACAGTAATACAATGCAGGCAAGTGGCTGTGAGGTGTAGACTCGACATATATTCCAAGACAATAACCGCCAGCTGCTACGATGAGTACTTCCCGATATCTATTCCTTCGTTCTTTCTTTCCTCTTACTATCTTTCAGTCTTTAGCTCTCCTGAATGCTTTATATTTTTTAGCTTAATACTAACAAGTTGTAAAAAACGGTCATTTTTTCAATTATCATTGTGTTGCCAAAGAACATATACACAAACTGTGAATGGCTGCGATAATCGTGATTATTATTATTGCTTTGTAGTTATGGACCTACGTAGTATCTGACGGCGGCAATAAAGCTCACGCATTAAACAAAAAAATAAGCTCTCTAGTGAAACTTGTAATGCAATTTGAGTCCGACTGAATGTCTTACAGCCTCGTACAACGATGTCACTGCTGTTACGGTAATTCAGAAATAATGTTTCTGCACGAATGTAGATTTGGGGCATATTTGAAGAGGGACAGCATGTTCTATCTAGGCAGTCGTCTTAATGGAGTATGATAAAGAACTTTTGACGCCTAAGCTAAACCGATTATACAGATTTACCTGTCGAACAACGGTATTCTCAACATCTGCGGTGAATAAGTTTGTTTATTCCTCTACCTTCTTCCCCTTAGCCCGAGACTCCTAGCCACCTTCATTCTCGTCGTGATGCGGGTTCTCAAGACTGCCCTCCATAACGAGTCCCATTTATTTTCTCATCAGACATGCCATTTCCCTCGTAAATGTCATAAATGTACTCTATCCACCTATCCGCTGTCTCTTCTACGTCTAACAATGGAATTGCCATTGCTTTTTTAAGGTACCGAGCTTGATATTAATTTCACGCAAAATTGTTTTCACTTTCCTATGTACTGAATCAGACACTAGGGCAACAATTTCTTTTTTGATTTTCTCGCATTTTTCCTACTACCATTTTCCCTTGGCTTCCTTGTCCTTCCTGTTTGTTTCATTCCTAGGTGTTATTGCTGTATTCTTGTCTTCTCCTAAACATTTTTGTACGTACTTCTCCCGCCGGTTACTTGAAGTATTTCTTCTGTACGCAAGGTTTCTTCGCAGTTACCTTCCTTGCACCTGTGTCTGACAGAGTAAAGATTGTGACTGCTCTTTTTAGAGATGTCAAGTGCTCTTGTACCCACGTCCCTACCAAACGTCGAACGTATGACATTACTCAGTGGTTCAGTATCCCATTCTCTACCACATTGACTCTGCTAGACGATTCTCTTGAACTTCAGTGTACTCATCATCATTACTAAATTGTGATTAGAATCTGTATCTGCTCCTGAGTATGTATTTTAATCCAGTATTTGATTTCGGAATCACTGCCTGACCATGACGTACTCTAACTGAAATCTTTCCGTATCTCCCGGCCTTTTCAAAGTTTACCGCCTCCTCTTGAACAGAGTTATCGCTATTACCAACTGAAATTTATTGCACAACTCAATTAGTTCTACTACTAAACCCATATTCACCCGTAACTCTTTCTTCTCTTCCTTCCCCTGCCACCGTGATATAGGTTCCCCACGATTATTAAATTATCATCTTTCACGTGCTGAATATCCTCGTGTAGCTTCTCCATCTCTTCTTCTACTTGCGGCGTTGGCATGTGTATCTGAACTATCATTGTCGAAGTTGGTTTGCTGTCGATTCTGTCGACAACAACCCTATCACTGAACTGTTCGCGGTAGGTGTCTCTCTCCCCTACTTTCCTATTCATAATAAATCCTACTCCCGTTATGCGATTTTCTGCTGCTGTTGCTATTATTCCATATTCGTCCGCCCAGAAATTCCTATCTTTCCATTTCACTTCACTGATCCAAACTATATTCTACCTTAGCATTTCCGTTTTTAGATCTTCTAACTTTCCTACTATGTTCAAACTTGTAACATGCCATGCTTTGACTCGTAGAATGCTGTCACTACATTGGTCATTCAAAGTTTCTCTCATGGTCACCTTCCCCTCGGTAGTCCCCTCCCGGGAATCCTAATAGGTAATTAGTCTGGAATCGGAATGAAATTTTCGCTCTGCAGCGGAGTGTGAGCTGATATGAAACTTCCTGGCAGATTAAAACTGTGCGGTGGACCGAGACTCGAACTCGGGACCTTTGCCTTTCGCGGGCAAGTGCTCTACCGGTTTTAGTCTGGAATCTTTTTTGTGAATGGAGATATCATGACACTTCCTTAGTTATAAGCCACATGTCATGTGGATACACCTGATGTGTCTTTAATGCAGTGGTTTTCTTGCCATCTATAGCATCATCCCGTTGATCGTTGCAGATTGTCCCGCTTTTTGGGGGTTGTTTTCATCTCGTAAGAGTAAAAGGTTGCCCTGAAACGCTGTCCTACACCGTCTTGGAAGAGACGCTTGGCAAGATGAGCGTGACTTTATGCAGTAAGTCTTAGGCCATCTTTGCTAATGGTTTCTTTTTTATTCTGTATTTAAGTGGCTGCCGTAGTATCTGGGACCTAGGACTTTTGATTACTACCTCTACACCAGCGAGGCGCTCACTAACAATCTTAAGACGAAAAATAGGGTAAATATTAGTTACGGAGAATATTTGGTCTGCTAAGTGATCACATTTCATGAATTCTGACCTACTGTTGCAGACATGTGGATTTGCTTGTACCTGTAACAGAACAGAAAGAAAGAACATCTTAATATTTTTCAGGATTATTGTAATGAATTCATCTTGAGAGTTGTTGTGTGCATTTTAAAGAAAGAAATGATTGAGGATAATTGTGTTTGTACTATGAAGAGAAAGCAGCGCACGTGACTCATTGGTGTTCTTGTGGTTACAGACTCGGAAGCGGAAACCAAAGAGCTCCAGTTCCAAGGGCGACGGCGCTGGCGGGGGCGGTAACGGAGGCGGGGGCGGTAGCAGCACTCCGAGCGTCCTGTCCGCAGCATCCGGCATCGTGAAGATGGAGCACCCAGGTACCTGCCTGGCTGCCTGCCTGCCTGCCTGCCTGTCTGTCTGTCTGTCTCAGCGGCACAGCCTCTCAAGCGTTCCTCAAAGGCGATGGGAATATTCCTTAAACAGTCATGTAGTGGCGGACAGGGATAGCAAGAACTTAGTTGAAGGAATCAGTTGAGATTTACGAAGTGCTACCAGCAGTTAGGATAGCACAGTGACTCTGCGCAGGGAGTTAGAAAACGGCGTACAATGGTCGAACAGCTCTTCATATGCCACACATTTCTGTGGTCAATATTAAGCGACGCTTGACGCCCAGCGATTACACCGAACAGTGAATGATTGGAAACCAGTTGAGTGATGAATCCCTCTCTATCCTGTGGCAGTCCGATGTAGGGGTTTGTGTTTGGCGAATGCCTAGAGAACATTGCCTGCCATCATGTGCAGTGCCAACAGTGGAGTGCGGAGGAAGTGGTGGTACGGTGTGCGGCTGTTTTTCGTGGTTGTGGTGTGGTCCCTTTGTCGAGAGTGAAATGTTAAATTTGAAAGGACATTTTAGAGCATTGTTCACTGCGTACAGTAGAGGAACAATTCGGAGAAGATTTCAGTATGACAATATACTCTCTTATAAAACTTCACATTGTTTGTGGACAATAACGTTCCTGAAAGGGGCTAGCCGGCCCTTAGTACCTACCGGTATCCAATGGAACTCCTTGGGATGAGTTAGTATGTCGACTTCACTCAAGACCTTACGTCCAGAAGTATTAGCTGCTCTGGTTTCGGCTCTTGAAGATGAAGAAGAAGAAAAAAAAGGCTGCCATTTCTTGACAGACATTCAGAGGCGTCACTGAAATTGTCTACAGGAGAATTCAAGCCGTCAAAAGGAGAATTGTGGACACACTGCATATTATTAAGTACATGAATGTATGTCCGGATACTTTTGAGCAGATAGAGTACGTGTATTCACTGTGTGGTAATCGCTACACTAAATACCTCCCCGAAAGACGTAAAATATGAAGTCAAGTTGTAAGGCTTTTGTGGTGTGCGTACACACACCATCAGATTATTTGACTTGTCGCTCTAACGAAGTAGGCGAGTGTCAGCAATATGTCTCGTGGTCTTATCGTGGCGTGTTTATCTTCTGCCGTTAGGTCAGACGATAGAAATGCCACTTGCACGCTTAGAGTAACAGATTGACGGTGACCAACTTTAAACAGAACTTGATTAATTTTCACACACATTTATTAAAATAATAACAAGCATAAAAATAACTTAACTTGGTTCTGGATGCTA
This sequence comes from Schistocerca serialis cubense, assembly GCF_023864345.2. Classification (NCBI taxonomy): domain Eukaryota; kingdom Metazoa; phylum Arthropoda; class Insecta; order Orthoptera; family Acrididae; genus Schistocerca; species Schistocerca serialis. Next base: position 578,221,610 of record NC_064639.1, on the reverse strand, counting down.
TTTACAATTGACAATCTGAAGTTCCTTTGGTCTTGGTACATTAATCTTATTCTCACATATCTCTGATACTTGACAAAGTGTCTATTCATTTATCTTCATGACTATGTACAGGAATATGATAATCTTATTAGGCGCAGACTGAAGCTTGACTACAGACTAATGCAGACTGGTACAGACTGATGCAGACTGACTAATCGGAGGTCTGTACACTCGTTATAATACCTCATGCGTTCAGGTATCACTGCGCGAGTGTGATCCGCGAGGAGAAAAGGTTCTATGTTAGCAGCAATCTCATTGGCTGCGTTACATATTAATACGCGGATCGGCGGAAGCAGAATTTGGTCCGTCTCTAAGACAGCGCCATCTCGTAGTGCGGAGACGGACGAGCGCTGCGCCTGCGCTGTTGTGCTTAGCGGGGCGCGCTCTAGTGGGAACGTTGTGTACGCACTGACTACGCGGAACTATGTACACAACAGCTTTATTAGTTGATGACCAAAAGGTATAATTTTAAGTTAAATAAATGCACGCCGTATCGCTTCCAGCCTAGTGCAAGTCTTTCGATTGGGCTGCTTGTCTACTAATTTCGCTGCATATTTACTCCAGTAACTTGTCAACTTTCCTCGTGAGAGCTTTTCGTCCCACGGAAATCTGAAACGGTCTTCAGGAATCGAAACCCAGATCTTCGCGTCAGTAGCACGGCATGGAATTAGTCACCTCTGAGATGTTATCCCCTAGTAAAGTTATTTTTATGAAGAATTTGAGTAACAACTATCCTGTAGCTAGTAGAATATGCATTCGTGCAATAAACGTACTGATATATTACGGCAGTACAAATGAATGAGAAGATTACGTTTACTGAGTGAATGCGTGTGCAGCAGCTGGAAAGCACTGGAACGCTTTTGGATCAGATTTTGGAAATGGGTCATCCCCTGACTCTCGAATCAGGGTCTACTATTTTGAAGTGAAGGCACGTAAGCGATTCGTGTAATGTGCAGCAATGCGTTGTAAGGGTCGCGTAGCCGGCCGCGGTGGTCTAGCGGTTCTAGGCGCGCAGTCCGGAACCGCGCGACTGCTACGGTCGCAGGTTCGAATCCTGCCTCGGGCATGGATGTGTGTGTTGTCCTTAGGTTAGTTAGGTTTAAGTAGTTCTAAGTTCTAGGGGACTGATGACCACAGATGTTAAGTCCGATAGTGCTCATAGCCATTTGAACCATTTTTTAAGGGTCGCGTAACTGAATTTTACGACTGTCTGCGAGAAAACTAGTATGTCCTCTAAACAGGGACTTGGTCTTCCAGCGGTTGTTGCCATTAGTGTTTAGCATATCGCCGGCGTAATTTTTTTTAAAAAAAAGAACGAACTTGACGTCCTCTGCGAAAGAAATACTGCAAAGTCGGTGTTATCGCGGGGCTTACCTGCAGAAACCCGCTCCGAGACTGTGCAGCAGGTTTCATATCGGCGACCGGTTGGCTATCAGCGAAAGCCAGCTAGGCCACACACGCCATGACGCACGACAGCCGCTAACCAGGCCCTGCTCTGCGAGGCAACGCGGCTTTCATAATTTAAAGCACGACTTACCACACGCAGAAAACGCATAAACTCGTCGAATGTAAACGACAGATTAAACAATTATCTGTGTCCATCCCTTTTCTTCCGGGACGTGAATCGAAGGCATACACCCTCATTTTCAAGTGGATCAGTGCATTACATTAGAACTTATTTCTCTTGATGTACCAATTGTCTGTCTTAGCCTTCATTTCAGTACAAATAAGTTACGAGAGGATTTCAAAACTTAAGCTACACATGTTGTTTCACGCTGCGACCATTGCCCAACAAGATTTGTGCACTGTCGGAAGACAGTACATGTCCCGCTTTCCCTGCAGACACATAACAGGTGCGTCCGAGCGTGCGAGTAATAGGTCGCGGCAATTCTAAATGTACTACAAAGTTGGAATACGTGGGACATTGCGATTCTGGTGGGCAATTCGTCTAAATTGCAAACAGACTCACCATGAAATTATGGTAGTATATGGACAATACGCAGTGTCATGACCTTTCGTAGTGAAATGGTGCCAACAATTCTACCAAGTCTGCACAGACGTGGGTAGACGTCCACACAGCGGTTATCGAATGGTTCTCAGACTAAGAAATGGATTTCTATCGTCGAGGAATTGAAGGATTGGCAGAATGTTCCCACCATTATTTATATCGCGACTTAGTGGCTTTGTGATAAAGTAGTATGATCTATATGCGTAACTTTGAATTGTAGTCAGCATTCAATATTGAAGTTACTTCGCTTGCCATAATACTGTATAACTTACTCTTGGAAGTCCTTTCTCATTATGTGTCACTAATAATCATAATGAAGCACTGAAGTCATAAGTTGCGAACACTAATCAAGCTGCGTATGAGATATTCCAGCAGAAAGAACATTCAAGGTCGTTCTTTTTGCTGAAGTATCTCGTCAGTAACTTTGTTATTGTCCATAACGTAGGGCTCCAGTGCCCTGTTTTGATAACAAGTCTTATGTAATTATTGGTTTGTAGCGAAAATAAATTATAAAGTAATCCACACAACATCTGAAAATCAGAATGTTAGCTCACGATACACGTATTGGAAGAAACGACGTCTGACAACAGCTTAGTGTTTTAATAGGTCTTCGATACCATAAGCAGCCAAAGTTTCCAAATGACTATCCAACATGGGCGACATAGAGGTTAACTCATCGAATGTATCCACTGGACGCTTGAAAGCAAAGAACACAGTTCTTTCATTGATCATTTACAATTTGTAGTTATCTTCTAAGTCTGGCTCTCTTACTAAGTAGTAAGTTTAAAACTAGATTCACCTATGCACATTGATATTGGATGTGCCCACACTCCGCCTTTATGACGATTTCATCTGTGCTGGGGGACAAATTCAAATGAAGTGTGTCAATGTCTGTGGTGGAATGGCATCCCACTCTTCCTCAGGATCCGAAACCAGAGAGGGAAATAATGTTGGACACTAGGATCTGGAGCAAAGTCGACGTTATAACTAATCGTAAAGGTGTTCCTGTGGATATCTTTCGGGACACTGGGCAGACCAGTCCACTTCAGGAGTGTTATTGTCCACAGATCATTGCCTCACAGATGCTCCATTTTGACGGGTTGCATTGCCATATTGATACAATCAATTACCGCCTCCGAAGGAAGAAGATAAGGGTTAAACATCTTGCATCGTCTCCGAACCCTTCCTCTTCTGTACACACTACCCAATTTTATAAAATTTAATATTTTCCGCATTTAGCGTTCCCTTAAGCACAATAAGGGGACCACACCCTAACCACGTAAAACACCATCTTCCCCATGCTTCACTGCTGGTACTACACTTGATGGCATGGAATACTCTCCAGGCATTTACCAAACCCAAACTCCCTCATCCGACGACCACAGGGCACAGCGTGATTCATCACTCCCAATCATTCATTTCCAGTGCCCATTGGCCAATGGCGTCGCCCTTTACACCACCTCAAGCATTGCTTAGCGTTGACTACAGAAATGTGTGGTTTGAGGAGCTACTCGACAATTATACCTCATTCTTTTTATCTCCGTGCTCATAGTCATTGTGTTTGCTGCGGTGCTGGTGGCGCTTTGGAACTCACGAATGATGCCTTCCACTGTTTCCATGCGATTTTTTATAACCACACTCAGCAATGCTCGATGGTTGTTGCTTGTCAATAGTTGAGGTCTGCCTGGGTCTCGTTTAGCTGATAGTTATGGTTGTTCCTTCGCGTTTACACTTCACAAGCACATCACCAGCGGTCGACCTGGAGACCTTTAGAAGGGTTAAAATTTCCCCGATGGATTTGTTAGGTAACCTCCCATTTCGAAGTCACTGAGTCCTCCTGGCCGATCCACGTTGCTGTTATTGCTTCTCTACTCATTACAGAATACTCCATGCCTCATTTCCTGTAGGTGTGTCCGTTTCTAGTGATGTTTAGTGTTCAATTCCGCGTTACACATCGGTCTCTGTATACTTCCAATTACACAGTGGACCTGACGTTTATGGATCAACCCTCTGCTTAGGCCTAGAATTTTTCAGCTTATATACCAACCGTAGTTGGTGCTACTGGTGCCAGTAATAGCAGCTTGTTTAAAAGATTCGTAATTTGAAAAATGCAATCAGATTTGTGCTCATAAAAGGTTATTTTCAAGTAAGAACATGTACATGATTCTTAGAACTGCATTCTCTGTGTAGTTGACGTTGTTGAACATGTACTCGATTACTTGGTGACTTTTGGAAGTGACCTGAAGGTGGTGATGTCGTTCGAATATTGTACTGGTTCAGGCGTGCTCGTGTGACCTTCATGGGGAAACATTTGTTTGTAGGCGGTTCGGTGCCATCTACATTAGTTTTGATAAAATTGTTACTCAGTAAACTGTGTTTTTAAGTGTTTTACTGTTTCGTGAACTCAGTTTAAAGAACGAGGGAGATAAAACTGGATGTTCCTTCGTGACTTTATAGATGTGGAACGCCCTCTCCACCCTCCCAGTTAAAATTTTTACTCCTCTCAGAGTTTTGGTGAGACACTAGCATAAAAAATGCAGATTGATTTCTGGATACCTTTCACTTATTAACCTCTAAACGTATAAGACATATAGACGCTTCACCGAGAATATTTGTTGTTATTGTGCTGCACGCTAGGAAGCTCGTAAGTTAAGGGCAGTGGACGACATTTTGGGAGTGCCAATCGGAACATACTTGCGGGGGACCACAGAAATATATAATTAAATTTTTTTGTGCTATAGACATTCTCCATTCAAAAATTATAGTTCTTACTAGCTGTCGTTAGTAGCAAATAAGGAAGTGTGCGTATCAGATAATTTCTTTGAGAAGAAAATATGGACACTATGTCTCGAGATAAAATTTTCGTAGTTAAAATAGCTAGGAGTCGCCTCCGTCACGAAATAAAGGAGGTGGAATCGTGAACTTTATTTAAAATACTGCACACACAGTTCTGGGAAGAGACAAACAATCGACAGCGTTATGATCGCTTCTTACTAAATCCTGTGACTTTAGCGCGATAAACAAAAATACTGAACAATATTAAGCTGTATTATATAACTAATTTATTAATAATTGTCTCACGATTGTTGTTCTCTCAACAGTGGTGTTACTAATATCTGCTGATGAGGTTAATTTTTTGCTCCTTTTCGGAAGAAAAAAAAGAGAAAAAACCGTGACATTAATTACTTCATCCTGCCCAGGATAGTATTTATTTAGGAATCTCACTACCATTTTATATTTTCCATATATGTATGGTATTATTTTAATTAAATCCGGTGGAAATGAGTCGTTGGTTTATGAAGTTTCTGTAGAAAGCTTGTGTTGCTGCTATTTCAATCAGTATACCCCGCGACGTGTAGGCAACAGAAGTTTCTTCTTTGTCGTGCTGGTTGCGTAAGCAGCAAGGGGCATATTGCTGTCTCCATACCTTCACGTTAAACAGCGGCCATGTGACTGAGATTGTGTTTCGATCACCACACTCATCTGTTAATTGTTAGTTTCATACTAATTACACACTCAACGGAAATGAATGAAATGTAGCATTAGAGAAAGTTTGTCTCATCAAGTCAGTCATTTCGTAATAATTTCAGGCGGCAGAAGTCGGGTACGGGAATTGCCGTAGGATTTCTTAGAGATTCGGACAGACGTATTCTTTCTCAAATGAAGATTATTTACAATCATTTAGAATGAATTTAATGTTGTAAGATGTATATGTCACCTGGGAAAAGTGTGGTTTTTATAAAAGGAGTTCTAAATTCTTCAGAGAAAATATTTGCCTACCGATATAGTTAATATCGCTTTTCTGGCTATATATGGAAACAAACTTTGTACTTTTATTGCTGCCTGTATTTTTAATGTTTGTCCAATGTTGCTGGGGACAGATAATATATTATGAGATCAAATTATTGTGATCACGGGGTAATAGACAGATTATAACTAATAACCTATCGAGGGAGTGCCAACGTACAAGATCGTATTTTTACGTATTGCATGTCACAGACGCGCTTGCAATCTGTTAGACAGAGCACGGAGCAGGCTGTTGGAACCCCATCACTCATACTGAGTAGCAAATTTTTCCATTACCGTTGGTGACTGCTGTATAGGCATCATTCGCGTGCTTCGTATTCACGTACACATCGTGATTCGTGGAACACTATCGTAGACGCGAATTTGTTTGCCAACAAGATTATTTGGAGGAGTACCTGTTTCACTGTGCTTTTTCACTGTGCATCTGGGTGGTCGGCAGTCAAATCACACAGCGATTGCACGTGCAGATCCACATTTTTCTCAATAGCTGTCCATAAGTGAATTAAATTCACTGGAATGAAATGAATGGATAGATCGGAAAGAAGTATCCATTCGAAAACGCGAATCCTACTACACAAAGAAAATAAATAAATAAGTAAATAAATTGTAAATGAAGAACACTAAATTTAGGATGTTCTACAGTAGTAATTTATTTCGTTAACCGATTTTCGGCTTAAATGGCCATCATCAGACCTTGGGAGCCAAAAATTGGTTAACGAAATAAATTAGCACTTAGAACATACACGAATGTTTGCTTCTCATTTATAATCACGCAGTGCTCACGAAAAAAATTGTCATTTGTAACGACATACTCATTACATTGCAGATTCAGCGCTTCTGAACAGTCCTCAGTGATTTATAGTTTCATTTCATCTTGACTGATTTCATCCTCATGGCCCATTTTATTGCAATGAATTTAATGCACTTTGCATGTATATGTGCTATAGCAAGTCATGATTCTCCACAAAACCGTTTGCACTGCGGCACTATTCACACATGGCCCTTGAGAACTCAGACAGTCTAGTGGGTAAGACGATTACTGGCGAAAAGCAGGCAAAACTTATTCGAATACGAGTCTGACAAAAATTTCCACCTGTCACAACCCATTCCTAACAGAAAAACACAGTAATTACTTTCATCTAAGCAGAAGACCAGCGTACGATGGGAGTCAGTGTTGGGCTTAAAATACCCCTTTAGCGTACGATAACAATAAAAATCATTGGGTAGGAAACAGCATAAACAAGGAAGTGAAATTAGGGATTCCGCTCGTAATCATAATGTAAATCTAATGCTTGGACGGAAAAACTGGATTACCAATTAATGGAAACACACAAACTGATCCAACTGATGTAGTTTCACAGTTCCTTGTCGCAAGCCATGATTTATCAATATATCAATATAAAACAGGAGAATCTTGCAATCCAGAAGGGTCATCTTCCTACAGGGTAATGGCTTGGGTAGTTATATTGTATATTGAAGTAATTACTTTCGTCAAACTAGGAATAAAAGTTTTTTTTATCAAGGTCCAGAAAAGCAGTGTAGGTGGTTATTTTATATCAATGACGCGCACAGCGCTCCCAGAAGCGAACTGCATCTTCCAGGGTGATGCCCACTCACGTGCCTGTAAATGTCAAAAATATGAGTATGAAGATTGAAGACTGCATTATCCCTCTCCTCCATATCTCCAGAAATGAATATTAAGGGACATTCGTTACCATACTCCAGCATCTTCCAAGACACTGGATCAGTTTCTTAACGAGGAATGGAGTAAAATTTCACTGAACGCTGTTCATCAATTTATAGACACGTTTAGTGTAACATCAGGTAGTTCTTCGTTGGACATCCTGTTCTTCCTCTCATTCTGCGAACATGTTATCGCACTTGGGCTGGTGCAGCTTGCAGCTGATGTGTGTGTTCTGTGGCTGTTGCAGACTCGTTCGTGTCCGGCGACGTGAGGTCCGTGGTGGGCGTCGGCGTCGGTGTGGGCGTGGGTGGACTGAACGGGGGCGGCGCGGGGGCGCTGTCTGGCTACTCCCTGTACGGCTCGCCGGCCGCCTACCACGCGACCCCTTCTGCCACCGCTGCTTTCTACGACACGTTCGCGCAACAACAGCAGCAGCAGCAACAACAGCAACAGCAACAACAACAACAGCAGCAGCAGCATCAGCAGCAGCAGCACCACCACCACCATCACCAACACCAACAGCAGCAGCAGCAGCAGCAGCAGCATCATCACCACCACCATCACCAACAGCACCACCACCAACAGCACCAACCGCCCCCGCAGTCACCACGCCTCGAATCCCCGGAGCGCTCGCCGCTGCTGGCGCCTGCGCAGTCGCCCGTCTCCGTCGCGCCGCACATCGTCTCCCTACACAACAATAACAATAATAATAACAATGGTGGCGCCAGCGGCCCAACCAAGATATCTCAGGAAAACATGGACCGCCCATCGGTAGTTTCCATGACTTCATAGGCCTGCTGGTACAGCTGTGGTGATGGAAACTGTAATTTCGCCAGTGTGTGTTCTTTTGCGGCGGGCACGGTTGCAGGCTTCTGCCTTAAAAAGTTTCACTTATCGTGACGTGTTAGACTGCTCCCTGTGCCTGCATTTGTGCGACTTTGTTACGCTCTGTTGTATCCTTGACACTTGGCAGTGAGCCCTCTCTCTTTTGTGTAGTTTTTATGGCTGTCGTAAGGAAGTTAATTCCCATTCTTGCCTGTTTCCCGGTGGGCTGTGGACAAATACGAGCGACGGTCTCATGTCGTGATCGAGGTACTCGGTAACATTCCCCTCGTGAAACGCTCTTGATTTGCATGATCTCGTAGTCGCTGTACTGTGATGTTGTATGCAGAGCTTGTCACATAGTCGACAGGCGTTCTGTGGAACTCGTCAGCAGGATGCAACGTGTTGTTGCCCTCAAAGGAGCTAGTTTCACACTTACTTGCGGCACCTGTAAAATGTTTCACTTGGTCCTTAATTTTAAAAGAAGCACGTCAAATGGTTGCCCTAACGAGACAAGTCCTTACCAATTTCTTTTTATCTTGTTATAATAACTAACCAGTTACACCAATTACCTGTAAAAATGATTCCCAAAAAGTTTCAGTAATGTGTGTAGCTATAATTTTCTAGTCAATTTCCATTACGAGAGGTGGTTTAACGGCAGAGAGACTGACGTTTTTTGAGTTCAGTACATTTAACGGCATGCCACTTGGTCGTTACCAGAATTTATAAAGTGCTGCTCTTCTCCAGTACTATGTAATTTCGCCAAAATACAATCATTTTAAGTAAACGTAGATGGAAACCGAGATACTAACGAGGAGATGTCAACTACTAATGTGTTACTGCGGTAGCAGGAATCTTGTTTTGACTGAAGATTAACGTTAACTTGCGTAACAACAGTGGGCTGCAATATTTTCTCAGTTAAACGTCATCGCCTGCAAATTTTCAATGGGCAATGGCCCCTTTTCACTCTGAATGTATTTCTAGTGTGAATGAGTCAGAGAAATCAAAACGATACATCTCCCTTTCCTTCTTCACCCATCTCAGTAGCAAGACCTACTCATACTACACACAAATACTAACAACGCCACATCCTGTGTATGCGTGTGCGTGCCTCTTTGTGCTCATCACTGACTAGGTGTGCCTCTCTTTGTTTCCACTTCTATTTGTGTGTCTCCCTCTTTGTACTTCTTTCTATTGATATGTGTGACCTCCTTTGTACTCTATTGTGCTTATATATATATATATATATATATCTGTCTCCCCTTCATTGTACTCATGTGTGCTCTTCTTTCTAACTCACTTCACAGCAGCTTCTGTTTCCTTTTATCGATATCAGCAACATCAAATATGTAATGGAAGTATGGATGAAGAAAGGTTAACTCCATTCTTTACTCAAGGGGAAGGGCATCTATGATTTCTTCACTCACTTGGTTTGCAGGTAGTCAGTGAACGTTCCTCTGAATAAGAACGTACAAGAATTAAATAGATGTCATCGGAGCATTGTTTATGTAGTGCAGTTTCACCCATAATTTCTTTTTGTAGATAGATTCCATGATACAGAATTAAAATGAAGGCAACAGTACTTTTAGAGACATTATTATTTCATTCTGGTTTGTACTCCACGTTGAAGGTTATTGTGTTTCTGTACTTGACATACTGTGTTTTTCATTTCAGGTAGGTATTTCTTTTTCTTCTCAGTTTCTAGCAATTTCGTGAAGTGCTTTGTATTGTAATGCCAGCTGCAACTTAATAGATAGCAATGACACAACATTCAGGGAAACATTGGAATACAAAATTTGAGTTTATTGAAAAAGATGTCTCATTTTATAAATGGAAATTAAGGTGTTGTTTGTGGGCAGGTTTTCAAGCGTCATACAACATCACAGTGAAAATACAGAAATAGAAACTGATTTATGGATGACTTCAATTACCCACAAAAGGAATTAATTAGTTATTTCATTAAATCAGTTAATAAGTTTTGGTCCTAAGATGCACTCTTGGTTTGAGCATGTAGTATCCTTAGTAACAGATGAGGAACAAAATCTAACATTAAATAAAATTTGAGAAAATATTTTGCAAACTTCTTTCACTGAAGTTATGCACCACATATGTACACTACATGGCCATACCAGAAACAAAGGCAATGGTTTGTTGCAGAAATTATGGACATTGTGACGGTTTTGCAGTTGTCTGGAATGGTATCATGAGTGGAACATTAATACACTGACCTGGCACGAACATTAATGGCCAGCAACGTAGACTGTCTCCTAGAAAATGATCTAAGAATTGATGAATATTGCAACAAGCAGGGAAATTTAACAGACATTTAATATTTGTCCTATTCTTGATCTGTTGTTCACATTATTCATTTTTTGTTGTTATTGTTATGATGATTTTAGAGTAAAACATAAAACAGACTGTAAAATAGTGATAAATTTTTTTGCGTTGTTATTGCTGATTGTGTAATAAGAAAGATGAACAAGACATGTTCTAGGGGGATCGTTGGTTGATAGATAAGTGATCTGATTTTACTGTTGTTTGTCTGTGGCAAACCTGCAGCAAAAACTTTTTAAAAATAGTGTTAAGTTGCTCATTCTGTCTATTTGTAATTTTTTTGTAGATTAGAACCATTTTTGCACACGTCACAGTTTACTGCATTGGCAACTCGTATGTTACTGTCATTATTCTTATAACTTTACAGCTGAGTGATTTATTCTAGTTTTTTTCTTTTTATGTGGTGATAAAATTTTAGTCTGGATCATGAATTATCTACTATGCAGACTGTATCTCACAATAAAAAATAAAACCTGTTTCCTGATGATGTTTTCAAAATTTGCTTATAATCTTAGACCAGGTAATTGACTGAACAAATGTCTCCCAGGTGGTCTTTCTTTTAAGTACTTCAGTAACTACAATATCTCTCTCTCTCTCTCTCTCTCTCTCTCTCTCTCACACACACACACACACACACACACACACACACACACACTGGTGATCAATCTATCTTGCCTCGAAATCAACAGGGTGTAAAACTAATACCAAGAAATAATATGAGGATAAGAAAGTAAGTTTCTCGTCAAAAATAACACCTGTATCACAGTATCCTCCAGTAAGCCAATGGAAGAACAACAGATGGGTAAGAAGAAACTGAATTTTGTCTTAGTTCTGTATTTTGGCTACCTTCATAAATTCAGTTTATTCAATATCGATTATCTGTGAGAAGATTAGATTAGATAAGTACTTGTTCCATAGATCATGAATACAACACTGCGTAATGATGTGGAACGTGTCGGGTTAATAAAAGGTGTCTATACAAGATATTACATTACACAAAATATTACATGACACTTCATATTTTTAATTTTTTGTGGAGGGTGGGGAAATTACCCACTTACTATATCCAAAAATTCATCTAATGAGTAGAAGGAGTTGCCATTCAGAAATTCTTTTGATTTCTTTTTAAGTGCAATATGGCTATCTGTCAGACTTTTGATGCTATTAGGTAGGTGACCAAAGACTTTTGTGGCAGCATAATTTACCCCCTTCTGAGCCAAAGTTAGATTTAATGAGTAGTGAAGATGATCCTTTCTGCTAGTGTTGTAGCCATGTACACTGCTATTACTTTTGAATTCGTTCGGATTATTAATAACAAATTTCATAAGTGAATATATATATTGTGAGGCTACAGTGAAGATCCCTAACTCTTTAAATAAGTATCTGCAGGATGATCTTGGATGAGCTCCAGCTTTTGCTTTTATCTATTAACCCTCTGATCGACTTTCGCTGTAGTGTCTGCTATGATAGTGCCTATGTTTCTGCTGAACTTTTCTGATGCTTGTGCGGCCTAAGCAAGACTGAGAAGACACACTTTGACGAAGACGAGTTTCGAAGGTGAACTTTGTCCCAGTGTGAAATGGTGTCTTACTTATAGTGACTGCATATGTACATGACGGGAAAGAGAGAGAGAGAGAGAGAGAGAGAGAGAGAGAGAGAGAGAGAGCAATACACGAAAGCGGCAGTGGGTTTATATGTGTGAATTGAATTGCTCGGTTAAATATAAAGTTCCTCTGAAAGAGTATTCTGGATCGAAAGTAATCTTTTTCTATCACTAAGTGTGTGACGATCCATGTTTATTTCCCGTGATTCATCTTCCAAAAACAGTGATAGTTACGGCAGTGTGGCCTACTTCATTATGCTTCAGTGGATCAGATTTCTTTTTGTTTACAAATTGTATTTAACAAATTAGCGATGCGTTTCACCTAGTCGATATTTCATTTACCAAATACATTTTCCTGTTTCAATTCCTTTTCAAAAGTACGTTAATGAACTGGTCTTTGAATGACTGCGCTTAGAGCAGCAGGCGTTTTGAGCAATCTTAATCAGTTTGAACTACGTAAGACTTTGTAATTTTGAACCAGAATAATAATTACAGAGCTAATACAAATCTCATTTCGGCATTTCAGATTCACACGTTTCGTAAATTTATTTAACTGAGGTGACACTTTTATCAGATAGAAGAGAGTAAGCATGAGGTGCAGCATACTGCCTATTCTCGTGACTAAGTAAAGTTAACTTTTTAAAGAAAAGCCATTTCAACTCCTAGTAGATGTTCACAAAGAACCACTCTTTAGATTAATAAATTATTTTCAGTTCACAGACGGATTGACAAATTATTTTCAATTAAGAGAGAGAAAGTTACCTCGAGAGCTTCAAGGCGGCGGGTACTCTACATTTTATTTACTGAATTAGCGACACTATGGTGTTGCATGTTGGCTTTAACGAAATATAACACCTTCATATATGAAAGCATAAATTTGGGTTTCTGTCTGGCTTATTAGGATGATTCATGTTGGATTCAGGAAAAGGAAGATTAACCAAAAGCAATAATAAACTATTACAGATATTAAATAAAATGTTACATTGCGTTATACAAGTATGGGTGTCGGTAGAACCGAAACTGAGAATAATTGTATTTTGTTAATTTGGTTTTTTTGAAGAAGGGTAACCTTTATGTGGCAAATAATGACCACAAAGTGTTACAGTTGAGGTCATAAGTGATACCCATTCACTTCACAGGCATCATAGAAACTAGATTTCTACCGTACAATTTACAGGCTGGAAACGGATTGCCTGTCTGACATTACCACTTGCATATGAAAGATCTAGCGGGCACCGAGTTAGGTGGCGCAGTGACAAGACAGAATCTGGACCATATTCTGGAGGACGGCCATTCAAATCCCCATCCAGCCATCCAGGTATGGATTTTCCGTGACTTCTCTATGCCGGTAATGCTGGTCTGGTTCCTATATAGGGGCATGGCCGATTTTCTTCCGTAGCCATTCCCAATAAGAGATTGTCCTCCGTTTCTGATGACCTCGTTGTTAAATTCCAGTTTCCCTCATTTGCCTCACATGTTTACGGATACAGAGTTCACTCATAAAACTTGAGCTTCTCCCGGCATACCGACTGTTCAAGTAACTTAACGAGTAACGTACTCGAGGTGTATATATTCTGTAAATACAGATGTTTTGAAGCCAAAACGCTCTGCAGCCTTGATACTTTTGAAGTTAGCTACAGTTTGGATAGATCTTTTGAAACATTCTTTCATCGAAATGAAGTGTAACTAGTAAGTTGACAGTATATGTATACATGATTAGCCTTAACATTAATGAACACATCTTTTAGTTCTACTCTTGAAATTACACTTACAAGCTAGGTTATATCTCTCTCTTTTTTATTTTCTTACATACTACCAGTTTTTAAATAAAAATATCCAGCAGAAATGATATTTGGATAGATTTGTACTTGCTTTACTAGCTGTCAGACATTTTATTTTTTTACAGCATATAATCAAAAATTATTGATACTGCATATTGAATCCTTTCCTGAGCCACTGGCAGCTTTACTTGTAATAAAGGTTATTGTTTTTCCTCTGTTGCTGTAGGTACGAAAATCACTATTCTTTTCAAATTGTAATGGATTATTTACGACGAGTTTCATTAGAGAATATATTTATTATGGTTCAGTTAAATGCCTAACAGTTCAAGAAGTATCTGCTTGACGACCGTGGGTGAACACACATTCTTACAGTTCGATATTGAGCAATCAATATTTTCTTTCTAACTGCAAGTAATGACCTACGCAATAAAAGTTTTGCAGAAGACATCATTGAGAGGAAATACGAAAAATATTTCAAAAGACTAATTTGCTTGTTTCCAAGATTAGCAATTATACGAAGGGCAGAAGTTTTTGAACTAAATTACTTCTTCCAATTCAAGTTTTTTTTTTTCAATACGGTCACCCAAAACCTTAGACTGTGATGTGACTAACGGCGACACCTACGCAAGTTGAAGGTGGAAACAAGTCTTATAATTTATATGAATATGGTATGTGTTCTTTCCAAAAGAACAGGTATCAATGGTGATTTTGCAGCTCTAGAAGAATGAAATTACAACGAAATCCAGAGCATTAGCTGCTAACAGGCGTTGAGAAGTATCAACGGGGACAGTTCGGACATGTCCGAAAGAACAGATACCATCTTCATGTAGATAAGGCTTACCGGACAATGATCGTCTTCAGCGCGGATACACTCGCATTGCTCAAACTCTTAGGGGAATCGGTAGATTGACTGCTGCGAGTAATGAGTATAGTGGGCGGGGGCACTACCAATGTAGTGTGTGGACAGTAAGTTGGAAGTGTGGGTCTCACGGTGAGCGTGCCAGAGGTAAGTCCCTGCAGTCGCACTATCCTCTGTGTCCTCGGTGGCTCAGTTGATCGCCGGCACGGTAGCTCGGCGTGTGCGACCGGAGTGTTAGCTGCCCTCTGTAATAAGAAAACTGAGTTAATGTATCAACGATGAACTTCAACAAGTGTCATAGGACGTCCGTCCCGAACAAATACAAAGATCAGTTACGCAAAAAATGAGATTAACAAAAAAAAAAAAAGAAAGATAGATGGTTCGCCATGTAAGCAGGAGATCCGGGGTTCGAGTCCCGGTCAGGGCGCACATTTTCAACTGTCCGCGTTGATATTTCTCAACGCCTGTAAGCAGCTAATGGTCTGGATTTCATTGTAATTTCAGTCTTATAATTGTTCTGTAACGCTGTCTGAATATTTTGGCTTTGCCGTTGACAGACGGAACGCCACAGTCTAGTGCAGTGGAACGAAGAAATTAAACAACCCTTTCCCCACTGCCTACACTACAAAGAATTTCATTTATGGGACGAAGATTACTGAGATGAAACAACACATATGGCTTCAACTAGCTGATCCGTTCATCCACTGTCTTCACATTATGGGTCTCACCAGTTTAAATAGACTATATACTGAGGTGAGTAAGTCGTGGAATAGCGACACCCACATATACACATCTCGGTAATACAGCGTACACAATGCATAAAAAGGCAGTACATTGGCGGAGCTGTCATTTGTACTCAGATGATTCATGTGAAAAGATGTTAGATGTGATTATGAGCGTAAGACGAGAATTAACATACTCTATCGTGGAATGGTAGTTGGAGCTAGACGCATGGGACATTTCATTTCAGAAATCGTTAGGGAATTCAATATTCTGAGGCCCACAGTGTCAAATTGTGGCGAGAATACCAAATTACAGATATTACCTCCCACAGTAGCGGACGGCCTTCACTTGGCGATTGAAAGCAGCGGCGTTTGTGCAGAGTTGTCAATGCTAACAGACACGCAACACCGCTTGAAATAACCGCAGAAATCAATGTGGGGCGCATGACGAACGTATCCGTTCGGACACTGCAGCGAAACTTCTCATTAATAGTCTATGGCAGCAGACGACCGACGCGAGTGCCTTTGCTAACAGCCAACGGTTGCCTGTGGTTGCTCTTTCTAACAGCAGCCCATACGAGCAAACCAGCTGCGACTTTGCCTGATACTGCTCGTACATTAGCTTATTGGTATATGTACGGCTTTGTTTTCGAAAGAATAGCGCGGCGCAGTCATAGGGTCGAGCCGCGCACGTCTGCTTTCATGCCTCAAAAGTAATTCGCTGTAAATAATAACCTTAAGCTGTGATCCTGCAGACAAATAGTCTATGCACAGGCTACCATTGCCAATTAATAAAATACAAAGAAATACAAAATAAAAGTTAAATGGATAATTTAATAACAGGGGCTCTATTTTAACATCTGCAATTGATGTAGGCGACAGAGAATTATGTTGAAGAATGTTTATTCAAGAAAAGGACATCTTAAATAAATGGGGAGTGGTTCTACGATATGCAGTTAAAATACAGAAAACAGTACCCTCATCTTATGCAGTAAAGTTAGGTTGAGACTGTTATGAGAATGTTAGCAAAAATCCAAATTCGCGAAAAATAAGTCAATTTCGTGATCAAAATACAGGAAATGTTCACCACCTCAAATCAGTTCAGATTACAACATGATGATTCACAAATTATCAGACATGATACTATTCTTTCCATCTCATACTCTATCTATTCTTAGTTCTGTAAATCAAGCGGCAAAGGCTAGAATACTTCACTGGAGCATATTCAGACCCCTCGAAATATAAAAGTCACTTGAGAAATTTAAGTTTGGTAGCGGCCGTTTACCGCCAAGAATCTATCACCTCCATGTCCGAATCACGCGCATTTCCTCGGGAAGGTCTGCCTTCTTCAAGAACTCGATATAAAGGTATCCTTAAAGTACCGTAGCAGCTGTCATCACTCAGAATCTATCAGCCACAAGACTGAATGAAGCACAATATGACAGGCAGGTCTGCCTTCTTCAAGAACGAATGTAAAACTGTTCACAATCACCCTAAAGCTCTTCACTCGAAAAGTCAGTCTCCACTTCACACCCTTAGTATTCTTCTACTGTCTGCTTTTCCGTTGGCTGAAGGTCATCCCCATCAAGAATACATCGTTTTAGACACGATCTGACTCATCTTGACGACTTTCTGGAATAAAATAATATAGTACAATAACATTCAAATAAACAAATGTCAGAAATATTAAATAATATTATAAAATTATTTATGCATTCCTGAGAGAAGTGTGTTTTGGTTCTCTTTTGAACTGTGGTGCTTGCTAACACATGCGATTGACCAATTTTAAATTAGCACAATTTTTAATAGTACTTGCAACCAACATTTAAAGAAAGTTATTGGCAAAATAGTAAACTGTTCATTCAATAAAAACACAAGCATGACAAAATATGAGGTATAGATGCTGTGTTCATTTTCTATGTGTGTATGTGGAGAAAACGATGTTCTGACAAAATTTTTCGTAGTAAAAAAGATACGAAAGACGTCGTGGATCAATAAATAAAATAGATACAATTAAGTAGCTTTTAGGAATGATAGCTATAGTGCAATCCTATCATCTGAGATAACGTTCGTTGAAATCACATGAAGCTGTTAAAAGTTGTTTATATAGAGGTTCATTGCATAAAGGTTTATTGACTGTAAATTATTAACTTTCGTGGTTTTAAAGATACTGAAATCACTGTTGCGTCAATGGATGCGCCGTATTTTCTGTCATCACCATTGTACTCAGACTTGCATTAATACTTTATGTGAGTTATTGTCAAATCTCAAAGCGTTGTTACTTAGGCATCTTTAATATAGTCTGACACTCCGCCATTTCTTGGAGTATCTCCTGCACAGGGTCCAAATTATCAGCTTAGGGATCTTCCCTGTTTCCGGCCACGCGCTCCTCGTCACCCCATTTGCGCTAGCCTGGCGCGGTAGCGCAATATCCTCGTCTCTCCTATTAGTACCCAGCCCAGTAAGCAAAGTAAACTCCCAGACATAGGTGGCAGAATTAATCGTCTACGTAGTCGTAACATTGCAATGACATTGCCTGCAGGGTCTCTCTGGGCTCGTGGATCCAAGACGACTGAAAAACCGCGGCCCGGCCAGATGACTCCCAATCCCAGTTGGTCTGTCAACAAGGCACTGCGAAAGCTGATGGTGACTCCATAGCGGTGTGGGCTGAGTTTACATGGAATGGACTGGGTCCTCTAGTGCAACTGACCCAATCATCAACTGAAAATGGTTATTTCGGCTAATGGGAGACCATTTGAAACCATTAACCGATGGAATTTGTATGGATGACAACGGGACAGCCATTGTTCGCGACTCGTTCGAAGAACGTTCGGGACAATGTGACGGAATGAGTTTGGCAACCCATATCATCCAACATGAATCCCATCCAATATTTATGGAGCATAATCGAGGTATCAGTTCGTGCACAAAATCCTGCACATGCAACAGTTTCGCAATTACGGACGGCTGTGGGGGCAGTTCGGCTCAGTACTTATGCAGGGGCTTGCAGCGACTTGTTGAGTCCATGTCATGTCCAGTTGCTGCACTAGGCCAAGGAAAAGGAATTCTGACACGACATTAGGAGGTGTCCGATGACTTCTGTCACATCAATATATAATTTCTTTGATGTATTGGGGATGTCTTCAGATATTTTAGTCACTGTTGGTTGGTTACTGAATGTAGATGACTATTAGAACAATTTGACCTGAAGGGTTTAGATTATGACAACCATTCTATAAATCTTTGACTAGGCATTTCCCTGTGGCCTTTAGATAGCCTGTGGAAAGACTGCAAGTTTGAATTACGCTCTTGAGGAACTGAATTACAGGAATCTATCCAGTAGCATGTACCATCGCCTTTCGCCCTCACCACAGCGATGAGTACGCCTAGACAACTGGGGAGTAACACCATAAGCTGCTCATAAAATGTTTACTAGCCAAAGCGGTGTGTATACCTCATCGCCAGTGGCATATTACGTATCATCAGTGACATGAGTGTCAGTTATAAACTCTGCATGACGTTCAACTTGATGTGCAGTTCATGGTGTTTACAAGATGTCCTTTAACAATTTGCGGAGCACAAAGCATTCAGGATTCTTTATTAACCTGTAAAGTGACATCTTTGTGTTCTTCAGTGATATAAAGTGTGTGTGGCATAAGCACGACTGGAAAAGGAGCTTTTGCCCACTCGAGGTATGTAGATTTATTTTACTGCCCATATTTGCAATCAAAGGACTCCACAAAACGTTTGAGCCAGGGCTAAAATAGTGTTTTGATTTTTGTCTTCTGATTCCAACCGCTACCAGAAGCTGCCAAAAACTGTTACACAGAATCCATACATGTTTTTCGACCTGACATAGATCCATCTGCCAATGGAGGTTTCAGCCTCTGAAATGAATAGCGAAAATAAAAATAAGCTGTGACTCGTTAAAGAGAATTTGTGGTTTCAGTTGTTACTGTCCGGTTTATTCAGATTGCGAGGTAGGTCGCTAATACACATAGACTTCAATTAAAACAATTTGGTAGATTTTAAACGTGAATATCAATGGCGAGGATTTCTCAAAGTTAACCGTCGCTCTAAAACCCATGATAAGAAATAAATCTCATCCTCTTACCTGAGAAAATGCTGTCAGTCAGTCTGAGAATACAAACATTTGCGAACACCGCAGTAACTAGACTGTGTGTCTAGAGTGAATACTAACACGGGAAATGTAGTAACAATCACTTACGACTGTAGTGAAGTGATATGCCTATAACAGTAGATTTTCTCTTGTCTGATCAAAACGTCTGTTTTGTGGCAAGGTTATCTGGTGGAAAGTTGCCATACTAACAGGGTACTTCAAAACAAGATCCAGTATTATTCTTCGTCTCTAAAGGACGCTATAATCCCCTACACAGAGGTGACCTGTCATGGGATACCTCCTGATATACTGTTTGACCTCCTTTTGCCGGCCAGAGTGGCCGTGCGGTTCTAGACGCTACAGTCTGGAACCGAGCGATCGCTACGGTCGCAGGTTGGAATCCTGCCTCGGGCATGGATGTGTGTGATGTCCTTAGGTTAGTTAGGTATAATTAGTTCTAAGTTCTAGGCGACTGATGACCTCAGAAGTTAAGTCGCATGGTGCTCAGAGCCATTTGAACCAATTATTTGAACCTCCTTTTGCCCGACGTAATGCAGCAGTAGACGTGGGGCGGACTCAAGAAGTCGTTGAAAATCCCCTTCATAAATATTGAGCCATGTTGCCTCTATAGCTGTCAATAATTGCAAAAGGTTGCCGGTGCAATATTTTGTACACGACCTGACCTGTTGATTATGTCCCATAAATGGTTGATGGGATTCATGTTGGGCAATCTGGATGGCCAAATCATTCGCTAGAATTGTCCAGAATGTTCTTAAAATCAATTGCGGACAATTGTGGTCCCGTGACAGGGCGCATTGTCATCCATAAAAATTTCACCGTTCTTTGAGTACGTGAAGTTCCCGAATGGTTGCAAGCGGTCTCCAAGTAGCTGTGCATAACCATTTTCAGTCAATGGTCGGTTTCGGTGGATCAGAGGATTCAGTCCATTCCATGTGAACACTACCCACGCCATTATGGTACCACCACCAGCTTACACATTGTCTTTTTGACATGTTGGGTCTATGGCTTCGTGGGATCTGCGCCACAATCGAACCCTACGGTTAGCTCTTACCAACTGAAATTGGGACTCATCTGACCAGACCATGGTTTTCCTGTCGTCTGGGGTCCAACTGATTTGGTCACGAGCCCGGGAAAGGCAATGCAGACAATGTTGTGCTGTTAGCAAAGGCACTTACGTAGGGCGTCTGCTGCCGTAGCACATTAATGCCAGATTTTCAAATGGTTCAAATAGCTCTAAGCACTATGGGACTTAACATCTGAGGTCATCAGTCCCCTAGACTTAGAACTACTTAAACCTAACTAACCTAAGGACATCACACACATCCATGCCCGAGGCAGGGTTCGGACCCGCGGTCTTAGCAGCTGCGCCGTTCCGGACTGAAGCGCCTAGAACCGCTCGGCTACAAGGGGCCGGCTATGCCAGATTTTGCTGCCTGTCCTAATGGATAAGTTCGTCGCACGTCTCACATTGATTGCGCGTTTGCCGGCCGCGGTGGTCTCGCGGTTCTAGGCGCGCAGTCCGGAACCGTGCGACTACTACGGTCGCAGGTTCGAATCCTGCCTCGGACATGGATGTGTGTAATGTCCTTAGGTTAGTTAGGTTTAAGTAGTTCTGAGTTCTAGGGGACTGATAACCAGAGCAGTTGAGTCCCATAGTGCTCAGAGCCATTTGAACCATTGCGCGTTTATTTCGCCAAGGGTTGCTTGTCTGTTAGCACTGACAACTCGACGCAAACACCGCAGCTCTCGATCGTTAAGCGAAGTCCATCGCCCACTGCGTTATCGTTGGTGAGAGTTAGTCTCTGAAATTTGGTATTCTCCGTACAGTCTTGACATTGCTGATCTTGGATTATTGAATTCCCGAACAATTTCCGAAATAGAATGTCGAAAGCGTCTAGCTCCAACTACCATTACGGGTTCAAAGTGTTCTAACTCCTGTCGTGCAGCCGTAATCACTTCAGAAAGCTTTTCACGTGAATCGCAAATCAAAATACAAGTGACACCTCCGCCAATGGATGCCCCTTTTATACCTTGTGTATGCGATCCTACCACCAGCTGTATAGGTGCATGTCGCTATACCATGATTTTTGTCATCTAATTGTCTGTGTGAATTCAACAGAAAGAAAGATAGGCCGTTGGAAAATGGACATGTCAAACCATGACGCTTTGGCTTTGAATGAGAGTAACCGCCTTTTTTCTGAGTGTCCATACTACAGCTATAAAAGGTGCTACATGTTCGCCCACGGTAGGAATATGTATCGGAGTGCGTCGACCATTTGACGCGGCTTTGTTGATGAACAGCGTGTTGTTGCCTCGGATTCCATTATTCAGAAGCCTAAAACGGCTGAAAAGGCAAGGACGACTAAAACCCCGCCGATTGTGTGCTGAGTGTCAAACTGTCGCGATTTCGAACGTGGCTTGTATCAGTCCATCGTAACAATGATGAACCCGTGCAGGTAAGTTGGTAAGGTGGCGACATCAATGAGGCAAGCTCGAAGAGTGAGAGCGCTTGGGTGGCATTGGACACAACATGCATTTTCGACTACTGCCTACTGACGGCTATCTGAGTAGTGACAGCTACACTAGACAGATTTTAGAGTCCAATGAACTTGCAGGTAGATTCATTCAATGCAACTCAATGTCATTTTTCAGCAGGATTATTCCTGGATGCATGTGGCGAGAAATTTGAAATTCTTCATTGAAGCAAGACGGCTGCTGCCGCCTCCACGGTTTAAACGGACGCCTGAACGTGTTAAGGAGATGATTGGTCGTCAACTGGCTCCTGTAATAATCAGTGTCGTGTCTTTGTGGAATGACGTAAAACCGAACGTCGTGAGGGAGATTCCCCAGAAACAAGTACAGGCTCTCTTCAGTTTTTTCGTCAAAACATCTCGACGCTCTGATAGCTGCACGTGGGGATTACAGCCATACTAAATGAGAAGGTCGGAGATCATGTACAATTCTGTAATGACTAGTGTGTGGTCATGTACATTGTCTTGGATTATTTGGTAAGTTTACATCATTCATTTTTTTCACTATTTCGCACATATTTTCCGCGTTCGACTTACGAAATTTGTTACCTAACATCAAACCTTTTCGTGACAGGAATATGCATTTCATCTCATTCAAGAGAAAAAATAAAGCATGTATTAAGACAATTTACACCTGAAGATGGACCCACAGGATCCGAAATGTATCGTGTACTGAATAGAACACGAAAAGCTGTGACTGAAGTCGTTTTTTATTCATACCTCGAGTGATGGGAAATTTACCATCAAGATTGGTGATCATGAAGTTAAGGAATTCTGTTACCTTGGAAGCAAACTAACTCATGACGGACGGAGCAACGAGGACATAAAAAGCAGACTAGCACTGGCAGAAAGTGCATCCTGCCCAAAAAAAGTGTGTTAATATCAAACATTGACATCAATTTGAGGAAGAATGTACGTCTGGAGCACTAGTTGTGAATGATGGACAGTGGGAAAACCGTAATAGAAGAGAGTCGAAGCGAGTGAGATATGGCCCAGTAGAACATTGAAAATTATATGGAATGAATAGGGAATGAAAAGGTTCTCTGCAGAACCAGCGAGGAAAGGAACGTATGGGAAACAGTAACGAGAAGGCTGTAAAAGTGACTGGACATGTGTTAAGACATCATTGATTAACTTCCATGGTACTAGATGGAGTTGTACAGGATAAAAACTAAAGAGGAAGACAGATATTGGAATACATCCAGCCGCGCGGGGTACCCACGCGGTCTTTGGCGTCTTGTCACGGTTCGCGCGACTCCTCCCGTCGGAGGTTCGAGTCCTCCCTCGGGCGTGGGTCTGTGTTGTCCTTAGCGTAAGTTAGTTTAAGTTAGATTAGGACGTGTGTAAGCTTAAGGCCCGATGACCTAAGCAGTTTGGTCCCATAAGATCTTACAACAACAACAAATGCAAACACATCCAACAAATAAATAAGGACAAAGATAGCAAGTGCTACTCTTAGTTGAAAAAGTTGCCACATGAGAGGATCTTGGCGGGCCGGATCAAACTAGTCAGCAGACTGTTGACTTGAAAATAGTCGAGGTAAATAGTGATTGTTATTGTCAGCTCTGTAATAATGAATAGTCCATAAATGATAGTATTGACCATATCTAGCCAGTCGATTAGTTTCGGGGTGATTCAACTCCGTTCTCGAATCTCATAAGGGTTGTTGTCGCCCTGTATCTGCCAGCTGCGATGGTTCAGAAAACCACGTGTGAAATATTGCTGAGTCAAGGAGGTTTTCCGACATTTTCTACGGCCTCCAAGAGGTCAGTAGACAATTCTACACAGACGGCACAATATTCCTTCTCCGGTTGGTGAATTACCTGGATATGCCGTCTCAAGCGTAAAAAGAAGAGTACGCCAAAAACTGGTTCATGGAATGTTCAACTTGCGGTTCATCCAGCGAATGGAAGCCCGTGTGTGGCATTCAATGGCGCTGTCAAAACTCTGAACTACGTCGTCATATGTTGCTGGCCCGCTTGACTAATATTTCATCCATCTTGAGCAACTGTAGTTGTGTACATTGATATAATCAGCAACTGGATGCGTAAAAGAAATTTAATTTTCATCACGGGTTTCAGGCACTTATTGCCCTTCTTCAGAAGGTTATACTCGTAACTATCGCATTATTTGCGACTGTCAACTTCAAGATGCATGCAGTATATTACTGTGGTCACGTAGTTCGTAGTTCCTGTTATAACCTTCTGAAGAAGGACACTAAGTGCCTGAAGCCAGTTAAGGAAATTAAATTTCTTGTATGCGACTGGCTGCTGATTATTTCGATATACACTGAAGAGCCAAGAAGCTGGTACACAGACATAATATCCTGTAGGACCCCCGAGAGCACGCACAAGTGATGCAACACGACGTAGCATGGACTCGACTATTGTCTGAAGCAGTGCTGGAGGGAATTGACATCATGAATTCTGCAGGGCTGTCCATAAATCCGTGATAGGGTGTGCAGATATCTTCAGAACAGCACATTGCAAAGCATCCCAGATATGCTCAATAGCCGCGAAGGGTGGCGGCGCGGTTAGAGGCGCCATGTCACAGATTGCGTGGCCCCTCCCGCTGGAGGTTCGAGTCCTCCCTCGGGCAGGGGTGCGTGTGTTTCTCTTAGCATAAGTTAGTTTAAGTAGTGTTTAAGTCTAGGGAATGGTAACCTCAGCAGTTTGGTCTCTTAGGGATTCACACACGTTTGAACATTTTTACGCACAATAATGTTCATGTATGGGGAGTTTGGTGGCCAGTGTTTAAAGCCAAAAAGTGTTCCCGGAGCCACTCTGTAGCAATTCTCGACGTGTGCGGTGTCGCATTGTCTTGCTGGAATTGCCCAAGTCCCTGGAATACACAATGGACAGGAATGGATGCAGGTGATCAGTCAGGATGCTTACGTATGTGTCACCTTTCACAGTCGTATTTGGCGTATCAGGGGTCCCATGTCGCTCCAACTGCACATGCCCCACACCATCACAGAGTCTCCAACAGCTTGAACAGTCCCCTGCTGACATGTAGGGTCCACAGGTTCATGATGCTGTCTTCATACCCGTACACGTCCATCCACTCGATACTAACGAGACTCGTCCGATCAGGCAACATGTTTCCAGTCATCACCAATACAATGTCGGTGATGTCGGGTCCAGGCGAAGCGTTAAGCTTTGTGTCGTGCTGTCATCAAGGGTACACGAGTGGGCCTTCGGCTCCGAAAACCCATACCGATGACGTTCCGT
The DNA here is from genome assembly GCF_023864345.2 of Schistocerca serialis cubense. NCBI lineage: Eukaryota > Metazoa > Arthropoda > Insecta > Orthoptera > Acrididae > Schistocerca > Schistocerca serialis. Next base: position 578,196,049 of record NC_064639.1, on the reverse strand, counting down.
TGAATGGTTCACACGCTGTCAGGTGTTGATGGCCCAACATCGAAATCTGCAGCAATTTACGGAAGGGTTGCACTTCTGCCACGTTGAACGATTCTCTTCAGTCGCCGTTGGTCCCGTTCTTGCAGGATTTTTTTTCCGGCCGCAGCGATGTCCGAGATTCGATGTTTTGCCGGATTCTTGATATTCACAGTACACTCGTGAAATGGTCTTACGGGAAAATCACCACTTCATCACTACCCCCTGAGACGCTCTGTCCCATCGCTCGTGCTCCCACTATAACACCACGTTCATACTCAATCAGATCTTGATAATCTGCCATTGTAGCAGCAGTAACCGATACAACAACAGCGCCACACGCTTGTTGTCTTATATAGGCGTTGCTGACAGCAGCACTGTATTCTGCCTGTTCACATTTTGCATTTGAATATGCATGCCTACACCAGTTTCTTTGCCGCTTGAGTGTATAAGAAGTCTGATATTGATCCTTATCGCTGGATCTTTTCATATCTTCGACGGTATTATTCATACATCTCCTAGGATGTGTTAGCACCAAGTTTCCAGGGAACGACAACTATTCTTTCTTCCGCAGGGTGTATTTCAGAGACTTACGAAAGAAGAACTGATTACATTGTTACATTGAAAATGAATTTTTAGTTTTCGTGCACCCTTTATATTCATCATTTAAAATCGATGTTAAAATTTCAATGTTTCGCAGTCGATTATAATCGAGAATTGACAATCTCGATGTGAAATCTAAACCAAGTCGGTAATCAGCCAATATTGTAGATCCCTAGCAGAGATAAAGTGACATACACATGATGGACTAGCTTTGAGAGAGCCTGATTAAACCAAATCCCGGATAAATACATAGTGCAGACGAGTCTAAATGTGTGATCATTGCTTGGAGGCAAGAAAATCCTGACTCGACGCAGAAGTGACGGCGAAAAATAGGTGCTGTTGGCGGAGCACATTACGTGAGTGGGCGCCGCGGCCTCGCTGTAAGCCGAGTTGCAATCCCCGTCGTGCGAGACGTCACGTGACGCGGGGGCGCTGCTGCCGGGCCAAAGCCAGCGGCAATTAAGGCGGCGGCCAGCGCGACGCCGACGCCTGGCAGCGCAGCGCGCCTTGTTTGCTGCCGGCCGTGGTAGCTGCCTGCGTGCCCCTCCACTGTGCACACAGGCGAGCGCGCACGCGAGTGTTACAGTCGCACAGAGGGAAACTGCCACAAATACTGAGGCAGTTACACTCGCTTCCGTAATTCAGAGAAATACCTGCCAAACAGAAGAAACGTAAAGCACTCAAAGTGAAGAAGGAAATGAGTATCTTATGTAATAACTTATTACAATATCGAGTCAGATTTGCGAAGAACTTGTCAGTATGAGCCAGTTTGGCATTGCACCCATTCCGACCTGGATGCCTACACTGATTCGGTTGGCAAGGATGCCACAAAGCCTTTGTATCCTGTCTTGAGGCAAGGTCGCCCACTGATGTCGTACCTGGGTCTTAATATCCCGGAACTGCCACTGGGACGAAGTTGACTCCCCATCTAGCCCCACACATGTTCCATCAGAGGACAGATCTGGGGATCTAGCTGAGCGCGAGAGAAACTAAATTCACGCGGAGTGTTGGTACACACACGTGCCGTGTGTGGGCGAGCATTATTCTGTTGAAAAATGGCACTACGATAATGTCGCATCGGACATAACATGTAGAACGGAGGATATCGGTGACGTTCCATTGCGTTATCAGTGTTTCCTCAGTCACTATCGGTCACAAGATCCCCATACCATGATGGTTGGAATAACATCGCTGTTCATCTCCAAAACATCGGAAGAATGAGATCACTATGCAGGTAGCCGCCATAATCGTCGACGATGGTTCAAAAAATGTTCAAATGTGTGCGAAATCTTGCGGGACTTAATTGCTAAGGTTATCAGTCCCTAAGCTAACACACTACTTAACCGAAATTACCCTAAGGACAAACACACACACACACCCATGCCCGAGGGAGGACTCGAACCTCCGCCGGGACCAGCCGCACAGTCCATGGTCGACGATGGTCCTCCTGCGTGGTGCACAACCGCGGTTCATCGCTGAACGCAATGCGAAGCCATCCGACAACACTCCTTGCTTATGGTCTCGACGGCACTTTAAAGACAACCTGTTGTGTTGCGGTGTTAAGCCATCCTACGCGTGGGACGGTATTTCCCTAGTCTAACTGCTGTTGCACACCCAGCATAGGTTCAGAATGGAAGGGGCAGATATGGAGGGGTTGGGATGATTTTGGTGTACAGTACGGCGATCCTTCCTTGAGGTGGCCGGACGTGGTCGACTGGAACCTTGAAAATAAGTATGCCTGCCGTCATGTTCCCATGCAGTCCAGCATCGGGCCACTGCCACATCCGAATGCTCCACAAACGTGTATACTTTACGATTCGACTAACCTGCCAAATGGGGGTCCACAACGAGTCCCCTTTCAATCTCATTCAGGTGCTGATAATGACGACTCATACAAGTGTCCTTCACAGTGTTCACCATACATCTGATTCTGTAATCGCCCCTTACATATAACAGGCTTGTAAAAACGCTAGCTACAAAAAGTACTAACGCGCTCTAGTGGCTCTTCTACCCGTGACTGAGAATTGCAACTCTAATAACTTACATACCATCCGACGTTGTGTGCTTGCGTGAAGTTACATTGACATCCGTCCATGTCTTCTGCGTCCTTATCGATCTTTGGTGGACAGATAATCACGCACACAGCAGTAACTAGGGGATAGTCAAGAAAGGAAGGAAATGGAAAGCAGGCTGTGTAATCGACGTCGATGTAGATAGAACAGATTTGACTTTGAAGCTGACTGTGTGGTTACGAAACTAATGCTGCACAAAAGCAGCTCATGCAAAGTGGCGGTGCGGCGCTACGGTCCGCTTGCGTCATCTGTACATAGTAAACAACTGCGTGTTTGAGACTAGGGCGGCAGTTAGTGATGCCGGGGATTTGGGGCAGCGAACATGTGATACAGACGCTGTGACCCTTTTGCCTGACAAACGGCGATGGAGCACAGAATTACGGGATTGAAGAATTGGAGGCGAGTTTAACTCAGACTTAAGTTGGCGTCAACGTTCGTCCTGTCAATAATGGATTGTGATAAGAACGTTTAGCCATTGCTGCTGCGTGAGGTAGGGTCGGCCGAGGGCTGCATCCGACATCGTGGTCGGATATTATTGTTATTCACAATAAACAAGACCGCAATCACGTCAGAACTATATTTGGCCAATGCTGCAACCACTGAAAGAGTGACCTAGTCGATTATTAAGCGCAGAAGACTAAGAGAAGGTAAAATGGGTGCGAGATGACCACTTATGTGCGTATTACTCTCCGTCTGCAATGAATTCACAGAAATGTATATCTCTATCTATTTCTATATGTACGTCTATATTCCGAAAACCACATTATATCGTCATCGTCTGCTGCAATGATTTATCCCTCTCTCGTGTTACATTCGAGAATGTTGCGTAGGAATAATGACTATCTGCTAGCCCAATATGAGATCCAATTTCTGATTGTTTGATCTTCATTTCGGTGTATGTACATGGAAAAATGTTAGAAATTAGGTTGATGGATACAGTACGACATGAAGAATTAGTAACAAAAAGAGATGAGCAAAGAAATGAATGACCTTTACCAGAAGAACACACAGGTCACTGTGACAACAGCTAAGTCATTCACAAGTGGTTAAATAGTAAGGACAAAACAAATACTACAGTGTGCAAACCAGAAATTCAGTTCGACAGTTACTTAGCGATAGGACATTAGCACAAGATAGTAAAAGGTGGATGAGAGCATAGACCAGCCAAGGAATTTTTTCAGTAAACCTCTCCGTGACGTAGAACGCTTCAGGCCAAACGTCTTGCGCTGCAAGTGGATGAGCATATCTGAGACGTTTTGTGATTGCTAAACGATTTCTTCTCTGTCCTTTCTATTAATCTTACCTGGGAAATGGCTCAGATGAAGAACACTCAAAAATACACTGAAATGCAGTTGAATGAACGAGCGTTGTCTTCATGGCTGAACCACCGTTTAACTTGTGCATGCGTGGTTTAATATGGCGATAAATCGAAACCGAAGAAGTGGGTAGGATCTCATTCTTCATGTAGATGAATTTAGAGGTGGGACAGACATCTGATTAAATCTAGAAACTTTGTAACTTTTTTCTCAGACAGCTACCACGGAAAGCCTTATTCATCTCTCTATTTCAAATGCAACAAAAATAGCTTTTCGTTAAAACATTATAAAAAAAAACAAGTGGATTTACAGAAAATGGTTTTTGTGGGAGTACACCAATTAAGAATCTCAGGTCAAAGAAATTTATGACGTCTGTAATGGTACTTGAATTACGTAACCATTGCGGCACCTCAGCTCAACCTTTCGATACCAGCAATATTCTACTGTGTTTCTGTGAAGAAGTTAGCATATTTCTGAGACAATATTTAGATTTGATTTCATTAATGTAGAGATACTTTGATACATCGATATGTTTATATTGCAATGATATTATTCTTATGTGTATTCATTCTTTTGTCACTATGATCTTTGTCGTACTTGTAATTCTGATTTTTGGGCGCGTAAGCGGTTTTTAGAGAGTCAAGTCTTGGTCGTCATGATGAAAAGACGCAAATTGTAGTCAGTTTATAAAATGTGAACTTTAACAGTGAGGAAGGTATTTTCAAGTATGTTTTATATTGTGAAGTGATGTTTTGTGAGTTACGTGATATTGCAACAAAAGTAATAAAAAAGAAGTGTAACTTAAATTCGGAGTGCTGATTACTTTTTTACATCACCATTGTCTTATCTTGCAAAAGGTTAATCTTCAAGACTGGAATATGTAACACATCTATAAAACTTTTGAATATCGCAGAATAACACCTAGGCCTCTTTGCATCCGAGCTTGGAATCATCACCACCTAGATTTTCGACGGTTGAGCCATGAGTTCACAAGGAGACCAGCGTTGGAAACACGAAAAGATGAGTGCCTAGTTTATCCATTATTTCATGAAAAGACTTTATTAACTGTGCTCTAATGACAACTGCCACATAATATAACTTTGTTGTTGCCCGAAAATGCAATACTTAGCAGCGTGAGCAACACTACAAATCGTAATTAATTTTTGACCTTTGTTGTGGTTGGGTTGTTAGACGTCTAATCCGTGATGAGTAGATCAAGTGGTTGAAATGGCTCTAAGCGCTATAGGACTTAACATCTGAGGTCATCAGTCCCCTATACGTAGAACTACTTAAACCTAACTAACCTAAGGACATCACACACATCCATGCCCAAGGCAGGATTGGAACCTGCGATCGTAGCAGCAGCACGGTTCCGGACTGAAGCGCCTAGAACCACTCTATGATAGCGGCCGGCTCGTGATGAAATAGCGCTCGTGTTTGCTATGTGCGAAACTAAGAATTTAGATGATTTTCATTTATGAGAAATTGGCATACTTTTACCATTGTATTCAATGTAGACTGTGGTGTCTATGGCACTAGTCATAAAAATCACAGGAAAAATGAGAGTAGGGAAAGTATTTGCTTTTTGAAAGTCATGAACGGACAGCAAAGCGCACGTGGATTTGTCCTTTACAACTTTTTCAATTTTTGAAATACTTAACGATTTACATAAGATGTAAATCTTCGATGAATTTTATTTTGTCTAATATTTCATATTATTGTTTTAAAAGTCGAATATTCTGTAATTACTTATTAACGAGCTTCGTTATATCTCATTAAATATGATAATTTCAAGCGTAAATGTTTTTTAATAAAACATGTCAAGCTTCTGTCTGTGGTATGGCTGTGTTCAGGAAGACGCATAGGACGTTCCGTTTGTGAACTCTACAGCTAGCACGGTGAACTGTCCGACTGTCTCAGAAGGAGCTTGTAAATGGCATGCTGCACGCAAAGGTCAGATTCTATTTTCTTAAGTGTAAATTATATGCCTACTTGAATGCTACCTGCGCCAAAGCACACGAAATGTTACTGAATTGTAGTTACGGAATTCATTCCTTGAAACAGAACGAAAGGAAGATTGAGGTTTAACGTCAGGTCAACGATGATATCTTTATAGATGGAGTGAGGCAGTTACTGGAAACACTCACTTTGAATGGAAACAATAACGATCCTGACGCATGTATGGTTCAGTTTAGTGCATTTATTACCACTATCTGTAAGTGAAATGCAATGTACTAAGAAGCGATGTATGAATCAGTTACCACAATAGGTTTTCCTTTAACGTGACGAATCAACCATTTTGTGAATTGCCATATCATATTTGTATTTGTTTAAAAGTTATAAAGCCCTTCTCTGCCGATCAGAGAACAATTTAAAATATAACATACAAAAGCGAACATTAACCCAGCAGTTTCCGACGTTGTGATGTAACGCCGAAGTTGCATGAGCGCACAGCTTGATGTGAAAACTGGTACGTGGCAGAAAGCTGTGAAGCACTACTCTTCAGGAAAAATAGTAAGCTAGCAAACTTCGAGTGGAGGATTTGTATGTTGTTACTAACAACAGTCCATCTGCAACTGACGCCGTCGAGGGGATTCAAAACGAATCCCTTAAGATGAAGTGCCGCCGACTTGGGCAACTGAGTTCCGTTTTCTAGGGTAGCTCACGAAGGACACCGTTGTCAGACAGCTTTTTCGACACGTACTAGAACACTTCTTGAGAATTTAGAATCCATAATAGTTCGTTTTCATTGTGAATTTTAAAGGTTAACAGGGCATAGAGAGTAATTAAATACTTTAGTCATGGCTTGTATATTTTGAAATAGGAGGTATAGAATGAAATAAAAATATCGGGAAAGAACTTTTAGTGCGAAGCATAAAATTTTATGAATTATATAAAATCCCGTAAGAACAGATTACATTGAACGTGGCTCTTATAGAGGAGGATAACCAATCAGAGCAACTACAGTAGCAGCTGCAAGTGGAAGGACCAGAAAATTGAACAGCAAGCAAATACACTTTTGGCGTGATTAATCATGATTGGACAGGACTCGCTTTTTAATGCGCGAAACCAATAATGATGAAATTTCTTTTAATCATCAACCACCGACCGAATAAGTACTAAGATAACGTACAAGAGTTTAGAAACCGTACCTAATCTATAGTCGAGAGGAATTACTGTCCACTGTGTCTTGTAATGATACACGAGCGGTGAGAAGTGCGTATGGGTTGCCACTTCGGACATATTTTGATTGATGCTCTGTTGACTTGATAGTAGCCGGCCGCGATGACCGTGCGGTTCTAGGCGCTCCAGTCCGGAGCCGCGCTGTTGCTACGGTCGCAGGTTCGAATCCTGCCTCGGGCATGGGTGTGTGTGATGTCTTTAGGTTAGTTAGGTTTGGGTAGTTCTAAGTTCTAGGGGACTGATGACCACAGCAGTTGAGTCCCATAGTGCTCAGAGCCATTTGACTTGATAGTAATGGTTTTGTTATTGCATGAACTGCCTGTTTCTTTACCTCATATTTACACGAAAGAGGTTAATTTTGTAAAGGTGTAAGTAGGCTGTTTAGATTTTTATGCTGGTAACGCCACGTAGCGCTCTATATGAAAATGAAAATCACTGACTGTGCTGTGTGAAGTCTGTGGCTGGTTTGCATTGTTGGAATATTTGCTATTGTAGTGTTGGGCAGTTGGATGTGAACAGCGCGTAGCGTTGCGCAGTTGGAGGTGAGCCGCCAGCCGTGGTGGATGTGGGGAGAGAGATGGCGGAATTTTGAGAGCGGACGATCTGGACGTGTGTCTGGATGTGAACAGCGCGTAGCATTGCGCAGTTCGAGGTGAGCCGCCAGGAATGGTGGATGTGGGAAGAGAGATGGTAGAATATATTGTGTGTCAGTTTAGTGTTGATCAGAATAAGTAAAGAGAGAAATGTCTGAGTACGTTCAGTTCTGCTCAGCTGTTTGAAAATCAAATAACGTAGAGGTTTTCTAGCACTGTCATTTTTAAATTTTTCTAAGGGGACATTTCCAAGCTTTATAAGGAAAACCACCGGTGTGTGAACTGATCTATTAAACAGCGCTTTATTTCACGTACTCCACTCAGTGTTTTCGTCAATTCTCTAATTATGTAATGCTTCCGGAAAACAAATTTGAGCAGATATTGCGTTTCATATGTTTGTTACGTAAACTCCTCCATGCAGTAGTGCAGAGAGCAGAACAACTTCAGGACAGAAGTATATGCATGAAGAAACCACTTCAGATGAAAACAAAAACGTTTCTTATCAGTACTATTCAAATTTTTTCTTCAATTGCCAGCACATTATTTCTACAGTCCTACTGTAGTTGCACGTTGTTCGTGAGGAGTTCCTGATTTCAGCATTGATAACGGTTCTCTCTACGCTTTGAAATATCAGTCTTCAAACACTGGAACGGTACACTAACATTTTCTTTAGATTTTCTACCGTTATCTTCGTAAGGATAACAGCACTACTGAATCATTTACTATGCAGCACAAATATTTTCTCTCGCCTATTATACAATAAGGCTGTAAACGGAGAGCCGTTCTCGATAAGGAGTTGATAAGATTAGATATAGAGGGGAATGGAAATTGTGGAGCACGGTGTGAGATAGTCATCTTGCGTATCACACTGTGTTGCGGGCAGGCCGAGCTGAGCCCAGGCGCACGGCAAACAAGGGGGACTCTGCTGGCGGCAGACTACGCTTGTGCCTCCCACACTGCAATCACGTGCCGCGGCCAGGACAGCGTCAGATCTCCGTCTGGGAGCACGCGGAAAGATCCACGCAACACCTGCTTTAGCGTCGACCATATCGCGCTTTGACACCAAGCATACTAGTTTGCAAGGAGTGCCTCATGTGGTTACAGCTTGCAACTCGAGGTCGGATACGTACACTCGACTGTCCCGTCGACTAAACTATTGAGATGTACTCAATGAGCCTCGCGATTTCAGCACGATTCAGTTGTTTAGCTGGGTGCGCACAGGGTCAACACGCTGCAGTGGAAATTTCCTAACAGCGGAGCATATGCCTGTTTCCCTCTCCTGTTGCTCTCTGTCAATTGATTAACAAAAAACTGTCACAGAATGAAGGCTTTCACGGCAGGTGTTGTCATTACTTAACATTTCCGGGCTGAGATGCCGTGGTCCATACATAAGAAACGTCAGGGAAGAGTCTTACGTATGGACCACGGCATCTCAGCCCGGAAATGTTGATGAAAAAAACTGTCAATTGATGTAAAAAAAACTGTAGCCTGTGCTTTCTTTCTATAGAATTTTAACCAAACTGCTCTGAGATACTCATATAATTCGAGAGCAACAGTAACACGTTCCAGTAATTCGTTGGCGCTCTTCAGATTCTACACATAAAATGCGGCAGTGTTGAACAAGGCATTTACAAATGCCTTGTCGTGTACATGCCTTTTTCACCAAGTGCCGATTAAATCTCTGTTGATGCAGTGTGGATACGAGACAGCGGCCGCTCAGATACTTACCAAGGAAAATTATCAAACAGCCGTATGTATCGAGAAGTTATTTTATTTAGACAACTAGTTTCGCAAACTCATTAATGCCACCTTCTGGCCCCTATGCAGTGGATAATCACTATCGATATATCTGACCGTCTACACATGGAGTGTGTAGGGGCATGAAGGTGGCATTAATGAGATTGCGAAACTGGTTGTCTGAATAAAATAACTTCTTAAAACATACGGCTGTTTGGTAATTTTCCTTGGTAGAAAGTACCGATTAGAATGCGAAAATCTAAAGATAGCCGACGTATGACCGAAACCGGCTACTATTGATATTGTATTGCATAAATGTGTCTAAAATAAAAAGGAATATAAAATCACTCACACTTCTCCACAGTTAGAAAGTAATTTTTCCCTACGAAGAGATACGGTGTGCAAACCGTTATAGACGATATAATATCGAATGAAAATTCCACAAATTATACTGCAAAAACGTATCCAGAAGAGCTTACAAAATTTTTCATGTGCGTGGGGGTCCTCTCAAACCATACTGAAACAAATGAAGAGTGTTGGAGGTGGTGAACTGGCTCGTTGCAGATATAGATCGCACTTTGTGTTCTGTAGATGAAAAGAGAATGCAAATTATCGGACCGTAGGTTCCTGTATCATGTGTCAGGGCCCCACCTACACCATGTGAACACTCTAGACACCTGAAAACAGCCACTACCTGAATGAAAAGTGGCTGCTGGCTAATTGCTCCCATCACCTGCGACTTACTGGGTTTGTTACTCTTCCTACGCACCCAGCAGTGTGAATTAGCAATAACTATCTGTACTGAGCTATGTACGACAATAACTGAGAGTGTGGCTCGCTGATGTCGTAGGGTCGAGCAGTACAAGTCTGCTTTTCACTTAGTAGATAAGATAGCTAGATAGTGTGTAGTAAATTGTAATTTTACAGTCTAATATATACAGGCAAGTTATGCCAATTAATTAAAAATAATAAACTGCATGTATGAGCAATGGTTAGAAATGATAAAACTGGGCAATATTTGGAAATTAATGTTGGAGGCACCAAGAGTTTAATGTTTCCTAACTCTGACAGGTAATTCAGATTATAAAGTAACGTTCTTCAGAAATGGTGAACCCACAAAATATACTGAAACAAGGTTACAGCATAATAAATATTGAACAGCAGTTGATATTGCGTAAAACGTAGCATGAATGGTGGTACAGTCCCCAATAATTTAACCGTTCATTGCTAGTTCGAACCGAGCGGGGTGGCGCAGTGGTTAGACACTGGACTCGCATTCGGGAAGACGACGGTTCAATCCCGCGTCCGGCCATCCTGATTTAGGTTTTCCGTGATTTCCCTAAATCACTCCAGGCAAATGCCGGGATGGTTCCTCTGAAAGGGCACGGCCGACTTCCTTCCCAATCCTTCCCTAATCCGATGAGACCGATGACCACGCTGGTCTCCTTCCCCAAACCGACCAACCAACCAACCTACTTCGAAAGTTACAAGTCCCACTTATAGCCGAATTTTAGTAAGTACAAGACTGCATCTCAGATTCCTCAGAAGAGAAGTCTTATAAAACTTTCCTATGGCATGAGTAAATTACCAAATCCTATGCCGTCCTATAGCATGACATCAAAGTAAAACTTTGCTACCATCGTCTCTTCCAATTTACCCATACAGAAGGGTCGTCCTCGCTTCTCCATTGCGCCCAAGAGCCCTTTCCTCCCAGAGTTCTCCACTGATCTACTGCTCTCCCCAGCGAGGACTTGAGATATCACTACTGAAAGCACGACTTTCTTACAGTGTCATAAAATGCACTAAATGGACCACCCTTTTAATGCCAAAAATCCTACAAACCAGAGATATATTTGAAGTGAAAGCTTACTTGCTATCTTTTCCTACGATAATAAACGCAATATTTCTCGAATAACAGCTTCGACTTAAATAAAAACAGCCGGCCGTTGTGGTCAAGCGGTTCTAGGCGCTTCAGTCCGGAACCGCGCTGCTGCTACGGTCGTAGGTTCGAATCCTGCCTCGGACATGGACGTGTGTGATGTCCTTATGTTAGTTAGGTTTAAGTAGTTCTAAGTCTAGGAGACTGATGACCTCAGATGTTAAGTCCCATAGTGGTTAGAGACGTTTGAACCATTTTAAATAAATATACATGAATCTAGTGCACATGGGCTTATAATAAAAAAAAAATTGCGTTAGAATAAGCGAAACAATCAAGCACAAAGAAACTAAAAAAAGAAACGCCATACTGCTCCGTTTTTTGTGTGAATGTGGAGGAATCTTCCGGTTCGACACAGTTACATAGTAAAATACTTAAAATGCAGGAACTGAAGAATGTATTGGATTTTTGCTTGTTGCGATAATCGCCATGGTACTATTCTATTATCCAACGCCTGACTGTTTATACTTGGCTTCACTATCTGGTATTTAATACCTGAAATGTCGGTAGAAATGTTATTATTTTTGCTGCAGTTTCCAACTTCTATGTTTCATTGATAAAAGTGACATTTTATTAGATTCATCGTGTTGCAGTTTTTATTTTGATATTCTTGGATTTGCTCTAGTATTTTTTCTTGACTCATTACAGATCGCAAACGTATTTAAGAATGTCCATCTTCAGTAAGTCTTAAATTCTTGCCAGTGCCCGGATTCACTCACTTGAGAACAGGCGGGTTGCCGGCACCTGTTCCGTGGCCATCATGTTAATTCTCCCACGCTCGGTTTCGCCAGCAGGACTCTCGGCCGCTATCCTAAGCTCAAAGCTCCTGCCTCCGGACCAGCACTTAAATCTAACTCTGAAATACTTTTTCATCAGCGTGCCATTTACCTAGCATTCGTGTCAATTGATACACCTCATATAGTTTGCCACGGTCTCCAAATGCCATCAGCGTGTTCTGTCGTGTTCCTCAACTGATCATTCCAGGCATGGATAACATGGGTCCACAGACGGCGTTCCTGTGCCCCGTGGTCTCATTACGATGTCATATGCAGTGAGCGGAGGTGCCTCCTGTACACGGCTGGATGGTGTTTATAAAATACGATCACCGCACTACAGGTCTGAGATTGTTACCTGATGATGCCGATGTGTCGAAGAAAGTGTCACCGTTAGACAATGGTAAGGAAACGCAAACAGACTTTGACTATATTTTCACTTGGTGTGTTCAATGGTGTCTACGAATGCGGGTAAATGCGAGCCGTTGCATAAAACAAACAAAGAGAGCATAATAGTGTCCGATCACGAATTTAGTAGCAGACATCAAGAGCACGTCAATCTATTAAATATTTAGGGAAAATACTAAGTTGTGAGATGAAACGACCCCACAAAATCAATACTAGAGAAGACGTAGATTTGTTAGACGGATTAGTGAAAGGGCAGTGCATTTCTGAAAGGAATAATACACAAAGTGCATGTACGATCAATTCACAGTATCATTCCAGCGTCTGGGCTCCTTATCAAGAATGCGTGATAACGGACATCGAGAATTCGGGCGTGCGCTGCGGTGATCGTAACAGGTCGTCGTAACACATGCGAAAGTGTGACGGAGATGCTCGAGCAACTTAAATGGTAACCTTTGGAAAAAAAGACGCCAGGTTGTCGGGACACCCTGTTGGGTAAATGTAGAGAACCGATTTTCGAGGAAAACTGCCTCGCCTCAACATTTTTGTATTTCCTTCTTCCGTCAGCCAGCTGAAGCGTTCCTTCCGCTACTTATAGTTTCTCGGTACTTACCTTTCTTATACGTCACTAACATGTGCCATGGCTTTTTTAGAGATGTGCATTTCTCCTCAGCTGAAATACCGATTGTGTTACTCATCACGGAATCTACACCCTCAGATGACGCACGTCATCACTTCTCAGTATCTGAGTATCTCATTTCCTTTCACAGTAGTTCTTCCGGACGAATTCTTAATCTTTAGCATTGCTAAACTGTGGGCTGAATTTACAGACTCTTAAAAAACTACATATTAAAATTACAGAATATTTAGAGGAGATAAGAAGATCCCACCTGGAATACAACATGGTAAGACATAGATTACTAAACCAGATGTTGGATTGTACGGTGTAGTCACAAACAGCTACATAGGATGTTAAAAAACTACGCAACAAAATTTTAGATTGTTACGAGGAGATAAAAGGAAACTTTTGTATGTGACAAAAACTCGTAGGTCCACCATTTCCTCGCTGTGGTTCCATGAAGATTTTGACACCAGTTTTTCGTTGCCGAGGATCTTCTCACGAAATTTCAATCATCATCTTTTTCCTCCGAATCCGAAAGTAATTTACTAACGCAGATCTACAGATGGAGTGTAAGTTCTCTATAACGAATTTCTTTATGTGAGAAGACAGAATATACAGATTTCAAAGCTTCATTCTCATGTAACGTGCACTTTAGATATCGTATTCATTGATTCAACAAAACTCACTCTTGGTTGGCCCAGTACTGCGCTTGTGAAGATTGTAGAGAAACAAAACTTTGAACATAATGAAATGCATAATTAGAAGTAATAAAAATGAATCTAATTAGCTGCCAAAGGAAAATAACTGTGTGCTCAATGAAAACTATGTAACTAAAACTCAGCACTGACGTACATTATGAACGTCACGTGATATGAAGAACAATGTTGGACTAGGAATATTCACAAAAATAAATTGCTGATCCATGTGGAATAGTAATAGTTTGAAATTACCAATATTGCTCACTGAAAATTAACCTGCTTGCTAGCACGATACCTGGCAATCCTGACTACACAAGAATGCAAGGTGAGACTTTCCCTCAAATAAAAGTGATTTACTTCTTGCTCATCATGTTGTTTTTGTGCTTGGAGAACTGACGTTCTGTAAAGCCAATACAAATCAGCAGATGCAGCAGCTAAAATTTAACAATCTACTCCAAATTTTGTTTGTTTGTCAGAAATCTGTGACTTTGTGTTGCGTAAGGCGCATTGTACACACGACAAAATCTTCACAGCTTTACTATGAATCATGGAGGTGGATTTTACTCTAAGGAAAATCGTTCTTGAGAAATCAAACTCTAATTTTTGACACAAAGATTGCACAATTTGAGTAGATCGTATCTCATTACGAAAATTACTTACATCACAACCAATTTCCAAATCTGTGACACAATGAAAAGCAAAGAGATCAAATTAACACTAATCAGGGAAGTTATTAGTTATGTAAGGGACAAAGATTTTCTACAGTTAATAGTTCTGACAAACATTTCATTTTTGCGCATGGCTTCGTTACGTTTAAAGCTCCTCCATATTCTTCTCCCTCAATATAAAGAACGAGAAAGAATTATACAGTAAATATGTTTTCATCTTCATAATAATTCCAGATAGCTACTCCCAGATTCACAGAAAATGATCTCTTTCTCCGAAGAACTCAAATGCCAGCTACTATACCTCAAATAAGAATGCCCCGCACTGCGCGACTGACTGACTAGCAAGTCAGCTACAGATAGAACTAAACACAGAGTCAAGGATCTTATTCACTATTGATGCGGTGCGCTCATCTTTTTCCCAGTACAGTAAAGATGAATTATTTACAACAGCAGAAAACGTATGAGAGCCATACAGGAGAAAAGACCATCATAATTTAAAAAAGGGAAATTAGATATCGCACAGAAAGGTGTAGGTGTTCATTTGTTTTCCCGCGCACTGTTCGACAGTGAAATAACACAGGATTAGTGTGAATGTGGTTCGGTGAACCCTCTTCCAGGCACTTAAATGTGATTTGCAGAATAGCCACGCAGATTTAGATGTAGTTATGTTCAGAGACGATGTTCAAACTGCTGTGTGAGGAATACTGTTTTAGAGATGTCACTGAAAATGCCATCCGTTTACATTAATGCACAACTGGAACCTGCATGCTTATGACTGTCTAACACGCTCAAAGGAACCACTAACAGGGCTGCAGCTTGAGCAAACGGGTAACCAGCTCTTCTGGGGTGACTGTGTGTCGTACAATAAACGCTTCATTCATCCCTGCAGAAAGAAATTCAGAGGTGGTCACCAATATTCATCACACGGTAATATCATCTTTGAAAATCGCTAGCGTCATGGACTTCATGGACCTCTAGCAGGAACTGTATAGTTGCGACATTTTTGTCGCTTAAAAAAGTGCTAATTTAGTTTTCCTCTAAACACTCTAAAATGTATATATTGTTGCTTTACACCCTTTATATCTGCTCCTGTGTAGCCTTACAGTCCGATATCTGATTTCGATATCTCTGCCTCATCGTCATCTGCCTTAAACAGATCTACCAACTAAGCTACAAAGGAGATACGAACTGATTGTTCGGATTATCAATACTGCTGCGTCTATAAAAGAATGTGAAGACGACCTCAGAGGAGCTAAACGTGGTGTTGTAAAGAAAATTCGAGAGAGCATTGAAGTCGGAAGTGGAATTTACGAAAATCGACTTTGAACTCAATCATTCATCTTTTCTTAACACCATTTGCGAGTATTCGTTTGGGTTACATTCCAACAGCTGTATCTCTCTGACTAATAAAATCTGGACACACGTTATACGGAATGCTTTACTTGAGTCAGTGGATTTTACCACCTCTAGCTCGCGTTCACAGTACAATACAGCAGCCGGCCGGTTCTAGACGCTACAGCCTGGAACCGCGCGACCGCTACAGTCGCAGGTTCGAATCCTGCCTCGGGCATGGATATGTGTGATGCCCTTAGGTTAGTTAGGTTTAAGTAGTTCTAAGTTCTAGGGGACTGATGACCTCAGCAGTTAAGTCCCATAGTGCTCAGAGCCATTTTTTGAACAATACAGCACGTGCGCCCCGGGTAACACTGGAAGGGGCTAGAGCGTCTCGACAGCCAGACCTTTATTGGACTTCCTGGTTATAAGCACGCGGACTAACTTAGGCAACCAAACGCTAGCAAAGGGCCCTTCTCAGGACCAAATGTCTAAAAAACTGGAACCTTCAGCCCTTATTTGGTAGCTAAATACAGAAGGAATTGTCGAGTTAGAAGTGACTACTTGTCAAAATATCTTTTTAGTATTAATGTGTTTTTAATCAAGGGAACCAATTCATCGGACAAAAAAGATTATCGTAAAGGAGGAAGGATATATGGCTATGAGCTTATTGGCGCAACTTACTACAACTTTAATGGCGTTGCTACTTACATACCTAATCTTAGCAGCTACAGGTGACGAAATTCGTACTGCTTCAATAAGGCTTGAAGACCTCACTATCCATAACATCTACAAATCACCCAATGTAAAGTGACCACCAGATGTTCTACCAAATTCTGTCCATCCATCAGTCTATGCTGGTGATTTAAACAGCTACCATGAGCAGTGGAAGTATGCACGGAACAATTAATGTGGTAATGCCCTTGTTTGTTGGGCTGATAATAACAACGTTACGTAGTTTCTAACGCCAATGAATTGGATACATTTAGATCAACTGCATGTCATAGTGGCCGTAACCCAGACTGTTGTGTCTCACACGATCGTAAATTATTGCATCAAGAAAAGTCTTTCCAGGCTTCCCACACAGCGAACACAGATCTGTTATTCTCAATATTGGCTTATCCATTACACTGGTTACGCCTATTCCACGACCTAGATGTAATTTTAGAAAGGGGAACTGACAGGATTTCCCGGACCAGCTGGAAAGATGTGTTTCCTTCCACCAGAATCCAGAGATACAGTCGTTTTGTTGGGGCTGTTCTTGCATCGACTAAGAAATATATTTCTCGTGGATATAGGAGAGAATATATCCCAGGGTGGAGTGGAAGATGTGAACACCTGTGTGAACAATATAACAGAAGTGGAGACAGTGACACTGCGGATGAACTTCTTCGTAGTCTTTCACAGGTCCGAGGGGGAGGCTTGGTCCTCGCTCCGTAAATTGAGTGGTTCCTTTAATAAATGTGAACAGACACTTGGTCTCTAACTCAGCTAATCATATTGCAAACCATATAGTAAAGACGTCCAGATCGCCAAATGATCGCCCAATGATGAACAGGATCATACCTCCAGGATCAGAAAGGAGCTAACAAAACTAAAAGCTCACTCTCCAAGCGATTCAAAATTCCCTTCGTCATTCAACCTACATGAAACAGAGGTAGCTTTAGCAGAATTTAAAAGCTGCAAGAATTCAGGGTTTGATAATATAAATCCAGAATTATTATTCCATCTTGGGGAAAATGCCAAATACTGGTTTAATTGCTTCTTCCCTGTTATTTTGCAGACAGGAACACTTCCGAAGGAACCGAAAAATACAAAAATTGTTGCAATCTTAAAACCCAACAAACCACCAGATCTCCCCCAAAGCTTTCGGCCGATTTCTCTGTTAGGTTTAATTAGGCCTCACAGAAGCTGCAACGATCATGTATTAGCCCTCACAACTTTCATAGAGGCCGCTTTCCTGGAGAAACTAAAAACATTTGTGTCCTTTATTGACTTTATGGCGGCATATGATATCAGCTGGAGGGAAGGGATGGTCTGCAAATTACAGAAAATACTTAAATGCCGAAAAATAGCACGTCTTATTAGTAACATCATAAGCAATCGATATTTACTGGTTTCCTTGGGTGAAAAAAGAAGCTCAATAAGGAAATTAAATAATGGCCTTCCGCAGGGCTCAGTTCTCGCACCTCTCTTATTGAGGCTTTACATTTCGGAACTTCGAAAAACATCTGCAAGGAAATTCTGCTACGCAGACTATATCGCTCTGGCTTGTTTATCAAATGAGCTTGGTCAGTCGGAGAGAACACTAACACAGAACTTAGTGGCCCTCAACTCATATATCAAAAAATGGAGACTGTAGCCTAGTACCAGTAAGAGTGAGGTTTGTGCGTTTTGCCTCAACAACAAACAAGCTATAATGTTACTTAAAATCCGTCTTGATTGAAAATTTTTTTTTATTCATATGACCGGTTTCGGTTCATTCAGAACCATCTTCAGATCTGATATTTCAGTTACAGGAGTAACCCGTCCAAATCCAGCAACTTTCACATGCTACGTCATGACTGAAATATCAGATCTGAAGATGGTTCTGAATGAACCGAAACCGGTCATATGAATAAAAAAATAAAAATAAAAAAAAATTTTGCAATCAAGACGGATTTTAAGTAAAATTATAAAATCACTGACTGCTGTTATCCCATAAGACATTATGTCTGTTTTTGCAAAACAAACAAGCTTATACTGAGCTCAAGGTGCAGTATGATGGCCACATTCTCCGTCACAACAAATACCCCATGTATCTTGGCATCACACTTGACCACGCTAAACCTTTTAAAAAACGTCAGGAAAACACATTAACCAGGATAAAAACTCGCAGCAACATCATTCAGTGGCTTTGTGGCACAGCCAGTGGGGACTTTGGGTACATCTGCTCTTGCAATGGTTTTTTGGGTCGCAGAGTATTGTGCTTCAGTGTGGTGTGATAGTTGTTATACCAGCCTCACCTCTGCGCAGCTCAGGAACAGGACGCACGTGATTACTGGTACAACCAGACCAATTCCTGTGTACTAGCTTCCCCTGCTAAGCAATATATAACCACCACAGGCTCGTAGAACTGAGACATTGCTTAGGACCACAAAGTAAAAGAGAATAAGGAACTACCCTTTCTTCTCGCCTACCTGTCTTACGAAGAAACAGGCTTCGTTCAAGACACCCGCCACCTCTGTACGCTGACCAGCTAGCTAACACCAAAGTAAGAGATCTCTGGAACAAGAAGTGTCAACACATCGGAGTTTACCAAGAGCAGAAGTGGTTCGAGAAATATAACTATGGGTGTCGAACTTTACAGAAAAATGTGGGTGAAATTAAATAGAATCCGCACTGGGTGTGGCTGGTGTTCTGACTCACTCTGTAACTGGAGAACTGTGGAATCGCCGAGTTGTGACGGTTGAGCATTGATACAATCTATCAGACACATAACAGAAGATTGCGTCCTACGATGCTTTAAGAGCGCATGGAATGATTTTATGAATGATAGTGTCACAGTAATGGAATGAATTAGATACCTAAATGATAACATTTAGTCGTTTTATTTTTGTTTCATGCAGTTACGTTTATTATATATTATAAATGTACTGTCCCCCATTCGGATCTCCGGGCGGGGACTACTCAAGAGGACGTCGTTATCAGGACAACGAAAACTGGCATTCTACGGATCGGAGCCTGGAATGCCAGATCCCTTAATCGGGCAGGTAGGTTAGAAATTTTAAAAAAGGAAATGGATAGGTTAAAGTTAGATATAGTGGGAATTAGTGAAGTTCGGTGGAAGGAGGAACAAGACTTTTGGTCAGGTGAATACAGGGTTATAAATACAAAACCAAATAGGGGTAATGCAGGAGTAGGTTTAATAATGAACAAAAAATAGGAGTGCGGGTAAGCTACTACAAACAGCATAGTGAACGCATTATTGTGGCTAAGATAGACACGAAGCCCACGCCTACTACAGTAGTACAAGTTTATATGCCAACTAGCTCTGCAGATGATGAAGAAATTGATTAAAAGTATGATGAGATAAAAGAAATTGTTCAGGTAGTGAAGGGAGACGAAAAGTTAATAGTCATAGGTGACTGGAATCCGACAGTATGAAAAGGAAGAGAAGGAAACGTAGTAGGAGAATATGGATTGGGGATAAGAAGTGAAAGAGGAAGCCGCCTGGTAGAATTTTGCACAGATCATAACTTAATCATAGCTAACACTTGGTTCAATAATCATGAATGAAGGCTGTGTACATGGAAGAACCCTGGAGATACTAGAAGGTTTCAGATAGATTGTGTAATGGTAAGACAGAGATTTAGGAACCAGATTTTAAATTGTAAGACATTTCCAGGGGCAGATGTGGACTCTGACCACAATCTATTAGTTATGAACTGTAAATTAAAACTGAAGAAACTGCAAAAAGGTGGGAAATTAAGGAAATGGGACCTGGATAAACTGAAAGAACCAGAGGTTGTACAGAGTTTCAGGGAGAGCATAAGGGAACAATTGACAGGAATGGGGGAAAGAAATACAGTAGAAAAAGAATGGGTAGCTTTGAGGAATGAAACAGTGAAGGCAGCAGTGGATCAAGTAGGTAAAAAGATGAGGGCTAGTAGAAATCCTTGGGTAACGGAAGAGATACTGAATTTAATTGATGAAAGGAGAAAATACAAAAATGCAGTAAGTGAAGCAGGCAAAAAGGAATACAAACGTCTCAAAAATGAGATCGACAGGAAGTGCAAAATGGCTAAGCAGGGATGGCTAGGGTACAAATGTAAGGATGTAGAGGCTTATCTCACTAGGGGTAAAATAGATACTGCCTACAGGAAAATTAAAGAGACCTTTGGAGAAAAGAGAATCACTTGTATGAATATCAAGAGCTCGGATGGAAACCAAGTTCTAAGCAAAGAAGGGAAAGCAGAAAGGTGGAAGGAGTATATAGAGGGTCTATACAGGGGCGATGTTCTTGAGGACAATATTATGGAAATGGAAGAGGAGGTAGATGAAGATGAAATGGGAGATATGATACGGCGCGAAGAGTTTGACAGAGCACTGAAAGACCTAAGTCGAAACAAGGCCTCGGGAGTAGACAACATTCCATTAGAACTACTGACAGACTTGGGAGAGCCAGTCCGAACTATCAGTTTAATAAGTCACAACTGCAAAATACTAACGCGAATTCTTTACAGACGAATGGAAAAACTGGTAGAAGCCGACCTCGGGCAAGATCAGTTTGGATTCCGTAGAAATAGTGGAACACGTGAGGCAATACTGACCCTACGACTTATCTTAGAAGAAAGATTAAGGATAGGGAAACCTGCGTTTCTAGCATTTGTAGACTTAGAGAAAGCTTTTGACAACATTGACTGGAATACTCTCTTTCAGATTCTGAAGATGGCAGGGGTAAATTACAGGGAGCGAAAGGCTATTTACAATTTGTACGGAAAGCAGATGGCAATTATAAGAGCCGAGGGACATGAAAGGGAAGCAGTGGTTGGGAAGGGTGTGAGACAGGGTTGTAGCCTCTCCCCGATGCTATTCAATCTGTATACTGAGCAAGAAGCAAAGGAAACAAAAGGAAAGTTCGGAGTAGTTATTAAATCCATGGAGAAGAAATAAAAACATTGAGGTTCGGCGATGACATTGTAATACTGTCAGAGACAGCAAAGGACTTGGAAGAGCAGTTGAACGGAATGGACAGTGTCTTGAAAGGAGGGTATAAGATGAACATTAACAAAAGCAAAACGAGGATAATGGAATGTAGTTGAAATAAGTCGGGTGATGCTGAGGGAATTAGATTAGGAAATGAGACACTTAAAGTACTAAAGGAGTATTGCTATTTGGGGAGCAAAATAACTGATGATGGTCGAAGTAGAGAGGATATAAAATGTAGACTGGCAATGGCAAGGAAAGCGTTTCTGAAGAAGAGAAATTTGTTAACATCGAGTATAGATTTAAGTGTCAAGAAGTCGTTTCTGAAAGTATTTGTATGCAGTGTAGCCAAGTATGGAAGTGAAACATGGACGACAAATATTTTGTACAAGAAGAGAATAGAAGCTTTCGAAATGTGGCGCTACAGAAGAATGCTGAAGATTAGATGGGTAGATCACATAACTAATGTGGAGGTATTGAATAGAACTGGGGAGAAGAGGAGTTTGTGGCATAACTTGACTAGAAGAAGGGATCGGTTGGTAGGACATGTTCTGAGGCATCAAGGGATCACCAATTTAATACTGGAGGGCAGCGTGGAGGGTAAAAATCGTAGAGGGAGACCGAGAGATGAAAACACTAAGCAGATTCAGAAGGATGTAGGCTGCAGTAGGTACTGGGAGATGAAGAAGCTTGCACAGGATAGAGTTGCATGGAGAGCTGCATCAAACTAGTCTCAGGACTGAAGACCACAACAACAAATATACTGTATTTGTGGGACATACGAATGATGATGATGACCACCTCCTATTTTTTTAGCCTATTATTCCTCCTGAAACACATCATACACAGTAAACACCTTCTATGGTCGGTTTCTTGTTTATCATAAATTCTTATCACTGTGTCATGTTACCTTTTAATGCACAGACTAAGCTCATGTCTTAAATTGTTACGAATTCGTCGAAGACTCCTTGACTAACGGTAATCTGTATTTGACAGGCTACTGGGTGAGATGGGACAAATAAAAGAATTGGTGACGCAGAAAAACGCTACCATAGCGGGTATTATCTTACACGATCTTTCTCGGTCACCATGCTAGGTGAGGTGCCGTTACCGTTGAGCAGCATGCGACGTGCGGAAAACCAGAATATCTTCTTATGCTCTAGCCCAGCCAAATATAGGCGGTTCTAAACGATTTCCGCATGCCTGATGCAAGAGGGTTAAGTCTTATTTGCGCGGTGACAATGTGTTGCGAAATTCGTTTTGAGAAATCAGCGTTGCGAAATTAGTTTTGTGAGTGTAAGGCGGCAGACCATTGCAGCCGTTGTCAACTAAAGTAAAATCTTCCGGGTGATTAGCCCGCATCGTTTTCCGTTTCTTCCACAAACTTGATGTTTCGGTCCTTCTGGTGGGATCTTCTACAGGTGTCTGGCTGAACACTGATATGAAGCACAAGACGGAAATGATGTGGCTTGCTCACCCAGCAGACATTACATAGCTTCGTAAACTGTTGTTTTCACAATTAAATCAGCAATCATTTCAGTTTCGGCAGTCTGTAAATGCCGAAACGCCATTATTGTCTCTGAAATGAAGGTTTTAGTACGTAAGTTTGATACAGTCGAATTGACCCT
This sequence comes from Schistocerca serialis cubense, assembly GCF_023864345.2. Classification (NCBI taxonomy): domain Eukaryota; kingdom Metazoa; phylum Arthropoda; class Insecta; order Orthoptera; family Acrididae; genus Schistocerca; species Schistocerca serialis. Next base: position 578,172,780 of record NC_064639.1, on the reverse strand, counting down.
TTCTGCTCGAAAACGGTATTAGGTAAAAGAAATAAAAAATGTACAAATCTGCTACTGCAAGGAGAAGAGACACCGGCTGGGGTGCTGGGAAGCTTTGTCGAAATAAATTATTGTGTAAGATACGTGAATCTGTTTAGCCATCGAAGAATGATGTAGAACAATGCATGTATCTTATTAAAACAAAAATGGTTCAAATGGCTCTGAGCACTATGGGACTTAACATCTGTGGTCATCAGTCCCCTAGAACTTAGAACTACTTAAACCTAACTAACCTAAGGACATCACACACATCCATGCCCGAGGCAGGATTCGAACCTGCGACCGTAGCAGTCGCGCGGTTGCGGACTGCGCGCCTAGAACCGCTAGACCACCGCGGCCGGCCTTGTTAAAACAACTCAAGATTTAACAATAATAGAAGATACTATTACGTGGTAACATCGTTGACAGAAACGAAATAATAGATCGTATTTTTTTCCTTTCTGATAGGACGCAACTCAAAATGCAAAATTGGAAAAATTCGCAGAATACAGGATAAGGGAAACATATCGCCTTAACGGGTTTATATTTATTGTACGTTTTAATAAAATACAACAACGATAGAAATAGACATACAGATACAACACAAAGCGTTTACAGTTCTTACAAAACAGTGTCATGATAAACCGATAACCAACGCAAACGCATCTGAATGCCTGCCATCTATAAACCTATTTGGAGCGATAGTGTTTGTAGCCAATAGCTTCTTTTCTGCGACTTTCAGACTTGAAACTTTCTCATTTCACTGATATGACTTTCTGTACATCCGCCATTGCCTCCGTATTGTAGTCTCAGAGTAGACCCCGAATATTGAGCAGCTGTGCTCATAGGAAGCTGGCTTGTTCGCCAGGATGGTTTGATATTATCCTCAGGGCGTCTATTGCATTTTTCAAATGCAACAATTCCTTATCCCTCGCAGACTGCTTAGAATTTCAACTTTTGCTTGTTGTGGCCGACTGCAGTAATGTTGTTGTATCCTCCGATCCTTGCGAGTTTGTTTCTTGAGAAGTATGAATGTCTTCGGTATCCTGAAAGGAAGAGAGTACGGGTGTTACACATTAAACGGAAGCATAATTGGTATGAGTTCAATACGATTAATATGGACCACAGTTTACGGATTACTCAATCCACTTTTTATCATGTGTACATCATACTTAAAAGGAGAGAATAATGAAGAACGGAAGTGAGTCTAACTTTCCATGCTTCGGTGCAGATGATGCGAACGGCATTATATTAAAATGTTTGCCAAGAAATGCTTCAGAGTTACACAACTACAATAAAACGTTCAGCATTTTCCTGTCTGTTGCACCACACGATTACTACTGTTACACATATTTTGACACGGATGAAGCTGAAAGAGCTTTTAATTCTTGAATTCTTGCAAGTATAATTCTAAATTCGAGTGTAGGGTCCGAAATTCGCGCCCTGTCAGAGGACGTGGTTTTACTTGGCTTAGTTTCATTTCCTTTATGGCCGTATTGGGTGACATTTTCCTTAGAGCACAATCCGTCGAGATATAGTTAGTTCAGCTACGCACTATTAAGCGGAAGTGATGTTTTGCGAAATGTATTCGGAATTGAGTTTTCTCAATTTAGTATGTATGAAAGGCCAATACAATAGCCGCCAAACTTGTCAAAGTTACACATGCAGTTCATAACAGAGGGAAGTATCTCCACGACAGGATGCAAGGCCGCTCATGTCCAGGGCAATGGAGGGAAGGGGGGGGGGGGGAGGCGATCCCTCCCCATATCTCTCGGGGAAAGGAAAAAATATAGTGTAGTCAGGTGTTTTTCTTTCAAGAAAATTTTTTAAAAGTCGGTATTACGCACGTTTTTAACGGAGTATGAACTGGAACTTTTTTTCATGGGTACTTACAAGTCGTTATTCGTCTTCCAAAATATTACATCCCAGGTCTAGCTCACCCCCCCCCCCCCCCCCCCCCTCGCACCACCTCTCCCTCTGCAAACTACCATAAGCGGTCCCTTGACAGTATGTAAAGGCTCGATCTGAAAAAGATAGAAATCGACCGCGTACTTTCACGGTGCCCATATCGGTATTCTCATTACGCTCTTCAGGGAAACCACGGAAAACCTAAATCCGTAAGGTCGATCAGGGTCCTCAACCGGTGCCCTCTCGCGCACGAACCCCGCCGTGTTACATCTGCACCCTCTCGCTCGGACTTGGTTCATGGAGAAGCTGTAATCCAGGTGAGACGCTTTAAAGAAAAGCTACTACTTCGCAGAGACAACTAAATGAAGCAAGTAGCATTAGGAGTGGTTTGCAAAGTATTTGCTTCAGTACACGTAATTAATCTGTTTCCAGTTACTGGTAATAATTTTTCATGTTCGTGCTGGTATATAATGTTTAACCATTTAGGCAGTATCAGAACGTATATTTAAGTGATGTGTAAGGTAAGGACAAAACAGACAGCAACTATATTTCTGTGCAAGCGCTCCAGTAGGCTGTTGCTTATGTAGGAGGCCATTGAGAGTCTTGGACTAGGACATCTGTCGTAAACGGAGAGTCTCCGACGGAGATGTGGTGTCCATTGGTCGCTAGACATATTACCCGCCCGTAGTGAAACTGCCTCGATCAGTCGTCCGCGAATGTGACGAATGAATACGCTGGTTCACCAGATCTACACAAAGGAGACGTTATAGTCGTAGCTATTGTACTCTAGCTTTCCAAATGACCAATCAGAATTGCAGACTTTTAACAATTCATTTAAAACTCCAACATATCTACTTGTATGATCTGCACGAGGCTCTAGCAGGGCTATTCTTAATTGTATCTTTACATGTCACTCTATTTTCAGTGGCTTTTGATAATGAACATAGCAATTTTAGATTTTGTTGTTCTTAGTCATAATTCTATGAGTGGAGTTTTCATTCATTTATCCACCAACGCTATAATTATGAAATTTGATGCGGTTCATTCGATCATAAAAAAAAAAGTATTAAGCGTCTCATATGCATTGCAGTCAGGATATTGGGCCTGACATATATCAAGGAAATTTTGGCCTATTTGCTTCACAAAGCAGTTGCTTTACGTTCCATGTATCTGTATCATGGGACCAAGCGAATTGGGCAGTGGCATACAGAAAGATGCCGCTTCAGATCATCGTCCAATCATCCAGATTTAAGTTTTCCATGTTTTCCCTAAAATGACCGGATGATTACTTTGCGGAGGACGACATTGAACTAGTGGTCTATCTCTAATGCCATCGTAATCGGTGGTTCGTTAAACTCTAACCTTCCTTCTGTCCTTCTACCGTTGTGTCATTAAAAACTGTTAGCATCTGGACTACAATTTAAAAAGGTAAGACATTGTTACAACCTCAAATAAAAGAATACTGAATAAAGGTTCAGCTAACCACACTTGCGTATATTTTGCTTTTGCAAACGATTTTCATTAAATGTAACATGTCTTCGTTCTACCCAAAGTAAGGTTCGGTAGTTTTCGTACAGTACATAAATGACGTTGTAAATGGTAGGGTTATTGGTAGCATTCGTAACATTAGCCCGCCCGGCTAGCCGCGTGGTCTAAAGCGCTGCTTTCCTAGCGGGAAGGCGTGCCGGTACCCAGCACGAATCCGCCCGGCGAATTAGCGTCGAGGTGTGGTGTGCTGGCCAGCCGGTGGATGGTTTTTAAGGTTGGTTTCCATGTGCCCCGGCGAATGCTGGCTGGTTCCTCTTATTCCGCCACAGTTACACTATGTCGACGATTCCTGCGCAAACACCGTCTCCACGTATGCGTACACCATCATTACTCTACCACGCAAACATTTGGGGTTGCACTCGTTTGGTATGAGAAGATCCTGGAGCTGGGGGGGGGGGGGGGGGGGAGGGGCAATCCACTGGGGGTCGAACTGCACAATAACCCTGGGTTCGGTATGGGGGGCGGTAGGGTGGCTGGACTGTTGTGGGGTTATGAACCACTGAGGGCTACGGCGGGACGAAGCTTCTCTATCGTTTCTAGGTCCCCACTATAATGCACAATACAGTCAATACAATTGGTAGCATTGATAGGGAAATAAACATTGACAAATGTGTGGGAGAGAAACTGGGAACCGACTACTTTTCCTTATTATTTTTTCCTTTTGTTTTGTACATAATGTTTATTCAAAATATAAATTGCATTTTATAAGTAATAAAAATTAATTGATCGCGTAACGTTTGTGATTTTATGTAACCAATCAAATTACTTTTGATGCAAATGCAGTTTACATACACAAACATAAAATATCTACGTTATTATTGTTGTTATTTTGTATTCAATAGAACGTTCAGCATGATCAGCGACAAGAGTTTCCTGTTATTATTGCAAGTGTGAAACTTGTTTATGAATAGGAGAAATATGGTTTACAATCTCAACGAACTATTGAAGTTAAGTTTGATATGATTTTTTTTTTCTTTTTCTTTGAGCAAGTTGGGTTTTCAAGCACTATATGATAAATCCGTGTTTTTTTTTAATTTTTACTAAAACATTCCTCTGTTTCAAGTTAAAAATCAACAATTTTTGAATAAACCTGAATTAACATTGACAGTTTCAAATTTTCTATAAACACTTTTACTTTTAAGAAACAGACGGGTGGAAAACTACGTAGATCAAAAGGATTCCGAGGTTACATGGTCCCTTATACATCCTCAGTCCGCTCCGAGACGGTCCACCGCTCCTAGTTTCTAGGGGAATCTACTAACAAGGGGAGGCCGCCAATTGTGAAATTCAGATTCGATTCATACTGCGCATAATAAAAGCTCATGGCCAGAGGTGTAATGTGGCAAAGCACCAAGATGCACTTCTCAGCCGTTGTCGAGAAAATCGACAGTTAAAAGAAACCGTTGCGGTGAAATACTCTCTACGATTAATAACTTTCCACAGCGTCGTGGCGCAGCGATAAGCGCTTGGGTTCGTAATCCGAAGTTCACCGGATAGAATCTCGCGCCATGCAATTTTTTTATTATTAGTTTTTTGTAATTCAAATATATATATATATATATATATATATATATATATATATATTGCTTATGCATGTTGGTGAAGGCGGATCGCTCTCCAATTGTACCGCCTCCATTCTTCCGTTTTTTTAACAGGGTGTACCAAAGCTCTCCCGTCCGCACTGATTTTCGACGATGTTATAAGTTGCGCTAGGGACCGCATCTACCTTCTTTCGAAGTTAGCATGCAACTACGCTGTTATGCGGCGGCTCGTTTCGGCCCATTCAACATCTGTCCTTCAAGTGTAACGAGCGAGTAACGGAGTTTATATTTCATACCTGCCACAGCGAATTTGTGTTCGTGGGGTCTCTATTCTAATTCGAACGTTTGACTTACGCTATACGCATTCGTTTCGGAATATCGTTTCTACGTCTTCCGTTAACTATACGTGGTTAACATTATGAAGACAATTAATAACGTTTGTGAAATACAACTTTGTTTGCGGAAAACATAATGATGTTCGAAGTCGCCAGTTTTTCCACGGCAAACGACATTCAACAACTTATTATATGCATAATTGTTGCAACTGATTGCCGGGAATTTTTTATATATATATATATATATATATATATATATATGTGTGTGTGTGTGTGTGTGTGTGTGTGTGTGTGTGTGTGTGTGTGTACACATTTGAATTACAAAAAACAAATACTAAAAAAAAAGTTGCATGGTGCGAGATTCGACCCGGCGACCTTCGGATTACAAACCAGAGCGCTTACCGCTGCGCCACGACGCTGTGGAAAATTGCTAATGGTAGAGAGTATTTCACCGCAACAGTTTCTTTCAACTGTCCATTTTCTCGACAACGGCTGAGAAGTGCATCTTGGTGCTTTGCCACATTACACCTCTGGCCATGAGCTTTTATTATGCGCACTATGAATCGAAGCTGAATTTCACAATTGGCGGCCTCCCCTTGTAAGACAAAGATCGCATACGCCAGCAAAGCGACCCAGATGAAGTAATGCCCACTAGGTATGCAACTCACCCAACGTACAGCTAACGCGGTTACAGTCTTAACCAACCAAGGGTATCAGGGAAACTACCGTAGTCTGCGCTTGCTTTTGACAGTTTATGAATGCCTACGGTACTATTACAACTCTAGTAACTTATAATTGATGGCTTCTAAGCATCTTCATTCCTACTGCCATACATTTTAGGTCGTTTGAGTATGTATTTCGTGTCGAATGCAGTTTCATCAGTAACTGTAACATCGCCAGTCCTTAACTGTTCATATCACGAAAAACTCTTACGTAGCGTAACTGTTAAGGAGAGTAAAAAATACTATGTTTCCCGCTGCATGTCGCATTTACTAAAACGACGCATCCCACGCACAACACAGTTGTATGTTGCATTCAGCGATTAAAATAATTCAGCGTCCAGACTAACTGCTGTACAATACATCCCTTCTGAAAGAAAGTTTAATAAAGTAACAGTCTGCTTTGGCAGTTAGTAGCTTTGCAAGTACTGACCTGGGATGAGTGTCACAGGCTGATCAGCGTCCACATGTAGCTGCGTTCCAACTTCGCGAACTCCAATCACTGGTTGAACTGTTGAATTTTACATCTTCTTCAAGCCCTTCATTTTACGCCTGAAACACATAATATAATACTCATTAAAATTAAAATATGTCACACAAGAAAAAAAAATTGAAAAAAAAAACGGAAGTCTAACTGCTACAGAGAAATGCAGAGACTGTCTTACAAATAAATATTCTAAAATATTTTCATAGAAGAAATGAGATTACATAATTACAAAATAAATACGTCGTTGTGCTTTATGTTAGTATTTTGCCAACCGTGTACTCCCAAGCTTTGGTTTTTAAACAGTGTTAGTGGATGCATGAAAAATCTAAGAGAAAACACTCTTCAATAAATGCTTTCGGTCTAGCCAGTCTTTGGTAAAACAGTCACCTACTTCCACTGTTGAATTGAGAGCTATGTTCAGCAATACCCCAAGAAATGGCTTTACTTTTTGTGATAACATCTTTCCAAGAGTGTCACATTGGAAATATTTTTAGTGGAATCATTTCCTATATTTTTGCTAAGGCGTAGTCATTTATTGCGGCCGTAATTTCAAGAACAATGTAGTCCGAATGAAAAAGAAATAATTACTGCCAAGAAGTCTTCCCACTCTCAACAGTAAGCCATCATCGTTACTCGCATTCTGCTTGCTTTCTGCATACGAGCGGAAAAGCAGTGTGTCGGGCGAGATCCGACATTTGTATTGAAAGGGTTAATGATTATCTTCAATTTCAGTGTAGCTACACACTATAAGAAGCACGGACATGATTCGCTTGGATAGATTTCACCATTATTCCTATCCCTCATTGAAGGTAAATGTTAGTCGCTCTTGATCAGTGAATACATTTTCTGCGTATTTGACATGAAAATACCTTAAATTAATGAATTCGAAATTTGGCGAAGCAAAGAATGTGAGAAAATAATGTATATCCTTCGTTGTTGTTATCATTTACATAGCTTATCCTCGATGAAGATCAGTTTCGGTTCCGGAGAAATGTAGCAACACGCGAGGCAAAACTGACCATCTAACTTATGTTTAAGAACGGAAAACCTACGTTTACAGCATTTATAGATTTAGAGAAAGCTTTCGACTCAAATAAGCTCTTTGAAATTCTGAATGTACCAGGGATAAAACAATTTTTACAGAAAACATAAGCCTACTGCAGTTACAAGAGTCAGAGGACATGAAAGAAGCGCACTAGGTGGGAAGAAAATGAGACAAGGTTGTAGCTTATTCCCGTGTTGTTGTTCTTGTTTCTCACGGCGTGTTAGTTGATCGAAAAGTCCACGTGTGTACTGTCGGCTCATAGTATCCATAGGACACAATATTTCGCCGATCAGGTGAGTTCATCAGTGGAGCTGTCACTATTCATTCTGAACATTGAGAAAGTTGAGAAGGAAGCCAAGGAGAAATTTGGAAAGGGGAATTAAAGTTCAGGGTGAGGAAGTAGAAAACTTTGAGATTTGCTATGACATTGTAATTCTGTTCGAGACGGCAATGTGCTATGTGGTGATAAAGTGGTGGAACAGTGCTTCATCTGCGAACCAGATACGGCCAACATCAAATCCATCATTATCAATCATTGTGAGAATCTGCTTCGCAAAGTCAACCCTCTGTCACACAGGTCGTAAGTAGGACGTGGTGACTTTAGATTTTGAATGGAAACATGTGTGGGCTCTGTCTAAGCAGTTTCTGCGTGCTGAAACGCTTCAAACCAGTCTCTGCTACGGTTCTTCGCAAGGATTTCCGTGGATTTTGCTGAATAATTACAGAAACGATGGCGACATTTTCAGTAGTAGCTAGAGTTTGCCTGCGGCCAACATTCTCCGCTAGGTTATCAGCCACCGTTACCTGTCTTTCGAATTTGGCTGGAAGTATGCGAATGGTTTTCGATCATTAAATCGTATTTGAAAATTTTCCCTTGTTGAAGTAGGACTGTGCCCTAACCTGTATTATTCGAGTACCAGGAAACGCGTTATTCAATGGAACAGATGATTTCCACCTGTTCCTCCGGTATGCTAACCTTTTTCGTTTCAGCGGTGGAACTGATCGCTCTGAGCTAGGGCACACTATTTATAGGTGCTATATATTACGAATACAGCGTCATTTGTTAGGAGCTTTTCGAACTATTTCGAAACTTCTGTCTGAAATTCTTACTGCTTTCAGTATAAATACACCGTTTGTTACATTCCTGTGTCGATCTTAGTTTTGGAGATATTTAATGTTGGAACCAGGAACTTCTTTAGTCGTCACGCTGCAAATGTTAGGAAGTATTTTCTGAGTGCATTTGTCTGCAATGTAACATTGAACGGAACTGAAATATGGACGTCAAACAGCACACACAAGAAGAAATTTCGAGGGGCGTTCAATAACTAACGCAACACATTTTTTCTGAAAGCAGGTTGGTTTCTTTCAGGATCCAAATACACCAAACTATTCAGCACTCTTCTTCCTACAAAGGTCCAAAGGTCCTACTTTCCTATATAATCTCCATTCAATGAGACGACCTTGCTCCAGCTTAGCAGGATGGGCTGAATGCCCGCACTGTACTGGTCACGTAAAAAAAAAAAAAAAAAGTTCAAATGTGTGAATTCTTAAGGAACCAAACTTCTGAGGTCTTCGGTCCCTAGACTTACACGCTACTTAAACTAACTTTAACTTATGCTAAGAACAACACACACACCCATGCCCAAGGGAGGACTCGAACCTCCGGCGGGAGGAACCGCGCAATCCGTAACACAGCGCCTCAACCCACGTGGCCACTCCGCGCGACGGTCACGTCAAAGCCAAAGTCTTGTTGTATCAATAACCTCCCCATCATGCTCATACTGCTTCTCGCGGAGTGCATCCCTCATTGGGCCAAACAAATGTCATAAGGTGCGAGATACTGGGTGTAGGGTGGATGAGGGAGAACAGTCCATTGACGTTTTGTCATGGAGAAGGAGAAGATCGTTTGTGATTTTATGGCGACGGACACACTGAAGTCGTTTTTTCAGTTTCCCGGGTTCGATTCCCGGCGGGGTTAGGGATTTTCACCTGCCTCGAGATGACTGGGTGTTTGTGTTGTCCTCATCATTTCATCATCATTCATGAATGTGGTGAGTTTGGACGGAGCAAAGGTTGGGAGTTTGTACGGGCGCTGATAGCCGCGCAGTTGAGCGCCCCAAAACCCAAACATCACCATCATCATCAGTTTCCTGATGGTAACATAATACATTTTCGAATTGAGCGTTACACTGTGAGAGAAGACATCAAACAGAATAACTCCTTGAGAGTCGCAGAAGATCGTCGCCATGACTTTAGCAGGTGAGGATGTGATCTTGAAATTTTTTTTCGGAGGAGAGGTGTGTGGCATCACTCCATAGATTGCAATTATGCTCCGGTTCGAAGTGATGAAACCATGATCCTTCGGTGCTCTTTATAGTCTTCTGTTGGGCAGCGAGGAACCCAACGGGCACACTGGTTTTAGTACCCCAAATAGTGTACCAGTGTGTTATCAGTACTAACAGAGACGTCCAGTTGGTCAGCGAGGTGTTTGATTGTGATCCTTTGATCATCTCGAATGAGAGTGTCCACACGTTCGAATATTACAGGAGAGACAGCTGTGTGCAGCCGGCACGCGGAGATCGCACAGCTTTGCGCGACATTGTTGCGATGAGTGCAGACGCCTCGCGACTTACTGTGCTTGTGTTCACTGCCAGATATCTGGTTTTCCGCCAAAAGAAATTTGATGACAGCTCTCAGCTTGATACAGACCTCCGTTACAGACTCCATTTTGAAGGTTACGTACAGCGCCGCCATCTATCTGAACTTCATGAAACTATAGGATTGAAGCGGGAATATTCCAGCATGTCCCACAACAGATTTCGCATGTTTTCAATCCTAACTGGCTGAGACAAAAAAAGTTTGGATTACTTACTGAACGCCCCTCGTACTTATTACTAGTTCCACTATACTTCCTTTAAACTACACCGCGGCTCTCATTAAACTGTGGGCTAGCACCTGTGGAAGAAAGGATACACAGCAGAGTCGACTTAATGGCAGCGCATAGGATGTGGAGTACTTGGGCAGCAGCCGTGGCTGACTGGCCGTCCGTGCAGGCTCTGCTCGTGTGATGGACAGGTTTGTCTATCTACCGCTGCCACTGTCGGCGGCCGGGTGGAGTATGCAGTCTCCTGCTACGACAGTTGCCGTCCGCTGACATCTGTACACACTGCCACAGGGGCGGACGTGTGCCTTGACACATGGGACTCTGCCACTGATTCGTATCTGAGATGTACACGTGGCTGCCATACCTTTAATACGGCACTTCAGTGATGTTTTGAGGTTTGTAAGCCGAATTCCTATACATAAGCAAATTTTGAGAATTTTACACATTTCATATACACTAGCCATTGGCATACTAATTTTAGATTTTTTCTCTTCCTTTTGTTTCAGTGGGAGAACACAATTGTTCTGTGTGGCACAAATTCGAAGAACGCAATCTAATTCAAATAAAAGGGACGCGCTGAACAGCAATGTTCAACAACAAAAGGCACTGTACATCGGCGAGCCCCGAGAATGAAACCTGAAGAAGCATTTGTGCTAAGGCATTTTGTGCCAGTTTAGATACAGTAAGTGCCCGCATGTGGCTGTCGTTTAAAGTAAACGTGTTTGGCCCATTTCCGCAACTTCTCAACTAAGGCTACAACATACGAACGCATACGAAAGGATATGGAACAAAACAGTAAAAAATAGAAAGTTCGAGAAGACAAAACTTTAATGTACATATGTGAAAGTGCATTACTTAGCATAGCCCACATACGTTTACTCCATACTTAGCAATATTATATTCGGGATTTATCTCGACACAAATACAGACATTGCTTGTTAAACCGAAAACTTTCAGTGAGTTTCAGAAGTTTTATCTTGAACGACTTAGTATATAAACTAATTTGTGCAGACAAATTATTTTGGTTGCATCATAGTCCACAGGCGTCACACATTGTATATGTGATAAAATTTTACCACATCGGACGACACTGGAATGAAGCGGAGCTGCCCCCTTTTTCTTTGTTATCCTCAGTCTATAGTTTCGGCTTTGAAGTCATTTTAAATTGTGGGCTTGTAAAATTTATTCGTATAATATAGATAAAATGTAAAACGGCAACATGTTGTACTGACGAAGAAGTTAAAAAAGAACACCTATGTAAGTTCAAATGGTTCTACATCTACATCTACATTTATACTCCGCAAGCCACCCAACGGTGTGTGGCGGAGGGCACTTTACGTGCCACTGTCATTACCTCCCTTTCTTGTTCCAGTCGCGTATGGTTCGCGGGAAGAACGATTGTCTGAAAGCCTCCGTGCGCGCTCTAATCTCTCTAATTCTACATTCGTGATCTCCTCGGGAGGTATAAGTAGGGGGAAGCAATATATTCGATACCTCATCCAGAAACGCACCCTCTCGAAACCTGGCGAGCAATCCACACCGCGATGCAGAGCGCCTCTCTTGCAGAGTCTGCCACTTGAGTTTATTAAACATCTCCGTAACGCTATCACGGTTACCAAATAACCCTGTGACGAAACGCGCCGCTCTTCTTTGGATCTTCTCTATCTCCTCCGTCAAACCGATCTGGTACGGATCGCACACTGATGAGCAATACTCAAGTATAGGTCGAACGAGTGTTTTGTAAGCCACCTCCTTTGTTGATGGACTTCATTTTCTAAGGACTCTCCCAATTAATCTCAACCTGCTACCCGCCTTACCAACAATTAATTTTATATGATCATTCCACTTCAAATCGTTCCGCACGCATACTCCCAGATATTTTACAGAAGTAACTGCTACCAGCGTTTGTTCCGCTATCATATAATCATACAATAAAGGATCCTTCTTTCTATGTATTCACAATACATTACATTTGTCTATGTTAAGGGTCAGTTGCCACTCCCTGCACCAAGTGCCTATCCGCTGCAGATCTTCCTGCATTTCGCTACAATTTTCTAATGCTGCAACTTCTCTGTATACTACAGCATCATCCGCGAAAAGCCGCATGGAACTTCCGACACTATCTACTAGGTCATTTATATATATTGTGAAAAGCAATGGTCCCATAACACTCCCCTGTGGCACGCCAGAGGTTACTTTAACGTCTGTAGACGTCTCTCCATTGATAACAACATGCTGTGTTCTGTTTGCTAAAAACTCTTCAATCTAGCCACACAGCTGGTCTGATATTCCGTAGGCTCTTACTTTGTTTATCAGGCGACAGTGCGGAACTGTATCGAACGCCTTCCGGAAGTCAAGAAAAATAGCATCTACCTGGGAGCCTGTATCTGAGTACTATGGGACTTAACATCTGAGGTCATCAGTCCCCTAGAACTTAGAACTACTTAAACCTAACTAACCTAAGGACATCACACACATCCATGCCCGAGGCAGGATTCGAACCTGCGACCGTAGCGGTCGCGCGGTTCCAGACTGAAGCGCCTAGAACCGCTCGGCCACACCGGCCTGCCCCTACGTAAGTGCAACACATTAGAATGGCCGTACTTGGTTGAGAGTCCAAAAAATCCCCAAATCACACAAGTAATAGCGTACGCAACAGGAGTGAAGTCAATTATGATTAAGACTTGTGGGCGTATAATAAAGAACTACGTTATATAACACGTCATCTTACCACATTCTCGGACTTTTCAATTAACGGCATGACAGCAAGTGCTTCTTGTAAAGTAGTCGTCATGTCCCCACTGTATATCTAAACATCTTCTCGTACAATAATTGAAATTGCTGTCTCACTCCAATTTAATACTTTTACCAAATTTGATCCATTCTTCTACAAGGGAAAACCCTCTAACAGAAGAAATGAATTGTCTGTGCCCATCTGCCTTCACACCATCCCGCTTCCTGTGTCCTGCTCCCACCACGGATGTAGTCTGTTTCATCACAACCGTCGTCCAAAACGTGCATCGTTTCGAGCGATCCACATTCTCCATCACGTGAGGCTGACTGTTCCTCCCATATTTCATCTCAACACAACTGGCACATATTCCAGCATCACTTCCATTTCACTTTCTTCCTTCAGCATACCCTTGTATGATCACCTTGCACCCTACCACCCCAATCCTACAACAACGAAACTCCGTCATAAGCATGGCCTGAACCTGTCCTATTACACATTCCGTTATTCTAACCTTCTACTTCAGTCACATGTCCCATTTTTGATAACATTCCAAAAATCTGTCAATTATCCGAAGCTGATTGAGTCTCTACACATCATTCTTCAGTGATGTACAGAAGCCAAACAAACATCCAAGCAAAACGGAACACGTAAATTATCATCGTCACATCTATATCAACTGCTTTTAATAGTTTCATCTCTATGTTTGCCATCTTTTCATGCCTGTTTAACTAAAATTGTATTTTTAGAAAATTCTATGGCTGAAAAGCAGTTTTAATTTTGTTGCCCTTTGGAAGAGTAATCTATGAGGGCGTGCTGAAAAGCAATGCCTTCGAGTTTTTTATGTGAAAATCGTTAAAGGTTTTTAAACGTTTTTTTCTTTTTTTTGGTCATCAGTCTACTGACTGGTTTGATGCGGCCCGCCACGAATTCCTTTCCTCTTCATATCAGAGTAGCACTTGCAACCAACGTCCTCAATTATTTGCTTGACGTATTCCAATCTCTGTCTTCTTTTACAGTTTTTGCCCTCTACAGCTCCCTCTAGTACCATGGAAGTCATTCCCTCATGTCTTAGCAGATGTCCTATCATCCTGTACCTTCTCCTTATCAGTGTTTTCCATATATTCCTTTCCTCTCCGATTCTGCGCAGAACCTCCTCATTCCTTACCTTATCAGTCCACCTAATTTTTGTCTATAGCACCACATCTCAAATGCTTCGATTCTCTTCTGTTCCGGTTTTCTCACAGTCCATGTTTCATTACCATACAATGCTGTACTCCAGACGTACATCCTCAGAAATTTCTTCCTCAAATTAAGGCCAGTATTTGATATTAGTAGACTTCTCTTGGCCAGAAATGCCTTTTTTGCCATAGCAAGTCTGCTTTTGATGACCTCCTTGCTCCTTCCGTCATTGGTTATTTTACTGCCTAGGTAGCAGAATTCCTTAACTTCATTGACTTCGTGACCACCAATCCTGATGTTAAGTTTCTCGCTGTTCTCATTTCTACTACTTCTCATTACCTTCGTCTTTCTCCGTTTTACTCTCAAACCATACCGTGTACTCATTAGACTATTCATTCCGTTCAGCAGATCATTTAATTCTTCTTCACTTTCACTCAGAATAGCAATGTCATCAGCGAATCGTATCATTGATATCCTTTCACCTTGTATTTTAATTCCACTCCTGAACCTTTCTTTTATTTCCATCATTGCTTCCTCGATGTACAGATTGAAGAGTAGGGGCGAAAGGCTACAGCTTTGTCTTACACCCTTCTTAATACGAGCACTTCGTTCTTGATCGTCCACTCTTATTATTCCCTCTTGGTTGTTGTACATATTGTATATGACCCGTCTCTCCCTATAGCTTACCCCTACTTTTTTCAGAATCTCGAACAGCTTGCACCATTTTATATTGTCGAACGCTTTTTCCAGGTCGACAAATCCTATGAAAGTGTCTTGATTTTTCATTAGCCTTGCTTCCATTATTAGCCGTAACGTCAGAATTGCCTCTGTCGTCCCTTTACTTTTCCTAAAGTCAAACTGATCGTCACCTAGCGCATTCTCAATTTTCTTTTCCATTCTTCTGTATATTATTCTTGTAAGCAGCTTCGATGCATGAGCTGTTAAGCTGATTGTGAGATAATTCTCGCACTTGTCAGCTCTTGCCGTCTTCGGAATTATGTGGATGATGCTTTTCCGAAAGTCAGATGGTATATCGCCAGACTCATATATTCTACACACCAACGTGAATAGTCGTTTTGTTGCCACTTCCCCCAATGATTTTAGAAATTCTGATGGAATGTTATCTATCCCTTCTGCCTTATTTGACCGTAAGGCCTCCAAAGCTCTTTTAAATTCCGATTCTAATACTGGATCCCCTATCTCTTCTAAATCGACTCCTGTTTCTTCTTCTATCACATCAGACAAATCTTCACCCTCATAGAGGCTTTCAATGTATTCTTTCCACCTATCTGCTCTCTCCTCTGCATTTAACAGTGGAATTCCCGTTGCACTCTTAATGTTACCACCATTGCTTTTAATGTCACCAAAGGTTGTTTTGACTTTCCTGTATGCTGAGTCTGTCCTTCCGACAATCATATCTATTTCGATGTCTTCACATTTTTCCTGCAGCCATTTCGTCTTAGCTTCCCTGCACTTCCTATTTATTTCATTCCTCAGCGACTTGTATTTCTGTATTCCTGATTTTCCCGGAACATGTTTGTACTTCCTCCTTTCATCAGTCAACAGAAGTATTTCTTTTGTTACTCATGGTTTCTTCGCAGCTACCTTCTTTGTACCTATGTTTTCCTTCCCAACTTCTGTGATGGCCCTTTTTAGAGATGTCCATTCCTCTCCAACTGTACTGCCTACTGCGCTATTCCTTATTGCTGTATCTATAGCGTTAGAGAACTTCAAACGTATCTCGTCATTCCTTAGTACTTCCGTATCCCACTTCTTTGCGTATTGATTCTTCCTGACTAATGTCTTGAACTTCAGCCTACTCTTCATCACTACTATATTGTGATCTGAGTCTATATCTGCTCCTGGGTACGCCTTACAATCCAGTATCTGATTTCGGAATCTCTGTGTGACCTTGATGTAATCTATTTGAAATCCTCCAGTATCTCCCGGCCTTTTCCAAGTATACCTCCACCTCTTGTGATTCTTGAACAGGGTATTCGCTATTACTAGCTGAAACTTGTTACAGAACTCAATTAGTTTTTCTCCTCTTTCATTCCTTGCCCCAAGCCCATATTCGCCTGTAACCTTTTCTTCTACTCCTTCCCCTACAACTGCATTCCAGTCGCCCATGACTATTAGATTTTCGTCCCCTTTTACATACTGCATTACCCTTTCAATATCCTCATACACTTTCTCTATCTGTTCATCTTCAGCTTGCGACGTCGGCATGTATACCTGAACTATCGTTGTCGGTGTTGGTCTGCTGTCGATTCTGATTAGAACAACCCGGTCACTGAACTGTTAACAGTAACACACCCTCTGCCCTACCTTCCTATTCATAACGAATCCTACACCTGTTATACCATTTTCTGCTGCTGTTGATATTACCCGATACTCACCTGACCAGAAATCCTTGTCTTCCTTCCACTTCACTTCACTGACCCCTACTATATCTAGATTGAGCCTTTGCATTTCCCTTTTCAGATTTTCGAGTTTCCCTACCACGTTCAAGCTTCTGACATTCCACGCCACGACTCGTAGAACGTTATCCTTTCGTAGATTATTCAGTCTTTTTCCATGGTAACCTCCGCCTTGGCAGTCCCCTCCCGGAGATCCGAATGGGGGACTATTCCGGAATCTTTTGCCAATGGAGAGATCAACATGACACTTCTTCAATTACAGGCCACGTGTCCTGTGGATACACGTTACGTGTCTTTAATGCAGTGGTTTCCATTGGCTTCTGCATCCTCATGTCGTTGATCATTGCTGATTCTTCCGCCTTTAGGGGCACTTTCCCACTCCTAGGACAAGAGAGTGCTCTGAACCTCTATCCGCTCCTCCGCCCTCTTTGACAAGGCCGTTGGCAGAATGAGGCTGACTTCTTATGCCGGAAGTCTTCGGCCGCCAATGCTGATCATTTATCAAAATTTAGGCAGTGGCGGTGATCGAACCCGGGACCGAAGACGTTTTGATTATGAATCAAAGACGCTACCGCTAGACCACGGGTTTTAAAGGTAACAAATGTTATTAACATTCTACACCTTTATTTTTCAAGTCTAAACATTTATTTCTCAACATTCACATCCTAGGGACAACCACATTTATTCCAAAGAAAAGTATTTGTTATGTGTGAGTGTTTTATTTATGAACTGTCTTTTACTCTTTGATATAAACGGGCTTGAATATTTCTATCATCATAGTTACATTTTTTCTTTAATAAGTTCTGGATATGTGATGACATATTTCGTGACTGTGTGTCATAGGTACGGAGGTTCGCCGGAAAAAAATGGGCAGGGAATGATCAAAAAGTTTCGGTTTGAGGGTATTGCTACAGCGTATATGCAACATATCACGACTCCAGCACGAGTGTATACCGACCTGTAGGTAAGAGATTACTGTGCCATTTGTGTCTTTGCAACGTGTGTGCGGTAAATGCGAAAACTTGAACTATGGCGACGTTATTCAAATGGTTCGAAAGGCTCTGAGCACTATGGGACTTAACATCTGAGGTCATCAGTCCCCTAGACTTAGAACTACTTAAACCTAACTAATCTAAGGACATTACACACATCCATGCCCGAGGCAGGATTCGAAGCTGCGACCGTAGCAGTCTCGCGGTTCCGGACTGAAGCGCCTAGAGCCGCTCGTCCACCACAGCCGGCGGCGACGTTATTACCAAATGCATCCGAACAGGGCTATCGTACCGTTAGTCTTTTCTTGCTGCAAAAGGATACACACCGGTAGACATCTATCAGAGAATGAATAATATGTATGCATATTTGCCGAAATCCACCGTTGTAGAATCGTGCGTGAAATTCTGTGCTTGTCGCACGCA
Organism: Schistocerca serialis cubense; assembly: GCF_023864345.2. Classification (NCBI taxonomy): domain Eukaryota; kingdom Metazoa; phylum Arthropoda; class Insecta; order Orthoptera; family Acrididae; genus Schistocerca; species Schistocerca serialis. The sequence goes on along the minus strand of NC_064639.1, from coordinate 578,154,547 downwards.
ACACAAGATGCCGTCGATCTGGAAGGGCAGCCTCATTCAATTATTATTAATTTCAAGTAACCTGGCGTCCCAATCACTGGGGAAAGATACTGCGGAAGACTGGAGACTTCATGACACGCAGCTGAGACGAAACGTCCGGGAAAACTAGGACACAGTGTGTTGCTGCTTCATGATAACGCACGTATCCACAGAACAAATGTCATAACTCGGAAGTAACGCCACTTCAAGTGAGAGACAATTGAGCACCCGCCATATAGTCCTGATCTCTCCCCACGCGATTATCACGCCTTCGGTGCCTTAAAAAAAGGCCTTGAAGGTTCGATTATTCTTATCCGACGAAGATGTGCAGAAGGCAGGTAAGGACCTCTTCACAAAGCAGGACGTGGTGTTTTACCAAACGGGTATCTTCAACCTGGTGCCACCGTGGGATGATTTCCTCAAAGCTCACGAAAATTTTGCCTGATTGGCATTCCGATTCTGGACTGTACGGACTTCGAACGAATCTTTTCGATCACGCCTTGTAAATAAACCGAATCACTAAATCGTTAGCCGGCCGCGGTGGCCGAGTGGTTCTAGGCGCTTCAGTACGGAACCGCGCGACTGCTACGGTCGCATGTTCGAATCCTGCCTCGGGCATGGATGTGTGTGATGTCCTTAGGTTAGTTAGGATAGTTAGGTTTAAGTAGTTCTAAGTCATAGGGGACTGATGACCTCAGAACCATAGTGCTCAGAGCCATTTGAATTAAATCGTTATGTTACGATGCACTCTTTTTACTGAAAGTGTTTTTTTTTTGTTTGAAATTTCAGTTCAGTAAACGTACTATATCACTACTATTATTGTTTTTCAAAGAAAGAGGATGAGGAAAATAATAATGTTTAGATCGTGAACATTTATAAAAATCCTTAAGGTTCTCCAGAGCTCAATTATCTGATAACTTTATGCGATGTAAATTTCATTGCTACTCGGATACGAAAATGAGAATCGAGTGTCACTGTACTATCCTGCGTTAGCAGTCTTTTTTACAAAAGCGTATTTAATCAATAGAACGAAGGACGTGAGACAGTGCTTTGCGTTCTAAAGGTAAAAATGCAAAAATGGGAAGGAAGATTCCTGTTTAATTTGCTGTTGACGACAGTATCCTTAGCGACAGGGAACAATGGGAAGGAAGCTGGACGTGAACTTGTGAAAGCAACCATTCCAGCACTTTTCTTTAGTGATTGATGTAACTCACGAAATTTACGTGAGGATCGCAGAAAGGGGTTTGAACCCTGCTACGTCAGACGACAGCTTTAGTACCTTAAAGACCACATCTCATCTCTCAACATGAAAGATGGATGAAGCTAACCAGAACGAAACTTCGCTTGAATTTTATGCACCATCTATAATAGAAAAGTACTGTAAATTTTCTCCCAGCCTCGAGACACGTGATGGACGACATGTAGTCGAAAAAGCACCACAAACTGCTATTTTAAGCTAGTAGTTTCGGCAGTTTCACAAGCAAAACTCTAATATTTTGAGGTATGTAAATAAAAGTACTGCCTTCAAATTGTTACATAGCGTGTTCATTAGCATTTTACAAATTCCGTATCTAGTTTTACGTTGGTACTTTACATGCAAGTTACCAAATAACGGCGTTCTGAGATTCTCTACACACGCCTGAAAGTGTGGTAAAGTATGTGTTAAGTGCCAGTCGAGAAATCCGTTATGGGACTAATGTAAGCCGCGCGGGATTAGCCGAGCGGTCTTGGGCGCTGCAGTCATGGACCGTGCGGCTGGTCCCGGCGGTGGTTCGAGTCCTCCCTCGGGCATGGTTGTGTGTGTCTGTCCTTAGGATAATTTAGGTTAAGTAGTGTGTAAGCTTAGGGACTGAAGACCTTAGCAGTTAAGTCCCATAAGATTTCGCACATATTTTTCTTTTTTTGTGACTAATGTAAAAAGCCGTTAATGATTTGGAGTGTACTATATTGATCGTATTTATTTCCGAAAGCACTTGACTATCAACGGTTACAACATTTGGATGACTCCTCGCTAGAAGATGATCGAATGACAGAAGCTAGCTCCGAAATAAAATATTACTCTAAAAAAGCTGTCGGTGATGATTTGCTGCTTGAAAATGCTATTCGGCAAGCATATCATCTTTGGAGAACGTCGCGTGGCAGAAACATCTATGTAAAAAATCAGGGATGTCGTTAACCCGGAGGACGGTTTGCAAAACACAGTGGTTCAGTAGGCGCAGTCCTTTCGGTGATAGTATGCCGTCGCCATCCTCCGAATTTTCAACAGAGTTACACATCCAGTTGTGGAAGACCTACAGTTTAACGATGGTTTCGGGCAGGTACAGCTTGGCATTAACCGCAAATACAAATCATTAACAGAGGTGGAAGAAGCAGTAAGTTAAACAAAATGCTACCATCGACTGAGGATTAAAACCTGAACCTTTGATTTTGATGACCGACAATACACCCAATAAATTTTTAAAGCTTTTTCACAAAACAAACGTTATTACCGTTCTACACTTTTATTCTTCATCTCTACGTATTTATTTCTCAACACAATCACCCTGGCGACAAAAATTTTTCTCACAACGAGAGATCATTTTTTTGATACTCTCACTGTAGAATGTTTGTTGACAGAGCCACAACGTCACCTCGGCTTACACCGTTTCATCAGTTTTGGAAACAAAAGAAAATGGGTAGGGGCCAAGTCTGAACTGTAAGGAGGATGATCGACAACAGTGAAACCAAGGCGTCGGATTGTCGCAGATGTCGCAGCACTCGTGTGTGGTCCGACATTGTCATGTTGAAGGAGACGGTGCTCCATATGTGGACGAATTCTTTGAATTCGAAGCTCGATTGCAGCACGCTTTTGTCAAGCACCGCCATAGTTAGGTTACACACCGCTGTGTTACACGCTACAATCCGGAGTCCTCTAGCGGTAGAAGACTGTGAATGTGTAGAATGACAATAGCGTTTGTTTTGAAACTTCCTGGTAGATTGAAACTGTGCCGGACCGAGACTCGAACTCGGGACCTTTGCCTTTCGCGGGTAAGTGCTCTACCAACTGAGCTACCCAAGCACGACTCACGCCCCCTCCTCACAGCTTTACTTCTGCCAGTACCTCGTCTCCTACCTTCCAAACTTTACAGAAGCTTTCCTGCGAACCTTTCAGAACTAGCACTACTGAAAGAAAGGATATTGCGGAGACATGGCTTAGCCACAGCCTGGGGGATGTTTCCAGTATGAGATTTTCACTCTGCAGCGGAGCGTGCGCTGATATGAAACTTGCTAGCAGGGTCCCGAGTTCGAGTCTCGGCCCGGCACACAGTTTTAATCTGCCAGGAAGTTTCATATCAGCGCACAGTCCGCTGCAGAGTGAAAATCTCATTCTGGAAACATCCCCCAGGCTGTGACTAAGCCATGTCTCCGAAATATCCTTTCTTTCAGGAGTGCTAGTTCTGCAAGGTTCGCAGGAGAGCTTCTGTAAAGTTTGGAAGGTACGAGACGAGGTACTGAAAGGCAAAGGTCCCAAGTTCGAGTCTCGGTCCGGCACACAGTTTTAATCTGCCAGGAAGTTTCGTATCAGTGTACACTCCGCTGCAGAGTGAAAATCTCATTCTGGAAACGTTTGTTTTATTTAAAAAGCTTCAAGGGTTTCTGCATAAAAAATTCGGGGGCATTACTCTTCAAAAAAATGGTTCAAATGGCTCTGAGCACTATGGGACTTAACATCTATGGTCATCAGTCTCCTGGAACTTAGAACTACTTAAACCTAACTAATCTAAGGACATCACACAACACCCAATCATCATGAGGCAGAGAAAATCCCTGACCGCGCCGGGAATCGAACCCGGGAACCCGCGCGCTGGAAGCGAGAACGCTACCGCACGACCACGAGCTGCGGACCATTACTTTTCAGCACACCCTAGTACAACATATGATGGTTTTATAGCTTTTCTTATTGAAGGACTTCAGTGACAATATTTGTGTACAATAGCGCCTGAAAATATACGAAGAGATACAATCAAACTTTGAAAGCACAGAGAGTTCGAAGCTAACGACCAAGAGTTGAACGCCCTAACTCAAACGAATCAAACAGTTCCAAAATAGGAACAGCTGTAACGGGAAGATTCAGTCTTTCACCCCGTGTAGTAATTTGAGATAAGCGTTCAAATCACCTTAACAGAGGCTATCAAAAATGCGCGGTAGATAGTTCGTGAAGCGCAGCCTATTCCTAGATGCTGGCGGAACGCGCAAGGCTGGTGGCTGCGCGCAGCGGGCGCGTATTTTGGACCTTATTGTGACGGCCACGCCAGCTATCTCGCTGGGTAAATATGACAGCCAGATAAGGCCGTTCCTGAACACACACCTCTGTGTGTTTACGCACATACACCTTTGATCCCCACACAGAGGAGGCCCAAGTAATATACCACCGCCTCCCGGCGCCGCCGCGCTGCCCATGTTACGGGAAACGCCTGCAAACTCTTTGCACGTTAGCTTGCAGTCTGGAGTCGGGCGCACAACACCCTCAATCTCTAAACTTGTACCCTTTTTATAAGTTCGTAGGCTGCGGTGGCCAGTGTAAATCTGAATAAAATAATGTTATTTTTCAGCTTCTGCAAGAGTACTTCATGACGAAGTGGTTCACGGGTGAGCGGCCGGACGTCTGAGTCCAACGGGCACAATTTTTTGGCAAGAGACTACGTTGCCATCATCACTTCACTGAAAATGGCAACGTGGTCCCTTGCCGAAAAATTGTGCCCGTTGGACATTGACATCGGACCATTCACCCGTGAACTACTCGCCATGAATAAAAATAATGTTGAGTATTCATTATTAAACCCTAGAACAACTATAATACCAAAGTTTCGACCGTGTATGCAGCGGCATTCTTCATGGATGATTGTCCCAGGGTTTTATAACGAAGTGGCCTTGCACCCAGAGCGATTTTATTCAAATTCCTCGACATTTATTTGTATAACCGTTTCTTGGAATAAATACAGACTTCTCGGCACTCTTTAAAATTAATACCTGCCGGCCAGGGTGGCCGAGCGGTTGGTTCTAGGCGCTACAGTCTGGAACCGCGCGATCGCTGCGGTCGCAGGTTCGAATCCTGCTTCGGGCATGGATGTGTGTGATGTCCTTAGGTTAGTTAGGTTTAAGTAGTTTAAGTTCTAGGGGACTGATGACCTTAGAAGTTAAGTTCCATAGTGCTCAGAGCCATTTGAACCAATTAATACCTCACGCACAGCGTGTTTGCTTTGACATGAAACCATTAAACGTCAGCCGGCCGAAATGGCCGTGCGGTTAAAGGCGCTGCAGTCTGGAACCGCAAGACCGCTACGGTCGCAGGTTCGAATCCTGCCTCGGGCATGCATGTTTGTGATGTCCTTGGGTTAGTTAGGTTTAACTAGTTCTAAGTTCTAGGGGACTAATGACCTCAGCAGTTGAGTCCCATAGTGCTCAGAGCCATTTTTTTGAGCCATTAAACGTCTCTAAAACGACGAATGGAACAAAAAAAATTCTAAATTAAAAGTTAATGTTAGTAAAGAGGTCATCTGTCTGTGCTACAACTGACGATCACCTAACCACCCCTCCTGGATGGCAGGGTAAACTTCGTATTTTCAAATGGAACCTCCCCCCTCCCCCAGTTTTATTGCATATTCAGATTCTACATAAAAAATGCATGTTGTTTACTCAGAACATTGTTTCCCATTCGTGGTAGATGGTGTTGTAATCGACAAATATTCAGTGGAACTGTTTTTGCACTTATGAATAGACGCATTTGGTTTATGATGTAAATGTAAACTTTTGTGTTCTAACGGTTGACATTTATTTTCGAAATTTACTTTAGAGTTGCAAATGTGATTATATAGGGTGTTACAAAAATGTACGGCCAAACTTTCAGGAAACATTCCTCACACTCAAAGAAAGAAAATATGTTATGTGGACATGTGTCCGGAAACGCTTAATTTCCATGTTAGAGCTCATTTTATTACTTCTTTTCAAATAACATTAATCATGGAATGGAAACACACAGCAACAGAACGTGCCAGCGTGACTTCAAACACTTTGTTACAGGAAATGTTCAAAATGTCTTCCGTTAGCGAGGATACATGCATCCACCCTCCGTCGCATGGAATCCCTGATGCGCTGATGCAGCCCTGGAGAATGGTGTATTGTATCACAGCCGTCCACAATACGAGCACGAAGAGTCTCTACATTTGGTACCGGGGTTGCGTAGACAAGAGCTTTCAAATGCTCCCATAAATGAAAGTCAAGAGGGTTGAGGTCAGGAGAGCGTGGAGGCCATGGAATTGTTCCGCCTCTACCAATCCATCGGTCACCGAATCTGTTGTTCAGAGGCGTACGAACACTTCGACTGAAATGTGCAGGAGCTCCATCGTGCATGAACCACATGTTGTGTCGTACTTGTATAAGGCACATGTTCTAGCAGCACAGGTAGAGTATCCCGTATGAAATCATGATAACGTGCTCTATTGAGCGTAGGTGGAACGAAACTAAAATGAGCTCTAACATGGAAATTAAGCGTTTCCGGACACATGTCCACATAACATATTTTATTTATTTGTGTGTGAGGAATGTTTCCTGAAAGTTTGGCCGTACCTTTTTGTAACACCCTGTATAGTACAAGTAATATGACTAGGCATTGACAATTCTGACAAGTAACCTATTTATATGGTAATGTAGTTTTCTGTTCCCTACGTGGTTCATTGTGGTGAATCCCCAAACCATAGGAATTCTTGATTTCGGTAAACGCCCTCGAGCCCTGTCATCAGGGTGTTTCCATCCTGCCGATGGAATACGTACCACAACCATTATACTAAGGTGAAATGGCCATCAAGTGATAGTGACAGGCGCACTTACGCATGGATACTCTCCGAATCAAGTAAGCTAATGGTGAGAGGCAAGGGGGCTCACCGATATCAAACATCCCCATGAGAACAGAAAACTGTTACACACGTCGTCGTTCCTGGATCACGCTAAACGTAGTTGCTAACCACACAGTGAAACAGCTAACCATATTGTACGGTACAATCAAATTTTTAACAGAAAAGTAAATTTCGAGCATAAATATCATCATTTAGAAAACAAAGATTTACATTTACATCGCAAATGAAATGTAGAATCAAATACGTCAGCTCTTAATTGCAAAAAGAGACACACCTGATATTTCTCAATTACAGCGTATCTACCACAATGGGAAACAATGGCTTCGGTGAACCGTACGTATTTTTTGTCGTAGGATCAGAATACGCAATTAAAATGGGGGTACCCGTTTGAAAATGCAAAGTTGACCCCACCCAAACGTGAGGGGTGGTTAGAAGGTGGGCAATTGTAGCACACACGGATGTCCACTTTACTAATATCAACTTTTCACCTAAAACGTTTTTTTCGTATAATGCGTCATTTCCGAGATATTTAGCTGTCTCGACCTAAAAACAAAAATCCTGCATAGTTCAATTTCAAAAGACAATGTAAACATTCATTACCGTCTGGTTATAAAAAGGTTATTTGGTTGCAGGTGCTAAGCAATATAATAATCTGGAGAACCGTACAGTCCAGAAAAAAAAATGTAATAATCACAGTAAACAAAAAATATCTCTAGGCCTAATTTTCGTGTGTGCTTTTTACAGACCTCAGTAAAAATGTACTCCGTAACTAATTTTGTGTGACTCAGTGGCAAGGTTCATGTCTTTCAATTGGACGCCACTTCGGCGGCATGCATATCCCTAATCTACCCTAGACATCCAGTCAAGGATAGTGTACCTACAGCCTAACGTGGAATCCAAACCAAGTGTTGTTCTTGACTACTTCTCACATCGTTGAGAGGTGAAGGCGAGATTAAAGGCAGAATGAAAATTTTGGAGGTCCGACCGGCATTCGATGCCGCTGTCTCTTCCTTTACACTGATGAGCCAGAACATTATGACCACTTACCTGTCAGCCGATATGTCCACCTTTGTCACACATAACAGCGGTCACGCATCATAGCATGGAAGCAATAAGGCCTTGGTAGGTCGTTGGTGGGAGCTGTCACTACATCTGCACACACAAGCCACGTAATTCTAGTAAATTTCGGGCACGGGGGCGATGGGCTCTGATGACACGTTGTCACATCCCAGATGTGTCAGATCGAGTTCAAATCTGCCGAGTTGGGATCAGCATCTCAACTGGATCTAAAAGTGGTTCAAATGGCTCTGAGCACTATGGGACTTAACATCTATGGTCATCAGTCCCCTAGAACTTAGAACTACTTAAACCTAACTAACCTAAGGACATCACACACATCCATGCCCGAGGCAGGATTCGAACCTGCGACCGTAGCCGTCGCGCGGTTCCGGACTGAGCGCCTAGAACCGCTAGACCACCGCCGCCGGCGACTGGATCTCGCCACTGTATTCCTGTAACCACTCCGTCACACTCCTGGCCTTGTGAAAAATGCCACTGCCTTTCGGAAACACGATCTTCATGCAACGATGTACGTGGTCTACAAACAATGTACGATATTCCTTGGGCGTCATGGTTCCTTGCACGAGTTCCACTGGACTCATGGATGCCCATTTGAATGTTGCCCAGAGCATAATGGAGCCGCCACCGTTTGCCTCCATCCCGCAGTGCAGGTGTCAGGAATATGATGGTTTCGCACCGTCCCATCACCATTATGAAGAAGGTATCGGTATCAGGATTCATCAGACCACACAGAGCTCTGCCACTGCGCTAACACCCAGTGCCGATGGTCACGTGCTGATTTCAGTCGTAGTTGCCGATGTGTTAATATTGGCACATGCAAGGGTCGTCGGCTCCTTTGGGCACATACATCGGTCGTCGGCTGCGGAGGCCCTTCGTTAGGAGTGTTCGCTGCTCTGTGTGTTTAAACACACTTGTACTCTGACCAGCGTTAAAGTCTGATGTTAGGTCCGCCACAGCTCGTCGCCTGCCCTGTTTTGCCAGTCTGCCTAGCCTACAATGTCCGACAGTTGCAATGAAGGGTGGCCGTCCAACCTCACAACCCCTGGACGTGGTTTCACCTTGATTTCGCCACATGCTGAAGGCGTTCACCACAGCACCCGACAAATCGAACAGTTTCCGAAATGCTCGTGCCTCCAGGCCATCACAATCTGCCCTCGGTCAAACTATGATAGATCGCGTTGCTTCCCCATTCTACACACGAACAGCACGCTCAGTGACACTACTTGCACCGTGCGTTTGTCTGACTAGCAGTCATTCCTCGCCATGTGGCGCTGCTGTCGCCTGGATGGGTTTAAATCGATAGCAGGTCGTTGTCCATAATGTTCCGGCTGATCATTGAATAGGCACGAGATTTACAGCTTTTTTTCAGTTTCTTTGTTTCTTCGTTTATCGTCAGTGTTTGTGTGCAGATTTCGCGTGGTATTTTTCAAATACCATCGATGAAAACGTTGCTCATAACACCAGACAGAAAAGAAAAAGCTGAGCTGTCGCGCTGGCACCACTAGGCTCGTCAGTGAGCCACTGATGATGACCCAAATGTGCCGAAACAAGTATGGGCAGTAAAAAGGTTAATTACTCCCATAACAGGTTGACACGAATTCTCATAACTCTAGAATTACTGGTTTCGATAGCTTCCACATAGCTACAACCTTTTCCTTAACTATTTTATCACTGACGCAAGTCTTATGTCTTCCTCTCACCTTTCTATCTCACCACCCTCAACACTTCTTTCGCCCCTGATGCCCCATCCCCAGATCTGCTTCTTCTCACAATGCGGAGTGCCGTGATTTATCTATGCCGTCTTAGATTGTTTGCAGATGATGCTGTTATTTACCGTCTTGTAAAGTAATCAGATGATCAAAACGACTTGCAAAATGATTTAGATAAGATATCTGTATGGTGCGAAAAGTGGCAATTGACCCTGAGTAAAGAAAAGTGTGAAGTTATTCACATGAGTACTAAATGAAATTGGCTAAATTTCGATTACGCAATAAGTCGCACAAATCTGAGGGCTGTAAATTCAACTAAATACTTACGGAATACAATTACAAATAACCTAAATTGGAACGATCACATAGATAATATTGTGGGTAGAGCAAACCAAAGACTGCGATTCATTGGCAGAACACAAAGAAGGTGCAAGAGGTCTATTAATGAGACCGCTTACACCACGCTGGTCCGCCCTATTCTGGAGTATTGCTGTGCGGTGTGGGATCCGCATCAATTTGGACTGGCGGATGACATCGAAAAAGTACAAAGAAGGGCAGGTCGTTTTGTATTATCGCGAAACAGGGGAGATAGTGTCACAAACATGATACGTGCATTGGAGTGGCAATTATTAAAACAAAGGCGTTTTTCGTTGCGACGGGATCTTCTCACGAAATTTCAATCACCAGTTTTCTCCTCCGATTGCAAAAATAATCTGTCGGCATCCACCTACATAGGGAGAAATGATCATCGCGATAAAATAAGAGAAATCAGGGCTCGCACGGAAAAATTTAAGCGCTCATTTTTCCCACGTGCCGTTCGACAGTGGAACGGTAGAGGGACAGCATGAAGGTGGTTCATTGAACCCTCTGCCAGGCACTTTGTTGTGAATAGCAGAGTAATCGCGTAGGGATGTAGATGTAGATGAGTAGGTTGTTATTCTTTTCTTCCACTTGATAGTCGCCAACAACCTGCAGTGTTATCTGCATCACACAGCACGTCTCACATCTTATCAGCAGCAACAATAACAGCACTAACCATATCGGAAAAAAACTGAGTAAACAATGTTGCGTCATTGTTGAGCTGCTGTAGGCGCTCGAAGCGATCACTACCAGCCGCTAAATAGCGAAATTGCGAGCGAACTACACCAGCTGCAAGAGACCCGTTTGGTACTTTGGTTAGATATTTTCTACAGAATTATACAAGTTTCAGTTTATGGCAATAACAACGATATTTCAGAGATAAAAAGTAGAAAGAGTAGCTTCAGGCTCTGGATTATGGAAGATTATTGTTAGCAAAAGTATGATCATATGAGGTATAAAATGAAATATTTGAATAGAGTGTGGATTTTTAGTTTAGGGGACGGAACATGTCAATTCGTATGGAGAGTCATCTATAGATGCAGGAGTAGCTTTAGGCGTGCTCTAGAAATGTGTGTTGGATTTTTACTTTAAGAATTAACCTGTATTTTCACACAGTCAGCCTCTCGTCATGTCAATTTTCGATCATTCGAAGCAAAAAATTTGTAGTAAAATGGCCACTAAAATGCGTACCTCAAGAGATATGTCCACTTGTTTAGTAGAAGATACGTGATTCACAGTAGCGAAAATAAAGATGTGCTCGTATTTCTAGAGCCCATGAGTATGGGACATTTTTTTCTTATCTTTGTCCATACTAGCATCTCTCAAATTGTGGAAAACAAGGAGCTTGCAGTAGAAGAGATATGTTTCACAGCATTGAAAATGAAGAGTCGTTCATAGCTTATAAGGATGTATTTTAGAGCCCACTCCTGCTTAACTTTCTTGTTTCGAACGATCGTTCCTGTCATACCCGCGAATACTGACCATTCGTTCTGCGACACCCAGTATTAGTAAAGTGGCACGCAATATTTATAGAGAACTCAGACTTTTTGCAGTGAAATAATATCCGAAGATAGCTGCGCAGACATCCACTCACGGATTAATAAAATTTAATGTGGTTCAAAGTTTCGGAATACGTGTAAATGTTAATAAATGTGAAATTCCACAATGCGAAAAACGCACAAACGCGTCATCACATGACTGCAGTATCAGTGAGTTACGACAGGACTCAACTTATACAAATACACAATAAGACAAAAAAACGACGCGCAACGAAGGAATTACCGGGATGGGACGAAAATCGGTAGACGTGATGTACATGTATAGACAAAAAATTGATTACAATTTCTGAAAAATTGAATGGTATATTCAACAAAAAGAGCTTCACATATTTTTTGAACAAGTAAAAAACGCGTTGGTTTACTTCTGACCCTTATGGAAACAGTTATTCTGCTCGGCATGGACTGATAGAGTTGTTGGATGTCTTGTCAAGGGGTATCGTCCCAAATTCTGTCCCGCTGGCGAGTTATATCGCAAAATTCCAAGATGATTGGGGGACTTTGCCCATAATGCTCCATACATTCCCAAATGGGGAGAGAGTCGGCGACCTTGCTGACCAAGATATGGTTTGGCAAGCACGAAGACAAGCAACGGAAACTCTCGCCGTGTGAGGGCGGGTATTATCTTCCTGAAATATAAGCCCGGGATGGCTTGCCATTAAGGGCAACAAAACTGAGCGTAGAATATCGCCGAGGTACCGTTGGTGCTGTAAAGGTGCCGTGGATGACAACCAAAGAGGTTCTGCTACGAACTTAAATAGCACCCCAAACCGTAACTCCTGGGTTTCCAAGCGTATGGTGGTCAACAGGTTGGTATCTCACTGCTGTCCGCGGTGTCTCCTCGCACGTCTTCGGCCTGCAATCTTATTGATGTGAAGAGAATTGTCTTCAGTAATGAGTCCCACTTCGATGTGAGCACCAATGTCCAGCGAAACCATGCTGGGCTTACATTTCAGCAAGATAATGCCCGCCCGCATGCTACGAGAGTTTCTACTGCATATCTTCGTGCATGCCAACCCTCACTTGGCCAGCAAGGTTGCTGTTTTTCTCCCTGTGTGAGTACGTTTGAAGCATTATGGCAGGGCCCTCCAACCAGCTCGGGATTTTGACGATCTAAAGCGCCAGTTGGACTGAATTTTCCACGATATCCCTCAGGTGAACATCCAACAAGTCTGTCAGTCAATGATAAGCTGAATAATTGCTTGCATAAGTACCAACACGTTCAATACGTGAAGCACTTTGTCTTAATGAATCATCTAATTTTTGTGAAATTCTGATCATGAGCATGTCTGCATATTTAAAACATATCTACCTATTTTCGTTCCATTCGGGTAATTCCTTCGAGGTGCGTCTTTTTCCTTTTTTTTGTATTAGAATGCATTAAAGCAAAAAGTTGATTGTAAGTATATCATGTGCTACATTTCGGTTCATTGGCAGGAAACTAAGATGATGCAGTCAGTCTCCAAAGGAGATTATCTGCAAAACACGACCCATCACAGCATATTGTTAACGAGCGTGAGATCCATCCCAAATAAAACACCGAACGAGGTGGCGCAGTGGTTAGCACCCTGCACTCGCATTCGGGCGGACGACGGCTAAAACCCGCGTCCGGCCACCCTGATTTATGTTTACCACTATTTCCCTAAATCGCTTCAGGCAAATTCTGGGATGGTTCCTTTGAAAGGGCACTGCTGATAACCTTCCCCATCATTCCTTAATCCGATGCGACCGATTATCTCGCTGTTTGGTTCTCTCCCCTAAATTAACCAACCAACGAAATAAAAGGAACACGGAATGTTGAACGTATACAAAGAAGGGCAGCATGAATGGTGTTGTGGTTGGCAGGAGAGCCAACACCGTGTTACTAGAGGAAGCCGAAAGGCACGCGTTTTAGCTGACGCAGGCTGGCGTGAGGTCTGGAACAGGACAAGGAAATTAGAACTTAGAAAAAATGGACGTAACTGGTGGAATACTTAACTTTAATCCATTAATGGTGAACGTCGCTCTTGACGGTACATTATTCACGGTATCAATAGTAACTGGTGAAACACGTATGTAACGCAGCAGCGATGGCGAGGCATTGTAGCATCTGTGACCAGAGAGTATGCGCTTGACCGCGCGAGTGTTGCGAGCGGTTCTCAGTCAGTAGTAGTCTTTGCGAGTTAGTTGTCGCTATGCAAAGTAGCAGTCAGTCTGTCGTTGCGAGTCTGTCAGTCTGTCGTTGCGAGTCTGTAGCTCTGTCTAGTGGAGAGCAGTACTCAATCTGTAGTCGTCATGCAGAGCGGTCGGTCAGTAGTAGCAGCCCAGTGCGGTTGTGTGATGTAGGCGGTCGGCAACAATGGTCAAGATGAGGAATAAGGTATACTGTTAATTAATATAATCATTAGATAATGAAAAATTTTATTTATTGTAATTATTCTCCAACAAGTCTCTCAATAATAATTTTTTATTTCAAAAGCATTTTCTCAAAAGTTTAATTTTTTTTTGAACTAAAGATCTCGTTGCACTTCCCATTTCATTCCACTTCTTTTTGAAGAAAAATTTCACTAGAATTACAAAAAAAAAGGAGAATATTATTATTTGCAATGTAGTTCCTCCAAGTGGTGCGCAACAACAAAAGCAGATATGTGACATCCATTTATTCTGAGGTAAGACTTTAATTCTGATTGTTTTTACACAGGGCCAAAGACCGATATTTCGGTTTAATTGAATTTTCTTGTCACTGAATGGACTTTAATTTTTTGAAGGATTTATATTTGAGTCAGATTGCGTATTTCACATTTTTGTTGCCATTTTCAATACCTCTCATTGTGGGCGAGGTTACGCTTAGAGCAGTGTCCATTAGCATTCATAATTAAATATTGTCGTGTTTCTTTCTTTCAAATTTTTGTGGGGAGGTTACACTTGGCTCCCATTTCTATTAAGTATTGTCAATTTTCTTTCTTTTAAAAATTGCGGTGGGGAGGTTACACTGGTAATGGCGCCTTGCTAGGTCGTAGCAAATGACGTAGCTGAAGGCTATGCTAACTATCGTCTCGGCAAATGAGAGCGTATTTTGTCAGTGAACCATCGCTAGCAAAGTCAGTTGTACAACTGGGGCGAGTGCTAGGGAGTCTCTCTAGACTAGACCTGCCGTGTGGCGGCGCTCGGTCTGCAATCACTGATAGTGGCGACACGCGGGTCCGACGTATACTAACGGACCGCGGCCGATTTAAAGGCTACCACCCAGCAAGTGTGGTGTCTGGCGGTGACACCATAAATGGTCACAGATTTTTTGATCCATGGGAATACGTAGTTGAAATGCTGAAAAAAAAAAACGTGAACTGGCAACCTATTGTACATGGACTTCAGCTATCCTGCCAAGGACTACTTGCGAAGTTTCAAGGACCAGCTTAAATCTAGGAGTATACTACAGGCCCCCATGTATCGCCCACGTAGGACGCGCGGAAGAAAATTAGACTAATTACAAAGCTCACAGAGGTGTTTAAGCAGTCATTCTTCCCATGCTACAATGAATTAGGAAGAATTACATTACGAGTATGTGGTACGATCAGGAGCACCCTCTGCCATGCACTTCAGAGTGACATGTGAAGTATGGATGTAGGTGTGTACAGGGACGCATCTCCTTCGCTCGCTATTCATTCTTCCATTCATATTAATGACATGAATCGAATTCCTCGCCGCAGTCTTTTTATGTGATCAACAATAGCTAAATGCAGTGCTTCCTGTAATACTGCTTGGGTTCTTCACCTGACAATGGGTGCTGCTCATAAGTTTTCATAGTACATGGTGTGGACTCAGCCTTGGCTCCTGAATTAATCTTTAACGAACTAAGTGATACAATAATTGGCAGGAAGGTAGGAAGGCTGTTTTACGAATTTAGTAATCTATAATGCATATGTACATCACTATATCACACATTGTAATGTAGCGCATACTTTATTACGAGTATGTGTGAATTTGGCGTACATGTACTGCTACACACAAGTGACACAGAATGCCTTTTGTCAAAATTATTATTTCATAGCTCACATACAAACCCCAAAAATTTTACAGAGATATAGAGAACTTCATGGAATCAAGTCAGAGCGACCAAAGAGACCTACACTAGTTGTCGCCACGGTTCCTCACAGGCTGGATTACGGTGGCACATGTTGCAGCTTCATAGAGCTTTCATTAAAACTTTGACCTTGAAGGTACTACATAGGAGGAAATTCAAAGGCATTGTTTGCAGATCGTGATAAGTACCTGGCGTCAAAGTTCAACCAGACATGTCGCTGTTAGTGAGATGGTACACCATCTTGCTATAGGTTATCTTCAGTCTTCGAATGATACGGATAATCGGTTTGATGCCTAGAGATATATCGATGGCCAGCGGCGGTGTCTTCAAAGGAGACAGAACGAATCAGATCGTAAAATGACAGATTACGACGCCTTTCAAGCCCCGGTATATTAGTATTCTTATAAATGCGAATCGTGGACTTGCAAGAATCCGGGATACACAACCGTCGCAGTTGACAGTGGCTAGCACTTGAATCGCGCCTTGTCAGGGTAGACAACATCCTCCAAAAATGTTCATTTTCGCTAACTGTATTTTTAAACTACAAGCAACGTTATCCTCGAGCCACAAGCAGTATAAGATCCTTCTTCCATAGTCTTTGTGGCCTTTCAGATATCCTGAGCTTCACCACGTGCTCTCTGATTCACAGATGATTGTGTCTATAAATATAACAAGATTAATTTGTTGCTTGTTATCGTGATCATAACACTTGTAATGCTGCTTGTAGTTGAAGAATAGCGTTGCTTGTAGCTTAAAGATACTGTTAGCGGAACAGAAAATTTTTTCAGGGAACGTTACATGCCCTGACAAAGAGAGCGATTCACTGCAAATCGCCACAGTCGCCTTAGTGCTAAAACGATTACGACACTGTCTTGATTGGTCATTGTCGTTATTTTTCGTCACATTTCGCGTCTTATCGTATTCACTATTATTATTATACCGATATTCAGACGAAGGTAAATGCTCTTAAAACTGTAAAATGATGGATGGATAAATATGATTTTGAGATCAAAACTTTAACGTAATTGTTTAAGAAAGAATACAGTGACCGCTGACAAGCTAAAACGCTTGCCCCAACAGTGCGGATATGCCTCGTAACCAACATGAAAAGAATACGCCAGCCTTCTATGATATTACAAAAGTTATGATAACGATAACAAGCAATAAATTAATCTTATAATTTTATTTCCCTGCACAATCACAATAACATTACGGCAGATATACTTGTGCGTGTTCCTCTGAGATTGTTTTATGACAATTGTGACTAATGGAATAAAAGATTATTATTGATTCGTGTGTTCTCCTTGCTTTAGCGATATGCCGAGCTCTAAACGGAAAACAACTTTGTAAGATCGTCGCTTTTTCCGTTTTCCGCCGTTCGTTAATTGCATCCTAGGAGACGTATTCCGTCTTTGCAACTAAATGAAAGGGAGTTTGTTTTTTTGCCATGTGCTGGACGACACACATGGATTAACATTAGAAATCGTAAGTAATACCAAATGATAATATAACCTCACGAAATTTGTGCTACAAAACTTGTTTCTAACCTGAGAAACAAGAGAATGACTTGAGAAAAAGTAATGCAGTAACGTATTTGTAACTACCATAAAATGCATTTGTTATGTACATAAAGTAAACATGTATTACGGTTTAGTTAAGATGATTCAAGAATGAAAGAAGCGAAACCAATATGGCAAAGAACAAATTGCCTTCCGTTTAGTTGGTAAGACGGAATACACCTCTACGAACTTCGTAACCGTTATAAACCCCCATTTCAGAGATATTTCTCGGACAGTATCATGTCATTTGCTGTCACTTTTCGCTAAATATTACCTAAAATAGGACAGTTAGGCTTCTGCCAAATTACGTTTTGACGAGAAAATCTATTTAAAATCGACACCAGGAATGGAAAAGCAATAGTGCCGGAATGTGCAAGTGTTTCTTGTTATTTTAATATCTGTATTGGAAATGGAATGTCGTTTTATAGTGGAAGGGAAAGGTTCGTGGTATTACTACTACTACATTCGTGGCAGTCGATCGTCGGGAACTACTCGTGAGCATAGTGAAATATGACTCTCGAATATATGGATGTGACACGTGACTACGAACGGGGTCATACCTCAGAAACTAATTATCCCATAGCAGTCAACCCCTCTCCCGTAAGTGGCACCGAATGTAATCTTCCCTTTTCATTCCATTTTCATCAATTTCTGTAATTTAATGACTACAACGCTTTACAAGGCCTATGAAAAGTTTACGTTTCACTATCCAGTCCATGGCAGACGACAATGGTAATTAGCTCACAAGTATTATTAAGAAAACAGTAAAGGCAAGAAAGAAAATAACAAAATGCTGAGTTAAGATTTTAATTTACCCTGACATGATTCCTAAGATACATTATATTCATCAGAAAGGATATTTCGAAATTTTGTAGTTTGTATGTGGACCTTCCTTGTTTCTCTTTTTTGTAGTGAAATATTAAGCCAATGTTAAAATGTCGGTTCAACCATCTATCCACAATGAATAAAACACTAAGATTTGCACGTTTCGAAGGTCAAGCTTGCATCATCAGAACTGTTTTAAAAGAATCTTGCTCACTTTGAGAGATTCTTATATAATAATTCTGATGATGAAGGCTAAACCTTCGAAATGCGTAAATTTTAGTTATTTTACACTGTAAACAGGTGGCTTGGCCGACGTTTTAATATTGACTCTTAACAACCACGACCTCATATCCATTATGGATAAAATCGAAATAGCAAATTTTTAATATCTCCTGTCTCTTAGCTATCTCGTTCCCATTCGTCGCTCCCAACTTAATTTAGGCGATGGAGGTGTTCGTGGCACACTATAGTCGTTACATCACTTATGCATTTATGAGCTGTCAAACCAGAGTCGTTGAGGAATATCTGATTAGGGTGGCCCTTGTAATTGTCTTTCGTATTTATTTGACGTCTTCCAGTTTTCATTCAAGATCTTTCTCAAACTGTTTCTAACACCGACGGAAGATTTGAGAACCATCCCTGTCAGCAAGAATATCAAAAGTATCTATTAAAAATGGCTTGGAATGTCATTTCTTACAACGTTTGTCCCAGAAATTTCTAGCATAGTATTTGTTAATCAGTTAGAAGACTGACAATTAACGAGCTGCTTTTTACTGACTATGATGAGTCCACAGCAAATAGCAGTTTACAGATCTGACGAACGTGCAAATCTAAACGAGTTTACAGACAATTTTGCAGCTTCTAACAAACTGAGGAAAATATGGTTTGTACTATATGGAGCAATGTTAGTTTCTAATAGACAACAGTATGTATGTAGTGTTGCACTCGACCATGTATTACGTTCGCTCGAGGAAAAATGGTGTCGTGATTACGTTAGGCAGTATGTTAATTTTATACCCGTTTTCATATTGTTAACGTGAACACAATTATTATGTGTGCAGGCGTTGCTACCTCAAGGTCCTCATATGTACTGAAGTATTGTTCTACTTTTTACCTCTACGAGTTCAAGCGTGACGTACAAGTGATTCAGTGACAAAAACAGTGTGCCAGTCTGGGACATGTACTTGCACCTTTGCTTTCGACAGAGCGAAAATTTCACTCTGGAGGTGGCGTGAGGTATCTTAGCCGTTACTTTTCATAAAACAGAAGGTACAGAATGCAGCTCGAGTTTTGACCCCTTGTATAGTAGAAATCTTTCGTGCATCTGTATGTGTATCTATACATCTACATCCGTATCTATGTATCTGTATTTAACCATCTGTATCTATACTCGGCAAGCCATCTTACGGCATGTGGCGTACAGTACTTCACGAACCAGTATTATTTCTCCCTTCCATGTTCCATTCGCGAACAGCGTAATGAATGACTAACTGCCAGTGAGATGGGAACTACTTTTAATTTGATTCTGTTCGAAGAGATGGAGGATACGTATAGAGGCTGTAGCACGTTATTTAGCACTTACAGCGGTGCCACGCTTTAGTATTATCCACCATACATTATGTTGTCATTCTGTAATATTTCTAAAAAGGAGAGAGTTGATGTAGGGTTTTGTAAAGTACATAATTGCTGAATTTCTTTCCGGAATTGTGCCTGCCATTGAGCGGACACATGTAGAAAAAAGATTGAAGACTGGTGTACATACTTATACGTATTTTCTGTAACTGAGTTGTAGTTTGCGCACGTTGACACATTTGTCTGCTTGTGAGGCAAGGCTTATTTCACAAGCCTCCTCTTTGTCACATACTTTGAGCCATATGATATTCCTAGAAATTTTGTGGCTTTGTAGAGTCCTGATAAAGGCTGGCAATTTACTTTGTAACATATCCTAAACGTCAGGAGTACGTTCTTGTTGTGATAGAAGGCACGGTAAACTACGTCTTTTTTGCCTGAGCATTTTAAAGTAATTGCTTCAGTTTTTAACAGTTGCAACAGGCATTACTACAATGATTGTTTTTGCTGCTTTCTGTTAAGTTGCAAACGAAGTGTGGTTTCACATTGGAAATTATGGATTACAGACAGCATGGCCTATAATTTTCTGCGAATACACGATTACTGGTTTTAAATAATAACTTCAAATTACATTGGGAGCCCTTCGTACGCGAAGTAAAAGGTACAAAGTGTAAATTATTCAACGAAAAAATCTTTTGTAAAGGGATAGTCGTTTCGGAAAATTTCGGTCTATATAATGAAAGGGTCATAAACTGATTCGGGAGAAAGATGTTTAGCTAGACAGTGTCTTAAGCATTAATTTCATAAACTTACGATCACCCAACAATTCCCTTGCATATTTTACTGGCTCGGTGTATTTCTCCTATCGATTTTGCTTTTTGTTCTGCAATGAATGTATCTTATGTATAGCAAAAGGTCTATTAAGCCTCACGAAGACTAATACAAAACTTAATTTTCCAGATCGTATCTTCTCGTTATAAATGGCACTCAACTAACCATCTCAGACTACAGTGTTTAAGTGCATATCTTACAGTCACTACAGAAATATGGCCATCACGTGTTTGTCCGCTATAATCAGGTTGTGCTATGGTATTAAGAAAAGCAGATTGTCTGACACATTCATGCAGTTTCAGCTAACGTTATTACCATCATTTTTTCCAAAATTAAATTCTCTACAACTTCTATTGAAAACTTTGTGTAACTGTCTGGAATTAAAAAAAAAAAAAACAAATTGGGCCAGTAATTAATAAATTAAAAATTTTACGAAATCATGTCTTTGCTTCCCTGGATGTCTGGAAAAATACTGCAGATACACGTCTGGGACTTGACTAGATTCTCCAGACCAATAACAACAAAATAAATGGAAATCGTGCTTTATTTTAACTTTGTACAGCTTTGCGATGGCTTCATATTAGCCAAGTTCCTAAATTTCAAGCAAAATCTTTTATTAGCCGTAACTTAACTCTGTAACTAAAAATTTGCGGACCTATGTTAATACGAAATTTTTTCTTTAGTTTTACTTGTAGAATAACATAGCCACGCGAAGTGGCCGCGCGGTTTGAAGCGCCATGTCAGGGATTGCGCAGCCGCTCTCGACGGAGGATCGAGTCCTTCCTCGGGCATGGGTGTGTTTGCTGTTCTTAGCATAAGTTAGTTAAAAGTAGTGTGTAAGTCTAACGTCCGATGGCCTCAGCAGATGGTCCCTTAGGAATTCACACACATTTGAACTTTTTTTTTAAAATGACATATTAAAATATTTGCATATTTTCTTGAATCACCCTGTATATCATGCTGGAGTCAGGAAGTTTTGTACTACTCGGCAAAGAATGTTCCATAGTATTGATTCAAGGGTTAACGTTCCCGCGATATAATAACCGACTACCAACTAACTTCACTTAACAAGATAGTCAGGTACATCTTCGACCAGCTTCGACTGATACGAATGCGCTCCACGATACACTTCTACTCAGCTGTTACCGTCTAGCAGTCAACTTCATTTAACAAGATTAGCAAATACACTAATGCTGTCGACCATCTCCGGACAGCTTAGGACTTTTATTTTAACATTTAATCATGATCATTTACCAAGGTCTTTCATAATACAACACCCACAGTTTTTTTTTCTCAGAACGTATTTACTCTTAACGGTTGGATCTGCAATATCAGTCATCAGTTTCGTACATGCATCATTATTCTGCATAAAGCCCACCACGTTCTACAGGCTTCCTCGAGCGGTCACCAGTCTTCTGACTACTGGTTTGATGCGGCTCACCACGGTTTCCTCTCCCGTGCCAACCTTTTCATCTCAGCGTAGCACTTGCAACCTAGATCCTCAATTGCTTAATGTATCCCAATCTCTGTCTTCATATACAGTTTCTACAGCTCCCTCTAGTAACATTATAGTTTCCCCTGATGTCTTAACAGATGCCTTATCATCAGATATCTTCTTTTTTTCAGTGTTTTCCACGTATTTCTTTCCTCTCCGATTCTGCGCAGAACCTCCTCATTCATTACATTATCAGTCCACCTAACTTTCAACATACTTCTGCAGCACCACATCTCAAATGTTTCGATTCTCTTTTGGTGCGCTTTTCACACAGTCTCTGTTTCACTACCATACACTGCTCCAAACGTACATTCTCACAAATTTCTTCCTCAAATTAAAACCTGTGTCTGATACTAGCAAGCTCTTTTTCCCAGTGCTAGTCTGCTTTTTATGTCCTGCTCCGTCCTTCATAGGTTATTTTGCTGCCTAGGTAGCAGGATTCCTTAGTTCGCTCCCTTCGTAATCCCCAGTTCTGATGTTAAGCTTCTCACTGTTCTCAATTCTGCTACTTCTTATTACTTTCGTCTTTCTTTGATTTACTCTCGATACACTTTCTGTACCCATCAGACTGTTCATTCCATTCAATAAACCTGTGATTCTTCTTCACTTTTCCAATGGATAGCAATGTCTTCAGCAAATATTATCATTGATATCCTTTCATCCTGAATTTTAATCTCGCTCTTGAATCTTTCTTTTATTTCCGTCATTGCTTCGTAGATGTATAGATTGAACACTAGGGAAGAAAGACTACACCCCTGTCTTATACCATTTTTAATTCGAGCACGTCGTTCTTGGTCCTCCATTCTTAATGCTCCCCTTTGGTTCTTGTACATGTTTCCTGTCTTTCTATATATCTTATCCCTATTTTTCTCAGAATTTCGGACATCTTGCAACAATTTCCATTGTCGAACGCTTTTTCCAGGTTGAGAAATCCAATGAACGTATCTTGAGTTTTCTTCAGTCGTGGTTTCATTACTAACCACTTGGTCAGAAATTCCTCTCTGGTGCCTTTTCCTTGTCTAAATCCAAACTGATCGCCCTCTATTAGATGGCCAACTTTCTTTTCCATTCTTCTGTATATTATTCTTGTCATCAACTTGGATGCATGACTTGCTAATCTGATTGTGCGATAATTCTTGCATTTGTCGGCTCTTGCCGCCTTCGGAATTGTGTGGATGAAGTTTTTCCAAAAGTTGGATGGTATATCACTAGTCCCAAACATTTTAGACACAAACGTGAACAATCGCTTTGTTGCCACTTTCCACAATGATTTTAGAAATTGCGATAGGATGTTAAGCATCCCTCCTGCCTTATTCGATCGTAAGTCCTCCAAAGCTCTTTTATATTGTGGTTCTAATACTGGATCCCCTATCTCTTCTATATCAACTCCTGTTCCTTCTTCTGTCACATCAGACTGGACTTTCCCCTAATAGAGGCCTTCAATGTTCTCTTTCCGACTATCCTCTCTCTCCTCTGCATTTAGCAGTGGAATTACCACTGCTATCTTAATGTTACCACCCTTGCTTTTAATTAATGCACTGAGTCCTTTTCAATTGCTTTACATTTTTCACGTAAACGTTTTGCCTGCACCTGCTATTTATTTCGTCCCTAACTGACTTATATTTTTGTATTCCTGAATTTCCCTAACAGTTTTGTACTTCTTTAGTCTATCAGCTGAAGTATTTCATCTGTTATCGATGGGTTCTTTGCAGTTACCTTCCTAGTGCTTAAGGTTTTCTATCCAACGTTTGTGGCTGCCGTTTTTAGAGATGTCCATTGCTCTTCATCTGAACTGCCTACTGAGCTGTCGATTATCGCAGTATAGGTTGCATCAGAGAACTTCAATCATTTGCACCTGATGACCAGAACTGGAACACTTTTTTTCCAGCGTGAATCCGTTCCACATTAAAGCGTTAAGGTATCTACCAAGTGTCTCTGACGTACGATGATTACAGCCCACACTGTACCTCTGCGAGTAGCTGCAATTTTCTTTAGTTGGCTTAATTATATCATGGAGACATACGGAGTCATGAAACTTTCATATGCAACTAGAGATAATGTTGCTGTATGTGACTGAAGAACAAGGTAGCCATGCTGCATGCTGATTACGTTGTATGATAGATGATTTGGCTGATTTCTCCATTACCTTTCACCGTCATGTGTCCATTACCATGCACCACTAAAAGTGTACCCACTGTTTCAGTTAAAGCTATACGTTCTCTATGACATAATACGGTCAACTAAAGTATCTAACGGCGTACTGAAATACTTCCTGACCATAACGACCGTGAAAGTCGTCGAAAGCACGAGGTCTCCAAATCTGTCGTGGTAAGAACTCCGTGAAACATTTTTTGAACAAATTCCCCGCGAAAAACTTGATTGTCATCACTCGTCATGGTCTAAAAGTGTTACCACCGAAATCGTTAACTATACTGGCAGATTAGCTTTTCGCGACTGTATTATAATAATAAATATACAAATCTGCCACAACCAGTCACTGTGTTTAGGAATAATAATTGTACGACATTAATCTATCAGAGACGTGTCTCTACCGCCCAAGTGCTCATCACCAGGCACCAAGGCATACGAATAACGGAGACACTATTTACGTTACTATTACGATTAGCTAGATAGCCGCTAATTTGTTGAGCTGTCAAGATCTTCATTAAGTCTGAAGCACACATCATGCAGTAAGGAAATCAAAAAAATGCATGAGTATTTCTTGCCAAGAGAAGTGTTGTAAATTTGTTTGCTAATACTTTTAGAGTATGTCAAGTAGCTGCTTCGGTGCTCCACCATATGTCCCGCTTTTTACCACTTTTCTGTTCTTTTCAGTGTTTCGTACCTTCATCGGTAAAAACGGAATGCTTATAGGATCATTTTGTTGTGCGTCCGTCTGTCTGTCCGACAGATAAAACCCCTTTTTTTCATGAATGGCTCGAGGTATCAAGTTGAAATTCGTGTCACATACGCGGAGTCCGGAACCGCGCGACTGCTACGGTCGCAGGTTCGAATCCTGCCTCGGGCATGGATGTGTGTGATGTCCTTAGGTTGGTTAGGTTTAAGTAGTTCTAAGTTCTAGGGGACTGATGACCACAGTAGTTAAGTCCCATAGTGCTCAGAGCCTTTTGTCACATAACAAGGTCTACGGTGCCTTGGCGGTGTAATACATTTAAGCTTTTAAGTGAATGCAATTAAAAAGATACGGCCGTTTATGTCACATATTTCGATACTCGCAATTTCAGTTATCAGAACTGTAGGATATTTACTGTTGACATAAAATCATGAAATTTGACAAGAAACAAGGTTTCGTAGCACGAGTTATGGAAAAAACAGTAAATTGTTGATTTCTAATTATGTTACGTGAAGGAAAGATTTATTAATCATTTACTTTCCGACTGTCTGTCTATCCGTCTGTTAAAACCACTTTTTTTAAAGTATTACAATAGCCAAGGCGAAATTAAGTACACAAAAAATTTTAACGTAAAACTTAAAATTAAAACAATTGCAAAAGTCTTGCAATTCCCGGCACAGGTGTCTTGCTAGTATCGATATTGATAACAGGCAAAAACCGTCGAGGTTCTCCATTTCTAGGATAGATGAACTTCCTATACATGCAATAAAGTTTGTACTACGGGACTCTCAGAGCGCCAGCTTACTTTGCTAGTTGTTTACGTTACGTTTCACTTTGCATTATGTTTTTAATGTGAAGGTAACAGCACAACGTAATACTACATAATTTTTCGGCCTATAAGTATTCATTATAGAAGACTACTACGTTATTTAAGCGCGCTGAACCGTTGAAACAAATTGAACAATTCCTACAAAAGAGGGGTAAAGTACTCGAACACAACAGCAGCCATATGAATATTCAGACGTGATATTCGTCAGTCCATTAGTGGACGGGCAGGTCTCGCCTTTCATTCATGATTAATTTACATTCAGCACCATCTGAGTTCTATACCTGTCAGTTAATAAACATTCAATGCTAGTAATAAGTAATCTAGAGATTATCAGGATTAAACTGTCTGCTTTTAAATTGATTCCTTTTGATATTTTCTGTAGTTAAGCTGGGCCAGGGTAGACAGAGAGGCACAGGACAATGACTCAGAGTTCCCCGAGAGTTACGGGTCATGTTTCAGAAGAAAAAGCAAGGAGAAGGCGCAAAATGTCCACTTGCGGCAGGTACAACACTGTGGTTCAAGTATTGTTTAGCTCGGGCATCTGGGAGTCACCTTCCGGAAGTTTTTCTCGTAAAGCACACTGAACATTATGGGGTCCAGGTCTCTATCGGAAGAGTTAGCCACGACGAGCACCTGCACTACTCTACTCTTGCTTCTTACAAGCTGTGCCAACCGGTCAGAATACATTTCAAAAGAACTTTCCTTTTCGCCAAAGGATCACGTTCCTGGAACACTGTGGAGGCGGAAGTCCGTCACCGATAAAATCTGTCTGTTCTTTGAGGAGCTATGTATTTTCTTCAGAAATCCTTTTCGGTCTTCGTTAAGTGATGGGCCGACATTCTGACGCCGGTTAATGTGGGGTGCACGCCCTCCTGTCAAAATGTCGTCTGAGGGCTCGTCATTGGATCTTAAAAAAATAACAGAGGAGGGGAAGCCAAGACGCCAGTTTCAGAGAAATTCGGATGTGGAGGCAAGGGTATTGACTGAAGTGAAAAAACAAACTGAAGAGTGGGAGCGTAACACAGATTTTTTTCAGAACTATTTAGTAGGAGATAGACTGTAAAACTTTTGCTATTTTGGGAGTTAGTTACTTTGTTATCAACAACGTCGTTGGCCAGCTTTTTATAGAGCCTTTTTCATTGGTATACAGGAAATTTGCCTACTGCTAGAGAAGTCTGTCCCAATAGGGATCAACTTGGTCTGGGGATTCTGAAGAGAATATTTCGTCTTTACATTCAGTGAAGATCACATCCTCTGGAGATCTTGAAGGAAGCTCTTGGTCCTCAGAGGCTGAGAAGATATTCTTCTCCACATATGCAGTGAAGGGATGTTACCGTAATCCGGAGATGATGAGTTCAGAGTTCAGCAGATAATAGAGCATGCAACCGTCTACTCCACTCTGCGATATCTCCTCTTCGTGGTTTTACGTTCCCTACCTAGAAAACCAATTCTGCTGAGGCCACTTCTTTAAGATATACCCTATTAACTTACAAGTGTACAATTTTAGGTGGATAACGGTTTCTTATAAGGCCGTAGGCATAGATCTTAAAGTGGGTGATTTACGTGCTAAATAATGTCATAGGAAAATTTCTAACACAAACAAACTTTCTTTTAAAAACACAAGTTTATTCTAATAAAACAATGATTATGATCCTTTTTACAAGAAACAGAGAAACACTGGATAATGCTATCTGTGTCAATATCATGACTAACGGTTATTTTGGGTAACGGGGTTACTCTCCTGTCTCCACATTGGCCCATTGAACTCAAAGGTGATCTGAAACTTACGTTGAACTCACGAATTCCTGACAGAAACAGTGACTGGAAGATGGTTCCATATTAGTGCGGCCTGTGTTTACATGGAATGGACTGGGTCCTGTGGTCCAGCACACGGATAACTGACTGAAGGCCAGCCGCAGTGGCCGAGCAGTTCTAGGCGCTACAGTCTGGAACCGCGCGACCGGTCCGGTCGCAGGTTCGAATACTTCCTCGGGCATGGATGTGTGTGATGTCCTTAGGTTAGTTAGGTTTAAGTAGTTCTAAGTTCTAGGGGACTGATGACCTCAGAAATTAAGGCCCAGAGTGCTCAGAGCCATTTGAACCATTTTTGAAGATGTTTACCGCTGACGAAAATCATGCACTCAACACGTGCACCCTGATCCTGAGACTAGCGATCGTATCGAATCCCTGTCTCGCCGGCACCACCTGCGACACTCGCCGTGAATTCCCGTGCGCCATGACGAATGGCACTGGCGTGCACGCGGCTCGGCAGAGAAGACGAGGGCGATGCGCAGCTGCGTCTCGTGCCGGTCTGCTTAGTTTCGCCGGTGTCCACCTCAACCGAAGTCGGAAACCAAATCTCCAACTCTCCTCCACCCAATCCGCGTTTGAACGTCTGACTATTCATGTCTACGGTCGGCTGCCGAATACCTTCAAAAATGTTTTTCTTTCTTCTCTGGTATACGATCTGTTTCCTGCCAAGCAGCTGCCTTTGCCCAATTAAAAAAAAAAAAAAAAAAACTACAAACGCACTGCAGCCAAATAGCGATGTTTCCATTGAGAACAGAGTCCTGCCAAAAATAGCGCATTCCCATCAGATACCAGTCAAGTCATACAGCGCTCCCCTACTACTAAAAGACGTGCACCCTCGCTGTGAGCTCGTGACGTCACTCCAGTCCAGTGCATTTCCGACTATGGCGATAGACTTGCATCTGAGAGCTCCCTAATTGGGGAAAGTTCTGCACGCGAGGCTGTCCCATTATCTTGTAAGCCTCGATGGCTATCCCCAAAGCGGCTCTGCAGAAACAGGTCCGTCCTCCTAACCGTGGCGCCTCCGCCCTCGGCGTCCGTCACACACAGCCAGAGCTTGTAAACTCCCGGCGCGCATTAGAAGCCCCAGTTCCACAAATTCGTCACATAGCCCTCCGGTCTACCCTCACAGTACCACTCTCGGCAACATTTCTTGTTTCCCCAGACTCAGCTCCATTACATTGTGTCTTCGCATAACGCCAAAAACATTCAGAACGTTTGAGTCCTCGGAGTGCAGATACACTACAGCAGCTCGTCGATCAAATGAATGGTGTCCATCCCAACATTCAATTTACTGTCGAGATGGAAAAGCACGGCCAGCTACCATTCTTGGATGTTTTAGTGGAGCGGAAGGCAGAAGGCCAGCTTAGTCATTCAGTGTACAGGAAACCAACACACACTGATCGGTACTTGAACGCCAATAGTTTCTACCACCCTGTACACAAGAAAGCTGCCCTGAACACGTTGGTTCATAGAGCCAAGATTATCTTGGACGACGACCACCTACAGTTTGAATCGCAGAACTTAAAACGTGTTTTCGGGGAAAATGGAAACAGCAAAAGAGACATCGCAAACTCTTTCAAGGGCCACCGACGAAAGACACTTGGTGAATCAGTAGAAGAGGCCAAACGGACTGTATTCCTCCCAGACTGTGGAGCAACTAGTGTAAGTTAGGACGTCTGCTGCCGAAACATGGGCTAAGACCAGTTTTCCTGCCCGCCTCCAAGACACGAGATATGTTGCCCTTTTAAAGGCGACATTGCTCTTCGAGTGTCCGATGTGTATGGTGTAACCTGTGAATGTGGCAGCATGTATATTGGACAAACAATTCACACGGTTGCGGAGCGCTGTACTGAGCACAAGGTCCATATAAAACAAAGGGAGCTTGACAAGTCGGCCATAGCGGAGCATTGCCTAGAAAACGGACATAAAATACAGTTCGAAAATACAAAAGTGTTGGCTCATGCGTCTACATATTGGGACTCCGTTACAAAGGAAGCGGCCGAGATTCCTTTAAACAACAATTTCAACAAAGACCAGGGATTCACACTCAGCAGGGCATGGGGTCGGGCTTTGGACATCGGAAGAAAGCAAAGACAGATGCGCGACGCGGGAGCAGCAGTTTGAAACGTGGCGCCTCCCCTGGCGCCACCTGACGCCACCGGTGCTGCCACAGGAATAGCTCCGCTAGCTGCCCGCGTCGACTTCCGCGCGCGCGCCGCATTGGGTCTAGCTGATACGCTGCTGATGATGTCATCATGCCTATATTAGCGAGAAACCGTAGCAGTCAGTGAACTCCTGACGACGATGGCGGAGATGGTCATCGAAAGCTCGAGGATTTTATTCTAATTGACGCGGCTGGAAAACCGAGAAGGTTTTATTCATTAACGTTTGAGTCCTTCACCACGTTAGAGGACAGAAAATTTACATGGGGCACTGTGGTACCTGTTCATTAATAAAATGTTCATAACAATCAACACCATTGTCTTTCTCTAAATTATGGAATCGACGGCAAAATACACTCCTGGAAATGGATAAAAGAACACATTGACACCGGTGTGTCAGACCCACCACACTTGCTCCGGACACTGCGAGAGGGCTGTACAAGCAATGATCACACGCACGGCACAGCGGACACACCAGGAACCGCGGTGTTGGCCGTCGAATGGCGCTAGCTGCGCAGCATTTGTGCACCGCCGCCGTCAGTGTCAGCCAGTTTGCCGTGGCATACGGAGCTCCATCGCAGTCTTGAACACTGGTAGCATGCCGCGACAGCGTGGACGTGAACCGTATGTGCAGTTGACGGACTTTGAGCGAGGGCGTATAGTGGGCATGCGGGAGGCCGGGTGGACGTACCGCCGAATTGCTCAACACGTGGGGCGTGAGGTCTCCACAGTACATCGATGTTGTCGCCAGTGGTCGGCGGAAGGTGCACGTGCTCGTCGACCTGGGACCGGACCGCAGCGACGCACGGATGCACGCCAAGACCGTAGGATCCTACGCAGTGCCGTAGGGGACCGCACCGCCACTTCCCAGCAAATTAGGGACACTGTTGCTCCTGGGGTATCGGCGAGGACCACTCGCAACCGTCTCCATGAAGCTGGGCTACGGTCCCGCACACCGTTAGGCCGTCTTCCGCTCACGCCCCAACATCGTGCAGCCCGCCTCCAGTGGTGTCGCGACAGGCGTGAATGGAGGGACGAATGGAGACGTGTCGTCTTCAGCGATGAGAGTCGCTTCTGCCTTGGTGCCAATGATGGTCGTATGCGTGTTTGGCGCCGTGCAGGTGAGCGCCACAATCAGGACTGCATACGACCGAGGCACACAGGGCCAACACCCGGCATCATGGTGTGGGGAGCGATCTCCTACACTGGCCGTACACCACTGGTGATCGTCGAGGGGACACTGAATAGTGCACGGTACATCCAAACCGTCATCGAACCCATCGTTGTACCATTCCTAGACCGGCAAGGGAACTTGCTGTTCCAACAGGACAATGCACGTCCGCATGTATCCCGTGCCACCCAACGTGCTCTAGAAGGTGTAAGTCAACTACCCTGGCCAGCAAGATCTCCGGATCTGTCCCCCATTGAGCATGTTTGGGACTGGATGAAGCGTCGTCTCATGCGGTCTGCACGTCCAGCACGAACGCTGGTCCAACTGAGGCGCCAGGTGGAAATGGCATGGCAAGCCGTTCCACAGGACTACATCCAGCATCTCTACGATCGTCTCCATGGGAGAATAGCAGCCTGCATTGCTGCGAAAGGTGGATATACACTGTACTAGTGCCGACATTGTGCATGCTCTGTTGCCTGTGTCTATGTGCCTGTGGTTCTGTCAGTGTGATCATGTGATGTATCTGACCCCAGGAATGTGTCAATAAAGTTTCCCCTTCCTGGGACAATGAATTCACGGTGTTCTTATTTCAATTTCCAGGAGTGTAAAAATGAAACAGGCACGCGAATTTCCCTGCCACATTTTAAATGTAAGCATAATATGGTGAAGAATTGCAGCTTAGACAAGAAATGTATGAGACTTATTGAGTACCTGTGGGCGCGTCGTTAGCGTCAAATAGGTTCCACGAATCTGATGCTTTTCTTGGGCGACTGAGGGTTCACTCATGACTCGATAAGTTATCTTATTTGCATTTCATAGTTTTTCATCCTCTGTGCAATCACTTTGCGTCCACCACAGATTTGATTTTTCATAACTCATTCTGAAATCCGAAGGGGTATGTCAAAAGCTCAGTTGACCCCTCACAAAAGCACACTTCACAATTGCAGATGCCATTTATGGTTGAACATTTTCAGCTGTCACAGGATCCATGAACAACATGTTATTGTTAGAGCAGTTTTATTATCAAAATTGTTACTTCGACACTCAGTATAAAAATTATCACCAACACTTCTTTGAATTGGAAGCTGCTGCGTGATGCTGACATTTTACAGATGTAGAATGTTTTATTTTTTATTTTTACTGAAATATATTGTTTAGGGAGGTACTGTTTTTTGTAGTCCTAGTAATGTATTCCACTTTAAAGAAATAAGTTTTATTCTTGAACAATAAATCAATTTTAATTTTAACTGCAAGAATTTTTATTAAATTTGTTGCCCCAATAATTGTCTATTACTTGCAACAATGAAATAAAAGAAAAATTAATTTACTGTGAAAAACCATTATTTGAATGTGTCTCTACCAAAGAGAGACAGTCATCAGGAGACAATGGATGTTGAGTTCTGGACCATCACGAAACAAGTAAGCGGGTATTAGCAACATGATAAATAAATTTTAGATCACAGCACTCGCTCTTATCGGTACGTGACAGCTATTACACCATTCGAAATATATTTGTACTATCCACACTTCCAGTAGACAGAGTAACCAGTATTCCGTTTGGTAATAACGACCAAGAAGAATTTCGTACTTTTTGCCACATTAGTCCGTTCAATGAAATGTAATAATTTCAGAATTTGTACAAACGTATGAAGAAAACTTTGTTAAATTTTTGATTGCTGAAATTATACACAGAGTGACGAATTTAGATCAGACTAAGCATTTATGTTGCACGTCGAATTCTGTGTTCTAATGATTCTGCCACCACTGCCAGTTTTTACTTTGAGGCCTGTTTCACCGTTTTTATTTATATTCATATTGGTTATTACGTTTCAGCATCATCATCAACATACGAGTGCATGGTTTCACGCCTGATAATATTCTCTAAGGCTTCCAGTCGCGTCATATGGCTTAAAACTCACGAGCTTTCGGCCGACTGCTCCTCGGCCTTTGTCAGGTGGTTGACTGGCGTATGGCTGCTGCTGCCGTCCTTATACAGAACCGCTGCCATCAGTGACGTTGTAAGATGTCCATGATTAAAGAATTTGTTTCTAAGTGCACTCGAGCAGATGTAATTTCGATGGATTGCTCACGCGCTGCCTGCGATATGTAAGCTATAAGAGAATCTCAGACCAGAGAGCAGTGTTGTATGCAGTAAGAGCAGTAGGAGTAAGTAGTAGCTTGCAGTCTGGTGTATCGTGTTGGCTGGGCCGGTCGTGTGGAGCGATGGCGGTGCCTGAGCGTTGTAGTATAAGGTAAAAGCAGCCTCGCGCAAATGTAGTATTGTTATATCAAGTCCCATGTAAATGGTTTTAAAAAGAAATCTCTTAATAATAATCTTTCTTATAAAAATTAAGTTTTGACAAACTCAATATAAAGATTTTACTAATTTCTCCAATCCATGGTCATCCTGATTATTGTAAAGACAAATCAGTTGTTTCCTTTTATACATGACAAATCTATTGGCCAGCATTGCACTGAGCTGTGCCAGAAAAATTTCTTATAGGAGCAGATATATACGCGTTACCCGGCGACCTTATTGAGGTATGAATTTTCATTTTTATTCAGAATGATTTTTCAGGCCCATGACGCAGTGCTGCTGGCGTCCAAAATTTACCAGTTTAAATTCACAGTCAATTATTGAAAGGTTATATGTGAGCCACAATTTTATTGAGAGATTAGTCACATTTTATAATTGGTAGGTTACGGAATAATAAACTGTTGGGAGATTACGCTAAATATGAATGATATAATTATATTTTTTTATTGGGAGGTTACGCTAAATGTAAATGCAATAAACATATTTTCATTGGTG
Organism: Schistocerca serialis cubense; assembly: GCF_023864345.2. NCBI lineage: Eukaryota > Metazoa > Arthropoda > Insecta > Orthoptera > Acrididae > Schistocerca > Schistocerca serialis. The sequence goes on along the minus strand of NC_064639.1, from coordinate 578,120,952 downwards.
GGAGGTTACACTGATTATTCATAATTGGAGGATTACCATTATCGCACTGAGTGTCACTAGTGTTATCAGTCAAATTATTCAAGTCGGCTTTTTCACTCATTACGCATCGCGATTTACTGTTGCAGTTTTTCGCGGCATTTTCACAAGTCAAAGACAAGCACAAAATCAAACAAAGACAAAGCAAAAATGGAACAAATACAGTAACAACAAGGAGCAATAAATTGCCGATGATCTGTGAAAGAAAGAGTGACAAATTAGTAACTGCGTTGCGCCAGATGCAAACTACGTTTGACATTAAGTAAATAACAGCAGATATATAACTGACTGCTTCTCAGAAATTCACAAAATACGATCCAGGCCGGTTGTCGACAAGTGTAACTTGTGGCTTTACCACCTCGCAGGAATAGCACCACCACGTGTTCAGGCCGGCCGTGATGGCCGAGCGGTCCTAGGCACAACAGTCTGGAACCGAGAGACCTCTACGGTCGCAGGTTCGAATCCTGCCTCGGGCATGAATATGTGTGATGTCCTTAGGTTAGTTAGGTTTAAGTAGTTGTAAGTTCTAGGGGACTGATGACCTTAGAAGTTAAGTCCCATAGTGCTCAGAGCCATTTGAACCATTTGAACCACGTGTTCGAAGAGAGATAGCTGCGAACAAGGAAAGAAAGGCAGTGGAAAAGGAAATTACTCATCCTCTGGGCATGAACCGCATCCGCAACGACTTAAATCAAGGAAGAGTTTCCTTAGGACACCACAGGAACTTATAACCATTGCTGAAAAAGCTAGGTTACAACTATGGAGGTAGGAAAAGAGTTGTTTTACCTCCAGATCATGACGGGGAATGGACAACTTGGAATTCCCAGAATAGACTGAGATCCGGAGTTGGGAGATCGAAAGTTAATTTGGCAAGATGAGGATACACTGATCCAAATGATATTCGGTGTGACTGTGGAGGAGAACAGACAGTTCGGCACATGCTTCGGTGTCGACTGTGCCCAGTCTCCTGTACAGACGATAATCTTCAACAAGCAACAGAAAAGGCACTGGAAGTGGCCAAGTATCGGTCAAATGTAATTTCATCATAACTGTGTAAAATGTATGTAAATGTCCCTGTATGTTCTGACACTAAAATAATAACAAAATCACTTAAATTCCATAATTTGCGCGTTTTAATATTAATAATGATTAAAATTAATATATACTTGTATCTTATGGGTGTACACAATGAAAACATTTGTATTAGTGAAGGTATGCCTTTGACGACATTAAAATAAAAATATGCCTGGTCATTTAGGTTGAAGAAGAAACAAAACATAACGAAATCCCAAGCCACAAACACATATAAATGGTGCAGTGAACTGAACTATTACAACTGAAGACTTCTGACCAATGAAATTTTTTGCTGCTTTGTGAGAATCTGGACCGCTGTCGACATGATTGCTGTATTCAGTCTTCTGGGTCAGTGTAACAAAAAGCACAAAAATACATTTCATAGCATGATTCACGATCTCTTGCTAAATGTGACATCGGAGGCGACGGGGCACGTTTCAGTACTGCGATGAAAATCTGCTACGACGTCAGTGTAATGTTGCCTTGGAAGTCCTTGCTAAATTGATGTGATAACGCGTTGGTAAAGACGCTCTGTCTCACACCATGGCACGTGAAATAAACGTGTCACACCACTAGAGATACTCCTCGAGACTTAGTTGGTTGTGGCCTTCACCTTTCGTCTCGGCAGTCACACGTCACACGTAGAAATAGTTCTAAATTGAACGATTGTAAATAGTGAGGAAGTTAAAAACAGAACGTAAGACCCTTTGTCGTTTAGTAGCAATTCAGAGCGAAACTGACGTGATTAATATGCCCTGACTACTTTATCGGGTTTTGACGTACTATCGTGCTCAGAATAGTCTAAAATAAATAAGTTCCACGATTTATTTTCCGTTTTCCAAAAATGGCCAGTAACTTTAACAGTCCGAAAACGGTCATGTTTGTCGTGAGCTACCACTGTTGTTTCCACAGTGTTTTGAAAAAGTTTTGATCCACAGTATCTGGACAACTATTGGTGGACATTAATATGGGATGTGTCCACCCTTTAACTTTATCACGGTTTGAACTCTGATGAGGTGTCTGAATACATGAGGAGGAATAGCAGCCCATTCTTCACTAAGAGGCGAAACCAGAGAAAGTAGTGATGTTAGACGTTGAAGTCTGGAGCGATGTCGATTTATTAACTCCTCCCAAAAGTTTTAGACTGGGTTCAGGCTGGGACTCTTGGCAGACCAGTCGATTTCAGGAATGTTATTTACCAGATACCATTGCTTCACTGATGCTTCTTGACGACGGGTGTATTGTCATGCTGACATAAACACCGTCTCTGAACTATTCCCCTACTGTACGCAGTACACAATGCTGTAAAACGTATTGACATCCATCCGCATTCAGGAAAATTGCTCCTGGAGCCACTGTGTAGCAATTCTGGACGTGTGGGGTGTCGCATTGTCCTGCTGGAATTGCCCAAGATCGTCCGAATTCACAATAGCCTTGAATGGATGCAGGTAATCAGACAGAATACTTAAGTAAGAGTCACCTGACAGAGTCGTATCTAGATGTATCGAGGGTCCCATATCACACCAACTGCACACGTCCCACACCATTACAGAGCCTTCACCAGCTTGAGCAGTCCCCTGCTAACATGCAGCTTCCATACATTCATGCTTCTTGACGACGGGTGTATTGTCATGCTGACATAAACAACGTCTCTGAACTGTTCCCCTACTGTACGCAGTACACAATGCTGCAAAACGTATTCACTTCCATCCGCATTCAGGAAAATTGCTCCTGGAGCCTTCGGCTCCGAAAGCCCATATCAATGATGTTTCTTTGAATTTTTCCCACGCTGACACTTGTTGACGGCCCAGCATTGTAATGTGCAGCAATTAGAGGAGGGGTTGCACTTCTGTCACGTTGAACGATTCTCTTCAGTCGTCGTTGGTCTTGTTCTTGCAGGATCTTTTTCCGGCAGCAGCGACGTCGGAGATTTGATGTTTTATCGGATTCCTGATATTCACGTTATACTCGCGAAATAGTCGTACGGGAAATCTCCACTTCATCGCTACCTCGGAGATGCTAGTCCCATCGCTTGTGCGCCGACTGTAACACCACGTTCTTAACTCACTTAAATTTTGATAATCTGCCATCTAACAATGCCCCAGACACTTGTTGTCTTATATAGGCGTTTCCGGCGCAGCGCCGTTTTCTGCCTGTTTACATGTCCCTGTATTTGAATACGCATGCCTGTACCAGTTTCTTTGGCGCTTCAGTGTATTTATTCCATTGTCAAACAAGACGGTTAATGCCTTCATGATAAAATATTTGCGGTTTCCTATGGAACTATGGTAGTACTCAGGCGTGCACTTCTTCGCCCGAAGCATATCGGTGGCCACAAATGACCCTCTTCAGAGCTCCAAATATATGGAAATCTCCCGGGCAGGGATAAGTACTGTTTAAGGATGTGTAAGGATTTTTCAGCGAAACTTCTGCAGCGTAGTCGAAATAACAGGCGCGACAGCTCCGGGAGAGTCGACCTTTTTCGTTGACCGCAAGGGCCCGAAGGTCATCGACTTTTTGTAACACGACGTCACAATTAATGCATAACGGTACGTGGACTGTCTGCAGAAATTGAAGAGTCCAAATGCCCAGGAATGTAGACGAACGGAATCGTTGTGTTGCAGGATAACGCACGCCAATATCTTGCCAAGGTTGTTTCGATTGAGTCTAAGGTTCATTCACAATGCACTTTTAAATTTCACACGATTTGATTACAAACGATCGGGGTAAGATATTATATGTTGCCTCATTCCATACAAAACTAACGTGAATCAACAATTACTACTTTCCGCTAAGCACACCGCGCTCGCCTGCGTCTTATTCTGCAGACTCCCTCCGTCAGCTGTGAAACGACAGGCGGCAGACCGCCTCCCCACGTCACACGTGGCCTCCGGTCCGGCAGAGAAGAGTAAGGGCAAGATTCCAAGATTAGGCGCTGTATCAATATCTGTACAATATGTTCTTCAGTGTACTGGGATACATTGAATCAGTAACTTATTACTCAACGGCTGTTGGTACATATTTTGTTAAAAATGTACGAAACATTTTTGAACAGTGGCAATACCCATAGGAATTGACAATTTGTACACTCTTCTCTTTGTTGATGATCGAATTGTTGTACCTTTAGATAAGGACGACACAAGATACATACTGCAAAAGTTTAAGGAAAAGATGGCGGACTGACAATCAACATGCTTAGTAAACAGAACAAGTTAGAAATGTGGAAGACCTCGACATTGAACTGACAAAGACCGGAGTGTAATGTATTCAGACAATTGAGAGTATCTCTGTTATCCAACAGCAGAAGCACAGCAGATGTAGATAACCCAGTAGCAACAAAAAATAGTAATAAGACAGCACAACTCTGTTTCTTAGAATACCAACGTATCAAACGATACAAAGCATATCATTTGTAAATCCATTGTTGAGAACATTGTCCCATCAGGTACAGGGACGTGGAAATGGCTTTTCGAAGAAATACGAGTATTTAGTGGTTGGACCATGCGGAGAATAATACAGTAGGACGTATTTTGGGAGACAGCGAGACGTAACTGATGTGATAGAGACAAACCAGTTATTGACAGGTTGTCAAAACGAATTTGGAAGTGGTCGCTACAAGGAAGAAGGAATAGAGGATGCTAAACTTTGAACACAGAAGGAAAGTGACCGTGAGGCAGTGGCGGTCATGGGCCACTAGGAAGAAGACTGGCTGAATAGTTGGAAATTTGTGATAAGGTCTTATGGGACGAAACTGATGAGGTCATCCGTTCCTAAGCTTACGGACACTTAATCTAACTTAAACTAACTTACGCTAAGGACAACACACACACCCACGCCCGAGGGAGGACTCGAACCTCCGACGGAGGGAGCCGCCCGGACCGTGACAAGACGCCTCAGACCGCACTGGCTGAATAGAGAGAGGTGGAAACAGGAATTTGAGAGGCGGTGTCAGCCGTAGATAGCACTCGCGACGTGATGATCCCGTACATTACTGAAGGGAGGCTGATAGCTGTACAGCTTTTGTGTGTCTTCTTTGGCTCCCTGGCAGTTTTCCAGTTTTAGGGGATATTTTCCCTCTGAAGACCCCTTTAGTATTAATTTCTTCCAAACTAATCACTTTTATTGGAAGAGTATTCCTTTCAGATGCCTTTTTCCCATTACTCGAATTGCAGTGTACTTCTCATCTGGCGTTACGTCCGGATTGGTTCAAATGGCTCTGAGCACTATGCGACTTAACTTCTGAGGTCATCAGTCGCCTAGAACTTAGAACTACTTAAACCTAACTAACCTAAGGACATCACACACATCCATGCCTGAGGCAGGATTCGAACCTGCGACCGTAGCGGTCGCTCGGTGCCAGACTGCAGCGCCTAGAACCGCACGGCCACTCCGGCCGGCTACGTCCGGATTGTCAGTGGTTATTATTATTATCTGTGTTTCTGATCAATCTCTTGGAACATACAAACATACAGAAAAATCTTGGAATCTCTCGGAGACCTTTCCCAATAATTTCGTTTAGTTCAGTGATGTCTATTATGTTACAACTATCGGCGAATCGGAACTACTCCTCTTTGATAGTCAAAATTTCCTTTTTTCCTGCAACATCATTTATTGTTTGTATTTCTTTCTTAATTAGTTATCCCTTACGTCTGTGTCGGTTTAATCTTCGTGTTCAACGTGTGACTTTATTTTGGTATACCTCCCTAAATAATCGAGAGGTGTCGGTAAGTAACGCGACGCACTTTTTTTCTGAAAGCAGGTACCAATAAACCATATAAGTCCTCACTCTTTTGTCTACATAATATCCATTCAAGGAGACGGTCTTATGTCACTTTACTGGGAGGGCCTGTATGTCCGAGTGGCACCTCTCTACTGGTCGAAATCGGAGCCAACGTCTTGCTGCATGTGAGGGAAGTCGGAATATGCGAGATCCGGGCTGTAGACTGGATGAGGAAGAACAGTCCAATGGAGTTTTGTGAGTTCCTCTCGGGTGCACAGACTTGTGTGAGGTTTTGCGTTGTCATCGGAAGGAGAAGTTTGTTTGCACTTTTGTTGGCAACGAGCATGCTGAAATCGATTCTTCAATTTCCTGAGGATAGCACAATATAGTTTATCGTTGCACCATGAGGGAGGACATCAAACAAAATAACCCCATCAGAGTCCCAGAGGACCGTCGCCACCACTTCACCGACTGAGGCTGCGGCTTTGAACTTTTTCTTCGGAGGAGAGGTGGTGTGACGCCACTCCATGGATGGCAGTTTTGTTTCCGGTTCGAAGTGATGAACCATCGTCTGTAATGACGATATTCGACAAAAAAATTGTCACTGCCTGCCTCGCAATGTGCAAGCAATTCCGAACAGGTGATCCTTAGACGCTGTTTATGGCTTTATATTTGGCAGCGAGGAACCCCACGGTCGCACACGTTTGAGTACACCAACAGAGACGTCCAGTCGATCAGCGAGGTGTTTGATTGTGATCCGCCGATACCTCGAATGAGATTACCCGCACATTCCAACATATTGTGGGAGTCACAGTTTTGTGCGGCAGGCCAGGCATGCGGGAGATCGGCCAGGTTTGCGCGAGCTTGTCGCGATTGTGACAGTAGCCTCGCCCAGCGACTCGTCGTGCTTTTGTTCACTGCCAGGTCTCCGTAGACGCTCTGCAAGCGACTATGAATATCTGCGATGCTCTGGTTTCCGCCAAAAGAAATTCAATGACAGCTCTCTGCGTGGAACTCACCTCCGTTACGGAAGCCATTTTGAATGATACGAATAGCGCTGCCACCTACGGGAACATCATGAAACTATGGGGGCTGAAGCGGGAATATTCCACGATGTTCCACAGCAAGTCACGCGTTTTTTAACCGAAATTGGCTGAGAAAAAAAATGTGTTGCATTACTTAACTGGACGGTTCTCCTACAATATGGTTTCGTACCGATGCACAAACAGCGCCCGAACTCTTAAGGGAATCGGCAAAAAGCCGCGAGTAATGAGTCAAGGAATCAACAATCACCTTGAACAGATGTCTTGTGACGTCCGTCAAGACCAAACGCAACGAACTATATCGAACAAAATGAAAAAAAGGAAAAAAAAAGATGGATAGAGCGTCTACTCATGTAAGCAGGAGATCCCGGGTTCAAGTCCCGGTAAGGGCACAGATTTTCAACTGTCCCCGTTGACTTATATCAACGCCTGTATGCAGCTAGGAGTATTCATTTCATTGTAATTTCAATATTACTTTCATATATGCAAAACTGTAAGTATTGCAAGTTTATGAAGATCTTTTCATATTTCCAAACAATAGTGATGTTCGCCTTGATTCTCCTGCTACGATTACTTTTATAAAAATAGCTCGATTTTTCATATTCCAAAAATGGCTCTGAGCACAATGCGACATTACTTCTGAGATCATCAGTCGCCTAGAACATAGAACTAATTAAACCTTACTAACCTAAGGACATCACACACATCCACGCCCGAGACAGGAGTCGAACCTGCGATCGTAGCGGTCGCCCGGCTCCAGACTGTAGCGCCTAGAACCGCACGGCCACTCCGGCCGGCTTTCATATTCCATATAAAGTATTTTCACAGGAACAATAAACGCTTCTGGACTATAACGTTTTCCTTTAATTATTCAGCTGATTGAGAAGTTTGCCGCGCGGGATTAGCCGAGCAGTTTAAGGCGCTGCAGTCATGGACTGTGCGGCTGATCCCGGCGGACGTTCGAGTCCTCCATTGGGCATGGGTGTGTGTGTTTGTCGTTAGGATAATTTAGTTTAAGTGCTGTGTAAGCTTAGCAGTTAAGTCCCATAAGATTTCACATACATTTGAACATTTTTTGAGAAGTAGAACTTATTTTACAGTCACCGTGATAAAATATCATTTTTGGGGGGTGGGAAGGGAATGAAATGTGATTTACCTTCAGCTGGAGTGAAAACGGGGTTGTCATATGTCATACGAATTTAAACTCCCGCTGAAAGAGTGAACCTTCTCGGGGCAATAACTTTGCTGCCCAGGAGAGCTGATATTTCCGTCACGCGCTCGGCTGTCGCCATGGCGGCGAGTGTGCCGAGGTGAGTCAGTGTATGAGTCTGCGGGATATCGCCGCCGCTATGCCGTCCAGACTGTTTTTCCTGGAACAGATCGATGGCTGGCGCCTCGCACTGCGCCATAGGCGTGTGTTCCGCGCCAAATCGTAACGATTCGCGCGCAGAGAGCCAATTTGGGCAGCCGCTAGCTAGGCATTTACTTGTTTCAGGAGACCTGCAGCAACACCACCGCGGATAGAAGAGTCCAAATCGCAAAAAAATGTTCAAATGTCTGTTAAATCTTATGGGACTTAACTGCTATGGCCATCAGTCCCTAAGCTTACACACTACTTAACCTAAATTATCCTAAGGACAAACACACACACCCATGCCCGAGGGAGGACTCGAACCTCCGCCGGGACCAGCCGCACAGTCCATGACTGCAGCGCCCAAGACCGCTCGGCTAATCCCGCGCGGCTCAAAATCGCAAGAAAAGTCATTGGGCGATGGAAATTTGCATGAGGGGTAGTCAAAAACCAAACACAAGCCACAACGGACCTTGGAATGGTTCCACTCGAAAATAATCACCATACTCGTGAAGACGTTTATCCCACAGGGAGTAGTGACGAACAATTCCTATTTCGTAGAACGGGGTAGGCCGCCGACGGATCCACAACCACACCCACTCATGTACTCCCTCAACCACGCTTGTCGTTCTTCAAGTCACCGAAGATATGAAAACCACATGGCGAAAGATACGGCCAGGCGAAGTATACCGCGCGGAGTGGCCGCGCGGTTTGAGGCGCCATGTCATGGTCTGCGAAGCCCTTCACGTCGGAGATTCGAGTCGCCGCTGGGACATCGGTGTGTGTGTGTTGCTCTTAGCATTAGTTAGTCTAAGTTAGTCTGAGTAGTGTGTAAGTCTAGGGACCGATGACCTCAGCAGTTTGGTCCCTTAGGAATTCACACACATTTGTACGAAGTACGTTTCTCAACAAAATCACTGAAACGTAGTCTTCGTGTGATTGGCAGCGTAGGGGCTGTCGTTATTGTGCAACAGGATGATTCCGTCCGACAACACTCCTGAGCATTCTGACTTTGTGGCTGTCGCAACATCAGCAAAGTGTCTTCATAGCGCTGCTCATTGGTTCTGGCTCCACACTCGAGGAACTCTACGAACTGACGAAGCCTCTCGTTGCTCCATAACGTCCGCTCCCCACACTACCAATCGGACGAAAGCTACGCTGCAGCTCGGGTCTCTCGCCGTGTGATTTTCACATCTTTGGTGACATGAAGAAAGACATGCGTGGATATCGGTTGCATTCGGACGAGGAAGTGCATGAGTGGATCAAATTGCGTATCCGTCAGCGACCGATCGCGTTCTACGAAACAGGAATTAATCGTCTCGTCTGCCTGTGGGATAAATGTCTGAACGCGTGTAGTCATTACTTTTCAACGGAACCATTCCATTGTCTCGTTATGGCGGGTATTCGTTCTTCATTTGAATGCTCCTTATAGCGACTTTTGAAAATTAGTTGCTTTCGTTATGAATGGCTGCCACACAAGAAAAGTACAGCTAATAAAAACGCAAGAGAAGTTATTTTGTCAGTGTAGACGCCCAGCTGTTTCTGACCTCGTCTGTCTGACGTGTCATACAAAATTTACGGTAACTCAGTAATGGCACTGTTGTGTTGGAGAAGTAAGTTTAATGTGGCTGTTTTGATTCCAAAGGCCACTCATAAAAGTTGTATGGCGTGCTAACCAGAAGCTTCCGAGAAAAAGCGCTCTAAAAAGCAGCTCATATACCGGTCAATATATACGTCACGACCGCACAGCAAAATGGCTGCGCCAGCGGCTGACCTGCTTGCCACACGTGCCATCCATGTTCGATCCTACCGTCGGGTGACTTTTTACATTGTTTCAAAAATTATAAAAGCTTTTAAATAAAGTTAACGACCTAAAATATTATCAGTTAAATCACAAATAATTTTATTTTATAAAGAAATAACCGTATAGCTAACCAGCATTAAATTTGAAGCAAAATCAATATCATCTTTTTAAAAAGTTTAATAATTTCAAATACATTTTAAAGGATGTAAATTAAAGCTTAATTATCCTGTAAAGAAATTTCAGGTAGAGTTTTACTGAAATAAATTTTTTTTACAGTATCGTCTTTATTTGTCAATATCGTATTTCATATACAGAAACCAGAATGATAATTACCATAAAAACACAGGAAACAAAAAAAATTACATCTTGGACATTTTATTAAGAACTATTTTTTTCAAGAACAACCTTTTCTTAAAAAGATCTGTTGAAAAAGATATTTCGTTAACATTCATAAAAATTTCTCTTTCATCAGAAAGCCTGGAAGAGTACAAGGAATACTAGATGATTACATTAAAAGACTGTGACAGTTGATGATGTACTGTTGACTGTATTTCTATACAGTCTTTACGGTAATTTATTTCCCTATTATTTTCAGACTGATAGACGCAATTTTATATTCGCTTAGTTAGACTGTTTAGATTTTTATAAAAATAGGCATCACAAGGTTGAGCAAAAGGAGTACTTTTTTGTGGAATCACTTTAGTTGTACATGCCAGTGATTTCACGTCATCCTGAACGATTTCATCATATAATCCAGGCTTTCATTTTCCACCCCATGAGTCAGTAATTAATAGAAACTGTCCTTTTCTCACATAAGACTTGAAACAATGGTTGAGAAAGTCAATATACAGTCCTGTCGCTAGCTTCCCAGATTAGCTGTAATAGTCATGTCATCAAAAAAATAAAATAATTGAAAAATCTAATTCATACTATTTCAGGTCATTAACTTTATTTAAAAGTTGTTATAATTTTCAAAACAATGACAGAAGTTACCCAAACGTAGGATCGAACCTGCATTGTCCGCATGGCAGACAATGCCGCTACATACGCATAAATTTCGTTGTCCTGCCGTAAGGTACAAATTGACTGGTATATGAACTGCTAGTAAAATTTTAGTGCCTTTTTTCTCAGAATTTCCTGTCTAAGTTCTACACCCTTGAGGCATACTACAACCCTGCGAAGTCCCTTCGTTTCTCCTTCAGAGCCGTACATCCTCTGACATTAAGATTGCCTCCCTGCTCCAGTAAAGGCAATTGCTAGACCACGGTGATCGTCCAGTCGATCTTCTCCTTGTGTTCCTTAGTCGCTTTACTGCAACAGATCAGGGAGGACAGCCTCAGGGTCCACCGAAGTTAACTGCTGGACTTACTTTACCTTGAAAATTTGCGGAAAATCAGAACAGTGTTTGTCCCGAAAACTGAAACGGAGATCAGTGTTTAACATCCCGCCGACGACGTTATTAGAGACTGATGAAAAATAGGATAGGGGAGGTGGAGAGAAAATCGCCTACCCTTTCAAAGAGACTATCACGGCATTCGCCTCCTATGATTTAGGGAAATCATGAGAAACCTGAATCTGAATGACTGGACAGACATTTCACCACCATCCTCCCGAACTGAATTTCCGATGCACTTGTTAGAGGATACAGTGCAGATGTCTAATGCGGCCAGCCCCTCCAACCAAACAGCGATTAAGCTGTCGGAGTGATCTGTTTACTGTGCGACAACCTACTTTGGCATGCTGCAGGAACCATTTCGGTCTTTCGGTTCAAAGGCCTTGACGTAACCCCCGTGCAATCCATATCACAGCATACTTCACGCGATTTTCATGTGCTTCCAAATTTGGGAATTAAGACTTGTGCAGATAACGAGGGAGATAAACAAGCGGTGATAACGCGACTTCGAGACTGCCGACTTAAGAATAACCACGCTCGCTTATACGATAACGAAAGTGGGGTCGTCTGGAATGTTTGTATGTGAAAGTAATTATGTTCTGCACTGACAAGTTTAGAAAAAAAAATATCGTGTCTGGCCTCATAAAAGTGAGACTGTTTATGTAGTAAAGTGACTACGTTCTAAACAGACATCAACTTCAAACGAAAGTACAGCGGCTCAGAACTATTTTCAGCGCTTCCTTCGTTTTACCATCGTGATAACCCCTCGCATAGACATTAAATTAAATTTTTTTTTTTTTTACGATAAGCAAAATTTACGAAGACATTGCTGTAAATGTTGCAAGTATTTAAAAAAAAGAGAAAATTGCACGAAATTATCTCTAGCACTTTTTATCTTTAATAAATCGCAGTTTATGATAATGTGAAGACAGAAGCTTATGTGGGAGAGAATAGTTCATTCGGCAACATCATACAGACCCTTTCGAAAACGTAATTGTTCAAATGTGTTATTTCACGACCATAAAAATTGCCTCGGATGTCTGTGTGTGTGTTGGTTCATTATTACAAGCTCAAACCTTTTCATTTCTCATGTGTCCTACCAATCTTATAACAAAGTTAACTAATCGCTACAAATACATACACTGACGGAAAGAAATCACAGTACCAAGAAAGATTTGTGTGACAAAAACGAAATTTTGTAAGCGTATTTCCACATGTGAAAGATGATTGTCTACTCAAATTCCGCGTTAGTCGCATGAGTGACGCTAGTAGCGCCACTGTGAGGATGCAAACACGCTGTGACGGTCGTGAGCGCTGTTTACCTTTGATACTGGACGTGATGGATTGGTGTTAGTCAAGAATACCTTGAAGACGACAAAGACGCAATTATCAACGCCTAAGGGGTATGACAAGTTGGATGTTTCTTCCGCGGTACTACAGAAAGACTTGGCAGGAATGTAGCCCCTGTACATGGCTACTGGCGTCCGTGGTCACAAGGAGACTGGTCTTCGGAAGGTGCAGCGCGGGATTAGCCGGGCCGTCAAAGGAGCTACAGTCATGGACTGTGAGGCTGATCCTGGCGGAGGTTCGAATCCTCCCTCGGGCATGGGTGTGTGGGTGTGTGTGTTTGTCCTCAAGATAATTTAAGTTAAGTAGTGTGTAAGCTTAGGGACTGATGACCTTAGCAGTTAAGTCCCATAAGATTTCACACACATTATAACATTTTTTTCTTCGGAAGGCCCAGTGGCGCTAACGAAAGGGAAGACTATCATGTTCGGCATATGTACTGCGTCTACAGCAGCAATGTGAACAGCGGCTGGCACCAAAGTGACACAACGAAATGTTCAAATCGATACATCAAGGACAGCTCCGAGCCAGAGTCCCTCTAGCGCGCATTCCACTGACCCCAAAGCAGCGCGATTTACACTTCAGTGGTGTCAAGCGAGAGCTCATTGGAGGTTAAGTGGAGGTCTGTTGTGTTGTCTAATGAAAGCTGGTTCTGCCCCGGTACCAGTTGTGCCCGTGTGTTGGTTGGAAGGAGGCCAGGCCGGCCGTTGTGACCGAGCGGTTCTAGGCGCTTCAGTCTGGAACCGCGCGACCGCTACGGTCGCAGATTCGAATCCTGCTTCGGGCATGGATGTGTGTGATGTCCTTAGGTTAGTTAGGTTTAAGTAGTTCTAAGTTCTAGGGAACTGATGACCTGAGAGTTAAGTCCCATAGTGCTCAGAGCCATTTGAACCATTTTGAAGGAGGCCAATTGACGGCCTGCAACCAACCTGCTTGCGTGATAGACACACTGGACCGATACCTGCAGCTGTGGTCTGAGGTGCGATGTCGTATGAGAACAGCAGCATTACTGTGGTTATCCCACGCACCGTGACTCCAAATTTGTACGCAAATCTGCTGACTCGACCTATTGTACTGCCACTCATGAACAGCATTCCATGGCCTGTTTTCCAACAGGATAACGCTCGCCTACATAATACCGATGTTGTAAACCAATATGCTCTACAGCGTGTCGACATGTTGCCTTGGCCTGCTCGATCTCTAGTGCAGTCTCCAGTCGAGCACATACAAGAATTATTGGACGACTACTCAGCGTCATCTGCAAACAGCATTAACCGCCCCTGTATTAACCGACCAAGTGCAACAGGCATGGAACTCCATCCCACAAACTGACATCCGCTACCAGTACATCACAATGCATGTACGTCTGCATGCATACATTTAACATTCTGACGGGTACACCAGTAATTAATGTACCAGCATTTCACTTTGCAATTTCTAATCTCGTCCTTACATTAACTTGTGATCTTCTAATGTTAATCACTTAAATATGTCACTTAGAATAATATATCCTCGAAATTTCATTACTCTTAATTAATTTTTTTGGTGTTGCGATTTTTTAGCGTCAGTGTAATGTTTTTATTCTTATGTTAGGAAGTTTTATACTTCCTGCAGGTACTTGTAGATTTTGAGTAAAGACTGTTAAGTATTAGCGTTTGGGCCATTCGATGTGTCTCAGTGGTTAAGACATTGAACTCGGATTTGGAAAGACTGGAGTTAAAAATTTCCGTCCAGCTATTCAGAGTTTGCTTTTCTGTGGTTTCCTCCAGTCGTTTGCGGCAAATGCTGGGATGGTTCCTTTGGAGAAACACAACTGATTTCCTTCAAAGTCTTTCCGCAATCCGAGCTTGAGCTCCGTCTCTGATGTCCCCAACTCTTCTTCCGTTTCGTTTTTGCGGTTTTTGACATGAATGTCTGGGTTTCTTTACTCTGTAGCCCAACATTTCCAACAGTTCGTTGTCTGTTCTAAAATAATAACATGGCTTTCGATGTACCAACTGTCTTCTTTCTGACCCCCCCCCCCTCCCCCCCAGTGTTAGTTTGATCTATTAGCCTAAGAGCTCTGGAACCTTCGGAGACTGAAACAGTGAACGTTATGTTTCAGGTTCAGATAAATCAAACAACTGGATAAAGGAGAGCGAAATGCTATGCAGGCAGTAGATCATGAAATACGAGATTGCCGCCGTAAATGATTCTAGCGTCGTTTAAGAGGAAAGTGATGAAGTGCCACTCTTTACGGTTTCAAGTTAATTTAGTTTTCTGCACAATGTGAATGAAATATTGCTCGGAACATTGCACAATCCACTCAGCGATAAGGAACAAGATGAGTAGGGAGGTGATGGGTGCTAAAATACAGAAAGAGCATCTACAAAAATCGATTGTGACCAACAAAAATGCAAAATAAGGATACGAAATTTCGGCTTATGAAGAATTTTGGAAAATTTGCGACTTACGGTTGGTGTTGTACTGGCATGGCGACGCTAATGAAGGGAAAATGCAAGTCAGCTGATACCACTGTTATGGTCTGCTGACAATACAGCCTTCTTGGTTGACAAGAAGAAAGGTTTAAAATCCTAGAAATTACACTCAGCACAGAATATAGATTAAGGATAAACAAAGCTAAGGAAACGAAAATGATGCAGAGTAATAGAAAAGAGAATATCGGATTACATCGAGGTTGTGGAGGCCATATATTGCACAGGAATCGAGATGGCACCACAAGCAAGTTGGAACAGACAGTTTTGTTCAACAAAAAGGATCAGCTTGAAAACCAATCTCTACATATCGCCAAGGCCTCTTGAACAGCACTAAAGGAACCGCCGGTCTTAACATTTACATCGGTCAGCGGATTACCATGAACAGTGTCACATGTCTTTAGATCGTGAGACACTGTAGATGGATTTGTAAACCGGTGGTGAAATTTCCTCGAGCACCAGCGTTCAAATTTCCTACCTCCGAGTCGACCCCGGCTGCCGTAGCGTGCATTAGCGACATCGGCAATGGAAACACTTCCTTTCCAGAAGAAGGTACTGCTTCTTGAAGTTTTCCAGAAGTAGCTGATTTCTCATTGGTAGAAGCAGGAGAAGGGAAAAGCTGTAGGAGTTGGTAAATATTAGAAGTAGATGAAAAGATTAATGAAAGGTATGGAGGTATGGAGTATGATGGTAGATCAGACGGACCTGCCGTAAGGGTATGGAAACAGGGATCTTCAATACAATTTTGTTGTTCTGTCAGCCATTGTGGACACAAGAATGGATAGAACAGTCAAAGGTGCTCGAAGTAGTGATCAAAGTGTCTCTCAGTTTACGTGTCTGGAGCTACGGCAAATAATTTTAATACCAGGTATCCCCAGACGTCCATTGATGCTGATGTTCCACCTGTCTAAGCCGTCGTGGGTTTTCACTGGATCAATAATCCATGTTTTTCGTATTTACATGCTCTCTGTCTGAGAAGAAACATTCATCGATAAAAAGGATGTCGGAGAAGAAATTCTGGTTGGCGAAGATTTGTTGCTGATGCCCATTGACTGAAATGTACACGATTCTGGAAATAATTCCCATGCAATTCATGTTCTATGTGTACATGATAAAGATGGAATGTGGTCGAATGCGATGGATTTAGAAATGGCGATCTACTGTTCAATCTGTCGTGCAGTCGTATGCTCACATGTGGAAGTGAGAACAGAAAATTTGGCGGCTTCGTCTGTGCGAGTTCTATGACGACTGCGTCGCCTTGGTTAAAACACCTAATTTCCTCAAGTGCCACAACACGAGGAAACATCTGTCGGGTAGGTGGATTCTTGTCACAAGAGTTGTTGACAAATGTTCTGGGCTGGCAGACTCAGCGTCATCAAACGTACCTCCGAAGATGTCCAACTCAGTTCTGGACGAAACGTTAGGAGCCGAAAAGTTTCTTCGAGCACGGCCATACAGTCAGGAAGAGTCATCAGAGGCTATGACACACGGCCGTGAAATCCTTCATTGGTTGCCTGTCTCTGTTTGAAGAGTCCCTCTGCCTGAGTAGCATTACGCCTACCTTCAACCATAACAAAGTTATTCTTTTACTTAACACGACATTTAGTTTAAAAATACTGCAATACTATACTACATGTATTCGTATTGGGTATAAAAAAACATTTTTGCAATTACTGTTCTGTTAATTATATTCGCCATAGACGAGTAGCTTCTTTACACGGTGGGTCAAATAAAAGTGGCCCCGGAGAACAGAGTTTCAGAGTACAAAGAAATACAACAAAGGAAAAGAAATACCGAACTAACATGCCTGTAACAGATGTTGAAAGTGACCACAATTCTTCTCCTGGCGCTTTTGGGCCCTGGTCAGCAAACTGCTGAAGGCGGTTCTATGCTGGACTGTTGGAACTGCTGCAATCTCATCCGAAACGTTCCGCTCCAGTCCCTGGAGACTGTGAGAGTTGTTGCGATACGCCTTAGACTTGAAGGCTCCCCATAAAAGTAATCGCACACTGAGAGATCAGGTGTCGTGGGTGGTCAATCAGGACCGCGACCAGACTCCAGGTCCAAGTGACGTTTCATCTGTATGAACGACGTGATATGCCGGTCTCTTGCGACAGGCGTCAGGTTCATTTGCTAGGACTCTGAAGCATTTTCTGGTGGACTACAGCCATATTTTCTGGTGTGCGGACACGTTTTGGGAGGTTTTTTGTCTTTTTCAAAACAGATCCTGTCTGACACCGTTTTCGGATTAAGCGATGTATGGCAGTCCTTGCTGGCACTTTGACACCATTAAACTTCTCAGCAAACAACTGACTACACCGTTTCCACGACTCTGTTGTCACATAACTTTCCAGAACGGACACCCGGTGCTCCACTGTGAGTACCATCGTCTCCTTTGCGCTGTTCCACTCACACTGACACAGTCCGCACTAAGCTCTGAACTGGTATGGATCATGTGGCGGCCTTAACGTGGTGTGAGCGTCACGGAGTAAGGTTATTTGCATATATTCAAGTACAATCGTATCCACTCGTCCGGGCCACTTTTATTTGATCCACGCTGTACCTTCTCTCCATTGGTGCACAGTGTACTCATACAAGCCTTCAGCTGTAGACGATTGACTGACTTACCATTGTGCGTTCTCCTTGTGTTTAGCCGGCCGCGGTGGTCTCGCGGTTCTAGGCGCGCAGTCCGGAACCGCGCGACTGCTACGGTCGCAGGTTCGAATCCTGCCTCGGGCATGGATGTGTGTGATGTCCTTAGGTTAGTTAGGTTTAAGTAGTTCTAAGTTCTAGGGGACTGATGACCACAGCTGTTAAGTCCCATAGTGCTCAGAGCCATTTGAACCATTTGAACCTTGTGTTTACTCTGGTCAGTTGTCCATTGTAGCAAGTGGACGAGTTACGGAACCCCGAGCACTTCCACTCTATACTAATACAGGAGTATCAAAGCAAATTTTGAATTATGTTTTTAATAAACTCTTGTTTGTGTGAATGGTATGCTGTGATACGGTTCTAAACAGGTCTTAAGGAAATGAAGCGGAATGCCGAATAAAAAAAAAGTAGATTGCTATTTAAAAAACGTGCGTTTTACAGCTACCAGTTACTGCATAAATAGGATGTGTCGTTCGAAGTGGAAACAGTTTTCCACAGTCGCAGTGTGGTACACTGCTGTGATTTAATTCGACAAACTAAAGATCTGTTTTAATGTTTAAAATGAAAGCAGCGCCCGAGATAATCATTTCAAAAAAATGTTCAAATGTGTGTGAAATCTCATGGGACTTAACTGCTAAGGTCATCAGTCCCTAAGCTTACACACTACTTAACCTAAATTATCCTAAGGACAAACACACACACACCCATGCCCGAGGGAGGACTCGAACCTCCGCCGGGACTAGCCGCACAGGCCATGACTGTAGTGCCTTAGACCACTCGATTAATCCCGCGCGGCAGAGAACCATTTATTAACCACATCCTGAAGTTTTAAATATAACTGTTACTGCAAAGGCTTATGCTACCTAAGGCTGTTGTATAAAGATAGTGTCCAAGAAAGTCTATAAAAAGAAGGAGGTTTTTGTTTTGTTTCAAACGTGTAGAAGAAGACATGCACGGATGCATGTACCGTTATTTAGCCATATTCTGAGGCCGAAAATGCTTTCGGCTTATTTATGTACTATAAAACGTGGCCTGTTATTTGAACACTTTGCCTCTTTCATGTTAAGCACCATTATGTCTTCTTTGGCATCAGTTTCGAGGCGGAAATAATTCTCTCGACTAATCTATCATGGGAGATGATTTCAGAAAGGGAAAAATGTAGGTATGATAAAAATCAAACAGAAACAGACAAACCGTACACAACCATATGAACAGTTATTGTGGTCATCGAAAAGTACGGAATATAAACTTTAAAAAATAGTCAAAGGATATACTACTTCAAGGATAGACTATATTTAAGGCAAACAATAAACAAACACCTTTGTTTGTAAACATTGTATCACCTTTAATTTTATAACTCTTTATCTACACTGGAAAAATATCGGTATCAACGGTGAATAATTCACTGTTTTATTTACATAGGGTTCATCATTTTCCATTCTAGAACTGAATTACTTTTTATTAATATAATTTAAAATTAATACCGATAATGTTTCCTCAATATGATTAATAATTTTAATCAAGCGATCTCCAAAGACTCGCTAGCTTTCACAGAATTTCTGAATGTTTGCAATAACTTTCAAGCAGGACCTGAAGTCGCCAGATTCTTCACAGTTTTTTACAGTTCTCTCCACTCTGTCGTCCGCCTTCAAGTACTTCTTCTTCCTCTTCTTGCTTTCAAGATTCTTTTCCAACTTTATGCTGACGCAGTTTGTGAGCTCCGCTTCCTTCTTCAAGCATTTCAGCGAATAGTTGATTCGAGAGGGAGGGTTGGTAATAATATTGTTTATTTTGTTGTGCGACCCTTCTACGGCATTCGTACTTCGGTGGATTTTTCCCTAGCAATTCCACATGGGAATATCTTTGTTCGGAAGTCAAATTGCATCATCAACTATATTCCGTCTTTCATAGTTGAAAGTTGGTGATCCATCACACAATCCTATTATGAGTCTGTCTCCATTTTTCCAGGTCTTCTGCATTTCGGAGTTGCTGGCCCCATGTTTAGTGAGTCTTCCACTTTAATTGGACCATCCATCGTCTCGGTGTTCCTTCCTGCAATTTTTTCGCTTAGACTTTGCATTGGGTGAACATATGATCCAAGTTATCCTCTTGTCGTCGAACTATGCTACAAAAGAACTGCAGGATTCGCTGGAAACAAAAACTGGACACACTCTTCTCCACGCTAAGTCCTTGAAGGATTGTTTTCTTCTTCCGTTTGTCAATCCTTGAGTTTCTCAGCGATTTCCTGTATGGTCACATCTCAGATGCATCAATTGCGGACCCCTCCAGTTATTGGCCTTGTTTCAGCGCTATAAAGGAAAACTGGAAACACCAGAGATTTCAGTACTGTCAATTTACAAAGTAGCAGCCAAAAAACTGAGAGTGTTACACATAAATCTCAACTCAGCCATTACTTATGTCTTCCAATTTCACAGACGCAAGAGTTGCAAACACGCTGAGGAGTACAGTAAGCAGATTCAGAAGGATGCAGGTTGCATTAGTTATTCGGAGATGAAGAGGCTTGCACAAGATACAATAGTATGGAGAGCTGCATCAAACCAATCTTCGGACTGAAGACCCCAATAAAAACATATACGAGTACAATATGTGTCCTCCAGAACCATACAGTTATTCAAATAATTGTTCTGCAAATTACTGCACAGTCAACTTTGTGAAATTTGCATCACTGAAGTTTTCCAACCTTCCGAGCAACTCGAAGAATTAGGAACTCAGAACACTTTAATGCACTGTTTGTGGTTTGCTAACTCACAAAATATGTGTTACGAGGTTGCATCCCTAAAAGATGAGTTGCTTTTTTAAAGAGTCATCTAGGCACTGCTGCAGCACAGTGCTGTATGCAGAAAGTTAGTGAGAGCGCTGCTGAAAGAAGAACAGAAACAAAGAACAAGGAATAGGGCGTTATGAAGAGCCTTACAATACTGCTTTTGGAGAACAATTAGTGTGGCGTCAGTGGATTGCGTGCATTGGTACTTTCTTCCTGGTCATTTATCATGAAATGCGTTCGCAAAGTGTGTCTGCGGCAGTACACTTTGGTTGCTACACACCGGGAGAGAATTCACGGAATAACTTCTTGCGTGTCTCCGTACACACACACAACATTTACAGGAAAAACCATCGGAACTGTTTGCTCTTTGCATTCCGCTTGAGTTTTCTATGAGGTTTGTCGTGGATATAACACAAACAGAAAACTGTTATTCTTTCTATATTTATTTTGTAGTTTACAATGAATGGAACTTCATTCTATATAATGGTTTTGTTGATAGGGTCGCATTTATATCTCCGAAATGGATCTTACATTTTTATTTTCCGATCTAGACAGGGATACTACATAAATATCAAGATGATTATTCATCCAAAATCACAGACGGAACCGATCTGAGATTTTTAACATGCGAGCTCCACCAGCTGTTGTTGACTGCCAGACGAATTCAGCAATAATTTTTCTAAATATTCCTTTTATAAATGAGCACAGACGCACTTAAGCTACTTTTCCTCCCATCCCGTGATTTGGGAAATATTTTGAGCTGATATAAAAATCCTTGAATAACAGACTTATACAAACTCTGCAAATTGAAATAATCTGGTTTAGCATTTCTCAAATAGGTATTTACTTCTATATTTGCTGGAATTTTAGAAATATCCTCCTTTACCTCAAAACTGAAGGACCTTTCTTTAAAAACTGGAAGAAAGGAAGTTTATAGTATAATGCCTCGTAGATATCTGGAAAAGAGGAATCAACGGCGATATTTTCAAAACAATCTATCTCAGTGTTTGCCTGAAGTGATTTAGGAAAATCAAGGAAATTCATTATTAGAACTACCGGGCGAGACTTTCAACCTCACCCTTGCCAAAAAGAGGTCCATAGCATTAATCATTTTTTTGCATCTCTACGACCACCTACTCACACTGCTTAAAACACAAGCGACAACTGTTCTCACGACACATGAGTGAGCCTTAATAACGACAATTCTATTTCAGAGGTTCTTGGTTGTTTATTTCTTTGCAATGTGCAATAGACAATACAGAATTGTTTTTTACCGGTGTACCCCCATGCCCCGATTATGCAAAGAATAGAACTCTCATGTACAAAGCAGCTTCACTCGGGTGATTACTTTACAAAATTGTTGCTGTCTTAAATGTTTCACGTTAAGCATATGAGTGAGAAAAAGTTTAGGAAAGTTTTCATATTACGTTTAAAGTTTTTTGCAAGTGGCTAAGTCATCTCATTATCAACCACTGGACGGGTATAGTCCAGGTAATGTGTGGTCCGTTATAAGCAAAAGCTACGTTTTACGCAGCTCAACATTTATGACGTCAGACCTCCAGAAGTCTGAATCGTAAAATGATGCAATTGTGCACGTGCCTTCAATGATATATGTGAATACTGCCTGCAAAATATGTTGTGAACAGTACTGGTAGCAAAATAGTAATAAATTAAAATGTCATGAGTGACGCTTTGATTTTATTGCTTGAACAGCGAAGATGGAGTAAGCGATAAACTTTTTATGTCAGCAAGACAAAGTTTCATAGAGTTCTGAAATTATGTCTTAACTTTGTTGCAATTCACTGTCATTGTCAAATACTGGATGAATATAATCTTCCGTGATTTGCACGCCCTGAGTTCTGCTGTCTCTAGACGTATACACAGTTCCTGTAATAGTTGACTTAGTATACATGAAAACTATTCGCATTTGCGAATATGGACAACCATCAGTTATTTAGTGGAATGACAGAAACGAAAATTCGTGGCGGACGGGGACTCGAATCCAGATTTCGCGAACGGTCACCTTTACCATTAGGTTATTCGAGCACGACTCACGACCAGACCTAAGCTTCTATATGTCGTCAACTACGTGTATAGTAGCTATATTCGTATCTCCATTATGTATATTCTCGTACAGGGGAGATATTTCAATTGAAAGTCGCTTGCTCGGTGTCAGCGAATAAATAGGATATTGCAGTGCTTGTGTTGTTCGGAAGTACGATGCAATGTTTCTTCGGACATGCGGAAGAGGTACTGCGGTGACTACAGCAGTTATGAAATACATGAAATCTATTCGCATTTGCGAATATGAGCAACCATCAGCTGTATAATGGAATGACGAAAACGAGTACAGGTTGTAGACACATGGTTAACGCATATGGAAGTTTGGGTCTGGTCCTGAGTCGTGCTCGGGTAGCCTAATGGTAAGACTGGCTCTCGTGATAAGCGGGAAATCCTTGGTTCGAGTCCCGGTAGAGCACAACACAGCCACTACAATATCGTATTGACTTGCTATGTTAAAGGTTGAATAAGTATATTATGAGAACACTTAACAATTTTAAAATGGGTCAATATTTTTATGAAATTTTGAAAATTAAATATTTGTTGCCCTGGCCGCCGTTAGATACCCAACCTGCAACTTAGACTGTCCCCCGGGTTGCCGTTCGGTAACATACTCGTAGATGCTTTGCTGTTTGTGGGTTGCATCTCGCCTGCTCACCGCGTCCACTAACAACGGGAACCCACGAAGTGTGACCTTAGAAGAATCTGGCTGTGTCCCATTTGCAGATGTGAATCAAGCACTCACTATGAACAGTGCTTAATCGACACTAATCACGGGGATGTAGGAGAACAGGAAGGATAGTGTCACAATCGTAACAACGGGAGGATTCCAAATTCGACCCCGTAACTGCAATATGTGATGCATTCACGATTTACAAAGCAACAGAAAACAAAAATTAAGTACTGAAATCAAGAGGAAAGAGTTCACTTGTGGCATTGAGCCTAAGGAAACGCTAAATGCGGAAAGATGTGAATACTTTTTACAGCACTGATACTGCGTACAGCAGAAGACCAGTTCGGAGGCGATGACTGATTGTATCAACATGAAAACGCATCCTGTCGTAAAGCAGCACCTGTGAGGCAGTGGTTTACGGAAAACAACTTGCAGGCGCGCGGGGTAGCCGGGCGGTCTGGGGCGTCTTGCCACGGTTCGTGCGGTTCCCCCCGTCGGAGGTTCGAGTCCTCCCTCAGGAAAGGGTGTGGGTTTTGTTCTGAGCATAACTTAGTCTAAGTTAGTTTAAGCAGTGTGTAAGACTAGGGACCGATGATCTTAGCAGTTTAGTCCCTTAGGAATTCACACACACACACACACACAAAACAACTTTCTTCAAAAGGATTGGCCTGCTCAGAGTACCGGCCTGAATCTAATGAAGAGATGAGTTGGAACGCTGACTTCGCTCCAGACCCCTGCACCCAACATCACTACCTTGTCTGATTTAGGTTCTTGAAGAAGAATCAGCTGCCAGCCCTCCACAGACGTTGAGAAGTCTCAGTGAATGTGTCCACAGCAGAGTTCAGGTCGTCTTAAAGGCGAAGAGAGGACACACCTTATGTTAATATCCACTAATAGGAGTCCGGATACTTTGCATCTGACAGTGTATCTCCGTTGGATGGCCTCCTACATGGGTTTCGAAATCTGAAAGTATGTTCCGGCACTGGAGATTTAATCTGCCAGTGAGTTTCAAGTGTGGAAGTGACAGATGTTAGTGTCTTTGTAATCGTAGTTCATTGACCGTCGAATAGGACAACGAAAATTTCCAACTGAGGCAAATTTTCGCGTCCCTTTTTGTTGCTGTATCAATGGTCACACACATGTGTGTCACTACTAACGAAGGACAACTGACACATTTGAATCCACACGATAAAGAAGCAAAAACGTGTCAGAAAGCATAGGTCGCCAGACACACCATGTACTTTGTAACTGCGATTATATAGTTTCCCGCCACAATTGACTTCATTATTTGTAAACATCGTCCTAATTAGGCTGACTATAATAGTCAAAAAGGTATCTGAAGAATGCTTTCCAGTTTGAATTCAGCGTCTAATTTTTCTTGGTGTTGTATGGTAGCTACAGAAATATATCCTCTAACGATCACAAAACTTGCAGAAGTTGTAGTAACTGCAATAGCAATAAGAAGAGTAACTGACTATTGCCCGTGCTAGAGAGACCACTGCAAAATAAAAATATTTCTGACTGTAATATGAGGTATGCTGGCTTATTTTCTGTGTCAGGTAAGGATGAACGTCTGTGGATGGAGTTGACGGCGAAGGAAACAGCACACAGCATCGTTCAACGATGGGTGTAGCACTATTAAGGTACTTATAAAACGTCGTGATTCACCACCAAGTGCTGCTGATAAAGTTTCATTATTGTACTACCAGATTCGGACAACAGATCATCATCAGGCATAATAAAATGTTTAACAACGGCATACAAGGCGACACAAAATCAATGGCGTCAAATAACTGTATATTACTTATATACTTTGTATTATTTATTTACCTTGTATTGTTTTATGCTGACCCATAAGCCTGTAAAAACTGTGCATTTCCATTTTCTGTGTACCCCTAAGACGAAAGTGAGGCGGAAATCACTTATCATTAATCCGTCTGTGCATGAGTAATTTTAGGCCAGGTTAATTTTCAGAGTGACTGCTCTCAAACGGTAATTATTGGTGGTCACCAAAACGGTGGTGACCTTTTGGGCAGCTCCTTGGTTGGAATAAGGACGCAAAGAGAGGTAGTCGCTGGTTAGGACCTACCATACAATGACCACCTAATAGACCTGGAGAGTTCCCTCAGAACTGGATGACGTGACAGACGTCGTGGGAACGGCCGTACAGGGCGCAACAGCGTCAGTCAGCCTTACATCTGTCCGTCTCCTGGAGCAGTCGACATGTAGTGTCCGTCGTGTCCATGACAGCCGACCTCGTGGCCAGCTGTCAGCCGGCACTGGGATAAAATGGGGAGTGATAGGATCTACAGGGTAGGTAACGCACCATCATGGCTAGTGTTACATCCTAGCCATGAAAAACACCACCGTACTGTACTTCAGTGCTGGCTATTGTGAGGTAGCGGGCGAGTTGTGGCGCCCTGGAACTATTGTTAGTTCAGAGCTGGTGTGGCCGCACGAGCCGCTCGGCGATCCAGGGCTCGTCAGCAAACTGCGTCGTTCCGAACGTTAGCCAAACAAGAAGGGTAGTCCCAGCGCGTGGTCCAGGCCGACCGCGTGGCTGGGAATTCCCTGCTGACGCTGTGTCATGGACTGTGCTTTGTGTCGATGAAGGAGATTTGTATGCCAAGAGTGACAAGGGTGGCGGACTTTGTGAAACCATAATGGCAGACATTTCATAGTTAACGTGGAAATTAATAGTAACCAGAGGAACCATGGTACCGCAAAAAGAAACGTCATTACCATTATTTGCACAACGATTCTGATGGTGTAATCAGATTTCAATATCTTTATTAGTTTAATGCGTAGTATCTGACTGTAAATTATACAAGTAACTCCCAGCAACGAATTTCCAAAATCTAAACGGTTCATCCGAGTTTGTCGATCGACGTGTCTTCAGAAAGCTACTAGTGTAAACCTAAATTGGTATGAATTACAGGCATGTAACTTGAATAGTACATGAATTATTGGAGGTCAAAGCGGCCGATTACTATTGATCGCGACAGGCTATAAGTACTCCACAGTTACACGAAAAAACGGCAGGAGCATGCTTGTAAATATATTTATTCGTCTATGTCTTTGTTTATATCCGATATATACTACTAATGAAGAAATTGATCAAATATTTGCTGGGTTTTAGATAGCACAGAGAAATTAAGCTACTGGTCGACTTATGCTTCTATTCCTTTGATATATGTTTATTTGATTTGTTTTTGCATTTAATAATGTGTGTTAGAGCATGTTCATGGTCCAGCCATAGGAATATTTATTTAATTTCAAATTATTTAAATGTAAATCCAGTATTTCGTATGTGTTTCAATATGTTTGTGAGTGTGCGTTGGCTTGGAGACATGGCGGGAGTGCTCTAGCCACTCACAGTGATCGTTACTACGGTAGCCTACTGCCGAGGAATGGAGAGACTGTGTGGAAGTGGGGGAGGAGCATCGGGTCGCACGGGACACGGGGGAGTGCTGGACGGGAAGGTGCGACGGACGGTCGCAGGAAATACTTGGAGAGTGGAGCAGTTTGCACGTGGTCGCGGGAGATAGAAATATTTCGTAGTGCCAACTTGTCCACTTGTGAGATTTCCGTGGCTTCTGCAGTGAAGACGTAGTATGTGTTTGGAAGTGAATACCTCGCGAGCTATGTTGTTGTTCATAACTGATTACGTGAAGTAGGAATCCATTGTTTCCCTGTTATTCAGCTTATATTTTATTTAAGTGCTGGACCATCGACACCAATAAGTGTTTTGCAGTAATAAACGGCATTCTGAAAGAAAAAGTCGTTGAAAACAGTACCTGCAGACTTTATTTAATTGCAATCTTTCATTTATAACTTTCTATGTTACATTCAAAATTCGCAATTGCCGAGTGAAAGGAACCTTCGACCATTCGATTCATGTGTATATTCATATTGTATACTGTAGACTCAGCAGCATTTGGCTCTCAGCACTATGGGACTCAACATCTCAGGTCATCAGTCCCCTAGAACTTAGAACTACTTAAACCTAACTAACCTAAGGACATCACACACATCCATGCCCGAGGCAGGATTCGAACCTGCGGCCGTAGCGGTCGCGCGGTTCCAGACTGAAGCGCTTAGAACCTCTCGCCCACCAGCGGCCGGCTAGCAGTATTTGGCTTGTAATGTGGCAACTACGTATCCCAACGAAACAAGCCAAAACGTTTAATATTTGAACTCTGAGTCTGACGGTACGTAGTTGAGGGCCACCTCATTTTTTATTTGAAAGCCCGCACTGTATACATGAAGGCATTCACCAATCCCAAAACCTTCCACACGATGGCCACAGGATATAGCGTGATTAATCTCTCCAAATCACTTGTTTCCACACTGTTCAGTGCTCGGTATTGACACCACCTCCAGCGTGGCTTAGCATCGACTTCAGAAATTGTGGCTCATAAGGGGCTGGCCAACCATTGTGCCCCATTCTTTTCAACTACCTATGTGTAGTCATTGCGGTAGCTGGACTGCTGGTAGCACTCTGAAACTCACTAGTGATTCCTTCCGCTAATTTTATGCAATTTTTTACAAGCATCCTCAGCAATGTTCGACGGTCTCTGTCCATAAGTACCTGAGGTCTGCAAGATGTTGGTTAGCTGTGTCTGTTCCTTCGCATTTCCATTAACCAACGGCATCACCAACAGTTGACTTGGGCGGCTTTAGAACGGTTGAAATGTCCATGACGTATTTGTTACTCAGGTTTCATCCAATGACTAGCCCAAATATCTTGCTGCTTCTCTACTGATACACAGTACCCGTCACCTCGTTTTATACTGCCATCTCCGTCTTGTGTGACTTCTACAAGTTAGTTACGCATTACATAGGATGTCCACATGCTGTTGAACAAATAATGTATGCAGGAAACCATTTTAAGTGTTCAGAATGTAACAAAGACGTGATGGTGGAATGAAGCTGAGAGGAGTCGTGAGACTTCCGTGGATAACTGTGTGGCCTGCAAAAGTCTAGATCTGTTCTGGCACTCAGTTTTACTCTGCTGAGGATGAATCACAGGCCCGCACACTAGGCTTCACAGTGTCATATTTATTCTGGCAATATTTCTTGAAACGTCATAGTGTAAAGTAGGTGGGGATGGAAAACACAATGCCAGTATTATACATTAATCTGTTGCCGTATAAACCATCTTGTCAACATAATTTTCAACATACTGTTTCGTGGCTGCGCCTGTGTCCTCTTGTGTTCCCTAATGTGCACACCAGAACTGGTTTCCCATAGCCTATCCAGTGGACAGACTCTTTTGTTCGGCCTGGAGATGATGTGCTGGTTGCCCTGTAATCTTTGGCAATAGCGAAAATCAAAAATATTTTATTTACAATAGTTTGCTACACCTTCCAGCTACTTCTCTACGTAGTCGCCGCTCCGACGTAGTTATATGTTGCAGCGTTGTGCCAACTCTACAATGCCCTCGTTCACAGAAGATAACCGCCTGGGCTTTCCACCACTTCTTTACGCTGGTCTGCAGTTCGTTGTCTGTGCCGAATTGTTGGTTTCATAGCCAGCGACTCATGTTAGGGGAGCTGAATATCAGAGGGAGCCAACACGTTCGGGCTTTATCTTGAGTGAACAAACACTTCCCATCGAAAACGCTCCAGGAGGGTCCTCATTGCGGTCAAGAAGCTTCAAGAAGAAGGAAATCTATGACACGTATTTGATGTGCGACTGCAGGAAGTCAGTTCCAAGCTCTCAGCGGGCACCCGTACTTGGGGGGAGACACAATTGTTCTAGGCATCTTTACGTGATCACTGTGTGCTCAGAACTGAGAAGAGGAACTTGACGCGATCGACAGGCATACTAGAGGCACTCCCCGACACATCCGTGCAAAGCTTCATCAGGTTTTCACTGTCGTTTCCATTTCGTGACCAACTGGACCTTACTTTCTGAATTGCTCTCGTGGGTTGAGGTCAAGGCGTGAAGCCGGCCTAAGGGGACCCAGAACGAGAGGTGTTTCCCAGCATTCCCAGTACAGGGTGAAATGCAGTTTCTTAAGTCCTGGCAGGAAGCACCACTTAAAGGAGTAGTGGCAGCAGGGAAAGCCAATTGAAATGCTTGTGTTGAGCGCCTGAAGGAAATGGCAGGAAGGTCTAAATGTAAAATAATAGTATAGTGTGGTCTGGAGGACGCGATCTGGAAGAATCGCGAGGTTATTCTTATGAATAAATTAGGAGGCCCAATGGGGTGCAAGTGGTGTTTTATGTGTTGAATGTAACAACCCAGGAGTGAGTGATTCTCAGTGATCAGTGAAGTTGTCCCGGAAAAGTTGGAATAATTAGCCAGTGTATTCCCGTGCACGGGCATGGAATTCTGTCTAACCCTCCAGTTTTCTGGTGAGTGTTGTGGTTCAGTGACCGTGCAATCGCTCGATAGAAGGAGTCATATATCAGATGGTAGTTCCAGTAGCCAGCTGCAGTTTGTGTCGTCTTAAAGAAGCGAATTCGGAAAGTTTCAATGAAACCCCTACATTCCATTCATTTAGGTGACAATTTGAGTGTGCTGTTTTTGTGTGACTTTTCCCTACTCCTCTTTTTAGGCTTCCATACCTCAGTCGGAAAACACGAAACCTTTAAAGTATCACTTCGTTGTACTCTCTTTGTTTGTCTTTCTGTTCGACTGTTAAAAACCCCTTTTCTCATGAACGGGCAAACGTATCAATGTGAAATTTACGTAACATACTGAGATCTACGGTTTCCTGAGGGTGTAAAAAAGTGACGCTTCTGAATCAACGCAGTCAAAAGATACGGTCATTTAAGTCACAAATTTGATACTCGCACACTCACTTATGAAAACCTATTGACTACTTGCACTTTACCAAGAATCATGAAATTTGATAAGAAGCATAAGAAGCAACGTTTCAAAGGACAAGTACTGGCACATCTTGTAAATTGTTAATTTTCACAGAAAAAAAATATATTTTTGTCATTCTTGAAAGTCTTGGAATTCTCGGCAACAGCGTGTTTCCAGTATCGATATTGATAACAGGCAAAAATGATCGATATTTTCAATTCCTGTGATGAATGAACTGCCTATATGTATAATTAAGCGTGTACGCAAGCCTCGGTGCGTGAGTCCTGCTAGCACTTACACGTATTTTTTTTACGTTGGTAATCAGTCTCCTGACTAGTTTCAGGCAACCTGCCACGACCCCCCTGGTATGTCAAACTCTTTATGTTACAGCACCGTTTACAATGAACGTCATGAATTAGTTGTTGAAGATATTGCAATCTTTGACTTACCCTACAGGTTTTACCCTTTACAGCTCTCCATAAAAGCACGCAAGTTATTTCCAGGAGTGTCATTGTTTTCCGTATGCTACTTTCTTCACCTATTGTATGGAAAGCCTCCTCATACTTATTTCCCATCCACCTAATTTTCAACATACTTGTGCTGCACCAAATCTCATTTCTTCCTTTGAATTTAAACTACTGTCGTATTTTACATTCGTGGAGACGGTCGCTGGAGCCAGCTGTAGGCGGTGTACGAACAGCTGGCAGTTCGTAAGCCCCAACACGTTCAGTTTGGTGGTCGGATCTCACAATCTTCCGCAATGTAGTTAGATACTACAGGGCTTATAATTATTGGCTTTGCAGCAATCAGAAATTTAATGCTGGCTCGCGGTTCAGAGGGAGCTGGTGCCCTTATTTACATCAATTTGATAGCGAAGAAGATTAATTACGGTCTGCCAACCGCAACCGGTATGCCTGCAACAGCTTGAATACCTAATGTGTTCCAAAACACCGCTCATAAAAATCTGATTTTCCGGCTCTCATACCTCAGATTCCGTAGGTGATAAAAAGGTGGGGCCAGGTGTTATGGATAGCCCATGGGATAGCGGCCATTTGTATACCCAACAGAAGAATCATCTTAACGTCACTATCCTGCAGTACAGGGTGAAATATGAATATTACAGTCCGGAACCGCGTGACTGCTAAGGTCGCGGGTTCGAATCCTGCCTCGGGCATGGATGTGTGTGATGCCCTTAGGATACTTAGGTTTCAGTAGTTGTAAGTTCTAGTTGACTGATGACCTCAGATGTTAAGTCCCATAGTGCTCAGAGCCATTTGAACCATTTTTATGAATACTACACACTTTCTCATGCTTAGAAAAATGGAGCAAATTGGTTGGTTCTCTTTGCATTTGATGTGGTCTACGGTGAGCTTGACGGGACTTACGGAGCCACATTATTCGTGGTCAGTTCCTCAGAAAACCCACAAAAAAGGAACTGTATTTTCACCGTCACCAGCCGAGGATGTCAAGACGGCCATGCACAGCAAACTGCTGAAATTTTTTCGACATAGTCTTAATATACCGATGTTGACAGACTTGAAATTTTCTTAATATCTGTATCCGTTTCGAAGATACAGAGGTTCAAAGTTACACAACTTCTACACGTATAATCAGGTACGAGGCGAAATATAAATAATAAATAACAGCAGAAAATTGCTCAAATTTTAACGATATGTACTCCAGGCATTTATCTAGAAGAACCATCTCCCTATTTTCAAAACTTTATCCATTATCGAGAAACACACCAAAAACATTTTTTGGGTACTAAAATCCAGACGTGGATTTGAACTATGAACAGCAAATGGCTGTAATTTTTACAATATATTCCTAAGATCCAAGTCTCAAACAGCCTTGAAAATTTTCTTCGTATCTTTATCGATTTTCGAGATACACGGGATCAAAGTCACGCTACTTGTACACGTAAAATACGAACCTAAAATCCAGCGTGAAGCGAAAACGTGTTTTATAAAGTGACGTAGCACGGAGAAATATGCTGTAAAGTGTTTCTGTTATTATCTGGGAACTCCATGTTATAGCGCGGAATCACACGAAACTTTTTTGTTCATAAAATCCGGCCTGAGGTGTCAAATTAGCCGGCCGGTGTGGCCGAGCGGTTCTAGGCACTTCAGTCCGGAACACCGCTGCTGCTACGGTCGCAGGTTCAAATCCTGCCTCAGGCATGGATGTGTGTGATGTCCTTAGGTTAGTTAGGTTCAAGTAGTTCTAAGTCCATGGGACTGATGACCTGAGATGTTAAGTCCCATAGTGGTTAGAGCAATATGAACCATTTTTTTGTCAAACTAGTTCTGCACAATTAAAATTTCACATAAGCAAGCTGTCTAAATTTTACTGACCAAATAAATTCCTTTTCATATGAGTTACAAGTCCTGCTACGGCAGGGAAAAAAAGGGAACCAGCGAAAAAATGTTTCTATCGGAGCACAAAAAATGCAAATATGTTGTCAGCACCTTTAAAGATCTTTTCCAATAAATTTGGCATGCGAACGTATACACGCCTTTTTACACTGAGAGAGCAATGGCATTGGCAAAGTGACGGAAAAGTAATAAATATAGAAGGTAGTAGACAAATGTTGTGTTATAGAAAGCGCGAAGGAGACAATGACAGTCTGAGAGAAAGTGAGGAACACAGTTGCAGTGGAAGATAGCTGACAGTGATAGAATAGTGCTAGGAAAAGGGAGACGGATACAGTGCCAGTCGGAGAGGCATAAAAAGAAGGGCGAAGTGGCAGTGGGTGAGAGCCAGTGATATAGAGAGACAGAGTGCATGACATTGACAACGAGGAAGAGAGAGATAGCGACAGTGAGAAGAGACAGCATCAGTAGGAAGGAAGAAATGAGGTAGTAGCAGTAAGAGAGAGCAAGAGGGAGGCAGTGACAGTGAGAGGAGACTGTAGTGGTAGGACAGAACGAAGGGGGCTGTGGCTGCGAGACACGAGGCAGTGAGAGGTAGAGAAGACACAAAGAGATACTGGCAATGAGATGGGCTGTATGAGAAAGGGCAACTGGGAGTGGACTGTAGCGATGGACTACTGGGCGTGAGTGAATTACAATTAGGGGAAGTTGTGGGAGCTTGAGATGAGTTGCACGTTAAAAAAAGCATGGCATGGCAAAATTTTTGTGAACATTTTTAAAGATACAGAGGAAGGTAGAATGAAGCACTAGTACCCTATTTTTACTCAGAGTATTTTAAATAAACAGGTACGTGTTCGCAT
Source organism: Schistocerca serialis cubense (assembly GCF_023864345.2). Taxonomy (NCBI): domain Eukaryota; kingdom Metazoa; phylum Arthropoda; class Insecta; order Orthoptera; family Acrididae; genus Schistocerca; species Schistocerca serialis. The sequence continues at coordinate 578,087,488 of NC_064639.1, read as the reverse complement.
TTTTTTTTTTTTGTTTTGTGCTCCGAAAGCAGTATTTTTCCGCTGGTAACCATTGCAAAGTGAATCAGCGAAGTAGTGCTCTGCTAATTTGTCTCGTGAGCCATACATCGCTAAGAATACATGGATTCTGCTCGCCGCTATGACGCCACGAGAATTCCGAGGACACACGAAAGGAACACTTCCAATGGCGTCTCACATGTGTAGTAGCAGGCTGCCTCACATAATGAGGTACATGTACATTCACAGTGAACTGGACATGTTATGTACAGAAGAGGAGGGAGAATTTGTGTGTGTCTTGGAGAACGTAATATGAGGGAAGTGCGTATTGCCGGCCGGAGTGGCCGTGCGGTTCTAGGCGCTACAGTCTGGAACCGAGCGACCGCTACGATCGCAGGTTCGAATCCTGCCTCGGGCATGGAAGTGTGTGATGTCCTTAGGTTAGTTAGGTTTAATTAGATCTAAGTTCTAGGCGACTGATGACCTCAGAAGTTCAGTCGCATAGTGCTCAGAGCCATTTAAACATTTTTTTGAAGTGCGTATAAAGTACTGCCGTAAATAAAGTCCGGTGCGCCAGTGGCAGCCCTTTAGATTATGACGCCGATAATTTGACGGCGAGAGTGAGTCACCTGGCAGGCCGGCACAGCTTATTAAAGGAGGCCGCCAGGTGGGCGTGAGGCAGCCAAGATGGCTCCGCCGTGCCTTTGAGTGACAGGAGAGAGGTGGGGAGGTGGGCTGGGGACTTGTGGAGGTGGGGGGAGGGTAGAGGCGTCGGAGGGGAGGGGAGACGCGGCGCACACACACAGACGCACACCACCTGCCGCCGCCGCGACGTCCGCACGTGCCGGCGGCGCTGGAGCGACACCGGTAAGCGACGCCCAGCTGCATCTGGCCTGCGCCGTGCTCACGATCCACCTTCTGCCGACGTGCGGTACGCTGCGTCACGTTGTTTCATGTCTTGTGCCTTACAGTCTACGCTGTCTGTGGCGAGTCATTACTCAAAGCAGCAGCGGTATAGCTTGTTTTTGTCTAGTCGCTGTTGTAGACAGATTCTCAACAAATAACTAAATGCCGACAAAAAATTGGAGATAATGATAATAAGTATCTTCAAGCGCTGTTAACATTACTAACAACGGTATTAACACGGGAATAATTCGCCATGAGGGTTTGTATTCTTCTTAAATACTTAAAACGTGTGTTCCAAAAGTGCGGTAGGAGAAGGAATAGTGGATGACTGGTAATAGAAACTGCGACGAGTCGCTTTATGATGATTTTAAATCTTTCACTACAGTTGTAGTGTTGCTGTCGGAATGTATAACGTATATTAAGCAGGAGGAGGTTGTGTTGAATATTGATATCTTCCGTGAAACGTAGAGGAATTAATATAGCCATTAACAACTGACATGCAAGGTACTTCATTATTCATAATCGCCCATTTAATGAGTGTTGTTGACCTATTGGCATTTCTCGAACTGAAAAATTCTTGCTGAATTATGATTAAGTTGGGTTAGATTAGTACTTGTTCCATAGATCATGAATACGAGACTTCGTAATGATGTTGAACGTGTCAGGTTAATGAAAGGTGTCTATATAAGATATTACATTAGACAAAATATTACATGACACTCAATATTTTTAATTAATTTCTTTTGTGGGGTTAGGAAATTAACGACTTACTACATCCAAAAATTCATCTAATGAGTAGAAGGAGTTGCCATTCAGAAATTCTTTTAATTTTCTTTTAAATGCTATATGGCTATCTGTCAGACTTTTGATGCTGTTAGGTAAGTGACCAAAGGCTTTTGTGGCAGCATCATTTACCCCCTTCTGAGCCAAAGTTAGATTTAACTTTGAGTAGTGAAGATCATCCTTTCTCCTAGTGCTGTATCCACGTACACTGCTATTACTTTTGAATTCGTTCGAATTGTTAATAACAAATTTCATAAGTGAATATATATACTGTGAGGCTACAGTGAAGATTTCTAGCTCTTTAAATAAGTGTCTGCAGGATGATCTCGGTGTTCGAAGTTTGCTTTTGTCTCTTTAAATTAACATTGGACCTATTAACTCACTGTTTGTTTGATGTTACGAATTCATTGTACTTCACGACATATAATTTGACAAATTTGTATGACAATTTTTGTGAGTCGATGCAAGAAACTATGGAGGATTAACTTAACGTGATGAATATTCACAGCAGCTTTATTCGTAAAAAAAGACACTTGAGAAGGTAACGAAAATGTACCCTAACGCTAGTTGCGCTAAATCCCGACCTAACAGGGCTTTGGGACTCAAATGGTATCGAAAAGCCTGAAGATGTCAACAAGTTCCAAGTCTCTCTGATTGAGAAGAAAACACACGTAACAACATTACTGTAGCTTACATCAGCTAAAAATGGAAACATCAGTGTGTTGCAAGCAAGCGTAAAATATTTCAGTTGCAAATATATCCAGAAATCAATAAACGTAGCTTTTATAAATATTATTACCGTTTACCAATAAGTAGTGCGACATTCATCTTCCGCTAGAATTCCAACTGTGAAGACATCCACAGAACTAAACGGATCGCAGACATTCAAAATTGCAAGAACATTCACTCCGAATTAATTTCCTTTTTGTTTAAACTATATTGGACGTACCCTTTAACATATGCGATTTCTGTTCATCTCTAAGGGCCCTGATTCAGGAGTTTCGAGTTCATTAATAGATTTCTGCAGCTATTAATACAAATCTTCTACAGCACTGGCCTTCAACTTGATATGCTTTTATTTCAACGTGCGTTGATCAGTACACAACAAAGTAATAAGTACTGAAATTTTACATAGTGTTAAAATTAAAGTAATGACGGTTCTTAAGATTGATCTTAACATCGCGATGCTTCTTGAGTCACATTAATTCTCAATGAAAGTAGTGTATGTAGGAAGTCATGAGACGCAGTGACTGGTTGACGGTAGCAATTACGAAAGGAGCTATAGTTTATCGAAAGAACCATATCATGGCGTAATTTTGACGTTATCCTGCATACAGGATACTGCCAAAAGTAAATAACACATAGAAATACAGATAAATATCTGTATTACTCCACAGCCGAGACTCTATTGAGCTACATGTCAGATCATTGTGTATTACTGATTTTAAAAATAACATGAAATGAAAAAAGTTCATTCAGCGAAATGATATCGCACGTGCCTCAGGTGTTACTAAGAATTTCAACGGCTATATAGCTGCTTCATCCCAGTCCACACGCAGTGTAAATAGAGCATCTGCAGTACTTTTGGAAGATGGCAGGTACTGTGTCTTGTTTGCCTGCTATATGTGGAAACATTTTGTGGATCCGTTGTTTCGAGGTTAGTTTATGCTATATTTATTAAAATTATTAAATTTATTAAAACCTGGAAGATGTGGCATTTATCTATTTTTGGTTGAAGATGACATTTCTAACCTATAAGAAATATTTCCCTTATATCGGAATGCGAATGAGATGAGCATGGGTGTTAGCACCATAATGGCTCTTTCTAATACTTGAAAGACTAGACTGACTTAGGTTGACTGTAGTATGAAATTCAGTCTCAAGTTAAAATGAATCAGTGCCTCAGTCCGTTTCACGAAGAGTTGCTCTTTGCGGGCATTTCTTCCACATAAAAATTCGAGGTGATCACTGGAAATCAAACCTAGGACCCACTCTTTAATAACCACTTCGGCAAACAGCAGGCCTCGGAACTTAGGCTATCGCAAAGGGGGCTAGAGGGACAACAATTGCCTCCTTCTGGAACTGAGAGCATCGACTTAATTTTTATTACAAAATTCTCGCACATTTCTTGCAGTGGTTGCTTGCCATTCTAGTATATGGCAGATTTAACATTGTCGAACGCTGTGGGAAATACTGTGGTTCTTAAAAATTTATTACCGTTTCTCCACTTTGTGGAGTATTAATTTGATACTTTTCCCTTATTAAATTTTGCTGCTATCCAGTGGGATTTTCTCAATATTTCAGATTTTTTCTATTTCAGATTTTTTTCATTGACTACCTAACATTACTAGTATCAAATGGTTATAAGTAAAGTGTTACTACTCATACAGGTCCAATGTGGACTCTAACTATCATACGACAGTGAATCTTGGTAGATATTATAATGCGGTAAAGCGGAACTGATTTACGCTCGAAAAAAATTTAGTTCAAACTTTGACCACCAGGTGCAAATCTGGAGCTGTGGATGCAGGAAAGTCGTACAGAAATTTTTCTTTACGTAACGCATTAGGATCGGCAGTGGGCATAAAAGGTCAAAAAAGTGAGAAAAGGATAATGCTGACGTTAGTATTAACGGTCGCTTACGCAGTTTGTTAAATATGAGCACACGAGACGTCGTCGATGTGCTGTTAATTAAACATTAAATAATTTGGGCTTAATCGTAAGGAGGACTTCATTTCAGGTGGTTGAATGAAAACAGAGGCAGTCGTATTCATATTAATAATATAAAAATATGTACATAGCGTATGATAGTGACATATGGTTACCATCTAGGAATCAAACCAATCCGTCTAAAAACATTGAAAACTTACCTATCAACCGACTGAGATTGGTTATGTTTTGTTTGACTTCTGCCAAATTTAGTTCTTATATATGCTCAAAATCATCGAATCAGTTAGAAAGGAAACGGCAGTTTTAGAATCTCGCCCGCTCTCGGATTAACTTCTGCAGTCGCCCACGCCCCGGAGATTTCGCATCGACTGAGGACATGTTTGACACTCTAGGTGACTGGCAGGTAGTGAAGCATGTGCTGTAACGTAAGGGGAGCCGTTGCGGGCTGAGTAAAAACGCATAGCTGCTTGCTTACGTGCGGCGGTTCTGAGAAGAGCCGAGTGCGCGCGTGTCGTCAGAAGCGGCCTCGCCGCCCCAGGGGCCGCCGTGGGCCGTGGCTGGGCCAGCTGGGCCGCATTCGGCCGGGGCTCCCGCCGGCCACCACCCACCACATCGCCGCTTCCAACGGGCTGAGCTCCTTAACCACACGGCAGCGCGACACGACTGAGTCTAAAACTGTTAAGGTTACCAGCATCACAATCTCACTTAGATAAACTTATCACGGCACGCATACAACGCCGCGGTACATACACAGCGCGCCGTGTACACAGCCGGGATGCGCCGCAGGAGCAGCCGCTGCTACCGCCGGGGGTCACCCCATGTTCCCACCCCCTGCTGTAGGGGTGGCCTGCCATGATGACAAGTCAAGATCGCAAACTGTGCGAATCAGTTATTTACCTTTTATTGCGCTCTCATCGTCACTCACACTTCACAGGTAGTGGAAGGGGTTACGGATGTGAGTGCTATTTAGATGTATCACAGGATTCTATTTTGTGATCCTTCGTTGTTTCTCACGCGTTAATGACTTTCCGCCTGCTCTGTTACCAGATGAAACTTTAATATTTATAGATCGGATGCACAAAAATATAGCCCAATATCCCAAACGTCCGTGTGTTGCAGGATACTAAACCATATCCTAAGCCAAAATGCTATGATTAGAGTTCCTTACCTACCAAAACTATGATTCGGTATTTTTCGTGCTCTACGTAAGGGACGCAGTAAATTGATAGGATTACCGGTAGTATTGGTAGAACTGGTACGGAAAGAAACGTTAATGAACGTGTAAGGAAGAAAATGCTAGCTGACGACTTCCCTTTGTTTTTTTGTTTGTTTGGTTGTTTGTTTTGCTCATGACTGGAACCGCATTCACTGTCAGTCCACTGTGTATTTTATATCCCTACAGAACATAAATTGCACTTTATAAGTAATAACAATTAATCGACCGCTTAACTTCTGAGCTTTTATGTAACCAAAGCAATTACTTTTGATGCAAGTACAATTTATAAGCCCAAACATTAAAAAAATACGGATAAAAATAGTCTTGGTTGCGGAGGTTTTCATTTTCAAATTTAGATGACGTGTTTCGCTTACAGTTAACATCTTCAGATTACTGAAATTGTTCACGGCATACCCTGTGAATAGAACGATGCAAACAAATCGGTAAAATAGATGGCGTGCGCCGTGACCAGTTTCGACACTCTGAAGATGCCTACCACAAGCGAAACACGTCATTGATATCTGAAAATAAAAACCTCCACAACCAAGACTGTATTTTTGTCTAAAATCTTACACTGATTTCAGCACCAGTCGCAAAGATGGAATAAAATAAATTTTAAAAAATATGTATAAGTATTATATGTAGCTTCGCGGGATTAGCCGAGCGGGCTAGGGCGCTGCAGTCATGGACTGTGCGGCTGGTCCCGGTGGAGGTTCGACTCCTCCCTCGGGCATTGGTGTGTGTGTTTGTCCTTAGGATAACTTAGGTTAAGTAGTGTGTAAGCTTAGGGACTGATGACCTTCGCAGTTAAGTCCCATAAGATTTCACACACATTTGATCATATTATATGTAATTATCGCTGCTTTGTACTGAATAGAACCTTCTTCAACATGATCAAAGGCAATAGTTTCCTGTTAATAGCGATTATTGCTAAAGCTGTCAATAAATTTTTCTCTGAGTTTGTGACCGCATTATCAATATATAAAACTACCGACGTTTTGGACACTGTTGCAAGTGACCGTCTTCAGAGTTTTTGTTTACTGATAACAGTGACTGAAACGTTGGTAGTTTTATGTACTGACAATGCGGTCAAAAACCCTGAGAAATTTTTTTGACTGTGACAATGGCCACAGAAGCATACGTTTATAATTATCAAAGCTGTTTATAAATAACAGAAACATATTTTATGTAAGATCAAAGAAGTATTGAAGCGATATTTGGTATATTTATGTATTGCGTTTTTTTTTTAATTTTACCATTTTGTTGAAAAATTGTGTTTTCGAGCGATATGTGATAAATCTGTATTGTTTTCTTTATTATTCCTACAATTTCCCTCTTTTTAATGTAACAAATCAACAATTTTCCAGTAAAATCTGAATTAAACATTGACGATTTTAGATTTGCTATAAATGCTGTTTACTCGTATTAAATAACAGACAGGAGAATAGCGATGTAGAACAAAAGCATTCTTTTGGTTACCTGCCTGTTTTATATGTTCTCATTCAGTTTTTAGACGGTTCACCGCTTCCGGTTTTTAGAGGAATTAAGTAAGACACGGATCGCATACGTAAAGAAAGCAATCGGTTTAAAGTGACGCCCTATAGGTATGCAACACATACAACGACCTTAACTGACCAAAGCGACTAGGAAAACTGCTGTAGTCCACACTTACGTATTGTAGTCTACGAGAGCCTACGGTAGTTTCACAACCCCAATTATGACGTTCCTGGAAGAAAACAATCATCTATCAGAGAAACAGCATGGATTCAGAAAAAAACCGCTCATGTGAAACACAGCTTGCTTCGTTCACAAACGATATAGTGCAAACGGTATATGCAGTTGACGAGGTAAATTTCATCTTTCTAGGTTTCCTAAGGCATGCAGCATTGTGCCATATCGTCGACTAGATATTAACCAAGATATGATCATACAGAGTGTCTTCGCAAATATGTGAATGGTTGGAGGAATAGGAACTAAGTTCGTAGGGCATGACGAGCTGAAAGGCTCTTAATCATGATGTTCACCCACCTGTTCACCCGACACTTTTTTTTCAATTAGGCTTAGGCTCCCTTGAATTATCCCAGTAATCCTACTGGAAAAAGAGGACCTACAGTTTAGGGTTGAATCCGAAGCAGTTGTTCCTGGCATATCTTCGCATCGTTGAGAGGTAAAGTCTAGCGTAGAGGCAGACTGAAAAATTCCGTTATGTGACTGGGATTCTGTGACGTTACTGACACGCACCTTATCACTAGATCACCAAGAAAGACGGCTGGAGTAGTATTTGCTAATACAAGGGCCGTTAAATAACTAATGCAACATTTTTCTTCTGAAAGCTGGCCGGCGATTGGTTTTATTCAGGATTCCAGTACACCATATTATTCTCATTCTTTTGAATACAAAATTCTGTTTTTCATCATGATCTCTGTTCAATGCGACGGCCTTACGCCACATTACTGTGAGGGCCGATATGCCCGCATGGTACCACTCTACTGATCGGCTCGGAGTCGACTTCTTACTGCATCAGTAGTCTCCCCATCATCCACGAGCTGCTTCCCGCGGGGTTGCATCCTTCATTGGGCCAGGCAGATGAAAGTCGGTATGTGTGTGATGAGAACTGTAGGGTGGATGAGGAAGACCAGAAGAACAGAAGTTTTGTGATCTACTCTCGGTTGCGCAGATATGAGTAGAGGCCTTGCGATTTCATGGAGAAGGAGATATTCGTTCGCAGTTTTGCGACGACTAACACATTGAATGCGTCTCTTAAGAGTCCAAGAAAACCGTCGCCACAACTTTACCTGCTGAGTGTGCAGCTTTTAACTTTTTTTTCGGAGTTGAGATGGTGTGGTACCACTCCAACGACTGACGCTTTGTTTCCATTTCGTAGTGACGAGCCTGTGGCTCATGGCTTATAGCGATGTTCGACAAACAGTTGTCACGATCAGCCTCGTAATGCTCAAGCAATTAAGCACATAGTGCCCTTCGTTGCTCTTTATGGTCCGTTAGGCGGTGAGGAATTCAGCGAGCACATACTTCGGGTATCCCAACTAGTGGACCAGTGTGTCAGCAGTACCAACAGAAACGTCCAGTTGAGCAGCGAGGTATTTCATTGTGGTCCGTCAATCACTTCAAATAAGTTTATATACTTATATGGATATGGTGTCGGTTCTTTCGGAGGTGTCTGAAAGAACAGACACGATATCCATATAAGTATATGGTTCTGGCGATCTTCTTTGCAGATGCTCACATATTACCCGAACTCTTACGGGACTTGATAAGAACGTCTTCCACGAGTAGTGAGTGTGTTGGGGATGGGGGATACTACGAACGTAGTGTGTGGACATATAAGTTGAGAATGTGGATCTCGCGGGAGGCGTGCGCGAGGTAGTCCCTGCAGTTGCATTATCCTCTGTGCCCTCGGTGACTCAGATGGTTGCCGGCACGGTAGCTCAGCGTGTTCGGTCAGACGGTTAGCTACCCTCTGAAAAAAAAAAAAACTGAGTGAATGGATAAACGAAGAACTTAAACGGGAGTCATCGGACGTCTGCCCAGAACAAAATGAGATCAACAAAAAAAGAAAGAAAGAAAGAAAGGAAAGATGGATAGAGCGTCTGCCATGTAAGCAGGAGATCGCGGGTTAGAGTCCCGATCGGGGCACACATTTTCACCTGTCCCCGTTGATATGTATCAACGGCCCTCAGCAGGTGAAAGTATTAATATATAATTCCAATTTCAAATAAGTTTGTCCGCACGTTCCAACATTGCAGTAGTCACAGATGTGTGCGGCAGGCCGGCACACGGTAGATCAGACAGGTTTGTGCGACCTCATTGCGATGATGGCAGCCGCCTTGCCCAACGATTAACCGTGCTTTTGTACACTGCCACGTCTCCGTTGTCATTCTGCAAGCGCTTACAAATACCTGCGATGCTCTGATTTTCCACCAAACTAAACTCAATGACAGTTCTCTGCAGCTCCGCTACAGAGGTATTTTGAAGGCTGCGTACAGCGCCCCCACCTATCGCAACTTTATGAAACTATAGGGGTTGAAGCGGAAATATTCCACGATGGCCCACAACAGTTTTCTTAACCGAAACTGACCGAGGAAAAAATGTGTTGCACTACTTATTAAACGTCCCTCTTAAAACCCAGTACGTTATACTGAACAGCGAATGTTCCAGAGACAGTTCGTTGATGATGCAGTTGTGTACAGGAAAAGTATTGCCGTTAGACGATAGTAAGGAATTCCAGAATTACTTGGACAAAATTTACACTTGGTGTATTGAATAATATCTCTCCTTAAATGGCGATAAATACGAGGGTTGAGTAGAAAGTAAGTTCCGATCGGTTGCGAAATGGAAAGCATAGTAAAAACCAGAAACGTTTTATATGCAACAGTTAGGTACACCTTCTACCTACTTCTCTACATAGTCGCCGCTAAAACTTCGAGTTCTGTCGTAGTGTTGTATCAACTTTCCAATACCCTCGTCATAGAAAGCAGCCGCCTGTGCTTTCGGCCAGTTATCTGCACCGGTCTGCAGCTCATTGTCTGTGGAAAAATTTTGTCTTCATAACCAAGGTTCTTGTGAGCAGAGATGAGACTCAGGGGGAGCCAATTACGGACTGTATAGTGGGTGATCAAACACTTCTCATCGGAAACGCTGCAGGAGCGCCTTCATTTCCCCTGCAGTGTGCGGCCGAGAATTGGCACGAAGAAGGGACTGATCGACAGTTGTGTTGTGTGGGCTGCATGACACAGACGAAATCTCTAACTAGACCCTCATACTTGGCGGGAGATGCTATTCTCTAAGCATCTTTACGCGCTCACTATTCACTCAGAACTGAAAAGAGTGACGCGAAACGTTCGACGGGCATACTAGTGACACTGTACAACACATCTGTGCAAGCTTTACCGGATTTTACCAGTGGTTTCCATTTCGCGACCGATCGTAACTTACTTTCTGGACAACCCTCGTATAATACAATGTATTTATCAAGGAGAAAGAACCGAATAGTATCTGATTACAACAGTAGTGATGAACGTCCTAAGTGCGTCACGTCACACAAGTACCTACGGATAGCACTAAGAAGCGATTTAAAATGGGACGGTCACTTAAAATCTGTATTAGGGTAGTCAAATGGGACAATGTGATGGATGTGCAAAAGAAGTCGCATACGAAACTATAATATGGCGAATTCTAGAACATTTTTCCAGTCTGAAATCGTTTTCAAGTACGTTCACGTCCACACGGCTACGCTGCAATTCACACTTATGTGCCTGGCTTTTTTCCGTCCATTCCACTCCCGAACAGTAAGTACTCGGGAATACGAACACTTAAGCCTTTCCGTGCGAGCTCTGATTGTTATATCTTATTGTGATGATAATAGCTCCCTACGCGGGTGGGCGTCAACAAAATGGTTTTGCATTCGGAGGAGAAAGTCGGTGATTGACATTTCGTGAAAAGATCTCGCCGCAACGAAAAACGCCTCTGTTTTAATGATTGCCACACCAACTCGCTTATCATATCCGTGACACTCTCTCCCTTGTTTCGCGATAATACAAAACGAGCTACGCTCCTTTGAACTTCTTAGATTATCACCGTGAATCCTATCTGGTGACGATGCCACACCGCATAGCAATGCTCTGGGAGAGGACGGACAAGCTTATTGGTGGCAGTCTTTTTAGTGGATTCGTTGCATGTCTTCTACCAATGAAGTGCAATCTTTGGTTCCTCCACCCCACAACATTCTCTGTATGATCGTTCCAATTTAAGTCGATCGCAGTCGTAATTCCTAGGTATTAAGTTGAACTGACAGCCTTTACATCTGTGCGACTTATCGAGTGACCGAACTTCAATGGATTTCTTTTTGTACTACACTGAAGAGCCAAACAAACTGGTACACCTGCCTAATATCGCTTAGGGCCCCCGCGAGCCTGAAAAAGTGGCGCAACACGACGTGGCATGGTCTCGACAAATGTCTAAAGTAGTGCTGGAGGGAACTGACTCCATGAATCTTGCATATGGATGTCCATAGATCTGTAAGGGTACGAGGTGGGTGGAGATTTCCTCTCGACAGCACATTGCAAGGCATTCCAAATATGCTCAATAATGTTCTGTCTGCGGAGTTTGTTAGCCAGCGGAAGTGCTTAAACTCAGAATAGAGTTCTTAGAGCCATTATGTAGCAATTCTGGACGTATGGGGTGTGGCATTGTCCTCCTGGAATTGCCAAAATCCTTCTGAAAGCACAATGAACGTGAATGGACGCAGGTGATGAGACAGGATGTTTACGTACGTGTCACCTGTCAGAGTCGTATCGAGACGTATCAGAGGTCCCACACCACTCCAACTGCACACGCCCCGCACCATTACAGAGCCTCCACCAGCTTCAACAGTCCCCTGCTGACATGCAGGGTCCATGGATTCATGAGGTTGCCTCCATACCCGTACACGTCCATCTGCTCGATACAATTTGAAACGAGACTTCTCCAACCAGGCAACATGTTTCCAGCCATCAACAGTCCACTTTCGGTGTTATCAGGCCCAGGTGAGGCGTAAAGCTTTGTGTCATGCCGTCATCAAGGGTACATGAGTAGGCCTTCGGCTTCGAAAGACCATATTCATGATGTTTCGTTAAATAATTCGCACGCTGACACTTACTGATGGCCTAGAAGTGAAATCTGCCGTAGTCTGCGGAAGGATTGCACTTCTATCTCGTTGAACGATCCTCTTCAGCTGTCATTGGTCCCGTTCTTGTAGGATCTTTTCCGGTCGCAGCGATGTCGGAGATTTGATGTTTTACCGGATTTCCTGATATTCATGGTCGTATGGGAAAATCCCCACTTATCGCTACGTCGGAGATGCTATGTCCCATTGCTCGTGCGCTGATTATAACACAAAACTCACTTAAATCTTGATAACGTGGCATTGTACGAGTAGCAGCAGTAACCGATCTAACAATTGCGCCAGACACTTGTCTTATATAGGCGTTGCCGACCGCAGCGCCGTATTCTTCCTGTTTACATATATCTGTTTTTGAATAAGCATACCTATACCAGCTGCTGTGGCGGTTCAGGGTAGTTTGGGTGACCTTAAACTTTTCGTGATTTAGAGTCGACGGTCACTTTTTACGCCATATGTCATATAACCACTAGCTTTACACGTTTTTGTAACAAGCCTTTGGGTTTTTTATTTTTAACGTTTATAGATAAGGAAATTCTAGCTTTATTTGATGAATTCAAAATGGAACACTTCACTGAGTTTCCAAGAGGTGAATGGAGAAGCGCTAATTTCTGCATACTTCGGTGAAGAACAGGTAAGTCGATCTGATGAAGATCCACCAAACAAAATATATCAACCAGTAAATGCATCATGCGATGGTAAGAAATCAAGCGAGTATCTTCCCTGGCCTACTGTTAATGATTTCCACTCCATTTATTGCTGCAGGCAATGTAACTGGAAGAAGAGAACAAGATGTCTGAAGTGCAATACTTACCTTGTTTGTCAAGAAACACTGTAACTACCTCCGTGAATATCACCGTGAGAATGGACTGAATTATGTAAGATTGTCCTGGCACACACAACTGTGTGAGCCCTATATTTTTGCGGCAATGTGAAAATAAACATTTCTAATCAATTAATGTGTCATTCTATGAATGTTTTTGTTATGAAAATGCTCTAATTTACAAATTCCGTTAAAAGTGTAACTGGAGGTATGAAAAGGTTAAAACAACGTAACAGAAGAGGAAGATAGTATTCTGTCTTTAAGTGTAAAGATAAATAACAAGCTCAGATGGGAAACCAGCACCAGATTCACTGAAGCAACTAAGTTCAGTTACATTTGTCGTACACATGGTTATAGCCATAAAACTAAACTAGGCCTTGTGTAGGTCCCATACCGTAACGAGCCTCTGTCGGTCATCTGCGTATGGTATCATCTGGAAATCAAAATGATCTGGAATGTGGTTAGCACACTGGTCTGACACGCATCCGATTCTTTTCAATCTGGGGCCTCTACTTGCCAATCAGAAATCTTCTTCATTGTCGTCATCCCATAAAACAGTTATCCTGAAAATTACATGGAAGCGAACTTCGGCCCACCATGTGGCAGTCACGTTCAATGACTTCTCAGTTATAGAGGCGGACTGTTACAGCTGAGTTGATTTAAAGATGAGGAAACCAGTGTCATTTGAGTATTTACGCTCACTAGTAAGTTTCAGAATATATATTGGAAAAAAACTACTTATTGGAATAATAAGTTTCAAAACACACAGAATGTTAGCAAAAACGTTATAGAACATCAGTATAAAACCGTGAGTAAAACTATACCTAAAAGAGTTTTCAACAATACTTCAGAGATTATTATACGCCATGTCGGAAATATTGTACAATTTAAAAGCGAACTGCTCCTTCTGCAGTGAGGAAAATGTAGACAGACATTCTTCAAATTATATGAAAATACTTAAGCTTTTGTTACAGTGTATTCGATAATAATAAGATAAACACTAACACTTTTATCATGTAATGTTTTACAACTTTACATTGTACTGTAGTGAACTCGAATAAACTGTGTATCTTCCAGTTATTTCTCCACCCAGAGGCGCTCTCGGTGGGATTTATTGAATGGTTGTCTTTGCCACAGATTGACAGAGCAACAAGGATTGTGAATAGACGTTTAATATCTTCGTCCATTAGTCAAAATTACATTGTTATGTAGACAGCTGTAGCCTGCTCTGAGTGTCTGACATCAGATAGTTTTTTGTTCGCTGCCATTATCAGAGCCACTTTGTGATTTTACGTTGAGGATGACAGCTCAGGACAGGTTACATGATAGCAATGTTTGAGTAAATACGATCTGATAATGTCAATGATGTGGAAACCGGTTATGGGTGCATAAATATTGTTGTGACTGTGACTGATAAATAATACGTTACTTGCAATCGGGTTCACATTCAAAACAAGTTTACTGAATGACAACAGTCTGCCTCGGTGGATATGTTGATTGCATTAAAATACACATTTATTGAATTCACTACCACACAGTGTCTGCTGCCTATCCATTTCTCACTGTTTGATATTAAAATAACCGCTCATACGGATATATTCGGGTTGACCAGATGGAAGTACTGAGTGTGACCCAAATATGCCCGTATGATGGTTTATAGTAAGCACTTGAAAATGTTTAAGCAGCCATAACTGAAATAAAAAAACGAGATTTTAACCAATGGAAAAATGCTCCCATCGGGGCACAAACAACGCGAATATGTTCCTCTTTATTTAAAAGACTCTGATTCAAAAGTGGGGTATCAGTTGCATCATTCCACTTTCTTCAGGACTTTTAAATATTTTCCCAAAAATTTTGGCTTGTTAACATATTCGCGCCTTTTTGACATGCAACTGACCTCAAACTTCTACAAGCTCCCCTAACTGTAATTCACTCGCACCCACTAGTCCATCGCTGTAAGCCGCTCATACCCATCCACTCCCACTTGTTCATTCTATCTGCTGTGTCAGAGCCGCAGTCTCCTTCGTTCTGTCCTTCTACTACAGCCTCTTTTCACTGTCATTGTCTACGTCGTGTTCTCTCGTACTCCTACTGTCTCATTCCTTCTTTCCTACTGCTGCTGTCTGTTCTCACTGTCACTATCTCTCTCTTCCTCATCGTCACTGTCATATACTCTATCTATCATTATCACTGGTTCATACCCACTTCCATTCTCTTTTTCTCGATATCCTCCCCCTCCATCTGGCACTGTCTCCTTCGCTCTTTTCCTAACACTGTTCTGTCACGTCATCTGGGTTCCACTGCCACTGTATCCCACACTTTCTCTCACATCGTCATTGTCACTTTCGCTCTTTCTATAGCACAACTACTGTTCACAATCATCTAGTATTTATTACTTTTCCGTCTCTTTGCCACTGCCACTATCTTTTTCTTTCTGGCATAGAAAAGCGGGAACACGTTCGCATGCCAAAACTTTTAAAGGAGCTGAGCAACGTAGAATGAGGCAACTGCTACCTCTCTTTACAGTCAGACTCTTTTAAATATACAGGAACACATTCACAATCTTCGTGCTCCGATAGGAACATTTTTTCACTGGTTCCCTTCTTTTTCGTGCTACAGCAGCGCATGTAACTCATATCAAAAGAAATGTATTGTCAGTAAAATTTAGATAGTTTGCTTGTGTGAACCTGAAATAAAGCACAACTAATTTGCACCTCAGATCGGAATTTACCTTGCAAAAATTTTTGAATGTGCTTCAGTACTACAACATACGGTTCCTAGATGATAATAGAGTCATTGCACAGCATATTTCTCCGTGCTACGTCTCGTTTTAACCTACGTTTTCGCCTCACACCGGATTTTACATCCGCTCTTTCCATGTACACTCAGGGTAGATTTGAGCCTATGTATCTCAAAAATGGATAGAGATACGAAGAAAACATTCGAGACTGTTAGAGATCGAAATCTTAGGAATACACTGCAAAAATTACGGTCATTTGCTGTGCATAGCCGTCTCGGAATCTGCGGCTAGGTTTTGGTACTCAAAAAACAAGTTTTTAGAGAGTTTCTTGATAACAGATTTTGGAAACGGGGAGATGGCTCTTCTAGATAAATGCCTAGATAACACACCATTAAATTTTAAGCACTTTTCTGTCGTTATTTATAATTTATATTTCGCCTCGTACCGGGTTTACGTGAAGAAAGTTTACTTTGAACCTCTGTATCTTGGAAACGGATAAAGATATCAAGAAAATTTTCGAGGATGTTCGAGATCGGCGTCTGAGAAATATATTGTAAAAATTTGAGCCTTTTCCATGTATAGCCGTCTTGGAATCCTCGGCTGGGTTTAGTTCCGCTAGTGACGGCGAAAATAGAGTAAAAACCCTTTTTGTGGAGTTTTCCGAGGAACCAGCACATGAATTAATGGTGCCTTCATAAGTCCCAGCAAGCTCACTATAGATCACGTCAAATGCAAAAAGGACCAGCGGGTTTGCTGCATTTGCCTAAGCATAGGGAGGGAGTGTACAATATTCATACTTTGGCCCTGTAGTGTAAGATAGTGACACTAAGACGTCCTTCTGTTGGGGATATAAAAGGTTCTTAGCCCAAGGGCTATCCAAAACATTTGACGCTACCGTTTTCTTTCTAACAGGATCTGAGGTATGAGCACCAGAAAATCCCTTTTTTTATGGGCAGCATTTTGGAACGTGTTATGTACACATGCTATCGCATGCATACCGATGACCCGTATGACTTGTCGAGAGCTGCCGACGCTGTAGCTCAGCGTGTTCGATCAGAGTGCTGGTTGCCTTCTGTAATAAAAAAAAAAAATAAAAAAATAAAAATAAAAAAAATTAAAAAAAACCTCGGTGAAGTGTTCAGCTCTCAACTCGAAGGGATGTCATGTGACGTCCGGCTAGACCAAATGAAGAGAACAAAGACGAACAAAATAAAAACAAAAGCCACATAAAGCGCCTCTTCCTGTGTTCGGGATCGATTCCCTGTCCTCCTACCCAGAGGCGGGAGTTCTCTAGTTTCTCTACATCAGTCAAAGCGAATACCGCCATGATTTCTTTGAACAGCACACGGTAGATATTACTTCCAATCTTTTTTTCCAGTTTAATATTATTTTTCACCTCTAAAGTTTTCGTCTTTGATTATATGTCAAATCCTAATGGACATTAATTTTTAATTTGTGACATTAAAATGCAGTAGGAAAACACTGTAAGTAAATAAGGAAATAAGGAACCTACGACTTCCGCCGACATCGAGGTTGTTAACTATGAGAAGCCCGAACGAGACAAATAAAGGACAAGACATCTGCCGTATCTCTTTTTGAACTATTCGACTGCAATTATGTCTGGGAGTAGATTGGAGCAGCGTTATTCTTGAATACAAGTTCAGTGACTTAATGACTGCACTGCTTCACCAGATCAGACGAAACCGTAACATTTTTTTTCCAATTTAAGTAGCTACTTATTCTTATTAGGTTACCATTTTTTTCTCACGTGTCACGAGAGGGTCGTTTATGCGACTGAAGAGTTGTTCATTCCCGTCCCTGCTGCTGGTTGCGTAACGTAAGCGTATTTGCTCACCTTTAGCCCCTCTTCGGCTGCAGCAGGCGGAGAGCAAACGTAGACGTGAAGATTTTTTTGGGCCCGCTCGTGATACCCACTTGCTCTGAAACGCACTGTAAGACTAAATATTGCGCAAAAGGGCAGACAATGTGACCAATATGTGTGTTAAATGGTAATCTTTTATGATTTGCTGTTTCGTCTTATCTATGTTCGATATGCAATGGGACGCTAACCATTAACAGCATTATGATATTGTCTCGCAGATGCAGCGTCAAAAATTTGTGCCCGAAGTAACATTTGCAGGAGCTGGTAATGCCGCTGGTGACCTTGGCCACCAACAAGAAAATTTAAGCAGGTGTTCTCTGTTAGAGTTTACCTCTTCGTCTTTAGTGGACAACCCTGAGGTTGGTTTGCAGCAGTATGCCATTCCACTCATCTTACTGTCCATGTCTTCATTCGCGCGTACTTAGTGCATCCCATTTCCCTCATAATTTGCTGCATCTATGACAGCCTCGGTCGTCCCCGGCGATTCCTTGTCTCAGTATCTGCCCCTGCTATTTTGTGAATGCTGTTATTGTCTTTTCAAATATGTCGCACAAGTCCATCTCTTCTTGTTTACACATGCCTCAGAGAGATCTGGGTTCCTGTATTCTTCTCAGCACGTCTTCATCGGTAACTCTACCTCTTCAGCTGATCACCATCTTTCTGTAGTACCCGATCCCATGGGCACCTATTTCTGTTTTCCCATCGTTCAAGTTTCACACCCGTATAATGCCACAAGCAAAAGAATAGTTTTCATGATCCATTACTTTATTTACAGGCTGATGTTCTTGCTGGTGAGTAACGCCGGAAAAATTTTTATATTGATCGTAAAGTGGACCAGATGAAACTTCAACTTATAACACAGTTTTCCATTAACAGTCTTCCAGTTCACTTCGAAAAACAAATACAATGAGTGCGTCAGTTTAGGTTGAGATTATTACCACAAGCTATCTTACACATACACGAACTCATTTTACATTAAATTCAAGTTTTAATCTTATGTTCTTGTTGAATTCTCTTCATGGAATCACCTATGAATCAGTGTAAGTGATGGGACACAGTGGTGGAGACAAACAGTACTTGTATTTGGGAGAATACATATTAATTTGGCTGCCTGGACATTTTGATTTAGGCTTACCGTGGTTTAGTTACATCAGTTCTGACGAATACCAGTAAGGCTCGTGTGATAAGGCGTATTCTTAGAATTATCCAGTAGCGGGTTATACAAGTCAGTTTCGGTGGATTGATGGCCAGTTATGACAAAAAATGAAGATACAGGTGTAACTTACCGTCAACGACGATGTCATTAGAGATGCAATACAAACTCGAATTTGGGAAGGATGGAGAAACAATCAGTCACTGCATATAAAAAAAGTAAAATGAAAAAAAGATTGCTGTGACATCATGTCCTAAAAAACAAAAGGTAAGCTTTCAGGTGTCTCACCTACAATTATTCGCTTTTTGTTTTCGTGATGCTATTGAATACAATGCGTTACTTCTTATACGGCGCATTTGTGAATGCAGTGTTTAGAGACCAACAGCAACTGAATTAAGATTATTTAACACTTGCCTCCAGCGTCAACGTTCGACTTGATGATGGCAACGCTTCAGCGAATACGAAAGAAACCGGAAGTATTAAGGAAGAATGATGAACGGGGATCCCTGAAGACCTATAGATAATCAAGATTGGAACTTGGAGTAAATCTTAACTTACTGAAGGGACTGCAACTACTCCCATTTTCAAAAGATTAGTCCGGTCTATTGCATGCATGTACATATAGTTTTGAGGTGCTTTTCAGGATTAGATTTAGGATGAAAGTCGAGATGTCAGTCGAATTCGTCTCATATACATTATGTGATCAAAAGTATCCGGACACCTGGCTGAGAATGACTTACAAGTTCGTGGCGCCCTCCATTGGTAATGCTGGAATGCATTATGGTTTTGGCCCACCCTTAGCCTTGATGACAGCTCGCAGGCATACGTTCAGTTAGGTGCTGAAAGGCTTCTTGGGGAATGGGAGCCCATTCTTCACGGAGCGTTACAATGAGGAGAGGTATCGATGTCGGTCGGTGAGGCCTGGTACGAAGTCGGCGTTCCAAAACATCCCAAGTGTATGATATAGGATTCAGGTCAGGACTCTGTGCAGGCCAGTCCATCACAAGAATATTAGGGTCGTGTAACCACTCCGCCAAAGGCCGTGCATTATGAAGATGCAATCGCCACCCCCGAATTGATTTTCAACAGTGGGAAGCAAGAAAGTGCTTAAAACATCAATTTAGGCCTGTGATGTTGTAGTGCCACGCAAAACAACTAGGGGTGCAAGCCCCCTCCATGAAAAACACTACCAAACCATAACACTACCGCCTCCGAATTTTAGTGTTGGCACTACACACGCTGGCAGTTGAAGTTAACCGGGCATTCGCCATATCCACACCCTACCATCGGGTCGCCACGTTGTGTACCGTGGCTGGTCACTCCGCACAACGTTTTCAATCGTCCAATGTTTACGCTCCTGATACCAAGCGAGGTGTCGTTTGCCATTTACCGAGTTGATGTGTGGCTTATGAGCAGCCGCTCGACTGGTTTTCTCACCTCCCGCCCAACTGTCATAGTACTTGCAGTGGATCCTGATGCAGTTTGGAATTCCTGTGTGATGGTCTGGACAGATGTCTGCCTATTACACATTACGACCCTCTTCAACTGTCCGCGGTCTCTGTCAGTCAACAGACGAGGTCGGCCTGTACGCTCTTGTGCTGTACTTGTCCCTTCACGCTTCCACTTCACTATCACATCGGAAATAGTGGTCCTAGGGGGTTTAGGAGTGTGTAAATTTCGCGTACAGACGTGTGAGACAAGTGACACCCAACCACCTAACCACGTTCGAAGTCCTGAGTTCCGTGGAGAGCCCCATTCTACTCTCTCACGATGTCTAATGACTACTGAGGTCGTTGACATAGAGTATCTGGCAGTAGGCGGCAGCAAAATGCACCTAATATGAAAAACATATATGAAAAACGTATATGTCCGGATACTTTTGATCACATAGTGTATTTTCGATCACGTTATTTTCGATCACGTGCGTTGTTACTGAATTCGCTGCTGTTGCAGAGCGATATCGCAGTTCACTTAAAGTTGATGAAAGGCCAAGCAAATAGATGGAGTCTGAAAAACTCACAGGAAAAAGCATCACGTACTGTGAGATCAGGCGATGTTGGTCGGCAGTGATGCAGTGCGAGATCTGAGCGCCCCTTACGGTCGACCCATCGTTGGGACAGCTCAGTGTCTCACTATTTGTACAGGGAGATGCCCGTGTCGCACTTCGACTTGTTGAAAATTTAAATTTTCGGCTTATTCTAAGAATTTTGGGAAAAAGCAGCTCTCCACCTTATCCAATTATTTGATCCTTGTGTCTGTCTTTTCTGTAATAAAATTATGGGCCATAAATCTTTTTTCGAGAGGTGTATGAAGTTTTGGAGAGTCTCTCCCGTGCTCGGCTGTAATATGTCGCTGCTGCGTTCCCCAACTTCTAGTGCTGTAGACGTATAATCTTTCACTTGAATGAAAACAGTTTCATCACTCAAGGCTATACGATAAAGGATATTGTTATCTTCCATCTCTACGGCCTAAATCAATTCCCAGAGCTCTAGACACTGTTGTTGATCACGGTAGCGATGGGATTGTAGCAACTCAGTACTGAATTGCAGAATGAAATGAATCTTCCTGGCACATTAAAACTGTGTTATGGACCGAGACTTGAATTTTGGATCTATTAACTTTCGCAGACAAGTGCTCTACCAACTGGCCTACCCGAGCACGACTCACGACCAGGTCACAGCTTCACTCCCACCAGCACCTCGACTCCTACATTACAAACTTTACGGAAGCTCTACTGCGAAACTTAAGACTTGGAGGATGTTTCCAGGTCCCGAGTTCGAGTCTCAGTTCGGCACAAAGGCTTAATCTGCCAGGATCTTTCACATCAGCGCACACTCCGCTGCAGAGTGAAAATTTCGTTCTGGAAACATCCCCCAGGGTGTGGCTAAGCTATGTCTCCACAACATCCTTTCTTCCAGGAGTGGTGAAGCTTCGCAAGGAGAACTTCTGTAAAGTTGGGAAGGTAGGAGATGTACTGGCGGAAGTGAAGCTGTGAGGACGGATCGTGCATCGTGCTTGGGTAGCTCTGTTTGTAGCGCACTTGTCTGCGAAAGGCTTGTCCCGAGTTCGAGTCTCGATCGGGCACACAGTTTTAATTTGCAGGAAGTTTCTAGAATACTGTATTGTCTGAAACATAGACTTCGCTATAAAACACGCTAGTCTTATGAGAAATATCTAGCTTCGGTACGACGAGGCGACTTCTGTGGACTGCGTGCCAAACTGAGATGAATGAACTCAACGTCTTGAACCGTCGCGTGCGAGCGACCCTTAAATAAACGATCAATGTCTTGAAACTGCTGGTGCCATCGTCAAATGATCTGAGATGTAAAAGTTGCAGCGCCGTACTCTAGAGAAAATCTTTTCTCACAATTGTTAAGTGAATTGCATCTGTTGAAACGGAGAATGCCAAACGCCACTTGTTGCTGTGTTATCGTCATCTCTACTCTATACACAGAGGATAAAGAAAGAGTGAGCGACCATTATCACCATCAGCCGGCCGGTGTGGCCGTTCGGTTCTAGGCCCTACAGTCTGGAGCCGCGTGACCGCTACGGTCGTAGGTTCGAATCCTGCCTCGGGCATGGATGTGTGTGTTGTCCTTAGGTTAGTTAGGTTTAAGTAGTTCTGAGTTCTAGGGGACTGATGACCACAGATGTTAAGTCCCATAGTGCTCAGAGCCATTTGAACCATTATCACCATCTACATGAATCGGCAACTTACAACTATTCCTAAGATAAACACTTAGTTTCTGTGTGTAAGTTAAAGTTTACAAGATACAGTGTTGTGTAACCACATTTGTGTCTTTGAAACCTGCATCGTCCAGGTCGCTGTACAAACTTCCGATTAGTTCCGGGCCGGTATTTGGAAAAAATAATGTCATAAGGACTGCAATGAACCTTAACTTAAATAGTTTGGTTGGGTAGCTTAAGGAACAAGTAGTACACGCCTTAGCAACAGAGAGCAGCGCCTGAGGGTAACGGTCCCTGTGCCCCTGCCTGCGCCTGTGGGGAACGCCCCAGGCGAGCTGCGCCTCCCGCAGGCGGCGCGTTATCGAGGAAAAGCAAACACGCTGCGCTCTGGTGTGACTGACCCACATTCGGCCGTCCGGATCTAAAGTTCGTTGGTCGCTGACACACGGCATCTTTAAGGCGCGTTTAACCCTTGCAAGTGGCATGAACTTGCTCGTATAACGACTGGACCGCAGTTAACGAAATAATGGACAAGTTTAAACATGGCGCGATTTTCTTTGTTCTCCAACAAGTGATAGTGATGCCTTCTGTCGGGGGGACACGACAGCTTAGATCGCTGTGTCGTCAGATATGAGGGGCCAAGATCGGTTGAAAAAATGCGGAGTTGATTGCGGGGCGTCGTGGAATAATCGTGCTTCGGCCCCTAGAGTTTCATGAAGTCCCGGTAGGTTGGGGCGCTACAAATAGCCTTCACAATGACGGCTATAATGGTGCTCTCCAGGCAGACAGTTGTCACTAATTTTGATTTGGCCGAAAATCAGAGCATAGCAGGTATTTATAGGCGCTTGCAGAATGCCTACGGAGATCTGGGAGTGAAGAAGGGCACGGTGAGTCGTTAGGCAAGGCATCTATCAACATCGCAACGTGGTCGCGCAAACCTGTCTGATGTCTCACTTGCCGACAGGCCGCGCACTGTTTTCACTCCTACAATGTTGGAACGTGCGGACACTCTCATTCGAACCGATCGACAGATCACAATCAGACACCTCGCTGCTCAAAACTGGCTCTGAGCAGTATGGGACTCAACTTCTGAGGTCATTAGTCCCCTAGAACTTAGAACTAGTTAAACCTAACTAACCTAAGGACATCACACACATCCATGCCCGAGGCAGGATTCGAACCTGCGACCGTAGCGGTCTCGCGGTTCCAGACTGCAGCGCCAAGAGCCGCACGGCCACTTCGGTCGGCTACCTCGCTGCTCAACTGGACGTCTTTGCTGGTAGTGCTGACACCAATTCGGATACTCAAAAATGTATGGGCCTAACAGAGGACCACAAAGAACAGCGAAAAACCGTATGTTTAGCCCATTGGAGGATGCACTCCGCGGGAAACAGTACGTGGATGATGGGGAGGTTATTGATGCAACAAGGCTTTGGATCCGACGTCGACCAGTAGATTGATATCAGTAAGGTGGCATAAGGCCATCGTATTGAACAGATTATGTTGAAAAATTGGCTTTTGTAGCCGAAAGAGGGGGGAATTATTCGTTGTACTGGAATCCTGAATAAAACCTTCTTTCAGAAAAAAAGTGTTGAATTACTTATTGACCACCCCTCGTACATAGACTTCGCCGGCCGTTGTGGGCAAACGGTTCTAGGCGCTTCAGTCTGGAACCGCGCGACCGCTACGGTCGCAGGTTCGAATCCTGCCTCGGGCATGGATGTGTGTGATGTCGTTAGGTTAGCTAGGTTTAAGTAGTTCTAAGTTCTAAGGGACTGATGACCTGTGCTGTTAAGTTCCATAGTGGTCAGAGCCATTTGAACCATCTACAGCCCGCATCTCGTGGTCGTGCGGTAGCGTTCTCGCTTCCCACGCCCGGGTTCCCGGGTTCGATTCCCGGCGGGGTCAGGGATTTTCTCTGCCTCGTGATGGCTGGGTGTTGTGTGCTGTCCTTAAGTTAGTTAGGTTTAAGTAGTTCTAAGTTCTAAGGGACTGATGACCATAGATGTTAAGTCCCATAGTGCTCAGAGCCATTTGAACCATTTTTTGAACCATCTACATATTCTGGCTGGTATAGTGCGTGGCGTAATGTAGCAGGTCAGCTTCGGGAAGAACATGCATACAAATTATTAGTAATTTATTTAAACTTGAACGTGGTAGATACTTAACTTTGTAAATAAGTAGTGTGCACAAAGATGAACTGAAACTGGTGCTGTTGCTGACACATATAACATTTAGCATTTCATTACAAAACACATCAGAGTGCAATTCTTCCACTGGTGTAAAACTCGGAATAACTGCTCTAACCTCACGTTGTCGGATGTCTACTACGGTACTGTCGTCGTAAGCGATGTTTACAATTGGCCGCTGATTACATACAGAATGGGGTGAGCGGCTATGCGGTCGCATGTGTAACTATCAGGCTCTTGTCCCGTACCAAAGTACACTCGCTGGTACAACAGCCTAAAAGTTACGCGTGCGACCGCAGCGCCGCTCACGCCATTCTGTATGCAACACATAAAATATCAGTTCACTTTATTACAATATAGATATGAAGGTTTACTTGACTTAGTACAATCCATTCCCACAGGGACGTTCTCTGAATATGAAAGTATCACTTGATACAGACAAATTTACATGACTCTTCGGTTGAAGACATAATGTTCCTCTTAGTTCTGTCTAAGACATTTAATACATTGGTGACGCATCCACGACGATACTGTCGTCTTGATCGTGACTGCGAACTGGACCGAGCGTTCCTCTGTTGAGCCGTAAGCAGACCATCGACTGCGGTGGCGTAGCGAAGCTCTGGGAGGCGTGGCTACGCCGGCGTTTCTCGTTTGTTGGTGCGGCATGCAGCCACTATCGTTTTCTGCGGTTTCGTTGCAAGGTGCCAACCTTGATTTGGCATCCCTTTCTCCGGACGGCGGTGCAAGGGAACACTTGGGGCCGTGTCTACGCCGACGTTTCTGGTTCGTTGCTGCGTTTGGCATGGACCGTCTTAACCTGTAGTGCCGTCTCGAGGAACCAACTTCTGCATGAGACGTCGTTCTGCGAACGACACCACACATGCGGTCCACCAATACTTCATCTACTGCGCTAACCTCTTCATCTCAGGGTAGCACTTATACCCAACATCCCCAATGATTTGTTGGGTAAATACTAATCTCTGTTTTCAGCTACAGTTTTTGCTCTCTGCGACTCCCTTTAATACCATGGTAGTTATTCCCTGGTGTCTCAACACATGTCTCATCGCACTGTCCATTTTTTGTATTCAGTCTTTTACATATACTCCATACCGATTCTGCGGGGAAGCTCCAATTTTGTTAACAATCCACTCAGATGTCAACATCATTCTACGGCAACAGATCTCAGAAAGTTCTATTCTCTTTTTTCCCAAAGTTAATGATTTTTCTCCCTACAATGCTGTGCTCCAAATCTGCATTCCCAAAAATTTTTTACTCATATGAAGGTCTACGTTTGATACCAGTAGATCTGTTTTATCGCAGAATTCCCTCACTGTCTACTCCTCGTCCATCACGTGTTGTTCTGCTTCCAAGGTTCCAAACTTCCTTCATTTCGTCTACTTCATGGACCCTAATTTAAAATTTAAGTTTATCGCTAATCTCAGTTCCGCACTCAGTATTTGCGCCATTCTTCCGTCTACTCTCAGTCCATATATAGAACACCGATGATTTAATTTCCTTAAAGACTATTATTCAAAATCGCCACCCGTCTCCGTGGTTGTGCTCAATGTACGACTGTGCAGTGACGCTCGACTTAGAGGAGCCTGTTTGTATCCTGATGCTGCATTTAGCCAGCGACAGGAAGACTTATGGTGAAGTCAATTTCCCGATCAGCAGTCTTTGAGCCTGTATCGCAGATTAGCTTCCGGACACCTTCACTGCATTTTCCTGCAGTCAGGGCTTATGAATTTATTATTAATGAGCCTCCGTCGAATCGTGACGTTAAGTTCGGTGGACCCCCTTGTGCTCTTCAAGGCCAAAAACTAATCTATGTGCCATTCTTATCGATAACTCAAACTTGTTACTAAAGTACCTACGCTCCCCACAGTATCATGCCAATCGAGAGATATGCAATCATTACACCCTGCAAAGGAAGAAGGGAATGAAGCAATGAAGAAAGGAAGACTAGGTATAACATCTCGTCAAAAGTGACATTGGAAAAGGACTAGTAGCTTGGGATGGAAACCCAATTGAGTCATTTTCAAACGAACCAACGCGGTATTTGCCTTAATTAATTTAGGGAACCCCGGGGAACGCAAATCTATATGATCGGAAGAAGAATTGAACGTTATCCTCCAATGTGCGACTACAGGTCTTGCCACTGCGCCACCTCGGTCTGTTTGGCGAAGGATATTTGCCAATGCACGTGAGGAAGAAGAGCCTTTCCATGTAGCCCGCTGAATAAGCACCCCATGTCTCGAAACCAGCAGTGCAATACAACGTATTAGGTGGTTTAAAATCCGCAACCTTTAAAATCCCCAGCCTTGTCAACTGTTGACTATCGCGCGGCGGTTGCTGCTGCCTCTCTTATACAGGGGCGCCACCGCCTGTGACGTCACTGGTGCCCAGCCCAGCGCCATATGAGGTAAAGTTGTGGTTGCAAGACTGCCGCTCCCGCTTTAAAATTCTGATGGCCGAGTCCCAAGTTGCGCTTAGCTGCGGACAGCCGTCTTTGTTGAGAGTGTTGTCACACAGCTTTTATCTTCATTACTTCTTTTACAATTTTATGTCAGAAACTGTTTCTCAGAGTACGTTCTGCTACCGATGATTTCTCAGGATACCGTAGGCGGAAATACCTCTCATGTTCTATAAGCCGCTGTTCAATACTGCTCACAGTCGTTCCAACACAAAACTAGTCATACCGACGTGGTACTTTGTGTATTTGTATCGTCCTGAGGCCAACAACATCATTCACAGGCTTCATGAGTTGCCGATTTTATGCCTCTTTGTGAGACGGTTAATCTTTCCTGTTCCTGAGCCGCAGACCGGCAAAAACGATAGTTTCTTCGTGTTCTCCTCGGGTTCTTCTGCCTACGTGTATCTGATGAAACAGCTTGCGAAATTTGTTGGTTGTTGTAGTCGTTTTTTCTGAAAACTTTCCGTAAGTGGCTCAGTTCTTTCGGCATGTTTTCAGTTCATGAAGTAGCCTCTGTTCGATTTATCAACGTAGTTAAACTAGAATGTTTGTTTGACGGGAGGTAGTAGCCGGTAGTGTGCTAATACCAGCCGGTGTGGGTGGGTTTACGTTTTCCTGAGTGAGCAAATGCGTGATTACTCACAAAAGGAAATATGTAGCCAAATAATGTAAAACTTGAGAGTCAACTGCCGGCCGTTGTGGCCGAGCGGTTCTAGGCGCTTCAGTCTGGAACCGCGCGACCGCTACGGTCGCAGTTTCGAATCCTGCCTCGGGCATGGATGTGTGTGATGTCCTTAGGTTAGTTAGGTTTAAGTAGTTCTAAGTTCTAGGGGACTGATGACAGATGTTAAGTCCCATAGTGCTCAGAGCCCTTTGAACCATTTTTTAGAATGATCTGCAGTAAAATACTCTGCTACAGATTTGTGTTACTCATCACTAGATGAAAACGCCACTCTCTTACACATCAATATTTCCTCCATAGCTGCTTAAGGATGATGTCTGACGCAACATATAATTTTAAAACTGGCACAACCTTCGCGATGATGTCAGTTAAAATTGATGGTAGACCCTCAGGAAATGGAACTACTGTCCTTTAGCCACCTAATAATACACATCACGTTAAAAGGTGATGAGCAGGTAAGATTTCATTACAAGCTAAAGATACTGGTGACTCCTTGAATTCTCTTGTCTAAGAAGTTATCTGTGGGGCATACGGCAATGACGTAACAGATTGTAGTGAGGATCGCTTAGTTCCATTATTGTACGGAGGAGGACGTACACTGTGGATTCGCTATGGAACTGAGACGTGCAAATGATTAATTTGTGATACACTTTGCATAGATCTAGACTAACCGCAGCAACGGCGCTCGTCGTGTCGCTGGAGCCACGTCTGGTTCGTAGTTCGGGGTATCACTTTTAGAACGGCCAGGATATCAGCTGCTTACTTACGTGAGTCAGTTACAGAAGAACTTGTTTTTCTGATGATGTCTACTCCGCATTCGTAGGTAATGCATCTGAAAAGCTGCCGTGTAGTTGGACAATCGACAATTGTGGGTTGTTAAAAAAAAATGAACCATGGTTTTTAATTTTCTGTCTTGGAAAATCAATACAAGCAAACATTCCAATTGACTGCAAATTTCATTATTTCTGTAAAATACTTGCGGGCTATTCTCGATGCATTGAACCATACACTAACGTTTCAGACAAACGGATAACCCCGGCATAGCGGAACACAGTAGGCGTACTTTACAGTGTTAGGAGCAGTAAACTAAACTTCAAGAGATTAAGGTTTTATATAAGAGAATGGATTACCATATGCGCTTGTGTAGAGGGACAAAAGACAATTTTTAACATCATAATAATTTTAACAGGAAGGAAAAGGGAATGAAATAAAATATAGATGTGTACTTGGCACGAAGAGAGGAATAATTCTAACGCTCGATTAATTTTAATCGGAAATTATGCCTTCTGTCAGAGAGAAACATATTCTTGCGTCATCGCCTGACGAAGTGCGAAGCCCCCAAGAATTTTGGTTACTTTCAGCTTTCTAGGCAGTTGTCAATGTTTACCAGTAAAGAAGTCCCACGCATACGGAGACGAGACATTAATGAATGGTTTTATACACTGCCTGACAAAGTAGGTGAAGTACCCAGAAGGGGAAGGGGCCACGAAACATCACGAGCTGACAGGGTATGTGGTGTTATTTCAGTGATTACAAAATCGGGTGAAATTTATAAAGAATGTGCCAGTATGGGCCTAGATTTCTTTAAGGCGACGCGCCGCCTCTGGCCTGCTCACAGGCGTTGATTCGGTTGAAAGGGCAGCCATCTAAAGCCGTTGCATCTCCCTATGAGGGAAGTTGGCCCGCGATTGTTGTAAATCATGAAATGTATTCGCAATTGCAAATACGGACTACCATCCGCTGTGAGATGGAATGACGGCAATGAAGATTTGTACCGGACCGGGACCCGACCCGGATTTCCCTGTTATCTCGAACCGTCGCCGTACCATTAGGCTGCACGAGCCCTGTCAAATGGTTCAAATGGTTCTGAGCACTATGGGACTTAACATCTGACGTCATCAGTCCTCTAGACTAAGGACATCACACACATCTATGCCAGAGGCAGGATTCGAACCTGCGACCGTATCGGTCACGCGGTTCCAGACTGAAGCGCCTAGAACCGCTCGGCCACCGCGGCCGACCGAGCACTGTCATATGTCGTCCACCACAAGGAAGTTTGCATCGTAATTCAGATTAACGCAGGCACTGCAATGTCGTATTTATCCGCCGACGCCGGACAAGGGACTTTCAAGTACAATGTCTCCCCTGTATGGCAATATACATAATGGATGTACGAGTACAAGTTGTGGACACATGGTTGATGACATATGGAGCTTTGGGTCTGGCGGTGAGTCGTGCTGGGATAGCCAAATGGTAAGGTGACCACCAGCGATAAGTGGGAAATCTGCGTTTGACTTCCGATCTGGTACAAATTTTCACTGTCGCCATTCCATTATACAGCTGATGGTAGTCCACATTCGCAACTGAACTGGGAATGCATTTCATGTCTTTCATAACATCTGTAGTCACCATAATTCGGAATAGCACAGCCACTGCAATATCGTATTGTTGTAACTGGTCCGTGATGTCCTGGCTACCTGTACTGGGACGAAGCTGACGTCCGAGCTGGTGTCGCATATGTCCTATCAGAGACAGATCTAGGTATCTCCGAAGCGTAGTAACAGTAATACACACGAGAACGCTGTTTACACTAGCCTCCGAGGCTAAAGCTCATTGTAGCGTGTACACGAATTCGCCACCCACACCACAATCTAACCAAACCACCTAAATACATTTGTCGACAGATACCATCAGGGTATTGTGTTGAGAATCCTGCCACCCAGAGAACCCGGGGCCCACATCTGCTACAAAAGAATAAATATCACTTCTGGATCCTTGGAAAGATCAATGTGTTGTTTTATTAACGTTTATTATTCTATTACAGTAATAAAATTTTACATCACCAAGAATCTTAACACTTTTATTCCTCAACATCAAAAAAATCGTTCAAATGGCTCTGAACACTACGGGACTTAACATCTGAGGTTATCAGTCCCCTAGAACTTAGAACTAGTTAAACCTAACTAACTTAAGGACATCACACACAGTCGCGCGGTTCCGGACTGAAGCGCCTACAACCGCATGGCCACACGGCCAGCACCTCAACATCACATAGACACTTCTTACAGACACGTACTGTATGTGGAAGAAAACTGTCCCGTTGAAAACTGGAACAACGATATGTCACATGGAACGTAGAACAGTTAACACACATCCTTCACGTACCGTTGTGTCATCTTGAACTAAGGCAGTCGGTGACCTGAAGTGATATCCAATGGTTCTGCACACCACGAAGCCTTGAGAAACACCGTTGTGCCTCTCCAAAATGGAAGAATAGGACCTTCCCAGAAGTCACGATCATACTCGCCGATGACGGTCATCAAGGGTAGCGCCAAATCGCAAAGCATCGCTAAACCATGTGAGCTGCAACTTACCAGCGGCGCATGCTTCTCGGCGACGGCACCACTCCAAACGCAACCGTATGTGTTGTGCTGTTCACGACAGCCTAAGCATGGGATGGTAATTCCCTAATCCGGCTGCCGCTACTCTCCTCCCTTGTGGAGGTCAGGTGTGGTCGACCAGTAACGTGACGACGAATATGAATGCCCTCACGTTCCCGCGCGGTCTACCATGGGGTCGCTGTCACATCCAAATCCTCCACAAATCTGGATAAGGGACTATCCAGCCGACCGCCCACAATGAGGCCCATTCCAAATACCGTGAGGGTGCTTCTAACGCTGCCTCACACGAGCACGGAATTTCCATGTTCTTCACAGCGATTACTCAGCATTTCATGTTTTTTATTTCCTTTTTTGTGATTTCATCCTCCATCGCCCCAGGTCTGTGTGTCGGGGGTGGTAGTGGAGGAGGGGGGGGGGGGGGTATTATGAAAGACTATAATTTAACAGCAGTGGTAGAAATATGGTCAGACAGCACAGTTAAAAAAAACACATGAAGAACGCTAAAACACTAGATAAAAGACTGGAACAAAACCGAACAACACAGAAGAGACACTGTCCATTAAAAACGGAGCACTGTACACTTTCACTAGAACTCGGAAGGATCTGCCATGGGATGGTAGACGAAAGGAAAAGTAGCTACAGACGGAGCGAGGAGAGTGGTGGGGATTAGAACTGAGCTCTAGTAAGATGATGATGATGTTTCGTTTGTGGGGCGCTCAGCTGCGCGGTTATCAGGGCCCATACAAATTCCCAACCTTTGCTCAGTCCAGTCTCGCCAGTTTCATGAATGATGAGGAAACGATGAGGACAACAAAAACACCCAGCCATCTCGAGGCAAATGAAAATCCCGGACCCCGCCGGGAATCGAAACCGGGACTCCGTGCTCGGGTACCGAGAACGCGACGAGATCACGAGATGCGGACAGCCCTAGTAAGAGGTAGCAACGACAATGTGATAGGGATGGCTGTTGGGAGACAGGGAGAGATAGGTAGATGGCATTTGGGTTGAATTTCAAAGGAAAAGGGAGGGGCGAGCGACTGGGCGGGGAAGAGGGGAGGGGGGGGGGGGAAGGAGGAGATGTGGGATGAGGGAGAGGAAGGGTAGGGAGGTCCTCGGGGGTGCAGAGGGGGGGGAGTATTCAGAGTTGGTATGAGGCGTACATTTTGGGGCAACATTGCATGCTATCCACGCCCCTCATATACTCTCCGAAGCGCAGTGACGCTCAATGTAGCGTGTACACGAATTCACCACCCACACCACCATCTAACCAAACCACCTAAATACATTTGTCAACACATACAATATGTCATCAGGGTATTGTGTTACGAACCCTGGGACCCAGAGAACCCAGAGGACCCAGGGGCCCCGAGGTGCAACAAAAGAATAAAAATCACTTCTTGGTCCTTGGCAAGGCCAATGTGTTGTTTTATTAACGTTTATTATTCAATTACAGTAATAAAATGTTACATCACCAAAAATCTTAGCACTTTTACGATTTAAATCACCTTTAAACCAAATAGCAACTGCCTCACACTCATTTATCTTACGACAATTCCTAATCCTTAAAACAAAGGGCATACTACACGAAGAGCCAAAGAAACTGATACACCTGCCTAATCGTGTAGGGCCCCCGCAAGCACGCAGAAGTGCCGCAACACGATTTGCGATGGACTCAAATAATGTCTGAAGTAGTGCTGGAGCGAATTGCAGCGCTGTCCATAAATCCGTAAGTGTATGAAGGGGTGGAGATCTCTTCTGAACAGTATGTTACGAGACATCCCAGATATGCTCAATAATGTTCATTCCTGGGGAGTTTGGTGGCCAGCGGAAGTGTTTAAACTCAGAGGAGTGTCCCTCTGTGGCAATTCTGAACGTGTGGGATGTCGTATTGTCCTGCTCGAATTGCCCAGGTCAATCGAAATACACAATGGAGATGAAAAGGATGCAGGTGATAAGACAGGGTGCATACGTACGTGTCACCTTTCGGAGCAGTATCTAGACGTATCAGGGGGCCCCATATCACTTCAACTGCACACGCCCCACACCATTACAGAGTCTCCAGCAACTTGAACAGTCCCCTGCCGACACGCAGGGTCCATGGATTCATGAGGTTGTCTCCATACACTTACACGTCCGTCCACTCGATACAATTTGAAACGAGACTCGTCCGACCAGGCAACATGTTTCCAGTCATCAACAGTCCAATGTCGGAGTGATGGGCCCAGGCGGGGCGTAAAGCTTTATGTCGTGCAGGCATGAAATGTACACGAGTGGGCCTTGCCTCCGAAAGCCCATATCGATGATGTTTAGTTGAATGGTACACTTGTTGATGACCCAGCAGTGAAATCTGCAACAATTTGCAGAATGGTTGCACTTGTGTCACGTTGAACGATTCTCTTCAGTCGTCGTTGGTCCCGTTCTTGCAAGATCTTTTTCCGGCCGCAGCTAAGTCGCAGATCTGACGTTTTACCGGATTCCTGACACTCACGGTACAAGGGTGAAATGGTCACATGCGAAAATCCCCACTTCAACGCTACCTCTAGCGCCGACTCTAACACCACAATCAAACTCACTTAAATCTTTATAACCTGCTATTTTAGCAGCAGCAACCGATCTAACAACTGCGCCAGGCACTTGTCTTAATAGGCGTTGCTGACGGCAGCGCCGTATTCTGCCTGTTTACATATCTCTGTATTTGAATACGCATTCCTATACTAGTTTCTTTGGCGCTTCAGTGTAGAAACGAAATATGAATGACCCTTATCTTTGTTAAATACCTCTACAAGCCGATTATGCGTCGTGTACGATTTTACTTCCGTGGGACAGTTTAATAGAAGAATAGATTGTCCGTTGCAGGCTGTATTGTGCTTTTATGAAAATCGTGCTATTAGCTAATTTCGGCAGTGAACCATTATCAAGAACATTTGATATGCCATGTATTACATATAGTGCTTGTCATATTCTTTTATGTCACATACATAAAACCAGAAGTCGTAATCCATCGTACATACGCTAACTGCTGAATTCTAGTTTGACACCCTTCCATATCTTCTGGGTGTTTCAAATTTTTTGATGGGCTATGCACCTTGAACCCATGTAAACGTGGTTAACTTTATTTAAATAGTGAGAACCCTCTATTTTTACTGCTTATAACTATCCTTTGCTAAACACTAAGTAGCGTTGGTCTCCTACTTGTTTCCATTATCCAGTTTCGATAGCGCTGTAAGAAAAAGGTTAAAATTAATTTTGTAAATGTAAAACATAACTGCATTCGAAGATTCTTTATAAAAATAAACCCATAACAACAGACTTTCTTGGAGTTACAGACTTTTTAGAAACACAGACTGTCGACGTTGGCTAATATGGTGTGCACTATCAGGAAGGTGCGCGGCCAAAGTTGGCACATAATGTGGCGTTGTTAAACGCAGATTTTTAGTAACTGAGCCTTCGACTGTGCACTGTAGTAAGCGGTGAACTGAAATAGCGTATTAAAAACAGCATGAGCAAGCAACCGTGACAAACAATCACATAAAAGTCTCTAATTTTGTCGTAAAAAAAAACAGTTGATTGTTTTGAACAAATTTGAAACGGGCTGTGTGTAGATTTTTGCTGTACTAGGTATAACAATTTCTAGTATGAGATGCGGAATTTGGTGCGATTTACCTTTGCACCTTATCACAAAGTTCTTTTTAATTTTTTATTTCTAGTTATTAGCTTTTGGGTCATGCCCATGCAGCAATCTCAATAGCGGAAAGATGATATGACAGTGTGTCTGAAGCGACTTTTGTGTCAGTAATGACTATATCAATGTAAGAACAACACAAATCCGAGCCCACGAGCGGAGAAAATCTCAGATCCGGGCGGGAATCGAACTAAGGCCCATTCGGTTAGCAATCTGCTCCACTGATACCACAGCTACCGAGACGGTGTTCATCGCGAAACTTATCGTTATTAGGAGTTTCCTACCCGACATCTATAGCAAGTATCCAAACTTAGCAGTTCCCATTAGGTTGTTGCTCCATTGTAATACACTACTGGCTATTAAAATTGCTACACCACGATGATGACGTGCTACAGACGCGAAATTTAACCGACAGGAAGAAGATGTTGGGATATGCTAATGATTAGCTTTTCAGAGCATTCACACAAGGTTGGCGCCGGTGGTGATACCTACAACGTGCTGACATGAGGAAAGTTTCCAACCGATTTCTCATACACAAACAGCAGTTGACCGGCGTTGCCTGGTGAAACGTTGTTGTGATGCCTCGTGTAAGGAGAAGAAATGCGTACCATCACGTTTCCGACTTTGATAAAGGTCGGATTGTAGCCTATCGCGATTGCGGTTTATCATATCGCGACATTGTTGCTCGCGTTGGTCGAGATCCAATGTCTGTTAATAGAATATGGAATCGGTGTGTTCAGGAGGGTAATACGGAACGCCGTGCTGGATCCCAACGGCCTCGTATCACTAGCAGTCGAGATGACAGGCATCTTATCCGCATGGCTGTAACGGACCGTGCAGCCACGTCTCGGTCCCTGAGTCAACAGATGGGGACGTTTGCAAGACAACAACCATCTGCACGAACAGTTCGACAACGTTTGCAGAAGCATGGACTATCAGCTCGGAGACCATGGCTGCGGTTACCCTTGACGCTGCATCACAGACAGGAGCGCCTGTGATGGTGTACTCAATGACGAACCTGGGAGCACGAATGGCAAAACGTCATTTTTTCGGTTGAATCCAGGTTCTGTTTACTGCATCATGATCGTCGCATCCGTGTTTGGCGACATCGCGTTGAACGCACATTGGAAGCGTGTGTTCGTCATCGCCATACTGGCGTATCACCCGGCGTGGTGGTATGGAATGCCATTGGTTACACGTCATCCAAGCTCTGTTTGACTCAATGCCCAGGCGTATCAAGGCCGTTGTTACGGGCAGAGGTTGTTGTTCTGGCTACTGATTTCTCAGGATCTATGTACCCAAATTGCGTGAAAATGTAATCAGATGTTAGTTCTAGTGTAATATATGTGTCCAATGAATACCCGTTTATCATCTGCATTTCTTCTTGGTGTAGCAATTTTAATGGCCAGTAGTGTAACTTAGAGAGCACGCCTGTTTTATTAACGCACGTTCCTGAATCAAGTTGTTTACCATTTGACTCAATTTACGCAAATTGTCTTCAGAGTATCTTTGCTCTACTGTTCCACTATAATGTAGACCACAGGTGCTCGGTTCATGTTGTTTTCTCAAACAGTCATATGATGCTATCAGTCAAATTTGGGTACTTTCTTCCTCAGAGCCGAAGACCTTGTTTGAGAGATAAGAGAGAAAAAGAAAAACAGACAGAGAGAGAGGAATAAAACGTAGATTTAAACTTTTTCCTAAAACAGACCTTTGGAAGAGGGGGTTAGGAAAAAAAATTATAAAATGAAGTTTCGTGTTCCGTCGACGACGAGGTCATTAAAGAGTTCGGAATGAACAGGAATGGGGCAACAAGTCAAACACGTCCTTTTCGAAGGAATGATTCCAACATTTGCCTTAGATGATTTGTGGGCACCTAGCATTTTGAATCCAATGTTTTAACCAGTGGCAAAGTACATGCTGTCTCTCAGAATGCTCCAGTGCAAAAGATAGAAGTGTTTTATTGATTGCCAAATATACTGTAAGACAAAAACAAAGACGCACCACGAAGGAATTATCCGAATGCGACGGAACTCGGCAGATGTGATGTAAACGTACAAACAAACAAATGATAACAGTTTCGGAAAAATTAGATGACATATTAAAGAGCTTCACAAAGTGATTAAGTTAATAACGCGTTGGTCCACCTCTGGCCCTTATGCAAATTGTTATTCGACTTGGCATTGATTTTTGGAGTTGGTAAGATGTCCCTTTGAGTGATATCGTGCCAAATTCTGTCTAATTGGCGCGTTAAATCGTTAAGATCCGGAGCTGGTTCGACGGCCCTGCCCACAATGCTCCATACGTTCTCATTTGGGGAAAGATCCAGCGATCTTGCTGGCCAAGATAGGTTTCGGCAAGCATGAGACAAGCAGTAGAAACTCTCTCCGTGTGCGGGCGGGCATTTCTTGCTGAAATGAAGACCAGGATGGCTTGCCATGAAGGGAAACAAAACGGGGCGTTGGGTATCGTCGACATACCGCTATGCGTAAGAGTGACAACCAAACAAGTCCTACTACGAAATGAAATGGCATTCCGGATCGTTACTCCTGGTTATCGGGCGGTATGGTGGGCGACAGTCACGTTGATAACCTACCGCCGTCCAGGGCGTCTCGAGGCGTCATCGGGGCTCAGTTTGAAGCGGGACTAATCACTGAAGACAATTCTACTCCAGTCAACGTGATTCCTGGGTGGGTGTGACCGACGCTACTGCAGACAGGCTTGTTAGAGTTCAGAGGTGAATGGTAGTCGGCGGATGGGGCGCCGTGAGCTCAGCCCCTTTCTGTGAGTCACTTGTTAATAGACCTTGTGGTCATTGAAGCACCAATTGCACCTCACATCGATGATAATGATGAATCCGTGTCTTCAAATGCCTCTCTGACGATTACTCGTTCCTCCCTAGGTCGACCGCTTCCTTCTTGACGCTATGTTCAGACATGGTTCACGCGTTCTTGTCAAAATCGTCGAACACGGGCGTCGATCCTATACAAATGTCGAGCGATTCGCTGATTACTCCAAACGGCTTCTTTGAGCCCAACTACACATCCTCTCTCAAATGCTGACATCAGTGTGTATTGTTCACGCGTCTCAAATCCCCCCTTTTTTTGTTTATTTATAATGTCAAATTGCTCACAGTAACACAATCTCCGCCCTAACTTCTTATTCATAACGAATTCTACTTCCGTTATATCATTTTCTGCCGCTGTTGATATTACCCTATACTCATCTGACAAGAAACCCTTGTTTTCTATCCATTTCACTTCACTGCCCCCTCTATATCTAAATTGAGCCTTTGCATTTCCCTTTTCAGATTTTCTAGCTTTCCTTCCACGTTCAAACTTCTGACAGTCGACGCCCCGACTTGTGGAACGTTATCCTTTCGTTGTATACAGTGAAAATGTGACTTAATTATTCTATCTACCTCATGCACGTTCTTGGCGCTTTCAGCTGGCTTTCAGACAGAAGATAAAGCGTGGTATATGTCGCTATTCATTCATGTTTACAGCTGACAGTATTTGATGATCATTTTCACTGTCCCACATTGAAAACTAACTATCCCAGTATGTATAACCGCAATTCACATTATAATTATAATGAGTCATATCCAATAATAATTGAGGAGAATAACGGTGGCGACTTCGTCAGTGCCACCTTGACTGTTTTATTGTGTTTGCCACCTTAACGCCGCACAGTGGAGTTTTTGTATCGAAATCCTGGCCAAAATTACTTGTAATGGATTTAAACGTTTAAAGCACTCCCGTTAAGTTTTAACCTAACTGCAACTTCATTGCCAACCTTAGAAAGGCATCTAGGATGACTCGGTATGTGTTTGTTAGTTTGTCTGTCAGTCGTTCAGTTTGTACCACACAACTTTCCACAACTTCGGGTCTTTTGATTTGAAAATATCAGCGTAGATTCATCTTAATGAACTGAAATCTTTAGACGAATAATGTCTCTATGTTCGAATTCTGCGAACATTTACGCCTTGTTGTAGGTGGCGCTTAACGATTTTAGTGAGATTTTACAAATACAACATACGTAAATCAATGTCTAAAAACCTCAATTTTAATTTGTTTTTATGTAAATTGAAGAGGTAGTTATGAACATTAAAAACGTGTGAGGTCAGCAGATCCAACATGAATGTTGCTCCTAATCGCCGTCTGATTTAAATAGGAAGTTCCATGCAATTTTAAATTTGTTGCCTTCATGAGTATACGCAAATATGAATATGTACGAAATATGAACTTTTAAATAAATATATATGTTGGAAATGTCTTCCTCTACATATACGAGTGTTAAAGTAATGGTTGTAGACATGAGGGATCACGTCACCGTGTCTGAATAGTATCTTTCATCTACGCTTATGTATGTTAGTTTCAATGGATTTAACAACCTGTTATGTTCATGTCATATGTGTATTAACGTCCATGAAAGTGGCAATTTTAATTTGTAATTTCTCTATATGTTTGCAAAATTATTTTAATAACCAGGTACCATGTATTTTAGATTTCATGTTCGAACGCACGAAAAGCAGAGGATATTTTATATTAACTGAGCGTGGAGGCAAGGGAAAGGAATGGGAAGGGAAGGAACTAATGATAGCAGCTGCACTGGGACTTTAAGCCGAACCAGCGGCAACGAATGAAAAGACGTGACGGGCCCGGACTCGAACACGGGATCTCCTGCTTGTTGCGTTAACCACTGCGCCTTCCGGACACAGTTATTTATCGTAAGCGCACAGTATATCTCTGCACACTCCCTGGTCTATTCACATTTCCACCTAGCACCACCTATCCGCAGTTCCCCCACATGTCCTCCATGCTCGCTAATTTTTAGATTCCCGCTGGGGGTCGAACGATTTATTGCCCATCGAGGCTAATCTATTATATGAATGCGTGCGTAAAAATCCCCAGCTGACATTACCAGTTCTTTCTCATTTTTTTCCTTTCTCCCTCCCCCCCCCCCCCCCTCCAACTTTAATTTACATAAAATGTATTACAGCCGCTGATTCCGGGTGCTGTCTGTTCTTTTGAACAACCACATATCCATAGGGAGGATATTTTGCCATAGGTTAGTGATATTACCGCTTTTTGTATTACATTAGGCTTCGTGAAAATTCAAATGGCTCTGAGCACCATGGGACTTAACATCTGTGGTCATCAGTCCCCTAGAACTTAGAACCACTTAAACCTAACTAACCTAAGGACATCACACACATCCATGCCCGAGGCAGGATTCGAACCTGCGACCGTAGCGGTCACGCGGTTCCAGACTGAAGCGCCTATAACCACACGGCCACAACGGCCGGCTAAGCTTCGTGAGGTAGTTTCAAGTGGTTAAGCGCATACCGACAAGGTTTTGTCCAACAATAACTGATTTGTGGTGCTCTTTAATCTTAAAATTTACCTGACCGGAGAGTTTAAATTAGCTGAACACAACTAGCTTACTCCATTGCATGTATCGCGGCGGTGCTATACAGCAAAATATTTAAAACGTGTGGTTCTCGGCTACGTAAGTTACCTCGTAAGTTGATGATGTGAATTTATCTTATTGTATGTTGATGTAACACAGTGCATTTCCACAGTTCTGCAGATGCTCGCGCTGGTCGAATGCGACATGTAAAAATGAAGAAAAGGACATGCGGCTTGTGGCTGCTTTACAATTGTAACCCTAATTTACATTTACTAAACACAGTAACAGTTTGCGACGTTGCTCGCAAGCTTGGTCTGTTACAATTATACATCGCTATACTGAAGTGACAAGCTTTCATCACTGACACACACCGGAGCCGTTTTTCCTCATCGCAGTCGCTGAACACATCCAGGTATTGTAGTCGACGTTGTGTGTAATGAACCCGTTGCTCACTTCTAATTTGCTGACGTGGTACGGGAGCCTGTGGCAACAGCTTCACGGCTGTCACCGTTAATATATAGCGCCATATGCCGTCATCTTGCGTAACAGAACAACTTTTCGCGCGCAAAACGTACAATTACTGCTCGATGTCGTATTCACTCGGTAATTTCACGGAAATATATATGACGTGATTGGTGTTCTCGCCCCATTCTAGTTTTTTCATAGCTCCTGATGCAGAGATTTCATAGGGAGTGGCCCATACCGTAATGGGATACACGTGTTCAGCCAGATGCGGGATTCTTAATTAATTATTTTTGCTATCCACTCAAGTTCAGTTTATCATTCCAGGGACCGAAGTAGAGAGTGACGTGACCAGATTTCGTAAATGAGACTGAAAGAGCATGATTCTGTCTCTGATTACTAACCGAAACAATTTTTAGATATATTCATGGTCCAGTCACATTAATGTGGCCATCTACAATGTTCGATGTCAACGTGTAGTAACCACTCATAGACGGCAGGTGACAGCATTAGCAGTGGGAGGGGAAATGCGGAAAAGCGTGCAGTTGTTGAAACTTCCTGGCAGATTAAAACTGTGTGTCGGACCGAGATTCGAACTCCGGACCTTTGAATTTTGCGGACAAGTGCTCTACCAAATGAGTTACCAAAGGACGATTCACGACCAGTCCTCACAACTTCACTTCCGCCAGTACCTCATCTCCGACCCTTCACATTTCACAGAAGCGCTCTGCGAAACTTCCATGACTAGCACCACTGCAAGAAAGAATATAGCAGAGACATGGCTTAGCCACAGCCTGGAGGATATTTCGAGTATGAAATTTTCACTCTGCAGCGGAGAGTGCGCTGATACGAAACTTGCTGGCAGATTAAAATTGTGTGCTGGAGCGAGACCTTTACCTTTCGCAGGCAAGTGCTCTACCATTTTTTTAAATTTTTTATCGTTATTGTTCTCGGCATTTGGTGTGGGTGGACGTCGTATGACCCCTCTTCAAGTTGATCGTTGAATACCGCACTCAGTTTGTTATTACAGAGGGCAGCGAATCCTCTGACCTAACACGCTCAGCTACTGAGGCGGCAATTTTATTTGTCTTGAAGGGAAACCAGAGTGCCGAGTGGGCTACCCAAGCACGACACAAGAGCTGTTCTCATACGAAGTGCAAAGGTCCCGAGTTCGAGTCTCGGTGATACTCCAGGGACTGTAGATGTCAGAGCTGAATGACGGCAGCGGAGATGTGTTGAACAACTGAACGCCCACATGAACGAAGGAGATACCAACAGTGTCTTCTCCAACGTCCAGTCAGCGGAAGTTGCTTCGTATGGCACCTGGTTCATGTACCCATGTTGACTGCTGTTCATTGGCCTCTTTACATGAACCACATTTCATGCCCCATCGGACAGGTGGCCGTTGGCGCATACGGCGTAAAACGTCTGAAAGCAAATATCCTGCGACAATTGTCGGAAGGATCCAGGCCGAAGGCATTCCCTGGGTGATCTCGTCATTCTGGAAGGCACAATGGGTCAACACAAATATGCATATATCCTTGGGGACCATGTCCACCTCTACATGCAATTTGTTTTTTCTTGGCACGATTGCAGTTACTGACAGGGTAATGTAACGTGTCACACAGCCCGCAGCGTACGTGCGTGGTTAAAAGAGTACCAGTATGCGTTTACTGTACTCCCTTGGCCGCCAAACTCCCTAATTAAAACCCAGTCGAGAATATGTGGGATCACCTCGATCGGGCTGTCCGCGCCATGGACCTTCAACCGAGAAACCTGGCGCAGCTGGCCCTGGCACTGGATTTGGCATGGCTGTCGGTAGCTTCCAGAAACTCATTGACTCTCTTCCTGCACGTCTCCCAGCGGGCCGCGCTGCAAAAAGGCAGTTATTCAGACTCTTGACAGCAGCTCAGATTAATGTGGCTGTGTAGAGTATATTTACACAGTGATGCGAATGCAAGCTGACTTCCGCCTAAAATATCCATTAAGTGTCGGATACGTCCATTGCCTAACTGCAAATCAAAATTGCGTCACGAAGTTCGAAGTTGTAAGATGTGACTCTCTAAAAAATTGAGGTGGGTAAAAAATAGTAACAGCTATCGATACCAAAAAAAAAAGCGAGAAAGTTCACGTTTTACATACTACCTACGTCAGTGTAATTGGCTCTACACAGCAAACTATTGGGATCCTCGCTGAACTACACTCATTTTAATAAATTAAGGGGTAATTGAAGAATGTGGTGCCACACAACGTGGAACTACACAAAACTGGCGCTAATAGCATAGGCACATAGGCAACAACACGACACAGATCTCTAAGTCCATGGCATCGGTGATAAGTTGAGAAACCCGTTCCGAAACACATGTGCTACAAAACGCCATTGTTTCCCGCGCATGTACCCCGGCATCAATATGGGATATGATCACCATGCACACGTACACAGGCCGCACAACGGGTTGGCATACTCTGGATCAGATGATCGAGCAGCTGCTGGGGTATAGCCTCCCATTCTTGCACCAATGGCTGTCGGAGGTCGCGGTAGCCTTCTCGCTTCCCACGCCCGGGTTCCCGGGTTCGATTCCCGGCGGGGTCAGGGATTTTCTCTGCCTCGTGATGACTGGGTGTTGTGTGATGTCCTTAGGTTAGTTAGGTTTAAGTAGTTCTAAGTTCTAGGGAACTGATGACCATAGATGTTTAGTCCCATAGTGCTCAGAGCCATTTGAACCATTTTTGTCGGAGGTCCTGAAGTGTAGTAGAGGTTTGAAGACGTGCAGCGATACGTCGACCGAGAGCATTCCAGACGTGCTCGATGAAGTTTAGGTCTGGAGAACAGGCAGGCCACTCCATTCGCCTGATATCTTCTGTTTCAAGGATGGCAGCTCGGTGGGGCCGATCGTTATCATCCATCAGCAGGAAGGTGGGACCCATTGCACCCCTGAAAAGGCGGACATACCGATGCAAAATGACGTCCCGATACACCTGACCGTTTTTCAATGACATGCAGGGGTGTACGTGCATCAATCATAATCCCACCCCACACCATCAAACCACGACCTCCATACACGTCCCTTTCAAGGACATTAAGCGGTTGGTATCTGGTTCCTGATTCACACTAGATGAAAACCCGGCGAGAATCACTGTTCATACCATACCTGTACTCGCCCGTGAACATAACCTGGGACCACTGTTCCAGTGACCATGTACTGTGTTCTTGACACCAGGCTTTACGGGATCTCCTGTGACCAGGGGACAGTGGAATGCATCTTGCAGGTCTCCGAGCGAATAAACCATGTCTGTTCAGACGTCTATAGACTGTGTGTCTGGAGAAAACTGTTCCAGTGGCTGCGGTAAGGTCCCGAGCAAGGCTACCTGCAGTAATCCGTAGCCGTCTGCGGGAACTGATGGTGAGATATCGGTCTTCTTGTGCCGTTGTACACTGTGGACGTCCCGTACTATAGCCCCTGGACACGTTTCCTGTCTTCTGGAATCGTTGCCATAATCTTGAGATCACACTTCGTGGCACACGAAGAGCCCGTGCTACGACCTGCTGTGTTTGACCAGCCTCCACTCGCCCTAGTATTCTACCATTCATAACGTCATCAATATGTGTTCTTTGAGCCATTTTCAACACACAGTCACCATTAGCATGTCTGAATACGTCTTCATACTTGCTGCACCGTACTGTGACA
The DNA here is from genome assembly GCF_023864345.2 of Schistocerca serialis cubense. Lineage (NCBI taxonomy): Eukaryota > Metazoa > Arthropoda > Insecta > Orthoptera > Acrididae > Schistocerca > Schistocerca serialis. The sequence continues at coordinate 578,042,965 of NC_064639.1, read as the reverse complement.
TGCGCCAACACACCTTTGCATATGTGGACTGCTGCCAGCGCCACCGTGCGACGACCACAGGTCAAATGCACCGCATGGTCATACCCCGAGGTGATTTAAACACGCAAACCGCCCACCAGAGCGTTGTTTCACCATGTATCAGCATTATCAAAAGTGGTTCAAATGGCTCTGAGCACTATGAGACTTAACACCGGAGGTCATCAGTCTCCTAGAACTTAGAAATCCTTAAACCTAACTAACCTAAGGACGCCACACACATCCATGACCGAGGCAGAATTGGATCCTGCGACCGTAGCGGCCACGTGGTTCCAGACTGAAGCGCCTAGAACCGCTCGGCCACTCCGGCCGGCTCAGCATTATCCTTAATTTATGAGCATGAGTGTAGTTTGAGGCATGGTTTCAGCAGTCTGGCGCGGGCAGCATCCAAAGACATACCCTTGTCAGACAAAACATTATGACCACTGCTCAACGTGACTCTGAATGACGTCTGTTGGTGTTGCGGGCACGAGACGCGGTAAGGAATGTAAGAGTAGAGACGAAAGGGGTTCAAGGACAACTGCAGCTAACAATCCAAAGGTGCCATTAATTTCAACTTGAGCTGAATCTGGATAAGACTAAAGCAATCTTACATCTCCAATAAGATCCCCAATTTGCTACAACTACTTCGCATTCTCAATAGAAACACAGAATGGTCTAAAACATTTAAATACATCGTAAAATGAACATAGAGCAAGGTGCTTGGGGAGTGTTACAACGACGCCCTTGCCATGTCACGGATTGCGCGGCCCTTCCCGCCGGAGGTTCGAGTCCTCCCTCGGGCATGAGTGTGTGTGTTGTTCTTAGCAAAAGTTAGTTTAAATAATGTGTAAGTCTAGGGACCGATGACCTCAGCAGCTTGGTCCCTTAGGGATTCACACACGTCTGAGGCCATCAAACAAACAACATTCGCACATTATAAGAAAATTGTACTTAAATTTTCCAGCACTGTGCACAACAATAAATGACAAAACAATTAAATACCAGTACCAGCAGGTGCCCAAAACATTAGAGTTTGTAATGATGCAAACTTGAGCAGGACTCAACCCCGAGGCCGGCCGCGGTGGTCTAGCGGTTCTAGGCGCTCAGTCCGGAACCGCGCGACTGCTACGGTCGCAGGTTTGAATCCTGCCTCGGGCATGGATGTGTGTGATGTCCTTAGGTTAGTTAGGTTTAAGTAGTTCTAAGTTCTAGGGGACTGATGACCACAGCAGTTAAGTCCCATAGTGCTCAGAGCCATTTGAACCATTTTTGACTCAACCCCGACACTAGTTCACAATAATGGACGCGTCTTAGAACAGGATCTGGACAAGCAGCGCAGATGCTGGTAGGATAAAACAGAAATACACTTAACAGACACACACAGTAAATAGCTGACAAAGCGAATACATCTTTCAAGATCGCGTGTACTACAGATTAACCAATAAAGCCACTAATAAATAGTTTAAACCCCATTAATAAAACAAACGATTTAAAACAACAGTGCTTGTATGTTATGAAACTACCTCTTAACCCTTCAGTAACAGAGCAAAAACAACAAGTGATTGAATGATTTAAACCCTGCAAATTAAAACAAGAAGAAAAGAAAATAGTGTTTCTATGCGACGGCAAATCACAACAACCGGTCCTTAAATAATTTAATCTCCGCAAATAAGATGAAGAAGTTAAGACAAAAGTAATCTTAACTGACAGCAATAGCTGTAAACTGTTTAACAGTCACTAAACTTTCTGACAGATTAAAACTCTGCCGGATTGAGACTCGAACTCGAGACCCTTGCCTTTCGCAGCCAAGTGCTTTACTGACTGAGCTACCCAAGGACGATTCACGACCCGTCCTCACAGTTTCAATTCTGCCAGTATCTCGTCTCTTAGAGCATTTGCCCGTGAAAGGCAAAGGTTCCGAATTCTAGTCCCGGTGCGGCACACAGTTTTAATGTGCCAGGAAGTTTCATATCAGCGCACATTCCGCTGCAGAGTTAAAATTTCATTCTGTTGTTTAACAGTTAAACAGGAGGTCTTGGTAAAGCTGGCACAAGCATGACACAATTAGCTTGAAACTTGCAACGACAGCGCTAATGAGAGGAGCCTCATCAAAATAAAACTGAACGAGGCAGAGAGACAAATAAGACAAGTTACGACAAATCACTTTACCAATCTTAAGACCAAACACACTCGCTAAGGTCAAACTGACCAGCCGTACCACACGAATTATTCTCGCCATTCTTCCTGCGACAAAAACTGATAAATGGCCAGTTTAAGCAACATGACAAAACATTTAGCTCCAACCAGAAACGACGAAAACAAATAACGTGCGGAAACCATTTAACATGACAAATAGTCCACTGTCTTCAAGCCGTCGACAAGTATTGATCACCAAGTAAAAGTCGACTGCACTTAATCAAAACAAGATTTGGCAAACGGCGCTGAACAGACTGTAGTGCATATTAAAGCCGATTTCGCGGCTCAGGCTCACTGCGACACTGAAAGTTCTGAAACGTACTCATCGAGTATAGTTCTTTCGGTTGAACATGGACTGTCCCACGTGGCCACTGATAAACCTGTGTTCCTCTGACCGCCTCCCGCGACCCGGCAATCTCCTCGCCTGATGTCGCCTCGTCGTGCACGCTCACATAGCTCGGAACTCGAAGCACACGTTCTATGAGGGGACACACCCGAAACCGTTGCTTAAGGACCGTACACAAGTACCAACCGACCGATCGAAAAAATGAAGGTGTTTTGACCGACCGACCCGTTAAATTTGCTTGCCGGGATGTCGGGCGGTTAGGATCACCCGACAGCCGGCCCCTTGACCACTCCATCCAACAAACTGTGCCGAGTGTAGGGATGTCCTGCCAACCGCCCTACAAACGCTGGTCCTTTGTCACTGCGCACGTGGTTATAGTTAAGTCGTGGTTATAGTTAAGTCGGCGTAAGTTGATGCCTCGCAGCTAGCGACACTGTTGCCAGCTTAAGACTACGAAGTTCAGACGGCTGTAGGCGGAAAAGACAGCTTTATATCATTCCGTACAGCTACGGCATCGTACAACAGGATAACTGTCCACGTAACAGGGCCAGAATCGTGCTACAGAGATCCGAGCATGACAGTGAACTCACGATGATGCCTTGACCACCCAGTTCGCCCTACTCTGAACCCGAGGCAACACATATTGTCCACTATCGGACGGCAACTCTGCGCCAACAAACCTCTGGCGCGTAATTTACATGGTTTGAGTGACCCGTGCGTACACATCTGATGTCGCATTGGTGGTAGCTATTACGGTCTAATGAAATGGCATATTTTCATCTTCGAAAGCACTCATTACAATTAGTAATTTATGCCCTTCACTGCATTTTGTTGTTCCGGTCTTCAGTCTGAAGACTGGTCTGGTGGAGCTCTCCATGATACTCAACCCCGTCAAGTATCTTCATCTCCGAGTAACTATTGCAACCTACATCTTTCGTATCTACTCACTGTATTCATCTCTTGGTCTTTCTCTTCGATTTTTATCCCCCACATTCCCCCTCAGTATTAAATTGGTTCAAATGGTTCAAATGGCTCTGAGCACTATTGGACTCAACATCTGTGGTCATAAGTCCCCTAGAACTTAGAACTACTTAAACCTAACTAACCTAAGGACATCACACACATCCATGCCCGAGGCAGGATTCGAACCTGCGACCGTAGCGGTCGCGCGGTTCCGGACTGAGCGCCTAGAACCGCTAGACCACCGCGGCCGGCATTAAATTGGTGATCACTTGAAGTCTCAGAATGTGTCCTACCAGCCGAACCCTTCTCCTAGTAAGATTGCGCCACAAATTTCTTTTCTCATCATTTATATACAGTACCTCCTCATTAGTTACGTGATCTACCCATCTAATCATCAGCATCCTTCTGTAGCACCACATTTCAAAAGCTTCTGCTCTCTTCTTGTATAAACTGTTCATCACCCATGTTTCACTTCCATACATGGCTACACTACATCAAGAACTTTCAGAAAAGACTTCGTAACACCTAAATCTATAACCGATGTTAACAAATTTCTCTTCTTTAGAAACCATTTTCTTCCCATTGCCTCTCTACTTCGGCCATCGTCAGCTTTTCTGCTGCCCAAATAACAAAACTCTTCTACTGTTGATGTTCACCTTATATCCTCCTGTACCGTTGATGTTCATCTTATATCCTCCTTTGAACACACGGTTCATTCCTTTCAACTGCTCTTCCATACTCTTTGCTGTCTCTGACAGAACTGCAGTGTTATCGGCAAACGTCAAATTTTTTATTTCTTCTCCATGAACTTCAAGTCCTATTGCAATTTTTTTTCCTTTAATGCTTACTCAGTGTACAGACTCAATAACATCGGCACAGACTACAATCCTGTCTCACTCCTTTCTCAACCACTGCTTTCATTTCATGCCCCTCAACAGTTATAAATGGTGCCTGGTTATAATTAGACTCTCGCTCCATGTATTTTGCCACTGTTACTTTCAGAATTTCAAAGAAAGTATTCCAGTCAGTATTGTAAAAAGGTTTCTCTAACTCTAAAATTGCTGTAAATGTATGTTTCCCTTTTTTAAAACCTATCTTGTAGGAGAAGTCAGTATTGTCTCTCTTGTTCCTACATTTCTCCGGAATCAAACTGATCTTCCCCGAGGTTACTTCTACCAGCTTTCCCGTTCTTCTGAAAAGAATTTGTGATAGTATTTTGCAACCATGACTTATTAAACTGATAGTTCGGTAATATTCACCCTTGTCAGCACACGCTTTCTTTTGAACTGGAATTATTGTCCTCCTCTTGAAGTATGAGGGTATTTCGCCTGTCTCATTCATCTTGCATATCATGTGGAAGAGATTTGTTGTGACTGGCTCTTCCAGGTCTATCAGTAGTCCTCTCGCAGCATCATATCTCCCATCTCATCTTTATCTACGTCCTCTTTCAGTTCTATCGTACTGCCTTCAAGCTCATCTCTCTTATATAGGCCCTCGATATATTGCTTCAACCTTTCAAATTTCCCTTCTTTGTTTAGGACTGGTTTTGTATCTGAGCTCTTGATATTCACATAGCTCCTTCTCTTTTCTCCACACGCCTTTTCAATTTTCCTAGGGCCGGTATCTTCGTTGTCCTAGTGGTATATGCTTCTAAATCATTTATGATTTGGTCATTCCGTTGCATTTGGAGGCGATATCCTGACGATATACTTGTAGAATAAATGACTTGTTTTATAAAAACTACTGAAATCCGTCCACTGGCTCTAGCGGGCCCGTCGTTAGCGACCGAAAGCCTTGTCATCTTATGCCAATGGCGTTACTGGGTGCGATATGGAGTGGCGGTGGGATAGCAAGCCGCTCTCCAGGCCGTTGTCAATTCTCGCGTCCTGGAGCCGGTCAAGTAGCTCTTCGACTGGCGTCACAAGACTGAGTGCATCCTGCGCCATTCCAAGAGAAATTCTTGGCGGTATCGGGAACTGAATCTGGGTTCTCTGCATGGCAGTCAGTTTTGATGACCACTCAGGTGTAGACGATGACAGATATTGAAAATAATTTATTTTTTAACATTTGCATGGGCTACCCATTTACGTATGAGTAAATCCAATATTTTTTTTTGGGGGGGGGGGAGGGGGGGGCTAGATAGGATCTATACAACTGTTTCAGATGGTACAAAAGTCTTAGAATAAGGAATAAACTAATTTTCGAAGCTTTGCTAATCGTCCAACATGTAACGATATTAGGCAGGAATTGATAATTTTATCCTCAGTGAATTGCATCTGTTTCAGTAACGAAATTACTTGAATGGAAATTAATTTTTGCCCTGTGATGTAGATACAGGTTTAACTGTGACAGATAATTCATAACAAATTCCAGAAGTGACTAAAGGAGAGAAATTGCAATAGATTTACTTGCTGACCCAGCAACTGAAGACGATAATCAGTTAAGAAGACTTAGCCATGCCATGAAAATATACAATACGATAACGAAGCCACGTCTGGGGCTCGGAAGTGGCAATAAGCAAACCATCACCCGTTTTGTAACTCCACTATGAGCTCCAACCATCCTAAATGTTCGTTCTTCGTAGCAATTGTTTGTGGTTTTGCCAATGCCACCACCTGACAAAGAGCATCCAAGATCTGGTGTGTTACTTGTAAGAAGTGAACGCTTGTCATTTCAGTGTCCGGGCAGGTGAACAACACCTCGGACATCCAGAGTGCGCAAGATGGATGTGCAAGGACACTGTTCTACTGTAAGAGATCGTCTGCGCGACGTCGCAGGGGCAATAACAGAAAGAGTTAAATGATGGCCTTGTGCGATGTTCTTGTACTGACTTATAGGCTACCACAGGATGGAGTCCAGAATAATGCTGTTATTACAGTACTGCCCGGGGCCGCGACATACAGGAGCATCGTGGACACCAAGGAAGAATCTACTCTCATGATTATATCCAATTTTGCACCATTTATCTCTTCCGTTGGGTCATTCGGTACACCATCAGAGGTGGGATGGACGGCGATGCTTTGTGTCAAGAAGGCTGTCAAGCATCTGCCAAGAAACTGGTTTCGGTAGTCCTCTCGGACTGTCTCTGTGAAACATTGGTTCCAAATGTGCTGCGTCTTCTCTGTGAACAGCAGTGACTGCTCGTCTGCTCCGACAGCCTGCGTGAGTACATACATGCCCTCGCAGTTCGTAACCAGAACGAGGAGTGTGCAGCCTTCCTTGAACCACCAGCATCAACTTCAATACATCAACAATATCTTCTATCCAACGTATTGCACCACTTCAAACTCATGTTGTGTGCACCCCGAAATCAATTGTATTATAACGACTTCGTTCATCGATGTCGCTGTGTCTTTCACAAATCTGAATAACTGAGTAGGATAGGCCAAACGAATATCAGCTGTTTCAGCAAGTCAGATACAGCTGTTATCGGCTTTGCGTTTGCATGCTCAGTGCATAATCCCTATTTATTTCACAGCAGGATCTTTTCAACTAATGCTTTTATTGCTTCCTGTCACATCTCTTCCAAAGTGCCTTCATGTTTCTCATCTTTAGGAGTGTTCACTTCTCATTTTCCACTCACATGTCTGAAGCATAATGTTTCAACTATTGGATATAATGGGTTGTTATAATTAGACTTTCCCTATTTAACACTTTATAACACGAAAACTAATTACCGTACGAGTACCAAACTTAGTAGCATTAATGTCCAGAGTATGAGGTGCATAATTTCGATGCGTCACAGCGGCACAGTCCAGTTGCAACTTTGGCCACCAGGTGCCGTGGTCAGTCATCGAGATTCATAGTCTCACACACCTGACCGGTCGCAGTGCACTTGCTGACGTGTCAAAATGAGCTTGGACAAAAGGAGCAGCGCAAAGCTTTATTATCAAAACAACAGTAACGCTGCAGCTGCACTTCGAGAATATGGCCGGCTGAAATGATTATGGAATGGTCCTCTTTCTCCACCTGCTGTGCGGAGTATGATGAAGAAGTTCGAATCAACAGGAAAACTGGACGTCGCTCCGGGAAGATAACGACGACCGGTTGCACCGCATGTTAGTTGATGAGATCGCTGTTGCTATGACAGACAACGCTGCGTGCATTCCCGATCGTCAGGCAGTGCGCCTGCTGTGTGACGTCAGTTGAATATCCCGTGGTCCACTGCACGGACCGAGCGAGGTGGCGCAGTGGTTAGACACTGGACTCGCATTCGGGAGGACGACGGTTCAATCCCGCGTCCGGCTATCCTGATTTAGGTTTTCCGTGATTTCCCTAAATCGCTCCAGCAAATGCCGGGATGGTTCCTTTGAAAGGACACGGCCGACTTCCTTCCCCATCCTTCCCTAATCCGATGAGACCGATGACCTCGCTGTCTGGTCTCCTTCCCCAAACAACCCAACCCAACCCTCCACTGCACGGAAGATGCTTCGAACCGTTCTCAAATGGTATTTGCATCCATATCGTACAGCAGCTTACACCACAGGACGCCCAACGACGTGTTGACTTCGCTCTCCACTTTCTCGTAAGGATTGAAGTTGGCGAGGGCTGGCCCTGGACCATCCTATGGACAGACGAAGGTAATTTTTCTCTGACGGGTGAGGTGAACACACAGAACTGCCGAGTGTGGGAATCTTCACCTCCAGTCACTGTGCACGATGTTCCTCTGTATGGTGAACGTGTCACCGTGGTGTGCCTTCACGGCTACGTTCGTCGATGGCGCTTCCTTTTTTGAACAGGTGTCACTCAAGGACCAAAGACGTGCAGTGTGATTCGCCAGCGTTACTGCGATACACTCATCAGCATGTCATACCAACCCTACAGGAGAGAGACGCATTGAACTCAACAGTTCTCTCTCAAGATAGGACCCCACCGCACATCGCTCGTGAAGTTCACCGCTTCTCCGAAACACATTTGGAAGCAACAGAATTGTCATCGGATCGTTTCAAAATGATTGACCCGCACGATCACCTGATCTCACTCAGTGTGATTTCTGGCTGTAGTGCTACCTGAAGGACAGGGTTTACCTGGGAAACAGTCACGCATGTGCTGGTCTGAAGCGCAGCATATCAAGAGAGGTAGCCAGTATACCTATGGACATGGTTCGTTCTGCTGTGCAGACTGCAATCCTGCGCTTTCAGACTTTCCTGGACACTGCTGGGCGCCATATTGAGCCCCTTTTGTAGCAATAGTGGTACCGGTATTTAATGGTATGATCTGCCGTAGCAGCTCATTAAAAGTGTTTCAATTGAATTTATTCTTCATTGTTTCTCTTTCCCATGTCCTTGACATTAATGCTACCAAGTTTGATCCTATTACGGTGATTACTTTCTGTGTTATAACGTGTTAAATAGGGAAAGTTTAATTATACTCATCCGGTATTATTCGTCTGAAAATAAGCCAGTTCACTATTGGAACCCTGATTACCTACTTTACGCTGACAGGGAAGAAGAGAATTGCTCTTTGGACCTGTGAGTTCGTCTGTGATTGATTATTGATTGGTTTGTGAAGTATCTTGGTTCGTGGCTTACTGAATATGTCACGAACATTCTAACCTGGCGAGTAATTTCAACCTGGGTGCTTAACACAGAAACAAACAGGGATGAACAGGGTGACAAAGAACTATGTCCTTTTAAGCTGACTTCCATGCCGGGATAAACATTTACGGGGTGATTCTGAGTTCATACTTGAAAATAATAGAATGCAGTGCAAAGTTTGAGTTGACAAAAAAGTGAATCATTGAGAAGTGGAGGAAGAAACGAAATTAAAGTTAGAACTCGACTGTATGTGCCCAATTTTCAGTATGACGTTGCACCCCCTCTGTCATGGATGTATACAATAAGTCGATTGCGAAGGCTGTCATAAAATCTGAAGATCTTGTTGGTCACGGGAGTACCTTAACATCACGGGGCAATTCATGTGTGGACTACTATTGTTCCGTTGAAAAATGATACCACGATACTGTCGCATGGGAGGTAACACATGAGGAGGTAGGAGGCCCGTAACATATCGCTGTGCCGTCAGAGTTTCGTCAGTCACTATGAACCGTGACCTGAAGTCAAACCCGATGGCTCCCCACTTAATGACACCAGGAACAACATAGCTGTACATCTCTAAAACATTGGAAGATTGGGACCTCTCCACAAGTCACCGTCATACTCTCCACTGGTCATAATGTTTAGTATATAACCGCGATTCATCAACGGTTTCCGTCACGGTCTCACTCCAAACGCAGCCACCTGTGCAGCCTGCGCATGGGCCGATAATTCCCTAATTCGGCTGCTGCTACTCACCGACAAATGCTGCGGGACGACACAGAATGTTGCTGTGAGTTTATTACTTGGTATCGAACGGCAAGCGCGGATGTGAAGGGATTACAATGTGCCTGGTGCACAATAGGGCGATTCTTCCTTCTTGTGGTCAGACACGGACGACCGGAATCTTGACGTCGAGTGTGTCTGCACTCCACTTTTTCATGAAGTCCAATATCTGGACACTGTCAGATCCGGATGCCCTCCAAATATGGACTCTGCACGATTCGAAGAACCGGCTGAAGGGAGATCCACAGTGAGGACCCTCTCAAGCTCTGCTAGGTCCTGATAAAGCTGTCTTAGACGCGTGCACTTCATCTCCGTGACCTTCACGAGCGTTAAATACCCTACAAGGCCTGGCAACAGCACTAAATACGAGAATTGCTATGCACTTTTGTGGCTGTTTTATCTGCCACAGAGAATTGCAACTCTAATCATTTACATACCCGCCGATGTTGTGTACGTGTACGAAGTCTTTTGGGCGCCTCACTTTTTGTGTCAGGCAGTGAACATTTTCTCAGAGCAGTTGAAGTACATTCATAATGTATAATGTTTTAACAACAAAGGAGAAAAGAAAAACAAGGCAATATTATAGGCTTCTTCATGAGTGTTAAAAAACAAACATTAGTTTTGTTACGTATTTACTTGGACAGTGACCAAAGAGAGTACAGGTACAGGTTTCACAAGCTTACGTGATGAGAGCGATCTGTGGATTTAACGAAACTACATTTCTTCTGAAGCCAAGGCCGCTAAAAATTATTTATTTTACGAAGATCGGTTTCGACAGAAGCTTGCTGTCATCAACTGACCTGCGGAAAATTAAAAAGTGTACACGTCTGTCACATAGTGGAAATACATTCCACTCATAATACAAACCAAAGTGCTTGCTGTGTTATGAGTAGACCGTGGCCCCCCTGGGTGAATAATACGTATGCATTTTAAATTTTCGAATTCTGTTGAAACCGATCTTGGTGAAATAAATAATTTTTAGCGATCTTGACTTCAGAAGAAATTTCTTTTCATTAAGTCTACAGAGTATGTCGATTTAGTATGTTCAATGCTTAGGACCTCCCCAATATGGCAGCACACTGCTACACTGAAAGCTGCATATGGGGTAGTACTATGCTGCGTGCGCGGCCAAATTAACCCCCCCCCCCTCCAAAAAAAAGAAGTATGCCCACCGTGGACGTCACAGAACAGCCTATACTTGTCTGAGATGCTATTTCCGAGACTGTTCTGAACTGTTACATAACTTATAAGCTGTCCGATTCGCGTGCTACCAGCAAGCCACCGTGTCATCTGTCAACACGTCATTAGGGCGTAACTACAGCTAACACGTTAAGGGCCCAGCACTATAGAGGTCGATAATGTCGACTTAGCTACCTGCAGTCGGCACTTTCCGTTCAGGTAGGTCCTCAGTTGAGTGCAGCGCATTCCATTGCCCTCACTGTACAACGCAGACAGCCGTGTGCTGAACGGCGGACAGTACATAGTATTTCTTCCGACCCCCCTCCCCTTCCACAGCCTTCCCTCCCAGATGAGCGTTACTTTCCATAATTAGTTATTTTAGGAAGAAACATTATGTTTCTTGACTTATTTTTGTTCACCGTGGCAATCAGACACACTGCGTGTCCGGCTGAAGAAACCGAGACTCAAAATAGAGGTGATTTCCCCCACATATTTCTGAAAAAGACTATTGGACGTGAAACCGTAACCATGAAGGCGGCATGCAACATGGGTGAAATTTGCTTGAGGTGTACTGCATGATTAGATATACAAATGATTAGCATGTCATGGCTCCTCAAAAAGTAAGTATGAGAACGCCATCTATATTCGGTACGAAAACAAAGATTACGTGGCGGGTTCCTCTTTGTAAAATCAGATTTAGAGTGTTGGTTGTTTGTGTGTAGATGCTGTTCCGTTCCGCGTAAGAAAGAGAATGATTCACCTACAAGTGTCAGTATTCGACAGCGGCATGATGGTGGGCTGTAGAAACTGCTGACTATCATTCCTCGATATTAACAATCGGGCCGGTTGGATTCCCACGACTGCCATGTGAAAATGGAATCTATGGGTTCAGGAGAGCCATACTCGACCTCATGCAATATCTTAACGGCTCCACACGACTGGCACCCGAGAGGAGAGATTCGGAGTTCCCTCGAACGTGCAGGACCGTGCAGCCACGTCCCTTGAGTCAGGAAATGAGCTTGTTTGTACCAAAACGAGTATCCACATGGACAGTCGATTGTATTGCGGTGTGCGGTGGCGATGCATCGTTTACTAATCAGCATTGTGGTTTCTGAAAAAATATAGTGAACTGGCTGTATGAGTCTCCCCTGAAGGTATCAGTATCTAGCTGCTCCCTTCGCAACCGGGACTGGGCCTAGGAAAACTATCCCATTCCTCGGGGTTTGGACCTTCAATTGAGGAGCGTCCTTCGCCACGGCCAGGACCGAAAACTTCCGGAACAGCGCCCACGGAGACCGAAGTGGACGTGGCACCACCTAGCTGATCGCTCGCAACGTTAGCCATACAGCAGGCAACGCTATCGAATCTGTAACCTGTAGAAGGGTCAATTCAATTTGCAGCTGGTCAGACCTACCCACTGCCGAGATGTTACACCCTCAGGCTACCCGTTTTCCTTTGAGTCATCAGGCTTCTGACTGGTTTGATGCGACACCTCACGAATCTCACTCCTGTGTCAACCTCTTCATCTCACAGTAGCAACTGCAATGTACGTCCTCAATTATTTGCCAGATGTATTCCAGTTTTTCTCTACAGTTCTTACCCTCTACAGCTCCCTCTAGTACCATGGAAGTTATACCCTTTTGTCATAACAGGTCCTACCATCCTGTCCTTCTTCTGGTAAGTATTTTCCATACATGTACATTCATTACCTCGCCGATTCTGCGGAGAACCTTCTCATTCCTTACCTTATCAGTCCATTTAATTTTCACCTTCCTCCTGTAGCATCACATCCCAAATGCTTCTATTCTCTTCTGTTCCCGTTTTCTCACCGTCCAAGTTTCACTACCGCATAATGCTGCACTCCAAGGTACGTTCTCAGAAATTTCATCCTCAAATTAAGACCTACGTTTGATACCAGTAGACTTCGCTAGGCCAGGAAAGCCCTAATTGTCAGTGCTAGTCCGTTTTTGATGTCCTCCTTGCTCCGTCGGTCATGGGCTGTTTTGCTGCCTAGGTAGCAGAATTTTTTAACTTCCTCTACTTCGTGATCACCAATCCTGATTTAAGTTTCTCGCTGTTCTCGTTTCTGCTGCTTCTCATTGCCTTTGTCTTTCTTCGATTTACTCTCAATCCATATTCTCCACTCCTTAAACTGTTTATTCCATTCAGCAGGATCTTTAATTCTTCTTCACTTTCACTGACGATAGCAATGTTATCCTTTCACCTCGAATTTTAATTCCACTCTTGAACGTTTCTTCTATTACCGTCGTTGCTTCATTGCTTTTTCGATGTGGAGATTGAAGAGAAGCGGCGAAAGACTACATCCCTGTCTTACAACCTTTTTAATCCGAGCTGTACGTGCTTGATCTTCCATTTTTATTGTTCCCTCTTGATTCTTGTACATATTGTATATTTCCCGTCTTTTCCTGTAGCTACCCCGATTTTTCTCAGAATTTCGAACATCTTGTTGCACCATTTGACATTATCAAACGCTTTTTCACGGTCGACGATTCCTGTGAAGGTGTCCTAATTTTACTTTAGTCTTGCTTCTACTATCAACCGCAACGTCATATCTGACTCTCTGCTGCCTTTACCTTTCCTATAGCCAAACTGATCGTCATCTAACACATCCTCAGTTTTCTTTTTCATTATTCTGTATATTACTCTTGTCAGTTGCTTGGATGCATAAGCTGTTGAAATAATTGTGCAACAATTCTCTCACTTGTCAGCTTTTGCAGTCTTAGGAATTATGTGGATGATGTTTTTTCCGAAAATCTGATAGTACATCAGCAGACTGATATTTTCTACACACCAGCGTAAATAGTCGTTGTGTTGCCACTTGCCCCAATGATTTTAGAAACCCCGATGGAATGTTATCTATCTCTTCTGCTTATTTGATCTTAAGTCTTCCGAAGCTCTTTTAAATTCCGATTATAATACTGGAGTCCCTATCTCTTCTATATCAAATCCTGTTTCTTCTTCTACTACTTCAATAGACAAGTCTTTTTCTTGTTAGAGGACTTCAATGTACTACTTCCACCAGCGTTTCCTTCTGCGTTGAAGATGGGAATTCCCATTGCACTCTTAAAGTTACTGCCCTTGCTTTTAATTTCACCAAGTCAGTCTTTCCAACAATCACTTCTTTTTCGATTTCTTCTCGTTTTTTGTGCAGTCGTTTCTGCTTAGCTTCCCTGCAATTTGTATTTATTTCATTCCTAAGTGACCTGTATTTCTGTATTCCTGAATTTCCCTGAACATGTTTGTACTTCCTTCTTTCATCGATCATTTGAAATATTTCTTCTGTTCCCCACGGTTTCTTCAGAGTTACCTTCTTTGTACCTAAGTATTTCTTTCCAGCTTCGGTGATTACCCTTTTTAGAGATGTCCATTCCACTTCAACTGAGGCGGGTATTCTGCTATTCCTTTATGGCTGAGAGAACATCAGGCATTCCTTCTCATTCCACTTCTTTGCGCATTGAGTGTTGCTGTCTAGTCTCTTAAGCTTCAGCCTGTTCTTTCTCACTACTAAATTGTGATGTGAGCCTATATCTGCTCCTGGGTGCGCTTTACAATCCAGCATCTGATTTCGGAATCTCTGCCTGTCCATGATGTAATCTAACTGAAATCTTCCAGTATCTCCCGGTCTTTTCCAAATATATCCTCTCCTCTTGTGATTCTTGAGCAGGGTATTCGCTATTACTAGCTGAAATTTATTACAGAACTCAATTAGTCTTTCTCGTCTCTCATTCGTAGTGCCAAGCCCATATTGTCCCGTAATCTTTCCTCTACTGCTTCCCTTACTAACACGTTCCAGTCCCTCATGGCTATCAGATTTTCATCTCCCTTTACGTACTGAATTACCTGTTCAATATCCTCTTATGCTTTCTCTTTCTCTTTATTTACCGCTTGCGACGTCAGAATGTATACCTGAATAATCGTTGTCGGGTTTAGTTTGCTGTCGATTCTAATGAGAGAAACCTAATCAGTGAATTGTTCACATTAACTCAATGTCTGCCCTGCCTTCCTATTCATAACGAATCCTACGCCTGTTATATCATTTTCTGCTACTGTTGATATTACCCTACACTCCTCTGATCAGAGATCTTTGTCCTCTTTCCATTTCAATACGCCGACCCCCACCATATCTAGACTGAGCCTTAGCATTTCCCTTTTCAAATGTTTTAGCTTTCATACTACCTTCAAACTTCTGACATTCCACACCCCCGACTCGTAGAACATTATCCTTTCATTGGTTATATTATCTTCTTCTCAAGGTCACCTTCCTCTTTGCAAAACGTATGCTAATGCGTAAATGCAGAAGCAATTTATGCTGGAAACAGTCAGTTCCAATTTCGGCCACTTGGTGAAAATATGGCGCTTTACAGCATTTTGTCAACGTCTTTGGTGCTCTTACCGAAAAACTATGTAAGCAGCAGCTAATAATAAAATCAACGTTATGCCTTTCTCACCTGTTTGTTCTTTCCGGTTCACATGCCATTCCTAATCCATTACATTTGGAAAGATTTCTATACATGTTTATCGCATTCACAGCGCCAGATTTGCACCTGCTGGCCAAAATTGGAAATAATTTATTCCAGTGTAAATCGGTTCCGCATTAACGCATTCGAATATATACCAAGTTTCACTGCCATATGATAATTACAGGTCGCACTGGACCTTTACGAGTAGCTGTACTTTAATGGTAACCTCGCGGAATTTCTGACGTGTTAATGCTGGTGGCTATGCCCTAAGTTCGAGATATTCATGAAGTTATCTTTCAACAAGATAACGCAAGACCAGCTGTTACCCGCGCTGTCTTGACCTACCGAGAGAATGACGCGCAGCCATTCGCCATTCAGTAGGAATGAACAGTCACATAGAGGTGAAGCAGCGTGGAATGATGCAATAGTATGTGTCATCCCAGCTTAGTTCGCCTCGATACCGGAAGGCTTTTGACACTGTACTACACAAGCGGCTCGTAGTGAAATTGCGTGCCTATGGAATATCGTCTCAGTTATGTGACTGGGTTTGTGATTTCCTGTCAGAGACGTCACAGTTTGTAGTAATTGACGGAAAGTCATCGAATAAAACAGAATTGATTTCTGGCGTTCCCCATGGTATTGTTAGAGGCCCTTTGCTGTTCCTTATCTATATAAACGATTTGGGAGACAATCTGAGCAGCCGTCTTCGGTTGTTTGCAGATGACGCTGTCGTTTATCGAGTAATAAAGTCATTAGAAGATCAAAACAAACTGCAAAATGATTTAGAAAAAATATCTGAATGGTGCGAAAAGTGGCAGTTGATGCTAAATAACGAAAAGTGTGAGGTCATCCACACGAGTGCTAAAAGTAACTCGTAAAACTTCGGTTACACGATAAATCAGTCTAATCTAAAAGCCGTAAATTCAACTAAGTACCTAGGTATTACAAGTACGAACAACTTAAATTAGAAAGAGCACATAGAAGATGTTGTGGGTAAGGCTAACCAAAGACTGCGTTTTATTGGCAGGACACTTAGAAAATGTAACAGACGTACTAAGGAGACTGCCTACACTACACTTGTCCGTTCTCTTGTAGAATACTGCTGCGCGGTGTGGGATCCTTACCAGATAGAACTGACGGAGTACATCGAAAAAGTTCAAAGAAAGGCAGCACGTTTTGTATTATAGCGAAATATGGGAGAGAGTGTTACAGAAATGTTTCAGGATTTGGGCTGGAAATAATTAAAAGTAAGGCGTTTCTCGTTGCGACGGAATCTTCTCACGAAATTCCTATCACCAACTATCTCCCCCGAATGCAAAAGTATTTTGTTGACACGGACCTACATAGGGAGCAACGATCACCACGATAAAGTAAGGGAAATCAGAGCTCGTATGGAAAGATATAGGTGTTCATTCTTTCTGCTCGCTATACGAGACTGGAATAATAGAGAATTGTGAAGGTGGTTCGATGAACCCTTTGCCAGACACTTGAATGTGATTTGCAGAGTGTCCATATAGATGTAGATGTAGATACCCATCCGGGTTGAGGCATCCTTGCTGTCAGAGGCGGTAGATCTGTGTGTTACGCTTCACACCCAGTATACCTCCAAATCTCCTACTCGTACTATAAATGACATTTCGTAGTTTGCTGTCCTTCTTGGTGTTCCCATTTTAGTAGCCAGCGCGCCGAGAGATTCACCTTGCGTACCAGGTAGGTATAAGCTGTAAATCCAGCCTCGGTGCCGCTGGCAGTGGCCGCCGCACGCGGCAGCCGCAGCTTCCGGTCAGTGCGCGGAGATAAGCGGCAGCAGGTGCGGGCGGGCGGGGCGCCGCGGGGCGTGGCCCGGCATGGCCGCAGCGGCAGCGGCAGCGGCCGCGATTGGCTACCAGATCGGCCCGCCGGACGGCCATCGATCCCGCGGCGCGGCGCTGTCTGCGCACCGCGGCGGCGCTGGGAGGGGCGGCACGGAGCCCGGGCACGGGCACCGCCAGCTGCCGCGACGCCGGCGGCGCGACGCGCCGCCGCCATCTTACCCGGCGTGTACACCAACTACCGCTGAACGAAACAGTACGAGCCACACGGAAACAGACCGTTTCACTTCTCTCCATCTACAAAGTGTGCGACTGTTATAGGGAAAAAAGAAAGGGGCGAGCAGAGGACAATGAAAAAAGGAAAATATAGTAAACATAGCACCAGAAACCTATGGTTTCCTCGATACGGCGCATGCGCAGTTGCAATCATGCCAATGTTACCACATTGTCAATCCGTTAAGCTGGAGCTTTGGGTGAAAGAATGCGTATTTAGTAGATAGCAGATGGTGCACTGGCACACTTTCACGAAGCTGCTCAGGAAAACGTAGCACGAATCGTCAACAAGTGTGTCGCTCTTGCCTCTCCAGTATCGTGGTCTCCCGACATGAACAGTTTAGAGTCTTTTTCTGTGGTGCTATTTACAAGCTTTCGTGTAGTCGAGCCCTGTAGGTACTGTCGATCTAATGATAGCGTCGATGAACTCTGGGAACCCGCAGCGGATGCTTCTTAATGCATTTCAAACGCACATGGAATTTTTGTACGTGCACGTGTATCGATGAAGACAGTTGCCTGCCTTCACATGAAAGGTGCCCACTTGGAAAACCTGTTGTAAAATGTTTGTTCTTAAGTGCATATCTGCAGCTGGGGTACTTAGGGACACTATTACAGAGTGATCATACAGTCATTCTTAGTACGGCATACTGGAGAAGCCATTCGTTTCCGGAACTATATTTATGAAGATTACTTATTTGTTTCATTTTGCTCTACTCGGCATTTTCGTCTCTCCATAAGACAGTCAAACAACCTGCATACATAGCAAGCCACCTTATCGTATGTGGTGGAGGGTACTTTTGATACCACCGTCCGTTCCCCTGTACACTCTACAAGCCGCCTAGGGTGTGTGGCGAAGAATACTTTTGGTTTCATCATTCAAGACCCCCTTCCATCTTTCATTCGCAGAAGGTGCGTCGGGGAAATGATTGTCGGTAAAGCTGGGCATTATTTCTAATTTTTCGGACTTTCTAGTAATGTTCCTTTCGCGAAACGTTTGTGGGTCGAAGTAATATCTTGCCCGACTGCTCCCGGAACGTATGCCCACTCTTTCGGAAATTCTACACTAATGCACAACCCCTCTCATGTAGGGTCTGCCACTGAGTTTGTTCAGCGTCTGCTTAACACTCTCGGGACGACTAAACGATCTCGTGATGAAATGTGCCGCTCTCCGTTTGATCGTGTCTGCATCTTCTGTTAATGCAGCAATGAAGAATCGGACAAACAAATGTTCTTCTCCTATTTATGCAAACTATGTCTCATTTATTTACGACCAGGCTCAACTGCCAGTCATTGCATCATTCATCCTCTGCCGGTCATCCTGGAGTACGGCACAATCTTCTAGAGTTGCTACCTGTTTACAGACAACCGCATCATCTGCCAACAGCCTTATGGAGTTTCCGACGTTATCCACTAAATCGTTTTTATGTGTCCCAGAATGACAAAAATAACGGTCCTAATACACTGCCTATGAATGCTTCTGAAATTTCCTTCACATCTGTCGACATTATTTCATTAAGAGTGGCTTGTACTACAGGGAATCAAATAACACTCTCGGAAAATGGTTTCCCAAACTTCTAGCTCAACTACATCAATTTGATGCTGACATGGTGGAGATTGAGTTAACAATTAAATCGCCGAAGACTAGGGTCTCTCATAGATAAGATAGGCCATCGAGCAGGATACTTAAGCATTGTACTGCATATAACAAATTTAGAAAGATCCACTTTAGTTGCATTAATTATTTATTGGTTTAAATAAAGAATTAGTTAGCTGAAGCAGATATCTATGAATTTATTGTCATGCGTCTCAGCTGCGGATGTTCTACGTACCAAAGCTTGTGCTGCTTATGTTAGCCTAGTTGTCCAGTAGATTGTCACATTTGTAATGTTCTGTCTGGGTATGGCCAGTTCCCTGAATGATAAAAGTACTCAACAGTAAAACCACTTGATAATTGTATGCCAGCAGTGTTTTCATTGAAAAGGCTGTATATGTAAGAGTAATAGAGCTTATAAGTTCACATTATTTGCTGTCAAACGTACACTTTGGCTTCAGCTGAGACTTAACAATTGGAAATGCTGTATTCTCTTTTCTCGGTGAGGCACTAGATGGATTGAACAAAAGGTTGCAAACACTAGGTATTTTCATTGATTCAAGTAAGGCGTTTGACCGGGTGGTCACAAAATATTACTGTCCAAGTTCGACCATTATGAAATAAGAGAAGTAGCCCACAATTAGTTCCTCTCATACTTGAACATCAGACAGCAAAAGGTAATTCTTCAGAGTACTGAGGACGGCTATGAGGTGGCGTCTGATTGGGGCACAGTTAAGTGGGGTTGTACTGGGACCATTACTGTTCTAAAATATTTCTGTTTGGTGCTGACACTAGCTTGTTATCGAATGCAATCTAGGCAATGTATCAAATACTACAGTTCGAGACATAAGTTAATGGCTTTTCCAAAATAAAATGTTGCTGAATCACAGTAAGACTGAGCTTCTACAGTTTGTAACAAACAATTCAACTACAGCTGACATTTTGATACACAGAATGGGCCTATGATTAGCGAGTCTGAACGATTCCAATTTCTAGTTGTTCAGAATATAGTAAATTGTTATGGAAATCCCGTGTTCAGAATTTTGCTCAAAAACTTAATTCAGCAGTTTCTTGAAGTTTTCCCAGCGGATCGAATAATACATCATTTTGCCGTCGTGTATAAGGGATATTTTTAATTTTCGTTTCGATGTATAGACTCACAACCTGTCAGCCATTCTCAAGGTGAGTCGCTTGCGAGTGACTCACCTTCAGAATGCCTGATAGGTTGTCAGCCTATATATCGGAACAAGAACTAAAAATATCCCGGATGCACGCACGAAAAATGACGGAATATGTACGATGCTGTATTTACCATTAAGGACAGTATCTGTAGTATGTGAGGATCAACCACGAAAATCAGTCTACTTTGCTTATTTTCATTCACTTTGACACACTGTGTTATATTCTGGGATAGCTCATCCCATTAACAAAGGGTATTTTTGGCTCAAAAACGGGCAGTTCGAGCAGTATGTGGTGTAATATCACGAACCTCTTGTTGACTACTGTTCAGGAGTCTGGGAATTCTGACATTGGCTTCTCCACTCACGTCTTCTTTAATGCCGTTTGTTGTTAACAGTATGAGGTTATTCCCAAGAATTAGCAGCTTTCACTAACTTAATACTTGGCAGAAATCTAATCTGCATTTGAATCGCACCTCCTTGATTCTTGTGCAGAAAGGCTTTCAGTATTCTGCTGAATCCATTTTCAATAAGTTACAACAAGAATGTAAAAATCTTAGCAGTAATCCTCGCACATTCAAGTTTAAACCGAGGAATTTCCTTTATGGCTATTTCCTTCTTTTCTGTCGGGAAGTTCCTGGAAAAAAATTACTAATATTGTGCTCTATTGTGATGTATTGTTGATATGGATCGATTTGGCTAAATTTTATTTTATTTGTGTTAATCTTATGTATTGAACCGTTCCATGGCCGTGGACATTTGCTCCTCAGTTCGCTCCTACGGAACTAGACGTGAAAAATAAAAAATGAAAGAGTCCTAACTACCGTTACAAATTTGGTTAAGTTCTTTTTTTTCACTAAAAGACAATGCAAGGTATATGAAATGCTGTGTCTGTTTAAGACACCACTGTGTAAACAGATTATGAGCTATAATCAGTAACACTTTAATGCTAATGTTTGCGATGCGTTATGAAGAAAGTTTAGTGTATAACATCCTGCCGAATCGTTGTAAACATGGCACAGGCAAGAACTGCACGTGGCTGGGTATGGAAATCGACCGGGTCCTCTCCATAGAAACTATTCGACATTCATCTTAAGGGATTCCGGAAAACTACGGACACAAAAACCTGGATAGGCGACTGGGGATTTCGAACCTAGATTTTCCAGAATGAGGCGCAGTAGTGGCAGCCACCGCCCAAACTGCTAGGTCGCGTTTCGATCCAGGCTATTAAGGCATTGTGATAGTACCCACAGTATTCTATAACAAATCGAGAGCACATAGACACTACCATCGCATCATACCTTCCTTCAGACGATTGTTCTGCGACCACGATAAAGTAAACCTGTCCTCAGTTCGAAGGCTGCTTTGAACACTTGCGGACAGCGCATTTCCGGAGAAGTCTAAGAACATGTTCTTACACCCATGCATTCGAAAAGAAACAATGTAGCCTATTAAGGATTGATGTCCGCCCCCTTTAGGTATGTGGTCAGCGCGTCTGACTCCAGAGCAGCAGGCCTGGGTTTGACTCCAAGCCGGGTTGGAGATTTTCTCCGCTCGGTGACTACGAGTTGCGCTGCCTTCATCATCATTTCATAATCATCGACACGCAAGTCGCCCAGTGTGGCGTCATCTGAAAGGACTTGCAACTCAGCCGCCGAACTTCCCCAGGTGGTGCCTGCCTGCCATCAACAGCCATACAGTCATTTCATTTCCAACAGAGTGGCGCGTTTCGTCACGGGCTCTTTTAGCAAGCGCGAAAGCGTCGTGGAGATGCACATCCAACTTCTCTAGCAGACGCTACAAAAGAGGCACTGAGCATCAGCGTGTGGTTTACTAATATTGCTTCTCTCTCTCTCTCTCTCTCTCTCTATCTCTCCCCCCTCCTCTCTCTCTCTCTCTCTCTCTCTCTCTCTCTCTCTCTCTCTCTCGTTCACCGCGTTTATCCCTGGGTCAGCTATCTTTGTGATTTGACAAAATTTAATTTATTTCATTTTTCGCCAGATGCCTTTCCTCTCGCCACAATAGTCGTTTACCCCAAAACAACAAAAGTCATGTGCACTTTCTGTCTGTGAATAGTGTAAGCTTAGTTTTGTATTTTATCGTAGATAAATGGACAGTGACTTAAAAGGAGGATATAAGATGAAGATCAACAAAGGCAAAACGAGGATAATGGACTGTATTCGAATTAAATCGGGTGATGCTGCGGGAATTAGATTAGGAAATGAGACACTTAAAGTAGTAAATGAGTTTTGCTATTTGGGGAGCAAAATAACTGATGATGGTCGAAGAAGAGAGGATATAAAATGTGGACTGGCAATGTCAAGGAAAACGTTTCTGAAGAAGAGAAATTTGTTAACATCGAGTATAGATTTAAGTGTCAGAAAGTCGTTTCTGAAAGTATTTGTATGGAGTGTAGCCATGTATGGAAGTGAAAAGTGGACGATAAATAGTTTAGACAAGAAGAGAATAGAAGCTTTCGAAATGTGGTGCTACAGAAGAATGCTGAAGATTACATGGGTAGATCACATAACTAATGAGGAGGTATTGGAGAGAAGAGAAATTTGTGGCGCATCTTGACTAGAAGAAGGGATCGGCTGGTAGGGCATATTCTAAGGCATCAAGGGATCAGCAATTTAGTATTGGAGGGCAGCGTGGAGGGTAAAAATCGTAGAGGGAGACCAAGAGATGAATACACTAAACAGATTCAGAAGGATGTAGGTTGCAGTAAGTACTGGGAGATGAAGAAGCTTGCACAGGATAGAGTAGCATGGAGAGCTGCATCAGCCGGCCGCGGTGGTCTCGCGGTTCTAGGCGCTCAGTCCGGAACCGCGCGACTGCTACGGTCGCAGGTTCGAATCCTGCCTCGGGCATGGATGGGTGTGATGTCCTTAGGTTAGTTAGGTTTAAGTAGTTCTAAGTTCTAGGGGACTGATGACCTAAGATGTTAAGTCCCATAGTGCTCAGAGCCACTTGAACCATTTTTTAGAGCTGCATCAAACCAGTCTCTGGACTGAGGACAACAACAACAACAGATGTGTACCGTATTTACTTAGGTGGAGACTCGGGACCAATCCAGTATTTGACCAATGATCTGGAGAACCGCTTAAAAACCACACTTAGTATGGTCGGTATACCAGACCGACTGCCCTTAAATCGCCATGCGAATTTGATCCCAATATGGCTCAACTACCTGTCTCGCTTGCTTGTGCCGTGCGCATTACGCTATACGAGTAGTAATTTGCTTCCCCCTAGAGTACAGATCGCGAAGATACCATGAACATAAAATTAGATTCGAGCTCGTACGGAACCTTACGAACAGTCCTTCTCTCCACATACCCTTAGCGACTGGAATGTGAAAAGGGAAGAGTGAAGTGGTGCTGCACACTGCAGGCTACATGCGGAGCATAGGTGTAGATGTTCGTGTCATAGCGCTGCTGGGGATGTAGCCTTCCTACCCATGGAATTGTCTGACATGTTTTAGCTTGCACGGGATACAACAGTGCTTTGATATCACGCGCTTCACTGGCCCTCCGAGAAGACGCTGTACCTATAGGTCAGAACAGTTTTTTGTATGTTGCAGGACTTACATACGACCCAGCGGATATGTATGTGCACCATCGTACCTTACACAAAGATCAAAGAATCTCCACGTCCTCCTTGACATCTTGCGGAGCTTCTGAGGAGCTTCCCTACGAAAGGCGTTTCTTCATTAGTCCTATATCGACGGTGAACACATAGGATTTGAATATTCCGTATAATGAGTTGTCTGGTGTGGCAAGATCCAGGCCTCGGGATCGCCATTTCAGTGGTGCCGGAGATAACGCTGAACCAAGTCTAACACAGTGGACTCGAAGAAGTTGTTCATCAAGGAAGTCACGAAACTGGATAGCAAAGAGCGCTGCAGCTTAGTCCTGCCGTAAACACACACGACTTATGATCACCTGGATTCGAGATGAGATATTAACGACGTTTTCAGCATGTTCGAATAAGAATTTCCATTCACGTTCCCTTAAAAGGAATGGGCCTGAACTTCGTAAAGACATCCCGATCCACATGAAAACCTGAGGTGAGTCCATTTCCAGTTATTGCGTGAAGAGGAGATTTTGCTTACACCAGAAAAGGGCATCCACTTGAGTGAAATGCAATATATTGCACATTAATAATGTAAAAATAAAGTTCTTGAATGCGACCCGGAATTTGTAAATATTCCCAACATAGCACCGCAGATTGCTACTTGCTGCCCTACATCGTTGTCAGACAATTCTTTCACAAACGTCACTTGACTTTCTATACTTTGAAATATTTTTTAATGTGCTAATGTGTTATTGACTGCAGTAATCGAAGTTCAGCTGTCCTTTTGCCAGAGGACACCAATTACACAACTACAGCATGCTCCTTACTATCCAAGTTAATGAGTGCACAAGACTGTACAGATTAACAAAACCACATTCTAAAATAAACACTGTTTTCACCGGAAACAGCTACTTTTCCGCATTCGGAAAACATATCACATGTCTTACCTTACGCGTTACGTATTGGTAACTAATTCACGAAATTACGCATAAAACTTACCGTATTTCGTATCACCTGCTTCCAGTTCACGGCCTGACACTAAATGGAGCGTCTTCAGTTCACAGTCTCTACAGGGTGTTCGGAAATTACCGCCACAAACGTCTAGGACTTGCACGGGGGAATGAATACATAATATTTTAAATAGGAACCCATGTCCGGAAACATACCGTTTCCTTTCTATGACGGTTTCAATTCAGATGTTTAACTCATTCACTTCCGCCTGAGGAACTGTAGTCGACGTGACGCAGTACAATTGTTAGGAAACAATTCGAAAGGAAACATAACGAAGCATCCCTTTATCACTTACACACATTTGTTTGTATTAATACAGGGTGTACATAAAGTCCGGGAACATTTTCAATTATTTATTGCACAAGAACTAAACATTGTTCAGATGTCATACATATTAAATTTTGAAGCGAATCTCTGAAAGTTTTTTTTATTTTTATTTTTTTTATTTTTTTATTACAAACATTCGATATGCGAACCATGAGTGACCGGCAGACGTCAATACGGTAATCGAATTCTTACCATACCCTACCCGTACAATGTTTGGTCCTTGTGCAATAAATAATTGAAAGTGTTCCCGGACGTTATGTACACCCTGTACTTAAACATTACGTGTTTATATTATTCGAAAACAAGATAGAACCCAGCTACCCGTGCGTACAAAGCAGTACTGATGCATTACAACACCAGGTGACAGTGTGACGCCCTTTCTACACTACTGGATACCAGGACAAGCAACTCTGAAACTTATCTCTTTCCCTCAGCAGATGTGAACAAGTTACACATCTGAACTGAAACCGTCGTAGAACGGAAACAGTGCGTTTCCGGACATGGGTTCCTATTCAAAATATTATGTACTCACTCCCCTCCACAAGTGATAGAAGTCTGTGACGGGAATTTCCGAACACCCCATATATAAAAATCCCAAAACCACTTCGAACCCTAATTAATAACTCATTCAGTTCTAGAAGATGATTAAGCTAATCTCAAGCACCGCATGAAAGGATGCAGATAACTGAAGTAAATGACTGTTGTGGCAAAAAGAGAAAGTATTTGGTATCTCATTTATTTCTGCAGCGAGGGTAGAGTTGAGTTCACTTGCTAACTATGGAAACAGAAAAGATCGCAGGAAAAGAACGGCAAGTGCATCATAAAAATGCTAGCGCTGACAGCCGGGATTGTCTTGGGCCGGCGTTCCACACCATGGTGTCGCAGAGAGAGGAGACCAGCTGCCGAACTCTGCGAGTTGTAAAACTGCATTCAGAAATGCAGTCAAAGTGACACTTTCCAAAAGAGCTGCTAAGGGATGCGGCAACAAGCCATCATCCGAGGAGCTGACTTTTTGCATCAAGGTCTGTGTAGGCATTTAATTACTGCCTAAAATTTTGTAATACGAGATGACTTGCCTTACCAAAATAAGATTGCAGTGGGAGAGCGAGTATAATACACTACTGGCCATTAAAATTGCTACACCACGAAGATGACGTGCTACAGACGCAAAATTTAACCGACAGGAAGAAGACGCTGTGACAGGCAAATGATTAGCTTCTCAGCATTCACACAAGGTTGGCGCCGGTGGCGACACCTGCAACGTGCTGATATGAGAAAAGTTTCCAACCGATTTCTCATACACAAACAGCAGTTGACCGGCGTTGCCTGGTGAAACGTTGTTGTGATGCCTCGCGTAAAGAGGACAAATGCGTACCATCACGTTTCCGACTTTGATAAAGGTCGGATTTTGAACAGTGGACGTTACATTTCAGACGTGTTACGACCCGTGGCTCTACCCTTCATTCGATCCCTGCGTAACCCTACATTTCAGCAGGATAATACACGACCGCATGTTGCAGGTCCTGTACGGGCCTTTCTGGATACAGAAAATATTCGACTGCTGCCCTGGCCAGCACATTCTCCAGATCTCTCACCAACTGAAAACGTCTGATCAATTGTGGCCGAGCGTCACAATGCGCCAGGCACTACTCTTGATGAACTGTGGTATCGTGTTGGAGCTGCATGGGCAGCTGTACCTGTACACGCCATCCAAGTTCTGTTTGACTCAATGGTCAGGCGTATCAAGGCCGTTATTACGGGCAGAGGTTGTTGTTCTGGGTACTGATTTCTCAGGATCTAAGCACCCAAATTGCGTGAAAATGTAATCACATGTCTGTTCTAGTACAATATATTTGTCCAATCATCTGCATTTCTTCTTGGTGTAACAACTGTAATGGCCAGTAGTGTATACGCCTTAGTGCATGAAGTCTTATTGCAGAGATGCGAGAAGGGGTAAGGAGTGTAATTAATTACTTGCTGCTTCTCAACTCCAGCAGTCAACTGGTTAACGATAAATACACTGTGTGTGCAGGGAAGGAGGCTGACTGTGTAGGAGTGATCGTCGGTCGGCATTCGCGAGTTCTGCTGCCAGTCGGGAATCTAAAGAACGCTCAGGCATAATGGGGGAAGACCAGGTGGAAAGAGATCTTCTAGCCACGAGTGGCAAGGAGAGGGATTTATCCTTTTGTTACGGATGAGAAAACTTCATTATAGGGCCACAGTTGCCGGCTTACAGATGATGAGCCGCACTCATTTTTTCAGCTTACACCGCAGTCATTCCCTGACTCTGATTGTGCAAGGTATCGAAAGCATATGTAGCAGTGTCGAACGATATTTCGTGGGGACGTTAGTGATACAACGAAAGAGTCCCGCAACGAGGTTCGCCGCGGATGGCGAAAGGGCGTCGGGCGTACGTGCGAGCAGGGGCCGCGCTCGCTTTTTACACTATTTGTGGAAGCGGAGTCATTGTCCAAACAAAGGTGCGGGTGATCGAACCAATAAGCGAGTGCCGCCCCCTCCCGCGGCCCCCCACCCGTCGGCCGCGGTCCGCGCCTCGCCGCGCCGCGCCACACGCCACACGTCTTCGGCGGGCGTCCAGTACGTCATCCGCTCACAGACACAGCTGCGACACCGACTCCGCTGGCGGCAACACACAGGTACAGCACCATGCCGCCGCCGCCGCCGCCGTCGCCGCTGCTGCCTCCTGGCCCTGCTCTCCGCCCACGTTACGCTTCTGTCCTCCGCCTCGCGTTGACCTGCTATGCTCTGCGGAACAAGTAGCCGTTTTCTTACGTAAACAAATGCTTTCATATTGTGTCGGTCGCCAACGTGCAGAAGACGCTCTGACTAAGGAAAATTTGTACCATATCTTGTCTCAGACTCACGCTTTCCTGGCTTCCGCGAGCAGTCATTACGGTGTCAGAACACGTATGTTCACCTGACTCAAAATTGCGCTGATTCATCTATAGTTTCCAAACACCACCATCAGGCTTCCTCCCTCGAGATATGTGGTACATCACCAATGTCGGTACGGAACGATCGTGTCTTACCCTCCCGCAAGGGATATGCACGAGTGTAGGACGACGTAAATACACTTGTACCAGCGTTTGAGAACCGTACTTAGAAACACGTGGCAGTGAAAGTTCTACTTAGGCCTGGAGGTGTTCTCAGATAGCCTAGTAAATTAATTTATTAATTTTATCTCTCGCTCTATGATATAATACCGTTTCTCCACAAGCCAAGTCCGACAGCCAAAGATACTGTCTTAGTGTTTTTTCTTTCCTGCTTCTCTCATTATAAATATGCGTCGTTTTTACGATTGCACTAGCACATTATTCTGTATGAAAACTGCAATCGCTGCTACCGTTCCCAGCTCATTTCGTATTTCATGTATATTTTCGTTATCTATTAAAAATGTTCTGAAAACTGTAGGCCTACTTCAAAAACTAGTAAGTTATTCAGCTATTAATTAGCCTACGAAAAAAATTGTTAAAACGACTGCTGGTGAAAAGCAGGAAACAATGGTTCTACTCCACGAATGACACAGATTTTTATTATTCACGCCATATCCGTTACACTGCTGGTTCTGCGTTTCTGAAATGTTGGCATTATTTCATGTTATTGAATCTTCATAAATTTTTTCCTCGTCATCCACACATTTCAGTTCTAAACATTCTATTCATTTCATCCTAAGTACAGCGTGTCCTTCCTGACGAGAACAGTTTAAATATTTCACAAACGGCTAAAAAGGTCGTAAAAAATTCCTGAACGCTTCTATTGACATGTTTGTTAAAAACTTTAGAACAGCTGACGTCATTGATGTGCGATTTTTTAAATGTTAACATCGAAAGCTTTCATGCAAAAATAACCGGGAGTACAATGATCTGAAGATTTTTCAAGTTGCCAGTAATGCTTTTCGTGAAACTTGCCGGCAAATTTTCTGAATGCCAGTGTCAGTGCGTTAGTCTGATCCCATTTATGCGACGTTTGCACCTTGACAGAGATGCACATTTGCTGTGTTTCCAGCTTTTATCCTTGGTACATTATTATACCACTTCGCAAAAAAAATTTACTTTACAGAAATTTTTTCGCTGCACTATTCTTTTCAAGAGAAATAAATAACTTCTCTCCATTAGATAGCTACCGTCCTTGCATAATCTTAAAGCCTTACGAACCGGTTGATCAGTTTCCAAAAACTGTATAACAGCTCAAGTGTGAACTCCCATTCATGCTGAGAACGCTGTTCACCCCCCGTGTTTTGTTTGTGCTGTTTCGCCTGAGTTTGTTCCTTAATGCAGAAGGAGACAGAATTATGATGCAGTACAAAATAATATAGTAATGGGCCAAAGTTTTCAACACTTTTACAGTTAGATGATGTTGTTGTTGCTCATCGCTGAAATGCAGCTTCCGAAAAATATTTTCTTAGATTAATAAATTTAGTGGCAGTGATTTTTTAGACGAAAAACGTTGCTTACATATTCCGTTCGTAATATTTTATCTCTGTATCTGGTACACAGTTGAGTCCCCTTATTGCTGTATACTAGTCGGCTCTCTTTGGTTGTATAAAATCCATTTTGTCTGCCCGATACTATATGTGTACTTCTATGATACATTGGAGGTAATTCCACAAATGAGAAGACTGATTACTGACGCCATCTGAAGCGTCTTCGGTGACATTTCAAATTTCACTAGAGAACTCTTCCGTAAACACTAAAGAATGCACTGCCGAAACAAAAGCTCAGAGGCGTAGACGGTATCCGTCTGTTTGTGTGCTGCTGGGCGTCACTTCGATAATCAGCACCACGCGGCCACACAGGTGCGTGGGGCAGGGACAGGCGCTGAAGATTAGATACTACGCACCTGCCAGAGTACTATCAACGCAAAAATTTTATCCAGAGGCATTGCCGACACTGAATTCTTGTTTTAGTGTTACTTGTACAGCCGTTTCACAACTATATGTAATTTTTCATACTAATATACAGTCGAAAATTGTAGCCTAGTGTGTATAGGGTTCGAAATGACCCTTGGCGCAATTTGCGACCTCCTGTCTTACAGTATGTACCAAGCGCCCACTTACCTTACATATCTCTAGTGTCAGATGAGTTTAGCAAAGGAAGGCTGACTGAGAGGCGCTGAGATTACATAAACTGCAAGCCACGCCGCTGAGTGTATTTACGTCGTAAACCTTACCTTCAGTATTTTATTATTAGTATTATTAACATTGAGGATTAAGACTAAACTTGCTTACTAACTTATATCTTTATACAAGCCTACCATCTGGTCGCCATTTCGGCGGACTGTATGCCTGATGTCATATGTGTAGCTGTGTTTGTCTTCGTAATGACACTGAGAGCGAAGGGAAGGGTGACTCATGGTGTGTCAGCACATGGCCTACTATTTAAAACACAAGATCTTTTCCAATAGGCTGTTATTTTAAAATAAATATTGGCAAACCGCTGCAGCTAGCACAGTCGCACCTGAAAATGACGTGCAGCTGCATCGTGGAAATTTTGTGCAGTTAGAACAACACCGTGCGACGGAAGCCCCGACAATCGTTCAAAGATTTATTATGTCAGGAAAGTCTCACACCACACTATAGTTAATTATTAAGCTAGCTTAGAGCATAGCTCATTATAAGCTGCAAATGTGGATACATCATACATGTAAAACAGAAATCACATGCCGTGCACAATTACGGTAGCATAGACATCACTGTACACGATCTCGTAACAGGTAGCCAAAACCACACACACAGAGAGAGAGAGAGAGACAGTTTGCAGTTCTACCACATGTATCCATATCTGTTACGCACTTGAAAAATAACACCGCTTGAAACAAGTCATTAGAGCATAATAAAGCGCGATTTTAGAATAACAGCCCTGTGGAAAAGATGCTGTTCTTTAGACTTATCGAGGGCATGGTGTTCGCCGAGGAAAATGTGAAGATAACCTACTCGTGGATAGCATCAAGCGAGTCACCGAACTTCATTTTCCCAGCGTACGTAAGAATAGCCACAAAGAATGTTACATCGCCTCACTGCATGAGCCGCAGCAAACAGGTTTCGAACTGAACAGTGGAACAAGACCTTTTCTAAAGAGCTTCCAGGTGCCTTTGCTCTTTCGAAGATATTATTTCACGATTAGCGTCAGACGTATTTTTTACAAATGCAGCCGTCTCCGCATCTCAGAAGACAACCTTGTAGATCATCTCATTTTGCCGCGTGTGGTCATCGGACTGTGATAGCTTCTCGAACTCCCATGCTCCAGTTCCGTTTATTCCAATGTAATACTTACAGTCCTCATCTTCTCTTCAGTACTGCTCTGTGTGCACTTGTTATTAGTATGTTTGCTTCTAAAAATCCTGTGTTGTATATTGATATCCATGACATGCACTACACTATAAGTAATAACAAACGTAATGTTGTGCCTTAAACCGTTTTAAAGATGGTCCATGACTGAAACCAGTAGATATTTGGGTTTGAAATAAAAGCGGCTAATGGTCAAACATCCATTTATTCCGTCCTTTTTTCGTCCCTCCGAGCTGTGTGTACTTTATTATTGTCTTCTGCCATCTGTTCAAATCCGTGTTCTTAACGAGCTGAAACCGCTAAAGTCCGTAATATCCTAAATCGAAATCTCTTTCGTGTTTATTGATTCCCAGTCTTATATCTTAATGTTACTCCACGGCACAGCTGCTAGTTTTCCAGTTTCGTTGCTTTTGTTTTCACTTATTTTTTCGGTAATTCCACATATCTTGCATCATATGTACTTATACTTTCAACCATTATATAACTCCTGGTATTCTTATTGCATCGTTGCTTCCCTGCACTCTAAGTAGGTGTTTTATTGCTGTCCTACCGTGATCAAATATGTTCTTCTTCAGTATCTCCTTATTTTCTGTTGACACTCTTGACTAATTGTTTAATTTACTTCATTTTATTATTTCTTGATTTGTCCGTTATTAATAACCATCACCACCAACTACGACGTATTCTGTCTTGTTTGCATTCATTAGCAAACCACTAATAAACATTACTTTTTATTTTCATGGCATGCAATGTACATCTTCCTCATCTGCTGCTAGGATCTCACTATCGTTGGCTAATTTTAAGCATTAGACAGTACTTTCTCCAGAAGTTATTCGAAAAGCATGGTATCTCTTCCTACAGTCGCACAGAGCATGCTGCACATACATCATGTAATGTTGGGCATGTACAACATCCTTGTCTTAATCTCTGCGTGACTTACTTAGTTCCACTAAGTTCTTTTTTAACGCTGATATCTGCTGGGATGTTTTTGTACATGTTCTGTACAGGTGTTTTGAGCAGGCAGATTAGATGATTTGGCTTCATAAACTTGGACAACATTTTATTTGTAGTGAAAACCAAAAATACGTTTTCCATTGAGAGTGAAACGCACCATGCGCTATTTTAGTTTGGATCACCAGATAAAAACTACAAAAGCGAAATGTAAAATACGAAATATATCAGAAAGGGCACTTGAACAAGAGACGCTCCGTATAACTAAAGAAGATCATGCTGCTGTCTTGACACCATCATCTCATGTAGCTTTTGCTGTATATCGCCGACTCTCTAACGCTAGACTTTCTACTCCGTATTTAAATCTGCACCATTTATAAACGATTGAAAAATCATAGCAAAATTTCGTTCCGGTAGTTATGAGGAGATAACAAATATTAGACATCTGTCAGATTAAAAGAAGAAAGGTCGTTGTTACAAACGTAGCTACATAAATAACAAATCGATAACATGCACATTTCTTGGTACAACAGTGTATCACCGCAACAGCATAAATTTATTGGCAATGGATATTTGGTTCAAATACAACAAAAGTGTGAAGGAGAAGCAGCCAAAATGACGTTATTATTGTGCTTTAGGTTGATGGGAGACACACTCTTAGTTTTTATCTTGAAAGTTATATATCATTTTCTCTAAGGAAATCTAAATGGCAAAATAACATTTTTTTACAGCAGAAATGCCGGTTTTCTGCAAGTAAATTTTATCACTATTACCATTACCTCTTTAGTCTTCTTTCTATCTACAGCTACATCTACATCTATATGGATACTCTGCAAATCACTCAAGTGTCTGGTAGAGGGTTCATCAAACCATCTTTACAATGTTCTATTATTCCAGTCTCACATAGCGCACGGAAAGAACGAACACCTATATCTTTCCATACGAGCTCTGATTCCCCTTATTTTATCATGGTGATCGTTTCTCCCTTTGTAGGTCGGTGTCAACAAAATATTTTTAGCATTCGGAGGAGAAATTTTGTGATTGAAACTTCGTGAGAAGATTACGCTGCAACGAAAAACGCCTTTATCTTAATGATGTCCACCCCAAATCTTGTATCATTTCAGTGACACTCTCTCCCCTATTTCGCGATAATACAAAACGTGCTGCGCTTCGTTGAACTTTTTCGATGTACTCTGTTCATCCTATCCGGTAAGGATCCCATAGCTTGCAGCAGTATTCTAAAAGTGCACGGACAAGGATAGTGTAGGCAGTCTCCTTATTAGATCTGTTACATTTTCTTAGTGTTCCTATACGGATGCTTCCTAATTTAGTGGTGTAACTGTGCCCAATGATTACTAGTAAGATCCTTGTACAGATTTCGTTGATTTCAGTGTATGGAACTGGAAAAAAATTTGTGGTACAAAAGTAAAATCTATTATTCACACTCATTAGTCGTCTAGAGAAAGCAACAGATCTCTGCTACCGGGTAAGCACTCATGTCTGTACTAACTAGTAAAGTGATGAGTAGCGTGTTAGCTACGCTGTATCTGCAGTTATCTTAAGCCGCTGAAAATTTTAAGTGAGTGGAAGGAGACAGAGCTTCGCTATTTCTGACTGGCACAATCAGCTGGCAGCGCAGTGATACCCGACGGCCTAACGTTTGATTTCGTTTGTACGGCGGTTGTCCGAAGATATGGGAACACCAAAACCACAGCATATTACCATGCCTAAGACAGTTTAGGAAACCCGTTGGCATTCAAAACGGATTCATGTCGTATCGGAATGGATAAATACAGGTTCTGAATGGTTTCCAATAGTTCCTACAAAATAGCTGGAATTTCAGGTAACGATGATGGAAATGGATAGCGATCAGGAACAGATCTCTCCAAAGCAGGCCACAAAGGCTGAACTATATTGAGATTTGGTGACTGCGGTGTCCCGGGGAGATGCAACAGTTCATCCTTGTGCTCACAAAACCAGTCCTGCGCAATGTGAACTGTGTGACCAGGGGCCCTGTCGTCTTGGAACGCAGTAACACAACTGGAGAACAAATCTTGTACGATGAGATTTACCTGATTAGCGAAAATGGTCACATAATCCTTGGCAATAAAGTAACCTTGCAGAGTAACCGTCGCAACCATGGAATGCCACGATATGGCTCCCCAAATCATTACCCAGCCCCCGTCATGTTTTCTCTTGGGACGTAAACTCGGACATAAGTTGGAAACAGTGCGAAAAAGGTTCCTCTGACCTGATGACTTTCTTCGAATGCTTCAATGCCCAGGTTTTACGGCTTCGGCACAGCATTTTCTTCTTTTGGGCATTTGCATCACTGATGAGTAGTTTTGGAATTCCACCTTGCCCTATAATTCGCCGCTTATCGCCTTCGTGGTTTGGTGCTGACAGGATTCATGAGCGCGGTATTCAGTTATGCAGTGATTTTTACAGCTATCTTCCTTCCATTTTTCGTCACAATCCTTTTCAGTAACAGTCTTTCACAGTTACTCAACACATATTTTCGTCCGCGATGTGACTTAGCGGATGATGGTCTTCTGCTTTCTCTATACGTGGTATAAATTTTCCATATGCTGCCTCTTGAAACACCGAACACTTCGGTATCCTTGGTTACGGAAGCCCACACCATACGAGCACCTACGGTTTACCCATGTTCGAATTCATTTAGCTCCGAAATAATGCACTCACTACTACACAGAACGATGTACTCTCCACTGACACTTGGAGCGTATTGAGGACATCGTGCAGCTGTCGTTCGTGGTCAAATACAACAGCGCAGCCTGGAAGTTTGTCTGTTGTTTTTGTGGTCTTCAGTCAAAAATGGTTCAAATGGCTCTGAGTACTATGAGACTTAACAGCTGTCATCAGTCCCCTAAAACTTAGAATTACTTAAACCTAACTAACCTAAGGACATCACACACATCCATGCCCGAGGCAGAATTCGAACCTGCGACCGTAGCGGTCGCGCGATTCCGGACTGAAGCACCTAGAACGGCTCGGCCACTCCGGCCGGCGGTCTTCAGTCCTGAGACTGGTTTGATGCAGCTCTCCATGCTACTCTATCCTGTGCAAGCTTCTTCATCTCCCAGTACCTACCGCAACCTACATTCTTCTGAATCTGTTTACCGTATTCATCTCTTCGTCTCCCTCTACGATTTTTACCGTCCACGCTGCCCTCCAATACTAAGTTGCTGATCCCTTGATGCCTCAGAACATGTCCTACCAACCGATCCCTTCTTCTAGTCAAGTTGTACCACAAACTCCTCTTCTCCCCAATTCTATTCAATACCTCCTCATTAGTTATGTGATCTAGCCATCTAATCTTCAGCATTCTTCTGTAGCACTACATTTCGAAAGCTTCTATTCTCTTCTTGTCCAAACTATTTATCGTCCATGTTTCACTTCCGTACATGGCTACACTCCGTACAAATACTTTCAGAAACGACTTCCTGACACTTAAATCCATACTCGATGTTAACAAATTTCTCTTCTTTAGAAACGCCTTCCTTGTCATTGTCAGTCTACATTTTATATCCTCTCTACTTCGACCATCATCAGTTATTTTGCTCCTCAAATAGCAAAACTCTTTTATTACATTAAGTGTCTCACTTCCTAATCTAATTCCCTCAGCATCACCCGACTTAATTCGGCTATATTCCATTATCCTCGTTTTGCTTTTGTTGATGTTTATCTTATATCCGCCTTTCAAGACACTGTCCATTCCGTTCAACTGCTCTTCCAAGACCTTTGCTGTCTCTGACGGAATTACAATGTCAGTTTTGGCTAGCATCTGCATTTATGTTCAAGTATGCATTTCTCAAGGCGTTTCCACATTTTTGTCCAACATATGTAAGTCTAGCTCGAATCCGATCTGTAACGCCTACTAGCACAATTTACTGATCTTTCTCTAGGACTATGGAGTGCTGTGATGCACAGTTTTCCTGTGGTATTGTAGTTGTTATCAGATTCGTGGCATTTGAAGCGGGTCTCGATGGCAATCGAGATTGATTTTATCTGAAAACTTATGACGAGTACTACTTTTCCAGCTGTTAATAAATACTGTTAAGTCTCCTTCCACTTCAATAATATATTTTTTATTGCTTCATCTTCTCTTCATGGTCATCTGTATGTAAAGTGTTGCATTAATGGCGATGGAAAGAATGAGAAAACTGAAATAGTTTCCGTTTACATTCTATCATTGCAAGCTAGTTAGTGTATGGAATGTTTTACTGGTGTTGCATAACTCTGAGCTTGCAGTTATTGAAAGTGTGATCTTTATTTGTCGCTCATATATTTATTGTTCAGTATATACGACTAATATCCCTCTTCTCTTAAGTAGCCATGAGCAAAACGGGAATGGGTGTTGTAGTGTTAAAATACTATCGCAAATGTCAATGCGTGCCTCTTGCTTTCCAGAGCCCGGAGTTGTTTTCGCAGCGAAAGTGCTTATTACTGGGCTTCGATCAGTTACCTATTTATCAAATATATATGTAGTGTAAAATAAAGGTAGGATTTTACATTATTTTAAATGTTTATGTACAACATACAAATTGCAAAACTAACTATTTTACAAAATCACTATAGCTTGATTAGAAGCCACATATTTCTCACACAGGTTCAAAAATTAACAAAAAGTTTTGCGCGAATCCAAACATGTGTAAGCAACACAAATTTCTCTGCGGGAGCAACGTAATAATATCAGAACAACTGCGCAGTACTTTATAAACACACAAATTACATATGTTGTGCTCGAACATTATGAATTACCTCGAATAAAACGGTCTGTTGACACACAGTCAACATGGGTTTAGCAAACATCATTCCTGTGAAACACAACTAGCTCTTTATTCACATGAAGTGTTGAGTGCTATTGACAAGGGATTTCACATCGATTCCGTATTTCTGGATTTCCGGAAGGCTTTTGACACTGTACAACACAAGCGGCTCTTAGAGAAATTGCGTGCTTATGGAATATCGTCTCAGTTATGTGACAGGATTTGTGATTTCCTGTCAGAGAGCTCACAGTTAGTTGTAACTGACGGGAAGTCATCGAGTACAACAGAAGCGATTTCTGGCGTTCCCCAAGGTAGTGTCACAGGCCCTTTGCTCTTCCTTATCTATATAAACGATTTAGGAGACAATCTGAGCAGCCGTCTTCGGTTGTTTGCAGATGACGCTGTCGTTTATCGACTAATAAAGTCATCAGTAGATCAAACAAACTGAAAAACGATTTAGAAAAGATATCTGAATGGTGCGAAAAGTGGCAGCCGACACTAAATAACGAAAAGTGTGAGGTCATCCACATGAGTGCTAAAAGCAACTCGTTAAACTTCGGTTACACGATAAATCAGTCTAATCTAAAAGCCGCAATTTCAACTAAATACCTAGGAATTACAATTACGAACAATTTAAATTAGAGGGAACACATAGAAAATGTTGTGGGGAAGGCAAACAAAAGACTGCGTTTCATTGGCAGGACACTTAGAAAATGTAACACACCTACTAATGAGACTGCCTACACTACGCTTGTCCGTCCTCTTTTAGAATACTACTGCGCGGTGTGGGATCCTTATTAGATAGGACTGACTGAGCACATCGAAAACTTCAAAGAAAGGTAGCGCGTTTTGTATTATTGCGAAATATGGGAGAGAGGGTCACAGAAATGATACAGGATTTGGGGTGGAAATCATTAAAAGAAAGGCGTTTTTCGTTGCGACGGAATCTTCTCACGAAATTCCAATCACCAACTTTCTCCTCCGAATGCGAAAATACTTTGTTGACACCGACTTACATAGGGAGGAACGATCACAAAGATAAAATAAGGGAAATCAGAGCACGTACGGAAAGATATAGGTGTTCATTCTTTCTGTGCGCTATACGAGTTTGGAATAACAGAGAATTGTGAAGGTGGTTCGATGAACCATCTGCCAGGCACTTGAATGTGATTTGCAGAGTATCCATGTAGATGTAGATGTAGATAAACGTCACCTGAGACTTGTATTTCGTGATCGAGAACTTGCCACTATTACTTACACCTTTTTTTAAAGTTAAAAGAGAAATCCAGTAGAATGAGTGGTTTATATCCGTGGTATAAAATCTGAATCACCCACTTCCTTTAAGAGATTCTCATCATTTACATTATGCAACGCGTTCTTCGCACAGCCTTTTGTCGTTGCAAATATGTTTTAGGTTAGAGTTAAGTATCAAAGTGATTGGAGATCTCACTTAATGTAAAATACAGTTATTGACTAAATGTTTTAGTTTTCTATTAAATTGTACGAAGTTATAATTTTTTAAATTGCTGAACAGCGTTGCAGAGTTCGTTGTATTTGGCTACAGGGTGGGGCACTCTTTAAAACAGTGAAATCGTACTAGGATGGACAGCAGTTTAAACACCGTCCCATCATTCAGATTTACGTTCCCCTAATCTCTTAAGACACGTGACAGAAAGGCTGCTTTGAGAAGGATGCAGCCGAATTCCTTCCCTAATTTGTCCCGACCTGTGTTTGTACTGCGTTTGTGATGCCTCGTCGTCGTCTGAAATTAAGCCCTAATTGTCTATCCTTGTTAACTATCTCAGGGACTGTAAATAATCAGTCTAACAACTGTGAAGAGTAAGAATTGTACACTAATACCGGCCTGTTTCGACTGCAAATATACCACATCAGAAATCGTTATTTTTTCTGTACTGATGGGGCAAACGTTCGAGTAGGTTCCGCTGTCATTCACACAAAAAAAGTTATTACTCTTCATCCTCCGAGTTGCTTACAATGTAAGCTGTGTGGTCCCGCTCCATTGATTGCCGCTTGTTGAGAGGTGTTTCCAAAGTTTCGTTACCAATCAGAATTACTCGTAGTTCATCAAATATTTTGGCACAAATACAGATGAAATGTGAAGAGCATTGCCACCAATTGTGAAAATCAATTTCTATTTGATATTTTGTTTTATTTTCTGCGTAGAACTCATTTACTCAAGCAATAATAAGCTACAAGATGAATACCAATCAGGCTTCCGCCAAAATCGTAATACAAAATCTGCTTAAATAAAATTAACAGGCGACCTGAAATTAGCCACTGACAGACAAGAGGCTACTGTCAAGCGCTTTTTTAGATTTTATCAAAGCTTATGATATTATTGATTTCGACATTTTAGTTACAACTCAGAATCCTAACTTTCGCACTAAGTGCAGCGCAATGGTTTAGATCATACGTGAAATCTCGCCACCAACGTGCCACGTCTTGGAACAGATAGTAGCAATGGAGACAGGCGTCGTCGTCAGTTGTGTCTCACTGTGAATATCACGAAGACTTCCAGTGCCACTTGAATGAAAAACCTGACGAATTCAGGTCAGATATGGAGATTGTTAATTCTGTGTGGCTCAGTGAGCATGTTCCAGAAACAAATCCAGTGGTCTGGGGTTTCATCCTCAGTCGATTCTGATGTTTTTTCTGTCACTCAGACTTTCTTTCACTTCTGGAAATGATTTAATAGCTCGAGATATGACAAATTGCACCATGGTTCCTAGTCCACCTTTAAAATGTATGTCTCGAGTTCCTGGATGAGGCAAGTCACAAGAAAGGTTGGATGCAAGCAAGAGCATGCCATCTCCTACGGGACTGCAGTGCTGAAGTCAACCTTACGGTTTACGACAGCTACACCCTTAGCAATCTAACACTGTAGAATTCGGATGTAGTAGTAGAACAAATACTATCAAGGCAGACCTATAGTGGTAATGTCGTCCGGCTGTGCACTTCTTGGATGATACCTGCATAAAGAAGTAATAAACTTGACTAGAGGCCCAGCATATTGTGTAGAGAGACACAATATGGCCATGTGTTGTCATCGTCACGAGGATGACACCGCAGATGCATCTGCAACGAAAGCCGCGCCTACACCGCGGTCATTGTCGTCATAAAAGAGACGTCGCCGGCCGTGACTCACTGGGTCCACACACGTCGAGACTTAAAAACGCACCGTCATTCGCTGAGGTGCTCTACCACCCCTCTGTACAAGACATCAAAGAGATGCCCTTCCTCGAAACATGTTCGTTGAAATTCCGCTAAAACTTCAGAGGTGCGCAATTAGTTTCGGACCAGTCCATTTTCGGTACCATTTCTTCGACACATATTTTACTTATCTCTAAAACTATAGATGACCGTCGTATTTATTATCTTATCTTACTGACAAAAGATACATTTTCCATCCACGCAGTTTATTTAAAGTATAAGATACACCTCAAATGTAGTAAGAGAATCATTGACAGTCTACTAAGGGGTGGACTTCATCCCATCAATAATTTGCGGTTCGAGATAAGTTTATTTTACATGAGTTATTATCTCGAAGAAGGAAAGAGAAAAAAGTGCGCTTCTGGGAATGAAGGTGAGAGTATGAAGGGAAAAAAAAGTATCCGAAGACGACAGATTTTAGTGTCAAATGTCTAGATTTCGATGTTATTAGGCTCCAGAGTTCAGATTTCGAAATATATTTTACTTTTTACTTTATATATTGTATCCACATTCTTACACTCTGTAGTGGAACTTGCACTGTTCTAAAACTTTTTGGCACATTAAAA
The DNA here is from genome assembly GCF_023864345.2 of Schistocerca serialis cubense. Classification (NCBI taxonomy): domain Eukaryota; kingdom Metazoa; phylum Arthropoda; class Insecta; order Orthoptera; family Acrididae; genus Schistocerca; species Schistocerca serialis. Next base: position 578,001,853 of record NC_064639.1, on the reverse strand, counting down.
CTGTGTCCCCAATCAAATACTCTGCTTTGACTGTAAATATATGTACATGTATATGAAATTAAGTTATTTTGCACTATACACATGTTTGATTCCTTTTCTAGTGTAACAAAAGTTGAGAAAAGTAAATTAACAACTACCGGCATGTAATCAAGCCCTCGAGTATTGAGTGTTAATGGTATTTTATACAGCGCCTCTACAAAAACAATATTTTGTTAACCATTGCTTTACAGAAGAGCTAGTTCCGTTTTTCTCTTATGTTGCTTTGTTGCAAGCTGTAGCAGTCCAGATAGATCCTTGTGTAAAATTAATTTCCGTATTTCTTTATCCTATATTTTTGTCCTTCTTTTTCTAGAATTAAGTGTCCTACACTAGGAAGTTATACAAAAAGTACTAGAACTCCACGTTTCTTTGACCACGCGTTTGTAAGAGATATTTTCATTATTTTAAATTGTCTCACGGAAATAATTTAAGATTCTCCTGTTTCCAGTTTCTTACCACTCAAAACAAAGTATATTTATCGTATTATCTAAAATAATACCGGACTTAATATCCGTTAGGCTTATGCCATTTCTTGATGCTAACTCTGCTGACAACTGCTTTTTCACTTTCACGCTATCTGAGAGGTTCCTCGAAGCTCTACATTGATTTTCTTTTTATTGCAGACCACAATTCTGTCACCTTCAGTCATTACAATCCGGCTGCTAATATTTTATATGAAACATTGTATCTTTCTTTGCTCAAATTGTTTTATTCGTTGTTTGTTGACGACAGAACTCGAAAACTTCTATGCAACATCTTTGCATGATATTTAAAAATTGGTAACTGGCAATTCATTCATTGCGTCTTATTTTGTAAAGCATAGGTTGTGCGTGTGTTTTTATTGTAACTGCAGCGTTAAGCGTATTCCTAATATCTGCTATAACTGCTAGAATTTATGAGACGATCATAGCGCGAGCACTAAAGTTTGTGTCTCTAGCACACTCTTATGAAACACTTGCTGTCTAGGTGTGTTTAATGTACTTCAGTTGGCGAATGCACGTTTGTTGACTGGTAATTTTCACAGCTGTATAGACGCTTGAGTACTTGACCCAGTCCCAAAAGGTGAGCAATATTTTCTCAATAATTCCATAGGCTTTAAGTTCCCGATACGCAGGGTGTAAACGATAGCTGCTTACAAAGTACCACAGTACAGGCGAATAATATTACACAGGGCACTTGTGGTCTAGAAAGCTGGGAAACAGCCTTCAACTGGGCTACAAAAGCCACCTAAGCTGGACCGCATGGATTTTCAATTCTCTCTCTCTCTCACTTACGCCACCGGCTTGGTTGGCTACCTCATTAGCATTGTTAATTTAAAATTTCCCGCGAAACTAATGAGAGAAAAAAAGACGTTTGTGACCGTTCCGCAAAAACTAATTATGTTTACAATTTGATCTAAACTTAGCCCTTAGAAGTACAGTAATTATGCAGTAAGAAGGCTAAACAAACAGAACGATTTTATTGTTAAAAGTTTAGTCTTCTTAATAGAGAACCTTTTTTGCCCAGATCGCAACAAATACGTATAAAGAGGATTAGTTTAGGCAACTTAAATTGCCATCTTCAGAACATCTGCATATATAGGCCATTGTGCCACTCAGTGCAGAGGACTGTCGTCTAGTCATAAACATATTTGGGAGACACTTGTTGAAGAAGACGTACCAGTGTTTATGACATATAATAAAAACATACTTGTGATAAACACTCTCAAAAGTTTCTGATACAACACATTTGGTTCACAGGGTATTGGTTATTATGTACCGGCAGTTGTCAATACAGACACAGTAAACTAAAAGTATTTTATCAGAAACTTTTGAGAGCTTTTGAGAGTCTTTACCACAAGTATTGTTTTATTACATATGATATAACACTGGTGCATCTTCTTCAACGAGTGGCTCCCAAATATATTTATGGCTAGATGACAGTGCTCTACACTGAGTGGCACAGTGAAGATGACATTTAAATTTCCGAAACTAGTCCTCTATGTATGTATTTATTGCAATGTGGGGAAATAAAACTTCTCTAGTTAACTGTATATCATTGTGTTAGACTTACCAGTTTCGGGCCGACAACAGGCCGTCCTCAAGGATAAAAATGATTGGACGCGTAACATGCAATTAATGTCATTTCTTATGGCTGAGGATGGCCTATTGTTCGGAGGTGTAGTTTTAATTAACGACGTACAGATATTGTGACAAATAAAGATTTTCCGAAAATATCTGTTAAATTCTTAGATTATATTCTTTTAGATATTCGTCGCTGTGAGAATTATGTTTGGGCCTTTGTAGTATCAAGATAGCCTCAGCACCCTTCAAAACGATTCCTGTCAACTATCATCGTTTGATGAGTGACCCAGGCAGTGGCACAATCGCCTAATAGAATAGTATTTATTTATTCGCGCTCGTTGCCACAGTTCTTTCGCTATGTAGTGTCTGTTGAGTCACAGATGGGTCCGACGTTACCGACTGTGGTAGTTCATGTAGAGTAGTGAGAGTATTGACGTGTCAATATAGTGAGAGAGGATAAAACCTTAAATCGAATATAACATATGGGGCAACCGCGTTAAGCTCGCCATTACGCCCTCTGCCAAGAAGGCGACTTTCAAATGGTAATAATTGTTAGTTGCCTTCATTTCATTCTTACGTGTATGCATAATGGAAATAGAGAGCATTGGCCACCCAACATGGCATAAACCAAGGTAGGCTGTAAGTGTTTCTAAACAGCAGCATTAGTTTGACTAATGCTTGTACATGCCAAAGCTATATTGTAACGTGTGCCGTTATATGTTGAGTCCACATGAGTACCTTTAGCGGTAGGCAATTGTTCAATTAGCATTCTGTACAGCTGTGAAATGATTCTTGGTTAGTGTTCTTTTTCAATGTCTGAGCCTTGTGTTATTTTTGTATTCATAAAACTGATGATGGCTGTGCCGTCAACCTAAATCAAGATGTGCAATAAAACACAGACGACATTACGACCAATGCTGACTTTCTTTCTGTCATGAATGTCGATTAATAATACATGGATGTCTTGTGTGTATGACTTTTGGGTAGCATATAACGCTGCTAGCACAGAAGAAGGAAAAAAAAATTGGTGCAATACTCTTATTTATGTAGGTGTTTTGATTTTATACGTGGGCAATAAAATTAAATACCTATGAGTCGTCGTAGGCTCCTTTTCTGCATCACATACACATTTATATACACTGAACTAATCACGGATGGCAACATAGGGTACAATAAGCGCACAGAACATATAAAAATACTAGCTCCGTAAAATTTTTCTTCTTATTATATTAAGTTAATATCGCGTGCATACAGGGTGTTACAAAAAGGTACGGCGAAACTTTCAGGAAACATTCCTCACACACAAAGAAAGAAGATACGTTATGTGGACATGCGTCCGGAAACGCTTACTTTCCATGTTAGAGCTCATTTTATTACTTCTCTTCAAATCACATTAAGAATAGAATGGAAACACACAGCAACAGAACGTACCAGCATGACTTCAAACACTTTGTTACAGGAAATGTTCAAAATGCCCTCTGTTAGCGAGGATACATGCATCCACCCTACGTCGCATGGAATCCCTGATGCGCTGATGCAGCCCTGGAGAATGGCGTATTGTATCACAGCCGTCCACAATACGAGCACGAACAGTCTCCACATTTGGTACCGGGGTTGCGTAGACAAGAACTTTCAAATGTCCCCATAAATGAAAGTCATGAGGGTTGAGGTCAGGAGAGCGTGGAGCCCACGGAATTGGTCCGCCTCTACCAATCCATCGGTCACCGAATCTGTTGTTGAGAAGCGTACGAACACTTCGACTGAAATGTGCAGGAGCTCAATCGTGCATGAACCACATGTTGTGTCGTACTTGTAAAGGTTGTAAAGGCACATGTTCTAGAAGCACAGGTAGAGTATTCTGTATGAAATCACGGCGATGAATCGAGGAAGTACAGTACATACTGACGAAACTAAAATGAGCTCTAACATGGAAATTATGCGTTTCCGGACACATGTCCACATAGCATCTTTTCTTTATTTGTGTGTGAGGAATGTTTCCTGAAAGTTTGGCCGTACCTTTTTGTAACACCCTATATATATATATATATATATATATATATATATATATATATATACATAGGGTGAGTCACCTAACATTACCGCTGGATATATTTCGTAAACCACATCAAATACGGACGAATCGATTCCACAGACCGAACGTGAGGAGAGGGGCTAGTGTAATTGGTTAATACGAACCATAAAAAAATGCACGGAAGTATGTTTTTTAACACAAACCTACGTTTTTTTAAATGGAACCCCGTTAGTTTTGTTAGCACATCCGAACATATAAACAAATACGTAATCAGTGCCGTTTGTTGCATTGTAAAATGTTAATTACATCCGGAGATATTGGAACCTAAAGTTGACGCTTGAGTACCACTCCTCCGCTGTTCGATCGTGTGTATCGGAGAGCACGGAATTACGTAGGGATCCAAAGGGAACGGTGATGGACCTTAGGTACAGAAGAGACTGGAACAGCACATTACGTCCACATGCTAACACCTTTTTATTGGTCTTTTTCACTGACGCACATGTACATTACCATGAGGGGTGAGGTACGCGTACACACGTGGGTTCCGTTTTCAATTACGGAGTGGAATAGAGTGTGTCCCGACATGTCAGGCCAATAGATGTTCAATGTGGTGGCCATCATTTGCTGCACACAATTTCAATCTCTGGCGTAATGAATGTCGTACACGCCGCAGTACATCTGGTGTAACGTCGCCGCAGGCTGCCACAATACGTTGTTTCATATCCTCTGGGGTTGTAGGCACATCACGGTACACATTCTCCTTTAACGTACCCCACAGAAAGAAGTCCAGAGGTGTAAGATCAGGAGAACGGGCTGGCCAATTTATACGTCCTCCACGTCCTATGAAACGCCCGTCGAACATCCTGTCAAGGGTCAGCCTAGTGTTAATTGCGGAATGTGCAGGTGCACCATCATGCTGATACCATATACGTCGACGCATTTCCAGTGGGACATTTTCGAGCAACGTTGGCAGATCATTCTGTAGAAACGCGATGTATGTTGCAGCTGTTTGGGCCCCTGCAATGAAGTGAGGACCAATGAGGTGGTCGCCAATGATTCCGCACCATACGTTTACAGTCCACGGTCGCTGTCGCTCTACCTGTCTGAGCCAGCGAGGATTGTCCACGGACCAGTAATGCATGTTCCGTAGATTCACTGCCCCGTGGTTTGTGAAACCCGCTTCATCGGTAAACAGGTAGAACTGCAACGCATTCTCTGTTAATGCCCATTGACAGAATTGCACTCGATGATTAAAGTCATCACCATGTAATTGCTGATGTAGCGACACATGAAACGGGTGAAAGCGGTGACGATTCAGTATGCGCATCACACTACTTTGACTCAGTCCACCGGCTCTCGCAATGTCCCGTGCACTCATGTGTGGGTTCATGGCAACAACAGCTAACACACCAACTACACCCGCTTCTCCTGTG